>NC_134950.1:94945212-96145212 GCF_965638725.1 Aptenodytes patagonicus | reverse complement strand
GAAGTTCAGGTATATCCATCCCTTTCTTTTGCTGAACATGTCTGATGTTTCCTATGCAAAGAGATCTTTTGGCTTCCATTTAGTCTTAATGATGAAACTGTTAAGTTGCTTTAAAAGTTAGAAAGTAAGCAGCCAGCATTTTACAAAAAGTTGGCATTTTTAACTCTATAAAAGTCCTTATGCAAGTGACAGAACTACACTGTAATGAGGGGCCCTGTCTTTAACAGGCTTTGCAGTCTTTGCTAAACAGTAAGAAACTATTTGCAGTGTAACTGACTTTTAAAACCTTAACTAAGAACCTTATGTTTGAATGTTTATCAGGATAAGAGACATTTATGTGAACAGGTAGAGTGAACGGGATAAGTGACAGGCTTGCAAGATATCCAGAAGGACTGAATGGGAACAAAGAGATGTCCAAGGCAAGGGAATACATATGAAATGATTGTCAGCCTGGATGTTTCAGGTTCAGGCAGTGATGCCCAGGATTTATTTCTTTTTAGAGTGTACAGCTTGCAAAGTACTCTTGCAGGAGTGTGCAGGCATTTGTCATGGACTTTGTGGCTGCTCTGCCAAGTTACGACTCCTCTAGTTTCTCTCTCTCTGGTGGAAGCTGCTCTTTTTTACCCAGCTGGGGGAGGTTGCTGGGCCCTTACTGCTCTTCCATGGGTGCCAGTACAACAAGGTAATTTGTCGCAGTGGGGCAGTGACAGCTAATTGCCTGCAAGGTGCAGGGCAATGAAGAGAGGAAGTTTCGGGAAGGAAATCACTTAGCTTTGTTGCAGTGGGTAGATGAGAAGGGGGAATGCAGAGGGGTTTTTGATTGCCCTTCCTAGGCTTCTTTTTCTGCTTGGATGGAAACAAGTGCAGGTTCAACACCAGTAGTTTGTAGGTCAGGTTCCAGGCTATCTGCCTGCCTTGTGTGGTTTCGGCAAAGTCTTGTGTGGTTTCAGTGAGGCTGCTAAAATGAGGCATGGATTTGGTCAGTGAGGGAGTAAGAAGGATTCAGTGTCACAGCAAGGGAGCAGCAGATGGAGGGAGTAAGTCTTCTCTGTAGTGGGCTACAGCAGCCTCTCCTGCTCCTCAGTCTTTGGGATTGTGGTACAGTGTCACTGTGTGGTCCCAGAGATGGCATGTGCTGACAGGTGGCAAGTCATCTCCTCTTCACTCTTTATGTGATCTACTTGGGGGTCACGGAGCTCTGCTCCTGCTCTTCATGTATCTCCCTGAAGGATGAGGTCCTGCCCAAGATGAATAAGTTGTGAAGTAACTTAACTTTTCCTTTGCATTTTCATCCTTTGCAATTTTAATAGAGAAATAGCAGCAGTTAGCTTAGCCTTAGCATATTGAGAACTGGTAATCATCGCTAATGTATAGTAAATCTCCTCTGAGATCAGAAGGCAAAGAGAAAGAAGTGAATCATAGATATCCTGCAGAGAACTGAGCTACAAGCAGCAAGAAAGAACTAAAGAAAAGAGGCCTTTTCTAATAAACTTTAGACTTTAATAAACAGCTAAGTTGCACAGTCTCCTATTACAAAGCAGTAGGTAAGGAAGAAAAGAAGAATGCAAGATGGAGTATTTGAAGTGGATGGATAGATAATGTGTTTTACCCAAACATTTTTGTAGCTAAGAAGTAAAACTGGGTATAACCAAACAGCAAAGGAAAGTAACTCTGAGTTTGGACTTACTGAAAGATCATTCCACTTTTCCCCAAACAGACTTTTTTTATTCACCTAATGGTTTTCTCATCTTCTAACTTGTCCACTTTGCATCCTTAATAAGGAAGAGAACTTGTGACCTGCTAAATGCCAAAAGCCCTTAACCCTGAATATGTGTGCATACATATCTTCAGACTGGCTGCTATGCTGTTCCCCTCTCCCCAGCTGCCCATCCTCAACTCTTGTTAATTTATGGTCACTATCAAATTGTATATAAAAGAGATTCTTAAAGCCTATTTATAATAATGACCATAGCCAAGCTGGAGTGAAGACCAGATTGTCAAACATGTTGTAAACCCAAATTTCCCTTTTTAAACATTGAATCCACTTCAGCATAGTCACTGCCTAGACTGACAAAAAAAATTTGTCCTAGGTACACAGATCATCTTGGGAACAGCAGCATTCAAGTAGTTCCAAAGATGGCTAGCAAAATTGGAGGGAAAAAACCAAAACCAAAAGAAACCCCTAGTTGTCTTCCTGCACTCTTGGTTTTTTTTCTTCCTGTGAATGTGACTTTAAAAGCATGTTTGGGGATAGGATCTGAAAGCGAGCATCATGTTCTGTGACTCCAGGACAGACTAGTCAAAGCAGCTCAGTATTAAAAAACTTGTATCTGTATCTGTTTAGGTACACTTCTGCCTGTCAAAGGGCTCTTATTGATGCTGGAGGTGACGTCCAGAAGTTGGCTAAATAGCTTCCCAGTTGGTTAAGGGGTAAACTTTTTAAACTCTGACACAGTCTTCTGAACACATCAGTTTGAATGTTAGTTAAACTAGCAGATGGTTAACCCATGTCTGTCTGGGTGCACTGCTATGTTAATAAAGGCCTACAGCTGATCAATTTAAGTAAGAAGACTTTTCTGTTCCTGCAGCCTTTTTTGATAGTCTATTCCATTTTGTATTGTTCAGATAGATTTCTTTTTACTAGCATAAGATTTTGAAGCAGATTCTGGAATTCTTTCTTTTTGAAAGAATTTCTTTATATAACAGAAAATATTCTTTCCATTTCTGTCATTCAATCTTGGTTGCCCCAAACTACCAGGAACTTAGATTTTATTAATACAGAAGGGCAGTAATAGGACATAAAACCAATAGATCTTACAAACATTTTTACAAGATAACTAAAACCTATCTGCATGAAATGAAAGAGTAACAAAATTAATTGGACACAGTTGGCATTCTTCATGCTTCCTGCCTGTAACTTCTAGGCTTGCAACAGAAGAGAAATTTTATTTAAGAAATAAGAGCAATGAGGATGTTCTCGAAGTAAGCAGTAGAATTTCTCTAAAATTCTCATTAGGTGTGTATAAAAAGGCAGAATTTTCATGTTAAGTATGATTTTTAAATGATGGTTCTGTAACTGAAATGTTAACAGATTAAATTAATGATTAAACATTCTATCAGTCTGCATTTGAGATAACCAGTCACATTTGAAAAATTAATGATTATGAAATCTATCATATATGATGTTGTAACATGACAGCTGTGTTTCTAAGTTAGAATGGGGAAAGTTGGGGAGGTTTTGTTCTTTTTTTACCAAAATAGAGAAGGAACGTCGATACATAAACGGCTAACACTTTAAAAATAGTAAAAATACTTAACGTATATTGCAATTTAACTGAAGAAAGCTGAGACAACATGCTTTTGCCCTATTGAAACAAGCCAAAACTATTAGACTTCTTGGCTTTTGATTCCAAACTCTGTTGAAGTAAACCTGCTTTTACAAAGCATTATAGGGTTGGGTTAGGTTTGGTTCTTTGGAGTGGGGTTTGGTTTTTTTGGGGTTTTTTTGATGGAATTACCTTTTTTTTTTCTGGTGGAGAGTTCTTCTCCCAGAATATTTTGACCACCTCTTTTTTTTCAAGTGTCTACAGGCTGTTTCACAGCCAGACCTTTTCCAAAGTACATTTTGAAATTAGCCTTCACTTATGCTGCCCTGATTGGAGAACCAGGCTTTCAGATTGAATTGTTTCTAGATAGAAGCACACAAACTTGAAAAGGTCACAAAAAACCAGACAGGCTGCATACTCGTTTTAATTCATAGACATATAAAGCTGTTAATGTTGCATACAGAGATTTAAACCATTAATAAAAATGTTCTGTGTTTCTTACTTGGTTGTCATGGACAGAACCTGTAGGGCTCTGATTTATTCCAGAAACAGCAAAACATTAGTTTACCATGACTGCCATTTAGTGGCCTATATGTGATCATCCAGTATATTACTGCATAGTTTCTTTGTCATCTGGCAGCATTAAATCTAGCACTTTACATACTAGAGAGAGATAATGTCATATTCTCCAAAGGTTAATTATGTTGCAGCTAAAGCAAACTTCTAAAGCAACTTTCTTGTAATTTTTAGTATCTTCCTTTTTGTTGTTGTTTTAGTCAGTGCAGGTACAAATATTTAATGTTTTACACTTACTTTAAATGACTTTAAAAAGCAGCATATTTGTTTTTCCTCTAGTCTTACACGCAAACCAAGCAATAGGATTTTTTTTCCACTTACAGGCGAGCGCAGGCTGTTTGCATTCCAGCAATTCACCTGCACATGACTGCAGCCACCATGCAAGTCAGCCAGAAACACTTTGAAAAGGCTCAAGAACAACTGAAGCTTTTGAAAAAGGATCCTGGGAATGAAACTAAGTTGAAGCTCTATGCTTTGTTTAAACAGGTAGGCTTGACTTATTTTGTTTCGTAAGGGGCATTTATAATCTGAGGGGGTGGACCTGTAAAATATTTACTTAAAATAGGCATTGTTCAAATGTATTGTGTCTTAACAAGCGCTCAATTTCAAGTGCTGAAGTTCTGTTCTTGAAATGCCAGCCCCTCAAACCCTGCCTGAATTCTGAGGGAAGCCAAACCTGTTTCATCATATAAATCATGCTTTGAATAGAAACCCCTATTCAAAGAAATAGAGCCAATTTACATCAATTGTGTGATGCCTTCCATATAATATGGCATATATTGATGCAGCTTTGGAAAATGGCTTATGCCTAGGAAAAAAAAGAGTATGCCACATGCTTCCTCTTAAATTTGTCATATCTACAGTCAGTCAGCTGGGCCTATATTATAACGGTGTTGACATTTGAAGGTTGATTTCTGGGTTTTCTTTTCTTTCTTTGTTTTGCATGGTCATTGTAGTGTGGGTATGTTTTTGTTTGGTTTGGGGGGAGGGGGGGAGGTGGTTAAATCAAAGAACTGTTCCTCCACACTTTGCGTGAAGGTTATTCTTTATTACAGCATGGAAGGCGACCTTTGTAGAAATAGCTGCTAGTCCTTAGTGGGGTTTGTACTGGTATTTGGGGAAGTATTTGTGGATCAAGGTTGGTTGCAGGGTCAGTACAGGCTGTGGCTTCTTATGTTGAAGAAGGCAATCAGTTGCTCCTTTAAATAAAAACTTAGACAGCTGACTGTTCCAGGTAGTTTATGAGCTCATTATTATTAATTAGTAAAATGTATTCTTTCTTTCCCGCCTCCCACTTGAAATATTTCTCTCCAATAGTGTACTTTTCTTCAGGAAAACTGATCATAGAGTACTTCAGGATAGCTTGGACTCTTGGCATTCAACTGGTCTGATGTCCTTGCTCATAGTAGGGCCAACTTTGAAGTAAGATCTAGCTTAATAGATCCTATGCAGCTTACAAGTCTTTAACTTTCTTTTTAAGTATAAAACTTCCACAATTTTTGAGCTAGGAGAACTTAACATGCATGGGTGTTTTGGAAACTAGTGTCTCATATCGGTTAGGTGCTTCTCAGAGCCCAGCACCAGGTATTAGGAAATAGCAGGCACTGAAAACTTCATGGTACGTGAACTGTCTGAGTATTGCCCAACCAGTAGGTATTCCTTCTGTCTCAGAGATGAAGTCTGTATCCTGATCAGGTAAATATTCCTAACAGTTGTCATCTTTTCTACCAAGGCATCTGAACTTTAATCAAAGGTTTAAATAAGTTTTGTTTCACTCTCTTTTCAGGCTACTGAAGGTCCCTGCAATTCTCCAAAACCAGGTATGCTGGACTTTGTCAAGAAAGCCAAGTGGGATGCATGGAATTCTCTTGGCAACTTGTCTCAGGTGACAATACCTACAATTTCACTTAGATACTTTGTCGATTACTCTGCCTTCAAATGCCTGGTCTGTAAGTGAATGGCTAATGTCTAAACATATTCTATGGTAGTTCAGCGACTCTGCTTCAGGCACCAAAATGTTTTGCACTGTATTCTACAGTCATTTCACTGCTTCAATGTTCGGAGGGTTTTTTACTGTGTAAGCCTAGTTCTATATTATTACTACCAGCTTGTACCAGTTTAAGATATCTTACATATGTGTTGACTTTCAATAAAAATAGTGTTTTTCACACTATGTTCTATTCTGCTCTTCCCTTTAAGAAAGATGGACTGAGCTTCTCGGTTCTTAACAACAAAGAGCAAATTTGTGAATCCAGCATATTGATAACTTTGTCATTTTAAAAAGTCAGTCTCTTATGCCACTGATCAAAAGACTAGAAAAAAGTGGTGTACTGAGAGCCTCTCTTCATTCTTTCTCAGTATATCTTGTCATCTGTAATACCTTTCATAACCTTTAGAGAAGTCTTTCTTCGTGCTTGCTTCACTTGAAATAATATAGATGCAAAGATACATAAGTGTTCTTTTTTCATGCAGACTGTAGTAAGTCTGACATCATGTATAGCTACCACAGTTTCTATTTAATAGAAACTATTAAAAACCATACCATTAAATGAAGGAAACATAAGCTTTACAAACCAGCTGTGTCACTGCTGCATTAGGCCTGCTGTTCAGGAGTAGTTTCTGAGGTCAGTCAAAGATATTACTTGATACAGAGGGGTTTTTGCATTTTTTTCTTTTAAAAGAAAACATGCTTGCATAATTTCATGAACATAACAACTTGTGCTGCTTTAGGGCTTTTGGGGTGTGTTTTGGTTTTTTTTGTTTGGTTGGTTTTTTTTGAGATGGCTCTGTAGCTTTTAGGAATAGCCAGGAAACACTTAAGGAAAAGAATCTGCTCTTGAAGTTATAGTGGAGAGGGAATAGACAATTTCATGTGCTACAAATTATGGATTATAGAATTGTTCAAAGTATCTTATCCTTTCAAGAAAATAGGTTGTAACAACCAAGAACTTAGAATTTGTTTAAATCAGGGCTTACTATAGTAATAGGGAGGCAGGATTCTTTAGGCTTTTGCATGTCATGTTTGTGCTAAATGAAAACTAGTGTCTTCAAGCAATTCTAAAATGCCATAGACCCATTTCAGCACTCTTATTTTCAGCAGCACATGTTCTAAAATAAAAACTTTTATTTTGTTGGAGAAATGTCCAACTGCAACACAGAAACAAAGGATCCATAGAAATGTGTAAATGCTGGGAATATGACAAAGGTCTTTCTGGTAATCTTAGGCGTGGATGGGGACACTTCAACAAAATAAATGTCATCATCCCAGCATCTGTGCACTTTTATTTTGTGGATCCATTGCTGCTGCTTTCTAGATGACTTTAGGCATGATCTGCAGTGTTAAAATACAGCATGTTCCTCTTCTCATCCTAATTAGAATGCTTTCTAATTGAGATTTTCTTGTATGTGTGTCCTGAAGCACAGTCCCCTTTTTTCCCCATAGGTACCCATCTTATGAATAGCATAACAAACTGATTTCCATTTCAGCCTTTGATAATCTTGTGTGATTTTTTCTTTTTTCTTTTCTGTCTTTACAGGATAATGCTAGACAGAAATATACTGAACTTGTCTCAAGTCTGGTTTCTGCAGAATCTGCTGGCCAGAAGAAGGACGCTTCTCCAGAAGAGAGCAGACGTGATGACTATGAAACAATACTAGTTACCACCAAAAACAATATCACAAAGATAATGTTTAACCGACCTGATAGGAAAAATGCCATCAATCATAAGGTAAAGAAATTAACTTGGGAGGATTAATGATTTTTTTTTTCTTTCCTGGGCAAGCTACTTAAGTTTTTCAAGAATCATTACTACAGGTTTAGCAGAACTGACTGAAGCATGGTGGTCTGAATTTTATGAGGGCTTAGTATCTTGACTCCAATGACAACCTAAGGAATAAACATCTGGTGCAAAATGAAACCATTCAGCTAAAATTTTACGGATTGGGCTTTTCTGTGTCTCTTTTTTCAAACTTACTGTAGGATTGCGGTCTGCACTAAACTAAAATGGCAAACTGCAGGAAGACTAGCCTGTTTTGTGGATATGAGATTTGAGTGTAGCCTTATGTATAACAAAGCATGTGTGCAGCCTACTTTGGCTCAGCACTGTTGCGTGTATGTCTAGATAGTCTTCCGGTTCCCATAGCTATCTTCATGAGTAAGTCCATCCTGTTGGAAACATGATCATCCTGTTTCACAACTGCAAAGATACCAGAACAGGGACTTCACCCCGCTGCTGCTAATCCTTTAATATATTATTTTGCCCACTTAAACTACTTCTCAGGTTTTAAAACTAGCTATTTCCAATTAATGTCTGTTTTCCAAAGGACCTTATTTTGTCCTTTAGATTTGCATCAGAAGTCTTGAGTATTGCAAGCATGTGTCTTTATGGTCAGAAATACCTCACATGTAATACTTAACTTTCTGTGGATGCAAATTTTTTTCATACTTAAAAGTACCATAGTTGATCTGTGTCTCAAGTTCCTTGTTGTCAGTGTGAATCTCCTTTTTATGATCTTTTGCAGCATCACATTTGTACTTTGATTTTCCTCTTATGCAGATGTACAGAGAAATTATCAAAGCACTTGAAGAAGCTGGAAAAGATGATTCTACCATAGCAGTTATTACTGGTACCAAACTTCATATGCCTCTCTCAGATTTGTTTTATATTATGTCAAAGTACAGTACTGACATGAACTATCTACCTATATATAGACTAAGATAGAATTGCATGAGGAAATTCTTTCTTCTAGTATAGACCAAAGATATTCCAAAGTGTTTCTTTAGCAAGCTTGCTGTTACATCAAAACATCTTTCTGAGATGAGAAGATAGACATGGAATACTCCTAAGGGCTTTATTACTTTTGAGTTGCTGATGTATCTGCTCCACAGCATTTTCACTACTACTTTTGAAGTTCATTGGTATCGGTTTAGTCAATTTTCTCTACCTCTGTGACACATTGGAACATGCTAAAAACAAGCCCCTCAAATCCTGCACTGGCATGGCCAGTAGAAAGTTTATACTGCATGTTTACCTATGATCATTTGGAAAAAAAACTGATACTCTATGTTGATTTCCCCCCCGTCCCTGCCATGGCTGCCGTAGGAAAGAATTGGCCAGGCAAGCTGCAACCTGGCCCAGCTATATACATCCCAGTCACCAGATGTGTGCAGCTGGATGACTGCAGTGATAATGTGAAAGAGCAGCCCAAACTCATGCTGCCTGTGAAGTCTAGCTGCTCTGGGGATGTCATTTGGATTCTCTAGAGGACCCTTTGGTCCGTCTCTGGTGCTGACTGAACGACACAGTGGCAAGGGCAGGTGGGAGGGACAGAATGGCTGAGGGCAGGCGCTGCCTGTCTGGCCCATCCTTGTTGCAGATAGGTGTGCATTTAGGAAATTAGCCAAAGCTTGAGCTTTGGCTGGCAGCTAAGTAGTGTGGACACAAGGTGAATTTGGGCTTAAGCCCATTTACTTGTTACTTCTGAGGTAATTGCATACATATTCATCTCCACTGTCATCTTTACCAACACCTTGTATTCCCAGGATGCTGAATCTCCTTTCAGTAGCAATGACTAGGCACAACAACCCTTACAAAATGAGAAGGGCAGTTCACACAACCGGAATGTCTAATGTGTATAGCTAGGCGTAAAGAGCAAACACCCCTGCACAAACCTTTTTGTTCCATTTTACATAGTTAGAGCACTGCAGCGTAAAGTAATGGATGTGCTAACCAGTGAAAGGTCCATCCTGTGAATGTCCTCATGGACATAGGATGATTTAGACAATTAAATCATGCAGTCTAGCTTTTAAATACTCCTTGCTTTTTTTGACAGTGCCTCAAACTGACTTATACATTCACTAACAGGTTATCTGCTTCTTATTAAAGAATACATCTTTCAGTATAATGATTTCAATGCAGTGCTGTCAGTCTTATCCTTAGAATGCTATGCGTTTTCCTTATTGGTCATAAAAAATGTGAAACTTCTACCACATATTAAATAGGTTATTCTGTCTACTTTTGATTCCTTCATCAGTATGAAGGGAGATGCATAAACTTACATTTCCATTTTCCTGTTTAAAAAAAAAAAGTTTCTCACATCTTACTGTGTGAATGATTGTGAATTGAGAGGAAAAAAAACCTGAGCAAGTATGGAGGGAAAGAAATAATTTTTTTTTCCCCCCACCTGACACTGTTATGGAAAGAAGAAAAATCCCCCCCCCCCTTCAAATCTTTCAAATTTAATATTCTTTGGCTTTTTAACCATTGTTTTTCAGTGAATTGTCAGTCAAAACTTATTTTTTAAACCATAGATGTCCTTTAAGGTAGTGTGTATACTTTGAGACAATCCCTCTAATGACTTAATAATGTTAGACACTTAGAATGAAATTCTTTTGTAAATGTAATAAATGAAAGCTTCTCTTCTCTTACTTACTTGGAAACCATTGGTGCATTTATTTATGTGTTCTCTGCAGGAAATGGAGACTACTATAGTAGTGGAAATGATCTGAATAATTTTACTAATATCCAACCTGGTGAAATGGAGAAGATGGCAAAAGATGGAGCAGTATTACTCAAGTAGAACATCTTGGTTTCATATATGCATAAGTTACTGTAATGGGTAAAATATAATTTGCAGGCATTGTTAGAAAACACGACAGCAGGGACCTAGTTATGCTACAATACATCCATGACTGTGTCTAAGGGCTCATCATGTGCATAAACACAAAGATCGTGTGGGAGAAGTAGTATTAATTGTGTGAAATGAGGAAATGAGATTAATATTATAAATCTTCTTAAGTACAGTGATGCTAAAGACTGTTCTATTTTTTAGTCCCCAAAGTACATGCAGAGGTAATGACAAAAACACGATTTTGACTGTATAGTTTATAAGCTGCAATGAAAAATTTGTGGATTTTTTGATATCCAGCAGTGTCTACACTAGCAGGACATGCCAAAATACCTTCACTGTCAGACTTCTTTGAATAGAGACGAGGTGTAATGAACGTGTTCAAAATTGCCCAGGAATTCTGAGATCTTGGTTCCATCTTTGGGTCTGAATCTACCTATTAAACTAATTTATTTTTCTAAGGCCAAGGAGATCAGGGGCATCATCTGACACAGTGGCTGAAGTGGTTTTTTGGGACAAACAACATGTTTCTTTCTCCCCTATTTAAGCAGATTTTTTTCTTCTCTCTTCTGTACATGATGATTACATCTGAGATGCTTGCAAGTTGGATTGCTTTCTCAAGCACTTGCAATTGACTGAAAAACTAAAATACACAGAAAAGCAAACAACTCTTTTGATTTATATTTTAAAGATGAACTGCAAGTACATACTCGGTTTTGCAGCTTGCCCCCACAAAGTGATAATCATGCAGTCCGAATCTGTTGCAAAGGTGTTACTTAGTAGTATCTGGCAAGTGTTCCAGCCTGCAGTGTTTTGTAGGGTGTTCAACATGATGCATAGTCTCACATGTACTTTATGGCCTTTCGTCTTGCTCTTGTGAGAAGACCGTATTTGCTATGCTGTTACTATTGCACAAGCACAGTGCTTCATTACAACTGATGCATAGAGATGCCAGAGAAGCAGAGTTTTTACAGCACTGTTCACTTTTGAAAAATACTATATTTTGAGAATGTATTTTGTACTTCTTGGATGGAGAAGTAGCTGTCAAATGAAACAACACTGTTTCTGAAACCCAGACAGAACAGCACTAGGGAATTCTGTGCTGTGGTAGCATCACAATTTTGGTGCCTGCTGGGGCTTCACTGCAGAACAGAATCTGTGAAGGGAATGGATATGCCATGGGTGGAGTTGGGATGGACATATAGGCAGATAAATAGGCAGGGCAAAAGACTGTTCTTGTTAGTGAGCTGTATTCAGGAACTGTAGCTGAAGAGGACAGCACTTTCATAACTTGATTGCAGGAACTAGGAAAGCTGTGCTGTCATGTGTGTGTTTGATTCTTAGTTGGTAAGAAAATGCAGGTATTTCAAATAGCTCTTATTTTCTTCGCCAGAATTAATTTGGGAAAGGGACAAAAACATAGAATCTAGCTCATGGTTTTTGTTATGCAGTATCTGATCATGTGTTTTGAAAGTTGCTTATATTTGATGAAAAAGACTAGGATGTGTCTCTTACATTCTGTTTTTCCTTCTCTCTAGAGAGTTCGTGGGTCATTTTATTGATTTTCCTAAACCACTGATTGCAGTGGTAAATGGCCCAGCTATTGGAATCTCTGTAACAGTGCTTGGATTGTGTGATATTGTCTATGCTTCTGACAGGGTAAGTACATTACATAGCTGATCCCAAAGCAGTCTTTAAGCCTCTTTCTGTAGCAAATATTATTCGGTTTGGGGTAATCTGACAGAAAAGAACACACAAGTGTAAAGGCTTTTTATCATGTCAAGAAACACTTATATTAATTACCAGCACAGAGGTGCATCAGCCAGTGGTTAACATGCATGGAATTTCCCTGCTGTAGTTATGGTTATCAAGTTACTGACTCCAGTTTAGAAACTCATTACTGTATCAGTGGGTAAAGTAAAGAGTAGCTGATGTGAAATGATGGTTGTAAGGCCCCTTTCAGGTGTGGGAGGGGGAGCAAAAGATTATTATGGAATGGAAGTGCAGTAAATGGCACTTTATCTAATCTGTGTTCCAAGGTAACTTTGGAAAAGCTTTGGTTTATTCAACTTGAGATTCCTTTTAAGGTAATTTGCCAAATAGATAACCAAAGGCTATCTTAAGGCATAGCACAGAATCCCATTATATGCCTTTTTTTTATGTTCTGTGCCATTCATTTGCATAAGGTTATTAGACAGATACAGAACTTAACCCAAGGTCTTAATTAATTTTAGGCAAGGTTTTGCTTGCAGAAGCGTCTGTGATGGGTGGTACTTTGACTCCTGCTTCAGCACTGTGTCAGATTTTTCCTCAAAGTCCCTGCTGGATTGGGTTTGTCACTATGAGACTTAGGAAAATTGATCTGCAAGGGACCGACTCCTTCTGCTTGCCCCATAACAGGATCAGCTAGGACCATGTCACTCCTGACGTGTGTATACTTGTGTGTGCTTGTATAATGTGCATGATTTGTTCAGTCTGTTCTGGTACCTAGATCTCCTCTTTTACTAGAAAATAGTTGGGTTTCTCCCTCTTCCTCCCTTCCCATCTGATCTCTTTTTGCTGCAGGGTGAACCTATTGTTTCTTGTTCCTGAATTTAAAGAACAGGCTGTTTTTCATCCTCCCTTACAATAGCCGTAAGTGTGCTTAGCCATCAGTGTACTTAAACTGTTAGATATATCTCAGGTTTACATCCACTCTCTCAATCTTTTCTTTTTTTGAGCTGAACGGCTGCAATTCATTCATTCAGTTGTTCTTCATGTGCTTTCTTAGGCCTGCAGTCACATTCCTCTGGACTCCTTCCAATTGTTCTGTGTCTCTTTAAGCATAGTGGTACAAACCAGACCCATCACTCCAGCTCATGTCTCACTGATGTGAAGTAGAGCAGAACTTCTCCACATTCTGCAGACTGTATTTCTGTTTTGACATTCCACAATGTTACTTAATTTGCATACTTGCGATCTGCTATAACACCTGGATCCCTTGCTGTAGAGTAGCCAGTTAAACAGTTGTCCCTAGTGTATATCGTATACTGTATATCAAGTATATCAAGTTTGCACCAAACTTTAACTTGTCTGTATTAAATAGCATCTTCTTACTCATACCTCTCCACTTTATTAAGACGATTTTGAATTCTAATCACTTCCCCCTTGGCATATCATCTCCTACAGCCATAAGTTACTATAGATTTAGTTGAAGTTTAATCCAAATAAGCATTAAATGTTTTGTCCTGTTAATAGTATCCTTCTTTCTCGAAGGATTCTTCATACTTTGAGATTCATACTTGAGCTTCCTTTTACTACTTGTATACATAATGATTGGTAAATGCATCTTATTTTTGCCTTGTATTTCTATTTTTTTAATCTCTGCATGCTTATATTTGTTTCATACTTAGTTGTCTGATGTAGTTTTCACTTTCTGTGTATTTGTATTTAAAGTCAGTGACGAGCTCATGATTTAGCTGAGACAATCTGTTAGTACCTTCCTACCTGCACTGGGACAGCTTTTGCTTGTGCCCTTGGTAACAGTTCTCTGAGGATTTCTGTAGGGTCTAACTTAGATTAGTCTTCATGAGAACTTTCCTATTAACTTCAAGTTTATTGAAGCATTCTCAAAGGTGACTGTTCTCTATTCTTCCCTTTCCAGGATTGTGAACTCTCGTGCAGTAAGGTCATTCTCATCCAAATTACTACTTAATTTCACATTTTCTAGTAGTTTGGTTGGGGGTGCCTTAGGCATTGACTACCTACTCCAGAAGTGGCCAGCTTTGCTATGTCCAGGATCTGATTTTATTCTCAGCCAGGTATTCCAAGAGCAGATCATTACCAACCACATTACAGGACACTGCGCAGCCCAGTCTGACAACAGATCAGCATTTTGGGCGGTCAGTTAACGTTGCCTTCTGCACTGGTTTTTGCTCCAGTTCCTGGGGCACCAGTTTGTACCCCTGGTATAGTTCATCCCCCCCCCACCCCTTTGCTAAAGCAGGACCAATTACACTAGCCTGTATCCTGGCAGATGTTGTCTAATCTTTTCTTACAATGATATAATTGTCACTTTCTTCCTAGGAAGTCTATTGATCTGTCTTACTGTATGGCCATCTGCAGTACAGTAAGAGATGACTACCTTCTATTACAGTGAAAGCTGCATTGGCAACTTGTGCACTCTTTGTGTATCAGTTCATATTTTTAAATGGAAATAAAGGCAAGCATTTTGTCTTCCTTGTTTAAAGTTGATGTAAGTTGTCAAAACATAAAATTCTGCAGTTCAGTTCTAACTTGTAACTAGGGTATTGTTTTGTATGATCCCATGATGCATTTCTGCCACAGGTTCTTCTTAAATTTGCATAAAATTTGAGGAAATAAGATTCAATGACTTGAATTATTCAGGAGTAGAGTAAACTTAGTGTGCCTTCAGAAAGCAAAATGCTCTTTACCTCTTAAGTTATTTGGGCTATATATTTAATAACTCTTAGCGCAGAAGTGTATGAACATCTTTTCTGTAAAGATTTTGCACATGCAAATTAGTTTCTCTAAGCACTGTATTCAAATAAGGTAACTTCATCAGTGGGGTTGTTATGATAAGGGAATTGAATTATACAGACAAAGTCAGCTCTTAGGTGCATTGAGAGGATGAAGCAGTGTTACCGGATGGTATTTAAAGACTATTATGGTAACAGTTCAAATGTATTTCTGGTGAACTCTGTCACAGTAGAAGCTCTAAAATGAAAACTAAATCCTAGTACTTTAGTCCTGTGCTCTGTTGTGAGATTTGCTTTGTTTTGTTCTTTTTTCTTTTTCCCCCTCCCCCCCCCAGGCTACATTTCACAGCCCATTTAGTCAACTTGGACAGAGCCCAGAAGGATGTTCCTCTTACCTGTTCCCAAAAATCATGGGCTTACCTAAGGTAAGAATATGGGATCATCTGACCTTTGTGTGTTGGTATCTTCCAACTGTAAGAGCACGTGGAGTCACAGCAAGAGTCCTCAGAGAAAGCTCCTGTTTGCATCTTTGAAACAAAGATCAAGAAATGTAATGACAGTGTTAGAACAGGCACCATAACAGAGTAGTGACAGCTTGTAAAGCCATACTGTGATACCGATGAAGGTTTTCTTTCTCATGGTTTCTTCCACCTTCTTGATACAATTTCTATATAGCGAAAGGTTGTAACTTTCTTCCAGCAATGGGAGGGAATGATATAAAGAAGGATCAAAAAAATAAAATAAGAGCACTTTTAAGAAATGTCTTGGTAGCCTGCCTTTATCAGGCGAGGGAGCAAGTGTTGCAGTGGTTTCTGCCAACCCTGTGAGTAATTTGTATTCAACCATTCCTCCAAATGTGAATGTGAAGCAATCCATTTATGTATTTACTTCCAGACCTTTTAGATTATCTATTTTGTTCTAATATGTATTGGTCTTCTGTCCATACTCTTACTTTCTGTGTCTACTCTAGAAATAAGGAAACTAAATAATAAAAATTAAAAAGAAAAAAAAGGAGAGACAGCAGAATCTAAATTTTCTTTTCTTAGAATGGCATAACTCCCTTTCTGCTTCTTTTGATAATCCCACAAAAAACTGGATAGTTTCAAATACTTATCTGATATTATTGTCTGCGTTAATATAATGTATTTTTGTTGAGCAGGGTTTAAATCTGTAAGGAGTAGAGCAAGTGCTTCATAAACATCCAAGTATCAAGGCTAGTCTATTCAGTGACATATAACCTACTAGTACATGTTCTAGCAATCTTGGAGTTACTGCAGGAAGTGAACAAACACATTTATGATTTGGTAATGTCAGGTGACAACCTTGGAGCTCTGCTCAAAAAGGCACGTAGACTCTTGGTGAACAATAGGAGCTGGAGGCCAGTCACTAGTGGCGTAGCCCAGGAGTTGATACTGGGTCTAATACTTATTTAACCTCTTCATTATGGCCCGGATGATGGGACTGAGTACACCCTCAGCAGATGATAAAAAACTGGGAGAAATGGTTGACACACTAGATGCGTTGCCATTCAAAGGGACCTGGACAGGCTGGAGAATTGGAGAATCTCATAGACTTCAGCAAAGGAAAAGGCAAAGTCCTGTACCTGGGAAGAAATAATCCCATGCACCAGTGCATGCTGGGGGCTTACTGGCTGGAAAGCAGCTTTGCAGAGAAGGACTTGTGTGTCCTGGTGGACAGCAAGTTGCCCGCGAGCCAGCAACGCACCCTTGCAGCAGAGAAGACCCAGCGGTATCCTGGGTTGTATTAGATGGAGCGTTGCCAGCAGGTTGAGGGGGGAGGTGATTCTTCCTTCTGCTCAACACTGCTGAGACCACAGCTGGAGTGCAGAGATGCTGTGAAGTCGTCATCCTTGGAGAAGTGTCTTCATCCTTGGAGGTACTCAAAACCCAACAGGACACAGTCCTGGGCAGCCTGCTCCAGCTGACCCTGCTTGAGCAGGGAGTTTGAACTAGGCAGTGTCTGGAGGTCCCTTCCAACCTCATCTATTCTGTGTTCTTTTCAGAGGGCAGACTTGGAAGCTTGTACCTTTCCTCTCAGATGACTCAAGTCTTGTGTCTCGTTGAATCACACTTTCTACTTTTCTTTATATAGGCAAATGAGATTTTGCTTTTCAATAAAAAGCTGACTGCAGCAGAAGCCTGTGCCCAGGGACTTGTGACTGAAGTCTTCCCCGACAGGACTTTTCAGAAGGAAGTTTGGGCAAGATTAGAAGCTTATGCAAGCCTCCCCAAAAACGTCAGTATTTCAAATTTTTCTCCACCTTGTAAGCCTGTAGCAATCCTAATCCTCCTGCCAAACCTATCCTGTTACTGGGTTTCTCTTCATCCTTAATTGAAATAACAAGACTCAATATATCTTCCTTCAAGCACAGATCTGTCCCTGTTCCTCTGCTGCTGTGAAACAGATACCTCTCTTCTACCCTGGCTGAGTCTAAGACAGTGCGCTGTACACAGAGATTCAGTGGCTGAAGAGCCTTAAAAACTAACTAATTAATCCACTTGCAGTCTCCGTGTGCGTGCCTTGGATGCCTTCTCTTAGATCTTTATTTTGACAATAGTTTAGGTTCAAGAGCCTTACCACTGGTTGTACAATATTAATTGTACTGTGTGCACTGTGGGTGCTCAAGATGATGCTGGGTGGCTTTACTTTTTGCTGAATTCAGTCATCCTGCTCACTTAGTTTAGGTTTTGTGAAACTACTTGAGTCACAATGGTACTATGTTACGTTGGACAAGAGGAGACACTCGTGCCAACTGCTGATAACGTAGGTTGCATTTGGCACTGCAGACAGTTGAACGGGTTTCGCTTCTTATGCCCATCTACTCTGATTATCAACACTTAGCGGACTGCTGTTTCGCTTCCCATGAACCTCCTCCGCCTTATTAGCAGTCTTAGTAATTAAATGCAATAATTACTTCCAGTGAAAAGATTGACTAAAAGCTAAGTAGTACAATGTTAATACAACTCTCTTTGAATTCCAGTGTGTTTATCGTGCTATTTTCCGAAACATTAAATTAAGGTATGGAAAACAAACTTCCTAATGTTCCTCTCTTTCTCCTCCAGTCCTTGGCAGTGTCAAAGCAACTGATACGAAGTATGGAAAAGGAGAAGCTCCATGCAGTCAACAGTAAAGAGTGTGAAGTCCTGAAGGAGAGGTGGTTATCTGATGAATGTGTAAATGCTATTATGAGCTTCTTTCAGAAGAAATCAAAACTCTAATCTTCACCAGTAGAATAATTCACCTTCTGGCAATAGCTTAATCTGCCCTTATTGTTAGTAAACTTTCTCCTCAAATAATTCTTATACCTTCTGTTGTGGTATATTTCTGTTCTGAGTACTGGCTTAAAACTGGTTCATAAAATTAATACCGTGTTATGTGCCTTGGATCCATTATGGATGTTTAGGTGGGGGAAAAAAGGTTCATTATTCTGTAGGCAGCAGTGATGTCTCTGAATAATACTAAAGCAGATTGTCTTCCAAAAGAAGCAACAGATTCAATAGCACTGTATTTTGATAGCTCTTCAATAAATGTCTTATGAGTGATTCTTTTTATTCATCTGTGGGGAAGGAAATACTGTATTAATGAAAAAATAAATAGAAGTATTTAATTACTGTTGTGTTGATTCTTACTCCTTCTGTTAAACATCCTCAGTGAGAGGGAAAGTAGTTCCTGGAGGTGTATTAATATAATACTTACAAAAAGTATTCACTTAATGAACTTGAAGATTCTTAAAGATGTTTGTTGTGAGCTTTATGGTTCTAACCTTAAATATATTTTTCCACAAATTGCTTCATGTTGCTCTTTTTCTGTGAAAAATCCCATTAAAGATAGTATGACCTTTTACTGTAACCATTTTGGAGTTAAATTAACAAAACAATTCTTTTTCAACAGAAAATTTCTCCACTGTTCGTGGATGTCTTTGGGTAGAGAGTGTACCAGGCACTGCAGAGGACAGGGTCAGGCTGCTGGAAGTAGGTAGGCATTTAGCTCAGGCCAATGAAAGGAAATTGTGGAGAAGCAGCGGTTACTCATCAAGAAAAGCCTCTCAATGACGAGGAGCTGGTTTTTTTTTTTTTTATTATTTTTTACAACAAAGCTATCTTTAATTTCAGTGCTCTAGACTCTGATCACAAGAATGTTGATGGTGAGAAACCCAAAAGGTGGCACTCTGATCCTGGCTGCTGCAGGTGCCTACGGGCAATGCAGAGGGAGGCTGGCATAGGTGCAGCAGAGATTGAGGTGGGTGCCTGTTTCTCGTCTGGATGCAAGTGCCAGAGAACCAGGGCGCAGCACAGGGATGGGAACTGCTGGAGCAGAGCAGCAAGCTGTCAGAAATGGATGGCTTTGGCTGCCACCAGTGTGCCTTGGCCAAGACTTGCAGTGCTGCTGTTGGAAAGTCACCTGTGCCTGAGCAGCATGGATGTGCAGGATGGCTGCTCGGCAGTGTCACCACCGCCTCACATGGTAAGCAGGTCTTAATATCCAGACTTTGCCTCCAATGTGGTACCTGGCCCTTGGGATTTAACTGTTGAGAAAGAAGGTAAATGGGGTCAGAGAAAAAGAAAATGAGAAGCATGGGTATGCATCACTCAGCTATGCTACAGCAGTTAAATTTGATGTTAAGTAGTATTAAATGTATTTAGGGTCCTCCTTAACCCTCTGTGAGAGTTGATGCTGCCACATAGGATAACCAGCAAAAACAAGTCTGCTGTCACACACAGGATGGCAGAAGCAGGGCTGACAGAAACACGGGGAGAGTGGAGCAGTAGAGAGGTACAGGGGAGAAGGAGAGGGTAAATCTGCCAGGGCGACCTGAGGCCAGCCTTGGACCCAGCTGACAGGAAAGAGGGAAACCAAAATAATTTCCTATTGCCATGGAAAAGGGCCGGGGAGGGCATGCTTCCAGCAGATGTGAAACAGCCAAGGGGCGGTGGGACTCTTCCGCCTTCCCTCCCAGCGCCCAGAGAGGGGATGTGGCCCCAGGGCCCAAGGCATGGCGGTGGGAGGAAGGACGTCTCTGCGGGGCGACATGCATGGGCAACATCCCAGGGCCAGTACAATGGTGGGAACTGAGGCGTGGCTGAGGCCCAGGGGATGGTGGCAGGAGAGGCAATGAAAGAAGAAGCTGAGGTGGAGACCCAGGTGGGAGGCAAGTGCTGCTGGCATGCTAGGCAGGCTCAGGGCCACCATGGTGCCCCAGCCCCATGAGGCAGCGGCCTCTGCTATCCCACCCAGGTGCACCCTGCTGTAGAGAGGGCAGCCATTGGGCTTCTGGCAAGGAACCATGCTGAGACTCTGGGCAGGCATTGCTGGGGCACCCCAAGGTGTGAGGCTGGGTGCTGGCTGCAAAATGGCGGCAGCTGTGTGGGGCAAGGAGGAGGTCAAGAGCTGTGGCCCTGGCCCAGGGCAGCCACTGGGCTTGGGGCTTGTCATGTTTTAATCTCAGTCGGCAACTAAGCACCACGCAGCCGCTCGCTCACTGCCCCCCACCCGGTGGGATGGGGGAGAGAATTGGAAGAGCACAAGTGAGAAAAACTCGTGGGTTGAGATAAAAACAGTTTAATAATTGAAATAAAATTAGAATAATAATATGATAATAATAATAATACACAAAGCAAGTGATGCACAGTACAATTGCTCACCACCCGCCGACTGATGCCCAGCCAGTCCCCGAGCAGCGGCCCCCCCGGCCAGCTTTCCCCAGTTTATGTACTGAGCATGACGTCACATGGCATGGAATGTCCCTTTGGCCAGTTTGGCTGTGCCCCCTCCCAGCTTCTTGTGCACCTCCAGCCTTCTCAGTCAGTAGAGCATGGGAAACTAAAAAGTCCTTGGCTAGTGTAAGCACTACCTAGCAACAACTAAAACATCGGTGCGTTATCAACTTTGTTCTCATCCTAAATCCAAAACACTGTACCAGCTACTAGGAAGGAAATTAACTCTATCCCTGCTGAAACCAGGACAGGGCTGCACAGGGAATGTGCCTTCAGGACTGGAGGATGAAACATGGCTTTGTCTTGCTCAGGCTTTTGTGGCTGGTATGTTTCCCCCCCTCCCATGTTGCTCACATGAGCCTGAAACTCTTTCTGTGGGGTTTTTATGGCACTGTGGTGGTAGTATAGTGGTGGCCATTGTTGACATAGCCAGGGATAAACAGTTGTTCAGTCTTTTGAAAGCTCTTTATCAGCAATAACGTTTAGTAGACTTAATAGTGCATGAGTTATGTCATCAAGTATAGTTTGTGTGTGTGATGTGTTTGCTTTCCTCAAGGAAAAATGCAGCCATTGATGATCTGTTGATGGATGAAATAGCAGAAACAGGGTTTCCTTGATGAGTAGATGCCAGCATACCACTTACAGCAATGGGAGATGAACCATTACTGGTTGTGAATGAATTAGATCTGTTGAAATATTTTTTCCTGTTCTGACTCTCTATGAGTAATGAGAATAAATCAACATTGCTTCTCGGGAATGGAACTCCTGTGTGTTTTTAGTTAAAGTTAAATCATTGTCTCAGATCACTTATGAAGTTCACTTCATGAGTGTTTTGTGAACAAAATAATTTGTTTCTGATTAGCAGCATCTTTAGTAATTTTTACAAATTTTATAGGTGTCTGGTACTAAGAACAACAAAACAAGTCTGATGAATCTCTTCAAACAATTTCTATTTACTTCATACAACAAATTAACAACTTTAGATAATTTCTTCTGAAATAAGGTCACTTATTAATGATGTTTATTGTAATGGGATTGTGAGGATTACATCAAATGTTCCTGAATGTTCTTTATGTTCCCTTCAAGGTATTACCGTTGGGTGGTGTATATCTTGCTAACATGGGGGTGCAATATGCAATAGGATTCAGGTCACACTTGGCACAATCATACACATGCTTAATAATCTGCCTCCATGTTTGTGTAGAATCACAGGTAAATAATCAAATAGATCACACAGCTGTACCAATGGCAAGATATCTGCACCTAGTTTCAGAAAATAAGGTGTTCTAAGCTTACACTGGATAAAGACCTGCAACATTCATTGATTATATTCATTACAGTTACTGCTAATACAACACCTGTTTGACTAAAAGCAGGTTTGAGACCAGCAATTAGAAATCCAAAGTCTGTCAAAACCACAAAACTCTGCATACAAGGGCATTGTGAAACTTTACTGATATACTCCATGTTTTTATCATAAATGATTCAGTATTTTCAGGCTGCATCATGATGCTGGCTTTTGTTTCTAACATTGGATTTACAGTTCAGTTGTAAATATCCCATAACAACTCTGCTGTGTTAAAGTGCCTCTCCCTTGTTCCAGCTGAATGTGAACATGTCCATGAGGGTAATGCAGTAGATCTCATATCTAAACAAGGACTTTTAAGTTTTTCAAACAAGCTAGAATTTACGATGAAAAACTCTAAACCACGGCCATTCTTAAAAGGTTTCCTCCGTCTATAACCTTCCCTAGATACTTAGGGACAGACAACTACACACGTTATATAATCTTCTTGTAGTAACTAAGCAAAATACTGTCATTCACAAAATTTTCTTGGAGGATTAGTTTTCCTCTTTGGTTTGCAACTCAGCAAACTTGAAAACGCACTCTGTATTGCCTGTAACGAGTGAAACAGTATCAATACATTTTAGTCTTAAGTGGAAGGTGGAATAGGTCTAGAATGCAACGTCTGAAACCTGGGAAAGAAAACGCAAAACCAAATCCTTTTGTGACTTATTAACCACTTCTCCATTCAATGTGATCAAGATGCGTACAGTTGAAAGCAGTTCGTATAGTGTGTTTAACATGATACTGCTTTAATTAACTAGCTGCAGTCAACCACGCGTGTGATGACAGTTCAGCAGCTTCTCACCGAGAAGGGTGCGCAGCACAAGATGACGAGTAACAGAACTGGCAGCAAAGCCTGCAGAGCTTTGCAAGGCGATCAGTTCGGGGCTTGCAGGGGGCTGGAGCAAAAAGGCTAAGATTGCTATTGTCATATTTTCTGAAACTTTGGGATTAAAATATAAATCTGTACGACTGAAAATTCAATAGTAGCTCATCAGGCAGTAGCTACTGTCTGGATCAAAGGGGTTTTTTTCCTCTTCTGACAGAAAATGCCCAGACTCTCCTCAGACCTTCTCTCATCGCCACCCACAGGTCAGGTTGAGAGCTGGTAGGACACCGATGAGGACCTCGTATCTATTAGTCTGCCACAAGTGGGTACAGGTGAGAAGCGTCATTTGAAGGAGTGCCAAGCTGCATGCAGATGGTTGGTCACAGCACGGCTGCAGAGGGACTGCGGCGCAGTGTTTGTCCCTACATGAATTCTCCTGCTGTCCCAGGGGTGCCCTGAGCTCTGCACTCCAGGCCAAGGTGTTCTTTTCCGGGCCTTGCAAACCTCATGAACCAGCGCTTTTCATGAGTGCAAAGTTTACATGCACCTATATTATGTTAGAGACATAGTGTGCTAAGAATATAAACAAAACATGTAGGAAGATGTCCTTTGTCAGAGTGGTTAGTGTAGCACAAAAAGTGGAAAATTTTTCTGGCACATCATAGCTTTTCTTTCATGTGTCCTCAAAAGCAGACTTCTTCTCTCCGACTATGGTAGTTAGCTTTATAGAAGTTATTTCTTCCTACCTAAAATCCCCATCTTGTTCAAATGCAGATGCAACATTTGAGGTATGTTGTTAAAATCCAAGTTCAGCTCACTGAAACTAACAGATACATGCTTGTAACAGGTTAAAACTTTCTAGTAAATGATCAAAGAAAAAAAGTAAGTGATAATTTCTGAGAAGTGTTTTCACATGCACTATATCCCAAATTGGTTTGTTCTTTTTGCAGGACTCTTGCAGACTTCCAGTGGACCTACTGCTAGATTTAAGGTCATCTGAAAATAAGTGTAGCACAACACAGGTGGACTTCGTTGCCAGATAAATTAGGTATCCTGTTTAATTTTGTATTCCTTGTGCTCATTCTGAAACATGTTTCTGATATTTAAACAAAACTGTTTTCCTTACGTTAGCTAACTCAAAATATCAGCGAAGAAGGAAAGTTTCATGCCTGGAAGAAGACACGTAATGAAGGCAAAATTTCTGTGAGCAGGTAAAATAATGTTTTAATAGTTATATCAAATTAAATTGAGTAGTTAATGTCATAGCCATCCAGCCAGGCTGAACAGGTGAGAGCAATGCATGCAAAGACATGTTAGCACTCTGTAGAATTAAATGTCAACGGGTAATTATCAGCTTATATCTTTTCTAATCGGAGCGCTCAAAGGGCTTTTATTAACTGATGTAAATTTGTTTTCATTAAAGTTATGGAAGGGCACTGGGGAGGTAACAAACAGTATGTTCAAGTAAAAGCCTTTAGTCTCTTCTAGAGCGTGTCATTTTGTACTATAGTTACACCCTGAGGATGCTTGTAGATAGCTAAGTATACAGTTCATTAACTCCATTATTAGTGTAATTTCTTCAGTAGATTCTCTGTATACTCTGTCTGATGCTGGTTTTCATTATTAAAGGAGTAGCATACAGCAGAGAGGGAGATTTTTGTTTGGCTGTTTTTCTTTTATTGCTACTGGGCTTTCTCTTCCAATTTAGTTAAGACCCCAGAACTGTAAGAACCACGTCAGTACTTTCGATTACAAACAACATTTCTTATGCACCACGTGTTCTAGTGGATAGGAAATGTTTATGCAGATTGAAAACTTCAACCTGAACTTTGAATAATTCACTTACCTTGTTTTCCCTAAACGTATATGTAAATAAACTGATGGTATCTCCAGTTTGTATCCCTCATGATAGTATACGTTCACCTTAATTAACCATTTGTGATGGGTAGGGTTTCATATTTTTCAGCCAGTGAAATATCAATTGCAAATGTATTTTTTACCTGGCATTTTAGATAACTGATCTTACAGATATGAAATAATGGAATTCTTTACCTATTGATATGAAGGTTAATTTAAAAATCTGGAAAAGATTTGCATAGATAAAGAAAATTTAGAAATTTAAGTACTTACAGAAATTCCGTGGAGTTTGTAACAACATACCTAAAAGAAGAAACAATCTGTAAATTGTTACAATTTGCATTGATTAAAGGGATATTTTTGCTGTCTCTCAGCACTGCTGAATATTGTTGGGGGTTTTTTTTGACACTTAAAGTGATTAGATTTGAGTAACATTTTAAAACTTAAAAAAAAAAGTATCTGAACAACAAAAGAGCAGAAGCTAACTTTTGATCATATTGTTCCATTAGCCCTGATCTTCTAAATATGTGTGGCTGCCTTTCTTTTTTGATACAAGGACGGAATGCTAAGTTTTTTTATCAAGGTCTACTATTGTACAAGGAGAAGAAGCAGAAGGTGCAGTTTAAGTACATAAGGTTAGTGGAGAGAGTTCTTTGGAAATCTCCTCCCTACTCTGCAGTAACAAAACAGAACAAAACATAGTCTGTATTTGTCAAGGACAAACAATATCAAATTGATCTAATTTCCTTCATTAGTGTGACTGGCTTGGTGTATAAGTGAACAGCAGTGAATGTAATTTAAAGTTTAGAAAGGTTTTTGTGCTGTTCTGCTATGCAGCTGCCATAAACAATTCCAGGAAATGTGATCTAGATTAAATCAGAATTGTAGAGTTGTAGAATTGGCTGAAACACTCTACTAAACAGTAACCATCAGGTTATCAAAGTGAGAGGGCATAGACTGGGATCTGACAGGAGTTTATTCTGGTGTTGCTTTTGCTCAGCCTGTTCACAAATGAGTTGGATGTCAGGAGAAAGCATTGTATTATGAAATACGTGGCTAACACCAAGTTTTAAGATCATCTTGGTGAGTTGGATTGTTCATAATCAACAGGATGAATTTCAGTAATGAGAAGGACTTTCCACTCATACTACTACTGCTGAATTTTCTTCTGATGATTCTACTGATGATTAGATTATCTTCTAGTGATGCTGAAATTAGATACCCCAAGAACTGACATAATTGCTCTAAAACGGTTACCTCAGAACTATTTCAATAGGGATTATCTTATTTTAGCAAAACCTTAAGTATGTTAGTTTGAAATTTAGTTCTCACTAATCTACTCATCAAGGGAGAACAAATTCTGCTATATAGGTAAGAACCCAAAATACATGCAAGAACACTTCTATTAAGCACTTCCCTTCCCCAAGCCCTCCACTTCCTTCGTAGTTCTTCATCTCTGAGCATGTGCTCTTCCTTTGTGCTTGTTGGAAAACATAGAAAAAGGTGAGACTAATGGGGTAGAGTGGGGAATTGTCCCAAGTTTTGCTACTCTGTGCTGTAGCTAGCAGAGAGCACACTGGTAAGTTTTTGAAGGGTTTTTCATATGCTTTTGCAAGCTTTTTGTAAACTATGTATCTCAAAAGATTTAGGAAGAATCTCCGCGAGATTGCACTTCCCATTACCGGACATTCCTGTAGCAGTTGTGCCATCTGCTTCTATAGGAAATCGGGAAAGCAATGAAAATATGCTTGATTGTCTCTACTGGGAGTCAACTGGAAACTAGGAGAACCATGATGGTGGCTTCTGCCAATCTCTCCTTCCCTGCTCTGTAAAACCTAGTGGAAGTCCGGGGGCTTAAGCAGTGCTCAGTAAAGGCAGATAATATTTTACTTCTGTGATGGATGGTAAACCAAGAAAAGGCTTAAACTTTTTTTCACTCCTTTCATTTGCATTTGGTGCAAAATCAGCTTAAAACAAACCACAGTTTCCCTTGTGCCTTTCAGGCTTCATTTCCTTTTACCATTCCTATTGCAGATAAACACCTTGATACCACTTTATTTTCTTCTTCTGGACAGTATCTTAACACAGGTATTCATCACAGGGCACTAGGCTTCTCCTGGTTATTGGAACAAAGGAGATGGCACTAGAATAGAATCAAAGAATCATTGAGGTTGGAAAAGACCTCTAAGATCATCGAGTCCAACCATCAACCCAACACCACCATGCCCACTAAACCATGTCCCTAAGTGCCTCATCTACTCGTCTTTTAAATACCTCCAGGGATGGGGACTCAACCACTTCCCTGGGCAGCCTCTTCCAATGTTTCACCACTCTTTCAGTCAAGAACTTTTTCCTTACATCCAATCTAAACCTCCCCTGCCGCAACTTGAGGCCATTTCCTCTCGTCCTATCACTTGTTACTTGGGAGAAGAGACTGACACCCACCTCGCTACAACCTCCTGTCAGGGAGTTGTAGAGGGCAATGAGGTCTCCCCTCAGCCTCCTTTTCTCCAGGCTAAACAACCCCAGTTCCCTCAGCCGCTCCTCAGAAGACTTGTTCTCCAGACCCTGCACCAGCCTCGTTACCCTTCTCTGGACACGCTCCAGCACCTCAACGTCCTTCTTGTAGTGAGGGGCCCAAAACTGAACACAGTGTTTGAGGTGCGGCCTCACCAGTGCCGAGTACAGGGGCACGATCACTTCCCTACTCCTGCTGGCCACACTATTTCTGATACAGGCCAGGATGCCATTGGCCTTCTTGGCCGCCTGGGCACACTGCCGGCTCATGTTCAGCCGGCTGTCGACCAGCACCCCCAGGTCCTTTTCTGCTGGGCAGCTTTCCAGCCACTCTTCCCCAAGCCTGTAGCGCTGCATGGGGTTGTTGTGACCCAAGTGCAGGACCCGGCACTTGGCCTTGTTGAACCTCATACAATTGGTCTGGCTTTTTAAACCAAAACCAAACCGCTCTGGTTTTTGTTATTTTTGACCAGTATCTAGCTGTGTTACGGCAGTTTGGATAGTTTTTAATTTGTAACGTTGCAACACATACTCTGAACAAGGCTGTGCTTTGCCACGCTAAATTTTCTTTCATGGAGGGTCAGCTGGAAAGAAGCAGGGAAACCTAGAAGGTGATACGTGGGCTGTAGTTTGTTACCTGTGTTTTGATGTCTTGGTCTATGCTAGTGTTTGCTTTGTTCTGTAATTGGTGTATTAGAAAAGCAAAAATACGTACTGTGTTGTGAATCCGGGAGGAACAGTACGGAAAAGGCCCTCTGCCTCCCCTAGCCTCCCCCTGGCCCTGGGAGCACAAGATACTAAACTGGGTGTGCACCTTCTTGGGGGAGAAGTTTCCAGAAGAAACTTGGAAGTCTGTTATACAGGATTGGTTTCAGCCTTTGGAGCTGAACATGGCTCGTGCAGACTACAGGAATGAATGTTCCTTTCGGGAACGCTCATTTTCATGTAGAAGATAAAGAACACGGGATTACATTTTTTAAAATAAAAGCCACATTACATTTTTTGACAACAGAGTGGAAGAGTCACAATTTGAATATGTAATACCCTGAGGAGAAAAACAGAAGATAGGTAACTCAGCGTGACATTCAGCTTTTGATATTTTACTAAAAATAGCAGTCTTGCATTTATACTTGAGTGAGGGAAGTAGAGTTGGTTTTTAGTTGCTTGTAGGCATTGAAAAACAGTTTGAGCAGTTAGTCCACATTTATTATATGCTTAAATCAAAATAACAGCAAATTCCAAATAACTCTAGTGGAGTGCTGCTTTCCTTCTGTGATACGGAGTATCAACAGCTGCACCCTTAGCATGCAGAGTGTAATGAAGGGCAAGATCTTTACTGGATTCAGTGGGGCCACTATTTCACCTCTAGTACATTTTCTTCCTCTAAATGGAATCTCCAGTTTATTTCTGTCTTTTTTTCCTTCCTCAGACACACCAGTAAGCCTCCAGCGGGGACTCCAGCTCACATAATTCTTAAACTTCTTTGCTGCTAATCATGCAGTGGGAGGTAATGTGAATGAATGTTAAACAGCATCTTACACCGATCTTCAGCAGACATCAATAGTAATCTGCTGGACAAAAGGAGCCTGGGATATTCTTTCAATACTAGAACTGAAGCTGTTATTTCTAACTTTGAGCCTGCTGCTGAATGTAGTGGAAAAGAATGCATCTGAGAAGGAAAAGATAAATGATGGTTTGCCTAAATATTTCAAAAGCATGGCTTTGAAGTTAAAGCCATAAGCAATAGAAAACAACTGAGGGACTAATATCCAGAGATGGAAACAAAATATTCCTCTCTCCTCTCTCCCCCACCATTCATTAGTCTTTACAAAAGCTAGTCTTTTCCAAATAGGATAACCACAAGTTAGGTTTTGATCCATCCCTGGAAGGCTCTGATGTGAAACTGTTCTCTCATCTACTGGAAGCGGAAGGAATGCAGCATCTAACTACATTCCAGGAGAAGACCGACACCTCACAGCTTCTCCCCTGACGCTTGTCAACAATCGACCTATTTCTTCGAAGTCCACGCATCAGTCAGCCAGGGCTATCTCATGCTCCCTGTCTTCAGACAGCTTTTAATCAAGAAAAAATTCCAGCTGCCGTACACGTGAGCAGAGCTGCTCAGAATGTGTTTGGCAGCGCTGTGGGACAGGCAGGTGTCTAGTGGAACACCCACCGCTGGCAGTTCAGTCGCGAGGGAAGTTAGAGCATCACGCGATGCTCCAGAGAGCTCTGAGACGCCCACAACGTTAAACTCGAACCATATGCCCGTGAGGAGATCTTCCTCTTGCTCCGTTGCTGAACCAAGCTCTCATTCGGCTGTTGTAGCAACTTCAAAGTTACAGTCACCAAATACAGCTGCCGCCTACTCTTTCTATACCATTGTATCTGAACCATATAGGACCCAAACCTCTTCAGAAGGAGGTCAGTAATGAGTAAGCTTTTGTCTTGTCAAAAAGGTATAATCTCTCTCTTGCCATGGCAAAGCTGAAATACGTTAATATTGAAAAATACCAATTTCTTTAATTCCTCCTTGTTGTGAGTGAGTCTCATTCAGCACTGCTGGTTTAGCGTAGTTTATAAGTTAAGTCAGTAAATGTTTTTTTACTGTTTAGAAGTGATAGGTAATACCTCATCGGAATTGAATACCACTGTGTTATACAAAAAAATCAAATTTCATTCATTTTATGTGCCAGGATCTTGAGACATTTTGTAAGACCTCTTTATAAAACTAGCCGGCGCATAACTGTCTTCCGAAGGGCTTATCCTTGCTACAATTACAGCTTTTTTCAAATATTTGTAAAACAGTAATAAAATGTAGCATACAGACTGCGTGTTAATTACAGTTGGATCACTTAGCATAAATACATTGAAACAGTGTACAAGTGGCGGTATGACTTAGATACAGTCTCTGGACCGCATTCCAACTGCCTAAAACTGGTGTGGGCCGAAAGCTTTTCAGGCTCCGGTGGAACTACTCGTATTTGCCTTGGTATAAATGGAATAATCTGTAAAAGAGCTTACTGGTAGCCTGACCGTTGCCCGAGACCAAATAATGGGTGGCCTTGTAAATCAAATACATATGTGGTCTAAGTAAATACATTTACCCCTCTCTCAGAACGTAGGACTAGAATGTGTTCCTGTGGACTCTTGGATTTTGGAGGACGAGGACTATTCCAAGAAAACCTCCTTAAACTTTTATGAGTAAATTACATGCTTGATTTCATCATTTTGTCTATAAGAGGGTTGTTTCCATTAAGTATGTGTTTAGGCTGCATTCATTTCTCTGTCTGTGTACAGCAGCTTCCCACACATGAATTTTGCTAGTTTTGTCACTTTAAAATTCATCTGTTGCTTCAGGTACGCAGGGCTTCTGTGAGATGTCTTAAATTGCTCTTAATTGCATATATGCAATTACTGTGTAATTTACCACATGGTAAGAGAATTTCTGGATTATTTTTAAAGACGAAAAACCTTAAGAAAAAAGCATGTTGATCCAGGCATTATTTGGGATCCTGGTGTAAACATAGCTGAATTTTTTACCAAGCCTTTCTGAACAGAAATAGATTAATTACTTGCAAATAGGAATGGAGTTGGTATATTAGCTTTAATGAGCTAGCAGAGCAATTTGAGTCAGGTTGTGAGCTCACCTGTTTCCTATCCTGTCAGAGTGCCTGGATGTTCTGTAAAAGGGGCAGGGAACTCCACGCCTAAATTTGCTCCGCTGCATTTATTTAATTTAAGCCTCTGAGGGGAAGAAAATGGATAGGCATCGTGCGTGTTTCAGGTTTAACTTAAAAACTCCCAGAAAGAGTGACTCAACGGCCATCTTCCTGTGTGTAGGAGACCATTCAAAGGAAGAGTGATTGCAAGCAGTCCTCTTGTTCAGCCGAGATGAGACATCTTAATTCAAGAGGCTGAGGGGAATGGTGCCTTTACTGGATTCAGCCAGCTGGCTTAATCTGTCTGGAGATTAAATCCAGACTAATTTTGTAAAAACACGTATGTAATTCTGTGTTACCTTTCCACATGTCTAGCAGTAAGCATGGTATGAAGGTCAGCTTGGCTTTAGCTGAGCAGAACTTTGTTCTTTCCCATGGAAAGACTGCAGCCCAAGCGTAGGGCTGTTCTATACTGAGTATCTCATCCAGATAATGTTTCTAGGATGAGCTTTATTTTAACACAGGAGATGATAGATTTGTAGAATGTCTGAGCTTTAGGTGTATTTAGATAAGGTAAAGCTAACTTTATATGCAGCACATGAAGTTCAGCTTCCTCATTTGAGAACAGGGTTTAGGAGCAGAAAGAATACAGATAAATTCACGGACTGGCGAGTGTGACAGCTCAAAGCCACTGTCAGGAGTATTTGCAGAAGAAACTTGGTTTTGTCAAAAATCATGAATACTAGTTCTGCTGCTCCTGCTTGTAATGTGTTCAGTGCCATTCTTAGTCTTTGCTAGAGTTCAGCTCCAATTCAATAAATTGCAGGAAGAATATTCTCCCATTTATTCCAACTGAGGTTTTTATACATTGGGTGGGAATTATGGTAACAGTGAGGTATGGGACTTACTTATGAAAGGATGAGACTTAAACGCTTGTATTACTTTAGAACCAAAACCTCATTCATTTCAAGGAACGAACTTACTTAGCATAAAAATCAACGCAGCTAGTAAATGAACCTTTACAAATGTCAGAAAAAAACCCAAATCATAGCAGTCCCCTCCAATCTATACTCTGTAGGTCAGCTGGTCTTGCCCATGCTCAAAGCAGGGCCAGCTGCAGAGGTAAATTATTTTGCTTGGCATTGCATCTTGTTCAATGCTGACTGCCTCCAAGGATGGAAATTTCACAGCCCGAGTAACCTGTTCAATACGTGCTGCTGGCCTCCCATCACATCACCATAATTTCTAGCAGCCTACAAGACAGGCTACTTCCCTCTCGGAGTATTTTCCTTCGGTTGTTATCTGCAGAAGCTGCACCGATCCTTTTTTAGACCCTTCTACTGCAGGCAGGATGCAAGGAATGAAGTGGCTGAATTTCCAGCTTGTGCTACAAACCCCGCCCCAGTTAGCCAGGGAGTTTTGCAAGTGGCAGAGTTCAAGAGCGGCTATGGCACAGTTAGAAGAGTGGATATGCAGAATGTCAAAAGCAGACTATTACCATTTCTTCTGCTTAGACAGCAGGTCACTTAAGGTGGTTGCCAGTCTTTCTGTCAATGCAGAAATTCACCTGCCCCCTCCCTCGAAGAAATTGTACTTCTGCCTGGTAACGTATCAGATTCTATGATAAATCTACCTATCCAAAGGGACAGGTCTATTGTAGCTGCAGGTTGAAATAGGCTTTCAAAGACTCGTAGAACACGTCAAAGAGACAGTTTAACAGTCTATGAAAAGATCTGTTTCCTATAACAATACAGGATTAGGGGTTTTGACATGTTACTGGAAATCAGAAGAGATTTTTTTGAACCCTTTTGTGAGGAGAAGGGTTGGTTCGCCCCTTGTGAATGCAGAGGAGGCTTGGTACGGGGGTACCACAGGCTGCAGGTGCTGGCATTCTGTCCTTGCTCTTAACAGGAGCCCTTGGGGAGAAAACAGCCCCCCCAGAAATGCTGGGCACCTTGTGCATGCGGCTGGTGGCAGGGCAGGAGAGTCAAAAGAGCGCTTAGCTTTCTGTACTCCAGCATGAGTGCGGAATAGTCTCCTTTACCAACTCCGTGTTTCTTTTTAAAGCCATAAGACTTTCTTTGCCTATTATTCTTGGAAGCAACTATCAGTCCCGTTCTTTTAATTGGGTGTACTGTAGTTGTCCTCAGCTACCCTGCTCCTAGTTTCTTTTTTACAAGAACACAAAGCCACATTTGTTGCAGTCTCACTTGAAAAGTAACACTTTCAAGCCTGAACCATGAAGAGTTATAGAGTAGGTGCTGACTGTATCAGTATCTACTTTCTGGGTTATGACTCATTTATTTCTACCTGCCCAGAAGTAGCTTTATGTTATGTCTCATTAACTTACTTAAACTGAACCCCGAATCTTTGTAAATATCGTTCATGCGTTTTCACTATTTTATGAATCGCTGGCTCATACCTACTTTATAGAAAGATCTGGGCCCCAATCATCAAAATCACTGTTTATGAGGAAATAACTGAGATAAGGAAGCATTCAAAAGGTATATCATGGAAGGAAGGGCCAAGTTTTTCATTTAGAGAAAGTAATTATTTGTCACAAGTTTAAGTTTTAGCTATTGAAGCATTTAGATGAACAAAACTAAGATGTGAAAGTCTAGGAGACGTGTGGTAGTGTCACTTCTGTACCCACATGATGAATATAACGAATATACTTAGATTAATAATTTGATACACAATTCACAAGTTAAGGAATGAAAATACACACTCCATCCCACTTCACCATGCTGCTTCTGCCATTTGACTAGCCTCAATTCTTTCTTATAAAGATTGATCTACAAATACATCTGGCTTCCCTTCACTGTAATACAACATAGTTCTTTCATCCCCTAACTCACACAGGCTAGTACCTCCCTTACAAGCGATAAAAAAAGGCATGGGGAAAATCAAAGTGAAACCCCCATGAATTCTTTGGCGCTGACAGGGCTTCCAAAACCAAGAGAGAGGCAACTTAACAAAAGACAACAGCTCCATTTTACACATATTCAGGAAGACTTTTTCCACGGATTCTTTAATACCTAAGCAGACAAGCCCGTTCAAAGAACTATACTTTGGTCTTAGTGTATTTAAAAATTGTTCACATATTTAGCAACTTTGCAGTATGACATTTGTAAACGCAACAGAAGACAGGATGCAAGTAAGCGTTAAGCGTACTTTATTAATTTCAAGCAATTGCCACTTCCCGACATCCTCCACCCGAGTTACAATTTTACACATACTGTAGTAGACGGCTCTATCTCCAGTAGTATCACAGACCGGTCTGCCTTCTGTGTACGGGTCAATATACACATAAAGGTTCTTCAGAGGTTTAATGCCACTTACCCTATGTATGGAGATAAAGTATTATTAAAAAGGTTTTAAAAGAATCATCATATTCTATCAGAAACTCTTACACAGTTTTTAATTTTTAAGTTAAGGTAGTACACACCAAGGTAATAAAGACACATTCTAACTGCATTGGGCTGGTATCTTGTTTTTTTCTGAATGCTTGGCAAACTAAGTATGTTAAATGCGAAGCTCCTTGTCACCACGAGGGAGAAGGAAACAGAAATTAGCACAGTAGATTTAGCCAAACTTTCTGCATGTAGGACCTCAGGTGAAGATACAAATTACATCTTCAAGTAGAAGAGGAAAAGGTCAATTATCCTCCCTCTCAGATCAGCTGAGAAGTAGTTCAACAAGAAAACTCTGTTGCACAGCTGTTCCGTTTGCCACAAGCTGCAACCATGGGAATTCAGCTGGCTGCAGCGGCACTAGCAGCTTCTCTGCTCTCCTCAGAGACCACAGGCCACTGGGACAGGTATTGCCTAAAACTGGAGAGGTTCCTTAACAGCGTCAGGGAAGTCCTCAATTCCAGAGGCTTTTGAAGCCAGAACTAAGGGTTTTCTATTGTTGCCAACAACAAGTATCAGCTGAAGCCGATACTGGATGGAGGACTGAAATACACTTGTTTTGAATAACCCCCTCAGCTAGTCCCCGTATCAACAATAAAGTTTGACAGAATTTAAAATAAATAATGAACCTGCTGAAGTTAAAGAAAAAAGTGCATCACCTGCTTAAATATTTACTAGTTAAAACACACGTTTTAACCAAATATAATGGCAGATTTTTTCCTAAATTTCATAGGTTTTGTACTGATCATTCTATCATTTTAAGAAAATTGCATTTAAACAGTAATGCTTATTTCACTACATTTAATCACACACACACACACCAAAAAAAAAAAAGCTCTTCAACCAGAAACGAAACACACACATCTACGTAACAAGTTCTAATACAGTTAAGTATGTTTCAGGAATTATCAGTACTGCAGCAGTGTTAATCAATTCTGAATTGGAATGCTGGAAACCAAAAGATTAAGACAGAACTACACGAAGAGTATTTTTCGTATCTTTTATAGGACAGAAACCTTTGTTCATGTCTTCTGGTAGCCATCATCTTCTTTTGAGCTGCACCTACAACACAAAGAACAAGTAAACGAGCAACTTTATGCTTCTCCAGAATAGCTTAAAACAGTTCTGTAGGCATTAAGGGGCATCTTTTCTACTGCTTTGTTTCTGTATCACCAACTCATTTCATTGTTTTATATTCCTATTTTAAGAATAAAGTACAAAGCAACAGAAAGAATAAGCTATTACTACATCTGTGTAAAATTGCCCTCAGAAGTGCTGCCTACGCTGTAAAAGTGCCAGTTACTTTCTGTATTTAACTAGCAAGCAACTAGTATTTCATTAAACGTAAAAGCTCTTTTTTTTTTTTTATTTTCTGTATGAACAAGATACCTTAGTATGTGGAAATAAGGAGAGATTATTTTTTTATTAAGAATTTTACAATATAAATTGAGAAGAGACAGGTTGAAGGTTCCAAATAGGCATACAAAACCACCCATCTCCTGCTTGTTTTCGTAGTTAGTTCATTACATCTCCTCGGTGGGGTATTCCCCACCAGCAGAATGACTGCTTTGTGTCATTTTTCCATTCTTGAGTGCACTAAGAGTGCATGATTGTTGCCATTATGTACCTAGATGGATACAAAAACCCTTCTTAGTTCAAAGAAGTATTATAAAGTCCGTGAAACCAGTGGGGTTTTCACAGCTTTTCAGAATACATTAATAAAAATGAAAAGATGAACTTCTTAATATTGTCAAAGAGAACACTAAAACAGCAGTATGGACCTGAAAAGTTTGATTCTGGTTTCCTCACGCTGCATAACCAACTCAAATGTTTCAAGCTGTTTTAACTTGTTGCTAAATGTTTATCTACACATGCTGTCAGAAATAACCTTGTTAGGAAGGTGAAGTTGGTGTCTCAGCAAATCAGACCCATGGAGTAGGCGTTGAGTGGCCTGTGACTCGCTTTCCTTTTTCTCTTTCAGCACCATCAAAAGGAAAAGTGAGAAAAACAGCACAAACATTAGTTAAAGCCTGAATTTAATCCCACGTCCTACAGGAATAATTTCATTACAATGAAAGCAGACAGACATTATCTGTAGGGTTTTTTTGCTTTGTTTTTGTTTAAGCACTGATAATTATAGATCTAATTAACATAGCCTACAGCTCTCCCAAAGATCATAACGTTTAATAATCCCTTTAATTAAATGATTAATAGGAAATGCAGGGGTGGTTCTTACGAATTACCTGATTTACCATCACTGAAGACAGATTCTTTTAAAAATGGCTACAAATGCCTTGTTCACAAAAGACTTTATTATCTAATGATGCATACTGAAAACATACAGAAATCTGCATGGTCCACTTTACATGCAGCAGAACAATCTTCACTTTACAATAAGTAAGTGTCAACTGTTTTATGCAAGAGACAACACTTTAAAGTCACATTTCTTAAAGAAAAGCTTCATTTACAAAAGAAATAAAAGGTAAAGAAGCAATTACCGCTTTTAAAAAGCAGCTGCTTTGTTCAAGAGTGGAAGGTTTATGCCTGTATTGAAAGACAACATGATCACAAATAATGAAAACAATGAACAAATGAAACACTTTTAGCATAAAGCAGTACACTTTCAAAATGACATACAAATAGTTAAAAATTTCATTATGTCGTCTATCTATCCTTTAGATATAAGGTCTTTCGAATGAGATCCCAACATATGTAATTACTAAATGAAAACTCTTCTGTAAGTATTGGTTCTATGTCATAGTGAATTGTATTTAACAAAATGTATACAAAGTCTATAGCAAGTTGATTAAAAAAAATTAAAGTAATAAGAAACAGTACACTGAAGGCGCTCTATCCATCAAGTGCGCACTCTCAAAATTTTAAATGTGATGAACAGAACAGAAGCTGTAACTATGCCACGGTTGCAATGCCAGAAAATAAAACAAGATCATTTATCAAACATGCAGGGAATTCTGCCACAACGCTATTGTCTCTCATTTGTCAGTTGTTCCAGTAAAATAACAGCTTAAACACCGGTGATGTTGATGGGTTAGCTTACCTTCAGTGTACTGAAAGTTGTACACAACCTGCTTTAAAAGAGGAGACCATCCCTGCGGGCAGGCTCAAGAAGGAACAGACCCCCTTCGGCACTGACTACACCAAGGGCATGCTGCTGTGGCCTGCACACACACACCTAGGAAAATGTGAATATAAACAGCATTTATGCTGGCCATTTTTTAAAGACAAAAATGAAGCCAAGTCTGCTAAAAACAAATCAACCACCCAGTATTACTGCTCTTTTTTTTTCCTTTCTTTTTTTTTTTTTTATAACAGATGCTTTTTTTTTTATAATATATACGAACTGCAACCATATACATTAGCATTGTACTTCTGTGCAGTCTTGGCAATTAAAACAGTTCTACAGTGAAAATTTTCACATAAGACACAAAACAGAATTACTCTAACATTTCTAAAAGAAATATCAGCCTTGATGTTAATTCAAATGTATCATTTCTTCCTCAACTTTGCAGGGGAAATATTTATGTTTATATACATTAATAACTGCTGTGAAATTTCTTCAGTCTTTGTATCTTAATTACTCAAACCCTTTGAACTTCTTCATCTGGTTTAAATTTTTTCCTGGATGAAGGCGTGCTGCAGAGCCTGGTTGATGCTAATCCGTTTGGCTGGGTCTAACATTAGAATCTGGTCCAACAAGTCCTTTAGCTGGTGTACTTTTTTACGCTGGTCTTCAGGGAGTCGTTGGCACCCAATCAAGTCTGCTAACAGGTCCTTGGTTGGATTAATGGTGCTCATAACAGTAACTTTCTCCTACGAATACAAAAATGGCAACCTTGTAGAACAGAAGTAATGCACAACCCCCCTATCCCTTCTACAGAGCTTCAGCAGCAACTTTTCTGCAGGGTTCTCTCGTGCCTGATCAGCAATGCCCTTCGTCATCATATGGCCTCATAAATCCTCACGCGGGCAAAGGAAGAGAGTGGAAATAACGCTGTCAGGGGTAGGCCAGGCTGCATCTTTCGCCAACAGCAGGTGCATACGTGAACCTAACATGCCGGTTAACCGAGAACATCAAAATTCCACGTGGGAAGTTCCTGTATCTGACCGCTAATTCTGTGATTCTTGATAAATATACTACGTTAAAATGATACCGAAAGTAACAGTGACCTCCTACGACGTAAGCACATCATACTGAAGTTGGACATCCTTCTCTAAAATGAAGGCAGAATTTCTCTTATTAGTAATTTAAGGATAGATTACGTGGAGATACCCTGTATCAAGATTAAACTTAGATTTTTCTTAAACACGCTCCTACACTGTAGGAAAATCTCTGTTGCCAGTTTATAACTATGTAACCTGTCCAAACCGCTGCAAAAGGACATTCTAGTGATTTATAAAAATCTTATTTTTAATTAAGATGTCAAGGCATGTTTGAAAGACCATACTAGTAGGAAAGCTTGGAAAAAAGTAATAGGTTAGTCGACACATTAAGGACTTACCCTTTCTGTCACTTTATCTACTTCTATATACATAAAGTTGAGATTTTGATCAAAGTGCTGATCTTTGAACACACCTTTTCGAATCATCTGGAAAATAAGGGAGAGGCAAGAGTTTTAGGCAAGTTCTCTGTGTCTTACAAGTTCCACAATTAGCATCCATGTCTACTAACTTATTGCAACATGAATAATTTAATAGTAATGAAAAATATATCAAAAGGACAGTAAGAAATGTCTAGATTGAATAAAAAAAATACAGTTCAAAACAGTTGAAAAAGGACACAGTATCTTCCATTGACTTACGTATTTTTTTTTCAGGTCAGTGCTTAGAAGGTTTCTGCTTTCACTTTATACTTAGTCTATGAAAAAGAAGCTGTATACCTTCACTTCATAAGATTTTAAATCAATACAAATTATACAGTCAGAGCGATGTCTGCTATTTACTTGCTGTTAAGAGAAGATGTATATGATAAGAAACAGAATTCAGAGAGAAAAAAGAAAGTATGTTCTACTGTTCATTACAGCCGTTTCAGATATTAATTAAAAATCATACGCTTATTTTGCTTACCTTGTTTGGCATCTTTCCTTTGAGATCCATGGCTAGTTTCAACATATGGTTATTGGTTTTGCCAGGAAAGAGTATTTTTCCTGTATAAAGTTCATATAATGTGCAGCCTACAGACCACATATCTATACCATAGTCATAGATTTTTCCTATAACTGAAACAGAGCAATTCCAGTTAATTCCATAAAGGCAGCATTAAACGATATAATATCACAAAGCCAGACAGATGAAAAAAATTCTGATTTGTAAACTGTATTGGTGCTCCTCCTCTTAGGAATAAGAAGTCACCACAAAAGAAAAGAAGGATGCAAGCCTTTTAACTTTTACAGTATCCCTATTTTAGAAAGGGAGGTTTTCACCTAACACCCAAACTAATCAGCATGAATTAGGTTAGTAAAAAACAAGAAGTCAGAACAATACCTCTAAATTAAAACATAACTATAACCAATCAGAATGACTTCTCCCTGTCCTCACTGAGCTGACCACCAACATACATGAAGAGTCACACAAGCATGCTTTCAAAGTCTGAATTTTTGACTGCCATCATATTTCCAGAGTGATGTTTTGCTAAGACCAAACAGAGAGTAAATTCAAGTCAAATTCTCTTTTGCTAGTACCGGTATATCCTGCTACTGCTTAAGATACATGTAGCCAATCCAAATGTACTTACTGATTTCTGGAGCTCGATAAAATCTACTAACTAGATACGGTGTGATGTCATTATCTGCAACATGCGAAGCTGATCCAAAATCGCAAAGCTTTAATATCGTTTTAGACTCATTCACCTGAAAGTTAAACATAAATATCCATTAGCACTATTTGTAGACAGAATTACCAAAAGCACTGTGAAAGTAACAACACATTTAAGTCGGAGATAAGAAAAACATTCAGCCTTTAAGTGAGAAGTTCTTCCCATATTTCAATCCTTCCTCTCTGTATTCTAAGGAAACTGTAAAACCTTCTTAAATTGAAAGTGACGATTAATGTCTTCAGATCCTACAAAATACAAAGAAGGTCAGTTTCATGTGCTTTTCCCTTACCAAAATATCCTTGCTGGACCTGGATTTCATTCCAGATACTGAAATCGTATCAGTTTAGACTTCCAACTCCAGTATCCGGAGTACCACTCATAAAACAGCATATTATTCACGTATCTCATGCTTACACAGTAAATTCTACTGCTGTGATGGCAAGAAGAGAACATTTTAAATAAAATAAAAATCTGGAGTTTGTCACAGGGAAAACCAAAGGAAAAATGCTTGATTCCTCTGATGTAGCTCTCACTCTCTGCTAACCAGAACGTTTAATGGAAACAGAAAAGACAAAAAAAAAAAAAAAGGGGCATTAAGGACTTTTCCCCATTATCTCATTCACATAAACAAAATCTCCATCCAGACTCAAACAACCTACTTCCATTTTGCAGAAAGCAAGAACATTTTTCAACTACTGATAGAAAAAGTCCCAAGATTTCTCCTAAGAAAGGATACATACTGTCTTACTTTGGAAGATCTGCTTTTTAGAAAGATACAAGTGGATGCAGGTTTGTCTGAGAAAGACTACACTAAATAAAAGATTTTATTTAGATGCTGTATTGTGTTTCTTACTTACTATTTATACCACGATAGCATTTTATATCAAAGCATGAACCCTTAACATTTTCAGTTAAAGTAAATTTTGACTTCACCTGAATTGACAGAATGATATTAATTTCAAATAAGTAATTTTACACTGTAAGACTGTGCAAAATAAGTTTCAATTATTTATTACTTACCAAAATATTATCTGGTTTAATATCTGCATGTAGGATATTGCATCTTTTAAGAAGTTTTAAAGCCAGGAACAACTGCTGGCTGTAGGAACGCACAGCTTTAATATGGAGTCCAACATCTTTCCCATACTTTTTCAACACCTCTCGTAAATTCATACTATTAGAAGAGAGAAAGGGAGAGAGAGGGAGAAAGAATAGAAAAGAGCTTAACAAAGAAAAATATAGTGGCCTCCCCTAAACTGTACGACAAACTCAAAGAAACCAGTCAGCTTTAGACATTTTTGGAGAAAAGCAGCATTCAACTTAACATACATACCGCTCCGTTAGCTGCAGCAATGAAACAAAAATGCTGGTCAATCAGATCTATCCTATACTGTTATAATTAATTACTAGACTGGACTTACTTAGTTCAGAACACGTTTTTAATCAAGATTAATTTGAGAGGATTTATTTGCACATGAACATTTGCATTTTCTTAACAACTGTACCGCCTTTGTACTCGTTTTCTGAAGAAATAAATAAAAAAGGAAGTACGCAAATGATACAAGTTGAGGAGGCGATTTTCTGATGACTTCAACGGCAGATAAAAATACCACAATTCCAGGACAAGAACATCACTGCACATAAATAATGTACTAGTGTGTTATAAAGAGATAGGGCAGCACAAGCAAATAATGTGTGGTATGGCTTATTGATGAAAATATAATAGTAATTTCATAAAATTTGCATTGCTTCAGCATTTAACTTATCTTCACCTCAAATATGGGAAAAAGTTAAGATATGACATACACAGAAAACCAATGTCTCTAAGCAGGAATAGGAACTAAGGCAATTAATATATCCAGATCTATCATAAAACAGTCTCTGCAATTAACCTGTCAAAAGAGCCTAATTATTTAAAGAAAAAGTGAGCATGCAAAGAAAGCACTGTAACAATTTGCTTCCTTAGACTGCTGTTATATATGTACTCTTCACAGAATATAGAGCATTTGCTGAACCTCTCTGGGAATACATTCTTAATCCAAACCCTTAAAATAAAGAATTACATAACCTAAGAAAAATATTGTGACACACACACACAATCATTAAGAGCAGCACTGGTGAGATGAACCATCTTTAATAATACATTATTTTGTTTCACATATTGTCCAGGCAGAAAGTTCACAATGACACTCTTAAGTAAATCAGAAATAGTTCAGTAGTCTGTGGATTTGTGCTTCCAGTTTTTTGGGGTTTTTTTTGTTTTTTTTTTGTTTTTTTTTTTTTTTTTTTAATTCCTTGCATTCTTGTATCTTGGCTATAGAACAAGGTATCAGAACAATAGCCAAAACCAGAAAGGTAAAGATCACTCAGCAGTACTTTACTTTTTACAGAGAACCTCTAACATTTGTCATCTTACCTGAGTGGCTCAAATACCAGACAGAGATGTTGTTTGTGGTAGAAATGCCTGAACAACCGTAGACAATGAAACTTGTCGTCAGGATCTGCATCATTGAGCTTCTTCAAAAATTCCAGTTCTTTTAGGCCAGTTTTTTGCCTGAAAACAAAGAAATATGATTAGAAAACAAAATCAGTGACATTCTAATACTTTTCTTAAATCTAGACATTCACTTGTGCGGTTATAGTTATCATGAAATGAGAAGTGTCTTGTCATTCATTACTTAATGTACCATGGCTTTAAAAAAAAAAAAAAAAATCACAACAGTGGTTTGCTGTCAGCGTCTACACATTGGGTAAGTTTATTTAATTCTTTGATTTTCACTGTGCCTTTGTAACCTACTTATCCTTTCCTCCTCCTTCCTGGCTGCATGTAAAGCTAAAATTAGATTTCCTCCTGTAGTACGACACTTCCGTTTCAAACGGCACTCACTTGAGAAGTTTACTTTTTAAAAAAGCAGTACTTAACCACGTACATTATTAAAAAAAAGTTTTAAGCTAAACTGACTATAAAGTACACACCCAAACTGATTATCTAGATGATACAGCAAACTGAAATAGCTTATCACCCCCCCCTTTTTTTTTTCTTTAAACTTTTCTAGATACCTATTCATATAACTCGAAATAACCCAGTTATACACACAGCAAGACAACTTTTAAAACTTCCAAGGTAAAATGTACGGAGAAGATTTTAATTTAAGTTGTCTTTAATGGAAGAGGACGTAATACATGACTGTAGAAATACTGCAGCAGATACTGAAAATGAATATTATAGACAAGTCCTCACATATCGTAGTTTAATAGATCATACTCGTTAATGTTCACTCATTCTGAAAGACCTCAATTTTTTTTTATTTCAACAAGGAGAGTCCCATCCCTTTTGATATATCTTATATATATGCAAACACATAGAGAACATACAAAAATAATTAACGTACAGAGGTCTTTTTGTAAGTTGCACATGACCTATTAGGATCCAACCCAGAGCCTGCCAAATCGATTTGGTCCATCAAAACAAAATTTTTTACAGTCCACAACTCCCATCTCGAAAATTTTTAGGGCCGGGCAGGCCTCATAATTAACTGTAACCTCCTTTCTTGTTACCATTGTTCCCTGCAGTTTTGCAAATGAGAAAGTGCCTGATGAAAATGCAAGTACCCTTCTCCTGTGATAGCTGTAAAGAAGTGTGGATACATAGTCCTCAAGCGCTTCCCATTATCTGGCTCATATTAGCAGAAAAGGCAGGAATCACAGCTGTAATCTGTTACTTCACTTGAAACAAAGGGAGATTCAAATCACATCATGAAAAATTTCCAACTGTTACATATGCTTTATTATTATTAAACAAAAACATTACTTACATAAGTTCATTGTTCCTGATGATTTTAACCGCTACTTCTTGGTTTGCTCTCGCCATGTCCCTGGCTCGCACTACGTTACTGAAGACTCCCTGACCAGTGTAACCATAGACATTGTAACGTTTATCTAGAACTTCACCTATATTAACACCTGAAGGATAAAATCAAGCAGTTTTAAGAGTTAGGAGTGACATACATAATGAAACTTTTTATGAAAAATAAACCATTCTGTGTAATTCAGAAAAACAGGATAAATGGTATAATTGCTTAATTCCATAGTGTACGACGTTTTATATCACCTAGCTTTGTGGAAATTATGGGGAACAAACTGTGATTCTGCAAGCCTGGAGTCTTTTCAAAACTGAGGTTAAAACCTGCATGCTCATTTCATCCATGACATTACACACTCAGTGAGGGCACTGTGGTACGTTTACATTAGAATAATGTTTCAGTACTCTTTACATGAGGACCTTTGCCATTCAGCACCCTCATTCTAGCTGTCCTTGCAAATCATGAAATACAACTTACGGTAATAGCCTTCCGCGTCAGTCCAGTTATCCCTGAGATTGGGGTTTTCTTTGAAGTCTTTTCCAAACCCAGCAGCCCTTAGACGAGCACTCTGAAATAAAAAGAAAAGTAACAGCTTTGCTTGCGTGCTCTATGTTTTTCCTTGATGTTTACTTACCAAAAGCCCTTTTTTCCTACCAAAACACTGTTCCTCTCCCACAGTACAAACACACTTATCTTGTAGCAGAGAGAAACTACTGAACACAAAATGCTATTTACATACCAGTATCTAAAGACTGATGCAAGGAAAGAGGATGGGAACAGCCAATAGAACTATTATTAAACATAAATGGCCAAAGTTTCAATTAATACCCACAAGAAATTTATACAAGTCACGTTAGAATGCACATTTTGGACCATGTGAATAAGACTTTTTACTTACAGTATGTTTGTAGTAATGAAGTTTAGCGATTTGCGGGGAAAATGTAACTGTTTAAGCCTTGAATTTCTGTTCATTCAATGCCATTTCACAGATTTCATACTATTATACTTACGATCATAAAATTACTACTGTTGACATCTCTTAACAGAATGGTCAATATATTATCACAAATTCAAATCTATGAGTAGTAAAGAATATCTTCAGTTGAACAACAGTTTCTGGAAGGGAGAACTGCTCGCGCACAAGCCATTTAAATCCCTACTTATAATTTTCAAATTTTAAAAGCCCCCCCCCCCCCCATCCTTCAAGTATTTATCTTTTTCCAGGTCAAAGGTTTTTTTTTTAAATTTTATTTTATTATTATTACCAGTGTTACTAGAGTGACACCATGACAGCCTTTTGTCATCAATGCTTCTGTTGTAACTAATAGATTATGTCTGCCATAAACCAAGATTAACTGGAGAATGTCTAAGTTAAGAAGAAAGTTGTTGTGACTTATTTCGCAGTGCTGTGCACCAGCAACAATGGGGTAGATTTACAGAGAAAAGCAAGTAAAGTCTCAAAACCAGTCACTGGACTGCCAAGGGCACTTCAGCACATTTACAGAAAAGCTGCTGGCATAGTGCAAAAGTAAAAACAGGAAATGCATCTCTTGATCAAAAAAAACCCCAAGCCACCACATCACTCGAACACAGCATCATTAGCAAATTAAAATATCTTACACAGACACTTTTTAATTAACCATACATGAACCTCTGAAAAAAGCACATATTTATAACAGTGCAGCATGGTAACATTAACATAAAGCGTAACTTATAAATAAGTTTATAACTGTGTGCTGTCCTATTCAAACAACAGGTGAATTCCCTAATTGCTTACTCTGGTAAAACTCCCCCTTAATTTCAGCAGGTTTTCTTTCACTGAAATATTAATTACGAACTACTTCGTCTGCCTTGGCTGATCAAAAGATTCAGAACATAATATCCAGTCAGCTACACATGCTTTTACAAATCAAAGTTCCCACAAACCTCAAGTGACAGTAACTCTCTTAACAAAAATCAAGAAAGAAAAAAAAAAAAAAATCATACATTTTGTCTCCAAGAATTACCTACATCAAAGTATGCAGCGAACATATCATCCGATTCTGTGAACATATCGGGAGCTAGCAGTTTCTTCTGAGCTGAACCTTAAAATGAAATTTAGATTACTCAACATGAAAAAGACGACGAACTAATAACTCTGTTACCAGAATAATTTGTGACTTGGTATCTTTACAAGACAACCTAAGATCAGTAAGTATGCTGGCAAACAGGTAGCTCTACTAATGCTTCCAGCAAATACCAATTTACATTCTAGAAATACAAAACTCAGATTAGATGAGTTCTTCAAAGCACTCAAAAATTTACACCTCCTTGAAAAATTAAGTATAATAGCTTTCAAATAATTCACACAGCAGAAAGCAAAAGTACATACTTACATGTTCCCTACAGATAATGACTATATATATGTATAAAAAGAAATATAAAGTGACTGGCTGTATATATAAAAAAAAAAAAATACAGACATGCTTTCAATATACAAGTTCAGGCTTTTCTGCTAATCACAAGGCATTTTACTAAAAACCAAAGTTATAAAGCCCAGAAGCTGTTTCTTTGGAAAACGTTTTCTTCAACCCTGTCAAAAAGGACCACGCGTATAGCTTTTAGCAAAGACAACATTAACTATTATATTTAAGGGAAACATTTTTAATGTAAGCAAGATTATCCCTTTTTCACCTTTTAATGATCTTTAAAGTCCCAAAGACATTTTACTTGGTTGATAAGATAAAAGCAAAGAAATATAAGTTAAGTACACGTCAGCGAAGGCAAGTGAACTTCAAACTATTTCATAAAACACATTATGGTAACATCCCTTCACGACCACGGTAAATCACAGACACTCCCTTTAGGGTATTAAGCAAGGGAGAAAAATAAACTGTTAACCTCAGATGCTTCAGGTCTCATGATGCATATAGCCAACCGCTTTCATACAGAATAACTAGACTGAGATCTTCTGGCAGCATCAAAAACTCTCATCCATCATGCTGCCACCATTGTTTCAAGGTACAGACCTGTCACCTGACACTATGGGGAGACAGGTTACACCATTGTTTCAAGATACAGACCCTTCCAGCAACTTCCTCAAATTTTCTTTTTAGTTCCAGTAACTCACACTTGCACTGGGCTACAATGAGTTATTAACTAGTTCCTTAGCAACTTACTATCCTGCCTCTATATGAGGTCAAGATATAAATAAAAAAATGGCTTTTACAAAGAAAGATGATCCACTGCTTCCATCTGTTGTTATAGCCACCTCCAACCCAGAATCCTACGAATGTGAAAATTCCCAGATTTGAGTGTAACTGATCTGTTTTTAAAAACAAACCTTTTTCAGATCTTAAAAATGTCTATGTAGTTGACAGTTATATTTTCATATACTTTAGTGGACAAAATTAGAAAGCAGTACAAGCCTCTGACAAAAAAGGAAAAAGATATTGTCTGTTAATAAGAAGACTAAGTCTAAACTTGACATAAATCTCACATAAGACCAAGTCTAAACTTGTGGTATGCAAATAAAGTAAGATAGTTCTTTCCACCTACGTTGCAGGAGAACAATCTGAAAACATACTGCTCAAGGGAACACCGGGACAAACTACAGAGCAGTACACCAGTCCCAAAGAGAAGCATCCTCTAGAACATAGCATATTTAACCCCCAAGGATACATCTAGCGCATGACGTGAAATACAAGCTAACTGTCCAACCGTTTCCTGAGGGATGGGGCAGGCTTCACAGCCCTTGTTAAACACCATGCTGTTGCAATTAAACTGTAAAGAGAAACTGAAGTAGTTAAAACTAGCTCAGGTATGTCCACACAGCAACTAGTCACACCTTTTGACTACTTGGACAATAATTTTGAAAGTAATTCACTTTCAAAAGACAAAAAAAAAAAAAAAAAAGACAAAAAAAAAAAAGCAAGCAGATTTTCAATATTACAGGGTGCACTGGGAGATGTTCCGTGTTCCTTTTGCCGCAGCAGGCATAAGGCAGGTTTTCTATCAAGATGTATTTCATTTCAGTATTGCTGTACAATAGATTATGTGCAGGGAGCAAGAGGAGGAAACAGCCATTTCTTCAGCAAGAAGTTATGCCACCAAAAGGGACTTACTAGCAATGACTCTCCAAAGCCTTAATTATTCTAAATTACTGCAGACCCACCTATATTCTTCTAACACAGTGGCTTTGGCCAAAAAAAGGGACAAAACGGGCATGGTTTCCAACCCACCCCAAAATAAAGACTAGGACTATATTAAACTTCTAAGAAAACAACACGCATAAGCGAAAAGAAAAATTTTGGAAGTTAAAAAGGTTGATTCTTAACTATAAAGACAGACATCATTACTTGCTCTTCCAAATTTATAGCATGAATTGTGTTAGGAGTTTTTAGAAATAGAGAGAGCATGTTCCATTCATATCATCCTCCTTAACTAGCAAGCTTTATTTTAATGTTGTAAGTACCATAATATTCATGGAAACATTCTCAAGTTCTGTCCAAAAAGTCAATCTACTTCCAAGTCTGGAAGTCTATAAGGAAACTAAGCAAAATGTCTCTTCTGAAGTGCTCCACTTAAGAGTTGAGCTTTCATAAAGTGCACTATACAGTGAGATTTCAGATTCTTACCGTTGTTCTGTTCAACTGTCATGAGGTTGTGCTTGGCTTTTACTGATGCCTCAAACGTGTCCACATTTTCCCGTTCGTACTCCTTAACATCAGCAGCTACTCTTTCTAGGATGTCGTCTGGCGAATTTGAGCGACTACGCGTACTACTTTGAGGACTGCTTGGTTCAGATGGTACAGATATATTACTGTCTTCTGTCTGGCCTTTGTATTTCTAAAAATAAATTTAATTATTAATCTCACCATCACAGCTTATCACAATTTAAACATTTTTATACTCACTTTTTCAATGGTTTGTACTAAACCTTAATCTTTGCTTTCATAATCACCTACATCTCTAATGGCAACAGATTATTTGCAGAATGGGACACAGCCTTTGAAAACACATTTTGCTACAATGCACCACAGCCCAGACCATAAAAGACGACTGAAAAATTCATGTGTGTCCTTTAGGCTTTTACATTTCTGTAAAAAGTGATTTTTATTGATGATTAACTATTTTGTGGTGCGTGACAAAATGTCAGTACCAATAGATTTATTACTAAACCATTCTGGCACACAAGTAGTGAAATAAAGTCTTTAAGGAAAAATTAATGAACTTACATCCTAGAATCTTTTCCATTTTTATTAGTGTAATGGTACAGAAAAGTAGTTTTTAGATTCAGGTTTTTTATTTGAATTGGAAATCCTGTTTATTCATTCGTTCTTGTTGAAAAATTTCAGATGCATTAAAAAGCTCAAGACAACACCTTTACAAATTTTTTTTTTTTTTAACTCAAGTAGTATGAAATTATACAAACGTCACCTCCTCTCCCAAAAGTTAAAAATCAAACTGAATAAATGCTGATACCACTCAGTTATCAAGGTCAAACTATTCAGTAATACAAGCAGAGGTTTCCCATTTAGGGAATGAAGCTCTGGAATTTGCTTCCTGCACAGACCAACAACAGGTGTAACTGGCCTTTAAAAATAATTTACTTCATATGGTTTTGCTCACTCGTAGTTCTGAAGAATTTTACAATGGGCTTTGCACAGAAGTCAAACGATGAACAGTATTTTTAGTGCTGCTTAAAATAAACAGCACATTATAACCGTGTTTTTGTAACTAAATATTAAGTAAATATGCTACAGCATTTTTCTTAGGATGATCTAACTGTGTGCCAAATCCCAACTTTAAAAAAAGATACCCGACTTGTGCTGTACAATTACACCCCCTTTGGCCACAGCTCCCTCTCAGGGGTCTCGATCACATATTACCTGTCACTACTGTTACCTTCTTATCAGGAATAAGAAGTTTATGGGAACTCACACGTGTAACCGAATACATTATCTACTTTCATGAAGAGGGAACCCATGTCAGTGGCTTATGAAGTTTTGGAAATGGACAAGGACAACTCCTACTTGAAACAAACTGACTAGTTAGGTTAATTGGTATGTAACTTAATGCTATATTGACATTATGATACCAATGATACAGCTCTGAAGAAAACCTACTGTCCTAGGTACTTGCCCATGCTATCCCACACCCCCTGCCGCTCATAACATTCATAACATTGCCTTGGGGAAGATCTCTGGAGGATATTCTTAAATTGCTCATTAACCTTAGACAAAACCAAAACAATATTCCCAAGAAATACCAATAGAAGTATCTTAACTACCCAGGGATGAAAAGTTACTGTAACGAAGTGGGCATGGTGGTGTTGGGTTGACGGTTGGACTCGACAATCTTAGAGGTCTTTTCCAACCTTAATGATTCTATGATTCTATGAAGGAGGAAACATCATAGAAGAAGGTAGCAAAGCTGCCACTCTGTATTTCCTCCATAAAAAACCTCTCAGAGGAGGAACTGTAATTGCTAATTATCTCCACGAAGTGGTACCCAAAGTACAGTAATGGCTTCAGTACAAAGCTCAAATACCAGATTAAGCTCAAGGCCAGTGTTTTAATAACAAATCTCCCAGGTAAAATATCACTAATTACTGCAGACCACAGCAAACTGCAAAACCCAACACTAATCTTTAACACGTACAGCAAAAGAGCATGATGCAGATCAGATAAACTAATATCGAGAACAGATGAATAAATATTGTGACCCGCAACTGTTAACTTTAAACTAATAAATTCCTTAATACGCTCTGATTAACCTGTTACTATCTCAAACCCTTCGAGCCCCACATCGGACGCCAAAAAGGGCTGTCGTAGTTTAATCTTAGCCGGCAACTGAGCACTACACAGCCGCTCACTCACTCTCCCCCCACGCCAGTGGGATGGGGGAGAGAATCAGAAAAGTGAGAAAACTTGTGGGTTGAGATAAGAACAGTTTAGTAATTGAAATAAAATAGTAATAATAACAACAACAATAATAAAAGAAAATACAAAGCAAGTGATGCACAATGCAATTGCTCACCACCTGCCGACCAATGCCCAGCCAGTTCCCGAGCAGCAGTCACTGCCCCCCTGGCCAACTCCCCCTGGTTTATATACTGAGCATGACGTCACATGGTATGGAATATCCCTTTGGCCAGTTTGGGTCAGCTGTCCTGGCTGCGCCCCCTCCCAGCTTCTCACTGGCAGGGCATGAGAAGCTGAAAAGTCCTTGACTAGTGTAAGCACTACTTAGCAACAACTAAAACATCGGTGTGTTATCAACATTGTTCTCCTCCTAAACCCAAAACACAGCACTGTACCAGCTACTAGGAAAAAAATTAACTCTATCCCAGCCGAAACCAGGACACCTACAGATTAAGATAATTGAAGAATATTTTTAACATGTCATAGGACTGTCAGAGAATGTTTAACCGTAGCACAAAAATGCCTCACAGAAGAGTTGCTTCAGTCTTAAAACCAATGCTGTTGCAACAGAAGTGTAAAGTTTAACTGAGACTAACATTTACAATAAATTAACTGGAGAAAATGTAGTAACAGTAATTACTATCATAATGTAGTAATAGGCTAAGAGCCTTCCTTTATCACAGTTTTATACTAAAAGCATAAAATTAGTTTCTGTAACCCACATGATAATATAAACATCTACCTGAACAATTGCTTGCCGCTGTAATCTTCTTTGTCTTATCTCTGCTTCCTCATCCTCTTCTTCCAAATCAAAGTCTTCGAGACTATAAAAATATAATTACTTTTTATATAACATCATAAACATAAGATTATCTACTGAATTTTACCAAATGCAGTTCTTTGGCGTAGAAAGCACACAATATATTAAACAATAGCTGTTCAACTGACTCAGAAAGCAAAGGTGTGTTAAATCCCAGTGTGTATATTTACATCTCCTTACAGAGAAAATTTATCTTTTCGTATCTCATTGGGACTTTGAGTATTTCACTTTTAACTGCAAACAATTAACAGTAACTGCTTTTAAAGAGAAAAAACAAAAAAAAACCTTGTTCATTTTCATGCCAGCATCATTCTTCCTTGATAATTTGATTAAGAATGCATACTCTTGTGCAATTGGATTAAGTAGATATTTAGCAAATATAAAAACAATTTGCAGATAGCAATTAATCCTTTCAGCTGTTACAGTTTTTCCTCAAGCAATAAGCTTGAGGAAACAGACCAAGTATTTTCACAAGATACTGATCAAGTTGAATTTAGAAACCGAGCAATGTACCATCCCCTCAGGTCTGCCCACTAGCCAACAGGTCTTGGTATTTCTTGCATACTCCAAAGTTTTCCAGATCATCCCAACAGTAATTTGACAAGATCCCAAGTACTAAAACATGATTAAGGTTTTAGGTGACAACACAAAAACTACACCATGAAGACAAATGCCAGTTCATTCTCTGTATCAGTGGATCTGTATTTTTAGATAATCAGCGCAAGTTAGAAATTAATTCTTACTTTTCATCTGATGAAGACTCCTGTTCAGCTTTCATACCCTCAGAAAGACTACCTTTAAATTTGTCTTCTTTAACTTTGCTTCTGCTCCTGCGTCTATGGCCACCACGTGACCTGGACCTCCTTCGAAGGCGAGATCTACTTCTTCGGCCTCTATCCCTGGTAACAATAAAAGGGGTTTGGGTTTTTGGGGTTTTAGTTTGGTTTTTTGAAGAAAAGGAGGAAAACCTATTCATAAAACATAAAGGTACATAATGACTCCAAGTAATAAAACAAACGAATTCATGGAGGACAAAATGCATTCAACTATGCTAGCATATATAAATGTGGACAAAAAATGCATCGTCTTTTTACACATAAGATAGCAATCTTTATTCTTTTAGTAATATTTTACAAAATATATTAAAAAACGCAGTGTGTCTTTACCTCCTCCGAGGAGACCTACTCCGCCTTCTTGGAGATCGGCTACGTCGAAGGGGTGAACGAGACCTCCTTCTAATGGGGGACCGAGACCTTCTTCTGGATGGGGACCATCTACTGGGTGGGCTAACATCTTTTGATCTTTCACGTCTAGACAAAATATCATCTCTGGTCCGCGTTCTTAAAATAGAGGAAGAGAACGGCAGTAAAATCAGGAGCAAGCTGAAAACAAAAATCACAATTCCCTCTAAAAGCTCACTTTAAAATCTTACTGCAGGTGAGGGACCACCAGATGGGCTTCTGAGGGAGGGATGGATAAGTATGCTGCAGAGCTGGCTGCCCTTTCTCTGTGTCTCTCCCCACCCCGGGAAATACGTGCCCATACATAGGTCTCATTCAGGACAACTCTGGAAACAGAGCTTGTTATTTACTACCACAAAGCTAAGAGTTTTAAAACAAAGCTTGTGTTTCAGTCTTACAGAAATAGTGACCTGTTTTTATGTCTATCAGAAACAGTATTTAAACAATAAATAAAACCCAAAACCTAATTCTTGAGAATTTTCTCAGCAACTTTACAACACAGTATTGAAATCTAGGACCACGCTACTCCACAGCAATGACTTTAAAGTCTATTTCAATTTGGGCACTAGAACTGGATGGCTTCAACATTTCACACATTCTAATACAGCAGCTGAAAACTAGAATTCTTAATTAACATGTAAACTAACCCTTCTCAAATTAAAAAATAATTCAAGTTCGACACTACATACAATTCAAAATTTGTTCATTCTTGTCTATGCAGATTCACAATTATTCAAGAAAAAAAATCCTTGATGGGACAACTACATTAAAAAGCTTAATTGTATTCCACAACAGCAAGACTTCAATCAAAAATTGGAAAGGATAGAAGTTAAAAATGTTTAACAACTATTCTAATGAGGCTGCAACAGAAATTCTTGGAAAATATTTCCACACCATTGTTCAAAGAAAATGTTCCTACTTTATTTCTTCCCCCCCTCCTTTTTTTTTATTTTTTAATTTTTTTTTTTAAATCAAATTGGGACAAGTTATTTCAGGTGTTATCTCATCAGTGAACAAAATCTCTTGGGTCTGAAAGACTAATTCCACCCATTCTGTAACGGTTTTTTTGTTTGCTTTGAGACTGTTATAACAGCTTCAGTTACCTTAGCTACGTATAATGACCAGGCATACAGAACTGATGCAAAACAGTAAACAGTGGGACAGAAGGAAAGTTTATGCACGTGCAGAAGTACTGGCAGTTTCTACAAGAAGTTACTGTAGACTCAAATGCGGGAGCAGGCTGATCCCTTTAACCCATTTAATTTACATTATGTTCTTGTGAACAATATTACAAAAAAAGTCACAGGATGAACTGACAGTTCCAGGCTTCCTGGCTAACAAAGTGGTTGTACTGCCAAAACCCAATCAAAATATCTGTAAAAAAATAAATTGGTTCAGGGATCACAGGTATGAGATAAAAAGTAGAAGCTGATTAAGAATTCATAGTAACATCATATAATGAGTAACTTCGAAGACCTGAGAAGCATCTTACATGATTAGAACACTGGAAGCAAACATGAAAAATAAAATTACTGGGAATTTTTGGTTATAAATGTTCATTAAAGCTCCTGAAATTCTCTGGCAGCCTGAGTAATTACAGGTAGTTAAAACTCGAACATAGTTGGAGTTAGTTCAGGATGTCCCACAAATAAAGATTATTCCAGCTGATTTGCAAACACTTCCAGCAGAAAATATTTCTTAGTAGTCCCCCACTCACATGCTGCTCACCACAGTGTTACAGAAGTATGAATTTGATAGCAAAATTCTAGACACATGCATCACTTGAAATAGCGTCTAGACAACTAATTCAAACTGGCTGCAATGCATGCTGTCATGAGAAATGAAAACTGAAAGATGCAAAATGCTACGGAAGAAAAGTCAAATACTATGTCAGAGAAACTTAGTGGTTGTACCGATACATTCCTGATTTACCAGAGAGCAGTCAGATAAGCTGCTGGCGTTTACAGTACTTGCTTAATCTGGTTAACACCACGGGGGCCATCCTCCAAAGTACCCGCAGTTATTGCTAAGCAGTAGTACAGACAAATAAGCTGATAATGCGCCTGCAGAAGATAACCCATACTTGAAACCAGAGTAACCTTCAGTGATGCAGGCAGAAAGACTTTCACATTTATTAGGCGCTTATTTAGTGAGCTAGATCTTTGTAGTTCCACTACACGGTTTTAAATTCATACTTCTTTGTTCTTAATTCTCAGAGTGGGTGAAGCTAAACCCCCATGATAAAAAGTTTTAAATTATTCGTTATCCAAACGTAATGCTTAACTCTTCTGTCTGTTGAACTTCTTACATTTAATGTATACGTTTTTGGAAGTTAATTCACTTATATTGTTCTCTGCTTGGGAACTTACCATCCAGACCTTACCAGCTTCAAAGAAGGAGATGCTAGTAATTATTGTCTCATGGTTTATATTAAATTTCAAGGTAACTGCTTTCATAGGCTAAATTGTCTTTTTAAAAAATGCCAAGACTTTACATTAAAAAGATTTCACCTTTAAGTGTAAGCAAAATACGGTAATGATATACAACAGACCAATAACGAAGCAACACTACCATACCTCTAGCAAATGAAAAAAACAAAATATTAAGAAAAAAATTACTGTGAGAAGGACATCTTGATATAAAAGATTTGCTTATATTCACACATGCTGACTCCATCATTAGGGTTTTTTTTTTAGGGGGAAAAGGGGTTAATTACCAACTTTTAGCCAACACTGATATGTAAGAGTGGAGGGGACTCACTCAACAGAAATTCCTGAAAGCAACAGAACTATTAACTAAGAAACAAAATAGAAGCCAAATTCTGAATCCAACCAAGTGACAACAAGGAGAACCTGAGCTACAAAACTTGTTCCCACTAATGGTGTGAGCAGCAAATAACTCAGCACTTCAACATCCAAAGCTGAATTTGCATGTCTGACAGCGGGGGGGGGAGTATTTTTTAAAAACTGAATACATACGAAGTAAGCTCATAATATAATGCACAATCGGATTACCTTTTTTAATAGCTATTTTCAGAAAAGGAAGGGAAAAAAAAAAAAGAGGGGAAAAAAAAAAAAAAAAGAGATAAATGCCAAACTAGAAGATAGTTAATCCTGTAATGCATTTTTGCCATGGTTCATGACATCTTTAAGTTACCTGGGAGAAGACAGACGCCTCCTTTCCGATTCTCTTCTTTTCCTTTCTGCAGATCTACTCCTCACTCTTCTAACCGGAGACCGGGTTCGAGAGGGGGATTTACTCTGTTTAGACCTACGATCATTAAAGAGAGGGGATCTGCTTCTTCTTGACTTTTCACGCTGTTTGGGAGACAAGCTTCTTCCTTTTGGGCTACGGCCAGGTCGTCTAGGGGACCTGTTTTCTTTCCCTGAAGAAGCATCTTTAGAAGGAGATTTAATTGGCTTTTTTTCTTTGTCAGTCTCTGATCTCCTAGGTTTTCTATCTTTGGACCGTGATCTTCTATCTTTGGATTTGCTTCTTAGTTCTGTTGGAGATTTAGATTTTCTGCCACGATCTCTGCTTTTGTTTTCATTTACAACTGGAGACTTTCTGCGATCTCTTGATTTACTTTTATCATCAGCCTTATTTCTATCCTCCGGGGGAGATTTAGACTTTCTGTTTTTCTCCTGAGATCGCCTTTTAAGCATTGGAGACCTAGATTTCCTTGTCTGATCTTCAGACTTACTTCTCTTATAAGGGCTTTTGGATTTCCTCCTCTCTTTTGACTTGCTTCTAGTTGTCTTCTCTTTGATTCCATCAACTCCCACCTTGCCTTTCTTTTTGTCAGATCTGTGCCTAGTCCTTTCTTTTGATTCACTCTTACTTCCTTTCTTGGAACTAGTTTTATTGTCCACAGGTTCTAATTTCCCCTTAGGGTTTGACTTAGCTGTAGGTCTCGTTCCATTTCGCACTTTTTCATTAATCTCCCCCTCTTCTTCAGATCCTGACTCATAACCTTGTAATATTAAACCCATCCCAGACTGGACTTTTCCTTCCATTAACTCGTTTTCAAGTTCAGCTTTCAATAATGCTCTTTGTTTCTCCAAGTCTTCCAGAGGAGCTAAAAAATCAATTTTAGTTCTTTTAGCTGGTCCATCTTCCTTGTCAGAGGTATCAGCTACCTCTTTCCGTTTATGTTTCTTATGTTTGTGTCTGTGTTTATGTTTTTTGTCCTTGTCGTCTTCTGAAGAATGTTTATGTTTCTTGTGTTTACTTCGGTGTTTGTGTTTCTTTTTTTTGTGCCGGCTGTGCTTGTTCTGAGGTTGGTCTGCCTCTGATACTTCCCCATTTTCTTCATTTACACTTCTCTCAGATGCATCAGCATCCTCAACCCTGCAAAAAATAAAAACTACAGATCAGTACTATCAACTCACCGTGGTCCTTAATCTTCTGCTAAGTTGACAGTCTTTTTTATGACAGAAACTAACTGGCATTTAATTACCTACCTCTGGGAGAATTAAAAATGTACGACTAACGTAACTAAGTTATAACAGCAGATACACTTCCTCATGAACAGACAGCTATGACTGCAAAAAGCAACGCTACGGAAGGAAGATACAGCAAATGCACTAACAAAACAAAATGTGTGGGTGAAATCAATGCTTATGCTTTTAGGTTCAATACTGACAATATCTGTTAATAGTATACAACAGTGCTGCGTATTTACGCATCCTGCCAGTCCATCATCTATCTTATTTGCTGCTCCACTCCGATGCCTAATCCAAGCTATGCCTTTTAAAAGTATTTTCAAAAGGCAGAACACAGTCGTGCTCCAAAGATCAAAACTTATTTCAAGGGATGACACTGACCACCTAATGAAACCATCTTGCAAAATCTCACGCAGAGTCAACTGATTCTTTTAACTGTTATTTCCTTCTGTAAGTATACACACCTGTTAGAAAACCAAGAACTGTTCTTATCGTGCATTTGTATTATTTATGCAAGACAGGGAACACTACTGAGGAACAGGATAAATTAAGGAAGCATTTCAGAAAGGCTTCCTGATAATATACAGCAGTCTATCAGATTCCCAAGAAAAAAGCAGTCATCTTTAGACCTGTAAAATGACACTGGCCAAAAAAGCAGGAAATAAGTCTACAGCAGGTTATTAGAGTAATAATGTACAGTGTTTCTTCTAAAAAAAAAAAATCATTTCAATTAGCTAGTCACAGCAACAAGCAATTTAAATAGTGTACTTAACTTCAAAAATTATAAAATTCAGTCTTGACGTTACACATTCACTTATATTAGCTTCCTTAGAAGCTGCAGCTGGCTTACCAATAGATTTTTTACAGTGCTTAGCAAATATCTCTTGATCTCCTTCAGAACATCAGTTAAGTTACTGTCTGTGGCAAGATGGATACTTGCCTTTTGAAATCTGCTGCCAAGTATTACAGGTGCCAGAGTTCACCTTTCTACAACTCACCCCATCTAAACTACAGTTTCGGAATTTACTAGCTAACACTTCAATAACTTAAACATAGCTCTTTCTGTATCCCAAGCCTCATTCATTGAAAAGAAATTCCCTAAACATGATGGTCGGGAGTGGTGGGGGGATGTACACAGAAACATAGACATATCTTCCAAACTCTACTAGTTTCATACGACAGATGTTTCAGAAGAATATGATCAATGATCCAATAGAATAAATATATCAGAGGTATTCTAAGGCAGGCCTTAAAGGATGGAACTTCACTATAAATTCGATTAGTGTCTTCCTAATTAAGGATAGGACCTTCAAACAGCGCACAGTTACTGATTCTCTCCTGCTTGAGTTAATGCAAATTCTAGTAGTAGTAAATAATCCAGACTTTTCTGCAACATACACTAAAATTACTCACTAAAACCATCAACACTTTAGTGCTCTGAAATGAGAAACTTCCTAAGGGAACGGATAGTTTGTTTAAAAATATGCAATATTCAGAGACTTAACTCAGAATGCTGTATGCTTTTTCTTCTACATCTTTCCCACTACTTCTGCTTACTCAAAGCATAAAGAAGGGTGTTTTCCTCAGTTGCTTCCTCCTGACACTCCACACCATTATGACAACAGAATATCAGAAAGAAAGAGGACAAACTGCCTTAAAATGAGTTTGCTCTATGTTGCATTTGGCACAAAAGACACGAAAAAGAACGAAAAAGTATTAAATGTAAATTAAAATTTTTTCAACTTGGACTTCCAATCCAGAGCAAGTATGTCAGTGGCATAAGCTGGCTAAAGGGCAGAGAAATGTCACAAGGAGAATTTTGAGGGAACTATGCATCTTTCAAGATTTCTTTTAGTCAGATACAGGATGGTGTATAAGTCCCCCATTAACACATTAATCATACTTCAATACACTATAAAAATATTACAGAACAACAAATATCACATCCGTTCAAGCTGCTCCAGATAAGCCTTCCTTCTCTTAATAGCAGAAAGTGACACTGAAATCTATAAGGAAGTTATTTTGTTATTGTATTTATTTTAATGTTATGTCATAACCTCACCTTACATTCCGCAAAAGCAAGCTGGTAGCAGAGGCGCCAGAGGAGATACAGCCCCACAGCAGCATCCCAGGCCACTACAGGCTGCTAACACGACTGCCAGCTTTCTTTGCATTTGTACCTCAACTATAAAATTACTATTAACTTCATTAATATGCATTAAGTATTTCAGAGTTTCTTAATGTACAGGAATCTGTTTATTTCAAGTAATTCCATCAAAACATGGATAAACTTTTTCTTCATTCAAATGCTTCAGAGGTGGAATGACATGGATGAGAAACCTTTCAAGAAGACTTCAGAAGGTGATGAGACAGATCGCTATCTACACGTTTAGGTGCTAATGGCTTTAAACAGGGAGGAATTGTGACACGATCTTGTTATAGCCCCACTTTTTCTGACTTTTGAATTCAAGGAGAAGAACGATAGGAAGTTCAGGAAGATTTGCAAAGAGATTTCACCCACCTTTTCCTACATTCAGGCTTTCTATCGCCAGTTTTTACCTTATTACTCTTAGTCATGTTTCTCTATACAATACTCAACGCTGCTCTTCATGCGCTCATGCGTTTTATACGGTTCACATGCACATCCACTGCTTTTCCTCACCTGTTTTCTACTCCCACGATTAACAACAACAAAAAAGCCTCAAATCGCTACTTTTTAAGGGAGAAAAAAAATACAGAAAGCAGTTTACATGGCTAAAATATTTGTACCGTGAAGAGGAGCAATAAAGTAAGCATTAGGTTGTCAACTCCGGGCAAAAGTTCCAGAGAAGGAAGTATTCACGAGCTCGTGAGTGTCGACAAACCTAAATCTCACGATGCCAACCGGGGTGCCAGGAAAATGCACCCCCGGAGCCCCGGTCCGGCGGGGAGGCTGCAGCTCGATCTTCGCTTCCCAAGGGGAGCCGGGAGTTGCCAGTCATTTCGAGCGCTGGAAGGAGGGGCTGGCGGCAACAAATCGCTTTTTGCTTCCACCAGCACAGGCGCTTTTTATCACGCGAGAGCGCCCGGGACTCGGGGGAGGTGGGCTCGCCGCAGGGCGGGCAGCGGCTCGGCGGCAGGCGGAGGGGCAGCTCCGAGGCACCCGCTGGCCCGGCTCCCCCCCCCCCCGCTCCGCTCCGCTCGTCCGGGGAGGCCTCGCTCGGACGCAGAGCCGCGGCCCGCAGCGGGGCGGGGGGGAGGATTCCGGGGAGCGCCGGCCCGGCTTCGCCTCAGGGATGCCCGAGCTCTGCGCGCCGCCGGGCACCCGCCCGGCCCGGGAGGGCAGCGGCCTCGCAAGCACGCGGAGGAAGAGGATCCCCCCCCTCCCCCCTCCGCGGCAAACCCGCTTCCCCGGGGAAGGGCAGGAGGTGCCGGAGCGGGGAGGGCAGCGCCGGAGCCCCCCCACCCCGAGGCGGGAAGGCGCACGCGGAACTGAGGACACGCGCCCGCAGGTCCCGGCTCCGCTTCCCCTCCCCCCGCCCCCAGCGGGACGCCTCGCGCGCGCCCGGCTCGCGGCCTCCTGCGCCTCCCCGCCCTCCCCGGTCCCCCGCCGGCGGGAAGCGGCTCCCGCGCCCCGGCCCCGCTGGGCCGCCTGGCGGCGGGGCGGCCGGCGAGCGGCTCCTATAGCAACCCCTCTCCCCCGGAGCGGCCGCCTTCCCCCATCTCCCTCCTCCGCCATCGCCGCGCGAGCCGCTTCTCGTCCTGCCTCCCTCCCCTCGCCCGCGCTTCCCCTCCGCCTCCCTCCTCCCCGAGGCGCCATCGCGAGGAGCCTCCCAGCCGGTCTCTTACTCGGGCGCTCGCAGCTCGGGCTCCGCCGCGGCGGCCATTTTGAACTTCCAAACTCCTTCGCTGCCGCTGGGGAGACGCGGGGCCGCGGCGCACGCGCACGGAGGCGCCGCGGGGAGGGGGACGGGTTGAGGCGGGGGCAGCCGGCCGCCGGAAGTGAACCCCGCGTCCTGGGCAGGGAGCGGGCCGGAAGCTCCGCCCCCTCCTCCCCCGGGGGTGGCCGGGGGAAGGCGGTGCCCTGTGCGCGGCGGGAGCGGCCTGGCGCCGGGGGGGCCGAGTGGCGGCGGCGGCGGGCTCAGTGCCGCCGCTGCCGGGAGAGGGGAGGAGGGTGGAGCGAAGGTCGGGTGCTCGGCCCCGACAGCTGCGTTCGCGGTGGCACCTGCGCACCTCCTCACCTCCCGGGGTGGCCGGGCCGCGGTCGTCTCCTCAGGGAACCTCACCGGGACGAGGGCGCCGCTTCCAGCCGCTTGAGTTCGGAAAGGGCCTGGCAGCGGGAGAGGCCGCCGCTGCAGCCCGGGAGGGGGCTGCCAGGCGTTTCGGTGCGGGCTCTCCAGGGGCAGCTGGCGCGTCTCGTGAGGCGTCGCTCCGCTTAGTTTGCGTTTCCAGACTCCGTCCGACTGCACTGGGCTGCACAGAAAGGGGCGACGGGGCACTGGGGCGCTGGGCTGCGTTTAGGGTACGCTGGTAAATGGTTGCGGTCCGGAGGCCTCCGTGTATTAGCGGCGCAGGTTTCTCACCAGGGTTCGTTGCTTTGAGATTAATACCGCCTGTTTCCTAGCGGGAACTGCTACAAACTTAACACGAAGAATGACATAATATTATTAACCTGTAGTTCATTTTTAATTTCCACGAGAGATTTGAGTAATCATTTACGGCATCGTTTTTCTCCTGGCAAAACCCTCGTTCCTCTCAGATAGTCTTAAGATCTACAGACATCCCTGTGACTGGAATCTGAATCTAGATTTCATTGTGGCTTAGAGTTTTGATAAAAGACATTTGAAATCATAAAGTGGATTTTAACTGGTTTGTTTATTGTCTGTTACAGATTTACCTACCAGCAACTATGGAAGATGAATGAGTTTAAATACAAATACTGATGTGTTGCATCAATGAACCTGCATTGCCCTGAGGAAATAGCAGCATCCCAGTTGTATGCTGCTGTGCCTGAAGGTTTTGAAGCCCAGATTGCCCGCCTGGTGGAAATGTTTCTGGCGGAGTCATACAGATGCAAGCTCTGCCAGTTGACAAGCAGCATCAAAAGTAAGATCAGGACACACCTGGCTTATATGCATGAAACAGATCCAGCGTGTCAAATTTCAGGCTGTCCTAAAATGGACCAAGATGAAAATGAGTCATATAGCATGGGAGATGAAGCTAACCAAGAAAATAAAGAAAACGAAGAAAATCTTGCAAAAAAGATCTGTTTTATTACCTGTGTGTCAGATGCTTCAAAATATGAGTCCTCACTGTTGTGACATGAGCCCAAGCAGTCAGGGCAATAATCCTCACGCCTCTCACTCCTGTGAGTGAACACCTTGTTTGGAGAAGCAGCAGCTCATTTGCAGCTTGAGGAGCCCTGTTCTGCAGTGCCGACTTCTCTTTCATATTCCAAGAGCAAAGATGAAGCAGCAGCCCAGTCTGTGCATCTTGGCCTCTGTTGTATTTCCAGTGTTAGAACTCAGACCTTAGCTGGGGAGATGAAAACCCTTAAAGCCGAATCAAGGTGTAAAAAATTACAAAAATCAGAAGACAGCTAGATGTTGACAGTAAAGGGTTAGCTCATCCTGTGAAAGATGCTTGCGCTTTAAAGCTGGGTTCTGAGAGAGCGCAGCGTTTCTGCAACGTGTGTGATGTAGCAATGAAGTCGAAAGATACTCATAAAATCCATGAAAAGGGTCATGATGTGGATTGTGGCTTTAAATGCGTTTATTGTCCATGACTGAGTGGGACTTAATGGGAAATCATTTAAAATCACACAAGCGGATAAAAGAAACCTACCAGTGCCTCATCTGTGAAAGTGTTTTTATGTCACAAAGTGCCTGGAAAGTGCACAGAGACAGCCATCAGAGGAAAGCCCATCTCTTTCAGTGCACAATGCATTCATCATCTTTTGAAACTGAGCGGATAAGAAATCTTCATGTAGCTTGCCATTATCAGGATATGTTTAAATGTCCGCACAGTGATTTTACCAGTAAGTCAAGTTTTATTTTTTTTCCTCATACAGTTGCCTCAGCTATAAACTTCTCTGTGCACGTAACTTTATTTGGTCAATGCAAAATTTATTAGAGTTTCAGTATGAGCTGTAAATGCCATCATGAGAAGCTACAGTAAAACATCTTCATACTGGTTTAAACAAAGAAAATATACGAATTGCAAAAATTCTAAAAAGTGTTGTAAATATTCACTTTTTGATGATGTTCCTTCATTCTGCAAAATCCTGTCTCATTTTATATTGTGGACTCTGAGTATTTCTAGGAGCAGTTGACCGTCATATTCCACTAATTTCAGTATTATTAGCTTTTTAATGGCTCTGTAACATTACTGTAAAGATAATTCTATCAAGGTTAATGCTTTTTATCTCTAAGTTTTGTGACGCTGCTGATAGCTAAATATTATCTCCATTTATAAATGGAGGACCTTAGCAGAATAACATAATCTGTGTCTCTTAAATCACAAAAGGACATAATTCCAGTATTCCAGTCCTGTTCTCCTTTGCATTGACTACAAATGTTGCTTTTGTACCAAATGTACTTTATTTAAGCAAGGAGGGAAAAACGTAGAAATGTTTCTGTTACTAATTGCAGGTGTTTTACCCTCAATAAAGCCATGCATTTAGTGCTTACCTTCAAGTCTGTAGGTAACATCTTGAAAGATTTGCGTACAAAGGTAGTCTGGGCATTTTTCTGTTTAACCATTCAGTGTTGCAGGTGATTGCAGTGATCGACTGATTTTTAGCAAGGTTTCCACAGCTGCTACTGCTAATATAGACCAAATTCTTGCTGTCTGGGTTGAACTACTGATTTGGTTCTGATTGCTCAGTAAGGCCAGTGCAAAACCAGGTAATTTATGTGAAAGAAGATGATGGCTCACAGGAGTGCTCTGGAGTTTGTGGCAGTGGTCAGATAAGAAAAAAGGCAATGTTAGGAGCATTGGGGAATGTGGAATAACAGAGCTTCTTGTGATCTTAGTAGCTAGGCTGGGCATTGCATCTGTGTTGTGGCGTTGGTTTTGAAGGGTTTAGATTAGATTATGTGTTGTGCAGTCTAATTTCGAAGTCTTCTTTGTCTTTGGGATAGGTGGGGTTGTTCTGAGTTTTTACTGTTTAAAAGGGCAGGAGATAGAATTTTCATAGAAGGTTATTGCAGAATTTCTGCAGGAAAAGTGACTAAAAAAGGGTCATTTTTAGAACTAAAAGCAAAATGAGTATCTTTCTTGCTTCACAACGACATGCAGTGTCTCCACTTAATTGTATGCAACTGTAAGTCGACAACAAGGCTGCAGTCCAGTCTAACTTTTTCTCTAAGAGGTTGGGAAGGAGAGCACATAGACAGCTGAAATTCACAGTATTTCAAAGTAGAGATGGCTACAACAGTGAAAAGATTTATGGGTGCTTATACAAACAATGTTTTCTTAACTGAAAGGAGAACTGTTTTGTATTGACAAATTGTAAGTTGTCTCTTGAATGAGTAATTTCCTTCCTTGGGGGGGGGGGGGGGGGATAAAAAAATCTATCTCCCTTACAACTGTAGTGAGAAAACAACCTGAGACTAGGTTTTCTGGGATATGTTTTTGACAATTTCCATTACGTCTGGGGGCAGTGAATTTTGAAGATTATAACTTACCATTCGCTGTTATGTTAACATATGCAGAAAGTTTACTTAATGTTAGTTTCCTGTTGAAAAATTTAGTAGGTTAAATAATAACTTTTTAAGCTATTATGGAATTGTATATTATAGAATTGTAAATATTTTGCAGTTGTTTTGAATATTGTTTGCATTTTTGTGATAAATATGAGCAAAAGAAGCCTTTCTAAATATCTATTTGACACCATGCTAATTCCTATACATCTTTGAGGTGGAGAAGAAACATTAAAGAAATTGTGAGAAGTCTTCAGCTTGCTAGTGTTTTTCAGATGTTTCATTCCTTTAAAGGGAGTTTTACCATAACATTACAAAGAACTATTGTCTGCCAGTTTGTTATGCTTGTGGAGCTGATAAAACGTCTGCGAGAGCCTTCCAGCTTGCTATGGGGATAGTTTTTGAAATAAATTTTAACTGTAGCTTCTTAGCACCAAGCTTGAGTTTAACTTAATGTCAAGTTTTAGCTGTAATTGCTAACATTATTTGCTACAGTATGCTTGTTATAACTTTTAACCTACATGAAAGCCTAACTGATTAGTGGGAAAAAAAAAGTACAAATTGCTGAAATACTTCGGTGGAGTATGCTGAAGTTTCTTCTTAATTTCGTATTTAGGACAAAGCTATCAATTTGTTGTGCTGATTCTTGCATGTGATTACATGATGTTATTTGTTGTTTACTTGTATAAATTAAAACAGTTGTCAATACTTGTGTAGGCTGTATAGTGGCAGTTTACCATCAGCATCAGGGATAAAGAGGCAAAAGACCTGAAAGACTAATCACGCTGCCTGTCCTCATTTTTGGTCTTTGAATCTTAAACCTTGAAAAAGAGTTCAGAAATTGCTACAAAGTTGAGTGATTTTGTATTAAAACCTTCACAGGAAAGGGCTAGTGGTCTTGATTGCATTTCCCATTCAACAGAAATCCTCTATGCAAAACCCGCAACCTCCAACCATTACTTTCTCCAGACCAAATTTAGACTGTCAGCAGATGTGCTTAGAAGAAAATGGGCAAGTAAAGTGTATTGCATCTCACCCCTAAATATAATCCTTTGAAGCTTAGGTATTTTGATGATTCCTAAGTATCTGTTCCTTCAATATTTTTCATATGCTCCATAATTCACATCAAAATAACTCCACTGCAAGTATATATTTTGCTAACTCATTTTAAATTGTGGTTTGAAATCTTTGAGAACTGTTTGTTATCCTGGTTTTTTTTGTTCTGTTTTGACACTGGGGGAGGGGAGTGCATTGAGCATCCTTAGAACTGAGCTAACCTTGCTTTTGCTGCCAGAGCCCCCATGGTCAAATTGTGTCTTCATAATCAATAATTGTTCTTTCTTCTGAAATACTGTGCCTCTCAGCCAAATTCAGCCTCATATTGCTTTAATAAGCACAAAACACTTTAAACTACATAAGAGTTAAGTTTGAACTTTTATGTTAATAATTGTTTAGCGTGGAGAAATATCTGTCTTCTATTTTAAATTAATGCATTTAATGTGATTTTAACCTATTATAACAAACTGTGGCTTTTAGTACAGCTAAGGAATGGGTCAAGGTCTACAAGCATCTGCGCAACCATGGTTACAGTTTCAAACTGCATCCATGTACTGAATGTGAGAGATGCGAGAGACTTTTTTTCCAAATGTAGGTGGATTTTTTTTGTTTTTTTTTTTAACTTTTTTATTCCCCCCTCCCTCCCTTCAACAGGTCTCTTTCTTTTACTTTTTTTTTTAACTGCTTAGTTTGTAAAGCGCAACAAATGCTTTGTAAATACTGTAAACATGTATTGGATTTCTGATTAAATGTTTTACTTCTGTCTGCTTTTATAGAGTGGAGGTGAATTTCCCAGTGCTAAATATTTGCTTTATGCAAGTGTATGTACAAATAAATTTGTTTTAATTGGTGGAAGAAGGCTTTACCATTCATTAAGCTAGATTGAAACTGTGGTTTGAAGGGGGAAGAGGATTAGGGACTTCTTACAGTTTGCTTGAAGGCGCTAAACAAGGATCCTCATCTTCAAAGGCTGTTGGTGGCGGTGGGATGTAGCAGCTGCATTGAGCTCGCAGCTGAGCAGCTGTTCAGTAGGTAGAGGAGAAAAGAAGATGACGATGACACTCAGTGCAGGGAATCTGGATGCAGGATGAGATGCTTGGGGTTTGGATACGGCTTATTTTGATTTGAGTTTCTGATGGGCTTATTCTGGCAATTGATAATTGTTTGGTTAGATAACCAGTTGTCAGTTTAAAAGGAAATTCTTCTTTGTTAAGTTAGTAGCAGCAAGTTTATCTTCTTTCATCAGTCTTTCTTCATCTTAGTGAGAGCTTTATTTCCATCTGCAATAGGTAGAGATTCTTGCTTCATACAAGGAAGACTCTGTATTAACTCACAGTTTTATTGTTTTTTTGTTATCAAACTAGACCCTTCACTTGGGGGGGGGGGGGTGTTACTGTACTGCTTAAAACATCAAAGATGAAGGCTGCTTCATGTCTGAAGCTTTTCTGACTTCTGCTTTGTGTCAGTGTGACTGGAATAACACCAGAATTGTAATACTCTGAATGACAGCCAGACAGGTTCAATCTACAACTTAGGTCTTTTAGACCAAGAGTTTGGTCTCTTTCTGATTCCTTTTTTGACATTTAATGATGTCAAAAGTACACGTTGCAGTTCACAATGTTAGAAGTTCCAATTCCTCAGACCTTGACCTACAAAGTCCTAGACTTGTGGTTAGAACAGAGCTATGTGGAGAGACTTGTCCCTGCATCTGTGACTTCTGACTGCTGCCTTCGGTTAATCTCGTTAACTGACGCAGGATGAATCTGATGGGGAAATGTATAGCAGCCTATCAATCAATATATATTTACTCTAGTTCCATCAAATGAGCAATACTTACGGCTAACTTCAACACTTCTTGAATCCTAAAGCAACTTTCAAAGGACTCTATCCAGCTGTGCCTCTTGTGGGGTGAACAAAAGGAGGGGTGGGAGCTATGCATAGTTAAACCATCAAATTTGATTTTGTAATTTATTTTTTAATAATGGTAGAGGCTATACATCTCTAGCAGCAGTTCTTCTTCATGCTGATAAATATACTTTCCCCCAGATTATGTTAAAGAAGGCCCCTTCCTCTGAAAACAGAAATTAAATGAATTTGACCTATGCCTGCATATCTCTCACTTCTTCTATATTTTAACTGCTTACTTCTTATTTAGTGTTATAAAACCGCACTGCCTTTTTTTTACTGCTCTAGATGCTCTGCTTTGTTACCAATGTTGCTGTTTATTTAAAAGATACTGTTTTCACTTACCTGTTTTGCTTTTTTGTTTGTTTAAACTGTATTGGCTGAAATTTTTTATGTTGGTTCTTTGCCTCCAACTGATACTTTTCCTTTAAAAACAGATCAACCAAAATGATTCAACCAATTTTCTGGAATGCGTATGGGGGAAAACTATCTGTTCATAATGTTTTCAAGTGGAACCAGTAAGACTGTGGATACCTTTTATTTAAAAAGCCCTAATATTCCATGGCTTGCAGGAAAGATCTAAGCATTTTTCAGATGGTGTCTTCTGTTAGAATAGATGAAAGGCACACTCCTGATGCAAAAGTCTGTCGAGATTTGGCCTCTTCACAGCCTCTGAAAAATTCAATGAACAGTGAAGATACCTTACTGCAGGAAGCTAGTTGTGACAGACTGTTTTAGGGAGGCAGGGACAGGAACTAAGAAAACTTGCCAGTTTTCTTTGGTACCTGGCTGCAAAGGTTTTTAATTCTTTCATAGAGAGCATATAAAAAAACTTGGATACTAAAAAACAGTGGGGCTGGAAAACCTGTGAGAAGTTGCTAGAGGACGTGATGAGATGAGGAGATGAACTCAAGCAGAATTTGGCACATTAGGAAAACTGCCAGTGGGACAGGGCATAATGGGCAGAGAACAAAATAAAGTGGGGAGTCTTGGAGAATGAAAATCACTTGGGCAACAGGGTGGCCTGAAGTGGACAGAAAGGATTTAGAGTCTCAGATACGTGAACCAGCATTAATATAACAAGATACACAATCACTTCTGTTTACTATTGCTGTCATTACTCAAAACGGCAATTAATTCAAGCATCAGAGGTTTCTGGTGTATCTAAGGGTTTCAGCAATGCCAGTCGGCCCAGATATAATCCCCCATTGGGAAACCTGGAATTTATGTTTTAACTTCTCAGGCATTTTGTTTCAAAAAATAAAGCCTAAAACATGTTAAAGGTGTTTTTAAAAAACCCGCAAAAAATTTAAGGAAACTCACAATAAAGATTGCAAAGTCAAACACTCATCACCTGTGTGGGTGGTGTAAAATCTTCAATTGTCTGACTTGACTGTATACAAATTTTTTTTTCCCCCACATGATCCTTCCAAAATTCAGTTTGTAGAATGGGTAGTGCTTCATCAGCCTTGGTTTATTGTTTAGTGAGCATAGAGTATATACACAAAAAGCAATGAAATTAAGGTTACCAAGGCAACTTTAATTTTGGCAATTCCTAATTTTTATTTCTTGGCTTAGCAACCTTAATGAGCTGGGGGTTTGTTTGTTTTTTAATATAGGATTTATTTTGTGTTGTGGGAAATATGTTGGGAATCTACCTTAACATACTAAAATAAATTACCAAAAATGCCATCATCTTTAATGGTATGTGCTGTATGCTCTTAGTTACTAGGCTGTGAGACCATATAGTACGTTGCTATATAAAAGTTCATGTATTTCTTCCTTAGGTCATGTGACATCTAGACTGTTTAGGGTCACTGGCTTCAGCTCCGTCGTGACATCCTAACATACACTGTGTTGGTGGTGATGTATTGACCACTGAACCACTCTGAAGCATAGAGCTGGTGTACACTGCATGGAGGGTCAGGTAAGTGTTTGTTTATTCATAATACTGTCTTGAATATACCATCTCAAAAAAGCATAAGAAATTTAATTTTTTTTTTTTTAATGTGTAAATGATCATAAAATTGGCAATTTATTCTCCCTTCTCCCCCAGTCGCTAGAGGCTCCATAATCTGGCAGGGTTTGTAATCTGATGCTTGCTGTGCCGTCACATTAAAAGGAATTGGCAATTTAATACATACGGCTTGATGACATGTGGTGAGGAAAAATCTTTATTTTTTTTCTTCCTGTAAACAGCAGTGTGCTGAAATGTCTTACATTACCAAGCCCTTGTGGGGAGCATTTGATACATACTGCTTAAGCTGATGGATTTTACAAGTTGCCTTCAGAGTTGGTGCAACTGTTTTGAGATTGATTCATTTATATATAACAATTAACATCACCTTTTATATCTTGTTTGTAGGCTTTGGGAGGGAGTGTGCAAAAAGAGAATTTTTGGTACTTTGTTGCTAAAATAATTAACTCATACAAAAGCAGTAATATACAAACTATGTCAGGACCAAAAAGATTGAGTCCAATTAAGTGATTCTGTGCCAAATGATATTTTCTGTGGATTAAAGTATTCCCCTTGCTCTGAAACAAATACCGGCTATCTTCTCAATCATCTAATGGGCTTATTTAATTTTTTTCCTAGTCTTACAAAATATGCTATATATTAAAAGTGTATGCAGCACTGTGTTTTTTAAGTTTTTATTTTAGGTTGGAAATGGCTGTCATTTCACTGATCTTGATATTAGTCTTAACAACGTAATTAGAATTTTATGCTGTTTTAACAACAGTATAAGAAAGGAAACTTAATATTTGGATTTTCCTAGCATAAAAATAAATCAATTCCTTGCAACTTAATAGTTATATTATGTAAATATGTTGCTTGTTCATTATCTACATGTGTAATGATCGTTGGAAGTTTAGCTGAGGAAACTTAGAAAATACAACTATTTAAAATGTGCATTGTTAGATAAAGCTTTTGTATGATAAATACATTGTAATCTGGTAAACCCAAGGGAATCAGGTCAAATGAGAGTCCTGAAAATCACGGTTCTCCTTCCTGCTTTGTCACTTTTAAAAAACAGGGATATTTATTGTGGTGGTGAGTGTGTCACACACAGTAGTGACTTTCCAAATGCTATCATTTTTATCGTTATAATTTGTGCTTATTTCACTTTGTTTTTCTCTTTGTGCTGAGCAGCGCTGCGGCAATTTTATAATGAAAATGTGCATCCAAGAATGATAATCTGTACTTCTGGGGTGGGTGTGAATGGCAGTTAAACATTGCTGTAAGTCATCTGCCTATTCATTATATTTGCAATATGTGCAAAAGTAAAATAGAACAGTTCTTTCCTCAACATTACCTATATTTAACAACTTGGATCTAATTCTGCCCTACAGTTTAAAAAAACAAACAAACAAAAAACCAAAACCAAAAAAACCCAAACAAATGGCTTGTCTAGCTTTTTTTGGGAAGCTATTTTTTTCCCTTTGTGTGTGTGTGTTTCACAAATGTAACACAGAATGATCGGCAAAGTTTTTCTCCTCTGTTAGTGGACTGAATTATGAGGGTTACACGATCTCAAAAGTCCCTCTACAACTTTGTCTTTCACATGAAAGTATCTTACCTCAAATTCTTAAGTCTTTTCAGTCACTGACGGTAATGTAAAATATTGGTTGATACTGTATTTTGGGTTTCTTTTTGAATTAGTTTACTTATTTCTTAATTGGCAATCTAGAGCAGAGTTGAAAGAGCATATGGAAAATCACAGAACTTCTACAGCCCTTCTGTCTTCATTTTAGGATCAGGTACTCAAAACCAGACGTCAGATGAATGGACATCACAAACGAATCCATGAGAAAAAAAAACAAATGAAAAACAAATGAAAGAAGAAAGAAGGCTGAAGATAATCCTACGTGCTCCGATACAAAAGCAACTAGAAAGAACGATTCAAGTTAATTTGCATGTAGTACCAACGGTAGGTATGACCCATATTACAGCAAAACTTGCATTTTGTTACGCTCCAAGTACTTCTGTAGATGTTCATTACAGAACAATTGATAATGTGGCACACTTATTTATCTACTTACTTATTTTCACAAGAAAGTTGCCCACAGATAGCCTGAACAAAAATAAGGTACCCTACTCAAATAGCTGTCTTCTACTTGGTTTGTGATAGTACCGGTCTTTTGAATAAAGTAAGCAGGTGCTGATCAAAAGGTGTTTCTAAAGGTTTTTCTCTTACGTTTTGTTACAAGCAATAACAAAGGAGAGCCACTGAGATGTGCTCTTTGAAGAGCCGAGAGATGTGCTGTGAGACTTCTTGGAATTCTGCGCGTAAACTAGATGAAGAAACGGTGACAGTGTACAGCTTCCTTTGCAGTCATGGCTGCATTTCTAAGAGGCATATTTATTGAAGCACCATTTTTATCAGTTAATGCAAAATTCCACTTATCTGCAGTTCTAAGAGTTAACACTAAGACTTTGTCTGACCTCAAGTGCATCCTCTCTTCCAAAGAGAACCTGAGAAGGCATTTGATGCTTTTCTGTTATTGAGAAAAGATCTTTTTTTCTTTGATAAAGATGATAGTGATCTCTGGTAGCCACCCGTCCACGAGTTGACATCACGTGATATTCTAATAATAGTTTTTCTAGTATTTAGGTAGAGAAGTTAGCGTACATTCTGTTTCTCTAGGTTTCTTCTAAGTATGTGAGTTTGGTTTTGGGGATGTTTCGGGGGGATTTTTTTTTTGTTGCTGTTGTCTATGGCCATATGAATGTCTATTACATTATTAGAAAATATTTTCACAATAGACACCTTCAGTTTAACTAGAGAAATCACTTTCTGACTTTTAAAGTTGTGTATTATAATTAATTAATTCAAACTGTCAGTTTTTTCCCCAAATAGCTTCTTTACCCCACTGTTTTCTAGGACTGAAGTAATTGTCTATACCGAATCTGGATTTCCTGGTTTGAAGTAGTTACTGCTCATGTGGGAATAAATAAATACATGTTTTAGTAGCTTGCTGAAATTGGTGTAATAAAAAGAAAGAAAAAAAGGAATTTGTGTTTGGATAGTCAAAGGTCTGATTACTTGCTTTGCTAGTAGGTAGAGGGTAGACCAATGTGCTGATGATGTACCTTTCACATAGGCATTGGTCTTTTCTTTTTTTTTTTCTTTTTTAATTAAGTAGTCAGTTAACAAGCCTTGTCATAGTCAAAGCACGGTTCAGTCATTACAAATTTACAAAGCAGGTAGACAAGTTGCTCCCATGTTCACGGTGAGGTATTTTGAAATGATTTGTCTCAGTTTTAAAGAACTTGGAGAAGTATAAAGTTAAGCACTTTGCATCATTATGTCATTAAAACAGTTATTTTTGAACCAGTGGAGTATGGCAATCCAAATTTAGTCTGAGGTTATATATGAAATGTGTCATTATCTGATGAACGCATTACCTCTCTGTTTCGGAAGTAAAAAGAGCATTAATAGACTGGGTCTCTGGAGCTCTCCCTGGAACGATGTTTGTAATTACTGCAAAGATTAAGAACTTACTTGAACTTTTCATACTAGTTCTGACTTGAGTTTTGCTGTGCTATCTGTACAGCAAAGCAAACTTCATGTTAACGCTGTTTCTTTCTTACAGCCTCTTTGAAGGGCAAACTAACAAAACTAGCAATTAGCCATATTACCAGCCTGTGGCTGTCTCTTCTTTCCACCAACGGCCCTGACCCCATGGCAGAAGAGAATCTGTTGCGAATCGCAGCCAGTTCAGTTTTGTGTCCCGCAGCTTAGGTTGAATAGCTGATGGCGGAATGGCATGAAGATAATGCTGCTGTGCTGGCTGCGATTCTGAGCGCGCAGCCAGTGCTGCTACGCAGAGCTCCAGAGTGCCAAAGCAAGTAGCCTCATTTTCTCTTCTTCCCGGAATCGTGTCTCATTATGCCTAGATTAAGACTCATTTGGGAAATATATTTTAGAGTCTATTGATACTTTAAAGTTAAAACTTAAAATAAAAAGCTTTTAAACTGAAAAAGATCTGCTGTCAAAAGGTTGAGTTATCAGAGAAGTGTCGGTAAGGGTATGCAGGGAGTGTCTGTTTTTCCGGCTGTCTTGTGGTGCTTTTTCTGTTTTGTTTTTCCCCAGAAGGGGGCAGCAAATGAACAACATCACACTGGCTTTTACTTTTCAGATGCTTTTTCAGTGTTCCTCTTTGCCTGTAAACATCACTGCAGACTACCTACTGATGTTAGAGTTTAAAATGATGATTTCTACCTAATTTATTTGCTACAAGGATAGCTGGAAGGTATGAATTGGAAGTCTTCATTCTTTTCAGTATTAGGCGGTAGAATTTATTTAGTAAAATCTATTTCAAGTTTATGAAAAAGGCAGTTCTATATGAAGGTTTAAGATCTTTATGAGTATGGCATTAGGTGCGTGTATATTTTAAAGGATAAAATAGCGGAACAACTGAACCCCATGATGTTATTAGTTAACATCACCTGAGTCTTGCTTATGTCTTTCAAATACTTATTTTTCTGTATTTCAAGTTAAATTAATGTAATACTACAATTCAAAATAATGTTCTCTTGGCCATTTTTCTCCCATCAGAAAATAAAACAGAATACACTAGATATAGCGATGCTTTTAATTCACGTATTAATTAATACATTCATGTACAAGGTCGGGTTGTGCATTCTGCTGACGGTGCATGCGAGTTAAAGGCCTCAATTCACAGGGAATACTAGTGATACTAAAGAATATAACCAAATTTTATTGTCTTATTTCAGCCACAAAGTACAGTTTTATCATCTAAAACTTTATGGAGGTGTACCATATTACTGATTTGGAGTATTGTTTTTTTTTTTTAATGACTATATGGGAAAATGGTGATTAATACCCATCATTGTGAATTTCTTGAAAGCATGTGGCCATAATTCTGTTTAAGTTACAGATCAAGTAGTTAGCAAGGAGCTACAGAGAGAGGGCAGTCTAACCTTTTCAGCTGCTGAGTTTTATCCAATAGTTTATATAAAGAAGTGAAAATCATAGTGGCATCTGTGAAGACCAGCTGCCTATAGTTGGTGTTCAAAAGCTAACTGGGAAGAATGAAACTGATTCCTAACAAGGCAGATTTATTGATAGTCCTGCCTGACTGTTTCATTAAAATCTTGTGTTATAATGCATGTGGGACCTTAATGGAGCCTAAAACTTGATCAAGAGTACTCAAGACCCTTTGGTCTTAATGGGTTGGAATTTCCCACTGTCTCAAACACACCTTATTTACAGCTGAAGGATGAAAGATTAAATCATCCATATTAAAATTCCAGGTTCCTTTGGACTTTCGCTCCTTAACTTAGAAGATTGAACCAACACTCCTAGTAACAGTGTCGTCTTTCTTTTCTCCTTAAAGAAGAAAGAAGTTGTCAGTATTTGTGGGGAGTTTGCACCACAAGCGCTGCATAAGATAGGCACTGTCCGCAATATTATCAGAATTCTGAAATCTGCATTTAAAGCTATTACATGTGCTGGAAGTAGGCAGCTATGCTTACATGTTTTTTAAGGAGTAATTCAAATAGCTAGAAGATCCGAATAGCTCTACTTTTCTACAAAGCATTTAATCCCCTAACAAAGAGAGGTTGTTCTGTTATGTCATTGTGAAAGACATGTCCTTTAAATGTATAAAAAGTACAGTTTTAATTCTGGTTTCCATGAGTAGAAACGGTAACAAAGAACATTTTCCCTGTTTGTGAATTGGCATGTTATGCCTTTGAACTACTGTACTTGTATTGGATTCACAAAGATATTGCAGAAATTAGCCCCTGCTTTTTTGGTGTCTGCTTCATAACTCTAAAAATGTTCTGTCTGTCCTGTAGGAGTTTAGAATCTAGATCTTTGACAAATTTTTTTTGTGATGGTTTTCCCTCTTGAAAGACCACAAATGTTTAGGGAAGAGGAGAAAAATTAATACAAAGAGTTATTCAGAATGGCACAGCTTGCCTTTCAGAGTTGGCTTTCATTTTGAAGCCTGCTGTTTAAGTCCCAGATTTTTCCATATAGGCTTTCACACGTTCTATGCATCGAACACTTCAGCAGCTCCCCTGAGTACTTAAGTTCCCTCGTGCAAGTTAAGGGCTTTTATTCTTTGAGCAACGTAAGCTTTATTTCTCCGGTGCAAGAAAGTGTTAATCCGCACAAGTAACTGAGGATTAAATCCTCTTTTGCATCTTTCTTGTTTTGAATACTGTTGCATAAAATAACAGATGTATGATTCACTCTTAATTCAGAATTAGCAGGAATACTCTTACCAGTAGAAGTCTTGAGTAGAATATAAACTAATTTCGTTGTTTTCTAAAATACTTTGTTTTCAAAATAGTAGGACTTTAGTTACCTTCGCAAATGTGTCATGAAAATAGCTATGTCTTCATTATGGAGTGTTTAAAGAATGAGTAAGCCTGTTTATTACATCTAACATGTGAATGTAGTGTGTGTATTTGGAAATAGTATTTACTTAGTAATTAATTATTTACAGATATGATTCAAAAGGACATTGTTTCCTTTTGCTGAGTGCTGATCAATAGTCTGGATAGAGATGTAAGCACTTTTTAAACCTGCTATAGTTGACTTCCACAGGACAAGGATTTTAAAGTTGTTCTTTGCTTATATATCTCCCTTTGAAATTATTGTATGTTACAGATGTGACTTTACAGCATTATAGACTTGTTTGTGAATTTAGGAAGCACTCATTGTTTACCTGTTGTTGCTGAGTTTTGAGGAACTTTAAGTGCTTAAGGCATAGAGTTAAATGGTTTTGAGGTATCCTAAGCGTGGTGTGGGTAAGAATCTGGAAAATCAAGGAATTTGGAACAGCAGATCTGTGATCTGTGTAGGCCTTTTCAAATGTTTTACAATTTTGTTCCCTAGGAATCCTCTCTTTGTATACAAGCACACATATAATTTTCATATGCATTATTTTTCCTTCTAAATAAATTCCACTTGCTGGCCTGAAAGAGTAGCACGTCATGCAATTGAGAAAGTAGAATCTGTCTTTTTCATCCAGACAAAAAAATTCTAGAAGACTTAGGTGGACCATTCAAACATCAAAATACAACAATCGAATATAATCATGTTGCATTACGCAGCATTGGCTGCTAGTAAATTACTCAACACAGCAAAGTATGTCATTCTGGGAATATAAATAAATAGTTGAAAGATAATAAAATAATAACTGAAGTACTTGGTTGTAGATGGGTCTGATAGGAATCTTTGTGCTCTCATCCCTCCCATAATGATGTCAGTCTTTCCTAACTAATAGCTTTAAACAGTCATGATAAAAGGCATTAAAAGCCTAAATTAACACAGTAACTGAGAAATGTCATCCCTTCAGACCACTTACACAGGAAGAATAGATGATGATTTTCCAGCTGTGACAAGGTTCGTTTCCTTTCTGACAGGAAGCCGCCTTATAGTTAGCTCTGCAGAAACACATGGGAACGCATGCTGGCATCAAAGCCTTCCACTGCCGGCACTGCGAATGCAAAACAAGGCTCAAGGCCTCTCTGACACAGCATATGTTAATGCATACAGGTGGATTATATGTATGTCGTCTTTGTGTTACCACTTAGATAAACTGCTTAGGGAGGAAAAAAAAAAGGTACTGTATGGTTGAATATTGAATGCTGTGTAGGAGTGCTTCTTTCGTGCTGTGAAAAGGACTTTTAGAGAAAAGGGGTATTTTTTTACCTATTGGTAGTTCTCCCTCTTGCGATGAATGTGCAAAAACCAAACACTCTGATCCTGATTTAACAAACAGGCAAATTTTTAACTTAAATGTTTTTTGTGACATTGAGGGATATTGATCGTTAAGGATATGTTTGATTTGCCTTCCTGAATATGGGTATATTTACAGAGATCCTGGTTTAGGATCTATATTCAGAAGACACCTATGTAAAGGTATACATACTGCAAAGACAAGGACAGCTTATGACCCTGGCTCGTTAACTGAGAAGCATGCCTTTGCTAGTTCAGATGGTTACGGACTTCAACCAGTTCATAAATTTTTGTTCCGTACTGGTACTCCATGGCCAGGAAAGAATGGGAACGTCTGCTCAAAACTTTTTAAATCAACTTGCACATATTGGCATATTTCAGGATTTTTAATATAAGAGATTGTTGTTTGTCCACCTTGGCTACATTCCCTTTCATTTTCTGGAAAGCTTCCTGCTTCAGTTTTCTGTTTTAAAGTTTAATGTTGAACCTCTATCAAAGGCCCAGCCTCTCTGTGACTGATGCTCTGGGGTTCTTTCTGTCTTGGTCAAGTGATTTGTTTACATAGACTTTGCGTTGCCATGGTTATATTAAGTCGATCAGGCTGCCAAAAAAGGCACTTGCATTAGAAATTCTGAATTTACACAGAAGAACGTACTTTGTATCACTGTCTGCCTGGAACTGTTGGATCTGTTCCATCTTGTTGGTATTTAAAAAGTGAAGCCTTTCTCCTTTTTTCTGAACCGAGCATTTTACAGGATTAGAAAATAAGTTTAACTGAATGAATAGGATGGGAACGTGCTATGTTGCATTAATGGCCTTCTGAAACCTGCCACTTGATGTGTGCAGTGAGTGGGTGGACAGGACAGTGGGGAGCCAATTAGCTGCTTGTGATAATATTTAAATAAATCCGCTTGCGGAGAATTCGTCCTATAGGACCTGGCAGCGTAGTGAATAGGGAATATCCGCCTGTGTCCACACTGGCAAAATTAACTTTTCAGCGAGTTGAAGAAACGGAATACTCTTGCAGTGGTTTGGCAGGTGTGCAGCCCTCCGACGCTTGAGCGACGTGGGGGGTGCTCCATCCCGCAGCGTTGGAGCCATGGCGTCACCCACAGCAGCGGAGGAGAGTAGGCAGATGTCTGGCAGGAAACATAGGTGTGAAGGGGGCTGATAGACGTCTCGTGCTACTGGGACAGATGGCTCTCAATCTCATTCATTCTCAATCTCTGTGGTGGCAAGTATGCCATGTCTTCAAAGACAGACATTTGCTCTGTTCTTAGCTTCTGTAGAAGGCAACTGACAAGGCTTCAAAAGGTACAGGAAAAGGAGGGTGATACCCAAAGAAAAGATAACCGACTTCTCCTAGGAGGCTGGCTAGGCACTGTGGCCAGGCACTGTTAATGATATTCAGGTGCATAAGTAGACAAGTGACCAAAAACATGCAAAATAAATTAAACTTTCGCAAAAAATGAACAAAATAAGTCACTGTCTAGAAGAAGGATTGCAAATCCAGAACTGCCTCCTATTCCTTGTTCTGCAGCTGACCTGTTATGTAACCTACAGCAAACATATTTAATGAGTTCTAGGAAGCTGCTTATTAGCTATGAAAATGTAATTTATTATCTAGATATCAAGCCATTGACAACTGCCCCTGAAAATGTCATCAGCTTCTTCCTGTTTGCTTCCCCATTGATAGCTGGGGGTAAACATAAAAAAATGCTTTGATTTCCACATCATGCTGACTATGCAGTGATCACACAATGTGATATCACCTGCATTAATTCTTAAAAGATAACACTAATAAAACTGGAGCTGGAGAGTTACTTGTAATGACGTTGGTGTGAAATGCTGTCTTGAGGAGAATTATTACTATACCAGGGTTGGTGTTAGGACTTAGATTCTTAAAATATGTTCACTTTTCATTCTAACTCAAATGTATTTATTTGTTTGGTTTGTGTTTTGATTTTTGACTGCCAAAATGAAAATAGGTTTGCCTATTTGGGGGTTGCACCAAATGACCTCCAGAGATTCCAATCAACCTTGACCATTCTGTGATTCTGTTTCTTTTTTTTCTTTTTTTTAGTCAGTGGTTTCTGGTTAGGTTTGTTTCAGGTTCTCCACTGTAAGGCTAATATTTCAGAATTTTAGTACATCAGAAAAACTTGAAGATAAATGTTGTAAATTAGAAATTGTCAGTGGGAATGTAGATGAAAGGGGAGGCTAGTCCTTTAAGAATGTACCTCTCAATGGTTTTGTTATTGAAAGTCATTGTTTTCCTTTGTGTTTGTGACCTAAATGTTGTCCTTGTTGTCTTTACAGAAAACTCTTTGTGTGTTTTCTTCATTAAGCTAAAATGACTTTCCCTTAATGTCATTTCCTTTTGCTTCTTGAAAGTTTACCGTTCTGCTACATTTCCCCTTTCTGAGTTGTTTGTTTTTAATTGGTGACATAGAGTACTCTGAGAGTTGGCCCTCTGAACTTTGATTCAGAAAAAAAGATCAAAACTAAATTTGGAAATCATTCTGGCCAGTTTTTCTTGATTGGACTTCTGGTAGAAGCCAAATGTAGATGCAGTAGGTCTCCTACTGGTAAAACAGACTGTAACCTTTAGCTGTCTAGACCATTATCTAAGATCATGCTTCATTAGCAACAAGATCATGTGAAAGATGAGCTGTGGCTTTGAGGATGTAAATGCTAATCCACTGACATTCTTTTGAATTCCCCACACGACTTTGTGTTCCCATAGAAGATACTACATCCTTTGTATTTGCTTTCCATTTCCTGGTAGGTGAGAAGCCTTTCAAATGTGAGATCTGCTCTTACGCCTCCATTGATGCAAGGTCTCTGCAGCAGCACTTCCCAACAGGTGCTAGTGAGAGGCCCTACAAATGTTGACTCTGTTCATATAGTTGGTAAGTGTAAATAATCCCTCTGTTGGACAAATCCTGTAAATCTGTTGGCTTTTAAAAAAACAACAACAAAACCCCACACTTTAAGGTATGTGCTCCAACCCATTAATAAAAGCCAAGTCAATCATTTAAATATATTCCTGTTGGGAGCTTGGCTCTATGAAGGCTTTTTTGTTTAAAGAGATTGCTTTCCATCCCCTCTTTACAGCTTTTTCTGTATATAACTAATGCATAGACTGTGCTGGCAGAAGTATGGAACGCTAATGTGATAAATACAAAAATATCCCGTAGAAGGTGGTGATAGTATCTGTGTGTGCGTGAAGAGGTGCTGGGACAAGTGACGTATAAAAACAAAAATGCGTTCATTCACTAACTGTATGTCTTAATTTGCTGTATTAGGTACACCATGCTGCTTTTTCACACTGATTTTGTCTCCAGCTTTGCTTGTAGTGTTTTGATTCCACCCTCCCACCCCCACCGACTGAGGAAATGATCACGTTTCTGAGAGTGCTAACACATTTCATTTTGCAGTGCTGGCAGAGTGTGTCATGTGATGAGTGGGAGCATTAGCTAGTTTTAGTAAAGCCTAAGTACATGTTGAAAGTATGTACTTAGCAGCCTTAGAGGCTGTTTAAATGCTAAATTCTTGTATGTTTAAACTCTGTACACTAAATGATGTACTGTTTGCTTTGGTTTTTTTTAAACTCAAAAGGTTTAAACCAAGATAAGCTAATGTCCACAAGTCACTTTCTTGAGGTATGCAGTGATTGGTGGAGAGATGGCTTGATTAGTTTTGGTTTTTTACTTATGTGGGGGAAAGCTTAATTTACTCTGTTTCTTTATCTGTCATAATAAAGGTAATTCTGATTACAAAACTAGTGCTCCTTCTGGAGAGTCTTTTGATGCCAGAATTAAAATCTGGAAATGTATCTATCAAAAGTGATAAGATACCTTGAGCTTAAAGTAAGTTCCTTCTTCACCAAGAGCTTTTCAGTATCTGGTAATGGAATAGCAGGGAAAAAGGCTTTTTCCTAATTTTTATGGCAGCTGTGTAAAAATGCAGAATTGTAAACACGGGCAGCAGAAAATAGCAGTTGGAAAATTTGAGGGGAACGGTAGTGGTGAACTCCAGACTACAGAACGGAACACTGGTAACCTATTACTCTTTATGCATTACTGTAGTAAGCACAAGAAATCCAGTTTCCTCTCCTATCAGATGAGCTTTAGTTATGGGATACAGCTAAGCGTGACAGGGGACTGTCATTAAATCCTGTACTACTAAAAATCTGTTTTTTTAATAAACCATCCTGTAATACCTGTCATAGTATTTTGTCTCTTTTTGCAGTATTACTTTACAAGCATATACTTTTTCATTTATTTGTAATAGGTCAGCCCTACTTACAGGGATCAAAGATTTTATTGCTTGCAAATTAACAATGTGCCTCCTTCCACCAGCCTAGTTTGCCCTGTTAGCTGCACATTAGCTGTCATAATATAAACACTTGCATGCTTAACTTTTGCTGTGGAACTAGTTCCATTTGAAGTTAATAGGATTGTTCTTTAATAAGTTAAAAACTTATTATATAATGAGAGTCTATGAGATGAGGAAGTGAATGTTTTAACCAGAGTCTGTAAGAGTAAATGATAACACTGTCTGGAAGTATTCTTTTCTTGTATGTAAAATTTATACTTAAAAAAATGCTTAGTTCCTGTCTGCAGAGCAGTAACTGCAAATGCCTGCATAGTGTTCCCGACCTAAATAGTTTGGATGTTTGAAATTGCCACTTGTGAAACAGTTTGCCTGAATTGGGTAAATACAGTAAGGTTGGGGTTTTTTTCTTAAGTAATCTATTTCAGGTCTGTAATAGTCTTTAAGATTTTTAAGCACACTAGAATATAACACCCTCTATTTCTGAAATTGTATCAAAAATACAACAAAACGTAGGAATACAAAAGAAGGAAGAAAGAAAGAAAAAAAACCAAACCAAAAACCCAAGCAAACCCAACCCTTTTCCAGTCCCCAAGCATATACTTTACACCCACATAGAACCCATTGACTGATTCAGTGGGCTGTATTCAAAAGTGAGGTGTAAAAGGGTAGAAATCACACATGAGCACGCAGATCTGAGTGTAAGCAAGACTAAGGATGGCATAACTGCAGGGATGAAATATACAGAAAAGTGTTATCTCTAAACTTTTCCAGTATTCTGATTTAGTTTGTGAATTAATATATACTGTTTACTGGTACTCAACTAGAAAAGAGTTTCATTATTCAAGCTCTCACCCGTTAAGATTATTTGTGCTTTGAGTTTACCAGAGACACTGAATGAAAAATAAGATAGTGAAATCTGCAGTGGCAACTGCTCATCAAAATTCAGGATTACAGTGCATTTAATTTTAAAGTGCATCTCTGTGTGTATTGATACACATACACACACATAAATATATATACATAATGAACTCAAGACTTAAAATGTGTATGTAACTGTGTATGTAAACTGCTGTTTACAACACGTAGAGTCCCTTTACTTTAAGGCTTTTGTCATATCAAGAGCTCAGAGCTATATAGAAAGAGAGATGTAAATTTGCTTGAGATACCTGCCTTGCTTAGTGACTGTGAAGAGTCAGATGACTGCTTCTGATGGCACAGAATCCGACAGGTTCACGTTTTTGGTAGTTTTGCTGTAAAAGACTGCAAGAGGATTTCCTCAAAGTTGTGTGTTCCTGGTGATGATACAGATAGGGATTTAAAGAGTTCTGAGCTGCTTTAATAAGAATGTATGGGAAAATATTTCATCTTTTGTGTAAATCTTAGCTTGAAACCCCAAGTTTTTCTATGCCTGTGTAGTAAAATGTTTTCTGACATGCCAGGTCAACCAATTACATTTTTTGTTAGGTGTGAGTGGAAAGGAGGGTTAAGGTATACTTACCTGATTAAGCATACTTTAAGTCCAGTCTTTTGCTTGTTGCATTGCTATAAATAACACCACCACCTAAGTACCCCAACCCTGAATATAGAAAACCTGTAAATATTTGCAGCACCAGCCAAGACGTTTTTAAACTGGTATGGTGTATACATTACTGAGTCCAAGAATTAATTTCAGCCAACTTAGTCGGTTGTTTAATCTGACGTCTCTGTGGATCCCCTTCTGTACTCAATGGAGAATGATGGGCATTCCCACAAGACATCTTAATTTCATATGAGACATTACTTAAATATGTGGGCTAATTCGCACCTGTTAGGGTTACTTACTGCCTGCCTACAGGTAACTTTACAGAGGAAATCTAGAAGGTAATACGCCTGTTGGCTAACATTATGTAGGATGAATCCTACTGTAGGTGATTGTTTTAATTTTCCTAGCTCATAGGGCTGCAAATAGTTCTTGCCAAAATAAACAGATCCTCAATATGTGTTTAAGGGAAACCTTAAATTCAGAGAAGCTTGCATTACAAATTGGTAAGTTTTGAAACCTGATTGAGGTTAGGTAACAAGTGCTGAGACTAACCTGCAAGTCTCAATCTGGATTCTCTTATAGCCTGTATGCAGTTGTATTCTAAGTTGGCCTTGTTCAGGGGAAGTGCCAAAACCCAAAGGTTTAGATCCTATATTTGGTATTCCCTGAATCTGAAAAAAATGAGGTTTTGATTAGGACCAGATGGTAATTCCACTGTCTCAGGGCAGGACTTAGACCCATAGTAAGTATGTAGCAGACATCATATTTTAATACAGAATGAATCCTTGACAGTATTTGTGTTATGGCTAAGTTCTTTATTTTGAGATATATCCCTTTGTCATAATGGAAAATAGGTAGAATGAAGTGACAAATGCAAGGTCAAAATTTTTCAGTATATTCAGAGTGGTTTGCAGTTTTCACTATGCTGAGCTGGAATTACATGCAGATTCACATGCTTATGCAAATGTGTGCATCTGTGGTGTGTGTGGCTGCATGCTGGTGCAATTGTACCCTAAGGTTGTAAATGCGTAAAAAGTAAATTGGGACACGTGCTTGTAAGAGTTTAGATTTTTAACGCCTGTACAGAGGTTTTATTTTCAAAGAACAGATATATCCACAGGTACACAACTGACACTAAAATAGAAATATTGCTGAAAACATGGTGCAAACTCCACTAACTTACTCCAGTGGTAGGGGGGGGAAAAAAAATGTGTTCTGTTCTAGCTCTGCCACTGGACAGAGCTATGAGATCTTGCTAGGGATGACTTATCCCCTGACCTACTGTTTGGCTATTTTGGATTTGTGAACATTCCAGCTAGAGGCTGGCTGCCTGTGTTTGTGCAGTGCTCACTGCTACTGATGGTACTAATGACTGATACATTTTTAATTTTTTTTACAGCATTCAGAAGAAGCGCTTGGACTTTCACATATGCCGACATCACACTGGTGAGGCATTTGGCTGTAGTTTTTGCTGCTATTCTTCCCCTGACAAACAACTTTTCCGAAAACACGTTAAGAAATATCACCTGGGTTCAGGAACCTCATTAACCAGTTCCCAGCCCACCTTTACCCTCAAATCACTTCCTGTGGAACATTAGGTTCTTCACGCTTAAACTTCCACCAGAGCATCCCGGCAAATAAAGAAGCTGTTGGCATTGTCGGACTTTTGTGCTGAAAGCCAGGGGTTATCGGGAAGAAAAGAAGAAGAGGAGAAGAGGTCCTTATGTGGCAATTGGAAGCACTTAGGATGGTCTTCCCAAAAAGCTTGGTGTGCGTTATTGTAGAGGTGGTAACTCCAATGTGCTGAGAGGAGCGTGGAGATTTATGTTGCATAAGGGGTGGACATGTTGATTTTTGTTCTGGTTACCTCTCGCTGATATATTCCGCTTACTTACAAATGAAGAGTTTGACATTTCAAGGCAGAATCCGTTGAAATGTACCATAGCTGACAGTGAACCCTGCAGGTGGTTTCTGTACTACATCTTTCATTTTTAATACAGGTCCCTATATAAAACAGTAAATGATTCAAGAAAATCTACTGATGGCATAGCACTCATAATATGGTAAAAAAAAATCCATTAAATTTCTTCATGGTTATTTTGTATAACAGAATGTGTCTATTATCATAAGCTAATCCAGTGTTGAAGTAAAAATAGAAACTATTGAAATATGATATCAAATAAACTTGACTTGAAAATTCAGTGACTAAAAACATCTGTACCTTATTTAGCCAAATAGAAATTGCTCACTTTAAAAAAAGATTAAATTAGAAGAATGGAATGTTTTCTAATTTTAGGCTTAGAGGACTGGTTTTACTCTAAGACTCCACATTTATTCTTTGACTATGGTGGTTTTGTGGAGTCTGTTATTAGCTATGAATGTTACTCAGGAAATATAACTCTTGCTAAAAATAAAAAAACTAACATCACAGCTTCCTACCAGACAGAAACAAATAGTGACTGAAGTGTGCCTACACTGTTCCCTTAAACACAGTTGTAAAGAATATACTACTTCAACAGGATAAACGTTTCCCTTCAGGTGAGTTTTAGATTTCTTGATTTACAGGAAAATGATAGTAAGAGTTATGTGGAGAGTAGCTGCTGGCAAATTGTAGGTTGGATCTTCATTAAAGAATTAGAGAAACCTTTTTCAGGGAAGAAAATGCTTATACTGTTAGAAACTGATGAGCATCACAGACTTCATCTTCCTCTTGTACAGTTGGAACAGAAAAGGCTGGAAATGCATACCAAACATAAACGCTTGGTTCCTCGTCATCTGGAAGTATAATAGTTGGACATTTGCAACTGAGCACATACGTAATTACTAATGGGAAGTATTTTCTTTCCTTAATACAATTTACATTGCAGCATTTTAGCTTGTTTGTACAACAGTCTGATGGTTCTTTAACTTGACATTGCTTGAATGGTAGGTACTCATTTACGACAACAGCACTGCTTTACTCTGAAGGATTCCAGCAGCTTTCCGCTAACTTTGCATTGGGGAAATATTTTGGTCCTTGTTGATGTCAGGCCCAGAGGATGTTGACTTAACATGTTGGGTTTTTAATAGCATTTAGTGGTAGCAAAAGATGTGAACTGCGGAGGGGCTGTAGATATGTGGAATTTAATTAACCAAACTGGAATTTAGCCAAAACTCAGATCAACAGTTCCAATCTTGCAAAAAGCGCAAGGGGAATTCTAATAATTGGTAAGTGAACTGAGCGTTCATTTTGATGTCACCTTGACAATTGTGGTGTAAGCAATCTAGTATCTACTATTTTACAGAATTTATTCAGTAATATTGTGAAGGATGGTCTATACCACTTACTAAATTACTAGTAATTACGAGAGATTACTGCTGGCAGCATTCTATCCTGTTTTCACGTCTTTCATATAAGCACCAAGCTCAACCTTAGCATTTGAGAACAGGCAAGAGTACAGCTTGGAGTAGTAGAGCTGCAGGCGTAGCATGGTGCAGTTGTATGCCCACTAGAATTTTTAATGTGCTGGGGTTTTTTTTTCCCATTTTTTTCCCCACTATTGTTAGTGCAGGCTGTATAATAGGCCTGATAAGTTAATTAGGAATGGGATCTTGAATATAAAATAAGTACTTTATTTCTTTTTTACATATTTATTAGCCTATTGTAAGTGGGCAGAAATATTCAGTATGAGCTAGTTTACTGAAAAGACTGACTGCTGATAGCAGTTTTTGTACGTATAAGGTATGATTTATAGAGCCAAGTTCTAATCTGTTCTTTATACTAGCCTCAGGCAGTACAGTTACTCTGCAGTAAAGTGAAGGATTTTGGTATGTCCTTGTTGAGTGATCTTGCAATATGAATATGACACGGTCTATCAGAAATACTTCCTTGCTCTCTAGAAATAGGACAAAATTTAGATACAGAAAGTAATAATCTTGACCTGTTTCTTGTTTGTTGTGTAAGATATCTTGGAATGCTAGCCTTTTATCAAAAGTCCACACACCCTGGTCATTCAGGAGTAGCTATTAATGGAAGCCTAAAGTGGTTATCATTTAAAACTATAATTTATTATTATAAAATATTTTAAATATAGTTAGATCAGTAGAGAATTAGTTTCTTGTTCAACTGTCACATATATTACAAGTCTTCAGAGTCTGCTTCTGGCTCCAAGCGTAATTTTTCTAGGAATATCTGTGTCAGTATGCTTTGTTTTCTTTCTGTGTGAACCAGTAAACATAAGTGGTATGTCTGTGGTTTTTTTGAGTGTCAACTTAGGCAAGTCTGAGGGGAAACTGAGGTAAGTTTTCTGTGTGACTGTTACAAAGCTGTTAAATGAACTGTGCTTCCTCTTGAACAAGCTGTCCCTTGCATTCCATTTCCTTCTTACTTCCCTTTGCTGTCAGGAAAGATGTTTCATAGAGCAGTAGTTCCACAAAGTGCAGCCTCAGCATGGGTTAGGGGCTGTAACAGAGTTGACAAAGGACTTTGTCGTGTTATATTCAGGCAAAGGTTCTACTGCTATAAATAATGCATGTTTTAATTGGAAACTGCAAATGGAAATATCAGTCTCTACAGGCTTGTTGATTTCAGTGTAATCTGTTAGGGGCGGATTCTGCTTATATGCTGAACACACAACGCATTCACCAAATTTGTGGTTGGTTGTTTTTATTAGTTCCTTCCTATAAATTAAGACAAATGTAATATCTAGTTAATCATCTGGGAATTTCTATTGCCGAATATTATGAAAGTTGCCTGAAACACTATTACAAGACTGGGTACCCACTGATGTAAAGAGTTTCAGATTCCATTTCCCTTAGTTAGAATTAATAGGATCGTGCACTGTACCTACTGAAAGTAAATTTAACTATTAGTAGGAGATGAGTTTAAAAGCAGATAATAAACATGCCCATTTCTTGCCAGATTTCCCTGGGATTAATCACACTGTGCCTGATTTTAGCCACAGGTTTAGGCTTGCAGGCACAATTACTGTGGCTAAGCTGATACCTGGCTAATTCATGAAGCTGGAACACTAATTGCGTCTAAGAGGATGAGCACAACTTTTTGTACCATTTTAATTAAATTGGTTTAAAACCACGCCTTAAGGCCTCTTCTAAACATAACATCCTACCAACTTCAATAAAGGTGTCCGACAGTTACTTAAGTGCTGCGTAAGCGTGTGAATACAAATCTGTGTGAAGGCTATTAGTTTGCTTTGGGCTAGATTGATTTTTGCTTTAATTTGGATCATTTGTCTCTGAATGCATTCAGCAATCTTGTTTTAAACTCATTTAACAGTGTCAAGATTAATTTTACCCTCCCCCCCAAACTTGCATAACTAGAAAAAAGGGGAAACAGATTGGGGCAGCCCAATATAATTTTATTGCCGTCCAGTTTGGGCACCCTAATCTCCTGCTGTTTGTGGGCAAGCCTGAGCAGCGTATACCTAGAATGCTTCTAAGAAGTAGAATTTAGGATTGAAATAGGTTTTAAGTGTGTAGAACTCCTCAGCGATGTAGAATCCTTCCAGAAGTGACTGAAGGCTGATTTCAGAAAATGCTGTAGGAACACCAGACCCCAAGCTTTGAGTGCCTAGAGCAACCCAGTGTCCCAGCATGGGTATGTATTGAGCTACAGGCGAGCTCGGTGCCTCAAAGTCCAATCCAGAAGATGCTGACATTGAGCAGGGAGCCTTCAAGTTAAGAGGCAAGGCTGAATGTAGGATTGAGTTTTACACCTAATCTTCAGACTTGGGTACCTCTGGCTGGTTGTGATTCACTCATGAACTCTTACCTGCTTGTTTGATGGCTGGAGTTTGCTTTGACAAAACACAACCAGGGGAAGTCCTGGGACCCCTACTTCAATTTATTTGCCTGTATTGTACATACCACATGGCGGTTCAGATCACTCCTTTGCACAGGAGAACAGAGTTTCATATTCTGTGTTTCCCAAGAGAGTGCAGAAGGGTAAAACCTTTTGGAAATGGGGTTTTATCAAGTGCTCCTATGAAAGTGTTATTCATGCATGAGGAGACCAGGCTTCTAATTTCTATTCCAGAGAATATTTAAATCTTCTGTATTAAATGGAACAGGGATTAGGTCTCATAGTTCCATGTAGCACGTCTTAAATGCTATGTTGTATAGACATTCTCTTCTTTTTCTGTCAGCTTATAATTACTAAATTAGTCTATGTGCATAGCAATGGTTTCAGATGTTCTTCTAGCTTTATGGTCAGGCCCCAGGGGTGGTGGGGATATCATCAAGCATAAGAGTTTTTTTGAATTTTTCCTTCACTGAGGTTAAAAGCAAGTCGGGGCAGAAGTTAGGCAGGGAAAAATACTTCTGTCTCATGCATCAGTCTTTTCAAATATACCTGTCCTTTTTAGGACAGTAGTAAAAATAGAGAAGAAAGGTAACTTCTTTGCCTTCTTCCCCTAGAAGATTTTTCTTGAAAACAAATTCAGGATAGCTAATAAAACTAAAAAGGTAGGAAGGAGAAGCGTGACTCGGATGGAATTGCTCAAACTTGATTTTTGTTGGAGGACCAATAGCTAAAGCATTAACTCTACATTCTGCAAGGTAGTGCATTGTATTAGTACGTTATTCTTTTCCTGATCATAACTAAACAGGACTTAGTGATATACATGATGTACATTCTTGGATTGCATTGCATGAAAGCATGTTGAATAATTTTTCCAGTTTATTGAAAACCGAAATCAATGTTTTTAACTTGACATTCCTCTTTTCAAAGGTCATTCTGCATATAACAGGAGATGTAAAAGGCCAACAGAAATAAATTGGCTACAGACACAGCATCAGCATCGGCAGAAAATATCTCAAAAACATTTATGGATTATGTTTCCGCATTTACGGTGTATTGATTATTTTCACAATAAGCAGCTGCCTGTGGACTCTCAGATCCAGAAAACATGTGCCAAGAGGTGGCATGTGAAGGTGAACCAACAGGCATGGGGTAGGTGAAAGTTCCACGCTGTAAACTGATGCTCAGCGTTCTTTTGGGTCATTGCCTTGATAACTGCACACCCAGTGAGTAATACTGTCATATAGCAGTGACAAGCCAGTATCGCCCAGGGAGAAGGAAGGTCTTTTTGTGTTCCTAAGCAGGCATATTCAAAGGTATGCCCATAAGCTATTGCTGAAAGTGCTGACTGCATCTGGTTGGTGTTAATTTATTCTGACCTGAATTGTACTGATTAATAGCTGTTAGCAGGAGCAGAGGAATTTTCTTCTTTATAGGCGGGGTTCAGAGCTGTGTCGATTCAAGTCTTGCTGGAGAACAGTGTGTGCTGCAATAATTATTAGTAATTCTTATCCCTGGGGATATCTGTAGCACTCCTCTTTTGTGTCATTAGGAAGACTTTGGCCAGAATTTTATTCCTCTTGCCAGTATGGGTTGGCAAGAAATCGTGGCTCTTTGTCCCGTCTTGTCTCCCCGTTGGCCCTGCTGCTGGGGTTATGTGCACTGGCAGCTCTTGTCCAGAATGAGATTGCTCAGGGGGTCGTTCCCAGATTTTTGCTACTGACACACTTGCTGTGAGACAGCATCTCTCTTTGGCTCCTAGTTTTTAGGGGTGGGTGTGTCCAGTGTTAGTGTTACAGGATTAGAAAATGCCATGCAGTGGTAAATAGCTGCATTATGTTTATTGTCGTTATGCTTTGTTCATACGCAAATACAAGGGAACAACAACCTAATATAATCATTTCACATACTAAGAAAGCATCACTTCCTCAGCGTTAGTTGGTGCGACTGGCTCAGGGCGTCTGTTGTCTGAATTTCGGAAATGATGTCTTGGTGATTGGAATGTCTTTTCTTCACTTGCCAGCTGCTGCGTGGAGGTGCAGCGGTTCCATTTTCATGTGGCAGCTTTAATTTCTGTTTCCTTAACAGAAAGTGAGCAATGCAGCACACCTTTCACAGGATGCAATTAAACCTGCCTTAGTCACTGCTGGGGGAACAGGCAGAAACAGGTCGTTTAATAGAAACTGTCTCTAATAAAACTGAGACAAACACGTCCTGTTAAAGATTTGGGGAAATCTCTTCAGGCAAAAAACCCTGCTTCCTAAGGATGGCCTTTGCATGGCCTTCCTTCTATTGTACTTTCCTTCCTGTAGATGACAGATACGGTTAAATGCTGGTACCAGTCATGTTATTGAGAGTGAAGCCAGGGTTTCATGTGCCATGTCTGCAGGCAATGGCTTTACTCCCCACCCTGCTAAAAGGGGTCACGCTGGCTGCTATTGAATCTTCCCAACCTGATCTTGCATTAATTTCGAACTCTCCTGGAGCCAGATGTGTGATTGATCTTTCCAAACTTTAGTAGCCTAAGTCGTCATGCATTCCATCTAAAATTAGGCACTTGGATTCCTTCTAGAGCCAATGGAGGCTGTATTTATTTCCTGGGAGTAATTAATCCCACCCTGATTGGGGGTGGTGGGGTAGCAAGGTGGTTGCTTCCTAGATGTAGCCGCAGCAGGAAGTGTTCTAACAGCTGGTGCCTCTGCTCTCTGCAAACCTGACGTTGCGACAGGATCTGCCGAGGGATCTCTTTCCAGGTTAGATTTTCAGTAAAATGAAATGCTGTCAATACTCAAACTGGTTATTAAAAGTCCTCTTTGGGATCTGTGTGAAAATTGCAATGGCATTTAAAAAAGAACAGTCCCTGCTGTCTAGTGCTGAATGTGGAATTCAGATGAGTAAGAAAAGCAGTATTGTCCATCATGTTTTATTCTGCTATGTTTTAGAGAGCTCCTCAGACTAAGATTAGTGAAAGACCGCTATTATATGACAGCTCTGAAGAAAAAGTAACACACTAGTATAGATTTTAAGGCCAAAAGAGATCATCAGATCAACATCTCCCAGACAGCATACAGACCACGTTTAGCTGAGAAGATACACTATCGGCAGCTATAGCACAAAATTGCTTTTGTAATATTCTCACTTAAGCAATTCCATGAACAGCGAAACTAATGAAGCCTTGTTTCCAAAGTGTGTGTATGTGTGTCTCGCCTCCTCCCATGTGGATTCTCTGGGCCAGTTCCTCTGCGGGGAATAGGAGATCCTCTCTCTCTTGTCTATTTACATAAATTATTTAAGGGTTTAGTATTTTAGAAACCCCCTACCTTTCCGTTATGGTTGGTTAAAATTTGCCACTGGGTTCCAGAATTACTAAGAGGCAGTGGACAGACCTATGTCTATGTAAAGCACAAAGACAAGTGTTTTATTTTCATAGGAAACTTGGCAACAAATTTAGAGTGAGGGGCGTGGTGATACATTAGAGTGTTGAGAAATGACTGATTTCAAAGTGTGGTTGGCCCCAAAAAGCACAGAAAGGCGCCTGTGTCAGATCTCCTACCTCACCTGTTCTCTGTAGTCCATTCCACAGAACTTCTGTGTGCCAGCTCCCGCTAGACAAGAGGTGGCTTGTGTTTTATGAAGATACTGTATCATTTAAAACTGAAAAAGAAATGTACTGCTTCTGTTCATAACCTGTCTCAGCAATGTGTCACAGTTCAAATGTTGCTGATTTTATTTCTAAATTTGTGTTACTTTTAGCTTTAATTTTTTACTACTGATTCTTGCAATGCATTTCTCTGCTAGGTTAGACAACCCTCTGAGACCAGCTATTTTTCACCATAAAGGGGTGTGTGTGCTGTAATTGGATCATTCTTGATTTCGAAGCACATTGAACTCTTGTTCAATGCCCCCCCCCATGGTAGGGCATTTTCTCTAGCTTTCATATTACTCGGGCTCTTCTCTTCACTCTGTGATTGCAATCAATGTGGTCAAAAGACAATTTATAAGTTACTTGTCAGATTCTGTCTATAGTATGCTTTCTGGCTGGCACAGAACCCGCAGAAAGAGAGCGATACCCTGTTTCCTATCTGCTTTGCGCAATAAAAACATACGATAATGTAAGGATGGCAACATCAACTGTTCGGGGTTTTTTTCCTTTTTTTTCCAATGTGGGTGTGAAGATGCTAGTACAGTACAAGCTGTAAAACCAGCTAATTTATGAAGTTGCATTTTTATAATATTTATCTTTAGTTTTCCTTTTACAACTCTTGCATTCACTAGCAAGCATTTCTCGAACCATGCTGTTCCTCTGAGATCCTCAAATGCCCTGCTCAAAGCCAAGCAGTGTGTGCATTCATGAAGATGTTGGCCTATCACAACATGTTTCCATTTTTCTCTCTATGAAGATCAATTTGAATTTATTATTGCCAGCTGTTTCTTTCTACGGTATATTTTTTTCTTATGTGATTAGCGATCCTGATTGTTTCAGCTGCTTGCCCTACACAGGGAAAGCATCAGGGCTGTTCCGTTATGTTAACTTGTCTGGCAAACTAGCATCACAAAAGATTTAAAACCGTAAGCAGAAAGAGCGTGTGCTTGACCAGATTTTGCTCTTTTAGAAATGCTTTCTGAACTAGTAATTTTATTTAATTTTTTAATTACAATAATACTCAAATGTGGTTAAGTTTACAGTTTGTCTCAGTTTTATCCAGAGTGGTCATCCTATTGTGTTTTTCTTGGTAAATACTTGCACCAGTTTTGTTTGCTTCCCCCTACCTGACACATGAGAGCGTCGCCTCATTCACTGCTGAACCCTCTTGCTCATGGCACAGCGACTGTTCCACGCAGACACAGTGATATGCTTAATCCTTAGTCTCTGAGGATGATCAATAGATTCAAGTTAACCATTTCACCTTATGGCTAACCATTAATTATGCAGAGCGTACTAGTGTCCTTTTTTTTTTAGAAACATTTTAACCTTACGCGTTCAGTGATTAAGTGCCGGCAGGTCGTTTTTTCCTGTGCTGCTGCAGAGCAAAGTTAAACTTAGCTGGCTGCAACTGTGCCTCTAGCTGGGTGATGAGTTGTACGGGTTTAAGACGACGCTACTGGCAAAATGGATGGGTTGAAAATCAGATTCTTTTGTTGTTACAAAACAGCCAGGCTAGAATGAAATGGCAGTGGTTCAAGCGCATGCTAGACAGACCATATGTTCCTTACAGTGAAATGAAGTGGTGTTGTATATCTGTATTGCTAAGCATAAGGACAACAGCTCCAGCTTTCAGAACTGCTGGCAGGAGTCCTACTTAGAAGAAATGTACTCTTCCTCTATCCTTTAAAAATCATTTAGGAGTGAAGCCAGTGTCTGTTCCTGCCCATCTCATGCTAGAGCAAGATGTACTAGGAAAACATGCCTGACGTAAAGGAGTGGACATCATTAATATATTTCAACTACATATGCAACTAAGTTCTAAAATGGTCAGCTAAAATCACTACAAAACTGTCACTTCTGAAATACAGGACTGCAAAGGATCTCTTGGGTCACTGAGTCTCATCCCTCTTCTCCCAAGAATTAAATGAATTCTGATTAATTTATCAAATTCCGTTTTGAGAGTTGTCATTTTCCCGCCCTATTGGAAAGTTGCTCCAGAGCTCTGATTCTGTCCTACCTTAAAGTAATTTTCTAATTCTCACCACAAATTCTAGACCTATTTTCTATATTTTGATGTCTCTGCATTTGCTCTGAGAACTCTTCTTTCTCTCCCTGCTGCTTCTTTTGAGAATGTTTTTCTAGAGACCGTGCTCCCTTCTGCAGAGCTTGTAAGCAACCAGAAGCAACAGGAACACTTCTCTGTGATGTCTGGTAAACCAGTGTTTTGGGTGAGACTTCCTTTATGAACTGTGCTTAACACCTTAAAAATGATGATAAGTTCAAGAAAATCCCAGTCTTAAGAATATGTTTACGTTAACTTTGAACACATTACTCTGGATTGGAACCATGTGGTTTCCCTCTAGGGTTCTCAAAGTATTTTTTAGATTATCACTATAATGGTGAGGGAAAATAATAATGGGAACGGTCAAATCAAAAGTTGCGGATGTGCAAGAGATCTTCAGTGAAGAAGAAACGAGGGCCTCGTCACTGAGGATGTACTGTGTCAGCCTATGGGCTTTTGTGGGACTCGGCCGAGTAAAAACACAGGGAACACAGGGACCAGGCCTAAGACAGCTACTTGTTAACCCTATATAAGTTTAGATGCCAGTGAGTGGCAGCTGATTTGTCACTTCTCTGAAACTACGAAGTCTGCGCTGGAGCGTTGCTGGTAGTGGAGGAATAGGGGTGCAGTGTCAGAAATAGGAATATAACTGTTAAGTCAGCTGTCTGAGCACAGTGTAACTTCTGGAGGAAATTCTGGCTGTAAGGTGCATCGACGTGTCCCAAACTGTCCCCAGGTGAAACACTGTCTGCCTGTGGAAACAGGCCCCCGTTGTTTTAATTGAATGTTAATATTGAAACTAATGGGAGCTTTATTTTAGTCTGCCCTTAAAACTGCATTTTACTCTTTTCCAATTTTGGTCACTTAAAATTGAACTCTACAATTGTGTGTTCGACCTGGGGTATGAGTATTCAGGTCTTGTCCAGATTGCGTAAGGAGGGTGAGGTGAGGTAATGTGCACTGGCAGAAATCAAGGCGAAAAACACATTCCCTGTATCTTCTCTAGGCAAGGGACTCTTCAACGTGTTAACTAAGGCTGATGCTTCTTCAACGTTTCTTCTTACTGTAGAGAAATCCTCAGCGAATAGCAAATGTCTTGCTCTCATCTGAGAGCTCCGTTTCCGTACTTCACTGCTGGCTACTTGGGGGTGCCATTAACAGCATTTGAGACTTTTGAGAGAAATACCCAATTGCTTTGTGGCTGGGAGAGGAGTTTGAGTAAAAGTGCTGGTTGAAGACCTAGCTGTTGATGCTTTAGAGCTGTGTAGTAGAAACGGCAGTTATTCCAGCGTGCAAGTGGTGAGTGAGCCAAATCATCCTCAGGTAGATTTGCTGGAAGGCTGTGGGTTTTTTTTCTCCTCGTCAAGGAAAAAACTCAGATCTTTTAAAGGCGTATCATTCTGGCTTTACAGTTTGCATGACCTTAACGAGTGACTGTACACACGTGAATTGGTCAGTCCCCGTAGGAGGACAGTTGTATAATCTCACCCTTTTCACAAATCCCACTGTCTTTTATGTGGTTCTCTAACTAAATCAGAACAGGGATAAAAACAAATAAGCCCTGCAGTGACTCAAGCATGGGTAAGACAATGACAACGCAGTCAAATGCTGAAGCAAATTGCTCAGACTATGAGAAGTGTAGCTCTACACCCTTCATCACCCACCCTCACCCCCCTATCCCCACACCCCATCTTTCACTCTCGGGATCTTTCTCTGCTCCTTTCAGGTCATGATATTATTAGCTCTGGTGCTGTGCTCTGCATACTGGGTAGTGGAATGAAGTGAATGTGCATGTCAGATAGAAGGTCAATCTCACAGGTTCGCTTTGGCTTTGCCTTCTGACTTACGCACTCCTGAGTTTGGTTATGATGTCATTTGCTAAAAAGCAGAAGGGATTAAGCCTTTAGCAATAAGTCATTTCCTTCTTTTTTTATTTTCTTTTCATGAAATGCTTTCACGCTCTTAGGCAGAGCGCTGGCTCTGCATCGACCCTGCCTGAAATTGTGTGTTGTGTTGGCTGCCATCCAGGAAAGGAGAGAACAATTTAAACACCTCTCCATGCAGTGACAACTGAAAAAAAAATTGGGAACTAATAAGCAAGTCTGGGAAGTGTGAGGGGCATGTGGCTTAGTGGTTTTCTCAGTGCTGACAACAAATGTAAGAGACCAGTTTCATCCTAGCACTGCGTGTAAATGGCAGAAGCGGTAGGAAGCCCACAGAATCAAAAGAAACTAATATATACCCCAAACTTTGTCACTTGATGAGTCTCCCAAGAGAGTATGAGAAATACAGTGCTGCTAGAAGGAGGCTTGGGACTGTGAGAAATGGCATTGTGTTGTGCAGTTTGACTTGCACTGTGTGCATCAGATGGGTTTTTGAGGTCGGGTCTGCAGCTGGTATAAATCATGACAGTGAAAAGAAATGTTGATGCAAATTTCCCTCGTAATCTTTAATTCATTTTTCTAAATCATATGGCAACTGCAAAGCAATTTGTCTTCATTAGCATGAGGCAAAAATCCTAAACACTTGGATAATTTAAGCACAAAACCCAGCACATCTTCAGATGAAGACGTAACTTAGGTCCAGCAGCAAACCACCCAACCCAATCACCGTAATGGAAAGTAGTTCAGAATTCGACATCACTAGCACCAAACACTGCAGCAGCATTGGATTTAAAGCCAAGTTGCCTTCTGCTCTTGCACTGGTGTAAATTTGGGTCATATCCAAAGAAACTAGTGGGCTTGCACTGTCTCTGCACTGGTAAGTGAAGAGACTGATGGTCTCCACCGGAGTTTCTGGGCCTCTTCTACAGAATCACAATTCCCTCTCTAATAAGGGATGGTGTCAGGTTAGGATGGTTATTTATAAATCCCTTCACGTGCTGTAAATATAGCTGTGCTGTTTGACATGAACAAAATCCCTTTGGAGAGCCACACAGCAGGGAGATCTGTAGCCAGATCTATGTTGCAGACTTCTGTTGGCACAGCAATATCAGCCAGGGATATGAAAAGGTGTGATCTCTGGCTAGCGGAGCCAGGCTAGGAACATCTCCTAATACAAATGTAACTATTGTATAGTTACAGGGTGACTTGCAGAAGGGTTGCCAAATACAGTGGTTCTGCTGCTAAGTTACATCCACACTAGGGATGCTCTGCTGGCTGCATAGGCTGAAATAGTTAACTTCAGCAAAAGGTCCTATTAGTATAGATCAGATACGTATCTTTTAAGACCTGCCTTCTTTAGCACAGCAGTTAATAATTAGCAGGCTTTAGGCAAATGGGGGGTCTGAGTTTTTCAGCAAACTGTGAAAGACAGGTTAAAGCTGCCAAAACCAGCCTGTGTGTCATGGCACTTGTGAAGCAGTAATTACAGTTCCCCCTTGCAAGCACAACATGGAAGAAGAATTTGTGTTTAATCATAAGCCAGTAGGTTTCTTTTTTTCTTTTTTTTTTGTGGTAGTCGTTGTCAAGAGTTACCAAAATACATGTTGTATAATACCAAGGGAAGTAGAAATGTTTTGCAGGGATTTAAAAGCATAACAGTGTTTGGTTTTGAGTGATGAAGGAGAAGCAATACTGCATCTCATCTGGATATAGATGTTTACCCTGCAACCTGACTCCCAGTGTTTTTGGAACCCATCTGTGAACCCAATCTCAAAACCACGTACCTCCCTGGGAACAGCAGATGCTTCACATCTAACAGAGCTCTTTTCTCCCTCCCCTTCCTTATTTATGGAGCCTTTCTCCTGGTCTGGAAAAAGCACTGGTGATCTTTTGCCTAGTTAAAAATAAATAGGGTTCCAGAAATTAATAATAAACAGGGCTAATAATAATATTAAATAAGCAAGCTGCTTTCTTAGAGAAAAAAAGAAAGAAAATCTAAATTTTTCTATTTGCTTTATTTTAGCAACATGATTTGCAGTAATGCTTCCAGCACAGAGATTCATAGAGAGTTATGACTCTTCTGCTCTGTAGTTTGTTGCAGTTTTGGACAATCTAGGCACTGATACCAATGGCAGAATGGGGAAAGTGGGACAAATTTGTTCTTATGTGTACACTAGCACTTGCATTAATCTCTGGTTTATATGCGCCTGGAATGATTCACATCCCTCCCCTCCAAGTATGGCCTCCGTGTGTCTGGGATTTGTTACATTCCAGTCAATGCAGCATAAATCCTTATTAGATAGGTCGTAATGATTCTTACTATTCAGCTAGGGCATGTATCTGATGACTGTAGCCATTTACTAGTAGAATTTGAAACAGGCTTCTACTGAAATGTGTAATAAAAAAACTTTGAATTTTTAATATCTCTTATTGCATAAGCTAGTTTTATTAATTCTGCCCTGCACGCTGACTTCTTACGGCATCTCCCTGAATATGTTGCGGAATTAAGATATTGCAGAGAAAAATATCAGAAGAGAAGGAAAAAACCCTCTAGAGCCAAAGGGCAAGAGAAAGAAGATTCTGTATGTGTGATCTGAAATGGGGCTGAGAACTAGTGAAGCAAAGTACCACCGGGAAAACTGCTGCAGTCAACAGTGCTGGGAAGAGCTGTGGTGGAACAGCTGGTTCTGGTAGGCAAATGCAGAAACCTTGAGGCTCTGTTGCTCTGCAACACATCTGGGACACTTAAACCCATTTTTAATGACACGAATGCAAAAGGATGGAAAATGAGGCTCAGCAGCTAGTTTTAGTGTAATAGAGTAAATGATCCTAGGGCCTGATCCAGTGATGTGGTGAGCATTCTCCAATGCCATCCAGTGAAAGCGGACAAGAAAAGTGAACTTCTTCCAGATGGACTCCCACAGATCAGCCACTGCATGTCCGAATATTTCATAGGAAAGCACACCAGCTAATAACATTTAGGGTAAGCAGTAGCAAGATCATGAGCTCCTCTCGCTGATCCAAAGCTGTCATCTCTGCTATGTTTTAAAAAGAATCTTCTCCAGAATTTCTACCATGCATCTCTTAAGGAGATAACCTTTGGGGGATGAATTCTGGTTTTACCCTTCAAGTTTTCCATTTGCTGTTACAGTATCTCTTGTGAGAGCCAACGGAAAGCGATTTTGAAATCGTTTGGTATGGGGCATCCGCTATGGTTTGGCATCTGTTCTGTTGCTGATCGGATTAGCACCACCGAACTGTTTTGCACGCTTATCACAGGAGATGAACAACCAGACTTCCAGAGAGTGAGGGAGATCTTTACACTTTAAAAAAACAAATTCTGATTATGTCAGATGGGCTTTGTAGAAAATGTTACAACTCCACACACTTATTGTGGGAAAGGGCTTTAGTATTTGAAAACTCCAGACTTTCACCTGAATCTTACCAGTGAGTCAATGTGGTTGTCATGCTACGTTTAGTAAGCCCTGAAGAAAAGCACGTAGTTTTGATAGCTAGCATGTGATTTGGCCTGCATCACAAATATGGCTTTAATTCACAGTTTACTCATAAACAACTGAAAACGCCTGAATGTGCAAGGTTGAGTTTGCTTCCTTCCTGGCATGAAAAACCAACCAACCAGCCCCTTGCCCCCCGATGGCACTGATTCGTAGGTGAGTGAGCTTGGGAACTTAACCCTCCAAAGGAGAGGGGTGTTTTGGTATCCAAGTGAGTTTTTTATTAATTCAAATAACTGTACAAGTTGCAGATCTCTTTATTTACTGTTGGAAGTCTCTAAAATCTGATTTCCAGATGGCAGCCTAGTAAGTCCTCTTGTCACTAAACTTACTCCCTCCCTTCTTATTGATGGAGGGACTTAAAAACGGGTTCGCTCTGAAAATGTAAAGTACAGAGCAGGAATAACTAACTGTCTGGAACAGAAAGGGGAGTTTTATGTGAGGATGAGAAGATGAGAAATTTTACTGCATCAAGCAGAAGAAGATACAGGATTTAAAACTAGTAGCAGGAGAAGCTTTTTAAAAAGAACTGCCAAAGCTTGTGCTGATCTGACATGATGAAAAAACCTGACCGGCTCACTGGGAAATGGAAAGCACCCCTAAAGAAAGTTCAGGATGCCACTCCAGTTTACTGACTTTCAAGGTACAAGATCTGTCCAGATGTTTGAGCTATTCTTGCAGCGTTTGGAAGTGCGTGTTTTCTTAAGAGCTATAATGTAGTCCTGAACTACTCTGGTTGGAGGATCTCTGTCATTCTCATTAGCCTGAGAAATGGGTAATGCAAGCCAGAGACAGACATAATACAGCCACCTCTCTGAAAAGCCCCTGATGGTTCATTCATAATGTTCAGTAACCTTGTTATAATTGCTCTTCTGGGTTTCTCCTTGGAGAGCTGTTCCTGGTGCATCGTACCTCGCCTAACCAGCTGCAGTAGTTTGAGAGTATTCACTGTGGCTGTGCAGGCCGAATGGAAGACGTATCTTGGAGGTTCTTGTTAGCTTTTGTAAGTTCACATTAGCAAAATTATATTGCTAGGTGTTCACGGTCACTCTAGCAGCCCTGCTCCCAAACCCTGCCCTCAAAAGTCAGTGAAGAAGGATGCCAAGCTTCGACTCCATCAGGTCATGGCAGCAGGATAGGCTGCATCAGAGTAGACCAATTTTCACACCACATATACGTGAGGCATTTGCTCTCATGCTGATGCACTGAGGGATAAGTATGGTGATGGACAGAAAGCCGGGGTAGATGCAACTCTGAGACCTTGCTGACCTGCATCTGTTGTCATGTAAGCAGGGTAATGTTCTACCAAGGCAAAACAGTGCAGGAGAAGACTGTGCAGCACAGATCAACAGCAAACTGGTCTTAACGGTCTTTGATTTTCCCAACTCTCGCTTTTGGTTAACTAGACTAGAAGGTTGTACGAATAGCATTTCACTGCCTCTTCTGATCTTAAAAAGAAATTTTAAGTAGCAGGCAGCAACTAATTTAATTCCTGACCTGAAATGCAGTATGAATTATCACCCTGGAACAGTGGGATTTAAAGTAGTTCAGTTTCAAGGTCAGGCTTTCTGATCCAAAGCTTTTGGGAGTGAGACACACCTACCTCTACAGACAGCGAAGTCTGGAGGGACCCGAAGAGATTAGGAGCTGCTGCAGCTTTGCTCCTGTTCTCTCAGCTTAGTTTGCCTAACCACATTGATGTCGTAAGTACAGTTGCAAGGAGGTGCAACATAAGGATAGTTTTGAGTATTTCGGGCTTCATTTCCAGTCAGTCCCTTTTTGCTTGTTTGTGCTGAACAACCTGTCTGGATAAGAAACAATTCCAAAGTAAACAGTGAGCAGCTGCCAAGTGAAGTACATGTGTAAATACACCATCAGTGGTAGCAGAATGGCAACGGTGCCTCTACTGTCAGACTATTTGCCACTTTGAAGGGGCCTGTGTCCCTTCAGTACTACACATAGCACAGTTTGGGGACCCAACTGCAGGTAACATGTTTTCTAGAAAGAAAGTTGGTTTACAACTTACAGTGGTAAAAACTGAGGCACACGGTATTAAATCCCAACCCCTGAAGTGACAAGCATGTCCTCAAAATATGCGAGTCCTCCGCTTCTCTACAGAGCTCTTTCTGCCTTGCAGACATGCCCAGTACTTAATTGCTGCAGAGTTTAGCAGAACTATGCTAAAAGATCAAATTCCTCAAGGTCCTTGGTACTAGGCAGTATATATTAAATTACATTCAGGCAGTTGGACTACATGATTGTTGTAGGTCCCTTCCTACTGAAATACTCTATTCTAATCTGTTTTCTCTGGGTTTAATGCAGATTTTTTGCAAGGGTTTTGCTCTTTGCTATTACTTATTTGTTTAAAAATATGCAGTGGGGAGAGAAAATGTAGAGCTTCCATTTGAAAACTAGTAATGGTAAAAGTGTTATTTGCTGAAAAGTGGGAAATGAATATTCTGTTCTGGGCCGGTTTGTTTTGGCATCTGGGAGGATGCAAGTCCTCAGCTGGTTGCTAAGCATCATTTCACACTCTTCAGATAGTCTAATCCAGCATTTCCTTCTTTGGCTTATACTTGTCCCACTTGTTCTTGGTACATCAACAGTTTTTTTCTTTCTCTCTGGAAGCTTAGCAGTTTTTCAAGAAGAAAGAAAAAAATGTGTGATTTTCTTCTCTAGAGAGAAAAAAAAAAACATTGTCGCATATTTATACTACTGATATTTGACATCCGCAAGAGGCAATGGAAACATGTTTGACAGAAACCAAGGCCCTGATTAAGGAAAACATTCTTAAGTACCATCTGAATTTTTAGTTTGTGATTGTAACTGGACTTGCAGCACATTGGCATAAACCTGAAATTAAGCATAGGCTTGGATTTTTTACTGGACTGCTATCTCTAGGTAGCTGGTATGTCTTTTGGCGCCAGGAAGAAACAAGTTCTCAGAGGACTGAATTAACAGTCTCTTACAAATCTGTTTCTTTTGCATATACTGTTATTGGTCATACAATAAACCAAGTTGTCTCTGCATTTCATTAGCTTTGCCCATGCACGCGTACATAAATAGTATGGCATTGCCCATTGAATAGACAATCTCTCAGTACTCCATTGTGTTTGCACATGCATGCATAAGAATGTTGCATTTTAAAATATAAAGGCTCTTGTTATGTGGTCTGTGATGATGTTTGTGGAAGTAAGCAAGCTTCCTGGAGCATCCTGTCTCATGCTGCCAACAACTCTGTCTCACTGTTATCTGCACTGGGCAAAGAGGTTTGGCTTTCCAGACCCAATACTCTTGTTTGACATGATGGGACTTCTGTATTAAAGATTATCTACCCTCTTTCCTGGACTTTCCTACTTTCCTTGTTTAAAAAAAAAAAAAAACAACTTTGCTCCCGTTGCAATGTGTGTTACAGTTCACTCTTTTTCACTTAAACCAATCATTTTAATTCTACAGAAAGAATTGTTCGGGTGGGACAAAACAACACAGATCTGTGTAGCAAACGGTGTTTGCAAGATAGGTATCAATGTGACACCCAGAACCACAAAGAAATTAAATTGTTTTAAAATGTTGCTGCATTTCCAGACATCTTTTCTGTGGAGGGAACAAGACCAGGTTCTTATGGATTAAACAGCACATGATCAAATGATTAAGAAGTCTATAATTGTGTATAGTGCAGTGGAAACATGATTAAAAATCCCATTGGGACTCTTAATGTGGATTTCTGTGTAGGAAAAGAGACAGCTGGTACTGTACACTGGTAGGAGTGTGAACCAGTGATTAAAAGCTAAATAATATATACATGCTTGCACATATATTAAGAAACTGTGTAGTGAACATAGGTGATGGAGATAATCAGCAGTGCAAGATGATGCTGAATAAAAAGTTTACAGCTTCCCATGAAGTGAATGTGCTTTGGCTGTGAACTAAATGATATTTCCCTCCTATTCTAGTCTAGAGGTGGCTGTGGAGAGGTGGTGGCCTTCCTTATTTGTGTGATTGTCGAGGTGTTATCAGTGGAGAATTAGATCAGTGCTGCCTCGTTCAGGTCAGGTGTTACTCAAATCCCAGTTTAAATACTAGTTACAACAGAGGAAAGCATTTTACTGAACTGCTCGACCTGAAGTCTCTTCCTAGACATCCTTGCGGACCGGCAATGCCCCTCTCCCCCAGCTTTCCTCAGTATTCCCCTTCCCCATGGGATGTTTCTCTTTCTCCCCGGCAGGGCTGGCTACGCTGACTCCTCTGTAGGAGCATGTGCTGATACCTTCTGAAGTCAGTGGGCATCTGCTTATTTAATCAAATGATTATCAAAGCGAACCCTCAGCTCGGGCAATTGCAGTGTTTCATATAGCCAGTGGGGAAGCATTAACTTCTGATCTGGCAGTTTTGGGGTACCGTCTGCCCAGCCAGGCTGTCAGAGAGTGCAGCTCAGTAACCCAGCCGGTATTGTTTGAAGATATAGCATGGCTGAATATAGGCAGAACATGGGGGTTGCTTTTCCATCCTCAGTTATTGCTCTAAAGCCGCCTTTCAGGAGGCTTCCAGCCAACATGGAAAAATCTTAGAAACCAAAGTAAATATAGCAGGGAGTGGTGACTCTCCACATTTCCTCTCATCAGCCCCACCATTTTTATGAAGACACTACTCCTGGAGTGAAACAACCAGGTAAATCCTGGCCTTTGCTGGGGAGGGCCAAACAGGGTCCCAGGTAGTGCCACAGGCAGCAGATACATAAGCTGATAGAAAATGCTTGACTGACCAGACCTGAACTGATGCTCTGAAAGTGAAAGCAGCCATGACCGTTCGTCAGTTTCCTCTGTCTGGAACAGAATCCTTGAAACCATTTGGGTTTGAAGTGCTCAGAAAATTAGACTCTATCTGCCTGTAGAGAGGGGGCGGGGGGGAAAGATCAACGGTTTTGATTATTTCTCTGCTTTTAGCTCCACAATTCTGTGTTATGCATTATTCATGGCATCAGTGTATGGTACTGCTGACATTTGTCATTGCTGGTTTCATTATATGCAAATGTGCAAGCCCCTTTTGTAGACACTACATGAGACTTTTTTTCATTATGTGAAAGAGTGAATGTGTAATTAACAGTGTACCACTGCAACCAACGCTTACTTGACCTGTCATAACAGGAATCTGTTCTTCTCTAATAGCATTTTCAGTTCATCACACACACCGTATCTCCTTGGGATAAGAGTAACAACCTTGCCTTTCTTGAGTCAGATTCAAATGGCTTTTTTTTTTTCCTCATTGCTATAAAAGCAGTCTGAACACTGTTGTACATGGTAATTTAAGCTACCCCTGTTCAGATATTGCTGGCCTCTGCTGGTACATAAACCTCCGCAACATCGGGCTTTCATTAGCCATAAGTATGAGAATTAAGCTCTGAATGTGGTTATCCTGATATATCTCTGGAATATGTCCGCTGAGATCCACAGCCTGACTGCAGATGTTGGGTTGTACCTGGGGTGATGGAGAGAGCATGCCTTGGGAAATGAGTCAAGGCAACTGGTACCCTGTGAATAAGGCCTCTAGATTTATGTGTAAATAAGAGAGGATTTTGGCTCCAGAGTACCAAATGATACTCAGGGGATGGTGCTTTCATTGCATTTATTTTAAGAAAAATCTACTGTTGGAGCAGGAGCAACTTAACTCTTATTATGCTCATTTCTATGTGGCTCATTGAAATATTCCCTGCTGGAATATTATTCAGAGACTTACTATCCCTGTATAAAGCTCTTCATTTATTTAAAGTTTCTTAGGTTAAAACCTCACATACTAAAGAATCATTAACTAATCATTATAACAAGTACTTTCTGTATTTCAGAGTTCACCCAACCTTTCAAACAAACAAAAAAATACTGCCCTTTTCCCTGCTCCCTTTTCTTTAGGTCTGTGTTCACTCCTCCAACACAGTGCTCAGATAAACAAGTTCTGTTTGCAGCTCTTTGCGGGAACAGTGGGGGGATAGAGAAAAAATGATTTATACAAATTGTCGTTACTTCAGCGTGGAGGAAAAAACACCACAGTGCCATGCCTGAGAATCCTTCTGGAGCCGCTGCAGTCTGGTTCAGGGACTCAGTGGGGGGATGTGGACTAAGCCAGCCCACGAGGAGCACAGACATGCTTCACAGGAGCCTTTCCTCCCCTCAGCCTGTTGTTGCTGCAAACTCATCAGTAAAGGAAGTAAGAATGGGGAAATTTAACTGCATGGTTTTTAAAACATCCCGTGTATACTGTCTTCTAGCCTGCCATGGCTGTACCAGAAGGCAAAGCTTCCCAGAATATTTGCAGAAGTTGCTCAAAACCTTTTTTTCCCCCTCTCTCAGCTGGAATTTTCATTTTGGCCAAAAAGGGATTTTTCACTAAAAATGAAAATGTTTCATTCAAAAGTCTTTAAAGCAGAAAATCTTTCTGTTTGTTAAATTAAAACCAAACCATTTTACTTCAGAAACCCCTTCCTCGCCTTGTTTAAAGTCTCCATGGAAAATAATTTAGGGTTTTTTGGTCTGGTTTTTTTTTTTTTTTCCACCAGCTAAACTAATAAAATGCACTAGACTCTTAGGAATAGTCTATATTTATTAAAATATCTTAGCAAATGAAGCCTTCCCTAATCTGTGATTTCATCTCATTACCTCTGCACACACCGTAACCTCAGCAGTACTCAAAAGCTGTTCACTGTACTGAAACCAGACTGAACCCTGCCATAACTCCGGCAACTCAGTGGGCGAATTTGCCCTCTGAAATCTCCAAGGCAATTTAGCAAACCTCATTTGCAGGATGAATCAGGTGAGAAATTGTTGCTGTTCTATGTAATCTCATTCAATTTTCCAGATGAGAAGGGACTGTGTTGATCCTCCTGTTCTGCAGCAGGATTTTTAGTGCATTGTGGAGATCAGGCATGTGAAGGTCATGCGCATGCAGCTTCAGCTGTGTGTTTTTTGCCTCCGGAAACAAGAACTTCGCAAAAAAAGGCACGATTGTTATTGCTGCTTATACTTATGCCTTGAAAGAGCTGCCATTATGTAGTAAATTACAGTGTTTATATATGGGTTTGGGACCTTGAACAAAAATAGTTTTCTTAATCCTGTTTGTCAGAGGCTAAGATTAAGTGTAGATGATCCACTAAAAGAAAAATTGAAAGAGTGTCTGGATTTGATCCTAGCCTGACAGAAGTGCTAAACTAAAGGTGAAGCTATTCACTCTTAAAGCTGAGCCATTGATTCTCCTGGAGACCATTACGGCTAATGATAAATTCTGTAGAAATCCTTAATGTATGAAAATACAGTACGCACAACATCCAGAGAGAGATAAATGAAGCCAAGCAGAATTCCTAGACATTTCTGGCACTGTTGCACAGAGGAGTCTTTGTGGTGTTGTGAATAAAAAGTATTTAACCCCTGGCAAAAGCAGTTTGCAAGTACCGTACATTTCAGAGTAGACGATGGCTTTACAACGTGGCAAAGGGAGAAGCTGTGAAATTCCACCCACCGTAACCCCAGATATTCTCCAGAGCTCGGGTAGTGCATCTGGGACTCCTGAACCATCTTTTGCGTTGTAGCCTGATGCCATTGCTGGGAACAAGCTCCTGCCAGACGAGGAGCCTGCATTTACAAGGTGCAGCTAGAAGAATGAGTGCAGCTGTATTAGTTGTGTCCGTTACCAGGGGAAAGGGAGGGCAGTGATTAAACTACATGAGTTCAGAGGTAACTGAGCTAAAGATCACGGGTCAGATCGCTGTCATTAGTAGTAGAAGTCTGGGACTGCTGTTGTGTATGTGCAAAATAATGTGTGTGGTTTATAAGATAAAGAAACTCCAAGAAAAATACGGCACATGCACTGATTCTTTTTGCCTAATGTGAAAAGGAGCTCTGTACTGGTACTCCTTCCCTTTAAGGCGGCACATCAGAAGGCAGCCATGAGCTAGCCAATTTATTCCAAGGAGAAAAATGAGAGATGGCAAGGAGGCAAGATTTTTGTAAAAGTTTTTCAGTGTAGAAATGTAAAAACCAGCACTGTTTAGATGCCTCTGAGCTATTATTGCAGGCTGCTCAGGCTGAAGTGAAGGAAGCTTCATAAGATTAGTTCTAGTACAGAGTGGCTTTTGCCATGTGTGACCATAGCGGAAATGGATCTCCAAAAATTTAGTGTCTGTCTCAGGATTCAAATCTGTGCTTGACATATAGGAAGAGCCTGGACGGTTAAAGGAGGCTTCAAAGGTGACAAGTGTGTTGAGAGCTTTAAAGCCATTTGGATTAGCTGTAGAAGTACAGAAGTAAGTCGTCTGCTCAAAGCATTTGAGAAACCTTAAGAGGAAAAGGTACATGAATAAGTGTTTATTAAGAGTTTACAACTGAAATTCACACACCTATGACACAAAAGAAAATATGTTGCTTGCTTATGGCTGAAACTGTTAAAGCCTTACGGTCAGCAAATGCTGAAATGCCGTTTATTTTATTGCCTCTGGAAGTGATCACTGTGACAAGTCACGGTAATCAGCAATATGTAGCTTTACTCCCAGCAGGAGAGGGAAATGCTTTTTCTGCTTTGAAAAACTCAAGAGTTGACTTCAAAACAAGTTGTTGTACATTTATTGCTATGCAGGAGTCAGAATTTGGCTACAACATGCTCAGTAAAAAGCCCCAGATGAATTTTCTGTGACGCTCTAAAAATGTCTTCCTTTCCAAGAAAAATCTAGTGGTGGACAAAAGTGTAACAATACAGACAGGCCATATATGACAGTGCTGCCAAAATAGTGTCCCTGTTCTAGCCTGGGAGAGGAGCAGAAGGACAAAAGAGGGTTAAAATCCATGCAAACTTATCAGCCAGGCCTGGATCACTGCTGGATCCATACACTGGATCCATACAGTGTAGTGCCCTCACCACCATTTCTGCTGTGCCTTTGCTGTATCTTTCTGCCAAGTGTAGAAACAGACCCTTACTTACACTTAGGTATTGGGGAATAGAAGTATTATGCAAACTGTAGTGATAACATGCCTGCTTTGATATGTACAACCTTCGAAAAGAGACTTTCTTCCAGAAAATGATATGGTGTTCTGCCCTGTCCCCCAGATTTCCCTACCCCAAAAGTCAAGCTAAAAGCCTCCAGACAAAATCAAATTCATAAATAAACCTCCTCCCTCGTGAAATGCCACTCCAAGCACGGTTCCTACCACCCAAAGTAGGCCACTGCTGTCATTCTTTAGTGGGCACTGACATGATTTGAATGTCTTTGAATGGCGCTTTTCTGTTTAACTGGTCTTGCTCATCTGCATTCAATTTATTTTGTGGTTTTGAGAAATGCAGTAGTCAATGCTGAAAGCTGCGAAGGCCGATAATGAATTACAAGTCCTTTCAGTAAATTCCTCTGAAATGAGCGCAGTGCTTGAGAAGGGTACTGAGCAGACAGGATCGGGACCAAAAGTCTCTTCCTCCCATACTTGTGTAGGAAGCTCTACCAAGGCAACACTCCCCTTATTTTAGTGAGGTGCTCCCTTGCATGTGGCTGACTTAATAGCACGTGGCCGCAGAGCTTGAGGGACCAGGCTGCTGTTTTTGGCTCTGCTGGTGAACTGCTGGCCAGCTGCTCTACCTACCCATGTCTCATCTTCCTCTGCAGAATGGGGACAGTGCTACTAGCCATAACGGCACGCGTTGGGAAAGCGCTCTGAAGGGAAAGGGAGAGCAGCCGGACAGTTATTCTAGACCCACAGGCAAAGAGCAGTTTGTGTATGCGTGTACTGCTATCTCATTAGCGTTACTCAGACCTCACCTGGACCATTTATAGCTCTGGGAAAGTCTGTCTCTGACCATGTTGTATAATTCATACAATATTCTATGTCATTGGGCTAATATATTTATGTATTGTAGCGTGGATACACCGTGCCAGTACTGGACTCCATGGATGGAGTTGTTGCCTTTTGGTTACCCTAGAAATAGATGGTGAAATATCCCCTAAATGATAGGATAATGTTAAAATTAATCTTCTAGCATGCTTCAGTGTAAAGCTTGATTAGCTAGTAGCCAGAGCAGTGCAAGGCAGAGCTGCTTCTGAGTATTGCTATTAATTATGTATTATCATTTATTAACAATTGATATTGCTTTTTTAGATGGGCATAAGGGCTTGGAGCTAAGTTAAACGTGCCGAAGAAAACGATCTCTACGACGAGGGGTTTGAAATCGGCAGGAACTGCACTTGGGGATCAGCACGAATGCGGTCCCACAGTTTGTTGTTGTTTCTGACAGCGAAGCTATTGTGAGGCAGGAAGGGAGGGAAGGGGAAACACAACCGCAGCTGGAATTTTCCCTTCTGCGCCCTGCTGCCTCCCTCGCCGTGCCTCGCGGCAAAACTGCAAAGCACTTTTGAGCTGGCACACTTACTGTAGAAGTAAGTACTGGGTGCAGTCGCATCCCTAAGGTTGCTCTGAGGGTCAATTTCACAATCTGCCACAGCAACAGCTGAGCTGGGATGTGCCAGCAAGCGGGACCGTGAACTGCTGAGTGCTGGGGAAAGGCAGTAAGCGCTGGCTGAACAGGGCAGCGCTGGGATGGGGGAAAGGGTAACCCTAGTGCTTTAGTTAATACTGAATTACCATCCCAGCTTTTTCACTTGTGTTCATGTGAGCATTGACTTCTTTTTGCCTGACCCTTTTGGACTGGAGGAGAGCCCAAGCCAAAATCCCATTTACGAGCACTGTTCACTCTTACTCTCTTAGGGTCTGGATGGAAAGAGCCTGCATCTCAGCTGTTGTGGAAATGATGCCCCTAAAGCTCATTGCGGTTTGGGTCTATTTCTACACTGTTTTTAGCAGCCAGGAGATTTGCTGAGGGGCTGAGCTAGAGAAAAACCAAGGTTATTGTAGCAATTTGAAATTTTAACGCTGAGGATGAGAGGTAAATCCAGAGGTGTTCCTGTTGTTTTTTTCTAACAAACATAAAGTAGTACCCAGGGAATCCCACCGAAGCACAGAATTCAACCCCCCGAGCAGTTCTCATGACCCTTTGTTTTGGATGGTGACTTTTACCCATGTTTTGGTTAAAGTTCCTTAATAGTTTAAGTTACCTGTTTCCTTCAAGAAACTTAATGGCTTTGTGAAACTATCTCAAATGCACGACAACACTTAAAGCCCCTGTTCCTCTTCCTCTGTAAGGTTAGATGATTTTTAACAATACAGAATACTAGAAGAGGTCACTGCAGACTTCACTAATCACATATATCAAATATTCAACATCCTTTCTTCCTGGAAGGAACTGGCTAGAGCATCTTTCAAGTTAGACTAGCTAAATAATGAGGGTATTGCTTCTATTTTTCATGAGTCAATATAACAAAGTGTCAAAAGATAAATATGCTCTATATAAAAAAAATTATTGCTTGTGCTACAGGGGATTTATTACTTCACTAATAATAATATTTAACAGATGTATATGCTATTTTATAATTGCATTAAGTGCTACGAGGCAACTGTGCCATAAAAAGTTTTGAGGTAACAGTATTATAATGAGACATCAATTAATGCATGTATCACTACCAGAGCGGGGATTAAAGGCAGGAAACATGTATTATAAAAAACCAGTTAAAGGCTTATGCAGTCTAAGTTTCAGGCAGAAGCTGAAGAAGGTAGCCTAGAATACAGGTGTTATTTCTGGTTATATCCTTTCACGGAACTACGAGGTGTTTTCATGAGTTATCACAGGGCCTCATTACTTAAGCAAAAACTCCCGTCCTATACAAAAGCATTTTATAATGCCAAAAAGATGGTCATACAGTCCTTATGGTTTGCGCTATAACAGCATTAGCATGGCTGCAACCCTTTCCCTCTGAGGACTACTCCGGCATCTCTTGAGGAAAAGCATTGTGGATACGTGGTGGTTCACAAACCTCGAACTGAGAATTGCTGCTATAGGTGATGGTGTATTTCTTATGTTTTTTTCCATCGTAGGTAATGATTTTGGAGGTAGTTGGGACAGAGAACAAAAAAACAACCAAACAAAAAAAGATAGGATGTATTTTGAAATATTTGTAGCTTTCCAAATTTGGTTTCAGCACTGAGATGAAGATTTTTCTTTCTTCTTTTTTTCTTTTTTTTTCCTTTTTTTTAATTAATAAGAGCCCTGCAGACATTTTGCTCTAATTGGAAGCTGCAAATAACTGAGCAAGAAAAGAGCTTAAACAGAATAGAGAGCCGCAATAGGGAGCCAAAACTGTGGGTGGGCCTTCCACAGAGCTAAAGAAATGAAGAAAAAAATTGGAAAGCAGACTATCTCTCAGGGATTTTCCACCAACAAGCTTTTGTGAGATGGGAATTCAGCTACCAGCAGTTGAGAGGGCAATAATCCGAGTGACAAGCATACTGGAAAAAAATCTATAGCTCTACTGGCACAGCGTTGCTTTCTTCATGCTAGCTGCTCCAGAGCTTGAATTCTGTAGTTTTGTTTTTTGGTTGTGGTGGGTTTTGTTCACCTGATGTCCCAGAATTTGCAACTCATTTTGGAGCGGTAATGTTCACGTTGGTGCGGTGCCATGCAGTGGCTGCCTGTACTGCCTCAGCTCTTAGGGCTGTTGATTCACTGACATTGCTGATAAAATCAAACAAACAAAAGGGATCAGCAGAATCCATCCAAAATAGGAAGCCCTTCAGAGAGGCTCTTGATTGTTAGTTAGTTGGATTATGGTTACTTCAATTATTACTACATTTTTACTTGATTATTTTCCTGTCTCAGTTTGCTATGCTTTTAAAAGCAGATATCAAGGGTCTTTTAGATGTCATATTACATGTCAGAGATTTTAAGACTTGTGCAGTAATAAAGACCAATAAAACTCTGCAGTTTTATTGCTTGAGTGCTGAGCTTGTGGTTTGATCAGATTAGCATTATATGTGCCTTTCTTTTAAAACACTGACAAATATGACTGCAGTGGCATATATCATAACTGGGTTGTATCCCAGGGATCAGGACACATCCTCCAATATTTTTGCAGAATAGTTCGGACCAGTCTTAGGGGTGACCAAATGCTGGAATAGCTTCTTTTAGTGTAACGTTTTATATATGGGTCTCTGATAGATACATAGCTTAAGGCTAGACTTTTCCTGCTATAGCTGGACTTTTAAGTGAGTATTTCAAAGGTGCTGAGTTGCTTAGGGAACCCCCTGCACTTTGTGTGAACTGGTGACGTTCAGCTGAACTGATAGCACTAGAGGAATTTTGAAAGTGTGTTTGTGTGAGTTTCCCTAGTGCTGATCTTTTCTAACACATCCAAATTTTAAAATCTTGACTCATATTTATTTGCTAATCTCCGAGAGTTAATTGCTTCCTTGTGGAAATCCCAGAGCAAAATGTACTCCCTACGCTGTCCTTGGAGAGACGCAGAATACAAATTTCTTGACGTACATTTCTTTTTCTGAGGCTTTTTATTCCTGATGGTGTCATTTGATTAATTTTCTTCACTTCTCACTGATAGAGGTGAATGAGGGAGGTGTAATGATCCCTCCTCAAACCTGCCTTAGAAAATCTGGCCGCACAATAAAGTCGTGAACTGGCAATCAGAAGGTGCATTTGTGAAGTGGCCTCTACGGCTGTGGCCACAAACAACCCAAGCAGTTGGCCGCCTGTGTGGGACAGCCCACCTCTGGGCTAGGGGGGCTACCGTCACCTCCGGAATAGGCTTGTCACAGGCGAACCACCTCTTGGGAAAGCTCCCTAGACCATCGTAACTGCCAGACCATGTCTAGTGATGGTTTGAGGAGAGTGTGGCTGGAAGCGGTAAATTTGTGACAGAGAGGATGTTCAGGTAGTTAACTGGTGGAGAGGAGCACATTGGAGCGCTTGGGAATGCTCTTGGACGTGGTTTGTCAATGATGTGGCCTAAATGGATAGTGTGTGCTGATGCTCTCTTTCACGTGGAAACCATATCGTATATGGCAAGAGCACGGGAACAGGAGTCAGAAAAGTTCATTTCTAACTGCCTCAAAACCAGATCTATTGCTTGATCCTCATCAAGGTAGCTGTCACTGTGCCTCTGGCTGAAAACATGGGGAAAATTACCTTTCTTAAATGACTTCTGATCATATTACTACTACTGCTATTACTACTACTTAGGAGCAGTTTGTGGATCTACGCAACCTGGCTGTAGCCACTACTGCTGCTCCAGACAAGGACTATTGCAATTTCAATGTCACCTGATGAGCAGGAAGCCAGTTTGACAATGTTAATTCTCAGAAGTTTGAGTACTCTTACCATTAGATCAACACACACGAATGTTAGCAGTGGTTGTAAAATTATGCAGCCTTAAAAAAAAAAAAAATCCAGACACATGCCAGTTCTATTATAGACCCCATCTGTGCATCTACTGGTTCAAAATGGAAAAAAATCCCTTGCCTAGCATGTTGATCAAGTAATTATTATAAACTACATCTCACAGTAACATCCTGTTTCAATAGTGTACAGCTGTTTCTGTCTTTCTGTGTTTCTTTCTCTTTTTTGTATCTTTTCCCATGCTTCCTTCTCAGTGCTTTGTAGCCAGTGGAAGAACTGATAGTCTTTAAAATATTTCATCTGAAGTCTTGATCCAAAACAGTGCACTCAGTAACAGTCTTTCAAATGAATTCAGTGGACTTTAGATCAGTATCTAATCATAAAAGGCAAGGAGCAATGAAACATACCCTCTGGGTTTTTTCCCCTCAAAGCTACAGATTTTTTATCTTCTTTTGAAGGCCCACGGGGATTTAAATCTGCTTCTCAGGCTGTCCCGTGCTGTGGCATGATCAGAAGGGTGCTGCAGCAGCAGCAGCAGCAGCAGCACTGGCTTACGGAGCTCCTGTCCCTGTCGGGTCAGGTCAGGGTTTCACAAGCCGTTGTGCTCGGCAGCAAGACTTGCTCCATCTCTGCCTGCCCTTATTTCCCCTTCTCCTTTCCAGGCTCCTAATACAGTGGCTGGTGGGACCCCACCCTAAATGGGCTCAGGGAACCAATTTGGGTTATAACTCCTTATTTCCCTCCTCTCCCCCAAATTTCCATGCTCTTTTTTTTCAGCTGGTCTCTTCCCCTTATTGGTGTTACAGTTTGGCCACACAAAGAGCCATGCTGGCAGAGCTGAAGACGAACAGCATGGGGTGAGGAGCAGGGAAGTCAGGGGAATAAGCCAGGAACTATTTGAAGGGTGTTTTCTCCCGACCAGTCAATGCGGGAGCCAAGGAAATGGAGTTAACCCAGAAGACTCAATTGTGAGGCTCCTGCTCAGCGTTCAGCTTTTACTCTGTGAGTATTTCCACTGAAATTGCTGCTGGTGGTTCTGGGAAGGAAGTGTGAGCGCAGTCTAACTCTCTCAGCCCCTGGCTCCAAGGCAGGCCCATCTGGTGATGGGTCTCTTTCAAACATGAAGTAAATTTGGACTGATTTATGCTTTTACCTAAAAATCACACAGTACTTCCAGAGCTGAATATTCAGTTGACTCTGAACGAGGCAGTGTTATAGCTATGTTTATTTTAGTTGTTTGTCTTTGCAAATCAGCTCAGACTGAAGGCAGAGAAAGATTTGCATGAATGATTGCAAACAAAAAACTGCTGATTTCCCCAAACTCTAGTTAATTGACCATCCACCAACTCTAGGAAAAACGGAAACTGTGGCCAGAAAAAATAATTTTTAAAATAAAATCCTTGAAACACCAACAAAGAACCTGCAGCACAGGTCTATAGCAATGGCTGTCTTCTGGGGGTCTTCAGTATTCATTCAGAATAGGCAGCAGAGCAGGGCCTGACCTGACATGACCCTTGGACCTCACTTCTTGTTGGCTGAGAGCCACCCAATTGTTGCACATTATAAATGTCGCCTCCTCTTCCTTGGCACTGACAGGTTTTCCCACGGGGGGTCAATGCCAGCAGTACCAAAGGCTTTCTGAGGACTTCTCAAAGAAAGAGGTCGTGTCTGAAAACTGGAGCCGAAGTGGCAAGCCAAGGAAAGGCCTCTGCAACAAGTCATCTAGAAAAGATAGAAAACCCCTTGTCTGAGGAGGAAGCTCTTTGCCCTGAGTTTCAAAGACTATCTCTGAGGAAATGCCTGTGGAGTCTACGAATATACCCAAGGAATCCTTCTCCTGTCATGTTATTTCAATTTGGATTGCAATTTTATTGCGGTGTATAAACCAAATCCAAGATCTAACTCTCTATTCCCCGTTGGTCTCTTGGCTGTTCACGTAGGAGGGATGAGGAGAGAACATACAAATGTTCTCATTTGCACTTCTTGTTTAGAAGGCTGTATTGTGCAGTCTAGACAATGGGGGAGATTAGTCTGCTTGAAAGAAGTTGTATATTAAAGATAATCTTTGGGAGATGGCTAGTCCTGAGGGAGTGATATGAAGCCTGTGTCAATGCCTGAGGAAGAGAGAGATGCTTAATGTTTCACTGCAGGCTAACTCTTGACATTCATCTGCTGGCCCTAATCTCCAGGCTGATGATAGGACACATGTCCCTCTTCAACTCCTGGAAGAAAGAAGCAGTTTTGTACAATGACTGTGCTGGGGTGGGAACTATTTCTGAATTCAGTGAGAAGAACTGTTGCAGAAATGGGATGGATACAGAATAGATGGGATACTATTTGTGAAACCCCTGCTGTCACCATTTCAGGTAGGAGGATCTAAGGAGTTTGGCCTGTAAAGTAAGGCCTCTGAGGAAGCCTGTGCACTTCAACTTAATGATTCTTTTTTTCCAAGACGAGAGTTATTTCGGATGCCCTGGAGGCCAGAGAACATTGTTTTCACTTGTTACATATCCCAACTTACAGAAACTTCCCTACAAATTAAAGATGTGATAGCAAACTTCAAAAGCTGAGACTACCGTATGTGCTTCAGGAAGAGAACATGAGACATCAGGGGACATCTCTTTGATTTTTTTTTTTTTCTCTACAGTTTTAAATCACTCCACAGTTTCCAACTGCGGGGGTATTCCTGCCAATGACCAAAAAGACATTAAGGTATTTTGTCTATGAAAATAGAGTGATATTTTCTCCCCACCCTTCCAAGGCAGACTCAGATCCTCTCCCCCCAGTTCCACAAACACTTGTAGCTGTCTCAGGTTTCACAGGGAGTTTTTCTTCCTTTGGATGTCTTAAGATACTTCTCTGTTTCAGCTTCATAGATGTGAACTTCATAGCTTCTCCATTCAGAAGGTGTGTGTGGCAAGTCCTTACTACACCGGCAGTGATTAGAAATTAGAGAGCTTAATCCTCAGCCATAAAGCAACCAAATAAAGGTGTGTATGAAAAAGAGAGGCATTACACGCTCCACCAAGGGGTTGGCCACTCAGAAAGCACACCACCTTACTTCACACTGCCTCGCTCATCCTTCACCCTTTTTTCTGCCCTGGGTTTTGCTGTTATCACTCACCACATCTTTTTTAAACCTTCCAGGTCATTGCATGAGTTATGCCTTGGTTGAAGCCTCCCTTCTCAAAGGAGGATGCAGTTTCACCATGGCTAAAGCCAGCCCAAATCCAGCTGGCCATCAGTCCATGCTTGCTCCCACCCCAGGTAGTTCTGTTATTAGGCAGTGGAATGGTTCAAGGAATTGATCTGGCTAAAAATGAGTTTAGCAAAAAGTAAAAGATCAATTTTAAGCTCCTTGAAGTGGCTTATTTTCCAGTTGCTATACTACTTATCACTGACACTGACAAATGAAAAGGTAGGGAGACTATCTACAAAGACAGAATATCTGGATGATTCAGCATCCTGCAATATGCTTAAGGTCAGGTTAGACACAGCCGTAGTGATTCCATGCTTGCTGTTAGACAGGGATTTTTTAAGAGCTGTGGACAGAGAGTTTCTTTCTGAACGACAGTAAAGAAGCAGAACTCTATGGGGAAGCAGAATTAAATGTCTTTATCCTTGCCTCCATCGATGAGTTCTGTAGGAATGTCATGGAGGTCTTGTGGAGGATGAAATACAAGCTATGTTCTGCTTGCACAGAACAGAGCAGAAATAGCCAGCTTAGGGATGCAAATTCAGATACTTTATTCTACTTTGGTAGAGCTGAGACCACTCTAACGCACTTTTCTAATTTACTGAGCAAGCATGGTGTAATGGGAAGCTTGCTGCACAGGCTGCTGTAAGATAAACAGGCACGAGAGTGGCTGGGGCTTGCTGACTCAGCACTCCAGTGCTTCACCACGTCCTGCTGCTTTGCATCTTCAGCGCTGGTGTCACCGGTTTCAATCACAGACGTGTCACCTCCTGCAGTCATGAAACACAGGCAGGGAGGCGAGCACCCCCACATACCCCTGCCACGCACATGTACGGCCACGGCAGCAGCAAGCGGATCCTGGCAGTTGCGCAGCAGCAGTGCCCTTACGGCTCACGCAGCTGCTCTGCATCTGAGGCAGGGATGTTTCCTGTGCCGCTATGGCAGATGTCAGACACGGCAATTTAGGGGACAGGGTGCCACCGCAGCCCCAGCCAGGAGGCCATGAAAGAAAGGGCACAAAGCAAGGCCGCATCTGTTCTGGAACAAAGGACATCTGTCCCTGGCCCGAGCAGCTTTTTGGCATGATTTCACAAGGACAAAGGCTCAGGTTGACTGATACAAGGCTGGTACTCCATAAAACAAGCCGTAGGGTCTTAAGCTGTCCAAATATGTGCTGACAGTGAGACGGCACTCTGGTAGGTGTGAGGTTTTATTCTTCCAGCTGAGGGGAGAGTGTAGCGTGGGATGGGGACCATCCTGTGCACAGCCTTTAACCACACATCTGCCCATGTTTTAGGATCTCTTTGTGCAGTACAAAAACTAGACTACTACCAGATTATAGACAACAGATGTTCTGTTCAAGTAGTTTTGTGTGTGACATCTTCGTAGCAGGAAAATTTCTTTTGCTTCTTTAGAAGCTAGGTTCATCTGTTGCTTTCTGCAGGTTGTTAAATTTCAGTTGTGGGCAACTTATTTATTGAAAGGCTGAAAACCACAGATGCATATCTGCCTTCTGCATGAATGTGAGTCTCACAGGAGAAAATCTTTTAGAAAGGACAGACTTCTAATGTGCCTTCAGTAAAGTGTTCTGGAATGAAGCTGACCATAGCAAATTCTAATTATTAGCTTGCTTAGCATCATTGTTAAAAAATATGCTGTACCTCCTTTCTTCTCTGCTGGCGCTAGTAATGGCTGTAGTGCTTTTTAGCTGGGGGCATCACGGCAGAAAATTTTGTAGCAGAGTGTGTGCGCACATGTGCACACAAGTATAATGCAGTGGAGATTCAGGAGAACAATATCATACAAAACCAGAACAGTCTGGGTTATTCATTACTAAGATTGTACTAACAAGATGAGTATATTTAGTTGTTATATACTGAAAAACAGAAGCAAATGACCATTAACATTCTAAGACCTTGTAACTTTTTCCTGTGCACTCCTTTTTATGTTCAGCCCAAGTTGCCACCTGCCTGTCTGGGGGGGACAGCCAGCAAAATCTTCACTGTGGGCTGCTGCACAAGTGCACAAATGCACGAGAACTCTGTAATGCATTTAGGCATTAAAAAAAAACCCCAAATCTATGGAAGCTTGTTACATGGTATCTCTCAATCACATGCTGTCTCCATTGTGTTATGCCACCCATGCTTCATAGTGTTAAGACAGAACAATGAAGAAAGATTTTAGCATAGTCTATAAAGCTCCGGTGGGGATGGTATACCCACTGTCCTGCAGGTAAGAGCCTCTGACCTTGCATCTCATAATGATAGTGAATTATGAATTTGGTGAATGGAGTTACATCCAGTTGGCGGCCGGTCACGAGCGGTGTTCCCCAGGGCTCAGTACTGGGGCCGGTCTTGTTCAATATCTTTATCAATGATCTGGATAAGGGGATTGAGTGCACCCTCAGTAAGTTTGCAGACGACACCAAGTTGGGCAGGAGTGTTGATCTGCTCGAGGGTAGGAAGGCTCTGCAGAGGGACCTGGACAGGCTGGATCGATGGGCCCAGGCCAACTGTATGAGGTTCAACAAGGCCAAGTGCCGGGTCCTGCACTTCGGCCACAACAACCCCATGCAGCGCTACAGGCTTGGGGAAGAGTGGCTGGAAAGCTGCCTGTTGGAAAAGGACCTGGGGGTGCTGGTTGACAGCCGGCTGAATATGAGCCGGCAGTGTGCCCAGGCGGCCAAGAAGGCCAATGGCATCCTGGCCTGTATCAGAAATAGTGTGGCCAGCAGGAGTAGGGAAGTGATCGTGCCCCTGTACTCGGCACTGGTGAGGCCGCACCTCGAATACTGTGTTCAGTTTTGGGCCCCTCACTACAAGAAGGACGTTGAGGTGCTGGAGCGTGTCCAGAGAAGGGCAAGGAGGCTGGTGAGGGGTCTGGAGAACAAGTCTTCTGAGGAGCGGCTGAGGGAACTGGGGTTGTTTAGCCTGGAGAAGAAGAGGCTGAGGGGAGACCTCATTGCTCTCTACAACTCCCTGAAAGGAGGTTGTAGCAAGGTGGGTGTCGGTCTCTTCTCCCAAGTAACAAGCGATAGGACAAGAGGAAACGGCCTTAAGTTGCGCCAGGGGAGGTTTAGATTGGATGTAAGGAAAAATTTCTTGACTGAAAGAGTGGTGAAACATTGGAAGAGGCTGCCCAGGGAAGTGGTTGAGTCCCCATCCCTGGAGGTATTTAAAAGACGAGTAGATGAGGCACTTAGGGACATGGTTTAGTGGGTGGTGGTGTTGGGTCGACGGTTGGACTCAATGATCTTAGAGGTCTTTGCCAACCTCAATGATTCTATGATTCTATGATTCTATTCTATGATAGTTGCTGAAACTGTTGGCCTTGCCCAGCTGTTTAAGAAGCTCATTTTCCTACTGTATCTTTGAAGAAAAAGAAAATAAAGTGTATTACAGGAAACCAAGACCGGAGATATGCATCCTCGCTCTACTCAATGAATGGGAAATATGGCTGAGAAAAAAAGGAAGAATTTCAGAACTGTAACGTTCTGCTAGATGGTCTGAAACTTGACACCTGCTGATGCATCTGCTACGTCTGCAGTCTTAACAGAGAGGTGTGAAACACAAAATTCACACTGGGATCCAGATGAACTCTGTATACCACAGAGTTAAAATAAAGAAGGCGGAAATCGTTCTTGTGTATACAAGGGTGTCCAGATAGAATTTCAAATGTCCAGTGATGGTAAGGGAAACTGCAATAAGAGAATGGTTAAAAAAAGATCTAACTTTCAACTGCTAACTGAATATTTTCTTCTGCAGAACAATTTGTTACATACTGCTGTTTGATGGCTTTTGCAAACACACATCTGTAATAGCGTTTCTGGGTTTTGAGCAGTCTGCAGTGTGAAAGCCCCTGTTCATCTTCTTTAGCCCTCAAAGTGACAAAAGACACGGTAAGTACAGAGACATATATGGAGTGTTCACATTGTCTGGCTTTATTTTGATCTAGCATGAGAGCCTAAAATAAAATTGCAGGCATCATATGCAGCCAATGGGACCTTCAGATAGTGACTGAGAGTGCCTAAATGATGGAGCTTTTGTCCTTCTGTTCCCTATACAAGCAGTCTAAGTTTGGGCAGCGTGAATCCTCCACTTGCACTGAGCTGATGTGCTGGATCCTGAGATATGCTCTGGAGTTCTTCCTACCTACTTTATCCAGTTCCTGGCCACCTCTAGCCAGAGGGATGGCCCCCTGCTAGCACATGCTGAGCACAGGAAGAGGCAGAGCCCTCCTCCAGGTAATCGTGTTTTCATCTGAACCCAGTATCACTGGCAAAGGATGAACTCCTTGAGTGCTCTTCCTGGTTCTTGCTTGGGGAGCTGCTCTTTGGTTTGATTCATGGCCTACACAGATGTCAATACGCTCCATCAGCAGGTGAGATAAAGCCATCAGTTTTGGCATAAAGCAGCTTGGTAGAGGCTTGTGGGCACAGAAAGAGAGTTAAGACATCTAAGGATACTTTTGATGCTAGTGCCACTTTCAGCACCACCGGTCTCCTCATTTTTGTTTCATTCTTCATTAGTTACAACGATGAATCAGATCAGGGAACTTATTTGGGTTAAAAATATCCTGATTTAAAACCTGGATCAATTCCCTGATCAGTTCACTTTGTGATGTTTGTAGCTGCATTATATAACCACATCTTGAATAAATGTTCCCTAAGAGCAAAGTGATACCACCTGAGGTTTTTTCAAAGACAAGTTTCTAATCAGTAAGTGTCCTGGCACCACTAAGAGGGTGGCGAAGCAGTGGAAATGAATAGCTGTAAAGGGGATGGGAGCTGGTGGAGGTTCACATGAGCACTGCCACTAAAAGATTCATGCAGGAGCCATGGTCTGGGTGGACTGTAGACGTAATGTACTACATAGAGAGGCCAGCAAAATAGATATTCCTGAATTACCATTAATTAGGAAATGCAGGGACAGGTCTCAAGCTTCTACTACAGACCTGTGCAAATTAATCTGCTAGAGATTTTTCATTCCCCAAATTCCTCAAACACTCCAGTAGTTATATATAACCAAAGTTGTTGGAAGGCAGCCATTTATGAGGAAAAGGACAGTAGTTGGCATGTACTGCTACTATGACTGGCACTCAGAGAGACTGTAATGATATGCAAAGTTAAAGAGGTGTTGTGTTTAAAGGTAATGAAATCTTTAAGCAATCTTTATTATAAAGTGTTCACCCAAGAGGATGAAACTATGTTTATTTTATTAGCAAAATAAGAAAAGCTGGACTTGATTTTTTCTGGTTTTGAACTGTGATTCGGCCGCTCCCTCCAGCTATCTGAAACAAAATAATAGGCATTGTTTATTTACCGGTTTAAAGCCAGTTTCTTGCACTGAACTTTTCTAAATCTGGTATTGTAAGGATCAGTACTTTGCAATGTATATTTTAGCCTTTTAACATGTATTTTAGATTATGTTGTTTCAAAATTAAGTGCCTGAGGTATTCACAGTAATGACTGAGAGAAATTAAGAAGGTTCATCTCTTGCAAAATGTCATTCCCACTCTTCTTAGTTAGCCTTAGCCCTCAGCCAACATTTATATCCAAGTTATATACCACACCCCAAAGAAATACTAACGTTTTCATAAGAGGAAAAGAATGCTTTGGGATCGCCAGAATAAAAGCTTCCAGAATTATCTTGGTGATTGAGTCATAAACAAAGTCACTCTGAAATGGAGGCATAAAAGTCATAGGGATTAATACCAGATCTTACATGTTTGTCACTGTTAGTACTTCTCCAGTCCTGCTGTGGAGGTGAACGGATGCTCCAGGTGCGAACCGTGGGCATGCTGAGTCCAGAGATGTCCAGGTTTAGTCTTGGTTCTGGTCCCTGTTGCTCTCTCCTGTCTTTACAGTTAGACAATTCCAAGCTCTAGAGCCAAATATCTCAGTCCTTTGAATTGACACTGAGACCTGAACTACCCCGCTGGCTCCTGTAAAATCCTATGCCCTAAAAAAGAGTTAGGATGGGGTTGTAAGGAATGGAAAGGAGATTGTTTATTAGTGCTACGAGTAGCAAACAGAACCCACCGTTTCTCCATGGGATTTAGCATCTGAGTTATTTAAACACACTCTGGATTGTCTACTGTCACCAGGGAGCCCTCCCTAGGGCTGGACGAAGAACTCTGCAGGTCTCTTGCTCATTTCTTGACAGTTTTTGACATTACAATGAGCCATTTATTTTCCAGTCGAAAGTTTAAAAATGAACACTGGAAATTCTTAAATAAAAACATGCAATTTTAAAAATTTGAGTGCACTGTCCCCCTGCCCCAAATCCTTCATCGCTTCCAGTTGCAGATGGATGGCAGTCAGAAACAGGCTATTGTTGGTTTTGTGTTTTGTTTTTAATAGAACTTTCTCTGCATTTTATTCTGAGACTTTCCTGATGGATATGACAGAAATCTGAAAGCTGTGGGGTTTATTTATTTATTTACCCACTTACTTTGCCGTTAAGCTCCAGGAATGATTATTTGCTTTCCTCCGAGGAGTCATTAATTATGTAACATGAATTATCCGTAGTTGTAGAGACTGCAAAGCATCTGCTGGCACAATGGCCCCTGTGGTGAAGGGCAGAGAAGCCTCATCGTGGTACCCGTTAGCACTATTTTAGTTAAGAACCTGTCAGACTCCATTAAACCCCACATTATTCAGGTTTTCTGAGCAATCCATAAATATTTGCTCCGGTACAAAAGAGCTCAGCTGAAGAGCTCCTATTTTTAGCTGGAGGTTAGGTTTGGTTGTTTGTTGTTTTGTTTTTCATCTCCTTTTAAAAAGATGCTCTCAAGGTTAATGGAACCATAATTTGACCTCCCTTTGTAATACTGTGCCTGTTTGCCCTATGTGTGTATTTCTGTATATGTGAGTATTCCCCTGACAAATGTGTCACTTCGTGAGTCACTGCGAAAGATGCAGACCAAACAACAAAGTTCATTGGCAGTCCGTGCAAGACTGAATTCAGTAGTAGTCAGGGCACAGTGTATCTTCTGTCACAAGGTTTTGAACCTTTGTTAGCAAAAAACGTCCTGTAATTAATCCTCGATGCCTCTCTTAGGGCCTAATCATGTGATGGGATGTGCCTACACTGGCCTAAATGCTCAGTGAATGGTGTCATCTCCTGCCCTGACCCAACAAAGCACTTTAGTGAGGGGACGGTTTTTGTGACACATAGGTCTGATGGGTTTGTCTTTTATTAAATGGTATAGAAGGTCTCCTAATGAAGGTGGTGGTGGGTTTTTTCCTGACTGTTCATAGTACAGCAAGCCTCCTAATGGAAGCAATCAGAATCATCATCAATCACAGTGAACCGAACTGAGCTCAGCTGTCCTTATTATGGAAGGCCCATATCTCGTATCATATCTCATAAAGCTCCTCTGGTAAAGAATACTGCATGTTTTGATTAGTGTTTATTGGTGTTCATCTACATAGCTGGCATCATATAGATAGATATAAGCGCAAGGAGGAAAAAATCTGTTTGGGCCTTGCTCATCTGTCTCTAATTTGGGAGACAGAGTAAGGGGTAGCCTTTTAGCTGTCAGGCTATTCGTATTCCATCTTGCATTCTACAATATATTACAAATACATACTAAATCCTGTGTTGAAAAAAATATTGCTAAAGTCTCGCCCTTGGGAACTGAGAAGAACGAATTAAGGTTGCAGTGCAATCTGAATTTGGCCCATACAGAGTAGAATAAAGTCTTTGTTGACTCTTACAATTTCAGTGCATGTGACTGGCCAGATATGTGTCTAAAAGGTACAGAAGCCAAAATCATCTAATTTCATGCTTTCTGCTTCCCTGAGCCTTCTAGCAGAGTCTGTGGGAATGCAAATCTTACTACTTTCTGTAGATACGGTAGGGAATACTAAGCCAACCTGACATACCAAAGTCCATGTGACCACATGGGATGCACCCAAGGGTTTGAAGGGAGCTGACCAATGTCATAGTGAGGCTGCTCTCTATCCTTTTTGAAAGGTTATAGCGACTGAGGTAGGTTCCTGGTGACTGGGAAAAGGCATCACACCTGCATTCAAGAAGAGGAAGGAGGATCCAGGGAGCTATGGGTTGCTCAGACTCACCTCAGTCGCTGGGAAGTTCATGGAAACTTGTGAGACAGCATCTGGGGTACTATGTCCAGTTTTGGACTCCCCAGTGCAAGAAAAGCATTGATATACTGGGGTGAGTTCAGTGAAGGGCCACCAAAATGATTAGAGGCCTGGAGCACAAGATGTGTGAAAAGAGGCTGAGAGAGCTGGGTCTGTCACACCTGGAGAAGAGGAGGCTGAGAAGAGATCTTATTGCTGTCTACAACTACCTAATGGGACAATATAGAGAAGATTGGGCCAGACTTCTCAGGCACACCATGGCAGGACGAGAAGAACCAAACACATGCTGGAACACGGGAAATTCTGACTTCGTATAAGGAAATTTTTTTACCATGAAGGTGGTCAAACACTGGAACATGTTCTTAGAGAAGCTGTAAATTCTCCACCCTGGGGGATCTTCAAAACACAGCTGCACAAGCCCCTGAGCAACTTGCTTTAACTAGATCTGCTTTGAGCAGGAGGTTGGACTGGAGACCTCTAGAAGTCCCTTCCAAGCTGAATGACTGCATGCTGGTTTTGAAGGAAATAAGGTATTATGTTTATTTCAGTAATATAATGAGACATCCTAGATCTTGTGATTGGAGTTAAAAATAGAGTTTGGAGTTTGCCAGACCTCCAATTGATCACATCTGTGTTTCCAACTTTGCTCTCACAATAGGAGAGCAGTTGCTTTCTTGGAGTTGTTTCAGATGGTGCCTGGCTGTGGGAGGCAATTGCAATGGCACAGCAGAAAATTATCATGAGATTGTCACATGTAGAAAAAGTTTAGTGATAGCAACTTAGGTCATGGCCAAACTTGACCTTAGAAAGCCTTTTTGTAGGTTCTTCCACCCTTGTCATTCTAAAGGAGCTGGTTCATCACAGCCTTTCGGGAGTTCTGCGCTGCAGCAACTCCGCTGTTAACTGTGAAATTGTATCAGTGTATGTAACTGGAGCACACTATTAGCGTCGCGAGCTCAGAAAATGCCAGACGCTTGCAAAATAGTACACTATTAAAACCGTATGTATAACAGCTTTTCAGTGACGATTTGATTTGACTTTGTGATTTTGCTAAAGGACTTAGGCTGGGTTTATACCACTATATTAAACATGCCTGGGAATGTTCCTAGCCATGGAGGCCAACTGGCGTGGAACAGCCTGCATCTATGCCGGTGAACCGGGTTTGCCTGTGCTAGGTGGCTGCAAGCAAACTGCTGCTTGGGTGTGGTTCCTGGCACAGTCCCGCGACCAAAAGAGGCCCAGAAGTTGCTTGGGAAAGCAGCAGTTGGAGCAGGCTACATTCATGCCAGGGAACTCTGTCATAGTTTATTAGCATAGGTAACAGTGTTGGAGTGCATAGGCACACTGGGGGCATGCTTGCATTTACTAGTAGAGCTTTATGCTCTAAGGCAGATGAGCTAATAAGTCCTTGTGATGAGAAAAGGAGACCTGAATGCCTATTCCTGAGACATTAAGTACTGTTAGATGTCCTGGATCCTCTCCTAGTACTAGGCTGCTATAGACTTCTTGGGGGAAGGGCTCAGCCTTTTGAGTCGGCTTTCATCCCTTCACAAGAAATTTTGTATTTACAGCTACTTTAATGTTTTTCTCTCTGGCAATTCCCAGTATGTTGGGCCTTAGGTCAAGAAAATGTTAGTAAACAAATTTAAAACTCAATTAGATTTCTGCTTCTGTTACAGTTCTCTCCCATGAATAAGACAGAGTCTCCTACAAGAAAACAGAGCAGGCATGAGAGCCAGGGCTTGCCTGCCCAACTGACCCTCTTTGAGATGGTGACTTCTCTGTGACTTCAACCAATGCTGGCAAAAGTGTGTTTCATTGATGTCCATGTGACACCCTGAAAAATCTTTTGTGCTACAAACAATACGTAAGTTTCAAATATCTCCAAATGAAAAGACCTAGAAACAAACATTTCTTGTTCCCATTCCATGTAAACCCAACTAAGTGTGCACTACAGACCTTAGAAAGGCTGAAAGCTGGAAAAGTTAAAACCCAAGGATGTTGTTCCTCTCTGCTGTATGTGAGTAGAGCACTAGCGTATGTCTGCATAAATCTAACCTACAAAAGATGTACAATTGGAATTAACCTGGTCCAATAAAGACAATAACTATTCTTGAGGACTGTGGAACAGTAAGTGCTGAAATGGAGCAATTGCTTGAGTTAGCCGTGAGGCATTTTTCTGTTCTGAACTTTATTTCTAAGTATGGAAGAAATCCCTCTATCTTTGATGGCTTCAAAAACAGCCTACAGAGAAGGTCTGGCCAATACTCTGAGGATGTTGCTGGCACTATGGCTCCAGTACCTGCATGTATTTCTTTTCTTTGTTCATAACATAAATTTTCAAGGTGTAAAGGACAGAAAGCAGATGGCAGTGGGAATCTCTTGGCTTTCCCCTTTTCCCACTTGGAGAACGCATCCATGCAAGACAGAATGGTACCAGAAGGTGACATGCTTTTTCCCTGGAAGGACTCCTCATGCAGAAAATTGACAGTATCTGCTGTGGTTGCACTGTGCTACCTTCAGCACTGAAGGAATCCTTCCTGGGACTACAGAAACAAAGTCACTGAAATGATTGCCAGGTAGAGCCATTTTGCTTTTCATTATGAGGGTATTTCTACATCTGGCCTGAGAAAATACATCCATGGTCTTTCATAAACTATCTTTGAAAGCTTCTGTGCGTGTCCAAGGGTGCTCCTAGGGAAGCATTGCTCAAACTCTGCTCCAGGGAAAGGCTACAGAAAATAGTTTTGGCTGGTTGCAGGGGTTGCATCAGGGCTTATGTAGGATGCATCCTGGTAGGCGGCAAACAATGGGGCTGCAAGGATGTACAGGGCCTTACAGTTGTTCAGCAGGCAACGCAGCACACTCTGCTCCTGCCTAAAGAAGGGAAATTCTGTGGACTTGCAAAGGTCCATTGGTTTAGAAATATGAAAATCTTTCCTCTGGAGCCGGTTTTCTGCCTGCTGAAATTAGCGCATAGGTTTTCACTTGAGTTCTGCATCCTTGCCTCAAGCTCTTAATCCCACTTTCAGGGACAGAAGCAACATTACCATGACACAGTAGACATCCCACAAACCTTAGAATTTATTTTGTATCACCCTCTTTTTGAGTCTGGGATCAAATCATAGCACAATTATACAAGATATTAGTAGTGATGACCAACTGACCGTCTAATCCTTAGACAGAACAGCCACATAGTGTTGTTCATTAAGTCTTTTTCCACAGATATAAGGAGTGAGAGTTTAGTTCTAATGTATGACATAAATGTTGTTGGGATTTTCTTTACACGTGTTAAGCTGGTCCTCAAAAGTAATCCTTTTTCTCCCCATTTTGAGGTAGTTAATTTTAACTCCAATACCACATAGTTCTGATCACTCTCTTTGCAGAAAGGTGAATTGGAACTGGCAGATGCAGAAAAGGGCAGTGAGAAAGATCAGCAGAACAGGGATCCTGCTTTACAGTAGGAAATTGAAGGGAATGATTTGTTTAACCTTGCAAAACAAAAGCAGAAATGGGCTGTGTTTGCTGTCTGGAAATGCATCAGGCAGGTAAACACCAGAGAGGAGAAAAGGAGCCATGGATGCCTTAGAATACAAATGACCAGCAATAAATATAAGCTTGAAATAGTTTCTAGACATTCGAACAGTAGCCCCACAAGTGGGATTCATGACTGCTTTTAAGATAGATCTTGCTGCAGTTATGAATGGGAAAGGGTGGTGTGGGCACATGTATTAGCAGTGGGCTAGACTGAATGACCTGGCAGGTACCTGCTAGTTTTGTCTTCCTGCCATTACTGTGCTGAAAAATTGTCCTGGAGATAATGCAGTGATGATAGTGACATACGCATCCAGCAGATTACTTCCTTCTTTAGCTGGAGTTTCTCTTCCTAATTTTAAATTATCTTTTGCTACAGGTTGCAACATTTCCTAGTTTGACTGTTTGCCTTAGGGAAAAAATCCTAATACTTCTAGAGATGGGCCTGATACATTTTGAGGACAGCAGTACCTGCTCCAGGGAAGGAAAGACAGCAAGGACAAGGTGGGAAGACTCTTTTGGCCCTGGCCCACCTCAGACATCCTAATGAAGTCAGATCCAGGACCCGCATCCCATAAAGCTTTTTGTGGGAGAGAAACCCACAAAATTTTTCAGTCCACCTTGCTTGGGATAGCTTTGCAGGGGCAGAGAATCTGCTCTGCCAAGGAGGCGGGTACAATTGTAAAGGAGAACAGTGTATTCTGTGACAGGTTTCTTCACAATGTGAACAGATATTCCTGGATATTTGAATAGATATTCCTACCTACTCTAACACTGATATTTTCCTGCTGGGTTTTCAGCAAGCAGAATTGCTAGAGGGCCCAGGTAGCGGCATCCTCATGAGAGCAGCTCTTCTGTGTACCTGAAGATTTCTACACAAGGGAAATTTGGGATGACCTTTTCCCCTGCAGATTGAGCCATGCTGGTGAATTTGCAGCCATATATGAGGACAAGGCAGATTATTTTGTGTTGTGGAACAAAAACAGAGGTAAAAGGGTAGGTTGACACAGGCTGAAAGAAATGAAAAGAAAGCAGATCCAGTACACTGGAGACTTAGGCTGCCCTAAAAACAAGACAAATGGGGTCCAGTAAGTGACAGTTCAATTTCATTTGATGTTCCCAAAAGCTGTGGGAAGAAATTATCCTCTTAACACAGAGTCAAGGCTCATTGAAGTGGATGAGAAAATTGACTGAATCACACCCAGAGGGTGTCAGTGCCACAGTTTGGCAGAAAAACTGACTTAGAAGATGAAAAGGGTAGTGCCTTTCTGTGGAGAATGGAGCTGGTCTAACTCACGAGTAATGACCAAGCCATGAGCAACTGAGGCACTAGAGACTTGTATGACAGATCCCCTGAACTGTGCGGGGCTGGAGCGGAAAGAAATGCCTTAAAAGACTCAGTGGCAAAATAACTGAAAAGTAGCCCTCTGTGATAAATAAATCCAAATTGTAGAGAATTTTTACTTTTTTTTCTTCCTCCATTATTCTTTTGATATATTTTTTCTTTTTTTCTTGTGACCACTTCAAGGAGAGCTCTTTCCTAGCACAGATTTACTAGAGACTCTCTGATATCAGTTCCCATTTTGTTCCAGAACCTGTAGCAATGGGCAACAGAGCTGCAATCGTGGATGAGTTAATAATCTCAGGGGTGATTTGAAGGTGTTCAAAAGGAAATGTGCACCTCAGGTGCAGCTGTCCACAAGCACAGCTGCTTTGCACAGCATGCTCCCACAGTGACAATTCTGATGTAGAAATGCAGACCTGCCAGTCTTGAGACGGTTTTCACAGGTGCGTGTATCGTTAATGCGCCACGGGCCGTGGGTCAGCTAATCCAATTTGGCAACACAGAAATTAGTAAGAGAACAGAGATTCAGAATGGGTTATATGATACATTCAGATGTGAATTGTCCAGAAGAAACAGTGACCACACAAATCAGGAGTGCCCCAGGAAACCAGTATTGGCCCATTTGGGGTATGCATGTAACATCAATGGATAACCAATACAACCTTCATGTTGTAAATGAGTTTGAAGTTGTTTGTGGCATGGGGCATCTCAAAGCTCCCACCCTGCCCCGAACGTGTAGTAACCTCACATCTGCACTAATATCTGCTCTGTAGATCAGTCATGTAGAGTGGAAAATAGGCAAGCTGAATCTCTCTCACAGGTCTAAATGGTTCTTGTTTTGGAGGGCACCATGTTAAATGATTGGTGAGAAATTTGGCCCTGACTACAATTTGTTTCCTTGGTTGTTTGCTTCCTTGCAATATGACTCCCACGCTTTTTATAGTATGTCAAAACTCCGTGATACCTCTCCTTGCTCCTGATGCTCAGATAACACTGTTTTATGTGTAGTTCATCCAATCCACCTAACCTTTTCAGTTGAATACACATCATATGACAGATAAGAAAATGCAGTCCTTTTATTCTACTCACATTTTTAGTGCAGACTTATTGTCTGTGTTGGCATAAATATCTATTCTTGCCCTTGTCTTGTTGTCTTCTGTTTAAAATAGAGATAAGATAGACAAAGATTCTGCTTTACTTCACAGGAGTGTTTGACGGTTAATGTAATTAATATTTGCTAAGTGTTGGCTGGAAGATGCTAGGGGATTACAAGGTTTTATTGCTATTCCAAGTGAGGTATTTGGTGGCTAATGAATACCTACAACAGCACAAAATGGAGCCACTAGAGGAACTTTATTCCTCTGGCTTGCATTCAGGCAAATCAGCTTGGAATCCTCTCATCCCAACTTCAGTATAAGGGTTTGAGGAATATATGAAGCTATACTGAAAAGTATTTATCAGCCAGCTGCTGCTGGTGACATCAGCTTGGCCCGTTGCAGGGAACAAAGCATGCATTGCTAACTCCTGCTAAATAAAGCAGATGACTTTTCTTTTTTCCTTTTTAAAGAGCAGATTTCCTTATGGAAAAGAAAAAAAAAAAGCCAACACCAAGGCAACCAAGGCAATCTCATTCCAGCACTTACAGGTTCTGTTTTTATTGCTCTCGGCTCCCTCCTACTTCCAATTATTTATGGAACAAGCTGTGTGTGAGTCACATGGTGGAGCTGGAATGATTCAGGAGTTTGTTGAGCAAAGTGAAACAGGAAAAGAAAGGCCTGGCAATTCAGGCAAATTACATCAGTGCTTCGGCATCCCGTCCCAGGCCTTGGAAAACGCAGCCCTTGCTGTGAGAAGGGTTGCGGAGTGATGCTTAGAGGCAGAAGCGGTTTGGTTTCTTGGCGTTCCTGCAAAATAGCACTAGACATAGTCTTGTAAGGTTTATCAGTAATGACAAGTCAAGTGGGAGATACAGATGTGTAAATTGTAGCAAGGGAAACAGCTGAAAGTATTGAAGAAAAATCCCATCCAAGCAGGTGATTATGCATCTGTTAAAAAGTACAGAAACTGTAAGGAGTGTCTAATCTTCTTTACATTTCTCAGTTGACTGCCAATGCTGGTTTGCTTGGCTGGATTTTCTTTTTTTTCCTTCTTAAGAATAGGAATTATACCTAGGTGACAATTCCTGTGAACTCTGCAAGCACAAAGCTAGCAAAGAATTTATCTGTTTTCTAGGATAATGAAAAGGAAGCCACCAGGCACTCATCACAACCTGATATCCTTTATCCCTGGGTTCTCAAGGCTGTGCTTCTGGTACCTCGTAAGAGATTAACTGGAAAATCTTGAGATGCTAAGGCAACATGTTTGCATTGACATATTTTCCTTTCAAAGTGGGGCTTTGGCTTAAGGACCACTCAGTGGCAGAGCTGATAAGACTCTCTGAAATCCAGCACATTGCTAGAGCTCAGTAGACAGTGCCTAGGACAATGGTTGTCTCTGCAGCTGCTACAATACAAGAATAAAATAAAAATCAGTGGCAGTGCCTGGCAAGAAGCATGTCCCAATATAAAAGTGACAGAGGTACATCGATGAGGAACAAAATCAAGTATGTGCTGATTTCAAAATTGATTTTAAACTTGATTTATATAAATTTATGGGCATCAGTACTGTTATTCCTGTCCAGTGTGTCCTGTTTTTAAGGAATGTACATACTTAATGTTAGTCATGACATTTTACTGACATAGTATAGTGATCTGAAAAGCCACACATTGTGGCAAGCCGGTGAAAAAAAGATTTCTAAATCAATAAGCTCAAAACATAGAAAATATTTTATAAAACCACGTTGATTTTGTTTCCTGCATTATGGCCTTCTTGCTGAAAGGACTGTAAAGGCCCAGTTTTAGCTTCTGCAGAGTGTTCAGGTGTTCAGCTCTGCTTTAGAGACAGCGAAGCCGAAGCACAGACATTGTGCCAATGCACGCTCCCGGGGCTGCTGCAACCACTTCTGCTGTAATGCCTGCCACTCTTCCAGGCTCTCTATATTGCGCTGGGGGAGTGTAGTGTAGGAAAAGGTACAGAAAAAGGAAGTGTAGCCAGTTAGACTGCCCCTCTGGCATGTGATTCCTCCCTAACTGTGCTCATTTGCAATAGGCACAAGCAGTGCGTAAAGCGAAGCAGCTGCTGGGGCTGCTGGAAAGGAACCAGCCGCAGCGGCGGGGCCGGACAGGTCAGTTCGCAATGTCACCGGCAGAGCCATGGGACTAAGTCAGGAGGAAGGCGAAAGGGCGGAAGCAGGCAGTGATAATCATAGTACAGGTAAAAAAATAGCTCAGCAGCAGGAAGGAGCAAGCGTCCCAGCCTGCTGGGTGCTGCTCTTTTTGGGGTGAGGCTGTGACAGCTTGCACATGGCGTGCAGCGGCCGCGGTTTGCTAAAGTAAGCTTTCCTGGCAGCCGTGGTTGGCAGCAGGGCTCTGGTCATTGCCTGCTGTGGCAGGTGAGGATGCTCAGAAGTGTGTTTATTTTGGCCAGGGGAGCTCTCTGGCCCTGCTTGCAAAAGGCACTTTAGGAAGCTGCTTGGTGCCGAGGACCTTCTGCAGGTGGTGGATGCTCTTGCAGAAGAGAGCAATGAGGCATGGACTTCCCAATGGGGAAGTCATTGTGTTTTACCCCTTTGCCTCCCACAGTACCCTCACCGACCAGCACTGGTTTTCGGGTCCCTCTCTGCCCTGTGCCGGCAAGCAGCCCCAGGCACCACGTTTCCTTCTTTCGCCTTTAATATGTGGTTTGGCAAGAGGAAAAAAGGTGGCACAAAGAGGGTAACAAATGTCATCTGTTTTGGAGGAGAAGTGACTGTCCCCGCGAATCCCTTCCCTGCTAGCAGCTCCGGTGCCACTGTGGCAGGCATGGCTGGCGCAGGGCTTCGAAAATAAACTCATGATTCACTGGGAGGAAATCTCAGGAATGATGAGTGTTTAAAACCAGCTTAATTAAAGCCTTATATTTTGTCGCTGTAGGCACATGTTCAGATTACAGCAGTCCTGGTAGTGCGAGCATAAGGCTGAAGAGGGAAATGCTGCAGCAGTGGATGGCTTTATGTGTGGGAGGGAAGTTATATTTTCCCTTGAGAGTTCAGGGAGTTTGCACTGGGGACTAGCAAGCACTCCCACTGCAGCAGTGGTCAGTCAGAAACCACTTATGTGGGTTAGTCACATCAGGTCACAAGATGTGACATTGATGGGTGACTCTAGAACATGCTGCAAATTGCTTATTTTCATATGCGGAAAGCACAAATAAAAGCCACTAATTCCCCATTTCCCTTTTTCTTGGGAAAATAAACAAACAAAACAAAACTGTTTTGACTGGATAAAATATTTTGGCAGCATCCAAGTTTTGTTGAGGCATTTACATTTGTTCGAACCTCCTTTAATTCCCTTTAAAAATTATATTTAGTCAATTTTCAAAATAGAAAAAAATGTATTTGAGGATGTAAAAATAATTGTTTTGGCTATCCTAATTTTTCTCCTGTTCTTTTAACTTAAACTGTTCTATGATCTTGTTCCAAATTTGTAGGTCACTTCCCCCTTCCACAAAACTTCATTTTTCAGTGAAGTTTTATATTATATAACATATTATATATCTTAATATGTTTTGGCTGTTTTAGCCCCAAAGCGTGCCCAGATCCAGGTGTGAACAAGCAGCATTGTTGTTCCCCTGCTTCAGTTACTCTTTCCTGAATAGGAATTCAGGTTCCTATACATGCCTCCACGTAGAATTTGTCTTCACTAAAATCATCCACTTTGAAATTCCTGGGGACAACTGTCTTGCTTCTTAATTTTAAAAATTTGACACTTTGCTTACAAGTGACTGGATTTCCAGAGTCCCAGGCCTTTTTTCTTCTCCACGAGGCATAGTAAATAAGGCTATTTCTAATGAACTCTGTGGGTTTGCACTGATGCCAAATTTGGAACGGTCTGCAAAATACGTTGCAAAGGAAGTCCCTCAAAAGCAGAGTGATGCCAATTATTGTTACTATGAAATTCATGTGAAACTGCCTAGTTCTTACATGGGCTGAAGGTCCAATCTGTATTTAAGACTATGGGTTGATGTGGGATCTGGACATTTTCAGTGGTGTTACGTGTTACAGCTTGGGGTTTTGTCCAACAGCACTTTGAAGGGAGAAAGAAGCAGAGTTATTTTGGTTTTGAAGCCTGCCATCCAAAAGGAGCTGGATTTTGCCTTGAATGTGTACATTATTGGAGGAAATCTGCTCCGAGTTAAAGGAATAGAATGTCTTATGAAAACTGAAGAATATGTAGATGTTTCTTGTATACCACAGTGTGAAAGAGGAGGATGGAAGTTGAATAGTTCCTGTGTTTTCAGCCAGGACCCTGACAGCTGAGAAAATAAATGGCTGATTAAGTGAAGCTGAAGTTGGTTGCAATGGGAGAATAATTGTAATTACCAGTGGAATACAGAGCTTCCACACAAGGCCAATTACAGATGTCCCTTAACACCACGACGATTTTTAATTAGCTATGTATGTGGGAGAGGAAAAAGATCTTCTATTTAGGTATGTTGTCTGGCAGCAAAAGTTCGAGAAGCATTAGCTACATAGCCTTTAAGCCAGATGAGTGAGTTTTGCCCCTTTCTCTCAGATGGTAGTAGGTGGCTGTAATGTATTTCCTCTGGTCTGTTTTTTTATTTTGTAAATGCATTATTGATCTTTTTTTTTTGTTAGCTATTGGGCGCTTCAGTTTCATTCCAACAGCTCCTTTAGACACCCTCTGTATTCCTAGAAAGCCCATTTTTGCTTCCTACGGATGATGTGCAGCATCTGGTCGAACCTGCAGGGTGGACAACCAGCTCAGATACCCCAGCCCTAAGATTCTTCTCTCTAATGGAAAGGCCCACGTGAGAACCCAGGGAAATCTTCTGTGGGCAATCACTCAGATGTATTTTTCTTTGTTGTTTGTTTCATTGGTTCGTGCCGCTTCTGCAAGCTGCTCCCAGGAACATTCAGAGGACAATTTTACTGCCCTGTGTGCCCATGCTGTAGTGCTGTCAGCAGACACAGTCTGGGCCATGAATTAAAATAATAGAGGAATATAGGTGCCTCAAGATCTTTGCCTGAAATAGTGGCCATTTAATGGTCTAGATGAAGATTTGTCTACAACCTTTCATCTTTCTTGACCAGCATGAATTCATATATGCATCCATTTTGAACAGCTACATGAATGTAAAGAAACAGTTGTTAAGAGTGTTTGAGGTCTTGTTATGGGACAACGATTCCCAGGAAGTGAGAAGATGAATGCAATAAAATAATACTCTGACCATTCTACTTTCAAAGTATTTCATAAACGCTAGCTTGTTCTCAAAACAGTTCCGTGAATTAGGGAAACTTCATCCACAGTTTACAAAAGAGGGATCTGAAAGGCAATGAGCTGGAAATTTCAGTGAAGCTCCTGACTCCCACATAGTTTCCTTGGTTCAGTACAACTTGCTTTCCTTCCGGGCACCAAAACATTTCCTGCTTCCTATAAAAGCTACACTGTAAGACTTCTGAGCCTGCAAAACTGGTGTCCTCAATGCAGCCGTGACTATTATAACAATACTGACCTTTTATCAGGTGCTTGGCAGCTGCTTAAGTAATTTTTCTTCACAAGATGGTGGTGACAGACTGATGCTCTCTGCAAAGAAGGAATCTGGCATCTTTGTCGTTCTGAAGCTTCCCCCAGAACCTTTTTGCCAGCTGCAGAAATAACCTCCACATGGGCAGAGGCATCCTAGGTTATCTCCATCCCTTCTTGCCCAGCAGTGGGCTGCTCACAACAATTCCCACCGCGGATCTGACATTCCCTTGTATGCACTGGTCCACACAGTCCCTGGTATCCTTCAGCCTATAGCCAGAAGCCTATCGTTAAGAGAAAATGCATTTGATTCAAGTTACTGACATGTTTGGAGTTGGATCTAAGTTGTGAGTCAGTCTTTTCTGACCCCTAGAAATGTGTGGGGTCTGCAAATGAAGCCAACTGCATGTGGAGGGCCTATATGGGAAAGTCCACGCCCAGATTAACTGTGCCAGGATTTGTTCAGGACCAGAGCAGAGTTATGTGACTGATTATTGTGGTCTGACCTGTGTGCCATATGGAAAATAGCTGTTGTGGGGCTGGGAAAATACATGGAGCCTTCTAAGCTTTCATGAAAAGTTCCTTTCCCAGGGAAATAAACGCTATTCTGGCAGTTTGAGATTTTATGGGTATTGTTTGGCTTTTGCTGTCTATTTCCTGATAAAATTACTCCTTTCCAAGGCATATGGTACCTCTTCCTCATGTCACTGCCATCACCAGGGTCTGCATCATTGCCTCAGATGGCCTTTATTCAGGACTTTGGGCATGTGCTTAAAGTAACAGGATGCTTTGAAAAGGACCTGGGCCTTTATACGAAACCATAGCCATATCATATTACCCGGTTCTTGTACTTTACCGCAGTCCCGCATTGCATGTTTCCCCACGTACGGCTCCATCCCGTACCCTGTTGCATGCCCTTGGTTGGGGGTGTTTCTCTTCAGCAGCAGCCTGCATCTTGCAGGGCCTGGCCTTTTGCAAAGGGTGCATTTTTATGCTCTGTTTTAGCAGGGGTTTCATACAAAAGGCCTTCAGGGGGTCAAGGCTTCCACTGGCAAACTGTGGGCAGTTCTCCAACGTTTCATGGCATTACCAGGAAACTTGAGGGGGTCATTTCATCTTACTTCTTGCTCCTTATGCATGAACCACAGTAGAAAAGCCATGAAACTGCGACTCTCATGAAAGCAGTGCCTCTGAAAATTGGGACCAAATACCTCCACAAAGGTAGCAAATTTTCCGCAGTCTGAGCTTTTCAGTGAGATGCTTTCTCAAAACAGTTTTGATTCTTTTACTACAAATCACATGCTTTGGCCATATTTTGATGTTCCTAGGAATATTTTTTTTTTTTACCTACAACCATTTTCTTAAAATAGTCGTGCTTTGTTTATGTTGCAGAGCTCTCCTGGCATTACCGAGGACTTAATGTTCTGTTGAACAATCTGATCACCAGAGTGACTGTGTTATTTCTCATGCACCCCTTTTTTCCTTTGATCCAGACACATAAAGGAATGCTCTCCAAGGGGTCTTTGGAGACAACAGGGATATTTAAAGACATTTAAAGGATATATAAAGACAAATCACATTTTCTTTCCAAATAGTTGTAGCTCCAAAGTAAATACTTTGTATTATTACTAGTTGGCTCACTATTTGAAAAGACCACTCTGCCTTTGTGTTTTGAAACAAATTGGATCTGGTAGATCATTAGATAATTAGCAACAGTGTATCTGAAGTACTGCCTGCACCCTCTAGCAGGTTTATCACTTAATTGGTGGTTTGCTCCCTCTTCTATGGAAGAGTAAAGGGGTGAATCCCTTAGAAAATAAATAAAATGTAGATTGCTAACATTAATAGTGCTGGCAATGAATGGGGGCCCAGGCTCAGATTTTACAGGTTATTGGGTGTCCTTCCACTTTTTGCATGGCCTATGTGATGTGGATGGCTGAAGTTCACCTCAGGCTGTGACTCAACTGAAATCCCTTTGCACATCATAGAGACTTTGCTCCACAGACCTAAGTTACTCTTGAAAATGACATTTATGCCTCTTAATGCCATGGAAATATCACCTAATTACCTTTAAAAATTGAAGATGTGGTGCTTTCCTCTGCTTTTGTGCCCAGCCCTCCCTCCTGTAATCGGATCCACTAGAAGTTAATTAAGTTCTCTGTGTAAATTATGAAGCTACCTCAAAGTTTGTATTAGGCTCACAAATAGCAGCAGGAGTAGGTAGCACTTACTGGTGACTCCTCCCTTCTGCCAGAGGGGAAGATGTGTTTACTACAGGCTGGGAAGGCAGCTGAACCCCTCCAGGAGGTAATGTCACTCAGCACTGCTCACCAAACTTGGCTCTCCCGTCTCTCCTAAGCCATTCCTGCGGTTACCTACACAGGCTTCCTCACTGTGTGCTTGCTTTGATGCTAAAAGACAGTGAAAATTGCAGCATTGTGAAATACTTGGAAGATTCGCTTGGCTGAAGGACATAAATCCAGGAGGGGAAATGCTGGGAGGATGAATGATTTCACAGACCAAAGGCTTCCCATGTTGACGTGTTAGCAATAAAACTTCTTAACTCCAAGCATTGCAATCTCAAGTGAAAGGAAACCCTGGCAGTCTTTAATGAGTGATGCATTCAGACCTCGTTGTTTTCTCTTTGCTTTGCGGTCGTTGCAGAGGATGGGGACTGGCACTAACCCTCTTCCACATGAGTCAAAACAAGAGCTTGCGTGGCGGCTAAACCCATGAGATCATGGAAGGGTGCAGGAGCAGCTCTGGGTTATTATTTCATCAAGCTGGCAGATGCCAAGAAGATCACACGATACAATTATCTCAGCCCTCCAGGTAAGAAGCAGACACTGTGACTCCCCGCTGTTGACTGCGTAGCAGTAATACTCACTGGAGACAGTCTTTTCTAATTTCTTTTTTTTTTTTTCCCCTAAGAAGTGTGGTGTGAGTGCTGCATCCTGATGAACCTTCTAGACTAATTACTTGACACTGAGTTACTGATGTCAATTGAAAACAGTGGGCAGAGAAAAATATTTTAGAAGATATTTTTCTTAACTTGACAGCTGTTTCCTGAAGAAGAGCAGCATGGTCATGACGTTTTCTGTTCACCTGCAAGCCTCAAGTGAGGTCTGGGATTCTTTGAAAGAGACACAGCAAGCACGAAAAAAATCACAGAGGAGATTTGAAGTGATCAGGTTAAAAAAAAAAATTGACTCTGCATTATGTGGGTTTTCCAGCAGCTGTTAGCAGTGATTTAGTTGACTTCTGGGCAATGTGTAGAGAAATTAAAACCAAGTACAAATCGAAATTCTTTCTGCAGTGTTTTCCAAAACCCTCATAAGCTGAAGAAAGACACTGCACTAAATAATATAATGGTAGCCAGCAAACTCCTTTCCTCATAGGTTAGTGGTTTTGAACAAACAAACAAATTAACTAAAGAAGTAAGAAATCAGCACATTTAAAGGTTCAACCAAAGCAACAGGCCCAAACATAGCACTTACTCTCCCTTGCTGTAGTGCAAACAAGCAATTCACAGGTCTTCTGAGAAGATGCAGGGTACAGTTAATCGTGTGTTTTGTGAATGGGCTAACAATTCATATTAGGGTAGTGGTATTTCATATAATGAAAGTGGCCATGGGAACTCTTTCTAGTTTTGTGCTTTTGCTGGTGTGCCTGGGTTAGGAAGCTGTGGGTGGCAGAATGAGAGATTTCTTTTAGATTTCATTTCTGCCTAGAAAAATTTTGGATGCTATTGCTCGGTATCTTTCAGTATTAGTCAAAGTATTAATATAGACCATTATTTTCCTCCCCTGTGGAAAAATTGATCGATCTGTGTTGGAAAAGCAATGTTCAGGCCCCTGTAAGCCATTCGGGAGCAAGGAATAGTTGTTGGTTTTTCTGTGAAGAAAGCATGGGATTCTGGGCTTGAATTGGAGCTGCAAGGAAAGTGTCCTCAAAAGTTAAAGATGTTAAGAGGAGAAAATAAAAATTGGGGGCTGCAACACCTCGCTTTTCCCCTGTGTAGATCATTCACTATGGAGAGGACAGCTCAAAAACAGTGTGGCTGTACAGTGCCGTGACTACGAAAGCTGTCACTGCCAGCCCTACCCTGTGGGGTTCGCTTTGGGCTGAGTCAGAACTGAAAATACGGTGGCCCCTTGACTGACGGAGGAAGCGCCTGCCTCCCCTGGCCCACACTGGCTCTGCAAAACAGAAAAACCCACAAGGCTGGAGGCCAGGAGTCAAGGGTGAGAATTTTTCCACAAAATAAGAACGTTTTGAAACCATGCAGAACAGGAGAGAAAGCAGAGAAGAACCCAAAGGAGGAACAAATAATAAAATCGAGGTTGCTCCAGAGCTTAGTTCTCAGGTATCTGTTTCTCGATTTTGTTTCATCAAAAAATCTGAATGTTGTGTAAACTTCTTTACACAAGCTCATACTACCTGAATGTTAACTGTATCGATTTGAATGTGCTTATAAATGAATCATGAGGATGTCAACGGGCTGGTATCTGGCTTTCAAGAGGGGGAGTCCACAAGACGGGAACCACCTCAGCAAGCCCAAAGCGAAGGATTTGAGAAGGATATAATCTTGACTGCCTGATCAGAGGCTCGTGACAGGGGGCATATGCCAAAGGCTGCTGGTTGCAAGACTGCAACGCGTGTTTCTTTCAGCTTTCTCTGTCGAACTTGCTGGAGAGACGTGTTGCAGCTCTTGACCCGAAGGGGTGATAATAGTGAAATTATCTGAGCGAGCTGGCTGCAAGCCAGAGGAGGGGAAGGGAAGGAACCCTGCGGCCATGTAAAATATGCAAAGAGGAAAAGCCAGTACAACAAAGACAAATGCTGGTGCAGGCACTAGTACTGTTTCAGAGGCTCCAAACTAGGATCTCGAGCAAAATGTGGAAGTTTCTCTTTCCTTTTCTTCCTCAGTGCAGGAAAGCTCCAGGGGAGCTATGCAAGAAAAATTTTTCTGATGGAGGTTTATTGAAGAGATTACGTTGCCTGGGGAGGGCTGAAAGGCTATTTTACACCATAGAGGACCAAAGTGGAATTGAGCCCAGAGGCAGAGGGAAGGCTTCTTGTGGACTTTGCAGGTTGTCTTGAAAGGCAACCCTTTTGGGTTGGAGATATGAAGAAAGAAAAAAATAGCTGACTTTCTCAAAAGAGAGTAAGCGTGCAGGTCAGAAGAGAAATGGGATACCTTCTGCGGGTGAAGAGGTACGGCACCAAAAAGGGTTTCAGAAGGGCAGTGGGACTATACCGATGGATGCTGCTTCCTTTTCTACAAGAATCCTCTAGTTTGCAGTCACAGAAAGAGAGCTGCATGTTCTGGATGCATGGAGTTGAGGCTTGAAATGAGCACAGTTATTTTTGTAGCATCTGTTGGGTTTTGTTTTGAGGGTTTCCACATCATGTAAATGTAAATTTGGCATGGGTTTGGGAGAGCAGCCATCCTAGATATTAATGCCTGTGCCGTATTCTGTAACATTTAGTCGTTCTAATGAAATGTGCTGCCTTCATCTTCTGTCCTGGACTGTGGTGCAGCATAATGAATTTCACATAAGAGATGTTTGGAAATCAATCTTTAACAGAGACCTGAGATTTCCAGATAATACATTGCAGCAGGAACAAACTCTGTGAGGGACTGCCAACACGAGTGAGACATCCACTGAGGCTACCAAGCCAAAGTTAACCCTGGTGTGAATACTGTTCCAGCAGATGCAGGGGAAATTACACAAAGGCTGTGATTTACCCTGGCATATGCAAAGTCCTCATTGTGCCTTATTCAGTAAACTTGAAAAAGTCTCAAGGGAGGGAAAGAGAGGAAATTCCATGCTTTCCTTTGCAGCTCAAGGAAATTACCATAGCTTGCCCTAAAGAAACCTGCAGCAAAGACTTGGCTGCACTGAAATCAGTGGCAAAACTCACATGGTTTTGTAAGCTGGTGCTTCACATCTGGTGTTTTTCTTCTTGGCAATTAACCTCTTTGACTTTTTCTGTCACGCCTCGAATCTAGCTCATGACTGCACTTCTATTGCCTCCAAACTGGAAAGTGCAGTTCATGGGCTGATACATTTATTGCAACTACCTCCTCCCTATTTTCTATGGAATCTCTTATTTTTCTTGCCTCTGCTATTTTCTTTTCCCCTGGAGAGAAATTCAAGTTGCACATTGTGCTTCTCCCCTGTTGCATATATGCATCTATTTTCCAGATGTCAATCCCCAGCTGCAGATGGTGGTTCTAGGTAGGATCTGAAACTCTAAGAAGATGGTCTACCTCCTCTTGGAGCTGGGGTCTGGCCTGAGAGGAGCCTTGACACAGCCCTGGAAGTCTTTGCTCGGTGGCTGTTGCCAAGTCAGAAGAGTTTTCTGGAAGTTTTTGTTGAAACTGATCTAGAACCATATTCAGATTTAATCCTTGATTTCCAGCTCTACAGTTCTGTGGCCTTTGTGAGATTAGATGGACTGCAACGGCTTACCCTAAAAGCCTGTTAATCTAAACCTTATCTGAAACAAACGCATTATTTTGAAAAGGCTTGTCATTTTATATCCGATCACTGGTGCTGGCTCTTCCTTTGCACACAACTGTCTTATCTTGTTATGCATGCATACGTACACCTAAGAGGTCACCTACTGAGAACTGGCATAACTTGGTTTTGCATTTGAACTACAAGGTTACACGCTTTGTTGCTCCCATAGGCTGTATTTCACGGCACTTGGGAGGATTTTTGCATTGCAGTACTTCTTGTGACTACAAACTTTCTGTGTCTTACCATCCTCCTTTTCAGAGTGCGTGTCCCGCAGCTGCCTGGCAGGGGCTGTGAGCACGCTGCCCTTTGCTGTACAGCAGCCCCCTCTCTACTCTCACTGGCGGGGAGTGCGTGTGTCTCTCACTGCTCCTTTCCTCCCTTCCCTGCTCCATCCTCCCAGGGGTTTCTGATGTGCCCCAAACGGCCCAGGTCTCCCCTATGCCGTTTGGCCTTTCAGGGTGTCACCTTTCAAAGCATGCCAGGAGACAAGCAGATCTAAGTAAGGTAAGGGAGGGAGCAGTGGCAGACTGGAGTATTAATGCCTGCTGTTGTGTGACTGTCCTACTTTCAGCTGGGATAGAGTTAATTTTCTTCCTAGTAGCTGGTACAGTGCTGTGTTTTGGATTTAGGATGAGAATAATGTGATAACACACCAATGTTTTAGTTGTTGCTAAGCAGTGCTTACACTAGTCAAGGACTTTTCAGCTCCCCATGCTCTACTGACTGAGAAGGCTGGAGGTGCACAAGAAGCTGGGAGGGGGCACAGCCAGGACAGCTGACCCAAACTGGCCACAGGGACATTCCATACCATGTGATGTCATGCTCAGTGCATAAACTGGGGAAAGCTGGCCGGGGGGGCCTGCTGCTTGGGGACTGGCTGGGCATCAGTCGGCGGGTGGTGAGCAATTGCATTGTGCATCACTTGCTTTGTATATTATTATTATTATATTTTATTTCAATTATTAAACTGTTTTTATCTCAACCCATGACTTTCCTCACTTCTACTCTTCTGATTCTCTGCCCTGTCCCACTGGGGTGGGGGGAGAATGAGTGAGCAGCTGTGTGGTGCTCAGCTGCCAGCTGAAGTTAAACCATGACAGTGATCTGCACAACTCCAGATGTGGCCCAGGCTGCCAACAAGGTACTAGCCATTCTTTATCTCACCGTCTTGTTGGGAGGGGACCTTAAACCCATTCTAACTCAGATCAATAGGTTTCTGCCCATAGATGTCTCCAGCTTTCCTGACAGTGTTAGGACTGTTATATTGTGACGCCCATCTACAAGAAGGGCCGGAAGGAGGATCCGGGGAACTACAGGCCTGTCAGCCTGACCTCGGTGCTGGGGAAGATTATGGAGCGGTTCATCTTGAGGGTGCTCACAAGGCATGAGCGGGACAACCAAGTCATCAGGCCCAGCCAGCACGGGTTCATGAGAGGCAGGTCCTGCTTGACCAACCTGATCTCCTTCTATGACCAGGTGACCCGCCTAGTGGATGAGGGAAAGGCTGTGGATGTGGTCTACCTGGACTTCAGTAAGGCCTTTGACACCGTCTCCCACAGCATTCTCCTAGAGAAGCTGGCGGCTCACGGCTTAGACAGGTGTACTCTGCGCTGGGTAAAAAACTGGCTGGACGGCCGGGCCCAGAGAGTTGTGGTAAATGAAGTGAAATCCAGTTGGTGGCCGGTCACGAGCGGTGTTCCCCAGGGCTCAGTACTGGGGCCGGTCTTGTTCAATATCTTTATCAATGATCTGGATGAGGGGATTGAGTGCACCCTCAGTAAGTTTGCAGACGACACCAAGTTGGGCAGGAGTGTTGATCTGCTCGAGGGTAGGAAGGCTCTGCAGAGGGACCTGGACAGGCTGGATCCATGGGCCCAGGCCAATTGTATGAGGTTCAACAAGGCCAAGTGCCGGGTCCTGCACTTGGGTCACAACAACCCCATGCAGCGCTACAGGCTTGGGGAAGAGTGGCTGGAAAGCTGCCTGTCGGAAAAGGACCTGGGGGTGTTGGTCGACAGCCGGCTGCACGTGAGCCGGCAGTGTGCCCAGGCGGCCAAGAAGGCCAATGGCATCCTGGCCTGTATCAGAAATAGTGTGGCCAGCAGGAGTAGGGAAGTGATCGTGCCCCTGTACTCGGCACTGGTGAGGCCGCACCTCGAATACTGTGTTCAGTTTTGGGCCCCTCACTACAAGAAGGACGTTGAGGTGCTGGAGCGTGTCCAGAGAAGGGCAAGGAGGCTGGTGAGGGGTCTGGAGAACAAGTCTTATGAGGAGCAGCTGAGGGAACTGGGACTGTTTAGCCTGGAGAAAAGGAGGCTGAGGGGAGACCTCATCGCTCTCTACAACTACCTGAAAGGAGGTTGTAGCGAGGTGGGTGTCGGTCTCTTCTCCCAAGTAACTAGCGATAGGACGAGAGGAAATGGCCTCAAGTTGTGCCAGGGGAGGTTTAGATTGGACGTGAGGAAAAATTTCTTCACTGAAAGAGCGGTTAAACATTGGACCAGGCTGCCCAGGGAAGTGGTTGAGTCCCCATCCCTGGAGGTATTTAAAAGACGAGTAGATGAGGCGCTTAGGGACATGGTTTAGTGGGCATGGTGGGGTTGGATTGATGGTTGGACTCAATGATCTTAGAGGTCTTTTCCAACCTTAATGATTCTATGATTCTATGACTGATCACATTCAGCAGTGATGGAAGTTACAGAGTGCCCAAGAACATCAGCTTGAACATGAGAAGACTGTTTCTGTGAGCCCTTCTGCATCAGTAGCTCTTAGTCAGTCTCTATTACTTAAGGTATCCAGGGCCTTCACGGAGACCCTTTTGGTGTTAAAGCAGCAATAAGAACTTAATGCATATGGTTAATAGGTCTCAAAAGGACATGCTGAATGTATTAGAATAAATGCTTTGCTGTTAGTAAAGTTTTCAGAGAAGGCATTTCTATGGTCCTCCTCTTGTATCCTACAACTAAACTGTCCCATTTATGTTGCAACAAAAGTGTAGGTGAATGTTCAGGAACCAAAAATGCCTTTTCATTGGCTTGTGTTAACCTTTCATGTCTTGTGTTCTAGGAGTCTTCTCTTCCTACATTGTAAGGTCTGATGCTCCCTTGCATTACTAAGATCTGCCAGGTTTAGTCGATGGGGTCTGCAGTTGTGCAGCTTGCAGAACTCCCCAAAAGCAGTAGGCCAATATCCAGCAGTACAAAGAGATCTTTCTTATCTTTCTTCCTTGTTCCAATTCCCAAATGCACACACCAGCCAGCCCAGTGCACATATTGTCCAGTATTTCCTATTAAAAAATAGCTTAAGCTTATAAATGCAAATGGTCTTTACATGATGGTATAGTGGTAGTGTCCTCTACCATCAGACTTAGACTTTCAGAAGAACTGACCTGAAAATAAGCCCTTTTTGGATCAAGTGTCCAGAGCTGAAAGCTAACTCTGCCACTGTTGCAAGCCCCAGAGCACCAACTGTCTTTGGTGGCAGCAAGTTTGAGCTGAAATTGTACAAGGTTGTTCTTAAAAACTCCAAACTTTCCACATTATTTTATTTTTATGCTGTTTTAAATTGTATGGTATGTGATGGCTGGCTAGGAATTATCTGAGTTGTGAGTATGAATTAGTCAAAAAGCATCAATTCATCTTTTGCTAGACAAGAAGGAAGTGACATAGCAGCTATCAAAAAACCTCCCAAACCTGTCCTTGCGGAGTGTCCTTAAAAGAACCCTTTACAAATGATAAAAATCTGGTTTGTATATGTGCAAAGAATTTCCTTTTCCTCTCCTCCTCACAGAGGCATTCATTATGTTTCAGTGTGCCCAGGTTGGTTCTGTGCTGGACTCCTGTTGTACCCAAATACCTCTGCTGTCCCCAGTAACCAAGATGCAACTTGAGAATAGTTTTATTGATGTACATGGACCAAATCCTGTCATCCAACATGGGATGTTAATGCAATTCCAGGGATACATGGCGTTCCCCTGGATTTGCATCTGTGAAGTAAAAGCTGAGCCTGACTTTGAAGGTGTTCCAGGCTCCTTTCTAATGTCGGCAACTATCATGCTCGGCAAGGGTGGAGTTACCTCCTTGCTGCTGAAGGCAGAAGTCACCCACTAGTCTTGGCTGAACACATACCAACCCTTGAAATTTCAACCCTTCTGCTATTTTTATTGAAAAAAGAAGTTATGAGCAAAGTTGAATCTCTCTTTCTTTACGGAGCTGCTTACAGAGCAGGGTTGCACTGTGCCTAGGAATGCCGTGTCTGACTCCTATGAACAGGAGTAACTTCTGATAAGGTGTTCTGCCAAACGAGCTCTTAAAATGCTTATGCTCTTATGGAGTGCTGACTGAAAATAGACTTCATTTTCTGCAAACATGAATAAAATCATGAAGGGAAATGAATAGGGTAGTAAAATGCTCTTAAATGTCCTGGATTTCTAATGGAGAAGATAAAAGAGTCAGTGTATATATATGTGTGTAGAGAGACCATAATTTCATCTTTTTTTTTTTTTTATTCCTGGTGGAGAGAAGAGAAGCTGGTATTGCTTTCTATTACTTTTTATGTTCTTTTCCTGGAAAACATTTTGGATACGAAATTGAGGAGAAAAAACTTCTGATGGATTTCAAAACAACCAACCAAATACAGAAACTTGTTTTTTTGCTCCTTTTTGTAACACATCTCAAAATGAAAATGTAAGCAAATGAAAGTGGGAAGAGTTTCAATGAAAACTCATTTTTAAACATTTTTCTTTGGGTCTACAAAGGGAGGGGAGGGCTACTTCTATGTGAGGAAAATACTGCTTTTATCCTCCTTTCAGTTTTTGAAGGGGAAGGTCTTTGTAGCATTTACCACACAGGAGGGAGTTATTGCCCAGAGCTGAGCACAACTGAGAAAATAATTTTGACCTGATATATAGAAGTATTGTCTAGACAGAGAGCATTTGAAGTGCTTAAGGGGAAACAGAGTAGGAACCAGTTATGACAAACTGAGCTTTTGAAGTGACAAATAGAAGCAAATATGTATAAACTTAAAATCTGATAAAGTAAATGTGAGATTTGTTGCTGACTAAGACAAAACTGGAATACAGGACCAGCTAAATTAGAGTGCGGTTTGTTTCTGCTGCCCTCCTTTTCCAAACGGGAGCCAGAGCAATTGCTTGTGGGGCCATGCTATGCAACCAGAAAGGTGAAACCACGTGGTTTTTTTTTTTTTACAAACCCAAGGCTTTCTTCTTTTAACTGGTCCAGTCTGCAGTATGGATTGATCTCACAGGGATTCTCATCAGGACGACCTAGAGGTTGATGTACTGCTGTGTGTGGGCAAGAAAGGACCATAATGTACTAAACCGGGCTCTGCTCTGCAGGCACCTGAAGAAAGCTGTGTTTGTGGCATCCTGAATATGCCATTTTCTGGGGCATTTTGCCTTAGCAAAGCTAAATGCATACTTCATGGTGTTGTGGGTTGTAGACACCAAGAGAAATGTTGCCTGCATCTGGAGGAATTGAACTGAAGAGTGATTTCTGACAATCCGTGCTTCTGAAATATTAGAAGTGGAAATCTGTTATTGGGATGAGAATTTAGATTACAGAAGACAATTATCAAAGGCAAAGTCCTATAGCCAAGCTGGTCATTTGCACCCCCACAAAACGCCCTGAGGTTTAGAAGATCACATTCGAATTCTTGATCTGTATCAAGGCATTCAGGCTTGGTCTCTGCTAACCCAGTGAAGAGCCTATGGCACTGACACAAACTAAGGAAAGTTACTGAAATACTGGAGTTTCTTAGACTAGAGAAAATAATTTCACAGATAATGGTGATTAGAAGAGACTCGTTAAAAGTTTCAGGAGAAACTTCTGTTGCTGGGGAGAACTGGAGGTGATTTCCTTGATCCTAGTTTGGTGTTTTATTCTGAATTAACCTTTTAGAGTGTCTGTCCGTGTTATACTTGAATTACTTAGTGAGTAGAAACACTTGTCACTGCTAAAATATGTTATTACATATGCTTTCCATGTATCTTTCATCATATTTAATCAGATGTGGTATAATTCCTTGAATGAAGGGTTTTACAAGTACATAGCATGATTATAGTTGGTATATGTGTAATTGTTAACTATTATTTATCTATTGCAATTTCCTTCTGTCTGAATCAATAACATAATGACACTTTTATGAAATCACAGTCAATTACTGTGGAAGTGAGTCAGATGTCATCTTCCTCTCCAGCATTTATGACTGACTAAGTTAAGAAGGACAAATAAGCTGACTAGACTCAATACTTGGGGTGAAGAAAAGCTCTTCTATTCCCCTGATCTAAAAATACTGTTCCTCGTTGTATTTGCAGGGGGCACACCACAGTGGAGGCCCAAGGTGACACCAAGAGGGCTTTGGGGCTCCAGGGCACCTTCAGCCTTTTCTCATTTCCTTAACTGCAAAATGCTGATGATCCTGCCATTGTGTTTTAGCCCTCAGTTTTACCTTCTGAGTTATTTAGGCCCCAATTAGGAAAGTGTTTTCTTCAGGCAGGATTTAAATAGCACATAAGCCAAAATCCAGTGATGTCAGAAAGAGAAAGAAAGAGCATGCATAAGCAGGGATTTTATTTATCTTTAAATAGGCACACCAAATCAGAATTTTCTTTTCTTTCTTTCTTTAGGCCCTGATGTTTGTTTTGTTTTTTTTTTTCTAGAATGTCTAAACCTACAGTAAGACAAATAATAAATCCTCATGATCTTAATGAAAATGACAACATGGAGCATGCAGTAGATACTGTTCTTCCCTAACTTCTTTTGGGCCACATTTTTTCTGCTGGTTTTTCCAAAAACCAGGACTTATTGCCACGTAAATGGCTACTTTGTTACTCACAGTCAATGACCATAAGAGTTATGCATCATTTAAAGCATGGCAATAGTTTAACAGAACCTGTTTCCTTCTATACTGTCCCATCTTGGCTTTCAGGGGAATGACTCCATCACGTATCACAGGACAGGGAATGACCATAAACATGGCAGAAGAGAAGATGATGATATTACAGGCTGTAGCATTTTTGGTACGTTTAATTCTGTTTGGGTACAGCAAGGACATTTGAGGTTTAATCCTTGAAAGTAGATTAAAATGAAGGTAAATTATGGGGCATGAGAACTACCCAAGGAGAACGTCTTTGAGAATAAATCCAAAATTGAAATGTTTGTAATATCTTGCTAAGATTTACTCAGGGCACAATCGAACATAACAACATAATATTGCCAGTTGCAAAAGAGTACGTAAATGATATGCCAAGTGCAATGTGCTGTGTTAACAGGTGCTCTCGGGTTGTAGCTCCTGTACCAGAAGTGATGAGAGATAAGGAGGAATGACCTGAGAGACTTCTAGAAAAGCTTTTCCAAAACTGTATTACTTCTGGGCAGGTCTTAGTAACAATCCGTGGCAAATGACCTGATCCAACCAGAATTACAGGATTACGGGCATGATGCAAAACATAATTTGCAAGCAAGGTATGAACGCTTAACGAAATATATGTGATAAGACTAGATAGCAGTAGCATTAAAATGTGCTTCCTTTTGAACCAAGTGGTAAATACTTATCATGTCTGACCTGTATCACTGATCTTTAGTGTATCACTATGCATGCCTATACAGCATGACACATGATGCTGCATAGGCATGACAATATGTTGTAATGAGGCACTGTTCATGAAAATTTTCACTTCAAGTGTAGCGAAGGTGAAATTGCTCCTAAATGCAGTTGAGAGCTGCTATTACATCATGCTTCGGGACAGTATGCAAGGCGTTGCCAGCAAATACACCATAGGTTTTCTTCTGCTTCCCACCACTACAAGAGAAGCCATCGCTTTCTCTTTTGACTTCGTCTTCTTTTGCGTGCAATGCCTTTTTTGCAGACAAGCAAAACTGAGCAATGGTATTTCCCTTTTTAAATGTTATTCTTTATTTTTCTTTCTGTCGCTGATTGTTAGTAGGAACCCCAAAAATTCACACTGGAAATGTTACAAGAAAGGGAAGAATTAAATCCTCTGAGTGTTAATAGTTCCTTCTTACATTTGCTAGGATGTATATACAATGTAAAAACACTATTTTTAATCTTTGTTTTACACAATCGTTCATGATCATTGGCCTTCTTCCCCATTATAAACACTAGATCTGTTTCTGGAACATTTTTCCCTATCTAGAGGGGTATGTTGGAGACACACAGCACCCTCCTGAAAAGAATGCAGTCCATACACATAATAAAATTCTTCATTAGCCCCATTTATAACTTTGGTTATAGTGAATGGTATCATATTTGCTCTGAAGGAAAAAGTTTAATTATCCCTTGTGTTTTGCAAGGAAAAGCTTTGTAAACTTCTTGTAGTTACAGGCTGCTAAATATTACCTGGAATTGAAATTTGTTCCTCTTGAACATACAAAAATTTATTTTCTGTTTATTGAAAATTCCTGTATTAGTTACTTAACTAAAGACTTGAATGCTTCTTTTTGTGTGGGTGAGGCAGAGGAAAAGAAGAATTTTGCACCCAGGGTTTTCCCCTTTGAAATGTGGGAGTTGTGCGTCATTGCATGCCAACATTAAAACAAGACCTACACCAGCACAAGGCCAGGTTCAAGCCCTTGGAGTGAAATCCTAAGTGTGAAAACTTATGGTAGAGCCCTTGTGAACTGCAGCAAAGCTGGAATTTTATCCCGAGGCTTTACCATCTCCTTCATGGTCATGAGCATTACAGCTTTAAGATTCAAGGAAGCATGTGCTTTTTGTTCCCCCTTATTTTGAATGATGGAGTATAATTACAGTCCCTATGCTCCAGATTCAATTTTTGCTATTTTGCAAAAGCGCTAAGACTTCAAAGCAGAGAAGATTCATGGGCAGGGCTTTCTACCACAGAACTGCCAAAGAAAATGCCACTTTTTGAAAGGTTGGTTTCTGAAAACACATTATATGCTTTTCGTATTTTATTCTGCATGTTATTGTTAAAGCTCTAATCCTCCTACAAATTCTCCAAAGCATTTTTCTTGCAGGGTGGAGGGGGTTCATTCTGGAATGCGTTTTAAAACACAGATGTATATGAAGGAGTATTTAAACTTGCATTACCCAAGCAGGAATGGGAGTTAATTTGAAAACAGAGTGTAACATTTCAAAGCATGGAATGAGGTAAGTTTTCAGCACAGAGCTTACTCTTCACCCTGTAAGTTGCCTATAGATGGTCTTTCCAGATCAAAAACCTATAATACACACAGGATCTAGTTAGAAACTCTTCTTCATGTGGAACCTGATCCTGCACATCTTTCTCAAGTTGGTCATCGCCGATCTAGGACATTATGAAGAATTAAGCCAGGCCCATGGTTTTTGATGTTAAAAGAGCTAATGCAGCAGTATGAGCTGCAAGTGGTTTCTGACTCCTTTCATTTGTGTGAGGAGGCGATACCCTGTCTGGCCCTTTGATGGGACATGCAAAAAGCACTCTGGACATTTCATGCATATCCCCGTACAGCTGAGAGGACTTGTGCAGATGGTGGAGAGCAGCCTTTCCTGCTCAGGTCCCACGGGCCCCTTTGGCCAACTTACGTAGCACGTAAATTTAGGAGCTGAGAATGTTATGCGGCTTCCTACCTGTGCCAACAAAGAGTGATATGCACTAACTGCTGTCTTTTGACACCTTTTCATTCTTCTTAAGCAATACCTAGCTTGACTGTTTTTTTCCTTGTACAGTCGTTTATGCTGAGATTCAGTGGGGCGTGCATTTCTCGGTCCCCATGGTGTAGATCAAGAGGAATTTCTTTCTTGGGGAGTTGTTCAGACTCAGGCCAGTGTAAACAGGATAAGAATCTCCCTGATGACACTAGTGGATTTAGTCTGGTTTTATGTTTATAGAGCAGGGGAGCAGGGATTTTCTTGGAAGAAACAGGCAAAAGGCCTATTTCAAAAGCTTCAACAGCAGTTAAGCTTTAATAATACACTCCCTTCTTTGCTTTGCTATGAATACCTGCCAGAAGAAAGGAAAGGATTTCTTTCTTCTGAATCCCAAATGCATTAATCTCTGAAGTGACTGGTCAGGACAAAGTTTAAGTGTCAGATAATGATATCTGCAGTAGATTTTAATATAATGGCTCAATATTACATGTTCTTGAGGAAGGGGGTGGGGTGGGGTGTTTGGTTTTGGTTTTATACATTGCATGTGAAAAATCCTGCTTCCTAAAGCTTTGCAGTTCTACTGTGACAGGGGGTGGATTTTTTTTTTTACTTGTTTGTGTAGATATCTCGCAACTTTTATTGCTTTGTGATTTTTTATAAAACCATTTAGGTTAGAAGGGGCCTCAGGAGGTCTCTAGTCCAACCTCCTGCCCAAAGCAGGATTAGCAATGAGATCAGACCAGGTTGCTCAGGGCTTTATCCAGTCAGGTCCTGAAATCCTCCAAGTACCGAGGTTGCACAACCTCTCTGGGCAACCTGAGCCACTGCCTGACTGTCCCAATGTGGAATTTTCCCCCTTCTATCCCTGTTTCAATTTGTGGTCATTGTCTCTCTGCTGTGCTGTGCACCTCCCTCCTTATCTCTTCTCAAAGGTGCTGGACATCTGCTGCCAGGTCCCCAAAGCCGTCCCTTCTTGAGGCTGAACAAGCCTTAGTCCCTCAGCATCTCCTCACAGACCTGTGTGCCACCCCCTGGCCCTCCCCTGGACTTGTCCTCGTTCTCGCCCTGGGGCCAGAACTGGATGCCACATTCTAGGTGCAGTCTCATGAATGCCAAGTGAAAGGAAATAATTGCTGCCCTTGATCTGCTGCCAATGATGCTGCTGGTACAGCCCGGGATGCTGCTGGCCTTCCTGGCTGCCAGGGAGGCTGTGGCTGGTGCCCAGATCGCTGCTTACCACCACCCCCAGGTCCTTCCCAGCAGCGCTGCTCCATGGCCAGGCAGGCCCCAGCCAGCACTGAAGCCAGGGGTTGTTCCTCAGAGTATTCCTCCCTGGTGCAGAAGCAAGCCCTTGAGCTTTCTGAAGACCATTTCTTTAAGGAGTTAAGAGCTCGGTGATCCTTTCTGAGCACAAGAAACCTGTGGCCTAATAACTGTGATGAATTCCTTCCAGTGGTCTTTCCTCTCCTTGGGAACAGAAAGGTGGTGATGGCACTTCTGTTAAACACGTGTGCCCCAGTAATGATCTCTGTGGGAGACATAGATGCACAACAGGGGTTTCTACTGCACACTGTGTTTCTTGAATCCCATTAGGAAAAGCAAAGCAAAGTGTTACTTCTCTTTCTAAAATTATCATTAGTTGTTAAAGCCACCATTACTTACCAGAAATACCATGGTGCTATTAATAAGGCAAAAAGCACGGCAAAAAAATGCACTTCTAATTACTTACATAGAGATGAACTCTTAATTCTGTAACTGGCATCTACACTTTATTTTGAAGGAGCGGGAGGGCTGCCTGGAAAGGAATGAAGAAGAATGAAAGTCTGAATTCTGACCTTGGTTATGCCAGCTACTATGCAGGGCAGCTTGGATCCGAATCTCTTTTTAGGAAGGACTTTAAGATTTAGCTTGTTAAATCTGTACAAAATGAATTACTGAAACAAAAGAAGAAAGCAAGCCTTTTAGTGATAGGACAATAAGGGGCTTATTCCTTTTTTTTTCACAGAATTTCCTTGGTGATCTCGACATTTTTAGGCTGTGTGACTTGATCAAGCTTGAGCGCCTGTGGGTAGGCACCAGACATTCATATGCAGAGGTGCTTCTAGTAAACAGTCTGATTTTGAGAGAGTTTGATCACAGAATCATAGAATAGTTTGGGTTGGAAGGGACCTCTAAAGGTCATCTAGTCCAACCCCCCTGCCGTGGGCAGGGACATCTTCAACTACATCAGGTTGCTCAGAGCCCCGTCCAACCTGACCTTGAATGTTTCCAGGGATGGGGCATCCACCACCTCCCTGGGCAACCTGTGCCAGTCTTTCACCACCCTCAGCGTAAAAAATTTCTCCCTTATATCTAGTCTAAATCTACCCCCCTCTAGTTTAAAGCCATTCCCCCTTGTCCTGTCGCAACAGGCCCTGCTAAAAAGTCTGCCGCCATCTTTTTTATGAGCCCCCTTTAAGTACTGATAGGCTGCAAGAAGGTTTCCCTGAAGCCTTTTCTTCTCTAGGCTGAACAATCCCAACTCTCTCAGCCTTTCTTCATAGGAGAGGTGTTCCATCCCCCTCATCATTTTTGTGGCCCTCCTCTGGACCCGCTCCAACAGGTCCGTGTCTGTCTTATGCTGAGGGCTCCAGAGCTGGACGCAGTACTCCCGGTGGGGTCTCACCAGAGCGGAGCAGAGGGGCAGAATCACCTCCCTCGACCTGCTGGCCACGCTTCTTTTGATGCAGCCCAGGATACGGTTGGCCTTCTGGGCTAATCAACCCTCCCAGTTCTCAACAGGACAGAGGATGTTGTGCTCCGCTTGGCCTCTTAATTTATCTGATGTGCTGCGGTGTGACCAGATCTCCCCGAGTAAGCTGCTGATGCTTATACAACCATATCTATGCTTCATGCTTTCTTGCAGAGAGCGATTCTGCCTTAAAGCCAGACAAACGGCATTTGGGCCTCCAGTCCTGTTCGCTGTTTTCAGAATTGTTTTTTCAATTTTCCGAATCAGTGGGAACAGCTGATATATTGGATGATCCCAGTGCTGAGTGGGAGACTCAACTGAGTGTCAGTAATGTGAGAGAAAAAGAAGAGATCACACTTCACCTTATTCTCAAAGAAGTCAGCCTCAAAGCTATTATGTCCCCTGCCATCAGAGGAGATCCGAGCAGGATTTGAAGAGGAAGACCTTTATAGGGGAGATCTTATCATGTGTATTGAAACAACCTGGAAAGCATTATGTATTTTTAATAGTTTTATGCTGACAATGGTAGGAAGTAAGCTAGAGACAATGGCAATTTTATAGAAGGACATAGCTTGTTATGTATTCTGATATTTATTTCCCTCAGTCATGTGGTGGGGTCTCTTGTCTGGTAGTGGCAACCACGTGAAGGGGTAGCTACTCAGGCTCTGTCTTCCATGCTGGACAACTTTGTCATTGCTCCAGGAAGCAAAGAAGGGTTGTTTTTTCTGGGAAAATTAGGCCAACTCATTTGAGTACCAAATATGGCTTTGGAAAACTACTACGGGATAAATAGCTTTTGGGCTTACACCAAAAGAAACTGCTTATCGGTTTTGAAGGTTGTGATATAGCATTGAGAAGGATATGAAGAACAATTACTCTAGGGCCACCCTGTTTCACCATCTCAGGTGTTATGGCATCACCAATCCTTGGAACTGAAATCAAGATGAAAAATGATGGTGTTGGGAAAAATGAGCTCTTCTGTTTTAAACCACCCTGTGCCATGGTTTTGGGTTGTACTGTGAAAAATTTCTTTGTAGACCTTTTTATTCCATCCATCTGGTTTTCTTTTTGAAGGGAGATAATTCTTGCTAGTAATCATCAGAGAAGCTAAAAGATAAATTAGTTGGTGATTTTCAGCACTTAGAATTACTGATACTTTTCTGCTGTAACTGTTATGTGCTGCTATTATATACCGGCACTTCTCAGTAGAAGACAGCAATGCAAACATGTATTTTAACAAGTCTGCTGCAGCACCATTGATTGTAGCCAGCTATTGTTCTCCCGAGTCCTGCCTCAGACAGGGAGTGAGAAGTTTCCTGGGATTTAGGTCCAGACCTTTTTGACGGGAAGCCAGGAACAATTAGGAGGCAGTTGAATCTCTCCACACACACACACAATTTTTTAAAATTAAAACTGTGGAGAAGAGGAAGTCGAAAGAGTTTCCCTTGTTGTACTCGGCTGCTGTGCAAGGGGCTGGCTATATATAAAATAGTTATGTTCTTAACTACTTTGGAGACAGGGTTTTTCCTGGCGTGTGGTGGAATCAAGCCACTAAAGAGAGAAGTTGCTCAACTTCTTGCTCGAAAGAAGGTGGCATTTGTGAGTGGAGGCAAGGCAGGAACAAAAGCTTGCCGCTGCCCCACCTGCCAGAAGGACGGGCTTGCGTCCATCCACCACCTACTGGAAACCATGCAACTGCCAGCTCCCCCAGGCAGATGGCTGATATTTATGCTGTTTTGCCTTTGTGTTTCTTGTTCCTTTCAGGATAGGAGGATACAAGGCCCTAGCATTGATTTTTCTGTGCAGCTGAAAAGACAAGAAAGCTGCTGTGATTTTGAAGCTTTAGACTATCGGTTTTCTTATTCCCTGTAGGTCTTCCCAAGGTCTCTCATCTCTTTTTCACCTAGGCAAAGGCCTCTGTCTTCTCTAGATCCTTCCTGGTGACTCCTTTTAGAAAGGAAAAGAAAACTGAAATTCTGGTCCCATTGAAGTATTTGCTATAAAGCTTCAATTCTGTACTTAATTCTGCATGGGCTTAATTGGCACCTGTGTTTAACTGTGCTGACACATAGTTGTACATGGGAGTGATCAGAGCTCCCTAGTGATTTGCACCAATGAAGCTATGTTTGTGTAGTTATGTTGCTCCAAAATGTTCAGAGGCAGAAAAACTTCCAATTCTTATGGGGAATATCTTCAGGGCTGAGGGAAAAGGCATCCCCTGTTGCCTTTAGTCCTCACAAAGACTGTTCCCTTTCTATTCCCATCCAGCCCTGCAAGCTGAATTATTAGAAATTTTTTGCAGCAACTAACAAAGCTTGCTTTGCATTTGGGACCCTGTGAGCAAACAGTGTCCTTATAATACTAACAGTGCTTTTAATTCCAGATCTTTTTGTTCAGAAGGTTCACTGAAGCAGCATTATGGGGTTTTGATCACAAAGGCTATGGGAAAGCAATTGAAATGCAAAGAAAACAGATCCTCACAAAACCATTACCATATATATGTTTTTTTAAACAGAGCATGCACTGGGAATATACACTGTCAAGCAGGTTTCCAAAAGTAAATAAAATTCAAAGAAAATTGCACATAATAGTGGAATGTATATCTCTTGTTTGGATAAGAAATATCTAGCTAACTGTATGTACCTCTCATTTAATTGTAACTTTTTCAGTAGGCCTAAGTGCGGTAGTTACCATGAGATAACACAAGGACTAACATAGGATGTTCACTAAAGACTGGAGGAGAAAAAATATCAGTACTAGTTTAGCAGCTACAAGTAACCATTCTAGGCAGTTTTTGTCACCTCAGCTTAAGTTAGGGTAATGGGAAATAAGACAACTGAGAAACCTAAGTGGTAGGAGAGGAAAAACAAGCCTTAGTGTTTTGCAAGCAACAACTGAAGAGAAGCAGCTTGATCAACAAGCTAGCCAGTAGACGCAATTTTTACCATACTTAGATTAAGATAAGATTGTATTATCCTGTCTCTTTGCCTTATATAATTAAATCATTTAGGGTTATCGTCGTTAGTGTCCGGCATAAAAGAAGAGTCCGGCACCAAGATGGTGTTCCTGCAGCAATGAACCCCTGTTCATGCAGAGGTTCCCATCTACAGGGGTTGTGAAAATCTCTTTGACAGTTAGTCCCTGAATTGAAGTTAAGTACGGTTTTCAACCCTCATTGGTAAATTCCCTACTAGAGTTCTTCAGAAACCTTTTTTATTTTATCTTTAGATATTTATGATTTCTTATTTTGTTAATTTTTGGTTCTGCTTAGACAATATGCATTTTCCATAAGAAGTCTGTATTGCATCATTCTTTATTTACTCATTGTATTGCATCTTTAATTTTTTTAAGTCAAATTCTTTTTACCTATTCCCATTAAAACCTAGTCCTCCTAGGGGTTCCTTGAAGGAGGTTTCCTTGAACTCTCTTAATTTCCAGTTGTTTTCTGGAGTCAATGATTGTATGCACAACTGCCAACTTCTAATACAATTAATTTCTATTTCTGTTAGTTTCACGGAAGCAACAGAAGAGATGGTCTTGGACTAAGGACTGCATTGGGATCATATAGTGATGACAAGGGGTAAAACTGTGCTGGGGAGGCCTAAAGAAAATATACATTGCATTTACAGTAATCTTTCAGTAGGATATTGCAGCAATTTCTGCTGTATAGCCTCCGCTTGCAGCAGAAATTGAGGACATGTACTTTTGACATTGACCATAAAGACCCTCCCTCTCCCATAAGATGAGTTGGGTCGGTGCACCATGTTGCAGTGTATGTTGGCTCTGTCCCACCGGATGCGACAACATTGTGTGCTGAAACCAGGAGGCTTCTGCAGATTTTTTAGCTGGTCCAATTTGGGCCTGACTGCACTTGAAACTTAAGCTGGTGTCCAGTGGGATTACCACTGGAATACAACGAGCTTTATACCTGCATTGTATGGAAACAAGAACCAGACAACTCCTACTGGCTTTGCGTCCCATCTTTTCCCAAAGAAAACAAACAAAATATCGTTAGTGTTGAAACCCAATGGATTTTTGTGCTTGGAGCATCTATGCAATCAAGCCCAAAGGTTTTTAACATGGGTAGAGGTTGTTTTTCCAGCAACCTGTACTAAAACCACTGTATGTCTTTTGCTTCGTTCTTCATGTTCCTCTGAGGCTTCGCTGTGTTCAGGTGAGTCAACCCTTGGTTGAAGTAACTGACCTTATTTGTTTAAGAGAAAAACCATCACTGTCCTATGCAAACACAAAAATTTTGTAGGTTCTTTGTTAACCTCTTTATATTGAGAGTGATTGAGAGTTGTCCATCAGATCTTGTCCTTTATTTATAAGAAGAAGATGCTATGTTACCTTTCATGACCTTTTTCAGTGTGTGTTAAGTATACATGAACCAAACCATATGTATGTTTAAGGTACTCTGGTCTTTATAATACGACAAATAATAAAAAGGGCTTTAGGGAAAATAGTTATCATATGTCTGGCTGGAAGGGAAAAAATGCATAAGGCCACCACAGTAATTGACTTAGAACACTATAATGGGAAATTTCTTTTCTCGTAGAGAAAAAAGCCTCAATTCACACATGAGCTGCACCAAGTAGAACTGATGAATATAGCACAATAGTCCTAACAGATTCACTACAAGCCCTGTCCTGAATAAGAAAAAAAAGAAACAAAGAGGAAGGGGGCAGGGAAATGGTTTCCTTCTTGCTCTTGGGAAGAGTTAGAAAAATAGAGTGCTGAGCAATATAGGAAAAAAAAAAGGAAAAATAGTCACATATTATTCACGCTTCACTCGTGTTTGGTACATTCACACGGGCATATTAGGCATGAAAAGAACTCTGAAATGTAAATAGAGACATTCATTGTGTGGTTTTACTTTATTTTTTAAGGAGGAAGGAAACAGAACGGACTCCCCACTCTGCTGTTTCTCAGAAGGAATCCCTTCTAAAGGCATTCTGATGAAAGCATAATTAACCTTGTTTTCGTTAATGGGTCTTCCTTTTGTGGCTCAGATAACGAAAAATGGGGGAGAGCATGGGCCACCCTGGTGATCAAGGAAACATCACAAAAATTGAGGATGAGGTTGTTGCGCACAAACTGAACTACCAAAGGTATGATGGGCTTGAATTTAATTCCCCTAATTATACTAATGAGGCAGAATATAGCCAGACTGAAATAACTCAGGTGATTACTTAGCATATTGCTCTAGTTTCTGCAATGGCAGTCATTGTTTACATCTCTAATTATGCTGTGTAGACACATCAAATCACTCACGCTTGTTTTGACTTGAAGTATTTGAAGCAGCAAACACTGATGAGCTGTATCTTACTGATGCTGCCATGTGAATGAATGCAATTAAGTAATACTTGTTCATTGGGCTCAGGGTCCAATCCTGCATGTCTTTCATACTCAGCATTCCTGTTGCTGTGACTTCCTTATATATTTCTTTCATTGAGACCTCCTCCTTGCCTTGAGCCGTTGTTGAAGGGCTCCATATTCACATAGCTAAGCACTTAGCATGCCCTTAATTTTAAGAGCACGAGTAGTCTACTGCAGGTCAGCTGGACTGCTCGTATGTTTTAAGGGAGAGTTACCACTGGTTAGGATACAGCCAGAGTTTTCAGCGTCTAAAACAAGGCCAATTGCTTATCCTGGGGTAGTGTAGCGAGAGCAAAGGAAGAATTTGTTCCAATTACTAAAAACAGTAGCAAAAAAATGCCCAACTTGAAGTTACTATCGTGCACCTACCATTTTTAAACTGAGGGATTTTTCTTCACAATAATGAGAAGAAAAATGGGAGAACATTAGAGCAGCTTCATCCTTTAAAAAAAAAAAAAAAGCTAAGATTTCTTAGCATGTGCAAATGGCTCTGTTGTGCATTTACGGCTCTAGTGGACATATGCGATGTGATTTCCCCCCCCCCCCCCCCCCCCCCCCGCAAAACAGTATGTTCTCTAAGGGTTGTATACAAGTCCACATGCCAAGTGCTACAAATATTTCAACCTTTAGGACAACCTCTTTCTGCAGTCCTAGGCAAGCTGTTTTCTCTGCTCTGTGGCTCTGTCTCCCCTTCTGCAGATTCAGAATAATAATGCTCGTCTTTTTGAACACTTTAGGGCTTTCTATTTTGATGTGAAATACAAATTTGCAGTGTTAGGCCATACAAAGGATCATTACAAATCATACTGAAGGCCAGTACTGTAGAACTTTTATTGCCCAATTGGCTCATTGCACTAGGCTAAGAGTCTGAAAACGCAGATAATTTTTGTCTTGCATATTTTTATGCCAGTGTGTTTTTTAGTAACCTGCAGGTATATTTAATTTATTTGCTCTGCTGGAAACATAGTGAAGATATACTTTCTATGTTGTCTCCAGGAAAAAGGCTCATAAAGGGTAAATTGTTCCACTAGAAATATTCTCCTATTAGATGAAGCTAGTTTACCCTTTGGCAGGAATATACGTAGCTTTCAACTGCAGTTACAGCTCCTTGAGCATTTATAATACACTTTTTAATGGAAAGAATTTCAGGCTCTTCTATTAAATCAAATTCAATGTCAACTCTGAGGGAGACGAAGGGGTCTTTCAAGCAGTTTTTTTACCCAGAAAACTTGTTACAGATTCTAAAAATAGGTTGTGCATACATTAATGGCTATATTATGAGGTAGTCAAAGCTGGAAGGATGTTGAGCACTTTTTTAACTCCCATTGGCTCCAGGACGGCTCAGTACTTCACAGAACCTGCCTGGGGGACAGAGGAGAACAAAGTGAGAATACACAGTCCCAGCAGTGCTCTGGCTGTGCATGCAAACGTTTTGCAGTCAAACCGCCCCACAGGAGCATGAAAGGATGTTTCAGTCAGTAGCTCATTTCATCAAGGGCTCCCTCTCACCAGAGGTGTTCAGAAGGGACGATCTTGTCGTATGAAGTAAAGACTAAAACAGGAGGAGCTGCTTTGCCTTTGGATTGCACATTAAAAGAAAACCCCTTTTAACAGAAGGGTGCACATCGTGGGAGAAGAGAAAAAGAGTGCCCACTCCACATGTTTTGCAGGTATTACAGAGGTGTGGGCTGCTTTTTAAAGCTCATTATCTTCTTCTCACTGTTTGTATAAGTGGATAAAGCTTCAGTCCCTCTTGCTTTCCAAATTATTTTTGGTACTGTTGAGCAACAGGTGAGTATTTTATTTATTCCAACACCACACTGGCAACAGAGCAGAATGAGCTAACTGAGCATCTTTGCAAAGGCTCTGGTCTCCCGTGTTTACAAATCTGCTAGCTGAGGCTGGAAATGTGACTCTATCCTTCACTGTAGAGTCCAGGCCGTGCATGTTTTCACGGCAGAAATTATTTTAAAAAGCCACCAGGCAAGAGGTCTTTGGTGACTCCAGGCTTGGGAGCTGTGACTGCTTTTTGACTTGTTAAGTGGCTTGATGAAATCTTTGGGTCTCAAATAGTTAGAAGGAGCAATTATTAATGGAGCCAGGCACCTTAGATGCAATTTTTGCTTATTTACAAGAATGTAGAAAGTCAGCTTCCTTGAGGAAGACTTGAACTTCCTTGTTCAAGGAAGACTTGAACAACCAGAGAGCCTCTTACCCCAAGGCAGGCATTGTCCCCCTCCTGCCCCTCTCAGACTCTTTCCAGGGTGATGCACCAAAGCTATCCAGACCTCTTCCTCAGATCAGCATTTTCCAACACTTGAGTTTTGGTGGCAGTATCAGCTAAGGGGAATAACCTCCCCTCTCTGCCCCCGGCTGGTTCTTCCTGCTCCGTACCTCAATGCTGTGGTTTTAACCCAGATCACCTGGCAGGGGTAGTCACTGCGGTGCAGAAAACATAACTCTTTGACAGTGCTGCGAAAGCCAGGCTGCCTTCAGATCACAGCCTGCCTCTGTCCTTGAGCTCTGACTTGGCTCTTCCATGAGAATCATCGCCTTTAGGTGTGTTCCTGCCCCAGAGAGACTCTGCAACACCTCTCACCTCTGTTTCAGGTGGAGATGCATGTTGGCTGGTTAGCGGCTGCTGCTATTTCAATAATCTATTGCCTTTAAAGAGGTTAATGATCTAAACTGAAGTAGTGAAACCTGCCATCTTCACTGGTCGCACTCACAAAAGAGACTATTTTTTCCTTAAGATGAAAACTACTTTCTTTAACCCCTGTTTGCAGTAGTGGATACTCCTTATTACTTACTATAAAGCCTATTGCCAAAAATGAGGACTTTAACTACGAATATAGTACAAAAGCCTCTTCCTACCCTGCGAAGTATATAGTTCGTGGATATGGACAGAAAGAGAGTGAATCATCATGCCTCTCTGCTAAGGGGGTTGAAGGCATAATGGCAAAAGGGACCCCTAAAATGACTTTCAAACAATAACAGGGAGAGATCTTCTTAGACATTTAGATGAAGTTCCTCCCAAATGCAGATGCAGTCTGGGAGAGGATAATTGTTGGGGACTATAACTGGTGAGGGCAAAAGAAGGTGCTGCAGTGGAGTGGAGGGCGTAGGACACATGGAGGAAATGTAGATAGTATGGAAATAGCTATCAGAAGTCTTCATAGCCTGCTTGTATGTGACAGAAGGCAAGTATCCCTATCATTTCCACTACACCGATGAAGAAACCTGAAAAAACAGGGCTGACAGTTGTCACGGCGCAGCACACGGTTAGAACCACAGGCTCATTCAATGTCATTTGTGTTTCTAACCGTGATTCACATCGCAAGTGTAAAAGACAAGAGTTACCTGCCCTTGGGCTTCTTAAGCCCCGTGATTTGGCCCTGGCCTCTTCTCCAATTCACACAATTTTGCTGCATCACTTCGGTTGTGTTTGCATCAGTTGAAAACTTGAGAGTGAGTTTTTGGCCAGAGTAACCTTCACAGGGCCTGAGTCCTTTCAGCAAGCTGATTAACAGTATGTGGTAGGTACTCTGCATGTATTTTAAATGAATGAAACTGTTTACCAGTTTGTGAAAGTAAAATGCAAGACTGGAAATTGTTAGGTAGAAATCAAACTAGTAAGTGGCCAAGAAAATGCATTAATTCCCGTAATATACACGGGAATATATAATATGACTCCAATGAGACAGTAAGATCACAAAAATGCAAGGGGATAAAACGCATACTCAGTCGGCATCTTTATTCTCTAAGGTGTAATTGCCGCTAATTACTTTTGTCTCAAAACTTAAATATGGAAAATAGTAACCCTACATGTCACACAAGAAAGACTAAAATGTGTTTCGATAAAAGCCTTTCTTTAAAGAAAGGCAAATACATGTTTCCCATTTGCTGCTGAAGAGCAGCTGCCCTGCACTGCCTCTGCCCATGCTGCATACACATGAAAAACTTGTCAAATGTGAATGCCCACCCTCTATGTACTTTTAAAAGTGCACGACGCATACAATTTGTATAACAACAATAAAAGGTGCTGATAATAAAAGATGCTTTCATCTGGAAGATGTCTATGTCCTTTGGGACTATCCATCCTTCCTGCACATCCATTTCACATCCCACACTGCAGATAATCTTGCGAGTCCTGCTGTCCTCCTCGGCACGCCACTAGTCTAATGCAAACATTTATTTTCTGCGCGTGAGCATTTTCCCGCCAAACTTTTCTGGAGCCACACAGAAACAGATGATTATTACTAACCCAACTTTCACAAACAGCAGTTGTGCCCAGATTTAATGGCTGGCCGGTATGACACTGCTGTAATAGGGACGCTCAGGAGCATACCCGGGAGGTGAGAGGACACATATACGCATGTCCTGCTGCCTGAGCTGAGAACGAGATTAAATTGCGGAGGGCTACCGACTTGCCCACAGGCAACGCGTGGCCGCACCATAAGTGCACAGTGGCAGGATTTAAAGCTGTGCCACAGTTTTACTTTTCACTCCAAAAAGGGGATGTTGTACTTCTGTACTTACTGGATTAAGATTCTTTTTTCTGGAACAGGATCATACTCATGGGGGAAGTAACGAACTGATCCTGCATGTGCAGCGTTAGGCATAGGAGTACTTCTACCTTTCATACTCCTGGATTCAGGATCTGGCATCAGTATGTCAGCTTCAAGCCCTTTAGATGTAGAATTTTTAGCATAGGCTCATTTTCCATGAGCAGGCAGTGACAGGCACATTGGGGTTTGCGTGATTTGAATATTTTAATTAAGTTGGAAGCGTGGCACCAGTCAGACTGAAAAATAAACCCAAACATTTAATGCTTGAGCCTACAGGATGGTGCACACCACCCTTAGCCCAGCAGAAGTTGAGGATCCCCAACCAAGACCTTGCAGAATCCAGCTGAAGCCAGAGCTCTGACAAGGTGCTGAGAGCCTCGGAGGTCTATTGAGTGACACGCAGTTTGTGGGCAGTCCGACAACGGCAAAAATAATTCTATTGCAAAGGCAGAAAATGCCAGTCGGAATAAGCAGGAGTCAAGTGCTTTCCTTGCTTAAATAGAAGCAATGCAAGGCTGACATCTTTTAAAAAAGGAGGGTTACTCTCACAGTCCTCTTCCTAGAAGTTTCACTTCCTTAGGATATGTGGTTATTTCGGGTTACCACAGCAACTGTCAGAAGAGAAGGCATTTTATTTTCTTGTTTTGTGTTTACACGGAAGAACTGGGAAGACCACCGTGTACTGGTACAAGAGGAAGGATTACAAAAGCCTGCCCCGAACAAAAGGAGCTGTGTGGAGATCTTCCTACTGTACAAAGGTTCACAACAATTCCTTTCCTGTGAAGCCACGTGGAATACTCTGAACAGCTAATATGGGGTACTCAGGAGATGTCTAGCCCAACAGTGATGTGAAAACCCTTTTTGTGGTGATCCAAGGTGAAGTGGGTGGGCCTCTGCCACACACTTTGCTCCAGGCAGGGGTACACAGCTCTCCTTGGAAAGCGTGTGGCTTCAGGTTGTTTGCTTTGTCTGGTTTTGTATCGCAGCTACAGTCCCAGCGCTGTTCTCATGAAGTGGGTTTGGTAGGAATCGGTGCTGAGCGCCTCAGGATCCGCTCCGACATCTTGAGTATCGCCCATCCTGTTTTGAAAATGCAGATTTCTCAAAAGAAATGTCTACAGGTGCTGTAGAGCGAGGTTGCAGTAAACAAGCACATGCCTTTCTGTTTGGAGAGATGGGGCTTGGTTGTTTGCATTCTTTACATATGACTGTGCTTCAGAGTGAACTAAAACCAGTTTTGTTATGTAGAAGTTAAATCGAGAAAATATACAACTATGTATTTGAATAGGGAGATTGGGACATCATTGCATTTGTTGGTTTGCGGCTGGTTTACCATAGAGGCATGTGGCACCTGAATGATTTAGGCAGTTACTAGCAACATGTTACCTATTGAGAAGAATGGGATTTAGTTATTTAATTCTGCACTTTTCAGAAAACTATTAAGTGTCTTTCACCTCTGTGCCCCCCCGCCATGCTTATTTGCACTGTCCCAAGCTGATCCAGCTGCAATGTTCTCCAAGAACTGCTTTTTGGCCGATACCCGTAACAGTGGTCTTGTCTCTGGGCTCTGCTGATTTTTCTGAGCAGTTAAACAGCACCCAAATCGTTACCGTGTGAATTCCTGGCCTCCTGAGCCACAGATGTCACACTGGCAAAAACCGGCTTAAATTTGGTAATACGTAGTGTGAGTGCAACAACCTCCAACCTCCCCAAATTATACAAACAGGAAGGGTCTCTCTCGCCCCGCGCCACGGCATGACCCCGGGAAGTCACCCACCGCCTCCCTCTGCCCTGCCGAGCCTCTCTGCAGCAGAAAGCCTGGTGCCGCAGGCCACTGCCTTCAAGCAGATGCCCGTCCCGAATGATGCATCCCACGTCACCGTGCTGTCATTTGCTTCACCTTCAGTATGTATATTTTAACCCTGCAGCTTCTAGGCATTTTCAGGCAACCAGGTATCTCCCACACACTTCCTTGCTTTACAGCGCGTCTCCGGTTTTGCCAGATGACTGCTTCTGGCTGCTGCAGCCCCCGCCAGCTCTCCCGGTGCCCCGCTCCCTGCGCATTAAGACAGTGCTCGGGGTGCCCGTGGGAAGGAGGGGCTGTATTCGCAAGCGCAGGCCTCCCCATCTCCCCGTCTCCCTCCCGTGTGCGATGCTGCTGGAGGCTCCCTCAGGGATGGCGTCCCACCAAGACTATTAAGAAAAGGCCAAAGGAAGTCCCAGGCACCAGCCGCCTACTCCCCTTCTCCCGCTTTTCCTCTCTGTCATGGACCTCTCTCCCGGCACGGCTGCCGGCGTCTCCGTTTAGGCTTCCCAGGGCACAGAGGGACGCTTTTCAACCGTGTGCGCTGCCGGGGACTGACAGCCTCGCATGCCGCAGCTGGAGGCGGCGTAAGCAATTCCCCCTCTTCCTCCCTCAACCGGCCGGGCTGGAAGTTGGGAAAAAAAAAAAAAAAAGAAAAAGACTTCTGGGGTCACTGGGAGGGGAAAAAAAATTCCTCGTCACGTCTGTGGCGTCTGCGAAATCGTCCCGAGAAGGAAGAGGAGGATCCCGCCGCGGGGACCGCGTGTGTTTGGCGGAGGGGGTGGGCGCTGGCTGCGGGGCCGGGGGGATCGCAGCGGCCGCGGGCAGCCCCGCTCCCCCCCGCCGTGGACGGGAGGGGCTCTGCCTTCCTGCGGCGCCGGGGAAGAAGGGGCCGAGCCACCCTGCTCCCCGCCCCGGGAGGGGGTGAGAGCCGCCCCGCTCGGTGCCGGGGGCTCGGCGGAGCAGGGGCTGGGGTGCCCGGGCCGGCCCCTCGCCGCGGGCCGCCGTCTATGAGGCGCCGGCGGGCCCTCCCTCCAGCGCCGGGAGGCGGCACAGCCCCGGCGGGCAGGGCAGGGCCGGGCCGGGCCGGGCCGGGGGGGGGGAGCCGTGCGGCGGGTGGCACCCCCCTTCTCTCTTCCTCCTCCTCCTCCTCCTCTTCCTCCTCCTCCTCTTAACTTGGCCGCGGCGGCGCGGGGCGGTGCGCTTCGCCCTCCGCCGGCGGCGGGGGATGCGCGGGCGGCGGCGGGATGGCCTCGGCCGTGTTTGAGGGCACCTCGCTGGTGAACATGTACGTGCGGGGCTGCTGGGTGAACGGGATCAGGCGGCTCATCATCAGCCGGCGGGGCGACGAGGAGGAGTTTTACGAGATCCGCACCGAGTGGTCGGACCGCAACATCCTCTACCTGCATCGCAGCTACTCCGACCTCGGCCGCCTCTTCAAGCGGCTCCTCGACTCCTTCCCCGAGGACCGGCCCGAGCTGTCCCGCTCCCCCTTGCTCCAAGGTTTGAGCAGCCTCCGCGGGCCCGGCCCTCGCTTCTTGGCTGGCGGGCGGGCGGGCTGGCTTTCAGCCGCTGCCGCTTCCCCGGGGGTGGCGGTGGCGGGGCGGGCGGGCGGGCGGTCCCAGCCGGCGGGGGGACGGGGGATGAGGAGCCGGAGCCGCTGCGGGACCGGACGGGGCGGAGGGGCAGGAAAGCTGCGGGGGCGTTTTGCGGTCGGAAACTCCTCCCGGGCTGTTGATTTCTGTTGTATTTTTTTGGTAAATATACGGTGGGGTGAGGGGCTGCCCCGCAGCCCGGGGGGGGGGGGGGGGCAGCCCCGCGGGCTCCGGGCTCCCGCAGGAGGGAGACCCCAGCCCCGCCGCTGTCCCCAGCTCCGCGGGGACGGGGGGCTCCGGGCTGGGCTGGGGGGGCAGAGGGGTCCCTGTTCGCGCTGCCCCTCCCCGCTGCCTCCGGCCTCCCCGAGGTTTCCCGAGGGAGGGCTAGGGGGGTTTGTTGGCAGGAGAAGGGCTGTAGCTGAAAAATCTCCGCATGTTGGTATGTTGTTTGCCACAAGGAGAGGGGGGAAAAAAAAAGAGGCAGCGGCGCTTGCCAGTGGACGGAGCGACTCTGGGAGCTGGCATAATTCCTCGCATAACTTCTGCAAAACAGGGGAATTGCACCGGCGGTTAGAGCCGTGTTTTCTCTTTTCGTTTCTGAGGTGGATTAACCCAACTCGGGGGATGTCGCCCATGCTCAGGCCTCTCTGTGCAGAAGCAGAATGTACCTATTAAGCTGTCTTGGGGTTTGGTTTTAATTTGTTTAACGTTTGGGGTATTTTTTAGATACAGTTACGTGTTTTGCTCTAAAATATTTCAAGTGTGTAGAGTGGTGCAGAGCATCCCCTCATCTGAAAACGGATGTGTGCGTAGCACTTCAGTCTCCCCAGTTGTTTGAGTAACCGCATAAACGATTTGATTGAACAGGAGCAGGGAGAAGCTGGTATTTTGTGAATGTTTTCCTCTGTGAGAGGATGGGGAAGTTCTCCCCCGCTCTCACTTCGCCTCACACCTCGCTAGTGTGACCCTCCCCTTGCAGAGGGTCTGCGTTTTGACATTCTCGGGGCTGGTTCTCCACCCTGCGTACCGGTGTAAATCCACCGGACTTATTTCTGGGCCCTACCTGTGTGACAGCGGGCTCTGTTCCCGGACGGGGGAGGCAGCGCCAGCGGGTCTCTCCCGCGCTGACTCGCCAAGGGTGTTTTCGGACGGGTGCTTCAAGTGAGACAGGTCTTTTCCTATTGTCCTGCCAGATCCCTAACCTCTGGTGGTGGGGTGGGGTGTGGGGGGGTTGTGCCTCATTTAAAAATGCTCATACCTTTCCCTCTCCTTATCTTCTTTCCGCCGCGGTCGCGGGAGCCGCAGCCCGCCCCCCGACGGGTGTCCCCGGGCGCTGGGCTTTTGCCCTTCCCGCTGCGGGGAGGTGGCAGCTCGGCTCCGCCGGCGCCGGGGGAGCTCCGCCGCCACTCGCAGGCCCCGAGTGCCCTCTGCAGACGGCGGGGATGGGCGCAGGGCTGCCGGGCTGGCGGCAGCCTCGCCATCCCCTTGCTGCCCGCTCCGGGGTGCGGGGTGGGAGATGCTTGCCGGCAGTGGGTGCCGGAGGGGGGCTGTGTCCCCCCACTTGGGTGCAGGCTGGGAATGGGGAAGTCCTCTTCTTCTGTTCCTGCAGATTCCTACCCCCCAACCTCCCCCAGCCCTGCTGTGTGCCTGGCATAGCGTGCTTATACAGTGTCTCATGCGATTAGGTTGCTGATCAGGGATCTAAAATATTGCGAAAATTTATTATCCATTGCGGGTGCCCTACCTAAAGTACTGTGAGCGTGATTTTTAGTAGTGCTGAGCAGCAGTAAATTCTAAATAACATGGCCTTTAAGTGTATATGGCACCTGGGCCCCGGCTTTTGAGGATGCTGGGTAGGTCTGGAGCGAGCCTGCCTGTGGCCTGCAGGGCACAGCACCTGCCAGGGTCACTGTGACTAAAATTTGACTTTCCAGGGCACTGGTAGTCCTTGTACTTGTTGGCTTTATGGGGCTCTGAAGAGTAGCTTGGCAGCTGGGCTGGGGCGTGTGCTGGGTCTGGCCGCAGGCAGACTCGGTCCTTGCTGGTCCTGGCCTCCTGCCCCTCCCAGCGTGCTCCTGCCTCATCGCTTAGGCACAGGAGCCCCTGCAGTCCTAAAGCCATTCTCATTCCTCAGCGCTTCTCTCAGGCGAGCGTGGTTCCTCTCCTGTCTCAAGACCTGCCACAGCTTTTGTAAAATATTAAACTGTTTTCACATCTCTCTGAGGCATCGTTTGTGCAGTTGGAACCAGATGGGATTATAGTCCCTTGCACTGGCTCTACTTGACACTCCCAGGTAACATACACCATTAGTGCATGAACAGCTGGGAAAAGAGTAAGCATCCTCAGCCTGCAACGCTCAATTCCTGCCTAAGACCTGGAGCCAGCAACCTTCACTTACCCTTATCTCAGGAACAGGCGTACTGACTTCAGTAGAATTGGGAATGAGCAAAGCATCAGTCCAGGATTTGAAAAATCGAAACCAAATATAAGCAGATCATGATCTGTTCAGCTTGGTGAGGGGGTGGGGGTTAACTTTGCAACAGAGACAGAATAAAAATCAGAAGTAGTTTCTAAGCAATCACAGCGCGCTTCACAATTTCAGTAATACTCTGTTTAAAATTACGCTGCTCCTGCTCTGAAGAAAATTACTTTGCAGAGTGTGCTTCTCTGCATAGAGAACACTTCATCATACCAGCATTTTAAAGTGACTGGCCACAGCCTTGTATAACTTCACAAAGTTGAAACATAAAAATCTCATTCAACTAAGTGGCGCTGATGCAAAGCTTTGGATGTAAGAAGAGATTGCATGGGGCATGTCCGGTCTTTACAAAACTCATGGGGTAAGCATGGTTTCTTAATGTCCTGTTTCAAAGCAGACGTCCTGCTGCCTACGGTGAAGCTCAAGATACTTCACCCAACCAAAACACCTGACAAAAGCACACTTGTGTGTGTGTTAGCATTCAGTCATCTACGTTTGTGTGTGAGTATTTTTATATACATACAAATGTATATGCATATGTATGTGAGTTTGTATATGTGTGTGTGTTTATCTTGGGCTTTCTGAAAGAAAGTGAGTATTACCTGTGCCTTTTATCTGGAGGAAGTGGTAAAATGTTGCAAACTAAATTTGCATTGCATTGAAGGACTCCAGAGTCCCTACAGATTTGCCTAAGGAGCATTAAAAGGACTAGCATTATCCTACAGCTCAGTCAAGCTGCAGTACGTTACATTTTAGGGATATGGTTGAGGAGTGAAAGCTTGAGCTATTTGATGTTATTAACTTTTTAAAAGAAGATTTTTTTTTTAAAAGTCAGCAATATTAGAAAGAGTTGGTTGTTACCATTATTGCTGGTTTCAGCAAACAGCTCATACTGAGCAGGACTGTGCTCTTTCTCTTGCTCAGCAACAGCAAACCACCCTCTCCTTTCCTGTCTCCACCCCTCATCCCCTTGGACTGACTTCCACAATGCTCCCTCTCCATATTTCTCGGGGCTGCTGCGTGCTTTGAGATTGCAGAGGAGAGGATGGGAGGTACAGTTTTCTGCAGTGGCTGTTCATCTTACCCTTTCTTTGATATGAGAAGAGGGGAGGTCCCGGGGGGGAGTATGGCATTCACACAATCTGGTCTTGTCTTTGATAACTAATAAGAACATGTGGCAAAGTGCACTCCCTGCATCTGGAGTGTACTATCATGCTAAGGGCCAAGGACGTTCAACAACACAAGGCATCTTGCTAATACGCTGGTAAACAAGGTTAGATATGTGCATACCTGCAGGGTGACTAAATATGATTCACTGTGATGTTACCAGTAACTTCCTAGTATTTATTTGTGTCTGAAATGTGCCCATCCCTTGCTCTAGGCTTATGCACAAAAGAGGACCACAGAAAAACACAGGCTAGTTCACTCTTAGCAGAGCTAGAACACAGCCTAATGTTACTAAACTGTGTTTCTATATGCAAAAAAACCAACTTTTGTGTTTAAATCAGTCTTCATGAGAAAGGCAGCACGATGGACTTAGAAGCCGACTTAAAATTGATGATTTAGAAATAGTTGCAACAGACCCAATAGACACTGGAAGTGAAGTATAAATCTGGAAAAGTACTCTTTTTTCCCCCTCCTATTTTCTCTAAATGTTACTTCTGAGGGGTTCTCATCTAAGATTTATCTTAGAACTTGATCCAGCTGCAGCGCAGTCAGCAGTCAGACACCTGCCTCTGACTTCAGTGTGGGCAGGGTCAGCCCAGTAAGTGCTGGACCAGGAAGCCAGAAGAGCGCGTCAGCAGCCTTTCAAAGTTGGGATTTGTTTTGCCCTTGGAGTGGCAGGGTGTTTTCTGGCAATCCTCCTCTGCCACTGTTTTGTTGCCTTTGTCATCAGAACAGAGGCTCAGATGCTCTTCCAATATCGCTGTTCATATTGTGCCTACGTGTAGTGCCTGGTCCTGCTCTGATACTCTGAGCTGTCAAGTCAGAAGCTCTCTTCAATCTTATAGATTTTTATTTTGCTAGATGGGCCCTCTCTTCCCAAAGTGCTCATTTTCCTCCCCCCTCCTTCTTTCCATGCCTCCTCTGACTCATTCTGCTCTGTCATGGCCTTTTTTCCCCTCGCTGTCCTTTCTGTTATTTTCTCTCTGCTTCTCCAAGTTGATTTCCCTGAGCCGCTTTCTGTTCCCTTTCTTTGCCTCCAGGTTTCCCTCACCAGCTTGCTGCCATCCGTGGTTATCTGTGGCTCTCCAGGACTTTTCTGTTGCCTTCTGCCTTGCTGGCGCTCAACCTCTGTCCATCCATAGAAGTTCTCCAGTAGTGGTGGAGATATCCTATAGAAACTTTGCATCTGTAGCTTGCCTCATAGTGTAGAGGTAGTCACTTCACCTGCAGCAGACCCTGAGCAGTCCTTCCCAGACGACTAATGCTGAGCTCTAGCTCTGAGGCTTGTGCCTGCCCTCCGACGTGGTTGCCTCATGTGGGAAGCAGATGACCGGCTGTTTTCTGTGTCTGAGTGGCTGTGCACCAGGAAGCACATGGGAAGCTCCTCCAGGGCTGCCATTGGAAGGACTCGCACAAAGCAGAAGGCAGTTCCTGAAGAGCCGGCCCAGGAGCATTATGTTTGCTTGCAAATGTCGCATTCATAACTTACAGTTTTCTATATGCTGCATTATAGTGGTGGTGTTGTTTACAAGACCATCTGGGAGTGTGATTTATGAGAAGAGGGAGCTCTACAGAAGCAGCATAGCGGTTTCCACAGACAGCAGCTGTTTCGGTGCTGTGACAATACAGATAAATACACTGCACCTATTGTGCTCTTTTCATTGTTGGCATTGTCAACAGTTCATTAGTGGAGCTTGCTCAGAGCTTCTGTCTGGCAGACAAAGGATGCAGCTCTTGGTTATCAGGCTCTAGCAGCGCTGTATAACCAAAATTAAGTTTGGGGCTTCTGGGTTTGTTTTTTATTAGCTGAATTTCATGGTTCATCAGTAATGATGGAGATAAATGAAGCTGGCTGTATCATTATAAAGCTAAGCACAAGTTGCCTTTTTGTGGTGGATGAGGCAATGTGTCTGAGAGGCTTTTGGTGGAAAGAAATGGAAATGAGGTTGTTTTTTCACAACGGTTCTCACCTGATAAGAAACCAGCGCAAAAAATGGTTGTAGGATCTTGCATTTTTCATCAGGCTTTGACTGCTTTGTTCGCTTTTATCTTGTGCTTCTTTGACATCTTTTTGTTTCTTGTGGCTCATCAGGCATCAAGACAGGGAGCTCTGCGGGGAAAGCCTGTCTGCTGAGTGCTGTCACCAGGAGGTGCCGTCTCCCCTCCAGAGATCCTGGGAGATCCCATAACTAATAATACGTGTGTGGAAAACCCATCTGCTGGAGGGTCTGGACTTTTCCACTTTTAACTTGCCTCCTTGTGCTTTGCACGGGTATTCAGGTGTGCCAGTCCTCAGGTGGTCACAGTCACAACCCCTGCTCTGGGGGATTTCAGTTGGACAGTTCTTTGGATAGGACTTTGCTCTGTCCATATTTTTACATCTCTTGCGTATGAACTGCAAAAGATTAAATGGCCTGTGTTAGAGCTAGGTGTGCGCAGTGTGGGCAGGGTTTTGAAAGCTCTCTCTCTTTCTGCATCTAACAGATTTCTCTCAGTATCTTCAATATGCTCGTTGCTACCTAGTGGGACTTCTAAAAGTATGGAGTGACTTACATGCACTTTGTGTACTTACACCTCTTAAAAAAACCTGTCCCTGTTTTGTTCCTCAACATCAAGTTTAAGAAGGGCAGCATGACACGTAACAAATTTCAAAAATCCACCTCCCTGCACCCTTCTTTTCAACTCCATCGTATCCTTTTAGCTGCTCCCTGAGTAATGCCACCAAGACGGATCTTATCAGTGATCTTGCATAAATAGTAAACCCTTTGTAAAGGCTTTAGAGACTGTAGTGACTCTTGTCATATGAGATGGATGAATTTCCCCAGGAAGGGAGGGGGCAAGTGTGTCTGCCCCAAGAGAGGGGTGTCATAGAATTAGGCAAGAGGCATCAAAGAGGAGTTGCCAGAGCTGCCAGACTAAGTCAGACCAGTGCTGTAGCTAGCTCAGAGATCCTGTCCCTAATGATGAGAACCAGATGCTGCAGAAGATAGCATAAATAACCGTCAGAGAACAGAAAAGTGACAGTCCTGGTCTCTAGTAATTGGAGATCTGATATCCCTGATTGCCTGTAATTATCTGCCCTTCTCTGGATCTTATCAAGCCTTTGGACTTAAGGGATTCCTGTGGTGTTATTTCTGCAGTTATTGAAGAAAAGTTGTGTGAAACAAGCTTTCCCATCTGCTGTTTTTTTGAATTTCCTGTTTTTTTGAATTTCCTGTCTTTACATACCACTGAGTATTCCTTTGTCCTTCTAACAACCTTTTATCCTATTCTCCTCCATCAGAGAGGAGGCTGCTGTAAGTGGGAGCTGTTTTGGCCTCCTCAGAGTCCAGTCTAAGACGGCTAATGCCATAGTTCCCAGGCAGTGAGGTTCAGGGAACATGTGTCTGCAGGGAGGAGGGATGCTACCAGGGCAGCTGCTGGGGAGGGGAGAGGCATCGTGGCCACGAAGCAGGGAAAGATGCCAGCTGAAGTGGTATTGGGAAGAGCCCAGCTCAGCAGAGGGAGGAAATGGGAAACAGTGCAAAGGAGCAAAACAGCAGAAATCATTGGGCTGAATTGCCACCTTTCAGCCCTGGTCCACATCCCAGCTGGGTAGCTTCAGTCCCTGCATGATTCTGTGGAATATCAGTCCTCAGGGAAATTCAGAAGTCACCTTGACATGGTGACATGACAGATCAGCAGCCTGATCTGACTTTGGACTTGGTCCTTCTTTGGATGAACCAAATGACTGCCTGAAATCTCTTCCACTGGCCATTATTCTGTGATTTTGTATACCTCCTCTCGTGGCTGGGACCTTCCTGCTATTGCTCCATCTGCATCCTGAATTGTGTGTGTGTGCACGTGGGTTAGAATATATCTGAGGGAAAGAAGGAGGAATGAGAGTACAAGATAAAAAAGATTGAGCACTGCAGTGTTAATGAATACTGTAACTGGGGAAAAAGAGCATATCTCCTGTTGAAGCCATGCAGTCTGGTCAGGAGAGAGAGCAGAGTAGCAGTCTCCTGTGCAAGACAGCTTATGTGTCTTCCCTAAAGATTTGAAATCCCTAACTGCTGCTCATGGGCTTGTGCAAAGAGATAAGGATGGGCTCAAGATCTGAATCTATAAGCCTTAAATCTTTCTTGCATTGTGGGTTAGCAGAACACATTAAGATTTCTCCCTTGATTTATTTGCTACTCCTTTTTCCACTTTGATATCTACTCTGCAGTCTTCTCACAGGGGATGGAGAGAGGATTAGGTGAGGAGGGCTCAATGCAATATTTTAATCTTCATGTACATACTAAAATACACAGCATTTAGGAGTATCACCATTCCATCTTGCACACATCTTCAGAAAGTACACCTTGGCTTCTGCTCTTGCTCAGCCTCCTATACATATTGAACTGATTTTGAGGAAGTAGGAGATCTCTTGGACACTCTTTGTTCCTCTCCTGACACGATCCTGAAGTGGAGTCCTTCAGACTGGAGAAATAGGGTTTGCCTACAGTTTGAGATCATGTATACATAGTGGCAACACATCTCCAGAAAAACAGACTTCTGTGTATCATCATTGAGAGATGGCATATGAGACATACTTCACTTAGGCATGAACTTACTCTTCCTTGGAAGGCACCAGAGGATTGTTGAGACAACGTGCTCATCGTGGACACCAACCATCAGGACTGCACTGTGATTTCATTACGAGCCATGGAGCACATGCTGTGATTCCTGTCCCGCTTCATTTGGTAGAAGCATGCAGCACATTATCTGCGGTTGTCAAAATGTCATTAGTTGCAGATTTGGTGGCTCACGTGGCAGTAATAGGACAGGCCTACCAAGGCTTTCATGTTGACATCAGGAATTGGCTCCCAGTTCGTCCTCCTCCTCTGCTGAGCTCGTTTCCTGCTTGTTGCAGCTCTGGGCCCCTCTCCCACACCGTGAGCCAGCGTGCCAGGTACGCAGCTGCTGGCCGGCGCTCTCAGCCTCCTGCAGCTGCTCCAGCACCAGGGTCCCAGAGCAGGAAGGATGCTGCAGGCCTCTCGTGCTGTTTGTGCCGTGTTTTTTCCAGAAACGTGTTGCTATGCGTAAAGTTGCGATGTACACGTGGTCTCAAACTGCGGGCGAATACTTTTCATCCAGTCTTAAGGACTCTGCTTGGGGCTTTTGGTCAGGAAAGGGGCAGAGAAGATGTCAAAGGGATTGCCCCCTCCTTTCTTAAAACGAGGTTGCTGACTATGGGGGTTGTGCGTACAGCAGAACCCTGCTAAGAGCAAATATCCTGCCACCCTGGGTTAGGCGGTGTGCCTGTATTGTCCCTCCTGTCACCCAGTGTGTGGGCTCCCTTATGCACAGGGTGAAGAAATCTTAGAGGTTTGTGGTATTTGGCAATATGATTTGTGGTAAAAAAGGAGCCAGTGGGACTCCAGTTTACCTCAAGCCCTATAAACATAGGTGTTTATGGCATTTAAATCCCTTGAAGTGATAGCTGATTGTCCAAGCACAGTACGGGTAACAAGACAGAGAGCAAAATTTTCCTGGGAGGAGTTTGCGCATGTTTTCCATTAGCGGTCAGACAGGGACCAGGGCAGAGGAAAAGGCATGAGAACAGCCTTTCACCATGACCTCACGAAGAGATTTCCCAGCTCTGATCTCAGCTCTGTTGCATGACTGAACAAGTGGAAGAAAGCGCAACTGGTTCCAGGCTGCCGGTTGCTTTATTGGTGTCTTATTTTTATTTTATAGCAAACTGTCTGAATAAGGGTTCTTGGGGTCTAAAAGCCCCAGATGGAAAAATAGGTACATATTTATGGTCCGTGGGCAGAGAGACGACAGCCTCAGGACATGTTGTACCTGCTGTACGGATGCTGCATACGTGGCCAGTGAGTCCTGTGCACTCCAGGTGCATCCAGCTTGTGGTGCATTGGTGTCAGGGTTAATGAATTTTAGAGGTTCTGGGGTCTGTCTGCAGAGTCAGCTGGCATGTGCCTCGTGTCTGTTTGTCCAGGTGTTTCCAGCATCTGGAGATCCTACACCAGTGTCTGGCTTTTTTATTTTTCTTCTTCTCTGCCTCGTCAAAGCTTCCGAACAGGGTAAAGCTGGCAGGCAGAGGAGAAACCCCGACAAAGTGAAGAATAGAGACAGAAAACTCAGGTGCAGTTCTGTGGCTCTTCTTTACACAAGTCCTGATTCCTGCTCAAGCTTAGTCGGGCTACTTGCATGAATATGTAGTGCCTGGGTGAGAAAGGTGTTTGAATCGGGCATCCCAACCTGCAGTGTCTTGCTGCTTCTGCTGAGGCTGGGGTTTCCTGAGGTGAAGCCTTTGACAAGAGCTGTTTGAGGTATTCCCCGCTGCTCACCTAATTGTGCTGGCAAAGCGGAGGCAGCCCTGTGTTGCGGTGTGGGAGAGGAAATGAGTTGCAAGGGTGGGTGCAAGCACCTTAAACCAGTGTTGCCACCAGTGTTGCCAACTGATTTCACCTCGTGAAATCAGTATTCCTCATGCACGTATGTACTATGGTTGATGGCAGCAGCCAGTTAGCGAATGCTGAAAGGGAGCGAAAGGAAGGACTGGGGCCTCCGCTCCTCTTGGCTGCTTGGGCAGGCAGTGCCTTGCTCCGGGTAGCGTGGCTGTGGGGTTGTGAGCAATCCCTCGGGTTGTGGGATTGTAGGCTACGACTAACTGAAAACCACGAGGGCATCTGTTAACTCTTAAAAACAGACTTGTAGAATTAAGATAAATGAGGGCCTTACAAACTTTGTGACTATTGCAGAAGAAATTACAGGGTTCAATATATATATAGCCAGTCAAGTGGTTTCTGTGTATTTGGACTGTAGACATATGAAAAAGAAGGTTTTAGCCCAGCCAAACTGAATTCCCTGTACAGGGAATTCATGTAAGGTCAGCAGCTTTACACCCCAAAGCTGTGCATCTGTAATCATTAAGCACGTATATAGGAAGCTGCCCAGGCAGATGTATCACTTACTCTCCTTCCTACGCCGTCTGCCTTTTGGTTTTGATATTACTAAAAGCTTCAGTAAGGAACAGTTTTTATTGTGTCAGATGTTACAAGTTGTCTGTGCCAGTTTCCAAGTGGGAGTGTGGGTTTGCATGGCTGGTGCCTTTCCAAGAGCTGGAAGGAGGAATATACCAGGGCTGGAAATTCCTGGTGAATGCAAGAAGCTGTAAAACCTCCTACTGGGTGATCTGTGACAGTGCGACAGGCTGACGGCCTTGTCTGACTTCTCTTGCTGAAGCATAAAAAGGCCGTGTGGACCTGCAGATGCTTTCCCTGATTACTAATGAGAGAAAATTCTGCTTGGCTCAGAGGACAAATGCTCAGTGTTGTTGGTGAGGTGTTTTTTTCCTCCCTTTTCCTCCCTTTTCCTCCCTTTTCCTCCCTTTTCCTCCCTTTTCCTCCCTTTTCCTCCCTTCCCCCCCCTTCCCCCCCCTCTTTTTCCCCCCCCTCTCTTTTTTTTTCCCCTCCCCCCTCCCCAGTCTGAATATCTTCATTTGTTTGAGAGTATCCCTCTTCCTGGTAAAATACTAGTTTCAACAGTAAATGCTTATTTGGAAAAGGGTCTGAGGTCAAGGGCGGATTTGAGAGAGAGCAGTCGAATGCCGAATCCCGCGTGGGTCAGCGATCAGGTGTTTGCCTGGAAGGTGGTAGCTGCAGTCAGGCAGTCTCTGCTCTGGCCGTGTCAGTATTTATGCGGACTGGAGCAAGACCAGCAGGAGAAGTGGAGGCACCCCACGGTAGCTGGCACCGGGGTGGCTAGCTCTGTTTTCTCTGATGTGGGCTACGGCAGGGCGACAGCATGTTTCTAACGTCATAGGTGGGTGTCTGAGCCGTGGGGCCATTGACAGCTTCTTTTTAGGGAAGATGAAAACACTTTTTTTGAAAGGTTTGAACTTCATTCAGATGTGGGAGGGGAACATATTTGTGGAGGGGTGAAGCAGATCCACCCAGGCCTTCTCACACCCAGTAGTTAGGAAGATGAAGGGTGCTGGTCTGCAATTCAGGTCTGTAACGTCAAGCACAACCCACCTAATATGCAGTCTGTGGACCCATGCAGAGGCGTTAATTTGCGTTTACAGCCTTTCAGAGAATTTCCATGCAAAACTACCCGATTGTAGTGTACGGCAGTCAAAGCAGGATACGCCGCTGCCTTCCTTATATGCCTGCTGGTATGCTCCCCTCTGCTGTCATAAGAGGGAGCGAGCTGTACCGGGGTGAGGTGGTGGCGATGCCAACAAAACCAGGCAAAATGAGGGACTGTCGAGCAATAGAAAGGCTTATGTAACCAGACGACTTTTGTGGGACACCCATCAAGTAAACCTGGTTGCTCCGGGGACAATCTCGGTTTTATTTAGAGCTGTAATTGGAGGAGAGCCGACAGCTTCAAAGTCACACTTTTGTCTGGAAGGTTTGTGTGGGATCATATCTCGTTGGTAACAAACAGCAAGGGTTGATGCAGACTGAAACTGTGGATGTTGTCCTCACACTGTTGCATGTTTGATGGCTCTTTCTGTATGTTTGCCTTTTGAATAGGGAGATGGAGATGCACTTAGAGTTTAACACAATTTTAGTGTATTGAAGTGGTTTCTCACACGCTGCTTTGCAGATTTTTAGTTTTGGTGGTTTTGATTTATTGGGTCTTTTTCTGCTCCAGCTTTTTGTATTCTTTTTTTTACCAGTGAAGCTTGTTAAATTTAATAGTCTCTTAGGTATTTCATTTTCATGCGTGTATTCTGTTCCTTGGAAAAGCTGCCCAAATGTAGAGGTGAAATGATGATTGGGTTAGAAAAAAGTAGGTTACAAAGATCAGAAATAAAAGGGCTGCTAGAGGGGTGCAAGATTTTTGGGGTTTGCTTCTCCTCATATTCCCTATATGTGCACATAACTTGTGCTATATTTCCCTGAGTCTGCTAGAGGAGAGAGAAGTTACAGATGTCCTGCAGGTTATACATATGAAATACGGTATTACAGTTGAAGATCCCCATATTGAGCAATTCAAAATTAGAAGCATTGTAATGCATCATTCTGGACACTGGACAGCAAAATTTCCATTCTAATCCCTTCTGCAGCACTGTGATAATTCAGTGATTGAAAAAAAAAAACAACCAAAAAGTTGTTTTGCACTTGAAGAACATGATACTGAGAAATCTTCCTTGGCCCGCTCACTGGGGCTTACATTCAGAGAAATACAAGACTGCTCTCAGAGTCTCTTGTTTAGCTTGTGTTTAGTCTTTTCCTCTTATCTGTGGGTTGTGGTTTTTGGTTTTCTTGGGTTTTCTTTTGCTTTTTATTGACAGAAAAGAGGATGAATCATGGTTCTTGGAAGCAGAAGACAGGCTGATTATCACTGCTGGAAATGCTGTGTAGTGAAACTGTGGGTGAGGGAGTAGGTGGTTCTACTTCTGCTCGTCTTGCAACTCCTAAATATGATCATAAACAGCTGAATTTGTGTCAGGCTTGCAACTCTTCTTGTAACTACACCCACCTCAGTTTACGATACACGCTTTATCATCAGTGTGGGTTAAAAGACATTTCTGGGAGGCATGATATCTGAGGTCATTCCACATCTTCTTGAGCGGCTGCTTCTGGCTGCTGAAGTGTGTGTGCACATGAACATGTGCTTTTGTCTATGCTCACATTGTTTACTTTGTTTCTAGGGCTCATCACAATAAAAGAAGCCCATGATATAGAAGCCAGACTTAATGAAGTGGAAAAGCTTCTGAAGACTATTATAAACATGCCCTGGAAGGTGAGTAAGCCAAGTTCCACATTTAGCCCAGCTTGACTCCTCCTTGATGGTGACACGCACTCTCATGCAGATTAGAAAGTGATGGGCTTTGCCAAACTCTAAAAGAAGCAGCAATTTATTGAGCATCTTGGAGAAGTGCTGAGTGCCAGAACCGTGTAATGACGTCTCCAGGCTCCTGCTTGTAATAAGTCTTTCTGTTGTACTATGAAGGGGTGGAAAGGGAGAAGAGAGACAAAGTGAAAACGGATGTCTGTTTCTTTTTCTCTTTTTAAGTATTCAAGATCTGAAGTCGTCCTCACGTTCTTTGAGAGATCTCCTTTGGACCAAGTTCTAAAAAATGACAATGTCCATAAGATTCAGCCAAGCTTTCAAAGTCCAGTTAAAATATCAGGTAAGAGTTGTTAGCTTCCTACATTTGACACAAGAATTACAAAATGAAAATGACTTTATTTGCTGTTCCTCCTATTCTTTCTCCACCAGCAATTCAAAAGAGAGTTCTCCACAGTCTGCTTTATAATATAAAACATATAATTAGCCTTGACATAATAGGCAACATGCATTCAGGCAGTAAAGTGGCAGATGAAACTGAAGGCTGATAAATGCAAAGAAGTGGAGGTAAGGAAAATGCAGTCCTCACTATCGTCACATAGGATAGTGTTGTTACCACTTAGGAAGGAGATTTTGAGGCTATTGATACAGTTCTGTGAAAATGTAAGCTCAGTGCCAAGCAGTGAGCAAAACCAGCAGTGAGAATATTAGATATTATTAGGAAAGGAGGGGAGAACAGAAGAAAGGAGCAGCACGCCATCTTGAATACAGTATGCGCAATTCTGGTCTCTCCATCTCAGAAAGGATATAATAGAATTTAAAAGCATACAAATAAAGGACAAGGATTCAAATTGTTGAACAGCTTCTCTAAGGAAAAGGTTAAATAAAGAAGGACACTTCAACTTTGAGAAGAGATGACAGATGACAGGGGATATGATGGAAGTCTACAAAGTTGTGAATAGGAGTGGGTCAATTACCCTGTACTTCTCATGAAACAAGAACTATAGGTTATCCAATAATGTTGACAGACAACAGGCTTTAAACAAACAAAAGAAAGGTTATAATATTGTTTTGTTTCCATACGGTGCACAGTTACGGAGTGGAACTCATTGTCATAGGATATGGTGGAACTAAAAGCATAAATTACTTCAAAAAGGAATTAGGCAAGCAAGTGGAGGAAAAGTACATTGAGAACTGTCACGAGTGGAGACATAGGAAGTTTCTAAACCACAGGTTGCTGGTGGGTAGAATGGAGAGCAATATTACTCTTATCCTTGCCTATTCTTTCCACCTTTCCCCTTTCATCTTCAACTGACCGTTGTTAAAAGGTTTCTGAACTTTTGGTGTGCCTGGTTTTGTATTTCTATACTGAAACATTTTGTTTGAGCCTCATGGCAACTGCTTGTTTTGTGTCACCAGAAGAGTTTATTTCAGAGAGTGAAATAAAGTTAAATACTACATAGTACTCCAAGGTGCATGAAGTGTTTAGCATGAAACTGGTATCAGTTTTCTTAGGTACTAACAGTATATCGGTTAATGGCCAGTCAGCGTGTCAACATGCTAAAGGTGTAAACAGTGTGTCTTAAGGATCGATCTTATACACAGGGTAGACTTTTTGTAATTGATCCTGAGCGCTGTTTCTAAGCGAACTGGTCCTCTGTTAAATAAATACTCTTTTAATTAAATGGTAAATGGTTTACGAGCCCACCAATAACTCTTTAGAAGTGTACTGTGTAATACAGAGCCTCAGTGAGAAGCGTGGTCTTGCCAGCCCATCTGGGCTGGTCCCTTCTTGTAGGGCCCTCCGAGCCCAGGCTGCAGTGCAGCACGGGAATTGTAAAGAAGAGCCCCCGGGGCCCTACTGCAAAGTGGGGTGACGTAGGTCTGGCTTTCTGGGAGTGAGAGATAGGAGCCAACATGTGTGTCTCACGCCCCATCTGTGGCTAGGGAGGTTTGGATGATGTCTGGAGTCGGTGTGGAAACCTCAGGTAAAATTCCTCATGTGTATGTTCCTGACATTAGTCATCTTCCAAGGGCTGAACGTGGTTACTCACTTTGCGCCTGAACGCCAGGACGTGTTCTCAGCACTGACCCTTGAGAGCATATTCACTGGTTTTGTCTGAAATATGTTGCTAGTCTGTGAGACCGGAGCTGCAAAGTGGGTCCTAGCACCTGCCCATTATGAAATGAAGGATCCCCAAACTATATGCTGTAAAAATGTTTCAAAGGGTGGCTTCTGTCAGCGATACCTTGTTCTTTTTGCAAACAGGCAAATATCGATAAACGTATTTGGAATTGCATTGGTTAGAAACTGCAGTGTTGCTCTAACTTGGGGCTTTTTGCTGTTTGGAAGGGTTTCATATAATTTTTGTGAGGGTGTGTACCCCCTTGGGGCACACATACTCTGTGTGTGCATGACTGAATCTGTCACGTGGTGGGTACACCAGAGAGAAGACGGTCAAGATGAACCTAAATTCAGAGTAAGGGTGCCTGGCTGATGGACAGAGGCTAGCAGCAAAGGGAACCCTCCTGCCAGCCTGTATGTAGAGGAGCTGTGGAAACCACGTTAGCTGAATAATAACATGTTTTATTTTAATTCTAAATCAATTTTGGTAGAGACAAGTCATACCTAATTAATTGGAGGAAGATTTTCCTACCTGCGGAGCCATCCAAAAACATCTTGTGGTAATTAGTTTTATCATTTAAGTAATCATTACAAAGAATTTAAGAACATAGGCGGAAATTTGATGATAATTAATATTTGCCTCATCTGAATGTCGCACACTGGAAATGGTTTCCATGTCTGGTGGCGTTGTCAGTAGATGGCAGCAAATGTTAACATCTAAAGCAGTTCACACAGCAATGAAATGCTGTAACTCTTAGGTCATGTCAAGGACACTAGGAAAACACTGTGGTATTCATGTTAGTCATAGTGCAGCTTTCTACATGGCTTGCAGACTTAGAAAAGCAGGCAAAAATGTTTTGTATTCTCTGAAAAAGCAAACTATCCCTCACATGGTCCTGTTCAGAGTGGTAGGTGATGGGGAAGACGGAAAGGGCCGCCCTCTTAGATGAAAGCTGAATTTGAATTTATGGTATAAATCTTATACTGCAGTACGATGTTGGTTCAAGATGAGTCATGACTGAAGTATGATTCTACTGGGATTCAGTGGTTTTTTTACCACCCTAAACATATTCTGCTAAAGTGAGTCGCAATAAAATACAGACAAAGATTACTTTCTCAAGAAAAATAGGGAAGCAAGTTCTAGCTTTACCTTAATGTAGGAACATGTAAATGTACACTTAAAAAAATTACCTCTCTTCTTTTTCCTCTCCTGCTCATTACTTGAACTGTATAGTTGAAATTGGTCTGTTTGAGGCAAGGTCTTAGGGGTTCCCTGTACATATGTTGTGTGCCTACAATATTTTCTGCCACGGACTAATTTCCTTTTGTTTGTGCTCATAATGAAAGGCTGTAACACAGGGTCCTCATACCTTGAGGCAGATCATGAGTCATCCCACTTAAGTCAGTGCTGATTTATAGAGAGGTATGTTCATTTTGTGGTGTCCCTAGCGTCATCTAAGATTGTGTGACTGAAAGAAATCCTTGTGACTTGCCTAGTTTTCCTTTCCATGTAGCACAGATGTGGATTAACTTCTTATTCACATCAAATACTATTCTTTAATTATAAACTCTCCCCATGGTAGCAAGTCAGTGGAATTAGGTGTAAATTTTAGCTATTCTGGATTGGAGGTTTCTTACACAGTGAGAAACAAATAAGCAGAGTTGAAGGCAATGTAGAAGATGGTACTGCTTTACATGACTTAAAGATGGCGGTTGTATTAACTTGGAAGGTCACTTTTTATTTCCTTTTTCCTGTCTTTTTGATTTTTGCTTAACTGGCTTAAGCCTGGGACTGTCTAGGAAAAATACAATTATGTTTTGGTAGTGGTAGGTTGCAATATATGGATGGGCTGCCATTCTGCTAAGGGTGATGGGAATTTTGCCACTGGCAATAACAGGGCTGAAATGCCTCAGGGCCTTGCTTCAAATGCTCTGTGTCATGAATTGATTACATTAATAAAATTGCTTAAGCACTGGCAGTTTGCAGATGTAAGAAGCTATGAAACCAACTCTTCATTCCTGCTTTCATGTGCAGATTTTCAATGTCACACACACATCTCAGTTCATAACCATGTCAACTACATATGATATGCGTTGTTTTCCAGCTTTTTTTTTTGATTTTCATCTTGTTTTCTTTCTTCTCCCAACAGAAATCATGCGATCAAATGGATTTTGTTTAGCCAACACTGAAACAATAGTCATTGACCACAGTATACCCAACGGAAAAGAGAAGCACCTGGATGTAGATTCAGCAGAACACTTGTAAGTGAGGTTTGTGCATGAGTAATGCTGTCAGCTTCGGGTAGACTGTAGCTTTCCCACCCCCCTAGCAAAATGTTATCCTCTGTCTAGGACCAACACTTGTACAGCTGTCATTCTGACTGGTTAAAGATTACTGGGCCTGACTGCTAACGCTTTACAGCTCTTTCTATTAAAATGGATAAAATGGCTGTTGGTGAGAATGATTGACCCCAAGGAGCCCACTCCTCTATGTATGAAAAAAAGCTGTGGTTATCATAGGAGTCCTGCCAGGTGAGAATAGAGGAGTTTTTTCTTTCTCTCATGATTGTGATGAGAGGTGGTTTGAGCCCAAATTTGGAATCTCAAACATCCTTACAAATGGAATATCCTACTACGAAGGGTATGCTTTATTTGGGAAGCAAAACACCACCCTTGGAGGAGGGGAACACACCCCTGAACGTAATCGAAGGAAGCTCAGCAGCTGCTCAGATCCTGCGGCATGCTGGGACTTGGTGAAGCATGTGCATTTCATTAGGGGAGAGGGAAGTTAGACTAGTCTTATTTGTAAATTCTGCCTCCCAATGCATGTAGGTATTGTGAGGTCAGAGACCTGTAACCAGGAGGGCTTTCATGTAGGTCTTAAGTTAGTGACTGTATTGACAGACGGGTATTGATGGAAATCTGCTCCTACAGATTTCTGTCATAGCAGGTGATTGATATTTCAATGAGCTTCAGGTAGTGCAGCATTTAAATATTTTTAATGAGAAACATTGACCTACTTTCTCATTAGAGCAGTCAAAATGATGGAAACAGAATACTAAAAGCCTTATGGAGGCTTTATCTTTGAATGCAGCGCTCTGTCTTGCCACATTTGAAATGTGGTCATTGCCAGTCTGTCGAAAGGTTTAGAGCTTGACAAGATTTTGTCAGGGGCTGGAGTGTATCTCTGGCTCCAGTGTAATTTCTTGAAGTCTTTCTATTAACTTATCACTTAGTGTTTTGAACCTTGACCTTGCTAACAGCATTTAAGCTTATAAGCTTGTATTAATGAGGCTGAAGCGACATGCTGGAGGTAATTCTGTAACGCCAATGTCTGGAAATTAAAGTTGTCATAGTTCATAGTGGATCACTCTTTAGTACTGAGAGTGACAAATTATACGAGCAAATTACCAAAGAAAGACTTTTCCTGCCTTATTTTGATTACTTAAAAAAATTTTGATTAAAAAAAATTAAAATCTAGTTTTGATTTTAAAAACGTGCTGCAGCCCAAGCAAAACTTACTGGTCTGGGATAAGAAACTGCCATCATCTAGCTGTCATCCCATTGAAGTCAGAGACTATTAAGACCAGAAAATGCTAATATGATAAAAACTGTATGGTAGGCATGGTTTCCCAGAAACTGTGGTGGAAGAAATAAATCTAGGATAACAGCCTGGCTTTGGGCACTTGTATTTTAACTTCCCTGAAGGAAGTTAAATCAAGAATCAAGAAGCTAATAAATTTCAGATGTCTGTTTTACATGGTGCCCTAAATTTGCCCATCCTGTAGCTGTATTTTATAGCTGAGAGGTAATGGCTAGGAGATAATGGCACTTGTGTAGCACAGCTGTTGTGTAAAAATTGAGCTTTTTTTAAAAGCAGAAGTTTTCTATACTGTTGCTTTAAATGCAGATTAGTAGCCCAGAAAGGAAGCTTTAAAATCTTTCAAAATCCTATGCAGTTCCTTTTTGGTCTCTCTGAAATTGGATTTACGGGACTGGTGTTTTCTATTCTGAAATCAGAGTTAATTCCTTGTGGACTTGTATATCCTCAGATGGGAACTTTTTCCTTCCAGCAACATTAAACTCTGTATGACTTTTGGGTTTTGGCTGCTGATGTACTTGAATCAGATATTTTGCAAAGTAAACCTGTATTTTTTGGAGAGAAGCACTTGCAGCTTCAGCAGGTAGCATTCATTCCCCAAGGTCCCGCTGCACTGGTAAGCTGCTGTAGCCTGCAGTGCTACCTACCCAGTGATCCATCAGCTGAAAAGTCTCATACTTGTTGCAAAAGAAACTATAGCATTTTTGCAAGTTGGAGTTCCTTACTCTGTTGTTCTGAAGTAGTTGCTTTCTGCTTCCTTCATTTTCTCTCTAATTTTACTTGGCAGTACACCATACTGTTGCAAAATGTGGTGAACCCAGTGTGCTCAGCATCCACGTGGCATAAATAGTCCTTTTATGCATGGTTCTTGGAGTACTCTGCAGTCCTTTTGAAAGGAAAGGTGGTAAATAAACACACTCGAACTTATGCTTTGGTTTTGTTACAGAGGTGCCTTCCCCTGCCAGGGCTGTTTGCACTTCTGTCTTTTAGGCCAGCAGCAGAGGCTGTGGCATTGGACATGCTGCCTTTTTGGCAAACTCACTCCAGTACTAGATGTGCATTTTCAGGATGGTGCTACCATTGTCACAAGCATCTTGCAGTCCACGGGAGAGACTTTCACGGGTGGCGATGCAAAAGCAGCACAGAGGTGGTGAAGTTAGATACAGAACTTTTCCAGGAAAATGAAATTCTACTCTTGACAGGAAAAGAAAATGCTTCCCCTGTGCTTTTTAGTCTTAGATGGGAAGAGATTTGTTCAGGTACTGCTTGTACATAAGGTGATGAGAGGAACTGGGCTGTTGTCTCACACCATGTTTACACTGGGGTTCCTCCTGTGAGTTAATGAGAAGCATCATGGAATCATTTAGGTTGGAAAAGACCCTTAAGATCATTGAGTCCAACCCAACATCAAGTAAACCTAACACTGCCAAGTCCACCACTAAACCATGTCCCTAAGTGCCACATCTACAGGTCTTTTAAATACCTCCAGGGATGGTGACTCAACCACTTCCCTGGGAAGCCTGTTCCAATGTTTGACAACCCTTTTGGTGAAGAAATTTTTCCTCACGTCCAATCTAAACCTCCCCTGGTGCAACTTGAGGCCATTTCCTCTCATCCTATCACTTGTTACCTGGGAGAAGAGACTGACACCCACCTCGCTACAACCTCCTTTCAGGTAGTTGTAGAGAGCGATGAGGTCTCCCCTCAGCCTCCTTTTCTCCAGGCTAAACAACCCCAGTTCCCTCAGCTGCTCCTCATAAGACTTGTTCTCCAGACCCCTCACCAGCCTCGTTGCCCTTCTCTGGACACGCTCCAGCACCTCAACGTCCTTCTTGTAGTGAGGGGCCCAAAACTGAACACAGTATTCGAGGTGCGGCCTCACCAGTGCCGAGTACAGGGGCACGATCACTTCCCTACTCCTGCTGGCCACACTATTTCTGATACAGGCCAGGATGCCATTGGCCTTCTTGGCCGCCTGGGCACACTGCCGGCTCATGTGCAGCCGGCTGTCGACCAACACCCCCAGGTCCTTTTCTGCTGGGCAGCTTTCCAGCCACTCTTCCCCAAGCCTGTAGCGCTGCATGGGGTTGTTGTGGCCGAAGTGCAGGACCCGGCACTTGGCCTTGTTGAATCTCATACAGTTGGCCTGGGCCCATCGATCCAGCCTGTCCAGGTCCCTCTGCAGAGCCTTCCTACCCTCGAGCAGATCAACACTCCTGCCCAACTTGGTGTCATCTGCAAACTTACTGAGGGTGCACTCGATCCCCTCATCCAGATCATTGATAAAGATATTGAGCAGAACTGGCCCCAATACTGAGCCCTGGGGAACACCACTTGTGACCGGACACCAACTGGGTTTAACTCCATTCACCACAACTGTTTGGGCCCAGCCATCCAGACAGTTTTTTACCTAGCGAAGCATACATCTGTCCAAGCCATTAGCTTCTATGTACCTTGATTCCCTCTTCTTCCTGGTGAATGTGAGCAGCAACTCTAATGCATTAACAGAGGTTAAAATGATAAAGAAGGTTGTCTTACAGCACAAGAAGCAGGCCCTTGTGAAGGACAGTGTGTCTGTCAAGGTACTTTGGGGAAAAAAATAGCAAGGGCAGCAGTTTGGGCATTTAGGAATCTGCATGTCCATAGTAGTTTGCAGAGTTTATTTTGGGGAAAAGACCTATTGGTAACAGCACAAAAGTATTTTGACTGTTGGGTGTCCTATACAGCTGCTAGCTGTAGTAAACAGTCCTGGTTTATTAGGTTTGGTTTTGCATGAGCACTCTAGAGCTGTGCTTTGCAGACTTCTGTGCCCACACTTCATTTTTGGCAGCAAGGAAAGCTTTCTGTGTAACCACAGCATGTGAATGCCACTGCTTTGTACCTCACATGCTGCTTGTAGTACCCTATCAGTGAGGCTGAAGAACCACAAAACCTGTGGGGCCTTCCAGTTGTAATAATCTAGTTTTATACAGTTGACATGAGAAGGAAAGCAGAATCTGAATAGCCTTCTTGACTCCTTTTCTGCTTTCTTCGTTCTGTCTGCCCCACTGGTATTTCATAATCTGTTGTTTCTGGATCGCTAGCAGTCTGTAAGACAGCACAACGTGATCTGTGAAATGTTTGCAAGATACTAAGTCAAATCCCTTCTGCATATGTTCCCACACATGCAGGCAAGCAAACAGCCTGGAGGGAGTAAAGAAGAGGGCGGCAAACTTTTTAGCAGGGCCTGTTGTGACAGGACAAGGGGGAATGGCTTTAAACTAGAGGGGGGTAGATTTAGACTAGATATAAGGGAGAAATTTTTTACGCTGAGGGTGGTGAAGCACTGGCACAGGTTGCCCAGAGAGGTGGCGGATGCCCCATCCCTGGAAACATTCAAGGTCAGGCTGGACGGGGCTCTGAGCAACCTGATGTAGTTGAAGATGTCCCTGCCCACGGCAGGGGGTTGGACTAGATGACCTTTAGAGGTCCCTTCCAACCCAAACTATTCTATGATTCTGTGATTCTATGAGTAGAGGAATGAGGGTAATAAACATTCAAAGTTCAGTTTCATTTCTGTTTCATTGTAAGTAAAGAGCATAGCAACAGCACCGCAGGAGAAAATCCATGAGTTTCTGCTCAAAAAACGTTGTGGTCCTCATAGTTAAAAAAGAGATGAGAAGGACCAGGTAGGGAGTGTGGAAAAGACAGAGCTGTGTCCAAACATTGCAGGATGTATAGACCATGCTATCCAATAACCCGTGATGCTTCTAAAGAAAGTTTTGGGGAGAGATGGGAGTGGGAGATTTATCTGTTTGTTTACCCTACCACTCTTCTTCGGCTCCTCTGAAATACCTAACTCTTAGGGCTGTCTATGGTGAGGTTAGAGGGATGTCTGCAGTTGCCTCACTTAACTGAAGGAGTCTAACTAGTTCATGTGTAGGTGAGATGCAGTTTTAAACCAAATTATTTTAAAGCTTCATCTGTTTATCTGCTATTCAGAAAGCTGAAGTATGCCAGCCTAAAAAGGTGTTAGAGACACGTCCTGTAGCCAGAGCTAGGTTAGGATTTCTTTTTCCATCTTGTGCAATTTTTCAGTTTCTATTTAATCTTTTTCTCATTCTATCAGAATGAATGCAAGTTCTTTCAAAATATTAAAGAGAGAGTGTGAGAAAAAGAAACCTGACAGTTCTTCAAGTCCCTTGCTTGAACTGAGATGAGGTTTAATTCTTGGCCTGCAATGACTGCCTTTAACTGCTAGGCTATCTGGGAAGAAGTAAAATGTTTTCTTACTGCAGAAATTCAAGCCTCCTTGGAACGGGAATGTGTGTAACTGAGGAAAGTGTAGGTTTTAACAAGTTGATGCCTTCTGGTTGAGAGCAGACGTGAGGTAGTGGGTAATCCTTGCAAAAGTTCAGGTTGTAACACAGGAGTTAGGAAGCGGGAAGGAAAATACCAAAACAAGTGAAACTAAATTTGGGAATCTCTTTATATTTGGATATTCTCTGCTTGTCAAAACCTAAATCTCGTGCCATGGGGAGGACAGCAAGGCTCTGGAGGAAGGACACTGTAGTCATTGTTTCCTATTTGTGTTAGACATTTGGCCTCATACAAAAGCCAAACCCAGAGAAGGTACCTGTGAAGTGAAAGGGTGAGAGTCCAAGTTCAGATGGGAAACAAAGGCAGTTTCCTTTCCGCTTTTGTGTGGGAACTGAGGCATTTCGTGTTGCTGCCACATGCTGTGAGAACAAAATGGAAGGATGTGGTCCTCAGCTGCATGATTCACCCTTCCAGAGCTCACTTGCTGCTTCCTTCCTTCCTCACTAGTAGCTTTGAAAGTCAGGGGTAACAAGATTATTTTCTTGCCTGCACCATGGTTCTCATTGGCCTATGGTTTATTCATATACACATGGATGTGGGGAGGAGGAGGTGTGGATGGGATCAGCTCTGAGTACTTTCTGTGAAGATTTTCAAATACCACAGTGGAAAGCTATTCTAGACTCATATAAATCTCATTGTAGAGGTATTCAGAATTGCCTGACAAGAAAGGCTGTGTCCCAGGAAATCATTCATTTGTTAGTAGGAGGGGAGCCCTGGGGCCTGAAATCAAATTAATAATGTTTTTGATCCGGCTCATCTTAAATGCAATGTGGTAACCAGTTGTCATGAGATATGAAGTTCAGGTATTATAATGACAAGGGCTGTGAAGAGTCAGTGTCATACTAGAGAGGAGTCATAAAAGTCCCTTTTAGTGAAGACTGCTATCTAAAGAGATAAGAACTTGCTCTCCTAGTATGCTGCGCAGCTGTGTTTTAGCACAGTTTTAAAAGGGAATAGCCATCCTGTTTTACTGAAAGCAAAATCTTCAGCCCATTCATTTCCATAGGTTATAAAGAAACAGGCTTTCTGTTTATTTAAGAACATGGAGAGCAATGGTTTCCAATCACTTCTCAACTTTCTCTAGGACGTGTGGAATCTTGGCTTATGAAACTGACAGTAGATGCCATTGCTGGTGTCTCCAGTAGGTTATGCTAGCATAACGATATGTAGGCTGATGTCAGAGAAACTATAGCTTCATGATTCGTAGTTGATCTGCATGGACCTTCCTTGACAACTTCTAGTATGAATTCGAATTTCGGGCTGCCAAGGGAGGGAGTGAGATACTGAAGCTTTGGAAAAAGAGTTGGGACTCTAGATCTTTGTCTTGCAAACTGAGCTTCACAAAGCTGAACCTGCAAACCAGCATTAGAAATACTTCCACTGCAACACTGCTCTGGTGTGAAGCAAGTCCACATATTACATTTACTCAGAACTTAACTTGAAGTATCAGCAGAAGCATTCTTTCCTGCAGCCCTTTTTCCAAGCAGTCCCCTCACAAATGTCTTTTCTCAAAATTTCCAGGGGTCAGTCTTTAGATAACCTAGCCTTCTCCCTCTCCCTCAGTACTTTTCTTCCAATACCTTTGACTTTGATTTTCTAAATGAACATTAATGACCTAATGCCTTTTGGTGGTTTTTTTTATTTATTTATTTCTCCTTAGGTTTGAAAGTGTTAGTGACTTTACCTCAGAACTAGAAGACAGTGATGATCCAACAGCTTATGTCACCAATTTGACATACTACCACCTGGTCCCATTTGAGACTGATATTCTGGACTGAGGCTGCTCAGTAATGCAGTCAGCCAGCATCCGGCCAACCTCTTCGTCCATAGGCTCTGCTATCTCTGGCATTGCATCTCTGTGAATAAGGCGGTGCGGGCAAGACCAACAGCGGAGAAGTTGCAGCAGGTAGGCCACAAAGCTGGTTTTGCAGTCTGGCCCTCCGTTGTGTGTTATGGAGACATCTTGTAAGGACGTAACTGCTTCGCTGTTGACAACACTCGTTTTCCATGAAAGCAAGGCAGCAGAGGCATCTTGGGGCTCAAGGAAATCTCTACTATGTCCGTGGGAATTGCCACTCCGACGCAGCCATCGGAAACTTGTGCTGCGGTACGCTGTCACCCATGCTCCTTGGCTTGCAGTGCAAATTGAGGCTTCCTCTTTTAGGATACCATCAGAAACTTCCCCAGATGGCGTGACCACACTTTTTATGCTACGTAAGCAAGAAGGTGAGCAAACCAGCTGAATTTTGTCAGTTCCCTCTGCTGTTGCTTAACGGAGGTCTTGCGGGTCACTTTTTGCTCAGCTACCGGAGCCTTACACAAGATGTCAGAAATACCATTGAGTGCCTCCAGGAAACAGAACACATGAGCTGACCGCTTTACTTCTTTTAATCACGGGTTTTATATAATCACTGAAGAGGCTCTTTCCTGGAATAGTAAAGCAGACAGCAGCTGGCATTGCAATGGACTGTGTATGATGTTCGGGTACCCGTATGATTTCAGAGGTCTGGAAAGCTGATGGGAAAGCTGAGCTGCCAAGCCTAAGAAGGCTCAAGGCTATGGCAGGCACTTGGATATGATTTTTTTTCATGTGGACCAGCAAACGTGAATGGTGCTTACAGTTGTTTATATCAGAGGGATAATTCCCTATGCATATTTCTCCCCAGAGGATGGGGAGGAAGACAATGAGATTTATGTTGTGTTTGGACTGAAAAAGAATGATAAGCTACAGTGTGTCTACAGTGGTAGGAAAAACTACTCTCTCCACTGCCGGCCTGGCTCAAGGAGTCTGTCTAGCTTTCTGAGATCTGCCTGCGGGGCTGGGTGCAGGCCTCGTTGTCATGTAATGCCGTGGATTTCAGTGGAGGTAGGACAGTGGGAGCAAGAGAGGGATTGGACCCTGCAGCCTCTTGACTACTGGGTAGCGCAACGTTAAAATCTCCTTGGGGCCTCTCTCTTGCGGAGCGCTCCAAAATCCCGGCTCTCACTGTGAGTGCTCAACACTCGCCAATGTGACCTTTCATTGAGCTTTTTGCGATCTGTTTGCCAACATGAATTTGAAGGGATCGAAATGAGAAGGAATGCATTTTGGACTTGTTTCTTGGTAAAGGGGCGTGCTTGGTCCTGGAGAAGTTGATACAACTCCCTTCTGCAGACTTTTCATTTCTATCTATAGAATAACAGTCAAACAGAATTTGCTAATGTAAATAATAAATTATTGAGAATCCTAATTCTTTTACACAGTATGTTTTTAAAATATATTTTAATGAAATAAAATATAACTCACCTTCAGTACACTTTCTGCAGCTTAAAACAGTGACTTCCTTTTTTTTTTTTTCCTTTGAGGACACTTTCCCAACCATGCCAAATCCTTTAATTCTTTCTCTAGTAGTTTTGGAAACATGCTGAGTTTTGGCAATTCTTTCTGTGCTCCATGTGTTGCTGCCCGTACTGTAGGTATAGTGTATACTCATGTGAAACCTCTCCGCCTAACAGTTGATCTTGTGTTTAAGTATATGTGGTTTAATGCCACTAAGTTTAGTAGAGGAATTCTGCATTTTCAAGACTATAAGTGAAATCGAATCTGGCAGTTATTCCTTTTGAAGATAAAGTGGATTCTCACATGTTAAATTTCTGGAATAGAAAGGGATATGTCTTCACTCATGCAAAGGCTTTCTGAGCAGCTTCTTGAATTGGAATTAGGGAGGTTTTTCGTTTATTTGTTTTACTCTCGTTAGTTTTAACTCTTTTGTCAGTGCTTTCAGTTAACCATGGTGGGGTAGAAATAGCATCTGGTAAATATGTGCAGTGGATTGGGAATTGGAATATTTGATTTCAATTCCTAGCCCCGCTGTCAGCCTACCATGTTGCTTTGGGTAATTCTACTTCATCTCCCTATCCCTGAGTTTTTCCTTGAGTAATATTTTGAAGAGCACCAAGTGTCATTGGCTTTTGATGCAGTATGTCCCTTGGCTCATTTGAATGTTCCTATGAATTTTAACCACAATAACTACTTATCTTTTTTAAAGCCCTTTAAAATCTATAGATTAAAAAATAGAGAAGTATTGCTAATTTTTAAAATGTACAACCACATTCCTCATAGGAAAACCAGCTAAGCTGCATGCTCAGTAAAGTCTTTGGGGAAGGGAGTCTAATGCAAAGGAACTCATCTACAAACAGAAGTTGCACGCATTTCACTTGGATTTTTCAAAAGCCCTCTACACCGCTCTCTTGAGACCCCATCTGGAGTACTGCATTCAGCTCTGGGCCCCCAACATAAGAAAGACATGGACCTGTTAGAGCGGGTCCAGAGGAGGGCCATGAAGAAGATCAGAGGGCTGGAGCACCTCTCCTGTGAAGAAAGGCTGAGAGAGTTGGGGTTGTTCAGCCTGGAGAAGAGAAGGCTCTGGGGAGACCTTATAGCAGCCTTCCAGTACCTGAAGGGGGCCTACAAGAAAGCTGGAGAGGGACTTTTTACAAGGGCATGTAGTGATAGGACAAGGGGTAATGGCTTTAAACTGAAAGAAGGTAGATTTAAATTAGATATAAGGTAAAAATTCTTCACTATGAGGGTGGTGAGGCACTGGAACAGGTTGCCCAGAGAAGTTGTGGATGCCCCATCCCTGGAAGTGTTCAAGGCCAGGTTGGATGGGGCTTTGAGCAACCTGGTCTAGTGGAAGGTGTCCCTGCCCATGGCAGGGGGGTTGGAACTAGATGATCTTTAAGGTCCCTTCCAGCCCAAACCATTCTATGACTGATCAAGTATTTTCCAGAGATGATGTCATGTGATTTATTTCTCTTAGCTGAAGTATGTTTATTTGGTAAATCAAAAGAATGCAAATGACCATGTATATTACTTTGTACCACGAAAGAGTAGAATGCACCTCACTCAAAAGAGAGAAGCAGCAATATGTTTTATTGAGGTAGAATAATAATTTGACAGGGTTCAATACATTCAGTGGAATTTAACAAAGTTTAACAGTCGTTTACCAAGGTTCAGTAAGTTTGATGGCAAGGTTCACTTTATTAATTATTGCATGGAAGAAACATACAAAGGAAAATTGAGTTAGAATCGAGTTAGAATGATTCACACAGAGACTGGAGACGCAAAGGGTAAAGACGACCGTCCTGTTGAGTCATGAGGTTCAGAGTGGACCCCCTTGCTTTGTAAACTCCTGATGGAGCTTAGGTGCGGCCAGGTCCAATCTTAGTCTCAGACTCGGACAACGGTTTATGTCTAATGGAATTATCTATACAAAGTATACAAAAATATGTAATAGCTACATGGATTAGTAATGTTTCATTAGTATTAATTCAGCATGCTATCAGTCACTTACCGAAGACCTGCTGTTGCTAAAAGCTCCTCTGCCTTGAGGAGCAACCTTGAGAGGCATCCCAGCTCAAGGGGAGATCACCACCATGCAGCCACGCTGCTTAGCAGGGAGAGCTCAAAGAAGGCTCACTTAGGCTGTCATATTTATGGAATAAAGTGGTTGACTCGTAGTCAAATTACATGTGATGGGAAAGGTATGCATGAGACTCCTTGTACCCACAACTTTCCTTGTTCCTTGATAAATGAGTCTTGGAAAAGCCACCCACTATTCATGTGTTAGTTGCATGATCGGTGTTCCAAGCTCATATGCATCAAAGCTTACTGTGTCACTCTACTCCTTTGTGGGTTTTTAGAGAACAAATTGAAACAAGAGGAGTTCTTGGCCCAGCTAGAGCTCAGGCCTTTACCTCCTTTGGAGCCTGTACCAAACTACAGCAGTAGTAGATTGGTTAAGGGGTTGAGTGCATCCGTCACACTTTGTCCATAGAGTCAATTAAAAAAACCTTCTTTGGTTAAATAGCTGCAACTTTCTCATGGGGACCAGGTCTCTACAACTGGGAGAGATTCAGAGTATGAATTCTGCATATGGTCAATTCATATGTACAGATACCTTACTGTCGATTAAAAAAAAAAAAAATCTTATTTTGAACACATGACTGAAAAGGAACACAGAGAATTTTCTGGGTTGTTTGGTTTTTTTTCTTCCCAACCAACTCTTATTATAGACTAGAAGCATCCTGCAAGAAGGTAATCCAAACTCATCGTGCAGGTATCATTCCATTAAATTTTGTCTTTTGATCTAGCAGAATGCTCAACTTTTCCAACTGTACTTTGGTTTCCATTGTGTTTGGTAGTATGTCATGTTACAACAAGAACATCACTTACAACAGCAGATGGTTTAATATAGTAATTATGAACACTTTAGGTGTGAAAGGGATGTTGGATCCAGAGGATAGGTTTGTAGTATAGCAGTATAAACACAGGTAATTATGAAAAATCTGCAGTCAGAAGAGAATGTTTTGCCATCAAGGCAGAATAAGACCTTTCTGTAAAGCTCATGGTTAAAAATGTCATTGGTTAAGCCAGTGCTGAAGAGTAAAGATACTCCTCAATCAGTATAATGTGATAAAGAGCTAACAGGTATGAGGTAAAAATGTATGCACAACTACAAATGCATGTGAGTAACCCTATTACTCATTAAAGATAAAATAGCCCTAAGCTTATTTGTTAGTGATGAGAGGGTGGACCTGGCCCTCTTGGAGAATTTTTTGGGGAGCAGGGAGCCTGTATGAGCAGTTCTCACTCTGCTGAGAAAAGGAAGGCTCCAGCTGAAACGTTCATTCTTGCCATGCCCTGTTACTGTCTCTCTTCTATTGTGGGCCAGTCGTTCTCCAGCTCATGTTTTATAATACTCTGAATTAGTCTGTGGGGCTGGACTGGCATGTGGTTCACCCCCAAAGCCAGAGGGCACAAGACCACTGTGGAGCAGACATGTGCCTTCTGCTGTGTCCCACCAATCCTTCATGCAGGGCTTGGGACACTCTTGTTGGCTTCCCCGGTAATGTCCTCGCCATTACACGAGTGAGAAGAGACCTGGGCCTGTGGTACCTGCTTCAGCTGAAGTGCTCAGAAGCAAATAAAAGATGGCAAAGTGGAACCCCAAGTACTCAGTCTGTGGGTCAAATATCTTTCTTCTTTTGGAGTGACTGTCTTCCAAAACAGCCTTGCAAATGTCTGTAAGGGGGTGGGAGGGTTGCATGCATTTTTCCTTCAACAGAGCCCTTTTGGAGAATTTTTAAGCCAGAGGATTTGTGTCACAACAGAGCCCCTCACAGAAAAAAAATTATTTTTCAACAAAGCAAACACCTAAAAGCATATCTTAGCTACTTCCTCTTCTTCCACCTTGGTGACTGCAAAAAAACATTCCTATCTTCTTGCAGCTGCTTCTCTGTTCCGGGGGATTGAAAAAAAAAAAAAGGTCTTGAGAAACAGGGATTCATCCTGAAATATCTCTGCTTTGGGGATTTGCCTTAATTTTTGTCCGCAGTTGGTTGTCACTGGGCTGCTGGCACTCCTTTCTGGATCCTATCTGTCAGAAAGAACGTGTGTCTGTGGAGATCATGGCTGCCTGATTGCACCAGAACCCCGGCTTGCTCCTTGGCTGAGGTGGCGCGGGCACAAACCCATCCCCAGGCAGGGGCAGGGGTCCTGGGGCACAGGCAGGCTCTCCCCTCCCTTGTTTCATGGTAGCTGGTGGGGAAGTGGCCATTTCCATCAGCCGGTCCTGCTGAAAAGGGGTAAGAGGATGGGTTTATACAAGACTTGTAGCCGTGGTGGTGGGCAGTTAATGCATGTCCGTCTGTATGGAGACGCTCTGCCCATTTATATGGTTTTATAGAAACAATCCTCTTGATGTACTGAGGGCATAAACACAGGGGCAAAAGCTATCGGCGAAGCACAGTCCCCGTGTTGCTGCACAGCGACTGTCACGTTAACTGGAAAGAAACATCTCAACAAGCAGGCTGAGCATGCAGGGCTTCCCCTCCCTCGGCCTGCTGGGGCCGTGGCGGCAGCTACAGCTGCCCTGTGAGCGGCTGGGGCCTGTCCCGCCACCCTGCCAGGAGCAGGGCACTGGGGGCACTGGGGAAGCCCCGGACATCGGGCGCTGCCCTGGGGATGGGTCAAGGACAGGCTGGGATGTGGGCCCACTGAGGGGAGCTGGAGACTGGCCCTGCTGTGGTGTCACTGGGGCAGGGGCTGACAGCCTTGGGGGGCTGATGTGGGGTCCTGGGCCATGGGCAGGTGGGGGAAGCCCAGGGGCAGGCAGGGACAGCCAGGCCTGTGGGCGCCCTTGGGGCCTGGATGCTCAGGATTTTTGTCCTGCATGTTTTGGAAATACGTTTACAGTTAAACACGTACCCTGATATTCTGGGGACATGAAACATGGTGCAGAATTCAGTTATTGCTGCACTACTGCATTCCAAAAAAACCCCCAAACAAACAAACCCCAGTCCTTCATCATTTAAGAAAAATGTAGCTGAAACAAAATTCCATCTCTTAGATTTCTAAAAAAGACCTCTCCCCTGTGAACCCATTGTAGCTGGTAAAATCCCCATGCCCAGGTCTGCAGAACCCTGCGAAAAATATCACGGGGGATGCGAAGTGCTGCCATCCATCTTGGTGGTGCGTTTCTTCAGAAATCTAACAATGAACATGTAATTTTCAGCATTATTCATTAGTTACCATCTTATGATTCTAACAGAAGTGAGTAGCACAAGGATTTTATCCCCAAACCCCTCTCCACAATGCAAAGCCAATTCCTATGTAAGCCGCGTTGTTAAAAAGCTGGTCTTTATTTTCCCTGCAACTTTGGCTTCTCCCTTTGGCACGCTGCATGGGGATTGTGTGTACCAGTCCTTGCTATTAGCTGCATGAGCAGAATAGAGTTGAGGTATGCTGGTATCTAGCGGAGGAACAGGAGGTATGTGTCTCTTGGGAGGAATAGTGATGACAAAATAATTTGGTTTTTGTTTTTCAAGTCATTAAATATGCTGGCATTATAAAGTTGCCAAATCTTAAGAGAGTTAGGAAAGAGAAAGGGTATCACACTGCACTACGTCTTGTCCACCGGTCTTTTTGTTATTTTTTGTTATAGTGAATACTTTTTAAAAGCTCAGCCTTGGATTCCAAAGCCATTCTTTATAGCAACAATAATCTATAGCTCAGCATCAAACTCTTTAAAAAATATATATGAAAGTTTTCTAATTGCTTGCTATAATAATGTTCATTCCTGTTCCAGTCAGCTATCTCTGAACTCCCTTCCCCACACATACACAAATTATTCAGGCTATTTTACCGGTCAGATTTCATCAATGTAATTGCTTTCTTATGGAAATATTCACACCCTGAAGTGCAGTTCCCAAGTTTTATAGCACACAGAGCATTCTCATTTTCAGTGTTGTCAGGTAATTTCTTCTTGCTCTAAAACCATTCTCGTTATAATTAACATCGTTAGTAATACATACGTTGGGGGATTTAGGTAAGGGAAAAATACCAAGGTAATATTATACACAATATATCTAGATTTAATAAATGGAGAATTTGCATTCACCTAAAAGTCCACAGCAGCAGTGAAGATGTGGAAATTGCTTGGATGCATTTAACAATTGAATTGTATGAATTCAGACATTCTTGGGGTTTCCCAACCCCTGTTATATCTGTGTTTCTTACAATTAATGTATATAACCCCACCATGCTCTGGTGAGAGAGAGAACAGCTTGAACTTTCGTATCACAGAAGGGGAGATGGGACACCAAGAGGTGGCTGAGACAGGATTTTGCAGTGCTTAGTTTTTGTCCTAACAGGACATCTAGCAGGCAGATGCCTTGCACCGTAGGACAGGAGTTGCTACAGAGGTTTAGGTTGTCGTTCTTCACTTGAAAGGCTGCTATTAAGGGAACCTGCTCAGGTAAGGATTTAAAGAAAAGCTCCTTATTCTCTAAAGATGCCTTTTCAAACTTTGCGTAGTAGTAAAATTCATTTTCTGCTGCCTGGTGAGGCTACCTACAGATCTGAATTGAAGAGCTGGCTGGTTCCAGATCAACTCTCAGCTGCACGAGGGCCCGCTACTGCCAGAAAGGGCTGGATTAGAGCCTAGTCCCCCCCGGGCTGTGGAGATGCCTTCAACACCTATCTTCTAGTCCTCAAATTCTGCTAAACAATTTTCAGAAACTTTTAGATAGAAATGACAGCTGATATACTGGCAAGAAGAAAACCCAAATGTGAACACTGAGTCTTGTTTAAAAGCATCCCAGCATCAGCTCTGCGTGTGTTTTTTCAAGTGAACTTCAAAAAATAGAGAATTCTTCTCTAAAATCTTTTACAGCATATGTTGGAGCTCCATGTAAGACCTTGCATGTCCCTCTGCTGCAGCTATTTCTGACACAACCTGGCAAAAATCAATACTTGGCCACAGTTGCAGCATGTGTGTTTAATAAGGTCTGTGAGCCGCTGAGCCTCCTTTGGCTCCTCTGGCATCTCATGGGAGGCTCTCAACTCCTCGGAGGCACTGGTCCTCTCTACAAAGCTCTGTGTCGTAACCTTAAAATGCCTCCAGCATTCTGGCGGTCTCCAAGCAGCTTTAGTAATTTCCATCAGTAAGTTAGCTTCGTTTAGCATTGTAGTGTAGTTTGGAAACCATCTGCAAGTGATCACAACCTTTTGTCTAGCTGCATCACCTTGTACCGGGCAGGCTGGAGATAGAAATAATTACATGTACCAGAAGCCAACTTTGTTATGTAAAATGAAAAAAAAATCCACCAGCACCACCACGAGCAAAACAGCCATTGTCCATTATTTTCCCTTGTAGCTATTAAAATTAAGTTGAACAGAATCCATGATTTCTGAATGAACAAATGCTCTTTTAAAACAGAAATTTCCCGAATTTTGCCAAGTTTCCTTTTGTCTCATGGGAGCTGGATTCAGTGGTTGAGCGCTGTGATACCACATGCTGCATTCAGCCGTCTTGAAGTGACCTTCAGATATAAAAGGAAGCAGTGGGTGTATGTGGAAGGGAGGGCAGGAGGCACAGGGATGGCTTGGAAGGAGGGGGATGGAGAAAGAAGGGAAGGATTGTAGTGCAAACAGAGGAGATCTCCAGGGATAGTTTCAGTCTCGAAGCTGCAATAAGTCATCTTTGTCAGAGTGAGGGTGGGCTTGTGCGTTCTGTACTGGCAGTGTCTGGGAGCTGAATCATGCAGCATTCCTCACCCCTTATGCTGCAGGGAACGGTATGAGCCCTGGTTGGTTTTGTTGAAAGGAGGTGATGTCTGTGTCTGATCAGGAGTCCTTATATAAAATGAGTGTGCTGAACTTTTTGGAAACAGGCATTTTACAGTGGCAAAATCTATTACAATTGCCCCTTTAAAGCACCGCACAGCTAATGTAAAGGGTTTAGCAATTCAACTTCTGTTTCAATTAGTCCCCCACGCACCTTACACTGCATGCTCCCTTTCCATATTTTAGGACTACAAATGCACATGGCTGCAGGTGTGAGGGCGTGAAGGCACTAACAGGCTTTGATTGCCCTGACCACCCTCACCTGGGAGTCCACCCACACCCTCTCACCAGGGGCTCTACTTCAGCTCAGCCCAGGGCCTTTAGTCCTTTCCTAAGATGGGCTACAAGAGTGGCTGTCCTTAGTCCTGCTCTTGAGTTGTTGTGGGGATTTCCTGGGCTGCCCTCTGACCTGGTGCTCGCTGGATGGCTGGTGGGGGCTGTTGCTGTCACCACCCTGCTCTGCTCACAGTGAGTTCCCCTGCTTCACTTACTGTGATAAACCTCATCTTTACGAGTATTTCCTGATAGGAGCATGAACTTTCCTGTTATAGGGGAGCACTTCCCAGAGATGTCTAAAGAGACTATGTGCTTGGGAATATATTCTTTGTACAACACATGAGTTAGTAGTATAGTTAGCTTGGTCGGGAGAGTATAGCTGCTTGATGGCTCAACTGCTAGAAAACACTGATGTGACATTGATACTTATGAGGAATTAATGATGCCCTGGGTTTTAGAATAAAATGATGAAATGTGTTCACATATATCTTCCAGAAATAATCAATTTACAGGCTTTAAGACTGATGATTGGTTACTGGGAGGCTTTCTTGTGTCCCTCTTCTGATTCCAGCCTGTATTGGTAGAGACTTTAGCAACGGACAGTTCACTTGAAACAGCTTATTGGCATCATATCTCTGTAGAATAAGTAAATATCCAATTTGGGCAAACAAGCTGGCATTGTAGTAATCATAAAATCGAACCCATTATCGGCCATATACTCAGTGACTCCAGGTGATAGATATTATCATTGCAGGAGGAAGAGTGGAGGTGTCCCCGGCAGATGGCCCATAAAAGTCAGGGTTTTGATAGGTGGGACATCACTATGCAGTCTGCACAATCACTGCTTGGTGGTGTTGAACGTGCAAGCAATACACTTTTCAGAAAGAACGCTTTTGATCTCCTTTCTGCTTAATCACTACTGAAGTGCAGATGGGAAAATATCATAACACCTTGGGATTTGGTTGTGAACAGGTTAAGGGGGCTGGGAGTCCCACTTCTCAAGTTGAGGAGACAATAGGGATATTTAACCAATCTGTACTGAAATGTGCAGAACTGCAGTTTCTAGGCTGTAAGAAGACTCGTGATTAAATTTGTCTCCTTTGTGCTTAACAACCTGAGAAATGATGAAGGAGGCAAGCCAGCTGTGGAGGGTGGGTGATTAGATACATGACTGAGGGGAGAAAAAGCTGGCTGCTAATGGCTGTAAGCAGATGTTAGCGAAACAGGAGCAAGAATGCCAGTCGAGGGATATAGTAACAGATACTATAGCAATACATAATGAACTTACTGGGCTTTGACTTAAGCTGTCTGAAACGTTTACATGGAAAACAGACGTTATTTTCTATAGGACCACAGTGCCAGACAGGATTTTTATGATGTAAGCAACAGGGCAGAGAAATATATAGCTCAGTGAGTCAGGAGAGAGTTGCAGAGCAGTTGCATGGCCATGATAAATAGAAAAGATGTAATTACCACTTTAGGTGGCTCTGAGATTGCAGATCCAGATTCAGGGTTTTAGCCTGACCAGCGAGCATCAGGCACTGTAGTGCCTCCTAGAAGAGTAGGTTTTTCAACCAGTAGAGTGCTTCAGGTTAATGAGGGAAGCAGGATGCGATTAGAATTTAATGTACAAGTTTATTAGGTATCTAAATGGTGATTCATTAATAGCTGTGAAGGAAGATGGATATATATTTTGTATTTTATATGCAGTTAGATGCTCTCACTCGGGAACCTCCCCTAACACATTTGATTAGCTTGAAGAGGGAAAATATGCTCCCTGTGCATGGTACTGTTATCGTTCTGGTTGGTGAAGCAGCCTCCTACATAACACACATCAAATAGGACTCCAGGCTGCCGTGCTAAAAATAGCTGCATATCGCTTATGACTGCAGCAGAGGCTACGATTACAGCCTGGAAACATAGACACCGATAGCGCTTATGAACGTTGAATTCTTGGCTAAAGGAGATGTATGGGGTACACATTTGGAAGAAGTGTTACTCTTAACAATTAAAACCTGTGGTGAGCTTTCTAGAGCATAGGAATGATTTCCCCAGGTGGGAAAAGCCAGCTTACCACCTGGCTGTTGCCACACTTCAAAAAGTGGTGAAACTGAATTTCTGCTTAGACCAGGACTCGAGATGTCTCTGCTCTGCACACTCCTGCATGGTATTTAGATAACCAAACTATTGCCAAATAAATCACCTCAAATTAGTGTCAGCACAAGGCTTGTAGCAGGATCTGCTACTGTCACCCAGTGTAGCTGCACCACCTTTCATGCACCACCTTGAAGATTTAAGGTAAGGCCTGTTTATCTCTCTCTTTAGATCCAGCACAACAACTTAAACCTTCTGAATGGCAAGGGCCTGGGAGAAAGGATGTGACATGCAATGAACAATACTGATTCTTTAGGGCCTTTTCTTTTGACTATGGTCTGTTGCCTAAGTTTATGTTAGTAAATATTAAGCCCTTTCTGGGAGTCTTTTGGACCAGGATTCCAAGTCCTTATGCCATTTAATCTGCAGAGCAGAGGAGTGTCTTGTGATCCATTGCGATTATTATTGTCAATAACCTTTCCCGTACTCTGGGTAGGTGCTGTATGGAATTCCCTGTTCAGAAGCTGAGTTGAGACACTCAAATGGAGGACTAATGTTAAACATTAAAAGTGAAGAAATTACCAGGCTTGTTTTCACTTTACCTTGTTAATGCCAGTGCTGCTTAATCTTAGAGATGACACTGGAATCTGATTTAAGATAAACATTTTAGGCAGCTGAGCTAAACATAAGTAGATATGAATGTAGGTATGCCAACTTTGTTTAAGAGGCAAAATTTGTAGGGAGTTATGTTTTAAGAGCAACTGATATGAATGGGGGCAGAAAAGGTGAAGCTTTTAGCTACAGACTTCATTCATAAGCTTTACTACGTTCCTAAAAACTTTACCAACTATATCTATTGGTTTAAAACAAAACAACCCACAAATACTGTTTCAGCCTCCAGGCCTCATTTTCGATGTATTCCTATACCATTATGGCAAGGCTTTTTTTAAAGCAATTTTCACCCTGAACAGTTTCATTATAGAAGACATATTCTGATTTTTCATCCCCCCCCCCAATATTTCTATCCCTGTTTTTCTCCCTGCTCTTCTCTTGTCACTTTACCACTAAGAAAGGCTCAACAAGAGAGAGAGGAAGGAGAGAAGGGAAAAAACATACCAATTAAAATGTAGAGCACTGTAAAATTGCCTTAGTTTTCTTAAATGGAATCAGGAAAAATGGCCAGGTATTTTAATATCACAGGTGGGTTTTATGCCAATAAAACCTGGTGTTCTGACCTCCTGCCTTAATGAGGTGCTCTCCTTGCTTCTGCCCCCCTTGCAGAAGTGCATTTACAGCTTGCTGAAACTTAGAGCTTAGATTGAGTTTTATTTATAACTTTCTGTGCCTCTATGTGTACTTCAACACACAGTTATCAAAACTGCATCAGCATTCTTTTGGAAGGCCATATTGATAACTAGTATTGTAGGAGAGATTTTTCTAAAGCGTAGTGAGTGGAAGACTACAGGTCATCTCCTTTGTAGCTTGGCATAGTAAAATTGTTGCCAAAATACAGATTTTTAAAAAGGAAAGCCTCCTAGCTGAGGCTACAAGCCGGCTACGTTGACACAAGCCATTTAATGCATTATATTCACAAGTAAATATTTGGTGCTTCAGAATGAAAAGTTGCTTTCTGCAAGTTTCTAAGTGTGTTTCTAAGGCTTAGGAATGATATCTGATGCCCAACCTCATGTGTTAGTGTGTTTATACGTGTTGAACACAGAGGAGAACGAAACTCTTTTCTGTAGTTCATCTTGTCCCTGCTCTGTAAATGAAGCCTCTTTCTTAACTTGCTAAAGTTAATGGCAAACTTCCAAGTTTTCCCAGCTCCAGTCAGGGCTGTTGCTGTTGACATTTGTTACAGGGAGGGAGGGAGGAAGGAGCGTTCTTTTGTTCTCAGGAGGAAAGTTTAATCCCTTTTTAGAGCAAGAGAAACTAACAGGGAGCAGTTAAGCAACAAGTTCAAGGTCATGCACAGGGAATGTGTGTGGAGTCCGCAGCTGCCGAGCCTCCCCTGCTAACACCAGGATAAACTGGAGGCCCCTGTTTCTCCTCCTCCCCACATTTCTCTCCAAAAACATTCCTCAGGTTTAGTCTTCACAAGTTTGAAATGTATTATGATAATATAATATGAATCCAAATCTCAGGATCATCTAGGTAAAGGAATTGGTCCTCCTTCCAGCCTGTCTGCCAGGCAGCAATGGGGCTGAGGCTGCTCCACAGGGGAAGGGGAGCTAGGAGTGAAGGCGAAGCAAAGCAGGTAGGACACTGCCCTCATGATGGGTCCCAGTCCCACAGTGCCCAGGCAGAGAGAGCAGAGTGGGTTGGGTGACAGTGACCTGAGGCAGCCAGGAGTCCAGCTTGCCAGAAGAGTCCGTAGTGACAAGCAGGTCCAAGGCTGGGAGGTTAAGTCATTGGATCAGGGTCCAGGTTGGTGAGGGGCAAAGGTGGGCACAGGGCCACCTACAGCACAGCTTGGGCAGGGACCAAGGGCAAGGGCTTGAGCTTAAATGCCCTGGAAGGAGCCAAGGCCCCCAGCAAGGCTTCTCCCAGCTCTGTTCCCAGCAGTCAGGTCCAAGGTCACACAGCTGCACCGTATCAGAGCTGGCCTTGAGCAATAGCTATCCAGGCCCTGGGAGGGGGAGGAGAGGCTGCAAGGCCTAATACCAAGAACAAAAAGTCCACCAGAAAGTTGGTGGGGCCATCTGATAACCATGTGGATGAGACTAGTATAGAGAAGATAATTATTTGTGTCTGCTTGCTGTAGAAGAAGCTGGGGAGATTCCCTATGCCATTCTTTTTAATAGTGACTCAGCGAATGATCAGCCTAAAATTTGAAGTAATTATGGAACAGGTTGAGGTACAAATAAACAAAATTAAAATTAACTGATTGCCAGGGCTGGTGCTAATCACCCAAGCGTTCTGGAGGAGCTCAAGGGTAGACTGAAGAATGATCTGCTGAATTTAAGAGATGGATAGTAAGATAGCAGATGAAATTCAGTGCAGGTAAATGTAACTCCTGGGTAAAAGTAATCCTGGCCTTACATATAATATTCTGAGCTATGACTTCATTATTGTCACTTAAGAGTGCGACTGTGAGTTTATAATAGTTCCATGAAACCAACAGCTTAGCACTCAGTAGCAATGGGGAAAAAGATGAAATATTATTACTTTCTGGGAATAGAATAGAGGTAAAAAAGCCACTGCATGACTCCAAGGTTCAACCCCTCCATGCAGTTGTGGTCCTCTCATCTCAAGATGTATTACAGCAGGAAAAAGTCTGAAGAAAAGCAGTGTGTGTGAGCAAAGGTATGAGATGGTCTATTCAAGGAACCATTAAGTAGGCTGAACTTTACATTATCCTTTTCCAAGGGTGGATGGATGATATGATAGAGATCTACAAAATCATGAGTGACATGGGGAGGGGTGAATAGAGATTGATTGATTGTTATTTATTCTGGCATGAGAACAGCGGGCCATCAAGTGACGCTAGTAGGAGGTAGGCTCAATGTAAACAGGAGATGGTTGTTTGTGTGGAGTGAATGAGGCCTGTTGTACTACCTGCCAAAGGATGGTTTGGAAAGGAGCCTGGAAAAGTGTTTGGAATAGAGCTTCTTTGAGGTTTACTATCTAGACAAACCGCAACAGGCTCAGGGAGTTCCCTGAGGCTGGGGGGAGTTGGAGATGGGGAGAGTATTAGGGTGAAAGTGCCTCCCAAGTGGTACTTAGTCTTCCTCATTTACAGGCACTGTTGGAGGCAGAAAACAGAACTAGGTGGACCAAGGTCTGCTCAGATATGTCTCTTCCTTTGTTGTTACGATTTTAGACAGGAGCATACCTTTATATTTTACTTTTGAAGACAAAAATCTAAGTTACTTTTTTTTAGTTCAAAGTGCATCTATCCTAGGCATGATGCAAGGTTGTCATATACTGCCATGAAAATTCAGTACTGAGTCCTTTGATCTGCCAAATGTTCAGAAAAGCTTTGACACTGCATGCGTGCAAGTCTTCACAGAGTACAACTGTGATGCTAAAGAAAAGCATTAGATGAAGTCCTCTGTTTTATTGTCCACTGAGGAAGGTAAGCAGCCTGACAGCTGACCCTCCAGCATCAAGAAACTGTGGTTTTCTCCTGTCCTGCATATTCCCCAAGCCATTGGGAATGCTTCTATGAAGATAAGATGCTGTCTTGCTCTATGTGTACAACTGTCTTAAAATGTTTGTGCCTTTCCATCCTTCTGCTTTTGTGTTTTGAGGGAATTTGCTGCGAGCAGTTTCCATGGTTACGAGGATACAGCTGCTCTTGGAGTGAGAAATCTGCAGAGAGCAAATACACAAACCAGTGCATCCAGGACAGGGGAAGTGTGCTTTGTATCCGTAATGGCCATTCTACCCTACATAAAAGCCAATGTGAAACTGGAAAAATAGATGTTATTCTTAACCCCCTTGTCTTACTGTGAAATGTAGCACGCTCCTTTACCATTAGGTCTTTTTAGATTGCTGAAAGCACTCTGATTTCTGTGGGGCAGGAAACAGGCTACGTTGCAAAAATATGCCACTGAACTAAGTTACGCAACTTTCTTGTGTAAGGAAGAAAAGTGCTTTCTCCCCCTTATTCAGAATTGTACGCTTCCATTTTGTTCTTTCCTCCAAACAAAATGGAGGAAAAGTCTAGGGTTTGGGGAGAAAGATGCAATGGTTCTCTCCTTGCCTTTACACTCCTCGGTAGCATTGGCAAGTACTTGTAGCTCTGACCAGCTCTGTACAGTGCTTGGTTTGTTGAACCCAGGAATAGTGTTGGACACATCTACAGTAGTGCAGGACATGTTGTTACTATGCACAAAAATCTTTTTATGAAGAAGCCGTATTGTCACACACGTAGGTTGCTGTAAACCTGAAGCAAGCCTTGGTCCCGTGACTGTGACTGAAGAACTCGTTGCCTCTGCTACAAAATTTGAGGCAACCTTCACTACAAAGGCAGAGGGTGAGTTAGCAGGCCTTTCTGAAAAGGCCAGCACAGAGCCTCTGCACACGTTTGCAGCCTGGAGTGAGAAGCTAGGGGATAACTAAGCCACCCTTTACAAAAAGTCTTTATTCTGGAGTGGTAATTGCCAATCGGGTAACTTTGGTTAATGCTCTCCTGCAAGTCCTGACTGTAGTGAAAGGGGAAAGAAAAAGCAATAAAGGAAGAAAAATCCTACATTAGAAATTAAACTTGGTGACTTCTCTTGTTCTCCTCCTCCACAGTGTTTAACTGTAGTTCTTTACCACTTTAAGACAGAACTGTTTATTTGTGCAAGCATCAACAAAATTTCCAAGGTGAGTGCTCATGGATGCTGATAAAAGCACTCAGTGGACTAACTGATGTTACAGGCAAGACTATCAAAGGATTCATTCTAATTTGGTTTATTTTCATTAATTATTATAAATCCTTCATTTAACTACAGGTAAAAAATCAGCCTTTTGGCTAAATACACCCCAAAAGCCACCCCATTTTTTAAATGTGTTTTTCTTATAAAGCCCAAGTTGCAGATGTCTTTTTGTTTGCAACTTCTACAGTACAGCTCTGCAGTACTCAAGAAAAATAAAATGAGTTTTTAATGGAAGAAGCGGCTAACCGTTTAGGGGAGCTTACCGAGCAGTAGAACACTGCAAATGGCAATAAATGTTCAAATCCCAAAGCAAGATATTTCCAGGCTTCTATATTCCCATAAAATGATTAAAATGAATGCCTCGCTATTTATAGCAGGTGGCAGCTTAACACCATAGGATATTCATATTTAATAGAGTGCTCTTGTAATGCCGCCAGTGCTGAAGAGTTAAGGAACTACTTGCAGTGATGGATGGGTTTCAGCCAAGCACATGGCCGGGCTCAGCTTGCTGCTGATGCTCGGCCACCACAACAGCCACCTGCCAACCATGAGGCTCTCCTGACAAGGCAGTGGCCCCTTGATGGGGAGCATTTTTGACAGGTACTTATTGGTATTCTTAATCACCTGATAGAGAGATGTCGATGGTGGTCACTTCTTAAGCTGCTGGCAGCCATGGGGCACAGCTCTAGTCAAACCAAATTTGGAGAGAATTGGGACTGCTCTGAGATACACAGTAGTAGTTGTATGTGTGCCTCTGTCAACTAACATTTGGCTGGCTCTGTGGGGTTTTATCCCTTTTACTTCATGAAAATAACCTCTTACAGCTTTGCCTTCATCTGAGACATGCAGCAGCCCTGGAAAAATATGGGGCTGTGCTAGCTCCACAAAAATCAAGGTGGACCTCTAGGAATCAGGGGGGGGGGGGGGGGGGGGAGGAGGGGGGAGTGGGCAGGGAAAGCACATCAGCTAGTGATGCAGAAACATTTTTGCAAAAGACAGTTTAGGTCCAAGCAGTATTTGTGGTTGGTTCGTTTTCACCATCCTACTCTGTTGTAAGAGGAACCTCTGCCAGCTGCGTGTTAAATGAGCTGACTAACATCTGCCACATACTCATTAAACATCGCACATCTATGATACACAACTCTCTGCCAAATCTAGTGCTAATTAGGATCTGTAATGAGTGTTATTCTCCTCTTAATTAATATGAGCAGGGTAGAATTTTCAGTAATACCTAAGTGACTGAGGAGCTCACATCTGCTTTTCCAAAAGCAGCTTAGAGACAGAGAAGCATTCATTGGACTGAAACGGCATGCAAACAGCAATAGCAGTGGCTACTTTAGTAAACTGGGACACAGACCTGGCTGCACTGGGGCTGTTGACTGGCTTAAGTGTGTTATTCTGCCATAGTGAGTTTGGTTATCACTGGGGTAGCGTGATGGGTTTCCTTCAGCTAGCTCCTTTCTTCTGGCTCGCTCCCTCCGCCGAAACACAGATGACTCTATTCTGGAGAAGTACTGCACTTGAAAACTGAGTCACTATTCCAGAATCAAAACTCTCTCCTTTCAAGAGCATCCACCCAAATGACCCTGCAGTACTTGAGCTTCTCACTCATAAGCTGCACTCCAAATTCCCTGTAGCACAGGACTGTGTTGTTAGAAGGTCTTCAGGTTGTCTAAAGGCAAAACTGCAGAACATAGTAAGGATGGCTTTATTTTTTTCATTCCTTCATTTGTCATTCCTTCTGACCCTCAGTCCCCTGTGCCACTACTTTTTGAATATGAGGATCCTTATAATTCATTTGAAAGATGATCACGGAAGCACTAGAAGATCAAGACTGCAATGGATGTCTGCAGCTGTATGGTAAACCCATTGCATCAAATTCTTCAAGGCTGTCAAGCTGTGATCTTGTCTGTGCTGGAAATTATGTGGAAAGAGGAAAAAGCTCCCTGTTTTCATTTTACAGAGAACACTTTTTAAGATGCACCCAATATGGATTTCCATGCAATCCATGGAAAATTGGTACTAGAGCATATACAGTTGTGATTCAGAGCATAACGCTGCCTTAGAAAACATGAATCCTGCTTTGTACAAAAAAGAAGGAACTGCATCTTTTCCAACTGGCCTAGTATAAAAGATCTGACTTTTTCCTCTGGCACAGAAAAAAAATTAATTTTGAAAAATGCTTTAAATGTCCTTTTTACAGAAATTTTTTGAAACATTCAAATTTTTACATGTACGTGTGCAAGCTGAAAATTGTCCCAATCAAGAGTTGAAGCCCCATAAAAACACAATTTCCTTTTTTCTAATTGAAACATTTTTAAAATTGCAGTTCCAAAAGCAAATATGAAAAAAGATCTAAGTGTATAGAATAATCCGTAGAACTTAAAAATAAAGAGCCAATAGGAAGAACATGAATGCATGACTGCTCTTGTTCCATCAGTGTGCCCACCTTTTTCCCTGAAGCTTGGCTACAAAGCTTTGCAGGGTCAGTTCAGCCTTTTTCCAGCTGCAGCAGATAAAGTTCTGTGCAGCTTTCAGCGTAGGGGCTCTTGGACGAAAGCCAAGGTCTTGATCCAGCTCTTAGTGAAGCAAGTGGAAAGATGCCCATTAATGTGAGAAGAGCTTTAGATGTGACTCTTGGCCCATGACAAAAGATTTTAATGGAGTCTTTTGTAGTAGCTAGGTTTGCTCTGACTTCTTTGTCTATATAATAACTTGGCCTGTGAACAGCACACATTAGAAGACAATCAACAGTGCCCTTTTTGGGGGGATGGGGAAGCGGTATTTTTAAAATAACTCCAAATATTTAGGGATCGAGAGTTCTGTGCGCATAAGTCCATAAAAAGCACAGTCTTTAGGGGGAATAGTGGAGACAGGCCTTCTAAAGGCACAGGTCAGACACAGGCTCAAGGAGCAGCTATTAAATACTGAGAAAACCTGCTCTGTTAAAGCCATTAAGGATCAGTACTGTCAGTGTTGCAACGTACGACCAAGGATGCAGCTCAACAGTGACAGATACAAAGGTTTGACTTTGCCAGACAGAAACTTGCCTCTACTCACCTGCCAGAACCCATCCTGGATCTCCCTTTCCAATGCACTGCCTCCGTCTCATGGCTCAAGCTGGGAAGAATGCATGTATTCTGGAAGATAGGGGATCCCCACAGGGTGTGATGTCAACCACTTCACCTGGAGCCAGTGAAATGAAGACAAGTTCTAAGTCATACCTGAGAGGCAAGATTGTGTTTCTCAGGAGAAGCTGGTTTCTGTTGGAAGAGAGATCCTAGCTCCTGCTGGACCCCTGCAAGTGGATATTCTGTTGCCTTTACCCAGCTGCAAGCTGCTTCCAGGTTCCTACAGCTGCTGTGGATCAGGCTGCCTACTCTGCAAATCACTGCTCTGATCAGCAGCACCTTGTCCTTGTGCAGGACGGTTTGGTACCTGCTGAGCTCCTGCAGTTCCCATGTAAGGGTTTAGCAGCTCTTCTGCAGCAAGGGGGAGAACGGCATACGGTCCTCACCTCAAAGTGCTCTGCTGGGGTTGCCTGATGAAATGAACTCCTGGTCATCCCAGGATACGTACTGAGAGAGGAATACACATTGCATAGGCCACGGGCTGCTGCTGGGCAATGAAGGTAAATACTCTTTTGCAATATGTTAAAGGGTAGAAAGACTTTGAGCTGTAACCAGGTGCTGAAGCTGAGCTGATTGTAGGAAGAATCACAAAGGTATTTCCTCCCACAAGGTTCAGCTTTATCATTTAAGTTAATACATTTGATGAGGGTCTAACAGGCTTCAGAAGCAGCAAGCAAACCCACAGAGGTAGAGTAGGGGACAAATGTATCAAAAATCAGATCAGCAGAGCTATTCCCATCTGCTTTTTATTGGATATTGTGGACAAGAGATAGCAATTGAGTTACTTGTAGAGGTATCCCAGCCTGTTTTGAGGAAAATAATGAGTTTTTGTTGCTGTAATCCAAAAATACTTTTGGTAATAAGGAAAACTGATTCTCAGATTAAGCTGAGCATACCATCAGATCTAGTGTTTCCATTTAGAAATAAATGCCAGAAAAAAACTGATGTGTTTTATTTCGAATGCAAAGGATGTATCTCTGTTCAAAGGAAGCATAGCTACAGTTTTGATTTGATCTACCAGCATTAGCTGAGTATATGTTTTCTAGAAAATAGGTCACAGCAAGAAAGGCAATTAAATTTAAAGAAAAGAAAGATAAGCAGTAGTGACTAGAGAGATTAAGGTGTTCAGTGGATGAATGGCACTAACTGACAAGCAGCCCTCTTTCAGTTGGGCATAAATATTAATGCCTTCCACATTCATGCTAGACAGAGCCTATAAAACCTACTAAATAACAAAATTACAACCTGCGTTTCTTAGGTTGGAGGGCTTTGAGTCTACTGTGGCTGCCTGGTAGGAAAATTGTAAAGCTGCTCTTGTAAATGGTCACTCTTTGGTCACCTGTGAGGGCAAGGAGTTCCAAACCTGATCTGTGATCTGACTTCCAAAATTTGATGCATCACTTTTCAGGACAGTAACTCACTAAATAAATATAAAATAAATAGTACCATTGTTTTCTTGCTGCAAATATCCATTTATTCAGTGGCTGTATTCCCCATTCTAGCTTGTCCCCCAGCTTTGTTTCTGTGCCCACGCTGTGAGAATAGCCAGGGCTCTTGCCTGAGTCCTCTCCCTTCCCGCTGTATTGCTAGCGACAATCTCACACCCTCATCTGCCCTAAAGCTCCTCATCCTGGCAGAAGTACGTGCTTAAGTATGCAAATGGATCACTGCCTTCAAGTAAGATGTGGTGGGCTGCCACATTTGTGTTAGTAAGGTACTGTGAGACTTTAATCCTCCTGTGTCCCTTCAGTTTTTGTGTAAAACAAAGCTGTCTGGCTTAGGAGCATCCCCCTAAAGACTCCGTTCACCTTCCCCAAGGTTGTTAGATGTGCTTTGGGCATAGCAAACACTTCTAGCTGGGAGGGAAAGATGGCAACTAACGTTTAAAAAGAAAAACTTTGCTTTCACCTGGGGTGAGGGTCTAGGACTTCAGAGGAAGGCCAGTGGACTGTGGCACACAGCAAGCAAGCGGAGGCAGTGTTTTAAATTTAGTATGTGTGTCCTGTGACTGCAGGGCGCTGGTTTTGATGATCTCAGTGGTTTCCGACAGCTCTGTTCTTTGCTTTTCTGCTTAGCTCTTAATTACTTCAAATGCACACTTATGTGGTGCCAGAACTGAAAGGGACTAAAAAGAGATTTATTTTTTTTAAAGGCATGGTTCCTGTGGAGTGGTGGTGGTGTTACTGACTGGTCCAAGTAGCTCTGTTAAAAAGAGTCTGTGGCGATATCTCCACCGAGTGCAAAAGGAGTGCGTTACAAGCTATATATGTGCCTGGGGTCCCTCCTGCACTGCGTACCCTCCCGCTGCCCTCAGACTCAACCTGCCCCCAGTACACCCACTTTTCTGGTGCCCTTAAATAAGGGGGTAGCTGTTACATGGTGAGAGACTCATACTACTCACTGAAGCTGTATTTGTATTCTGTGTCTGCTGTACTTCCAGCTGAAGAGTTACAAACTGAGCCCGGGCAGGATGTTAACTGCTGGGCTGGCTTCTTGAGCTCTATTTTCTCATTTTTATTATAGCTGTCATTTTCCTTGTCATAAGAAAGGACTCTTACGATATTGAATTACTTCCTAGCTAATACATTATTATCTCAGCTGTTTAAGGAATATAGTTTAAAACATATTAGGTGATATACTCAATATTGTGATTACACGTTGTTCTTGTTTGCAATTATACTGTAATAATTACAATATGGCAATCTGGAAAGAGTCCACCATGTCATTCTTATCAGTGCAGTGCTGTTACTAGGGAAAATTTGCATTTAGGACTGCCCTTTTCTAGTGTGATTGAAGGAATGAAACTCTTCATAAAGTCAAATACAAATATTTGAGTTAAATATATGTACACAGACATACGTGTATATTTGTGTATATATATGTACATATATATTTGAAGATTCACCAGCATTTCCATATGCTGAAGAAGCTTTATACTTTAAAGGGATAATTTGAATCTAAATACCGGGCCAGAACTAAAATCAGTTAATTTCACTAACTCCGTCCCAACCATTGTGTTTCTTGGCTGCTTCTCGCTTTGCATTTGTCGCTGTGGGAGGGAGCATAAGACTCAGCCAATACACCTAACATTATTTCAAATATCAGGCGTATCAAGGCATGGGCTTGATGGAATTTCTCAAAGGTATTGCTTCTACCGACAGTGTGCTCTCACGTGAAGCGGCAGCAGTATGCACTAAGGCACTTCACAGAGGAGCTAGCCTGTGTTTACCCAGACGAAGCTCTTCTAGCTGAGTTCAGAACGATGAAGACGTGTCAATGGACTTAAATCTGTAGCATGGCCTGCCTTTGAGAATGATCTACAAGATCCTGAGGCTCGAACCAGCTATTATCAGTAGATTCTCTGTCCTTCCTATGGCCCTTAATGAAGGGGCTAGCTGATACTTCAGTGCGTGAATTTCTGACTGTCCAAAATTGAAATGCATGGGCTGATTCAATCTTATTTGTTTACAAGAGTTTCAGGCTTCTGTAAGTGCGTTGGCTTTCAGAGAAGCAGTTTTGACGGTTGTGTTGCACTACTGGCTGTTGTTGCTGCTGATGCCTCATCACATAACTGCGCAGATACGCTGGGCAATGGTGGGAACACAGCTGTAAATGAGGCAGTGGTGAATCATAGGAAGAAAACTAGCTTCTCCTCTGTGTCTGTGCATTGGAGTTTTAGAAACTTCAGGTGAATCACTGCAGTAGTTCTAGCTGTTTTTCTGTTATTTCTTGCCTGCCATAAATCCCAATAGATTGGGATTTAACAGCCAAAGTTCGAGAAAAATTATAACCTTTCATCAAGCAACAAGTCTGTTTCTATAGTTCTCTGCTTGGCTGATGGCTCTTCATTAGTTTAGACTGGTAATGTTGTTAGTATGAAAGGAATCGGTCTTAGTGATAGCTTTAGGAGGCTGTGAATGTAGTGGGAGTTGTAAGAGGAAAAGCAATCATCTTGTTGCTTGGAGTAATCAATGAAATCATCCTTTTCACTCCAGCTGTTTCAATCTCATAAATGTGACATCACTCTGTCCACAACGTACCAATGCTTGCAGAAACTGTGCTTTTACACTGATCAGGACTAGAGCTTCAGTGCTAAAAATCGTTTGAATAAAAACGAAGACTAATGTCAAACTGAGTGATTAAGAGGTTTACAACCTCCAATAAGCAAGATGGACATAAGATGATGCAAAGGTGAATGAAAAGGAGATATGGCCTGGGAAGCCTGCTTCCACCTCTCCAGGCAGAAAAGTCAGTGACTACAGCAATCTCTGTATACTGGTATCTGTGACTATGTTGTTTGCTTGTCCCCAAAGCTGCAATTGGCTTGAAAGTGGGGAAGGCAGGCATAGGAATGGTGATCTTGTATTCTGGTTTGCATCCAGTGGACAAGCACTTCATAGGGAAGACATAGGAGTGCTACAAGAAAGAATCCCATCCTCTTTCCCCTGAAGTATAAAGAAATCCCACTAGACTCCAGAAATAAGCCACACTCCTGTAGTTGTTGGACCAAGCCAGAACAGCCCTTCTTCAGAATCTGTTTTCTTTTTTAATCTTGCCAGAAATTTTACTTCATGCAGGCAAAAGAGTTGCTGCTAATGTTGACTAGGTATTTCTTATTTATTACACTGATTTTCAAAAGCAAAACCAAATAATTCCCTCTTCTGGCATTTTTTTTTAGCCTGTCTGTTCAATAATTTAATGACCCGTTAAGCATCTTTGAGGCAGGAACAATCATATTGTACTGAAGCTAATACAAGGCAATCCTTCCTCATGGCCCGGACATCATAACAACTGCAAAATACTGATGTATCATTTGGAATAAAAGGTTCCAAAGAATAACTCCGACATTTTTCTATATCTTCAGAATGAGTCTTTTGTGCTAAAGAAAACATTACAAATAAACACTGAAACTGTCATTTCCTGGTACCCACTTCTGAGTTTTCTAAATCCTTTCACAGCTATCTCTTCCACTTTAGCTGCTCTCGTTTGCTGTTCCCTACCGACTGACAGGCTAACAACAGAAGGAAGGATAGGTGAATCGTCATAGACTTTTGTCCAGACATTGGTTTTGAACAAAGCTCCACTCAGAATTAAATTCCTTAAATATCATGTCCGCAGCTACAGAGACTATGTCCAGCAGCCAGTCTCCATGAGGTCTCCCGCTGTTACTGCAGCCTCTGAAGCAGCCCCGTTGGATCTTTTGGACACAGGCAAAGTGGAAATACGCTTTCCGATCCATAGGTACCTTCTCTGACTATGAGGAAGCTGGGTTCTTACTGGATGTATTAAGCTGCCTATTTTGGATGTCTAACAAGAAGACAGTGGAGAGCACCAACGTTAGACTCTGCTAATCCCTGTCTAATCAGTGGGGAAGAGTGAGTGTTCTCAGGGGGGTGATTTTCATGAAGAAAGCTAAATACTTGCAGTATCTTCTTGTTTGATGAAACTAAGATATATTTACTCTGTGTATTATGTTTAACTGATTTGTCGCCTTAAAAGAGATTTCATAAACTTATTTACCATAAACATTTACCAATATTATCTATAATGCTCATTCAAAGATCAATGCATGTAGCTAGTGTTAGAGACAGAGCTGAACCATACATTAAAGCATTTGAGTAGTCTTTTGCCTTTCCTGGCATGTTTCTAGATCATGAGGAAAAAATGTGTTGAAAATAAACAGCTTCTATCTAACCCTTACAGCTTGTAAACAAAAGATCATGTGTTTAGAGTCTGGGTATGGTGAAAAGGTGACTGATATTTTAAAACAGTATATTTGTAGAGAAAAAGCTCCTAAAATGAGCTTGACTTGCACCTGTATTTTCATTATTATGTGGTTAATGTGGAACAGAAATAAGGATGTAATACTGATGTGTAGCTGAACTTTCTGGTTAACAGCAGTCTGGGGAATTGTAGTTGCCTGAGACTTCAAGTAGCTTTATTTGAACTATCTGTTACAGGAAATGATTTCTGGAAACCCTACTCTCCTTTTGATCGTTAACCTTGAACTTTTTTGGCTTGGAATGGCTGTGTTTGGAGGACCCTCAACAAGCACTGGGGTAAAGTGCTCGTCAGGATCCAGATGTGAATGGGAAGATAGATCAAGGGGTGGGGGGGGTCCCTGAGGCCCATGTAGCATGTGCTTCTTGCTGCATGGAGCAGACCAGACCGTAGGGTCCAAAAGGAAAGCCCTCAAAGTGGGTTCCCCTGACATAGCCCAGTGCCCTGGCCAGCAGTGTGGGGGCAGAGGAGGAGTTAGCTTGAGGTCTCTTGATCCCCGAGTTCTGGTTTGTGAATAAGCAGTGGTACAGCAACTGCTACAGCAATCCTTTCCAACGCTTCCAAGCTAAACGGGAGGTATCCCTTCATGTTGAAAAGGTTTGATAGCATGGATTTCTTGGGCCAAGTGAAACCTGTTCTCATGCAGGGAAATGAACTAGTATAAGGAGGCTCCGCTTTGCTGGGAAAGGCTGATTAACTCTGATACCACAGTTCTCCTCTGCATCCCTTTTTAACATGCATTCACAGTCAGTCTGTGCATGTGCATTCACTGTGGTATACCTTGCCAAGCAAGTAAATACGGTTTACTTTGTGGGACAGTTGTAAAGTGCCTCTTTAGAATAACTAGGGACGTCATTTTGACATTTCAGCTTTCAAGACCGGCAAGTGTACTTTTCTTTTTTCTTTTTATCAAAGAATGAGGAGGCCAAACACACCAGGAGTGCCAGGACAATATCAATTTTAATGTGCAAAGCTTAAAATACATGTGAGCATATCAGTGCACTTTGGACACCGATGTGTATAAAAGTCATTCCATGGGCTCAGGCAGAAATTGCAGATGGAAGTGCAATTGGATACCCAAAGATGCACATTCCCAAGGGAGAGACAGATGGCACTACATACATACAGTCTGCTGCGATTGTCTAGTCAGAGCACAATGGTATCTTACCTGTCAAGGCCTGTTTAGAGAGGGAATAAGCCCATCAGCTATGTGTCTTATATGGCTCCAGATTGAAGGTTTGGCAGCAATTTAGCATCCCATGTGCCTGGACATGGTGTCTGTCATGATGTGATTGCCTGGCAGAGTACATTTTCTGGATTTAATTTACCGTGCATCCAGAGCAACAGATTAAATAACAAAGTTAGTCTGGTAAATAAGGTTTCTGTTTATATAGATTTCTCTTTTCCCCAGTTGTTTCCCCCCTACTCCAAATCTTGGGGCTTTCATGGAATTGCTCTGCTTGGGCTTGTCTGTGCCTAGATCTGGCTGCGTGAGGCTGCCCGGGTTTCAAACCACAGCTCATTCTTTTCTTCTTGCTACTCAACATCGTTTGGCCCCAACCAGTGAAGTCAGTCAACCCGTGGTTTGCACCAGTTGCGGTTTTGACGCAGCAGTGCATGAGGTTAAGTAGATAATACCAGGGGAGGCTTGTTACTGCTGTAAACACCATTCTGGGATTTTTTTTTTATGGAAACTGTTTTAAAATCCCCTCACACAGCAATAGAAAGTGCCTTTACTTCCACAGGCATGATGAAAAGTTAAGTAGGTAAATTTTTATCTTTAAAATATAAAGCTTGAGAACCCTTCCCTGAAATAGTCTCAACTTGGTAAATCTAGCAAGGGATATTTTTGTCGTTGCTTGATGATACCATCAAATGGAGATAATGATGTTGCAATCTGGGATTACTCTGTGGCACTGGGTCACTGTTGGTTCTTGGTTTGAAGTAGGCTTCCAGTGATATGAACTTTCAGTAGGAAAGTGAAAATATTGTCAAACCACAGTGGGTCTCAGTGACCTTGGCGAACAGCGGAATGTGGGTGTTCACCTCCTGCCCAGTGTCTGTCACACCTTTCCTTTTAAAGGGAGTAAAGGCACAGCAAATTGGAAAGCAGGTTGAAAGCTGAGACTCCCATTTCAGCAGGAATAGCCTGAGTTGCTGGCTGCTGGGCAGCGTTCCCTGAATACCTAAAATCCCAATGGTCACTGCTTTGTGGTCTGAGCTACCTGGATCTCTAGATGAAGCTTTGGAGACGTGCTTTTCAAATCCAGCTATTCAGGGAGGAAGATGTAAGCTTATAGAAAAGTTCTGTACTTCTTACTGATGATGATCATTTGCTGGGTGCTGTTCAAGAGCATAGCAGAAGGCACAAAGCATTCCTCTTCTGAAAAATAACTTGTTTGTATGTATATCCTGCCGTTGTAATTTAGGTCAGAGAAGGTTAGGCTTTACCTTCTTTTTCAGAATCTGGATCTCTTGTAAAAATGATATTGTTCTTCATCTTCCAAGCTATACATATATATGTGCAAGTACACGCATGCATACACACTGTCTTTAGAAATAAATGCCTCCTTTACTGCCACTACCAATTTCTAGGGGCGTTCCACCCATCCCAGTGCACAGCATTTACCAGTGCTTGTTCCTGCTGTGACAGAGCTGCAGCTCAGAGCTATGTACTTGCATAGGATGGGGAAGAAATAGTCCAGCTATTCTAATTTTCTTTCACTGAAAAGGCTCATAGAGGTTTAAAGCTTATGATAATTGTGGGTTGACAGAGGAGGGATTGTTGGACATCAGGGCCCCCATAAGACCTGATAGGTAGGTCACGTTCCCATTGCACCATAAGGTGGTCATAGACTAATGCAAGGACAATTTCTGTCCGCATTTTGGTTAGGGCTGTGCCTGCCTCTGCATAGCACTTCCTCTTCACTCGTGGTACCTCTGTGACTTTCTGGCTGCCTGCTTATTGCAGAGAGCTGCACAGCCAGCTGTTCAGGCAGCTCTGCGTCTTTTCCCCTCCAGATCCTACCATATGTCAAGGTCTTTCTTGCAGTAACCAGAGCATGCTCTCCTAGAGTGAAAAATAACTGGTGGAAGCTTGCAAAATCCCTGCAGGCATCTCTTAAGCCAGACTGTTTGCTCATTTTACCTGTAAGAAAATACAGAAGACCACAAAGGGAAGGAAACTGGTCAACCAGTTGTCAGAGTTAAAAGTGACAGGCTTAATCCCACCCCTAGCCCCTGCTGTTTCTGTCTCTTCCCCCTGCTCTGCACTGTTCCCTCTGCTTCAAACTATGAAACTATAGGATCTTCTTTGACTCAGCAGCCAGCCATGTTTAGGACATCCATTGTGGACAGGCATGGTTTATTCTTAACTGTGTTTCTGGCCTGCAGTGTGACTGGGCAGATCACTTGGCCCTTGTGCCTCAGTTCCCCTTGTGACAAATTGAAATGGTGATACTTCTCTGAAGTGCTAAATGACCTATGGGCAGGGAACACTGCAGACAAACCAAGTCTTATTGTTGGTCACTAAAATCTTGCAGCCAGGAGGAGTGATGAGGCAGTGGTAGGAGGCACTGGTATAATGCAGCGGTTTCCAATTCCACTGGGTGGCAGCTGAGACTTTCTTTAGGTGAGGAATAATGTTTTCTCCTGTAGGTTAAAGGCAGCAACTTCTCCTCTAGAAGAAAACAGATCCAGAGCCAAGCCTACTGCAAGCTCATGAAGCTGTAACCATCTGAGATAGCAGTTTTCCTTTTGTTTACATTCTTTGAATCCCTTAATTTAATACAGATAATAAACCAAGGTCTCTTGAACTGAAAAACCCATCAAACCTACTGGTTTTGGATTGCCAGTCACTTACAATATTTTTAAAGGCTTATAAACTAAAACCATCTCAGCAGAAGTCCATCCATTTTTCATTTGATATATTACCTGCTGCAGTCTGCATGAAAACCAGGACATGAGATACCATGTCTCCTACCTATGTCGGTGAAGGAGGCAGATACCTAAACAAACACCACCTGTTGTACAGATGTGCAGAGTAGATCGTATTGCCTACAAACACCACCCTCCCTCAGCTGTGTCAGGCCCTGGCAGAAACCGACCATTGCATAAAGAGCCACTGGGCTTGAAATGGTATTTTGGCAATCCTGTTGTGCTGCTAACAGGGTGCTGTGGTGGGCAATACCCTGAAAGCACAATTCAAAGCACTGTGCTGTGAGGGGAGGCACTACACTGTGTCCTGTGCACTGTCTGGCTCAGTGTTATCTGCACCCTCAACCCCTGCTGCCCTCAGTGTGAAATAACCTTTCAGTGGTATCTACCACTCTCCATCTCTACTTTGGTGTCTTAGGAAGTAGTTTTCTGATGTCTGTTTCTTCCTTGGTGCTTTGTACTGTTTGTACCTAACAAACAGAGATACCGAGCAGCCTTGCAGGATACCGAACTGTTCGGTGGTTGGCTCTTGCTTTTCTGTTCAAGACGTAAAGCAAAGCCACTGTAAATCATGGCAGTCTTATGGATTAGGCTGCAAAGTAGTGGCAAGAACTGCTCAAAGCTGGTCAGATGCTGTATTGGTGCTTCAGGAGGAGCTGCTGTCTGTCTCCAATGGAAAACCAGTCTCACTAGCCCTGCTTGGTGGCTTTCCTCTAGGGACTTGAGCACCTTGTCTTTTCAAGTGGTTCTTCCACAAACCCAAGATTTCTTCTCATTTGCATGGAGGAAAAATAAAATAGCCCTTTCTCTCTCTCTTGTGCTGCCTCAAAGTGAGTCACACCACGAAATTTGCCACAGAGCTTCTCGCTTTTTACTGTGTACTTACCTGCAAGTGCCTCACCCAAGGATTGCTTATTCTCTCTTCTGTTCTTACCCATCCAGTTCACTCAGGGTATGTTGTTCACATAGGTGCAGTGGGTAGAAAGGGGCTGCAGGTGCTTTCTAGGAAGGTTCCCTGTCTCAGAAGAGCTAGCACAGCTGTGTGAGGCTGGCAAAGGCAGCTTTCACAGGAATTGTCTTCAGGATGGGCAGAGGGCATGATAGAAACAGCAAAGTTGTCATTCCTCTGTGTTAGGGTTTAACCCAGTGGGCAGCTAAATACCACACAGCCATTTGGTCACTGCCCCCTGCCCAGTGGGATGGGGAAGAGAATAAGGGGGGGAGGAAGTAAAATTCATGGGTTGAGATAAAGAGAGTTTAATAGGACAGAAAAGGAAGGGAAAATAGTAATAATAATAATGATAAAAGAATATACAAAATAAGTGATGCATAATGCAATTGCAGCAGTCACCACCCCACCCCCTGCCCCAGCTAGCTCCCCCCCAGTTTATATACTGAGCATGACATTACATGGTATGGAATATCCTTTTGGCCAGTTTGGGTCAGCTGTCCTGGCTGTGCCCCCTCCCAGCTTCTCGCTGGCAGGGCATGAGAAGCTGAAAAGTCCTTGACTAGTGTAAGCACTACTTAGCCACAACTAAAACATCGGTGTGTTATCAATCAACCTTATTCTCGTACTGAATCCAAAACACAGCACTGTACCAGCTACGAGGAAAAAAAAATTAACTCTATCCCAGCCAAAACCAGGACAATCTGCCACTGGTGTAATAGTTTTATGCCAGAAGAGTAAACAAGAGCCATTCTCAGCCTAGTCTGAACATTAGAGAGCTGCGAAAAGGAGTATGACACCTGGGCTCTTCCCTGCCCAGCAGATTCTGGCTGCAGAAGAGAAGCAGGCTGCCCTCAGGACGGGTGCAGGATTTTTATACAGTGCTGTATAAGGCTGGCCTGGGTGTCAGCATGTTGGCTTAAGAACATGGGAAGGTTTGGATGCGAGAGGGAACGCCACAGATATAATTACAGGGTGAGAGAGCATGGAGGCTCATTCTTGAGGATAGTTTGAGTGTTAATAAGCTTTGACAAGAGTCATGGATGAAAGAATAAATGGTTGCAAAGCTTAAGTGAGGCCAGCTTCAACCCTGAGGTATCTCACATCTTCCTGCTGAAGATGTGCTAGATGAATGTGAAGAATGAGGGGCTCCCTTGTTTCTGTCTGAATTGATTTTTGAAAGGCATTTGATGGCCAGTATGGATGGGCATGGGACCATCCATCAGGCCTTCAGCCTTATGGTGAACAAGGCTGTAGAGATGCTGAGTGCCGTGCGGGAGCAGGTGACCTGAGAAACGAGTGGGTTTAACTTCAGCAGCTCGTTCTTTGCTGCCCTGTGGTACTACCATAGACCAGATGAGGAAGAAGTAACACGGGTTTTTTAGCAACACAGGCTGACATTACATAGGTAGATGACAAGGATCTTTACACTTAAACTTTATAGACCACTTATTGCTACTAAATGTCACACTAAGAGCTAAAACCAAAGTAGTTAGGTTCATGTCAGTTGCACTCATGAAAATGCTATATCAAGTAGTACTAATACACTGGAAGACAAACATCAGCAATGAAGCTGAGTTCTCTGCTGAGACAGCATAGACTGTCCAAAGGGAACCCCAGAAAAAAGTCAAGCCAGGGAAAACTGAAGCTAACTTCAACTCTGAAAAGAAATCAAGCCAAAACAAAATGAAAAATTCAACAGTTTGGTGTATAGCTGTGACACCTGGTGCCCTCCCGAAATAGTACAGGACTTTAAAAACTTGTGCTCATGAAATGGAAAAGATCTCTCCACTGGTGATGAAATCAAGAACCTACCACCCTATCACTGAGCTGAAATATAACAGCAGTGCTAGACATAGGTGCTGCGTGTGCTGGAGGGGCAGCATGCAGACTCCCTCCAGGAAGCCGTCAAACCCAGATCAGCCTCCACGAGGCAGAGGAAAAAGTCCTAAAAATCTTTATAGGGAGAATCGGAGCAGGCGGCAGAGGAAGGCAGGAAGAGAGCGGCTTTCACCCTGCACAGCAGTGCTGGCCTGGGGCAGGTGCAATTTAAATGTGATGGAAAAGGTGCGACTGGAGCCATTCACCTCTTCTGAAGCTATTTTGTTTTCTTGTGGGCATCAGCCCCTCCTAAGACCACAGACTGTCCCTGGCATGATGCCCTGTGACACTCATGTGCCCTGGCTCAGCCTGCTTTAATCCCCTCATCCTTGCTTTCTCCCTCTGCTAGTGGAGAGCAGAGCTATAAAAGAAAGCAACTCCAGAAGCTGTTTGACTCCCTGCCCCTGTCCTGCTGAGCAGCTGTGTGGCAGCAGGGGCCTGCGGTGCGCCAGTGGCGAGCCCTGCTCTGCACCCTGGCAGTGCAAGCTTTCCTGTCCCGTGTGCCCCAGCAGCCTCTGCCTGACCTGGGAGCACCCTGCTCCCCAAACTGGTTTGCCAGTGAGTCCCATACTGCTTCCTGCTGAGTCTGCAGCAGGTGATGGTCTGATTAAACAAGCCTAGCTAAGTAAGCAAAGCAGTTTGCTGCTTATTTTTGCACTGGCAGCACCATCAGGTGAAAGCATAGGGACTGTCTTCCCTGCTGCTCCTCTCCCATCCTAGAAATGAGAACAAATCTTGTTTCATTAATGTTACCTGATTGTATTAACTTAATTCTATTGATTTATTTAATTAGGTTTTATACCTAATTAATCTGAAGGTACTGGTCAGGAGTAAAACTAGTTTGGGATGAGCACCGTACCAGGAGCACCTGCTTTTAGCTGAACTGCTTCCTTTGTTTCAACATGTTTCCAGCAATGCCAGCTCCAAGCTTTTGGAAACACAAGCCTGTTCCCTTGTGTATCATAAGAGTAGCTAATAGTTTTGTTTCTAGGGTGTAGTTACACCACACAGACAAGACCGTAATTAGTAGCTGGGACAAGCACAGCAAACAAGTATGTATGTGAAACCCTGCACTTGGTAAATGCTCTGTACTTAAAGCTGAGGGTCTTTGAGGAGCTGTGGGCTGATGGACTGAAAGGAAAATCTGTGGGTCAAATTCTTCCTTCTGCCATTTCACTATGATTCCTCAACACATTTTCTGCGTGTTCAGCTGTTGTTTTTAAAAAAAAAAAAAAGTCAAGTACTACCTGTGTTACCCTTTTGTTTACCAGAGGGACAGACGGATCATTCACTTGCACATTGCTCAACATTTGAAACCAAAGAACATGTAATTGGGGCAGGAGATTTTGGGCTGATCTGTACAAATAGTTGAACTGACTTAACTGTAATCAGTTATGGAAAACATCACTTGGAAACACAACTGGAAACACAGTATTTTGGCTAGTAGTAATTATGTCTTAGTTTCAAGTTAATAAACTACCAAGCTAAGTTTTAAATTGATAACACAATTAACTTACCGACTGAAAGGTAAATTGCTGTAAGCCATAACTGTTATAAATGAATTCAACTGTGTCCCCAAAGGAGTTTCTGAAGGATTAACTGAATCAGTTTAATAACTGATTGTAGTTAAACTGGTGGGAACTATTCTGTGTAAACCAGCCCTTGGGGCTGGGAGGTTTCATGGTGAATCAGGTGAAGGGTTGCACAGCAGCACCTGGGAGAAACATCAGAGACTGTTTGGAGCTTAACACCCAGCTCCGCTTTGCAAGGAGAACTATGTGCATCAGCAGAGCATCATTTCTTTTGCTATTATTGGGAAGAGACAAAGATCTTTCTAAAACCAGATCAAAAATGCTTATAACCATGTGACACAAACTGCTGGTACAGTATAGTTATATTCTGTTGCTTCAAGTTTCTTAAAAACGTATCAATGGATCACCTATTTTTCAGCAGGCTCTATTAGATCAGTTACTGCTTATCTTTACCACCTGGACAGATGCTTCTGGGTCTAGCTATCCTATAAAGTGTATAAATTCTGTATTGTATGCACCAGCTCCTGACAGAAATGTGTTTGTGTGAGCATGTCTAATCTGGATCAGACTTGCACTGGGCATGGATTCAGTATTAATGATTTTTAAATCCTAGCCTAAGAAATAGCAGCTAGGGTACACGTTATACTACTCCACTATCCCCTGGCTGAGATAGTGTCGGTTGTGCCACACACAATGGTATTATTTTCTCTGAAAGATAATATATGTCAAAGAAAGCTTTGACTCTGGTAAGGAAGAGAAAAATATCCTCGATGATCCTACTGTGTATGGGCAGAAAAGGTAAGCAAATGTTTTAAGATGGTGGCAGTGAGAGCACAAATCATGCAATTTGTAGCATCTTTGGAGACTGTAGCTCAGATAGCATTCCCTTAGGTATCCAGATGCATAGGGTTCAAAACATCATCTTGAATATTGATGGTAACAGGAACAGCTGTTCACTAACTTGTGCAATTGTAAACAAGGTGTGATTTAATGGGCACAAAATCATCTGTTTGCAAAAAGCAACCCAACCTCCCCCACCAGATGCAAGTTCCTAGGGCAGGCTCCAACTGAGCGTGGCCTGCGTACCAGACCCAGACTCGGTCTGCCCGCACTCAGCACAGCATGGGAGGATCCAAAACGTGGCTTCATTGGCCCGACTCCCGCACCTCAGGCTTGTGTGCTCCACAGCACCGCCTGTACACCCAAAGCTGAGCTCGCCATTGCCTCAGCTAGCACAAAATGCCATGAAATCTTTTAGATCATGAGACATCTATATCATGCACTGAGCAGCACTATCTGGCACTTTTGAGAGCCCTCTTAGAAGAGAGCTCGGTGATGGATTGGGCATAAAGATTAATTTCTCTCGGGTCAGGGAAGGAGTAAGTGAGAATCTGGGCAGCTCACCCTCATTCTGCCTGTGTTGCGAGGGTTTGGGGGCTTTTGGCCTTTGTTGTTGTTGTCGTTGTTGTTCTTTTGGTGGTTGGTTGGGGTTTTTTGCAGTTAAACAATCTCCATGAGCATTATTAACTTCACTACAGTAAGTAAAAGATACCATACCCATAATCACAGTCTGTTGGTCTGGACCTTCTTCCTAAATTAACAGGTGACAGGGCAGGCATAAGTTTCTGAGGAGTTAGTATAAAGGGTGGGAAGCAGTATGATGTACTCCCAGTTCACCCTCAGTAAATTCACTGAGCTGTGTACACACTGCACAGACAGAGACTGTTTGTTCAAGAAAGGCATCAGACTCCACTAACTCTCACTAGAGAACCAAGATCATTAGGAGCTTGCAAGCCTCAAAGGGTAGTCCTTTACCTTCTTCTTACTTTAGTTATGAAATCCACAAGAAATACAAAGCAATCCCTGGCTACAGAACACCGGCAGCTTCTTACGTTTTAAGTGGAAATGCCCTGGATTTTTCTCCTATACCACTGGTGATACTGCAAAGTTAATAATCTTAAGTGGTATTTGTCATTGTCTGTAACAAAGAATTGTAATGACATCCTATTTATACCAAAAAAGGCTCTGTGCATGTGTCACCTCTGTGTTTTGATATAGCTGTCTCTCAAATATCTTCTGATAGATGTCTCTGCCAATCATTGCGAGGCAGTAGGAGTAAAATCTGCTAGGACATTTAACACCATACTGAGTATTTTGGCTTGACTTGGATTGGTGGCTGTGTGATGCTCCAAACCGTACTTTGCTAGTCAGTTTTGGGAGAGTTTTTCCTTGCAGAGAAAGGGCTGTGCTACTGTGAGATTCTTACAGTTGTCTATTATCATGTGTTGTGAGACAGTCCGGAGACTCACAACAGCATGTGGAGGGCTAGCATTTGCGGTCTGCTTGGACCAGACACAGTAAAGAAATACTAAAAATCAGAGGGAGAACTGGGGCAGAAGGACAAGGGCAACAGCGATGAGGGAAATGGGGTGGGGTGTGTGGCTATGCACCCCTGCAGGTATGTATGCTGCATGAGTCATCTCATGCAGTCCTCTTGGCTAATCTCGTTGCTGCCACCATGATTCAGGGGTTAGGAATGAGGATGTAAACGCAGGCAGCCACACAGGCCCCTTGTGGCTGGCGAGCAGTTGTGTTTTCAAATCACCAAAGCAGAGAAATCTGGGGGGAAAGACCTACCCCTGCCCTTAGTCCTTTGTCCCAGCTTCTAACCCAAACAGCATAAATGAGGACAGGAGCTGGCTGTCCTCAGCAGATCCTACCAAACTGGGAAAGCAGCACGTGAGAAGAAAGAGCTGCACTGATATCTGGGATCCAAAAGATAATTGCCATCATGGCAAGTTTTAGGAAGGCCACACTTTTTTCTTTCCTATTCTGAGAATTCCTCCAAGTGACATCTCTCACAGTATGAAATGTATCCTGGTGGATAAAGATGATAATTTAGTTTTCAGGTGTTGTAAATCATTTCATTTCAAGAATAATGGTATTTTATGTTTATGCAGAAACTTCCATCTCGGGATGCAAGTGATCTTGCTGTGATACAGGCATTGTACTTAAAATAAAATAACCGTCACACAGATGGGGAAATGACAGCTAACCCAATGTCACACAAAGTTTCTTCATTCCAGTTGGGAATAAAATATGAATCTCTTAGTCCTCCTCAGCAAGAAATCTTTTCATAAGTGTGATATTGACTAACAACCTTTGTACACAGTAGTAGCTGTGGTATACGTAGTCTTTTTTATAGAGGAGTTTGCCTCAACTGATGAAGTTGTTATGAATCTGTATCAGATGTACTTTACTATGACATCATTTTCATTACTAGTCTGCCTTGTCCCAACCTTCATTTCTATCATACCTTGGGTTTTTGAGGTTTTATGGGAAGAACTGCTACCTGCCCTGGGCTGAAAAGAAACAAATGAAATCAAACCTCCCCAGTGTATATCATCTGAATTATCCTACCCAATACCCAAGAATGATGGTCACTTTAAAGAAAGGTATCTCTGTCTTTTCCTGAAACTTTTTTTTTGTTTTCAATGGCAGTTAAGGCTAAAGCTTTTTATTTCACATCTCTGTGCAGCCACTTAAAGCTGTGCAAAGTGAGTGTATTAAAAACAAAAAAAAAATCCTTCTATTTCACTCTGATAAAAATGACCGCACAAGGTGCCGAGTGATACAGAAATTTTTTTTTTCTCCTCCTAGCTGACTGTGTCTATCAGTGTGGAAGACTGAACACGCTGGCATTCAGCTCCGTCAAAAGCAAAACTCCATGATGTGCTCTGTTTCAGCAAATACTGATCTCCTTTGTTGCGAGGCTTTCTGTATGCATCATCAGTCACTTGACATTCTGCGTACCCTAGAAACCTAGAAACAGCAGCATCAATGCTAATTTGTTTATATATTTTAAGGAACTTCATTTACGGTTTGACTTCGGTCACATTACTTCACAAATTAACTTTCAAGTGCCTGACTGAACAAAGAATAACTGGAGACCAGCCAGCCTGCTTGTGGCCTTACCATTTTTTCTCCTTATTCCCCATTCCAATGACTCAACTCGCCCACAACACTAGGACCTCCATAGTACTCATGACCTCCCCGAGGCTTACTAAAATTATTCATAGTTATGATTCACTGACTGACACCAAGGACTGTGTTCATGATGCATGGGTAGTGCCAAACTGCTTTAGCTGTAGGCTTAATCCAGTAGATGGAGCAGCTGCCTGACACTGTGGAAATACCCCGTATCTTTGTCCTGGGTAGCGTGATCTGGTGGCCTGGGGCACCTGGTAGTTATGACCACTGAAATGTGATCATTATTATTTGCTAGCATCCACAGGCGGGAGAGAAAGTTTTGCTCCGCTGGATGCTTTCACGAAGTTTTACTACTTTCTGCTCTTGTGTGCTCCCCTTAAAATGCCTCCCAGCTTCAGAGTTTGTCATTAGGATCTTAGAGCTGGCAAGGCAGATGGGGATCTCTGCTACAGGTGGTGTAAATCTAGTATGTCATCTGAGACTGGCTTGACTGATGGAAACCGATCTGAGATCCAGCCCACTGTGGGGCTTAAGAGAAACAGGCGGTACCTGCTCATGTTCTATAATTATCGGTAACTATCTTTATAGTCAAAGATAGCCTGACACACCTTGTGGAATTAAGGACCTCAAGCTAATAGCTGCAATACATGGAGATGCCCCTTGCCTTGCATATAAGCTGTTCCCCATCATCCTGTGGGAATGGGAACACAAGGCAGACTTACCATTCCCAAAGCTTTGTGTGCTGCTATTATGACATTTCCCCTACTTCGTCCTGGATCAGTTTTCTGTCTCATCTATTTTTTTGTTAACCTTCTTAGATGGTGCCCTGTTCTCTTAACTGGGTAAAGTGCTGCTAAATTTTTTTTCATCTTGACATTGTGACATGTGCTTTAGAGAAAATGACAATTTCAGACAAACCACGGCATGATAGGCCCTCATCCTAATACTGTTTAAACGTGTAGTTCTTCAGGAAACCGAAGAAAAGCAGATAATGATGCCATCTGTATCCTGACTACAAGTCTGTGTCTATGAATGCGAAAACTGTAGCTGCCTTGAACGCGGGAGCTATTGTTTGTCATGTCAGTGCTACCCCAGGCAGGCGCACCGTGTCCTCGCCCAGAGCGCAAGGGCGATGCCTTTGCGTCCTCTCGAGCCCTGCTCATGGAGCCCAAACAGAGCTTGGGCAGTTCAGGTGTTACAAGGGCAACATGCTGCCTTTCTCCACAGGGGCAATCTTGGATTACCCACTAAGGTCTTGCCCCCTCATGCTATTTAAGGCTGTTCCACGGACTTGTAGAGTTGTTGCCAGGGCAATAACACTATGCAGAGAGGCCAATTTTCTTTTTTCTTTTTTTTTTTTCTTTTTTGTGACATTTTAATATTGATGGACGCCCCTGGAGCAGTCTCTTTCTGTCAGTTTGGCTTATTTCACCCGCAGAACCAAGGCAAGTTCTACCAGCAAAATCTCTGTTGCTGCATCTATTCTAGGAGCACTTGCCAATAAGGTTATATCTATATCCAACATAAAAGCCGGTTCTCTCATCATGGAGACCATGGGCTGGTTTCCAGTTACAAGTGACTGGTGGTAAATCTCCTGCTAGCCTGGAAACAACTTCTGGCAAACTCCCGGATCCATTTCTCACTTCTGTTTTCTTGCTGTGAGTCAGGGAACGGTGTGGGCATGATTGATCCTCTGCCCATGGTGGGTATTTAGGCCAACGGCATAAATCAGAGCACTCCCTGGACTGCTTCTGCTCTTGCCAGGCTTGGACTGAGCTTTCTCATGCACCTGGAGGTGATATTCATTTGCTCCTGCACTGAGCAGAGCTTTGCTTCCAGAGGGAATCTGGCCCGTTGCAATTAATTCTTCGGTTAAAGTCTAGATGCCTTTGCTTTAATGTTTTTGCTTCTAAGACGTCTTCTCATGTTGCAGTATCAAATATCTAAACCCTTCAGGGATTCCTTAGCAATAAGTGATATAGGATGTAGTCTGAGAGCTGGGAAAGAGATCTTTATTGACAATATGCAGATACCCTGTTTGAGGCAAGAGGCCAGTGTTTGGTGGAGCCCCAGCTCCTACTTTGCATTCCTAAACATCAGGCTAATTTCTTCTTAAAATACATCCTCCTTTCTCATTTTCTGCACTGTAGCTGTACCTTGTCTTGACTGGCCGTAATAGAGAGTGAGCGGTCTACTTAAATCCTTATTTTCAAATCTCTTTTTAGCCTTCATATAATATTAATAACACCTTAGAAAAATAAAACCCAAGGCTATGTTCAAATCCGGTATCTTGCCTTGGTTATGTAGCTTCCTGTTGTTTCGGTAATATTACAAAAAAAATATATTTTCATAGTAGATCTAATTTCTTGGCTTTCTAATTAGCTGCCTTCCTTACACTTCACAAAGGAAATTCATCCCTTGTGGATAAATCAGTGGTGTTTCTCTCTGATGCTCTAAAAGTTAAGCTTGGATATGACCTCAGTACAGGTAGTACTAGAAAACAGTCTCTGCATTTTTTTTTATCAAGTATTGTCTAAAATGCACAGTCTAATTAAATCCAGTGGACCAGCTCCTTGACAGGGATGAAACAGGACTGGCTTCCCTGCAGCTGGAGCCTGCCCTGCCTCTTCACGTCTCCACTCCCTTCTTCTCTTTTCTGACTGGTGAAGGCACCAGTTAGTGCCAGCTGTGGTTTGATGTTACGAAGACTTGTCCAGGGAGGACCAAAGGGAGACTAAACTGCCATCAAGTGATACTGATCGCTTTACTGAGCCAATCAACTTCTGCAAAGATGGTGCTTATGAGATTGCACCCTTAACCAGACATGCATGTGTCTCCTAATCTTTCTGTGCGGGTTCTCTCTTAATACAGCTTTTCTCTTGGACTTCTGTCAGGGTAAGAAACCTGATGTTTTCCCCACAGCCAAGCTGTAAAAGTATCAGCTGCCTGGAGAATTTTCTTGAGGCAATAACAATGGCAAATGTCTTGTCTCCCCTCCTCCTTGCTGATGCTTACACCATTAAAACTAGCCTCTGCAAGGTACAGAGCATTTATGCCCAAGAGAAATAGCGAAACCCTTCCCAAGCTGACGAGCCCTGACAAGCTCTACCTGACATTTTATATTGCTGTTTTTCTGACCCTGTGGCAGGGTGAGCAGGTACCTAGTGGATGTTCCTGGGAAACGAGCCTGTCAAGTTGCAGAGGAGCTGCTTCAGGAAAGTTTGAGCAGGTAGAGCAGATCCGTACCATTTCCTACCCAGGTTGTGCCCTGGCAGGGTGAAGTGACTCATGCGAGAGCAGGATGGCTAATTCCTGTGGAATGAGAAACAGGCCTACAGCTTTCCCCCTAGGATGAATGAAAGCTTTGTGGTGTATACACAGATGTTTAGGATGAACTAATTTCCAGCCTGGTTTTTATTATCTCTTTGCAAATCTTGACATGCATCTGCCTGTGCAGTGAATTGTTTTAGTTCACTGGTGAGCAGGCGTTTCTGAGGCACTGGTCCTTGCCAGCTGAGATGACCTTGTTTACCCCGTCATGTCTTGTCCTTTCATCTGGGGAGTACATATCATTTTAATTATGACTTATTTCTTTTTGATTTAACAGAAGAAAAGATGAACCACTTCAACTTAATATAAAGGGTTTCCAGAGCAGAAATTGCAGCCAGTTTGTTTGGGTTTTTTTAAATGTTTTGTACAATCCAAGCAGTGACCTCTAGCTCTAGAAACAGCAGAGCAAGAGTTTGGTTATGGTAACCAGAAAGGCACATGGAAATGTGCAGTGGGTTAAATTCTGCAGTGATTTAATTCTGGTACGGTTCTACTGCCTTTTCTGGAGCTTCCCCACTAGGGCAGAATTCCTGATCACCCAGGACTTCTTCCATTCTCAGCAGGGAGTGGAAATGTTATGCAAAAGTGCAGTGGAAGCTAAGAGATCTGTCCGGTGAGGTTCCTGTCCACGTGTGTGGAACCCTCCTCACATCTTGGCCAACCCAGTGCACAACCAAAACAGGTTCCTGGGGCAGTTTGGGACTCAAGAACACAGCTAATCTATTCATCTGCCCAAGGCAGGATTGGCCGCAACTGTGTTGCTCCTGACAGACATTTGAAGGAGAGCAGGGTTTGGCAAATACTACCTGCTGCTAAAATATTACCTGTCTTCTAAAATGCTGAGAGATAGATGCACTCTAGCAGCCAGGCTGCCCAACATAGCCTGTGTTTTTATAGTGACATGTACCTCTATGAGCTTTACTGATATATTTATAAAAAAACGGTTACATCAAGAGCTATTTTGTCTTTTGGCTGTGACTTGGACCCAAAATTTCCAAGGGGAAGAGCAAATTCCAGGCTGGCACCCTCTTGTGTGTGCAGCAGGCTTGGATCAGACTGTGCAGGTTTGCCATGTGAATAGGCTGAAAAAAGACCTATAGGGTAAAAAAAAAGGGTGGTTATTAAAAAGCTTGGTAGGGGCCTATGAGTCTTGCACAGGTCAGGAAGGAAGCTATTGAGAGAAGAGCCAGGAGACTCAAGCATGGGGCTTCTTTCCTGAAAGAAGGAGTAAGGCAGGAACGAGAGAGAGAACCATTTGCTCCTGGAAGAGCTCTAAAGAGGAGGTGAAGATGCTGACTGCAAGAGTTCAGGAGAGGCTGAAGGAGTAGTCAGGAGAAACCATGTTATGGGTGACCCTGAGGGTAAATCTGATGCGTCGTGAGGCCTCTCCAGCTCAGTCTTTGCTACGCAGCTGATCGTGGTTGTTCTTTGTCGGGCACCTCCCTCAACCTGGGAGAAAAGCCTCTGCTGCAGGATCGCATGCTGATGGATGTCATGCTTCTGGTGCCTGCCCTTAGATTTCGTGTTTGGGAGGAGTTTTGACTTGGCCAGTGGACGGAACTTCCCGCTGTGTTAGATCCTGATGGATGGAGAGAAGCTGAGGTAGGCGCTGTGCAGATGTAAGCTATGGCCTTTCCAGGGCTCTACTGACCTGCAGGTAATCTTTTCTTAGATTTGATTAAGAGATCTCCCTCTCTTGTACGATGAGCAGCAAACTTCTGGCTCCAAAGTCCTCCGCTAAATCAGTGTGTTCAAAATATTCACAGATAAGCAGAATTCTCAGAGATAACATCATCCTCTCTAAAATTTGGCTGAAGTTAAGGCAGGTGATACTTTGAAGGTATGATAGTAAATACACCCACAATCAAATAAATTGAAAGGAATCTCTTGGTTTAGGAGGAAAATGCTAATGGAAAGCAGCTAAGGTGAACATCCAGAAACATGCCCTGCTTCCAAAAGGAAGAAACATTTAAGTCTACTGCTGATTTTGAAGAATGTATTATCCAGATTGTTAGCATTACAGGGAAGTAGTGGTCCTCAGACATACTTGTGCACACTGCCAAGTTTGAAATTACTTTTCCTCAATACAAATGTGTCTGTGTGTATAGCCTAGCTATAAGCTGCTTCTTAAAAATCTCTATTGCTTTACAGTAAGCTGAAAATTAGATAAGTGAGTCTGGCTTTATAGTTTGAGCAAAGGCTCTTCTTGACTTCCCTATGCTATAATGAACTCTTAAGTACCTGGATCAGTTTTGCTGAACTAATAAGTTCTGAAATATCTGCATTTTATTTTGCTGCCTTAGAAACATCTTGCTCTGGTGTGAAACTCAAAGATACTTTAATTTCCTAGAGAACCTTAAAGAGATACAGGCTGTTCAGACCGTGAAAATGTTTGTACGCTTAACAGTGTCATCAGCACTCTGAGAATGGTTGAATATCTGTTACTGTATTAGGTCCTGTGAAATATGAATCTCCAAGTAAATCTTAAATATGCTTTCTGCATAAATAATTCAAAATAGATCATAAAGTTTTGAGATGTCCAAAAGCCAACTGATAGTATTTATCATTTACTTTTTGTTCTAGAATTCTTTTCCAAAACCCTTTGGTATATAAACTACTTTGCAATAACTTACACAATGTGCTGATAGAGAAGGTCAGCTGGCTTAAGAGTACTCCTGACCACTTCTTCTTTTTCTTTTCTTTGTAAGTGGCCAAGTGACAATTTTGACTCCTGGTGGAAAGAAAAGCATGTCTTTTTTTTTTTTTTTTTTTTTCCTTAAGGTTTAGTTTCCAGTTTGGTTGATTATGGTGCCACTTGAATGTGGTTCTATATAATTGTGTGTGCGTTTTTGTTTTGTTTGGGTTTGGTTTTGTTTTTAATGTAAGAGCTGTGGCTATCTTGGGTATGGCTATGGCTTGGCTACACTGGTTCACCGGCTTTGTAGCATGACCCTGAGAGGTACTGATTCTGAGAAGAGGAAGGAGGAAACCATGAACTTTGCAATGTACCAAACTGCATGTGTTAGCATTATGTGCAGTATCTTTCTCCAGAGTAGGGTAGCATCCAGAAGCCTTTCCCAGGATTAGCTGGCAATGTGAGAATGCAGAGTGGTTTTATCCACCTGGCACAGCGCAGTGATACTGGAAGCAGGTCAGGAATGAGGATCATGAAGTCTAGCTGTGATTATTGCCTTGGTTAATGAGGCAGGCTCTTGAGCAGGATCTACTACTTCAGGACTTAGTCTAGCTTGAGGTCAAGGCTGCAGAGAAAGCCTACAGGTGCAGAAATCTCCGCTGGATGTGTAGCAACACTGAAAAGATTTGATCCTTGTTTGTTAGGTTGGTCCTGAGAAAAGAAGTAACGCTACAGCTGAGTTATGAGGATTCTTGCAAGCAGTAGCAGGAGGTTAGAACATTACATACTCCATACAAACACCTTTAATGGAATTTATTATAGGCCTATTTTCGTATTCTAAAAATATTTATTGGAATAGGTTGGGGAGGGCATTTGTCCAGGTAAAAAGAAGATAATTGTCGCTGAAAAAAGAAGGTGAAAAGGCTTCTCTGGTGTGTAACTGAGTAAAAATGGTCCAAGATCTGGATCTCAGCATAATGGGTGCTGGCGAAATGGTCAGTGTCAGACTGTGGTACAAGCAAATGCACGAAGCCTGCCTGCTCATTAGCTTTTAATGCTCTCCTCCGTCATGCGTTTGTACATATGGCGTTTTACTTATTTATGTCCAGGTTATGTATGTGAATGAGAGCTGGCAGCAGCTGCTGAATAATGGAAGAAACACCAGAATTCTGCTGGTGGCAATCTGCACTGCGTGGGGAGCTGTGCTGAGGGCTTGCTGCTCCCCTGCCCGAGCTGTTTGCTCAAATGCTCTTCCCTGGCAATAGCCAGAAACTTCCAGCAAGTCCTGAGGTGTCTCAGTGAAGAATGTCTTTCGGCAGAGTATACCTTGACATCCTACATTACAGTCTGTTTCATTTTCTAGCTGGTTGCTCCCATTTCTAATAAAGAGCCTGACTAGCGCGGGTCTACAAGAATAGCAATCCCGACTTTTCACTACCTTTTGTAGCACTTCCAAAGTGCATCCTGTAAGGCTTTTATGCACAATTTCAAATGAATAAGCTTTGCTAAAAAAGAAAGCAGAAATGTTTTAATTAGAGTAACCTAATAGGCTGGCTGAGCTCTGAATACAACAGTGGCAGAAGATCACTGAAAAGCGTCTGCCCTTATCTGGCCTTAATCGTATATCTTGGTTTCCAGGGCACTTGGAGGCTTTATTTTGAATGTTTCACAGATTACACTGACTAATATGAGAACAGGGTCATTAGTATAATAAATCTCAGGTAAGTGTAGAGCTAGCCTTAGGAAACCTTTCTATATTTGGCCTCTGGTATCCATTGCTGCAGGAGTCTATAAAAAATAAGCATTGACATCTGGTGCAGGGTACCGGTACACACATGTGAAATGCTAATGCTGCTTTTTCCAGCAAAACGGGGCCAGGCAGTCTCAGCTTTGGCAACACAGCTCTGTAATATGCCTTGCTTGCCCTGGAGGAAGCCAAGCTCTTCTTTGCTGAGCACTTGTCTATTAAAGACAGCTAATGCTAAAGGTCTGATTACAGTTCAGTGACTTGTTCACACAGTGATTAATTTTTCTCTCCACTAACTGAGGAACTTGCTTCTATAGCACAGCTGACGAAATAGGTATTTATAACCTCGTTTGTAGGAGGGGTGGGAGTTGGTTGAGCTACACAGCCTGGTTGAAAACATCTGACCACCATTACACAAGCTGTGGTCAAGGACTCACTCTGCTTCCCATTTTGGCCAGGCAGGACTTGACCTCAGTGGAACTTCATTTGCTTCACCCATCTGATGACCACGGGGCTTGCAGCGTGCATGGGAGGGGTGCTGGCTGACTTGTCTGCCTGTGTTTTGCTCTTCTGGTCTGAGGGCTAATCACTATTTATTAATATCTCAAAGCCTGTACCAGATAGGAAGGGCTGGAGAGCATGTGAAGAGGAAGCAGAGGAACCAGCTTGTGGTGAGACTATCAAGGGTACAATCCAGCAACGTTTGCGGTAAACCAGCTGCCCTCTCTCTGTGGCTTCTGTGCTAGGCAAATCAGCAGGGAAGGGCTCTTAATGCTTACCTGCCTAATCCCAAACTGTTGGGGATACCCCATAGTCTAGCAGTGATGGAGAAACAGCTACCCTGCCTCAGCTGAAGTGATCAAATAATGCCAGAGGGCAACGGGTGTTTGAAAGCACACCGGCAAGATTATTTAGCGGGCCTGCCCTTGGACAGTGTGATTAAATTGCATCCCAATGAGTTTGTTGCTAATTCCATCCTAGCTTGCTCTGCTGCTGTAAACTGCTGGAGATGTCTCTGCTGGCTCCCTTGCTCTGATACACAAAGGCTTCTCTGTGTACGTGTCTGCAACAGTGTCACTATTTTCTTTCTTTTTTTTTTTTTTTAATCCTTCACTCACAAATGATTCTGAACAGATTGCTTTTCCCTCTGTATAGCTTTGTACAGATAATACAGTAGCGAAAGCAGCAGGGAGCTGTGGGGGAGAGAATTAACACTCTGTTCCTCACTTTGGAATTAGCGACCAGATGCACGCAGGGGACCTGGCTCGGGGAGAACTGTGACACACACACACACACACACACACACACACACACACCCCCCAACACCCCATAAGGCTTCTGCTCTCAGGCTGGGACGCAGCTCTGCTTTGCTTAAAAACTGTAATGGCTAAGGAAAGCTGCAAGGGGGAAAAGGGGAGGCAGTGCTAAAATGTGCATGTGTGTGTCATTGGGTCAGCTCAGCAGGACAAATTCACAAAAGCCAACGCAACACTCCTATGACACAACTGTTACCTCTTTATGGCTCTGTATATGTCAGCTTTCCCATCACTTGTCACTGGCCTGGAGAAGCCTTGGTTCATCTCTGGCCAGCGGGTCTGTCAGCAGCTGCTCCCTTTTTTTGGCTCTTTGGCATGTACACAGCAGCTGCGGGGGATGAAGGGCAGCAGCTGGTTGGGGTAGATCCCGTATGGCGCAGCAGCACCATGGGGGTGGCAGGGGAGTTCAGCCGGCCGCCGGCCCTATGGCATAAGGGTGGGGGATCGGAAGGCCTTTCTGTAGGATGAGGTGTAAAGGATGACACCAAGGGGGCTGGGGAAAATAGCCGTCCTCTGCAGATCTACGGTGCCACCTTCCTGACCTGGGCAGCGCTACCGGGCAGGCCCGTTCGGTGCTGCAAAGTCAGCTGCTGTGAAGGGGGAACGGGGTACCGGCGTTGGGGAGGGTTTGTCTGAGAAAATTGGCTTCCCTCTCCTCAGAAGTTACTGCATGAACGAGCAAGGTGAATGATGTTTGACCTGGAGGGAAACCTTTAGCACTGGGAATACCAGCTTCCTCAGGCCGTCCAGAGGCTTTGCTTTGGTTGGAAATAGGTATCTTTCCTACTTATTCTCTGTCTGAACTTTCTTACCTGAATTTTCAACATATTTCAAAGCATTCACAGACCCTCTCTATTCCCCCTCACTCTGGAAAATTAGACTTCAATGTCTTCTATTCAAGACAAAACTAATTAAAAGGTACAGGGAATAAAAGCCTGCTTTCTAGTCGCTCTCTTGCATACTGGATTTGCACTTCAAAATGTCTGCCTCTAATTACTGCTTGTCCTTCCTGTGGAGAAGGCGGCTGACCGCCGGCCCTGGTGGGACAGGCCACGGCGCTCCGGGGAAGGTCACCGGTACCTGGATCCTGCTGATAGGGCTTCCAGCAAATACCTTTAAGCAAATATTCAGCAAATGACCAGAGCTACTGGTAAGAATAAGGAAGTCTCCAAAGCTGTTTAAATGATGTCTAGTCCTCTGCAAGGTGGTGGTTGTAAGGACTGGGGACGTAAATGCATCCCAGCTCTTCCAGTACAAAGTATCGTGCATTTTTTCGGTCATATCCCACCACGTGTGGTTTCCCTCCACCTTTAAAAGCAGCCACGCTTGCCTTTAATCCACAATAAAAATGCTGATTCAGCATGTAACACATGCTGCAATGTACCTTGCCCCCTTGAACAGGTATGGTACTTGTCTTTGCAGTCTGCCTGGGCTGACTCGGAGAGAATGAAGAGCACTTTGGCCTGCCTTACCTTTTCAATCGTTTAAAAAAATTTTTTTTTCTTTAATCTGGTTTTCTCAGTTACCCAAAACATTGGCTTTTCACAGGAACTGAGGAATCCCACTTCTGAGTAAAAAGCTAGTTTTATTTATACTTAAACGTGTTTGGGGGTTTTATATTTTTGTACTTATTTTTTGGCTTTTGTATTTATTTATGCTTACATCCTTACTTTGTACCCACCTACTTGAGCTTTCTGGAAGGAACTAGACCACTTGTCCAGCAAGCAGTTGTCTCCAAAGCCCAACTGCAGGCTCGGCGCAAGGCATTTTGTGGGGACTTTCCTCTGTGGACTCCTTCCAAGCCTGCCCTTGCTGTTCCTCCCTGGTCTCATCTGTTTCACTGCCGAGTTTGCTTTTTATCTTTGGTATAAACAGTCATTGTTCAGCGGTAGAAAATAATCTGACCAGAAAACCTGGCTTTGTTCCATCGAGTCAGGTGCTTTTTTTTATCCTGCTTGGGAGTGAGGGGGGGGAGGAGACACGAACCCCTCCAGCTCTGTTTTTTAAACTCGTTTTTCAACATCTGTGGTGATCCTTTTGCCTTATGGATGCTGATAGTCACTGCTGGAGGAGCAAAATGTCTTATTAGTGCCTCTCAGGGCTGCTCTGAGGGGGAGACGAGGCCAGCCGCACTGGCAGCTGCCTGTGAGCGAGGGCACAAAAACCTGTCGCGTCACTACACATGTGCCACACCAGGGAAGATGGTTACTTTTTGCCTTTGAGTAAGACACAGAGCACTGGAAATGCTATTTCTGAAGTGAAGGGGAGGAGCTATGGCTTAGAGGAGGGGTGATGCTTTCAAACAAACCAAAACAGATGCACTTTTTTTTCTTCCTCCACCCTATTGGTTAATAATATGACTTTTCCAAAGCTGTAAACAAAATTTTAAAGTTTTTCAATCTCTTAGCTTGAAAACATCAAGGAAAAAAGTGAGACAGTTTGGCAGGATTGCTATGGAGCTCTCCCTTTACTTTCTGGAAGGAGTTCAGGCAGCCCCAGGGAGGCTCACGTTATCGTTATTAGTTACCCTGTGTGCTCACAGTCTTTTAGAGGCTCTGTTTACTCTTGGTAAGAAAGGGGAAAGTCCACCAACAGTAAATCTGGAAACATGAACACATGCCTTCATATTTACTTGGGTTTTTATTCCTGGGTTTGGCTTTAGTGATAACATAAAAATTAGGATGGAGAGCTCTACGTAGCTAACCTATCTGGTATTGTTTACTGATAAAGTTAGAGATATCACTGCAAGGTAAGATCTTATTTAAAAAAGGTCTTATCTTCTGCTTCCTTGCCCCCACATGCATATACCCTTCCCTTAGTTTTTGAGAGACTAGGGTTTCTTTTTACCAGGTCTGACTATTCACATCTAAAACAGACTCAGGCCATAAAAGAAACATAGGAGTTTGCAGTTGTTCCTCTTGGAATCAACTGCTGCTTTTTCAAGTGTTTTGTTGTCCTTCTTTAACTAAAATTTAAATATGTGTTTATAATGTCCCTTTTCTATTACCTGAACTACACGGATGTCTGAAGGTGTGATACTCCTTCCAGTGTGACAAAAAATAGTGCAAGCCACGCAGGCGCTGATGCCTCCCAGGGCTAGCACTCTGCTGAGGGTTACTAGAGCACAGCAAAAAGCCCTCTGAATAGGAGCCAAGAGGTTGACCCTGTAACTTGAGTGTCAGATCCAAGAGGAAGGTGCCGAGAGGATTAAGCTGTCTTTAAAATAGAGCTTTTTGAGTATCAGGCTTTTAGTCACATCTGTTTTGATCATAAGCTGATCTAGACTGATACTGCAGAAGCTTGGCTGTTAATTTCCTGCAAAGCAACTCTGCACCCTCTCCACGTTGTAAAGTTTTAAAAGCATTGCTGCGTTTGAACATACAGTTCATGCCTGATGGGTCCAAGCTGAGGTCTTGTTGCAGATTGGATGAGTTTGAGTATCCTGAAGGTCCAGAAGATGGGGTGAACAGGTGCCAGACTTGCATCGCCCAGCTCCAGGATTTTCAATAGCGATAAGGAGTTAATGGTAAAATGTGAATGTTCAGACCTTCCAAATGCTCCAGTTCTAGCAATTCATTGATACTGTGTGGAGAAATGCACACTGAATATTGCAGCTGCTAAGTTTTGTTTTATTCTGTGGAACTGCGCTTATCTAGTTGGCAAGGAGAATGGCTTTTAGAGCAGTCCTTCTCCCCTTGTGGTCTGTAAGATATAAGCAGATGAATATCCAAATGAAGAGGAGGGAAAAATAAAGACCAGACTCTCATACGTGTCATTAGTCATGTGAGCAAACAAATTTAATGGAGGTATTCAAGGGGAACAAAAGCAATAAATGAACATTAAGGTTAACCCAACTTTTATATGGTTGTTACTGAAAACTATGTGATCTCACTATGTAAGATTTTTTTCAAAGCCTTAAAAAAAAATCTTCCATTAAAAAAAAAAAAGAAAATAAAAAGTTAGGAAATGCTGACCTAGCTTGTATCTATGAATAAAGTCTTCTCGGTAAGCATTCCAACTCATGAGCAAAGGCTTTGAAATCTTCCCCTGCTTGTAATGGAGCTGAATGAGTTCAGTGGTAAATATGCAACAAGTGTAATGCCTGTTTCCGCTCTTTGTTCCCCTGAGAGTCATTTAAACAAAACAAATTCAGTGCACACTAATAAAGTGGGTAGGTAGCTATTGCAGCTTAATAGCTTGTGCTCGACCATTTTCCCTGGCAGGGAGTTTAAGGAATGTTTCCAGCTAGGTTATGATATCTTCATCATGGACTGCTATCAGGAGTTGCATTTCCCAGTGTCAAGTCCCGGCGCTGAAGATATGCTGCTCTTCGGGAGCCTGGGACTGCTCAGGAGACACAGAGTTAAACGCAGCGTATGTGCTGCTCCCCACGGCCCATTGTTATTGCTGCAGCTTTCTCCACTTGCATTCAAAATGTTTTCCAAACAGAGCATGTATTGGGAGTTTGTCTGTTTGCTTTTCTTTCTTTCTTTTTTCTTTTTTTTTTTTTTTTAAACTATCATTGGCAATTGCTTGTGACTAGCTAGACAATTTTTCAGCAACTCTACCTCCTTTCTTCAGCTTCATTTTAGTGAGGAGCAGGGTATAAATGTTCTGCTCACAGTGTCTTCTCAATCTGGTGCTCTGTGTCCAATGTAGCTATCTGAATAACACACACAAGAGTAGAGCAAATTTGCTTAGCTACGAAGAATGATGGGAACATGTGCTCCTTCAGGTCATGTCTGGCCCTCTGGAACTTGCCCAGTTCTTCTGTGGGAAACCAGATAAGTGATGGGGCGTGGGGGATGGGGTAATGCAGGAAGGTCTAAAAACTGTTCCCCACTGCCTGTAGGTAAAAAGAGCGGGGACAGATCAGGGGAAAAGACTAACAGTCACGATATTCTAGCTACTTGCATTGTATTCATGCACCTTGAGCCGTGAGCCTGTCGAACACTCCTCTGCATACTTTGGCCTGACCTCAGGCCAGTTTTGCTGCAGCTGATCTGGGCAGTCCCCCCAGCCTAGCACTGCCACGTCCTCTGCACAGCTCGTTGACTCCTCAGTTGTGGCTCCCTGTGCGGGCGGGAGGTAGGGACAGTAACTGCCTCAGCCAGAAATGCTGCTGGGATGTACTTGGTGAGCTATGCTCTAAGCTCCCCTACCCGGGCCCTGTGCACATCTTGTGCTGAACATGTGTAACCACATGTTAGAGGTGCGAACCTCCAAAAAAACCGAAGTCATCCTTCATCTGCAACTGGATGACTGTGCATTATGTTTTTGATTTTCTAGTGATCTTTGGAAAGTGGTGAAAGAAATTAGAAAAAAATGCTGTGTACTGAGGAGCTAATAGTACCTAGTTTCCAAAGGGTTTGTATTCATAGCTTCACATCCCTGAGGTTTGTCTTTCCCTTCGGGGGTTCTCCATCTTCTACCAAGGTGGGAGCCTACACTGAAGCCTTCTCCTCAGTCAGGACATCTATGCAGGTTTACTTATGGCATCTCCACCTCTTTGGATCCTTCTTCTAATGTTATAAGTATAATAAGCATATTGAAATTAGCTGAAGGGGTCCCTAATTACTAGAGGTTGAAAAGGAGCTAGATAATGTGACAACACATCTCCTTCTCTTAGGGAAACTATAACGCTGCTAATTTCCTTAGTGTCCTCTAACTGATGCTCTCCCAGCTTAGTTCTGTGCTTTTTTCTTTCCAGCGTGGTATGAATGCATGCTTCTCTTCTAGAAGATTGATTATCTAGAAATCATGCCTGAAAGGTTTTTTTAATTTACCTTCAGCATCTAAAGGAAACTGAAGTTCAGACACGCGATATGATTAAGTGCAGTCTAGTTTCAATCAGAACCTGCTATTCTTGCCAGCTGAACTCCTAACCGGAAAGGAGCAAGGCATTTCTGGTGAGCAGCAGATTAACTGAAAAATTTAGAAGACAGTCATTCAGTATCCTGGGTCAAATTCAGTCAATAGTTGGGCTGAATTAAAAAAGTCTTGAAACGCTAACATTTAAAATATATTTTGATGCTTAACTGCTTATTTCAAAAGACATTTAAAAATTATTTAAGCTTTAGGAAATCAAATTGAGCCAATATAAAACCAGAATTTCTCAGTTATTTTGGTCTTGTTTTTGTTAAGAAATACACACTTACATCCTCAAGTTTGGTTCTGCCTAACAAAAAAAAAGGGGATTTGCTCCCAAACAAACAAACCCTATTACATGCCCAATGCTGCTACTAGTAACTTGTTTAACTTTGCACACATCGGTGGCTATTTCTATAGCTGAACTCTCAAAAGTTATTTTTTTAGCTCTCAGAACAACAATATCTAAAATGCTGTGTGTCAAACTTTGTGCTTTGGAGGCTGGTTTTATGTGCCCTACTTTTTCAAATGGCACAGATCACTGATTTAAAGAGTTCTGCGCAGTCCTCGCTGCTCCTGAAAACCCGGCCATTGCCATCAGTGCTCACCTGTGGATGCAGAGCCTGATTTTTTAGCCTGGTAGCTTAAATGTCTGCATCACATCTTACAGCATAATTCACATCGGCTATATATTTGGCTTGTTCTTGTACTCTCCAGGCAACTGCACAGCTACTCCGAGCCCCTCTCCAGAAGAGTCATGTTCATAGTTACGGTCTTCAGCCACCTGAAAGCTATGACAAGAGTTTAACATAAGGCTTTTTCCACTTGCCCTTTTGGTAGCAAGGTGCTGTCTCTGGTATCACTACCTGCAAATCAAAACAGGGTTGTTTTTCCCTTTCAGTGGATGTACTGTTATCCCTCTGCGTAGCACCTGGTTGCACCAAACTGTATAGGAGCCTCCGAGGACTCTGAGCAGGGAGCAGTGGTGGGGCGCGGATCTGGGCGCTGCACCCTTGAGCGTGCTGAGACTGAGACTACATGTGGTCGGGGTTGAGCAAGGAGGAAACAGGGATGGGTGCCCATAGTCTCAGCAGGGAAAATGCTAGAGGTCTGTAGCATCTCCCACGAATTGCTGTAGTTGTCAGGACTCGCTGCCGTTGTGAAGCCTGCTGCGTGGTGGTCTGTTAACGCAGGCATCAATGGACTGCCTATTCCATCGTCATAAAGGAAGCCTGTTTTGCAGAGGACATGATGCAAAGAGCCTGCAAGCTTGAAATATCTGGATGTCTTCCAATTTCTATTCCCAGAAGCCTTGTTCTAACAAATACTGTTGAATATACACACAGTACAAGGGAGTGCAGGGAGAGACTCGGCAGGAGATGGGATCATACAAAACATCACCAGTCTTGGAGCAGCACGATTAAATAGCCTGGACTAGATCTTTGAAGTCAAGCTGGAGTGATTGCGTGTTTGTGGAATCCCATTATCTGGCAAAGGCTCCAACCTGACTCACACGTATGGTCAGCTACACTTTTGAATTTAGGGCCTTACTTTCCAGTCCTCCTGTAGTCGTGCATGTGGATTTCAGGATGCGCCTAGGCAGGAATATTCAACTTATGTGAGAGCCAGCTGGTGAAAAGCAAGTTGTTGGGAGTTTCCCCGCCCACTCCACCAGATGGATAGTCTTCATTTGTCAGTCTAGCACAAGGTAAAAAGGAACAAAACTTTCCCCCATTCTCAAGTCCCCAAACTTTCCCCTTCCTCTGTCTGAGTTCACAGCAGCTGATAGTCCCCAAATTATCCAAGACTGTCATTGCTTCCTGTTTATTTAGGTTTAGACATTCACAGACCCAGTTTGGAAAATGACTATACCAGAGCCAAGTAGTGAAGTTTGCTAAAGGAAGTTCTGCGGTCCAAGAAGAAACTGGAAAAATTTCTCCCTCTGCTTTCACCAGCCTGGATGAGCTATTGACAAGTACAACGGAGCCATTGGCCTCCAGGCTCTCTCCTGCTTCATTTAATATCTTTAAACCTCAGTATGCGGAGCCAGGCTCCTTACCCATATGCTCCTGGGAATATGGTAACAAAAGCAAATGTGCTCCCCGGGAGGGATTAAAGAACCACCTTGAAAAATAGGCAAATTGGAAAAATAAACCTTAGCAATATAAACGAGCAAAGGAAGAAGAGCACAAATGTATTAGTCATCTCTTAATTGCTCTCGCAGCCCAATATGCTTAACATCCTGAAATAGAAAGTCCATCATTTCAGTTCTGCACATTAGCAATTTAAAAAGAAATAAAGCGAGATCTTCTGAGAATGAAATCATATATATATTCATATTGTCAAACAAGTATTTTTCCTGTTTGCAACCTCTCAGCTCAATCCCTCATACTTTATTATATTCAGGACTTCTAGACAAATTCTTTTTTGGACAAGAGGAAAGTTTTGCCTGGGTTTCAAGGAAGCTTATTTCATATTGCATGACCTGAGTGTGCCAACACGTTATTAATTTAGGAAAACTTTTGAATGAATAAGCTTGAGAGCTGAGCGAGAGCTCCCAGGCTTGGATATTTTCTTGCTTTGCAGAAGCCCATGCATCAGAGGCGAGGGCACCTACAGACCCATTCAACCCAGCATAGCCACCAGGTGCCCGTCAGCGGTTGGGCTCCCATCTTTTAAGCATTTTCATTTTTCAGCTGTCAACAAAATCTGTAATTTTTCCTGTAGTCTCTTCAACCACTTATCAGCTCAGCTGCCCCTCTCCCCGTTGCACAGTAAACGTAAAGGAAATCGTCAAAGTGGGACTGTTTGTTTTGCGGTTCATAGATGCCGTGATCTGCCCTACAGACCTCCAGGGACTGTCCATTGTTCTCGTTCCTTTGGCATATTGACTGTGCCAAAAATCATCATCCTCCGTCTTCTGTCAAAGGACATTTCCCCCTCCCTTTCCTTCCTCCCTCTGACTTGCTTTTTCTCTCGTTCCTGCTTTATGCACTGGTAGTATTTCAGCTCTCAGGAGCATTGGTACAATTTCTGGGCATCCACTTTGATGCACTCATTCCTTGCATACAGGTCTGGTTTGGAGGCATCGGCTCCTTTCTGCGTGATGTGCTGGGGCTATGAAAATGGTAGCCTTTTGAAATCAACGTGTGCACATATTAATTGCAGGCGCAGGGTTAATGCTGTGGGATCATGGGTGACCTATAATTTTGCTCAGCGTTGCTACCTAACAGCCTGCAACTGTAATCAAGCAGGCTTACGGTCTTTACTATGTTTCCCATGAGGTGTTGCTTGCAGTGATATTTTTGACGATGGAGAAAATTACATATTGGAAAAAACCTTTAGTGTTTTTAATTACATGGCTGAGGTTAAATGGTACCGCGTTAAAAAGCGGTTGTTACATGGAAATGACCAATAACGTTTTAAACTGAAATGGCATTTCTAACTATTGTCTTTGAAATTTATTTAGTTATTTCACTAAGAATATGTGGAAGTATGTATTTCCATAAATTTTAAAAGTGCTTTCTATCAGTAGATTAAAACATTATTTAAAAAGGGACGAGACCGATTATCAAGCCTTTTCATTTCCAGATCACAAGTCTAGTCTTTCTGACAGTTGCCCAAGAGTCTATAAAAAAAAAAAAAAGCCTGGGGCAAAATCTAAAGTCAGAACTCTGGGACTGGAGGTCCAAAATCAGACTGGGAAGTTCAGGCTGGTTTTTAATTTTGGTCAGAATCCAAGCTGTCCACCATGAGCACCACATTGCCATCACAGATATCAGTGTTGCTTATGATTTCTACTGCAGGAACCAGCAGGACCTGAAGAAGCTGTTCAACCTCAGAAGAAATGGTCCATGACCCAAAAAGCTTTCAAGTGAAGTGAAGAAAACCAGTGAGATCACAGTCTAAAGGAAGCACAAAGGCACAAGGGTGACAAGACTGGTCAGCCCTGGAAGCAGAGACCTTGAGGCACGCAAGCTGCTCAACAGTCATCCAAGCACTGTGTAGTCCACATGGCAGAGGAGACAGAGGAAGAGAACGAGGTGGATACGCGCTGGGTATATAGAGTTGTGCCTAGTTATGGGGGGCAACCCGAGGGGAAAGCATGGGGCGACCCGAGGGGAAAGCATGAAGGTGCTTGTTCTACTCTCTAGTAAGAGGGCAACGAAGCAGCCTTTGCCCATGGGAAGCAGAAATTCAGACTTCAGTATATCCTTGCAGAGAGGCCGATGACTGCCAAAGACTAGAGTGGGTTTTGTCTCTGTACGTTAATCACAGCTTGGAGAAAGCTTAGGTGAACAGTACATCTTGCTATACTAATTCCAGAATGAAGCATAATTTCCTTCTGCAGTGCTCCCAGTCTCGGTGCACTTCATCAGAGCCAAACGCACACGCGCCGGTCTCTCAAACGAGCTCAGTGGGAGTGGTGGCATTTGCAGCATCTGTTGAGATGACTTCCAGCCCTCCGCTGCTGGTGGATTCTGTAGGTAACAGTGGAGACAGCAGAAATATCAACATCAAAGGGAAGGAATTCAAAGAAAGAGTATTTGAAACAAAGTCTTTAAATACAGTTGGTTTTCATGCCTGTTCACTAATCCTGTATTGCTGAGAGCTGATGCTTAAACCAAGGGTCACTGAAGGAGGATGAATGGGGAAAAGCAGTTTTTGAGGAACATCTGGGGAATAGGATCCCCACTATCAGCTTTGTACAGTGGGACCAAAGGAAATTCTTTGTTTCTCATTTGTACCTGGTGTTATGTCCTACAGCCCTGGAGTCTTCCCTCGTTATGTCAGGGTAACTGCTCTCGAGTTCAGCTGCGAGCAAGGGAAACCACCAAAAAAAAGGTTTCTGTTAGAAACACAGGATATCCACGGTGTGCAAGACTTGACATTTAGAGTGGAGGGACATGGCATCGGCAGTGCTGTCAAGCTACAATTACGGAAGGAGTTTTCACCTTGCCTTAACAAGGAGAGAACTGGGCATAACATACCACAGGGGAGCAGAAGGGCTTTTGAAAGGGGGCTTGAAAGGCTGAGCTCCTACAATCAGTCTGAGCAATGCTCCAGACCCACATATCATTAGCTGTGTTTTATAGACAGTGACTGAGGACAGCCGATCGTTGTTGGGCCATTTTGGTGATTACCTGTGCCTGCTGGATGGCCGCGGCAGCCGAATTACAAGATCACAGGACAAACTAGCGGGGGAGAAAACTGACATTATTCCTGGCGGAGCATCACGCTGAGACCCTGGCTTCCTGCTGCAAAAACAGGAAATGTTTTTTTCTGGAACAACGATGGACTAAATTCAGTGCTGGGGTACATTCACAAAAGTCCCTGCACTTCTACAACTAGGCAGTTTTCTGCACCCAGTGCCCCAGGAATAATAAGTAAAGAGAGAAAAGGCTTTTTAGGTAGGTTCATTTTGTCTTGCCTGTAAAAGATGGAGACCATGGGGGTTTGCACGCTCTGGTGTTTTGGCCAATCCACTCCTAAGTCGTCCAGCTGGTTGGACTCCTACTAGCTGTTCAGGGACACTATTCTATAGTGTGCTTCACTATTTTTTCAGTATTGAGCTTAAATTTTCCTTTGTGATTCCCACCCCCCCTTCCTGGAGCACCTGCAAGACACCCAATGGGTACCAATAGCAAGGCTAGGAGTAGGGATGGACAGGTGGTACCTTTTTTCTTTTCTTTTCTTTTTATTTTTGTTAAGGTGACCTTCTCAGCATTGAACTGTCAAAACTACTTGTCTAGTTTTCTGTTGTAAACACCCCTAGGTGTGAATTGTTAGAGAGTTTTCTATGAGCAGCAATGAAATGGATTATTTCAGATAATTTGAAAAGTTTCCAATATACATTGTTAAAAGGCTTCCCCCCCCCCCCCCCCCCCTTCTTTCCCTTTATGGCTTGTACCCTTAGGCTCTTTAGTATTAACAAAATTAATCTGTAGTGATAAAATTTGAATATTCATCCACTCTTCTAACTGAGGGAATCTGGAATATCAGCTATTTTTTATGTGTGGGATGATGATACAGAAGTAGAAAGGTTCTTGTTGAGGTATTTTTTGATGGGGTAAGTGTTTGGTATGACTCTGGGGCAATCAAATTACTAGTGCAGGCTTTTGAAACTATATCACAAAACATAAATACCTAGAAAGACTGAATACAGACTGTACACACAAGCTCTAGGAGTTTTGTTTGTTTTGTTTTCTAAGCCAAACTCAATTTTATTTGAGCATAGTGAACTACATAAATTATTTCTCTTTCTATACAATTAAACATTTTAAAATAATTATCCCCCCCCATCCTTAACATATATACGCTCCCGCCTGATAGGTGCTTTCAATGAGCTGAAAGTACACCCTCTCACAAATAAGCATGGCTCTCCAGGCAAAAGTCCAGCCCTCGCAGCGAGCCTCATCCCGGGCAGGATGAAGCAATCAACATTTGAGATCTCCACTGAGCAGAGCCTCACAGAGGGGAACTTGTTGCTGTTTCATTCTGCAGCTGAAGAAACATACAGTAGTGGCAGGGAGCCTTGGGGCAGCTGATTTAAAGATTGATTTTGCAAGCTGTTCCTTACTATCCGACATTCATAAAATTTACCTTGAATAACTGGTTTTCCTACTGAACTCTTAAACTCTTGCCAGAAGAGCGTCCCACTGGCTGAACGTATTCAGACCATCTCTTGAGCTACACCAGATGGTACCAGCCGCACTGAAATCCAATGAGTGGTGATTTTTTTTTCCCTGCCAGTCATAAGGATCTGCTCTACTCCTTTCCTGGGAACTTTGCTAATGCGAGCAGTAAAGGCTGTCCCCAGAGAGAGCCTCCCACTGGCTTCAGCTCTGTTCTGAGAAAATGAGGTAGGATTAAAAGAGCACAATTGCTTCTGGGCAGTTGGTTTGTGGCCAGCCACGTGGTGGAATAGCTTGGACATAAATTTTAATTTAACGCAGAGTTGCTAATCAACATCAAACATGTGAACGTCAGTGGCTGATAAATTTAATTGGGTGTTTGTTTAAGAGCTTTGCAGAAAGTATGTGCTTGAAGCATCAGAGCGAGTTTTAGAACTTCAAACAATACTCTGGTTACATTTTTGGGAAGGGCTGTCACCAGATCTGTGCTGTTTGGCTGCTGCAGTGATACCTATTGCATCAGTTTCTGAACTTGCGTGGCGCTTAGTAAAATATGCGTGTACGTAAATAGACTTACAAAAAACGATGTTAAAAGAACATCGTAATGGTGAGCAGCAAAGACCTGGCTAGGCGATGCAAGCATCAAGGATGCCTGCCAAATCTTAATTTGCTCCTCCTTTCATCCCACCCCCATCTATTGTGAACACAGTTCTCGTGTCATCACACACTGCATTTCTAGCAGGATCATGAATACACAGAGTGGTTCTGGTGAGAAGCTGGAGCTGTGGAAAGAGGTCGGCTCCTCCAAAGGAGAACTTATCTGCTCTCTCTGTCCGCAGTGGGTAGGACAAAAGGTTCAAGCCATGTCAAGGAGACATAGGTTAGACTTCATTAAGAAATTGCAAACAGTTCTGCAAGCAGCAAAATGCTGGTATAGAGTCACCCGGAAAGATGGAGGAATTGCCGGTCCTCAGAGCGCAAGACTGGCATCAGGGATAAGGCAGGGCTAACTCTTTCTGCGTCGAAGGAAGGGAGTGGACTAGATGGCTTCCAGGTTCATTCCACGCATTCCCATTCACTCTGAATGCTTGTTTTCTACCTCCTTTTCACTAACAGCAGAAGTTAGAAGGCATATGATAAATGAGGCAGGCATTGGTAGGAGGGGAAAGGAGACTTTGGCAGCTGAATGTGGTCCTAGAGAAAGGCATCCCTTCCCAGCCTGTGCCACAGAGCTCCTGCGAGGTGCTGCAGATGTTTTGCAGCTATCAGTTTTTCCCAGTTGGCGTTCTGGGTGTGCCCATGTGCAGTCTCATTTGAAGTATTAAACCCTAAAAATTTAAACTGAAATTAGCAGAATATGCACTCTGAATATGTGATTTTGACCTTTCCAGAAAGCTACATCTTTCTGTGCATCAGCTGCCTTTCTGTAAAATGAGGGTAATACAGCATTTTCGGGGGGATTGCATAAGTAAGTTTGTTAATACTTTCAAAGCACTTGGATGCTGTAGCGATGTGCGGTGAGGATGCGGCCATAAGGAAATGATGAATTTTGTCCCCACAGCGGGGTCTAAACAGCGCACCATAAAGAAAGCCAAGCGCCACATGCTGAGTGACAAGAAGAAAACAAAATATTGAATGACTGCTGATTAAATGAGCACTTTTCATTCTTTGTATTGAATGAGGCAGGAATGCCAGGAAAAAAGTAGTATGTGGTATCTTATTGAAGACTGTATAATAATTCAGTCTCCTTTTGCATAAGGGTTAAGGTGGGTGATTTGCCTCATCCTTCTGTGAGGAATTTAAAGCATTCCTATGCTACACACAAACATCTACCTTAAACTAAGAAATGGAAACAACCCAAACAGCAGCAAAAAAATCAGCTCTGTAAACTTGATGTCCGTGTGATTTGCCAGCTGGTGGATCACTCAGCCCAGCACACGGACAAGCTGACAGCAGTGGGAGGCTGACCTTCTCCAGGCTGAGCAGTGCTAGGGATTTGGGGCTCCTTTGCCAGGAGTTGGACAAATGTTGACGTGTAGCAGAGGAATGACAAGGTTTGGGTATCCTGGCTTCATCCCAGCTTTGGGAGGGGTTATACTGAAGCAGGCATAGACTTTTTTGTCCCAGTCCTTGTCCTACACTTGTTTTCCCTGACAAGTCCTAGATACCTTCTGTGGCCACTGTCTTGGGCTGCCCAACTGCATTGGATCATCTTAGACATCAAATTAAAAAATTAACAACTGCTGATACCCCCACCCTGCAGAAATGGCCCAACTGTTGTGCTTTTTTGTGAGAGGTGTTGGGCAGCTCTGTCTGCAATATCCTGTAGCTGTGTTTTTACTGGCAGCAATGGCCTGAGGCCGCAAGGCAGAAACTGTAGGAAAATTTAAAATCTCTCACTGTGACAACTGATAGAGCTGGAGGAAAAAACGTGGCAAGCATTAAGACCTGAAGATGGACTTATATGCCTGAGAGCTCATTTATTTGGATATCAGCTATGCCACTGAGGGCTACTACATCACCATACAAATGTCTCTGGTCTTGAGCATGTCAAGGGAGTACATTGGACAACATGGTGCTGTGGTCCCATGGATTAGGAGGGAGCTTGGAAGAGTGTAAAGGGAGTCTTGGGAAGAGTATGTCTTGGGAAGTATGGGGCTTGGAGGTGGGGGTCTACTCTAATATGATGATGATACCTGAAGGTGCCTCGTCTTTCCGTACAAAAGATGAGGTTGGGCCATGTCGTGTTTCAGCTGCCCAGGGCCAGCCAGGAGCTCTAGGTAGTCTGCACTGTATGAAAGCCTCCCACTTTTTGAGGTTTAGGCATTCCTTCAGGCCCGAAGCACTGAGGGACAAGAAATTAGTTGTATCAACCCCTCTTCCTTCCTCCCCGCTGCCTTGTGCACCCCCTCGGCTCTCTCCCTGCCCAGAGGCATGTCACACCAGCTAGCCCCGACTGCAAAGCTCCCCTGGCAGTCCCTGTTGCACTGTTTCAGGTGATTAGCCAAAAAACACTGGAAGAAAAAGACAACGTTTTCTTCTCCCTGCTGGCATTCTCACCACAGACGACTGGGAATGTCAAAATACAGAGTAGGTGACTATGCCCTATCAAAAGTCAGGGGAGGGGAAAACTTGTAAATTGAAATGACAACAAAGACCTACATAATAAATAGTGGGGAATTAACAGGGTTCGGGGATTTGCCCCCTCCCCACCCTACCGCCAAGTGTGCAACACCCGGGATCTTTCTCTGCAGGGTGCTGGCTTTTGCATCTGTCACTTGCTACCCTTTTCTTTGGATTTGGCAATCAACAGGGGAAAAAAACCCCTGCTTTTCCCCAGCCCTCCCTGTAAGCAAACCTAAGTCATGCTCTGGCTCCCAGGTTTCCTCTGTACTTCAGGAACAAACGTAGGGCTTCTGTCCATCATCTAAGAATTGCTATGCATGGTATAACTACCTGCTAGAACAAGAGGCTGTCAGCCTCTGCTACGGGATAACCCTGCTCTGGTGATTAAAATTCAGGAATAAAGTTGAGTCTCTTAACAGCGCTCCTGTGAAGTGTACATCCTTCCAGGGAGAACCTGGAGTTCTTTGTTCTTCATTCCAGCAACTTGTCTCCAAAAACTCCTACATCCTTATTTTGCAGGACATAATCTAGGATGGTGTAAAATGCCAGGCATTGCCACAGCATGCGAGAAATGCTGTGGTTCTCCAAACAAAATGGACTGTGCAACGGACAGAGACCAAGGTATAGGTTTCTACATGGACACAGCTGACATGGCGCACATATATGACAAGAAGGTATACAGAGGGGCTTCTGTCTGATCATAGCTAGCCTTTGTTCTACCTCTTAAAGAAAAACCTGAAAGAATGATGCAACCTCCAGTAAAACTTGTCCTGTTCCTTCTTGCTGTCCCTCTTAGGCAAATGATGCAACACCTGAGGCTGTTGACACATTTAAGTGATCTCACAGCTGACGAATGAGGAGGCAGACAAGCAAAGGTGAGCCTGAACTGAGTAACGGGCATAAGGGCCTTGATGCCTTTGTGTAACTTCTTATGATCAAATATTATTACATCAGCAGAATAGAAGACCAAAAGAGATTATATTCCTCTGGGACTCCCTAATTTTAGATTACAAAGTGATTTAGTCAGATGAGAGATGCTTAAAATGAATAGGATTGTCTTCCCATGAACGCTCTGGAATTCCTTGCTTCAATCACAAAAACCACTAATAGAGCTGTGGCAGAGGGAGCTGAAATTCTCATTTCGGTCAATTTCTGCCCTCACTTACACCGGTGCAGACACGTTCCTGCCTGGTGGTCTGGCTCAGCTGCAGCCAAGGACACTAGGTCGCTCCTGGAGGATCTTTACTGATGCTGCTGATGCTTGCACTGCAGAGCACCCTGCCCAATTACAGATGGAAAAATCCATATTTTAATTTTTTTTAACTGAACACATTGCATTCAGTGGTTGAGGCACTGTAATTATAACAATTTGTCACTGTCTGTAGTGTTGCTGCTTTGTAAAATAAACAATAGTCTTACAATCTTTCAAAATGTGGTGGCCTTAATCGGCTTTTTCCTGATTATAACTATCATCCTCAGTAGGTATTCAGCTAATGGTCCCTCGTTCATTGTGAAGCTTGAAATAATAATATTTGGAATATAATGCAACTAATTTCAGGGTGTCTCGTTAAATCTGTTGAAACTCTTATTTTAGCTCAACCAATGTTATTAATGATACTTTTGAGGGAACATGGGTTTCTTTGACATTGTACTCCGAGACTTATTGATTAACAATAATAAAATCTGGCCTGACTTGTCTATCTGGAATTTCAAGCAAAAAGCTGATGGTGCAGCATCAGCAGCTAATTGACTGAATAACTCTTCCCCTATCGGAGATCATAAAGATAAAAGAAAAGAGATCAGGGCCTAATTGTTTTCTAATGGAGACAGTTGATACACAAACTACTGTTGCATTAGCCGAGCAGTACAGAGTGCTGTTTTCGGAGGTAAGGTAGGAGCCAAGCTGAGCGTGCCCACGTTGAGAAGTGACCCACGCGGAGCAGCTCTGCAGCACATTACCAGGCCCCTTGCAGAACGCCTTCAGGAGTGGATTATTGCTCCTCTGAGAAGAAAACCCCAATGCTGTTAGCAGGGTAGGGCAAAGCCGACACCTGCTCTTTGCGCTGCCATGGCAGCTTGAAGTACAACCATGCGCAGTCTGTGGGATGGCATGTCTGTGGCTGTTTTACCTTGGTACTATTGGTGAACAAGAAGTGAACTGAATCCTAAAGCACTAACTTATATTCAGAAGCCAAATCCCATAAATCAAATAAATGTCCACAAAAGAAGCAGGGAGGAAATGGCAAAGGTATCAAATTGATTCCAGGATACGGTCACCCAAATATTAATAGAAACCAAGAATTTCTAGGCCAGGTACCTTAATGATCTCCGAAGCAAGCCCTTAGAGTCCCACTAGTGTGCATGTGAACCACAAGGGCTTTGTCATTACAAAAACTCTCACCTGAAACTGATGGTGCACCCACACGCCCCAGCATCCTCTCCCCAGGGGTGACCGTGTGGAAGGATGTGCGAGAGCCCCATTCCATAACCCTTCCTATCTCAGTCCCACCCTAATCTCTAATAACTGCAGACTGGCTTAAGGCCTGAAGCATAACGTTTAATCTCTCTTCTTAAATTTGCATAATTATTTGTAACTTTATTCTCAATAGCCACATAATTCGTCCAGTCTCTCTCTGAATTCTGCCGTGCTCACCGGTGCCCTGGGGCACAGAGCCCCTCGCTCTTTGTGAAGTGCTCGTCCTCTCTCACAGTTTTGAAGCCATCACCTGTCAGAGCCACCAGTTGTCCCCTTGCTGTTGTGTTGCTAGTTAGGGAGAACAGAATTTCTGCACCTTCAGTCGTTCATAATTTATTATACTTTTCCATCTCCCATTTCTAGCTCCTTCTTAGAGTGAGAAACTCAGGGGGTTTAATCACTTTAACCTGAGCCTGCCCCTGTTAGTCCCTTCTGAAAAGCTTTTGGTTATTCAACAGCCATTTTTTTAGGATAAGCAGCACTGAGCATGCTGTTCTAAAAGGCCAGCCCATTCGTTTATTCATCTTACAACATTATGACATTTTTTGATGTTTATCTTAATCTCGTTCCTTATAAATCCTTCTTGTTGCCTTTTGGCTGAAGTTGGAGATTGAGCATAAATCTTCACTGAGCTGCCTAGGTTTGAAAAATGTGTCTATTTTCCCTAATTTATCTATAAGCTAAGGAGTAAAAAAAAAAATCCAGAGAGGGGAAAAAAACCAGAATTTACTTCTCCCCTGCCCACTTGGCATTCTTCACCGCTCCGTGAAAGGTTTTAGGGACTCCATTTACAAATGTGCAGTCTTGATTTAACTGTGGTGTATGCTTGGCGTAATTAGGAGCAGAAGTAGATCTTTAGAAGACCTACAGGTTTTTATTTGAAATAAAATGTGTTTCAATGTGAAAGGCCAAGATAATCTCAGAAATGCCAAGCTTGTTTTCTCTTCTCATAACGTTTCTTCAGACTTTTATTTCTGTAACTTGGCAATACTGCAGTAAATAAGGAAGTCTCAGAGTTCGAGTCAAACTATGGCCAAACATATGACATAAGATGCAAAACTGTGGGAACATTTACCATCATTATTAACCTTTAGTCTCATTAAGATCTAGTGGATAATTATAATTCCAGGCTCTTGCATATAGACTGATGCATTTGGATAGTGGGACTTAACGATTATAACTTTGTCTGTGCCGATATAAATACTTACAGCTTATTAACCATCCCTGGATGCTGTTTTATAGTGTCAACAAGTTTAACATTTATTAACCACGAGATGAAGCAGGAACGTGAAAGCAATACTGCTTCTCCGTAGCTTCTCAGTTTACCGTGCAGCACTCACAGGCTAAAATCCACCTGAGAAAAGAGGAAGGCTCATGCAGGATTCAGGATCTAGCGCAGGTGAGAAATTACACGCGTGACAGGCTTGGTAGCCTGCCTGAGTTTTGCACAGCAGGGCTTGGTTCGCAAGAGCCATGCCTGATGTGGGATTTAATAAGGCAAGCAAAAGGAAGGGGTGATGGAGTCCTCACCTAAAACAGATTAGGATGCCGAGCTCATACTGGTCTGCAGACCAGCACAAAGCAGAGCATTGACCAGAGCCAGCAGAAACTCTTGTTTTGTTGGTGGTTGCCAGGTAGCGTAAGCCTTGTGAAGGGTTTATTATCCAAATAACAAAAAAGGAGGGTAAGTTTTCACTGACAGAAAGATTACATTGCTGAGGTTCTTCTCTACACAACAATTTTCTTCCTGTTGTCGCTTTTTTCTGTCTTCTCCCAACTACAAATAGAGAATGTCAGAAGTGGGAGAGGAAAAGCAAAGCTCAGCCTGTAAAAAGAACAGGAACTTGATTTCAGAGTGGTTTTAAGAGATTTCAAAACTTTTCTAGCACAGGGAGTTTGTAAGTGAGCAGCGAGCTGCTGCTTCGCCCCAGGACTATGTGTATGTGAGTAGAGCTGTGGAGCAGCCTCTTAGCTGTGGGGAAATAATCGCTGTAATGAAGTAATGGGCTGGTATGTGGTCTCGCACCCTAAAGTCTCCCGGGGTAAGGGATGTGGTCAGCATCAGCATGTGTTGGGCAGCAGCAGGACATGCATTTGTGCTGCTGGTGCCACCAGTGCTCACAAGGATTAAGCGGGTTCCCCAGTGAGAGGTACAGATCAAAAGAGGTTCCTTGCACAACCTGTTGGCCCGTCTCTGTCCATTAAGGATCACAGTTATGGCTGCGGTGGTTTAATTGAGCTGCCTGCTCTCAAAATGCAGCCTCCAGCTCTCAGCTGTCTTCACCTTCACATAGCTGAAAGTAAATGTCAGAGAGGATAGGGATGGGTAGGGTGCTTAGACCTTGCAAAAGGCTGGAAAAGTCCAGTTTTCTTTCAGCCTTCTCCACTGGAACACCAATACCCTAAATTGCCGGCTTTTTACGCAAACCACTTGCTTTATTCTGACTACTTCTGCTGGAGTTACTGACCACAACCGGACTCCTGTACTTCAGAAATGCCCACTTCAGAGCACGGCAGTGCATTGGGCAAGATGGGATCTGACCGTTGTAGGAAGCAGCAGGGCAGAGCAAGACAGGCACAAATGCTGGGACAGTACCAAGGGCTGGGATGGAGAAGTCACTGTCATGCCTGCCCCAGGAATGCAAACAAGGAAGTTATAGCAGGAGAAACAACCAGCAAGCTGAGTAATTATGATGCAAATCAATAATAAAAAGAATACATCACTGCGTTCCTCCACTAGTTACTTTTACTTTTACTCTCCTACCCCTCTTCTCTGGTACACAAGAGTTTCCCGTAGAGAATTATTTTTACTACTGCTAACAAGTTTGCTGACAAGGGAGAGCTTATTTTACAAAATAATTGTTACTTGTTGCAGCGTCTCCATCATCTGTTGTGTAGCATCCCAGCCTGGCCATAGACTGCCGTATAAGCTTCCTGCTTCAGACAGGCTTTTACGCTGCCCGTTGGCTACTCCTTCTGCCCCTCAGGAGCAAGTCACAGGCACTTGAATGGCCAAAAGTGCTCCATGTTGCAATGCATGCTCCTGAATGGATTATACCTATCCTTACAAGGTCAAAGGGCTTTCGTCTTCTAAGCCCTCAAACCAGCAAACCCATTTTGACGGTAAGGCTTTGGGGGCAAGGCTGCCTCTTGGTGCTTAAGCATACCCAGCACTGTATGGGCACACCTTGCTGAGGGCTTTCGTTCAGTATTGTGAGTAATTCCTGGGAGGAAAAAGGGTTTTTGAGGGATGCGAGAAAGAACTTGGAATTGCTATACTTTTTTTAAGCCTGCTAGGAATACTTCCTATGCAGGCTGCTTTTCACATTGTGTTTTCTTCCTCTCCTTTGGGACAAACACTGCTTTTCTTTATCAGAAGGAAGGATGTAGTTGCTCACAGACCTGGGGGAGAGGGAGGTTGCCTCTGCTGTCTTTGTTGTACTCATTTGTGGATTTTGTGGCCTCGTTTCTTAAGATAAGCAAAGCTTGTACAGTCATGTCGTCTGTCTGTCTTCCTACACAATTATTCTTGAATTTATTGGCAAATTTCATTCTAACTTGAGAGAGGCACTTGAGATATCAATGATACTAAATTTCTGTAAGTTTTAAGGAAATAAATGATAGATAAGCAGGAAAGATTGTGCTAACAGCTTTACTGGGGGACATTTAATGAACTGATCCTTTACACCAGAGAATCCGCATGGAACAAATAGGTATCTGTAATTCTAGCATCTGTGGAGCTACTGTAGAAAACTGGCTTACATGCCAAAGGGCATACAGAAAGTAAATCTTGTATTGTCGAGATGTGACTAGTGTTAAATTATATATGCAAGTGGAGCACACAGGGTATGCTTTGGAGACAGGATGGTGGTGCAGCCACTTCAATGAGCAAGAGAAAACACAGCAGGTTCTGCAGCCCCACTTGCGCACACTGAGAACCACGAGGCAATAGCCAACCATGCTTCCTGGCTATAGGAAGCCTGCTGAGGAATTTGGGGAATGACTACCATGTAATTTAGCGAAGAGGCCTTGGGGAGGGCTCACCAGCTTTCTGACTTCATTTTCGTATTTGAAAGCGGGCTGCTCTGAGCTCTGGTGAGGATGGTGCCAGTGCAGTACCTATGCTACTCCCAGACTCCTCATGTCGCAAATGTTAATCAAGAGCAACGGCATGAAGGGCAAAGGTACTAGTTGCAGAAAAGGACAGTGGGTCAAATTCACTTTTGTCATCTCCTATAAATCTCACAGTTCTACCTCCAGGACTAAAACCCAAAACTGCCCAGTGTGCAACTTCCGTGTACAACAGCACAAACCTTAAATTGCTGGCACTGCATTACCCTCCGCTTGAAAACCCGCTGGCTGTATTTTTAACTACACTTAGGTTGCATGCTGTCAAGGGAAGTTAGAGACTCCATCTCTTTTAATTCAATTATATTGATGATCCTTTAAATATCAGCGAGGTACTTGCTCTGTGGTGTAGCAGCTTCTGGATTTTTGTGACTTTCCAAGGCATACAGGCAAGGAAGCTCCCGTGTGTTCCTCTATCATGGACTTGTAATCAGATGTTACAGAATTGTTTCTGTAGAAGAACAAACCGTTGTGTGTGCTAATTTGTGGCAGTTTACCTTAGGTATATATATAAAAAAAGAATTTTTATATAAATTCTATAAAAAGAATTTTTCTTTTTAAAAAAAAAGAATTTTTCTTTTTTAAAAAACCCTTAATTCTTAATTAAGACTGTTCTTAATCTACCAGCTGCCTGTAAATAACAGTTATGATGAAGCTCCTTCCCAGCTGAAAGCAAGTCCCCGGCTGAGAAATGAGAGAGGCAGGGCAACATCTGTCACTGTGCATGCAAATGGCAGGTCCCAAGTGACTGGGGGGAAAGGGAATGGTGACCTCAGGATGCACCTGGCTGAGGTGAAATATCATACTGTTGCAATTAATAAAAGAACAGGCACGCCTGCCACAGAGTATATGCCCTGTGGTCTAAGAGGCCTTCTTTGGCAAAGTAACATACCTGCCCTACCTACGCTGTTGCTCTGTGAATGATAAGGCTATTAAAACCACTGGTGTAGCTTAAATCTAAAATTCAAGGCTGCTCAATAGCTTAATGGGTTGGGCCCTTTGCTGCCTTATAAGAGGACTGATACAGATTTCCACTCCCACCCTAGGTCGCTGATCTTACCCCCTTAGGGATGTCAGTTCATTACCCTGTCGGTCACTTCAAATGCGCTACTTGACACGAGTGAGGGGAGTGGGGCTTGGCCCGATGGAAAATACTGCAAAGGCAGCACAATGTCTGTCAGAGGTGGAAGCAAATTGTGTTGCTCCTAAATGGTCACTATAGTCAAGATAAAAAGGAGTGCTTATATCCTGAGAAGTAATTGCTGTCCAGTGGTTTTTTGCCCAGCTGTGACCAAGCACTTTCTTTCTAGGAGGGGCAGCGCAGGAGGCAGGGGTTGCTTGTCAGACCTCCAGCAGGGAACTGGAAGACTCGCAGAATAAATAGCGTCAAAAAACTAATCAAATTTGATTTTTTCATTGTAACACTTCAGGATCCTAGTTCATTTTTGGCTGTCTTTCCAGCAGCGCACAACTAGCAATCAAGCCAGTCAACCTTCGAGAGTTGGGCTGTTTGGATGGAATAATTGAGCTTTACTGGCTGTCTCTTAGGGACTCATTACTGGGCTTACAAAAATGGACAGTACAGCACAGTTGTATTCTCAGTATATTTTACTGGAGTTTCGCATGTCTACAGCCACCGCACCAATTACAGTCTCCATGAGTGGTTTGGGAGTGCTAAAGGGGCCTGGGAGAAGGCTTTGCTCAAACACAATTCTTGGCTTCGGCAGTTCTTGACTTTCAGAGGGAAAATGGAGTTAAGGAAGACGGATGGGTGAGGAGAGACTTGTCTGGTGTGCATTACACCCCTGGTACGGACAGTCAGGATCCCTGGATCCTCATGCCAGACTTGGCACCATCACAGTGTGGGACCTTCACAAGTCATTGCTCACTGCGCCTCCCCCATCACTCCCCCCGTGAAATGGCCCTGGGGGATGTATGACACAACGTGGTGTAAAGATTAGTCTTTGAATGCAGATTTATGATCTTTGAATGAGATTTGCGGTCCATGTAACATGGTAATAGTAAGCAGAGCGGTGCAGTGAGGTTTCTTCGGTAGTTGCATGTATGGCCTAATAGAGAAAGCTACCATTAGCATGTGTTTCGCCTTGTGATAATTTATCCATGCTTTTAACCTTGCTGTTGAAGTTTCACACCTTTAATTGCTATCTGAGTCAGAAAATGGATGTCACCTAAATATTCCCCAGCCCACGGCCACACACTAATTAGCTCAGAAGACATTTCTGGTGAAACTAAAGCCCAATCATATGTTGGAATGCTAAAAAATGGGCTGAGCCAGAAGTCAAGGGGTCTGCCACAATGGGCTCTGCATCATGGGACAAAACAGCCAAAATTTGTTCAAAAAGGACTAGCATTCAGTTACTGAAGACTGAAATTCCTACGTATTGTGCAACATATTGGTGCCAAGTGCTAACCTGAAAGAGCAGACAACAGTACTCAGGGGCACAGATACACACATAGTTTTTCTGTTCTACCTTAGAGAGAATAATCTAATGTGCCATTCTGAAAAATGATTTCATAAAAATACCTGTCTTGTACAACAGAGACTTAGGGCCAGCCCACCACTGGATCTACCCTTTTATCTTAATATTGACTTGATTGCAAATCCAAAGTGTTACATGGGGCTTTTTTCCCTCTTGTTTCAAGAGCTTTTCTCCGTCTCCCCCGTAAGCAAAAGGAAGATGACAGCAATATTCAAAGCCTATGAGCTCAAGTTATCAGTTAACTTGTGCTGAACTGATAAGCTATACTTATTGTTTAAGTTAACTTCTTAAGTTTCAAGCAAACAATACAAGCTCACTCATACAATTGCATGAAATACCACTTGGCCTGTGGGGACACTCCTGCTGTGTCTACTCGTATTATTTTCATCTCATCTGTTTCAACGGTATCTCCGCCATATTGCAGTTGGCTGATGATACCAGCTACTTAAAAGTCCATTTCTGCTCTTGCTGACAGCTTAGTGTAAGTTGTCTGAAAGGATCAAAGGGGATGTGCTGATTTTCTTTGCATGTTGCAAAGGCACCTGATAAATCAGAAAGTTTAACACAGCCATACAATGACAACACACAGCTGCATACAGCTACATAGTACATTAAAATCTTGATAACGCATTCAAACTAAAACTCCGAAATACATTTATACCCATTCCTTATTTATTCAACAAAATGCCAACAGCTTGAGTGAGCTGTGAAAGCGTAAGCTTGGGACCTGCGGGAAGCCTTGCTGGCTTTCCTTTAGTTTCAGCAAACAAATAGAATTTGGAGTGCAATTTGCTCCCTTGGAGAGGATCAGCACAAAACTTATGCATCTTGAAGACCTATTTCAAGGACTCAACCAGGACTTAATTGGTACATTTTGTGGTAGATTATTACTAGGCATGAATTTCACTTCAAGTGAGTACAACTCCAGACTAAGAATTTTGTTTGTTGGAATTATTTGTTTTAAGATCTTTACTTTCACATTCGAGGAGAACAAGCTGAATTCTCTTCCCTGGCACACCAGCAGAATTGTTCTGCAATTCACAGTGAATTACGCTGTTCAAATCCTTTAAAAATCCTTAGGTTTCCATGGTGTCATTAAAAGGCATCATTTGAAGGAAACGTCATTGTTCTTGCACAAATGAGGGTAGAAATTACTCAGAGAATTTTCATTTTTACCATCTTTTATGAGATGTAAAAAAACCAATAAAGGCTTCACTTGAATGCAGTGACCCCAGACTGCATCTGCAACAGTAGCAGTTAGAGAAATTATCTTTTTAGTTTGCATACTGAGTACCTTGAAAAGAAAGAGGCAAGGGCTGCTGGATTACACCATGCTGCTGCTATTTCTGCTGCAGTGCAGAACAATGCTTTCAGATGTGAGCCCCAAAGAAGTGAGGCGGTCCAGGTCTGGGGCACGCTGGACTTATATCCAGGTAGCACAAAACCAAAGTGCCATGCTACCTGCCCCTCGGGACTGCTGAGTGCGGCTCTATTTCCAGGCTATGAATGCGCTGGTCCTCTACAGGTTGGCACTGAACCTCACAGAAAAGATAACACAGGGAAAGTGCCGCTCCATCCCATGTAGCTAAACTGGGGATTACAGTCAGCAGGCCTCTGTACCCAGTGCAGCTTCTTGGAAAGCCTGTAAATTCACGTATTTTCTTTTCCGGGGATGCCTGGAAGGCATCGCTGGTGAAGGCAGTGGCTGTCGTGACTAGTTTAATTAGTACTTATGCACACTAATTCTCCTAAATTTAGCACCTGTGTCTGCTAATCTACAACCCAGCTGGAGGGCATCGGATATCAAAGGAAAAGGGAAAGTAATTGCTCTGGCCTTGGGGATTAAACGTTAAAATTATGATAGAGAATTTAGTCAATAGACACTTCTTTTCCCCTCTCAAGAAAAAAAAGAAAAATTGGTTACAACTGCCTGGAAAACAACCAACATGTTGAATATCTGCATGCCATGTACACCCAGTAGAATACGTGGTATTATTGAATCATTTTCGGATCAAGTCATAAGCAGGATTTTACAGACTGATCCTATTAATTACCACCTATTAGTTATCTGGAAGTAAAAGCAAGGGATTTTTTTGTATGTGGACTCTGGCGGAGAGTCAAGGTCTTTCAGCACATTGTCTCTTCCCACAGAGTATATAGGGACTGAAAATTCACTGCCATAATGTCCCTGTGAGCAGGAGGGTAGACATATCCTCTTCTGTTACTATCAGGAAGGACACAGGGTTAAACAGTGGAATGTTATTTTTCACACCCTCTCCAGAGACTCTTAAAAACTTGTTCTTTTTGGGCCCGAAGGAGTACAGACTCCTGATAGCCTCGGAGGGATTTCAGGCAGATCAGTTCTCCCCAGGGTATCAGCCAAGCCTTAGTAGCACAGACCAAGCTGAAGATCCCCAGGGCGTGCTCTGGTTCCTCTCACCCCTCCCTAAGAAGTGAAAAAGTGAAGGAAAAAAAAGTGAAAAAAAAGTGCAAGGCTGGAAGAGGTCACCGCATCTGTGCTCGAACAAGGCCCTTCTCTCCGTGCTGCTTCCTCTCCTCCTGCACCACATCCCTGAGTGAGGAGATCATAGAATCATAGAATCATTGAGGTTGGAAAAGACCTCTAAGATCATCGAGTCCAACCGTCAACCCAACACCACCATGCCCACTAAACCATGTCCCTAAGCGCCTCATCTACACGTCTTTTAAAAACCTCCAGGGATGGGGACTCCACCACTTCCCTGGGCAGCCTGTTCCAATGTTTCACCACTCTTTCAGTAAAGAAATTTTTCCTTACATCCAATCTAAACCTCCCCTGCCGCAACTTGAGGCCATTTCCTCTTGTCCTATTGCTAGTTACTTGGGAGAAGAGACCAACACCCACCTCGCTACAACCTCCTTTCAGGTAGTTGTAGAGAGTGATGAGGTCTCCCCTCAGCCTCCTTTTCTCCAGGCTAAACAGTCCCAGTTCCCTCAGCCGCTCCTCATAAGGCTTGTTCTCCAGACCCCTCACCAGCCTCGTTGCCCTTCTCTGGACACACTCCAGCACCTCAACGTCCTTCTTGTAGTGAGGGGCCCAAAACTGAACACAGTATTCGAGGTGCGGCCTCACCAGTGCCGAGTACAGGGGCACGATCACTTCCCTACTCCTACTGGCCACACTATTTCTGATACAGGCCAGGAGGCCATTGGCCTTCTTGGCCGCCTGGGCACACTGCCGGCTCATGTTCAGCCGGCTGTCGACCAACACCCCCAGGTCCTTCTCTGCTGGGCAGCTTTCCAGCCACTCTTCCCCAAGCCTGTAGCGCTGCATGGGGTTGTTGTGGCCGAAGTGCAGGACCCGGCACTTGGCCTTGTTGAACCTCATACAGTTGGCCTGGGCCCATCGATCCAGCCTGTCCAGGTCCCTCTGCAGAGCCTTCCTACCCTCGAGCAGATCAACACTCCCACCCAACTTGGTGTCGTCTGCAAACTTACTGAGGGTGCACTCAATCCCCTCATCCAGATCATCGATAAAGATATTAAACAAGACCGGCCCCAGTACTGAGCCCTGGGGAACACCGCTCGTGACCGGCCGCCAACTGGATTGAACTCCATTCACCACAACTCTCTGGGCCCGGCCGTCCAGCCAGTTTTTGACCCAGCGCAGAGTCCACCTGTCTAAGCCGTGAGCCGCCAGCTTCTCGAGGAGAATGCTGTGGGAGACAGTGTCAAAGGCCTTGCTGAAGTCCAGGTAGACCACATCCACAGCCTTTCCCTCATCCACTAGGCGGGTCACCTGGTCATAGAAGGAGATCAGGTTGGTCAAGCAGGACCTGCCTCTCATGAACCCGTGCTGGCTAGGCCGGATCCCCTGGTTGTCCCGCTCATGCCTTGTGAGCGCCCTCAAGATGAGCCGCTCCATAATCTTCCCCGGCACCGAGGTCAGGCTGACAGGCCTGTAGTTCCCCGGATCCTCCTTCCGGCCCTTCTTGTGGATGGGCGTCACATTGGCAAGCCTCCAGTCATCCGGGACCTCCCCCGTTAACCAGGACTGCTGATAAATGATGGAGAGTGGCTTGGCGAGCACCTCCGCCAGCTCCCTCAGCACTCTCGGGTGGATCCCATCCGGTCCCATAGACTTGTGAGTGTCCAGGTGGCATAGCAGGTCATTGACTGCTTCCTCCTGGATTACGGGGGGTTCATCCTGCTCGCCGTCCCCGTCTTCCAGCTCGGGGGGCCGAGTACCCTGAGGATAACTGGTCTGCCTGTTAAAGACTGAGGCAAAGAAGGCATTGAGTACCTCAGCCTTTTCCTCATCCTCAGTGACAATGTTCCCCCCTGCATCCAATAAAGGATGGAGATTCTCCTTGGCTCTCTTCTTGTCATTAATATATTTGTAAAAGCTTTTTTTGTTGTCTTTAACGACAGCGGCCAGATTGCGTTCTAGCTGGGCTTTTGCCTTTCTCATTTCTTCTCTGCACGACCTAGCGAGATCCCTGTACTCTTCTTGAGTCGCCTGCCCCTTCTTCCACAAGCGGTAAACTCTCCTTTTTTTCCTGAGTCCCAGCAAGAGCTCCCCGTTCAGCCAGGCCGGTCGTCTTCCCCACCCATTCTTCTTACGGCGTACAGGGACAGCCTGCTCCTGCGCCTTTAAGACTTCCTTCTTGAAGATCATCCAGCCTTCCTGGACCCCTTTGCCCTTCAGGACCGTCTCCCAAGGGACTCTCTCAACCAGCGTCCTGAACAGGCCAAAGTCCGCCCTCCGGAAGTCCATGGTTGTGGTTTTGCTGCCCCCCCTCCTTACTTCACCAAGAAGCGAGAATTCTATCATTTCATGGTCGCTAAGCCCAAGACGGCCTCCGACCACCACATCTCCCACCAGTCCTTCTCTGTTTGTAAACAGCAGGTCGAGCGAGGCACCTCCCCTGGTAGGCTCACTTACTAGCTGTGTCAGGAAGTTGTCTTCCACACACTCCAGGAACCTCCTAGACTGCTTCCTCTCTGCCGTGTTGTATTTCCAGCAGACGTCCGGGAAGTTGAAGTCCCCCACGAGAACAAGATGTTCCCCCACGAGATGTGGCCCCTTTTCTCCCCGCAGGTCCGAGGTGAGGCAAAATGACCCCGCATCTGCTCAGCTCTCCTGCTGCCTGGCGGGAGCCCTCGTCTCACCACGGAGAGCAGGGGAGGAAGGTGCGGTGGGAGCCCTGCTTCACCAGGGCTCAGTTTTGCAGATCCTTACCCAAGTCTCACCGTGCCAAGACACAGTGAGATGGAAGGTGTCACCTTGCTCTGCCATCTATGTCTTTTTGGGGTTCACTTTGGAAGGAACCAGAGAAGTCACTTTTCCAGTACAATCAATAGCTAAGGGACAGCATTATTCTACCTTGCCACGTCCTAGACCTTGACGAAGGACAGTGCGTATGCAAAGCCAGCAAGCCAGCAAAATAATTCATACTAGCAGAATATTGTAGATTTTTTTAAAAATGCATTTCCCTTAAAATCCTGCAATCCTACACTATTCTTTCTGTTTAAAGAATAAAAAAGAAAAGCATCTGTTTTAAGATTAGCCCTGCTGACATGGCTGAATGAAACGGATTAGTGTGGATAGACATGCAACAACTGACGTAAGGCACGTAGCTTTGTGTGCTCTGCGTTGCTCTCTGGACATGTCCAGCTCTTACCCTTGGCTGCAGAGGTACGTTAGGCTCCCACCTTCAGGCATCTATATTGCATTTAAACTAGATGCTGGAAAGGTGAGGGAGATTGGATATTGCTCAAAATGTCCCCTGCCACCAGCGATTACAATCAAATGCCAATTGCTTGTTTGGGTTTTTGAGGTACTTCATCAGCCATCATTTATGCTTTGCTACATCTATAGCTCTGGAAAACACGGCTTTTCTCTCTGTTTGCCCTGGTTTGACTTTTTTTTCGGCAGTGATTACACTATTCAGAAACCAGTGACAGCAGATTTTGTTTCTCTAACTACAGATTTCAGGTGCAAATTACTTGTAACTAAGTGCCCAGAAAAAAGCTTTTACATTGTTTCAGTTCCTTCTTTTTGGGGAAAAAAAAGGCTTGAGACAAATTCTGGAGCTGTTGGGCTTTTGTATACCCCCACAAAACAGATGAGATTCTTCAAAGTGAACAAAGTCAGTGATACATTAAGTTTTCTGAATTCCAGGAACAAAAAGGAAAATGGCAAAGTCCTGATGGAAATATTAAGCACTATACTTTATCTTGCAAAAAAAAAAAAAAAGACGACTTGCACTGCCATTATGCTGAACAAGATGAAAATACATCCTTAAGTGGAGACGTAGACTTGAAACTCTATTCAGCTGCTTTGTGTGCAAGCAGACTGTGACCCTGGTGTTTCAAAGAGTCGCAACAAATACTCAACCTCATTTGTTTAAAATGAGATAATGGAAATCATGGCTCTTAAAACCACAAGGGAAGTTTCAAAAAAAAAAAAAAAAGGACTAAACTGTGGTGGGCAAAATTACAGCACTTTCTAATAAAGTACAAGCGGTTCTGTGCCTGCTGTATGTGAGTGACAGCATGAATGCTCCTGGAGCATTCACTGGATTATAGAATGTGGTTATAGGATCTGTATTATTGCTGCTAAAGCTAAGACTTACCAATTATTGAGAATAATATTATGATGCAGCTTCTGAAATGGCAGCTTGCAGCAGACTTTGCAGTCAGGCTGTCAGAGAAGGCTGTAAGCTGGGAACTTGGCACACAAGGAAACTCTTGCAGAAAGTATTTACCGAGGGGATACTCCTGTAAGTGTTGATAAAATCTGAAAACAGAACTTAATTAAATGTTTAAAGCAGAGGCTACATTTTGGGACATGAAATGTAGTGTTACCTAGCTTGTTCCCCTCTCCCCAGTAAAACAGCCTGCCAGCAACAAAGCGGTTCACTTTCTGAAAGCTTTGTTGCACTGTACTTGATGTGGGAGGTTGAAGGAGGTTCAGAAGTTCAGTAAAGACCCTAAAATGTACAGTCAAATTGGCGATACAGTCCTTACACCCCCATCCCAGAAGATCTTAAATTTCCCTGTGATATTGGACTGGATTTAAAAAGGAAGTCGCAAGCACTGTGGACTTCACCAAAACCATGTCAGAAACCCTGCAAGGAATAGATGTGTTAATAAAAGAAAGTGAATCGCTTTTTCGCCTCAGCGGTCTGATGGATCGAATCCACCAGAAGAGTGTGAATCTGGACGAACTCAGAATTCCCTTCCCTCTGAGGAACTGGAAATTTCCCAGGAAAACGAATATAGAACAGGAGAACCCAAATACCCAAAATTTACAGAGTAGATGTCTAAATTCACCTCCTCCCAGAGGTTATGTGTAATGTACAGTATCCAACCAAAATCCGATCAGAGGCTCTTCAGAGCTATTTTAAAACTGGAGAACATCACACCACCAATTACATTGGCAATGCAAGATATGCTACAGATGTATGGGTTGGATTTCAACCCCGCGCAACTGGTGACTCAGCTTTGCCTGTTGCAAGCCGGCTATCAATTTGCAGAAGGTCACTGAGGTCCATTCCAAAATATTTTTTGTTCAGCCAAACCAAATGCTGACTGTTTTGCAAAAAGGTGAAGCTGACACTAATGTTTTCCATGATAGTAGCAGCCAACCCTAAAAATGGGAGGAATATAGATGCCTAGTATCAGTCACAGCTCAGGAGTCTGCACCTCATGCAATGAAAAGAAAAAGAAAAGTCTGATTTAAAGCTCACAGGAGTTTTAGGTAAATTCACTTAAAGAAAACAGCAGACTCTGAACTTCGTCCCACTTGGACTCCGTTCCTCTATTTGTGTTTTTAAAAGAAGTAATTATTAGCTTTGTACCCGTCCTACTTTGTCCACTTCCAATAAAGTGAGGAAAAGAAACTTTGTCCTAAACTTTAAAACTTACTATCTGTAATCTTCTTCCTTTTTTAATATAGGCTCATTTAAATAGGCTCATTTTAATATAGGCTCATTAAGCACTGCACTGATTTGCTCTGAGGTCTTGGAGCGGTGGGTAGGACACTTCATTCCCAGCAGAGTGAGCAACATACATTGCATCTACGTTCACTAACTGGATAAAGGTTTGTCCTCAAATCTGAAAATACCGGAAGGATGGGTTTAAGTATCTAAGAAGAAAAATTTAAAATAACTGACTCCAGGAGCATTTTGCCATAGCAACATGCTTTTAAAAATAATTGAGAGAGGTTAACAGAGAATTGCTGCATAATTATACAAATACATCCTCATCTCTTACCAGTGGCTTCTTAATCACAAAAGTGTGTTGCAGAGGAGAAGCTGAACTGGGCACCAGTTAGTCATCTGATCCAGGTAAGCCTATGAAAATAAGCAGGAGCCAGGGAGGCGCCCAGTCAGAATAACTGTTTGACACTGAATAAGGAGATCACAAATAGGTCAACACCACTGTGAAACTAGCCTACCAATCTCCCTGCTGCCTAAAGCTCCGGAATAGCATTAAAGCTAATAACCATACAGAGCCTTTTGTCAAAATCCAAATGGCCAGGAACACTTGATCCGTATGGAAGGGAACTGGAGATAAGAAATGTCCTGCCTAAGATAGTTGGCAGGACAGCGAAGCTGCACAACACAGGAGGCTTTTGCCAAGGTAGGTTTTGGCTCACCGCCTATCTCATTCCAAACAAGCACAGAACCAGTGGAAGCCTTTGATGTTCTCCCATGACACGGTCACAAGTGTGAACAATTTACAACATCTGCAGTCACCAGTACAGACTTTATTATTTTTTAAATGCCAGCTGCTTTAAGCTCGTTGCCCAGTTGATGTCTTCCTGAGGAAGACGGCTGAACCTTTGGCATATCTGAAAAGAACGTTTTCTTGAAAAGAAACGCAGGTTTGCCAGCAAAAAACAGCCTCCTCCTTGCTGATTGAGGCCATCGGTATGGCCTGTTCTGCTGGCTGACCATCCATGGACCAGCTGAGTGGGTAGCGGGAAGCAGGGAAAGGCCACAGCAAAAGCTGCTCATCAGTGATCCTCTGTTTTATCTCTTAATCACAAACAGAAGCCTTGTACGGATGAAAGGTTAATTTCCCTTTCCCCCCGTCATCCTACACCAGGTTTGTTTCTTCACAATATTGTTTACAATTTACTGTTTTGGTTTTTTTTTAAAGCCTGTTTTCTTTTTTTTAAAGCCAAACCTCCCCAAACCAGGTGTTTATTCCCTTGTAGCATTTCTTCTCTATCCAGGTGTAACCTCTCATGCTCTGGCTGCTGCTGGCAGCTTTCCCCCCCCCTCCCCCCCTCCCCGCCCCAGCAAAACATTTCTAACTAGATGCCTCTGGCTGCAGAGGAACCTGCATTTTCTGACCGTCTGCTGTATTTTCAGATTCCTCAGATGCAGCATCCTCACCAGAGGGAGAAAAGGCTGGGGCAAGTCTGCAGTGGGTCATTTGGTGCAGCGTACTTGGTACAGCTGACACCTCTCGCCTTCCCTGAGATAAGCTGGGTGTCTACTGAGCAAACATCCTGGTGAGCTGCATGTGCCAGCCAGACCCTGCTGGTCCAGAGCAAAACTGGCTGGAATTTCACCCTTTACTTCATATGCAGGCGGTCCTGGGGCTCTAGTGGTGTAAAATACAGAGCCCTTTGGATAAACGAAGGGACCCAACTCTCTCCCTTTCTCCCTCTTTCTCTCTCTTTTTTTTTTTTAATTTCAAAAGTCCAGGGACTCCTTGATTTTAGGCTGCATAAATTCAGGCCAAAAAAACATTATGAAAGAAGTGCTTGGTATTTCCAGGGTAGAGGCTAACAGCTCAAGACATTACTAGCATGCTGGAAAGGGAGTTTTGACCTTTGTGGGATAAGGTATAAATCAGTGGTTATGCCTGGAAAGACAAAGTCTGCCGGGCTGACCGCGCTGCAGAGCCGTATTTGCACAAGCTGGCCTGGGTTCCAGGTAACTACAAACTATTTAACTCTAGCAGTGCAAGCCTCTTATCTCTCAAATCTTCAAACGTTGATAGAAAATACAACAAAAATATTAAATATTGTGTTATGATTTTTTCCCGACCTCTTTCTTTCCCTTTTCTTCTTAAGGCTGTTATTTTGTTTCATAACAATTTTCTTGAGCAAAATCAACATGCACTTTCTCCAACTTGAACTAATTAATGCTCTTGTTTCTCTCTTAAAGCATATGCGCACAGTCATGCTTGTTTTGTATGCAGAGAATAGAGAATATGTTCCTCTCCTTGAAATTTTTGAAAGGATTTATTCAGGAGAACCATGGGCTGAGCTGTGAGCCACTGGTGCAGGTGTCCCCTGTGGATGGGCAGTGGGAGAGTATCTAGGGCTGCACTTGTGCAGATCAAGTTTAGCAAGGTCTGTGCAGGGTATCCCAGTAATTCCTGTCTGTGATATAGAATAGAATAGAATAGTTTAGTTGGAAGGCACCTACAACGATCATCTAGTCCAACTGCAAGCAGGATTTGCAGGGTACAAGCAGCAGTGGGTGCCAGGTAACGTGTAAATAGATGGATGTATTTATGTCGACATCACGTGGCTACACGACACAGTTTAATTAAGACTTTGCCCCTTCTCAGCCTCTCCACAGGTAAGGTCCAGTTTCGGCCTGTGTTGAAGGATAGAAGAGGCTCAAGTCTTGCTGCTGTACCTTGGAGCTCACTCCCAGCCCACGTAAGCACGGACTCACAGCAAAACCGTTTGGACACTAGGTGAGTCTGAGCTTGCATATACAATATAGGAGCAGGCGTGGAAAGAAACATTCCCCATTGAGAATGTCGCTTATCCAGGTGTAAAAAGAAAAATAAAATCAAAGGGAAATATTTCATGTGCAAGTAAGGTTCTTGATTATAGGTTCCATTTTTATTAAATATTCCAGTTAGGTCCTGCAAGATTGGAACTTGGTGATTCATACGCTTGCGGCAATTAGGCTTTGAGTTGCCAACCTTACATTTGTTTGGTTACTTTCTGTAGCATATACATGTGCTTGCAGAGTTAGTCTGCGTGCAAGGTGTAATTTATCTGTCTGAGGGCTGCACTCTGAGTCACTGAGTTCCCTCAGGGTGTCCTGATTCCTTTCTTCCGATAATCCTCAAGGAATATCCTAGGTGCTGTTTGGTTTTTGCTTTCCCTTTAGAAACTGAGTTATACAGTAAAAGTGACGGTAAGGACCTGCATGTAGCATGTTGTGATTCCCATTATAGGTGAAAATGCACCTGTCTTGCTCCTGAACTAAGTATTACTATTCCAGTCTCAGTACTTCTGTTAAGAATCTGTCAGCTGCCTTAGAGGAGGATGCAGAAAATACATATTTGCACTAAGTGATTTTTCAACATCAGATGTTCAGCTACCATCTTATGACCAAGGGAGTGTAAAATGAATGCTGTTAGAGACTTTGGTCTTTGGAAGCAGGAGTTTGGCTCAAAGCCTGTTTAATTTAATTTAATTGTTCATTTAATTTAATTTATTTAATTCTAGTATTTGAAGATCTGTTGAAAATAAAAGAGCCACTGGACTGACTTAATTCCTACTCAATTTCACTACATTCCATTAAGGCATTCAAACAATCTGTGTCTAAAAATTATGCACACTGTAGAACTTGTCTTGTGTAAGCACTCATTAGTTTTTTGCATTGTTTTAACATATATGCACAGAGAAAAAAACCCTACACTAAAACACCATGAAGAATGCAAAATTAAGCACTTGAAAGTCAGAAATTACACAAGGTAAAATGGCTTGTGTAAATCTAATTTGGCCTCTGTGTGCATGTGTGTTCACATAATGCGTATGTGTTATACATATATATATAAAGTGTATAATATTTGTGTATGTACAGTGAGAAAAGCCTTTAAATTACATGACTACCTACTGTTTTTTCCACAGCGGGCTTGCCTTATTCAGCGAACAGGATAGACCTGCTTCACATGTGGGTCACCTTACTGTGAAGAAGGCTGTTCCCTATACGACATTGCCTCGTTGATTGTGGAGGTAGGTGAATCACAAATGGGGTGGGAGACTGGAAGAAGAGCTGAGGGGTGTCACTGCTTCTCCAGGGAGTTAAATTCATAACTTAGAAAGCCAACTGGCTGGCTACTGACAGGTATAGAGGTATCTGAGCGAGCTCCTCAACTCCCATCAAGAAAAATTATCAGGACAAACTTATGCCATTTAAGTTGCTGATCTGAGTGAACTTAACTGATTTTTCCTACTGCGAAGTAGGGGGTGCATGCGGGAACTGGTCTGCAGGCAGATTGCAAGGGGGACTACTTTCTAGCAGGGAAATGGTAACAAGCAGCAGATGGAGGTAAATTCTTCCGGTGGCACAGCTGTGTCTAGACGACAACATCTGTTCACAACCTGGATCAAGCTAGGGTAGAACTAGTTTGGGTTTATCTTTCTTATTCTACCGTCACTAATATTCTACATCAGTACCATCGTCTTCATTAACCAAATTCATAACCTCCTTTAAAAAAAAAAGGTAGTGTGACAAAGTTTATTTTCCTCAAATCCAGGTTAACTGTCTCTAATTATCTTACCTAGTTTTAATTTTTTTATTAATCAAGTGCTGCATCACCTGCTCCATCATTTTGCCCAGGAGTGATGTCAGGCTTCTGTCTCTCCCTCAAAGCACCATATGATATTATTCCAGTTGCATTTGTCTCATTTTATGAGTGCATGCCTTGAGACTCTGGAATCTGATTTACAAAAACACTGCACATTCACAGTTGCCAACAGGAGTTGTGCTTTGAAAATACAAAATGCTGCACCATGCTCAAGAATGCTAAACTGCTGGGAGCTGCAAGTACACAAAACTTCATGGTTTTCACCTTAACATATCTGCCTCTGAGTTTCCCAATATGAAAGGAAGGTAATAAACCTTCCCCTTATGGAGACACTTTGAAAATAAATGCATTAATATTTGTGAAACACTTGGATACTTCATAGGGGGGAATTATAAAAAAGCCCATGAGGACATTAATCGTTAGTTCTTGAGAGCAGGGTTTGAAGATAGTGCATTAAATAAGTCATGGGGCTCCATACTGAACAAGGAGAAAACAAAATATTGAATTGCTCCTCATTAAGGCCCAGATTCTCAACGGTATTTTAAGTGCCTGAATCCTGCTGAGAGTCAGGGCTTCTTAAGCAGTTATCTTCCCCCCCCGAATAAGACAGGAGACCTGCAAGAAAAATTGTACGTAATCATGTAATTCTAGGTTGCATCATAAGACAATGTTAATTAAAGGTTGCATCATAATCACGTGCACAAGATTTGGGGCACAAATTAACATTGCCCAAGCAATCTTAGTTACAGCATTTACCAACTTCAGATTGCTTGACTTTGCAACATCTATGATCTTTTCCAATAGTTAGTGTACAAATAATTTTTTCTGTTTTTAGGATAATACACGAAGCCACCCACATTCCCCATCACGCCCACATCCCTAGCAGATGGGGGATGGGAACCCTTCCCCTGCTGCATCCCTCCCTGTATGGGGTACAGACCTCTGCCAGCAGAGTAAATGACACAAGTAATAGGTTGTCATCTTCTATTTGAATCAGCATCAGGAAGGGACAGAACATTTTGCTACTGAGTTTCACTAACCTTTGCTGACATTGGAAGAATGGTGAAAGTCAGGTGTCTTTGGTTCAATCAAGATTGGAGGAGAGCACACTGAAATGAGTACAGGCTTTTCTGCCTGTCTTCCAAGTGGCTTAGCCCCTTTTCACATTTTCAACTCATTCCTCTTTCTTTCTGTTTATCTTGCCCCACATCCAGCTCTCGCAGTACTCACCTGGCCCTCCTGAACTGAAAAATCCCCTATAGCATCCGGATAAAGCCCTGCGCATCCTCATCTGACCCCATAGCTGATCCTGCTTTGAGAGGAGGTGGGACTAGAGACCTCCTGATCCCTTCCAACCTAAATTCTCCTGTGATCTGATGAACACATTGTGCTTTCCTCCATTATATAAATAGTCTGCATTCCAATAGGTGATTTTATTAATCGATCTTTGTACCAAGTAGCTTTGGTTTATTGCATTGTCATAATTTCACCTCTACAGTACAGGATTCCTTTAGACAAAAAAGGCAACCAAGCATACATCCCATAAAACAATAAAATATAACTAGGTTTGTTATTGTGCAGAATGAGGTTGTTGCAAATTCCACATAAACCAGGAATTTGTGCCAGGAGCTCTTCAAGGTACTGTGGCTGGCCTTCCAAGAATCTGAAATGTTAACACCAAGGCTAAGGAAGCTTGATTTTTTTTTTTTCCTCCTCTCTGTAAACATGATGATATTTCTCTGGATCCTGGCTTCAAATCCTCTGAGCCGTGGCAGAGTGCCGACAGACGGGATGCTCGTTCTGCAACGGGAGGCTTGCTCTGCAATGGGGTGAAGTTCACCGGTATCGTGTTGTCCCAGCTCTGAGGCCGCTCGCCCTGCATTATGGCAGGGATCAAACTGCTCCTGTCAGAGGAGACCAAAGCCGCCTTTTCTGCTCCTCCTCCCCAAACTGTTGAGGACCTAGGTTACAAAGGTATGCAATTTCCTTAATATAACTCAGTGAATGTGGAAAAAATAAACCAAAAGACATTGATTCATTCTCTTCTTGAACGCAACTCATCTTTTAAATGATATCTTTTTGTCCTCTAACAAAGAGGTACCCCAAAGATCCTATGTCTTCTATCTGAGGTCAGAGAGGCACTGTTGGAGAGACCTCCGTTCCCAAAGCCCTCTTCCCCTCTCCATCTCCCCCTGCCAACCCCAGGCCATGCCAAGGCCTTTTCCCCTATGTGGGAAAAGAGAGCGAGTGGTAGCTGGGAGTTTCTAGAAGACCTGTCCCAAACGATCGCATCGCAGAAGAAATCTGGGAAGGGGAGGAAGCAACCGATCAGGCTAAATCGTGAGCTCACGACACAAAAAGGAAGCACAGAGAAAGTAGGTCAGGTTTCCACGGGGTAAGTGCAGAAGTACCGCCTAGCAAGAGCACACGGGGGCAAACACAAAAAAGCCAATACAACAAATAAAACTTAACTAGCAAGAGCATCGCAAGTAACAAGAAATCGTTCGGTAAGTACATCAGCGGTAAGAGGAAGTCAAAAGCAAGTGGATTACTCATCAGAGAGAGAAAGCTATTGACTGATGCTGAGAAAGCTCCGAGTGCCTCATGCCTTTTTTGCACCAGGCTTGGCTAAAAGAGGTCACTTGTGATCAGGTGGTTGACACAATACATATTAATGACAAAGGAATGAGGTTTCAGCCCAGACTGGGACAGGACTGGTTACAAGAGTGCTTAGATAACTTAGAGGTGTTCAAACCAACAGGCTGGCTGGACTTCACGCCAGGGTACTGAAGGAAGTGGCTCAAACAACATTGGAAATACTAGTGTCTACCTCTGAGAACTCAGGGAGGATGGCCAAGGACCCTGCTGATGGGAAAAGGCAAAGCTGGTGCCTATCTTTAAAAAGGGCAGTTTAAAATAATTAAAAAAAAAAAAAAAAATAGACCAGCCAGCCATTTTTTTTCCCCAGAAAGCACCTAGTACAAATAGACACATCATTTGTAAACAGACAGAAGGAAACAAAGAAATAAGCAGCTATTAACATGGACTTGTCAACAAGAAACTGGGACAAGCCGGCCAAATTTCCTTTGGCGATAGAGGAACAGACCTTATTACGGAAGAAAGGAGCAAGGGCCACAATCAGCTGTGCCTTGGTTAGGCTCTGCACATCCGTTCATAAATGAGGGAGTTCAGTTTATGTGAAAAAGTGGGGCAGTGGGTACAAAACTGTGGAAACAGCAGTTGTCAGTGGTTTACTGGCAAACGGGTGGCTTATAGATGCAATTCCAAAGGGGTCTGGCCTGGGACGTTTCATTAGTGGCCTTCAGAGGTGGCATTAATCAGGGAGCAACTGTAAGTACTTTGAATTCTTATTTCATCCTCCAATGTAATCCTAAGGAATTGCTTGGAAAGCACAAAACGTGACTGAAAAGCGACAAAGAGTTGTTGTTTTTGCAGGCGGGGTTAACCCCGTGCACACACAGAGGCTGGTGCTGCAGGCAGCAGCTGAGGGGAAACCAGAGGAGAGCTGGGGGCAGTCGGAGGCCGAGGAGACAGCAGGAGAGGTGGACAAATTGCAGCTGGTTGTCATAAAGAAAACATGGCGCAGGGACATGATAACAGCCATCGGATGTAAAAGGGCACTGCGACACAGGAAGAGAGAGAGGAGGCTTCCCTGGGCAGGGAGCACCAGGTTCACGTTTCAGCAAGGAATATTCGTATCAGACAGGAGGATGAAGCGTCGCCTGGGGAGGCTGCAGGGCCGCTCGGGTACTGGGGATCCCTCAGAGCAGGACTGAGGGAAGCCATAAAAAGGGATCCAGAGCCACCAGTAGATGGGAAACCTTTTTGGTTTCTTATGTAAGAAAAGGAGCTAAAGGGAGGAAGATCTGAGGAGTTAATGGGGTACAATAACCCGCTTGCAGAGACCAGATCAAGTAAATGAAAATCCACCAACAACTTGCTCTTCCATTTATATTCGGTAATGATGCCAGTCCTCTTCTACTGCACACAAGTATTTTCTGCTCACTAGCCACGTTCATGTGTACAAGCGTATATTGATCTGTTGTCTCTCTTTCCTTTCTTCCAAAGGAGAAAACAACAGCACAATTCAGTAATGCATGGGCTATGCTCCACGATGAAAATAGTCTGAGGCACTTACATGCTGAAGTAAATTTATCTTAACATAAAAATAACCTTCACAAATTTGAACTGTCTATTTTACAATTAATTTTACAATTAATGTCAGGTCTTAATATGATTATTATTTTTTTTAAGTGTGTACTAATTTGACAGGCTGACTGAAGCAATGCAGGTATGTCTTCTCGCACCGCTCTAGGTCCCAGAAATGCCCCCTTCGACTTCGGGTTCTTCCCTCCGCGTCTGTCCCCGCTCCAGTCCCCCCTCTTCAGCCACCCAGGGCCCTCCTGCGACTTGGCTCCCCGGGGCTCCTCCAGCCCAGCCAGCTGCAGCCGCACTGCATTATTAAAGGGATGCCGTGTAAATAATTGATAAGGAAATAACAGCGCGCTGTAGAGCGAAAGCACCTCCTTCCCCGGCCCTTACCCTGCCCGCCCCGGTGCCGCTCGGCCCGCCGCGCTACCTGACCCGGCGCGGCGGAGCGCAGCGTGGCCGCGGGGCGGCGCGGAGCCCGCGCGGGGCCGCCCCGCTCCCGCCCCGCTCCCTCCCCGCTCCCCGGCGCCGTCCCGCCCCCGGCGGCGGCGGGTCCCTGCAGGGCGGCCGGGCCGGCGGCGCGGCGCGGCGGGAGCAGGTGCGGCCGCCCGGCACCGCGGGGGCGGAGCCGGGGGCGGTGGCGGGGCCGGGCCGGGCCGGGCCAGCAGGTGGGGGCTGCCGGGAGGCGGAGGGCGAGGAGCCGGGCGGGCTGCCCGCCTCTGGAGGTGCGGCCGGCGGCACGGCTCGGCTCGGCTCGGCGAGCGGGCTGCCGCGGGAGGCGCGCGGCGGCGGCGGTCTCCGCAGCCCGGGCCGTGGAGGGGCCGGCGGGGCCCCTTGCTGCAGAGCCCCTTGCTGCAGAGCCAGATGTGCGGGACGGGGGGCTGCGAGGGGCCGGCGGGGAGGTGCTGGGGGCTGCCGCCGCCGCTGCTGCTGCTGCCGCGGCCGGGGGGGGACCTTTAGCTGTGCGGGAAGCGGGGAAGCCGCGTCGGGAGCTGTTATTTTCTTCTCTTCCTTCCTTCGCCTTCCCTCTCCTCCCTCCTCCTCACCAAAACCGGGAGAGGAGGCGTGTTCGTAGAGTCTTGCTGCACCGGTTTTGCTTGGTTTGTTGTTGCAGGGTTTGGTTTGCAGGGTGGGTGGTTTTATTTTTTTTTCTCCCCCCCCCCCCGGCCCATTGCATGCTCGGATCCGGCTGGATCCTTCCTTTTATTTTCGGCGGTGTCTCTCGGAGGGGGGAAGGGAGAGCCGGGATGAGTGCAGCTTGACGCACAGGCGAGGGGAGGGGGGGCACCGCCGGCAGCTGCAGCGGTTCGTGGCCGCAGGGTGCGGGTGAGGAAGGGAGCGAGCGAGGGGCTCGCTCGGTGCCTCCCCCTTTATTCGCCCCTCTCCTTCCTTCCTCCCTCCCCATCCGTCTCCTGCCGGGTCCGGCTGGGAGCGTGCAATATATTACGTTGCAAGGTGTGTGTGCGTGGAGGAGAGGGAGGGAAGGACTCGCGAGGGAGCCGGGGCTGCCCCAGCCCCCCCCCTATGTGAGTCCCCCCGGGCGGCTGGATGGCGATAGACCGGCGCCGCGAGGCGGGCGGCGGGGGCCGGCCGCTGCCGGAGGAGAACGGCTCGGTGCCGGGGGCTGCGGGGGGGAGCGCCGCCGCCCCCCCGGGGCCGCCCCCCGCCAACGCCGCCGGGGCCGAGATCCAGGCGGTGCCGGTGCCGCCGCCCCCCGCCGCCGCCTGCAGCCCGCTGCTCCTCGACTACGACGGCTCGGTGCTGCCCTTCCTCGGGGGGCTGGGCGGCAGGTACCAGCGGACCCTGGTGCTGCTCACCTGGGTCCCGGCCCTCTTCATCGGCTTCAGCAAGTTCTCGGACTCCTTCCTTCTGGACCAGCCCGACTTCTGGTGCCGGGAGGCGGACGGGCAGGGCAACTGGAGCGGGTCCCTGGCGCCGGGCCACGCCAACCGCAGCGGCAACGGCAGCATCTTCCCCCCGCCCGGGCTGCCCACCCCCGCGGGGGGCAACGCCAGCGAGTGTGACTGCCACGAGTGGCACTACCGCATCAGAGCCGGCCTCGTCCAAAACGTCGTGAGCAAGGTGAGAAAGGCGGCTTCCCTCAGCCCCCCTCCCCGTCCAGCCCTCACGGACCCCCTCGGCACTACCCTGGCCCCGCTCGGCACCCGCTTTTCCCAAGACAAGGGGAGCAGCCGGACACAATGCAGATCTGTCCATGTGTTCCGCTGCCGGGTCGGTCAGGCGCCCTGTGGGTTACTTTCCCACCAGGAGTAAATCCCACATCCCTGTAATCCTTTCACTCCCAGGGAGTTATGGCGGGTGTTTGTCCTGTGGGTTTGTACCTGGGTGCTGGTTGCGGCACTGAGCTGCAAAGTTATGTCCTGAAATGGGATCCTCGGCGGCTCTTCGGGATCCCAGCAACGGCAGCTGTCCTGCTGTCTCAGGACGCAGGTGTCTGTGGGAAAGACAACGGGGGCAAGTGTCACCAGCTAGTGAGGGGAGAGAGTTGTGGAGAAGGCTCCAGTTGCGATAGTGCTCATCTTTGCGCAAGTATACCAAAGCGGATGTACAAGCCAAAAAACAGGTTGATTTTTGGCGAAGCTGATGAGGTGGTCACTCTTGGGAGGAAAACCAGATAAAGTTCTGCTGAATTCTTCTTGTTTTGTACTTATTCCCTTTGATAACTGTTTTGGTAGAGCAATAAAAGAAGAAATGTCTCACACAAGTTGTCGTACTCCAGAGGCAGAAAGTGCATGCTGCTCTGTTTTGTGTTTCCTAATGTAGTGGCTAAGGTGGAAAATTTCTAGTGAGGAGGGCTGCGCTTGCTGCTTTTACTTCATATTTGCTGAGTAGCGCGTGCAAAAAAAGGCCTCGCCTTTTCACCTGAAAGCTTCCACTTGTTTATGCTGCTGGCCCCGCGAAAGCCCTGCAATCTCTGGATGGGCCTCGTTGGTACTAACAGGCAACTGGAGCTCTTGGAAATGTAAAATGAAACTGTTACACCAGGAAAGTAGTTCCCTTAATCTCAAGACTCCCCCTAAGATCAGCAAAAATTACTTCCTGCCCGGGAGCAGTGTTTTGGATTAACCGTGCTTATCTAGTTGGGGGAAAGAAACGCGGCAATAATCTGATGACCGGCATGATTGTGCTTTGGTCACGCGTCTATATTTAATCATTAAAAATCATTTCAGCTTCTCTTTGTGTCCCTTGAAAGCGTGTGCAACAGGGAAAAAGCAGGTAAAGCAAACCCCTCAAAACCTTGAACCCAGAATGGATTAAAAAAACCCCAAGCAACCTAGCTGTGCTCCTTCCATGAAAAAAAACACGGGCACATGGTAGACTTGAATGGTTTGTGATGTAGAAGCGCATAATGAAATTTGACATTTGAGAGAGGCAGATTTTCTTCTGGTTTATAACCAGAGACTGAGCTATTCATATGTTTTAGGGTTTAACACTGACGCTTAAGCATGAAAAAAAAGGATCTTGAAATATTTCTCTTTAGTGTAAACTGTAAAAGAAATTTTTTTGAAATGTTTGAGTCTTTTGAAGGTCATCATCAAGTTGGCCACAAAAGGTTGGGGGAGAGTTAGTTTGCTATCTTTGCATGCTTCTTTAAAAATAATAAAAAAAAGTGTTCTTTGGAAGAACTTGCAGTAAAGGGCAGATCAATTTTAAGGGATAAATAAACAGCTGTGGTCCCTGCTGTCTTGTTTTCTATTAGAAAGAATAATAATCATCTTTTCAGACTATGGGTTTTTCCAATGTGGAGTTTTTATTTTTGTTGTATGCTCGCGTCCAGAAACTTGGCAGCTTTTTCTCTTTGATTTGTAATCCCATGTAATTATAATTAGGTTGTTTTCTCAGGGTCAGGATTCCTCCTTCGTCGGTGTCTTGGTTTACTTTTCTGGGTTTTCTGGGTGGGTGTGCTGTCTGTTTTTATCCTAATGAAGAAAGAGAGGAAAAACCCAGGCACAGCATCAGCGTAGCTTAATTTGGTCTGCCTTTCTTATAAACCCCCAGGAGCTCTGATACTGTGGGAGCGATTGTCGTAACTGCTGACTCCTCTTATGTGCATCCCACTGTCCTTTGTGAGAAAGAGCTGCCCTGGATGAATTCAGAAGACTGGATGTTCAGATCTCCCTTAACTCCCCTCAAAAATGCATTTATTTCTGTAATGTATTATGCAATGTTCTCATCTTTCTAAATAGAGTTTTATTAAATCTTAGTCTAATATACGCTCATCTGTGTAGTAGCCAGGGGTTATATTGAAATATCATAAAGAGAGCCAAAAGTATATTAATAAAAAATGCACTTTTGTTTGGCCAGTAAATCCCCTTGTTCTTCTCTTCAGCGGTCCAAGCTAATAGCTGCTGGATGTTCCATCGCTGCTTTGCCCTCAGAAACGACGTAACAATTGTGGTTATTTAGCGCAAAGCATATTTCCTGCTCTGCATTTTGTTGATGTACGTGCGCGTGAGACGTCACTGTCCCCCATTCCTCGGGAGTAGATAGCTGTCCTTAAACTACATTAAGTTTCACTGTCTCCGTAGCCTCTCTCCTAATGGTACCCTTCATCAGATACTGTCTCTCTGTCCCTGCTTTCTCAGCTCTCCCTTCCCCGGTGCCCTTTTTCTCCCAGCCTGTGTCATGCTTGGGACTGACGAAGTGGAGATCTTGCTGTTTTCAGCCCCGCTCTGCGCTTTGCTTAGCCCCGCTTCTCTTTGAGTCTTTGCTGGAGCCAGAGGTGGCCTTGCACCTTCCTTGAAGAGTGGTATTGCCACGCTAGACACTGCCATTACCCTGACCCCCTCGACTGAGTCACTGGGAACGGTGCTTTTTATAGTGCTGCCAGTCATCAGAACTAGAAATGGTAATAAAGGACGTGCTGCTTATTATTTAACACTGTTGAAGTACATATAGCGAGAAGGTCAGATGCATAATTTAACCACAGGGATTCCAGTGGCCATATTAAATCACCCATCTGAGCTAATGTCCTGACTTGGTACATAAATCTTGGACTTTAGCTTGGTTTGTACATAAATATCTTCCTTTAGGACAATTCACTTGTAAGGCTTTTTCACTGCTAGATGCTTCTTTGAGGATTTTCATCTATTCTTTATCACATCATCATCATTATCGCACCACTATAAGCAGAGTGCACGTGTATCACTTCTGAGAGATCTATCCTTATAGCCTTTAGGCAAAAAGCTAGTAAAAAAAAAAAAAAAAAATCTGTCTTTTAAATGGTCCGTGTATCTCACCACTGTCCCAAGGAAGGATGCTGAGAAATACTCTCCTTTTTTGCCATGGGGAAACCTGAGGTCTCACTTTGCCCATTTGCAAAGTGACGCTTCAGGTAAATTATTAGCATTAACGCAATAAGCAACATAATGACAACTAAATGTACCTAGCCTTGAAGCCTGGCAGGAAGTTGGAGCGTGTACTCAGCAGGGACTTTTCTAACTCTCTTGTCAACTTCTTTAGTGCATGGGTCTTCTGACCATCTGCAAAGCCAGCTGTAATCTTGGGGCAAAGTTTTCACGGAAGCTCTCAGTTACAGGATTGATGGTGGTTGTTTTTCCCTCCGTTACTAGGATGACCTGTCCGCTGTATTTGATTGCATTACATGGTGGGGTTGTTTGTTGTTCTGAATGCTAATTTGTATAATGAACACTAAAAGCTGACGATGGGCAAGGACTGAGGCTTGATTAAATTGCAGCAGTTGATGGCACAGCAACCCTCTGTCCGCACCCGCAGCGTTCCAGATCGTTCCACCTCTTGGGGGTGCCGTAGAGGGAAGTGGTTAGTTGAAGGCTGTGTTTTAATCACCCAGAGCAATTATGTAATAATATTTCATGTCTAGTCACAAGGGAATTCCTGTTGTGGCTGCTTTTCTGCTCCAGATGCCTTGTTTTGCTGCAGTGCTGTTCTCTTGGCTCTCAACTTCCCACTTGATTTGAGTTGAGTCATCTTCTTTCCCAAGTAACATGCTATCATTTTACCTATTTGCCGCTGGTTCAGTCATTCTTGTGCCAATTTGGCTGAGCCTCTAGTAAATTGTCCCCTCCAAAAAAGGGCAGCTTAATTCAGGAGAGCCAAATGGTCCCGGGGCAGTGCTGTCTTGGTGTGAAGTTGGATGAGTTCAGGCTGTGATGTGATGCTCTTTGCCCCTGCAAGGGAGGGTGTCTGTGCCCTATCAGCCTTTCTTTCCCCTGCTTTTATGGCAGTTCTGGCACTTTTCTGGACGCATATTCAGCTGATTTAGTTTGCTAACATGGTAGGAAACTTTAAATACATTTTTTAATTATTTTTTTCTGTGTTTTCTGCTGGGTTAATGAAGTGAAATGGCTCTGTGCGGTGACATGTGCCCTAGACTATGGCGTTGTCTCATGGGATTATTGCAGGTATCTGCGAGTAGCCAGAAATGGTGCAATAAACAAATCTCTGTGTGGTAACAGTGATGATAAATTTGGCACTGCTTGTGGGGTGATATTTCTTGGGGTAGGGCATTTCAAGTGGATTTTCAGAGTATAGTTGTTAGTTAATTCGAAGGGGATCACTCTGACAAGGTCCTTTCCAAGATAAGAGCTGTGCCACCCTTTCCAGGCACAAATGGGAGATCTCTCACTTGTTTCTGCGTATCCTCCAGTTGGCTGGTCTCTGCAAAGAGACTTCAGAAATGCTGATGCTTCTCTTTTTCCTGCAACTGCCAGGATTTGTCTTGTCAGTGTTGGTTCCTGGCTGACTGGCTGCTTCTTAGTCCCAAATCAATGAAAACCTTGAGTTACTGTACCCAGTGCAGTAGTTGGGTCAGAAGCGGCAAGAGGAAAGCTAGTATATCACCCATGCCCTTGCTACCCTTGTACAGATTGAAGGGGATGTAGGGACCTGCAAGGTAGATACTTGCAATGGGCAGAAAGACTATTCTAAATTTCTTTCAGACGAGGCTTTGAGCAGCTTTCTCTGCTCCTAATGGGCGCTGAAGGGGTCAACAAGTCCCTGTGGTCAGAGGTATCCAGAAATACTGGCAGACCAGAGCAAACTTCTACTACTGTTGTTGGGTTGTTTTTTTTTTACGGCTTCCTCAGCTATGGGAGAGATCCCAAACTTCCCCCCTCCCCGCCTTCCCTCTGTGAGTTAGCTGATAAAGAGTTAGCGGTTGCCGGTCTGAGCACTCGCAGGCTTGAGAAATCTGCTTGCTAAAGAGGGAGCCAGGGGAGCTGATGGTGTGTCCTGCTGCAGCTGCTCTGGGGGCCTGTCTGTACACACTGAACGTGGTGACGGAGTCTCCTGGTTATCAGGGCACCAGTGAGCAACACCCTAAAACACTGGGGCGAGTTTCTGGTTGACTGGAGTGAAGGAGGGGGATGGCTGTTTCGGGAACAGTACCTGCTGTTTCCGGGTGGTGCAGAACTGTCCTCTGCCTGCCTGCAAACAGCAGATTACCTGATGTTGATCTTTGAGATAACGAAGTATGATGATATCGCCAGACTACAAATACTTGTTTAGTGAGCCTAGATACTGTTTTTATTTATTTGGGGGTGCTGTTACGTACGGGCCAAAAAATTTTCAAGCAATTGGTCTAGAAAACAGAGACTGGGTTAAGACCGATACTGACATCAGAACTCAGGTAGTCTTAGGTTTTCTATCTAGTATGGATTTTTTTTTTTTGCTAGAGGGAATGTACATAGAGTTAATGTTTATTATCACCCTTAAGATAAAGCGTCTTGGATACAGGAAGCTGATTTCAGCTTACCATGAATAGTTTGTAGCATTGGTAGAACTAACAGTAATCCTTCAAGAAGGTAGTTCTGTATTAGAGTATCTTAAAGTCATTCTTAGCTTTCCAAGACTTGCTATTGAGGCTTTCATATTCATATTTCATATTCCTCATTTTCTATGTGTATGTCAAACAACTGCATTTTTTTTCTGGGTGGACGTGATGTTTGAAATGGTTGGGGTTTTGTTTCCACTCCCTAATACATCCTGTATCTCAGTCATTTAGTTTAAATATACTGACCCAGGTATATTTATTATTTATGGGACCAGTACTGTTTAATATCTTCATCAATGACATAGACAGTGGGACCGAGTGCACCCTCAGCAAGTTTGCAGATGACACCAAGCTGAGTGGTGCGGTCGACACGCCAGAGGGACGGGGTGACATCCAGAGGGACCTGGACAAGCTTGAGAAGTGGGTCTGTGTGAACCTCATGAGGTTTAACAAGGCCAAGCGCAAGGTCCTGCATCTGGGTCGGGGCAACCCCCGATATCAGTACAGGCTGGGGGATGAAGGGATTGAGAGCAGCCCTGCTGAGAAGGACTTGGGGGTATTTTGTCTTTTGTTTTCCCTGTCAGCCTGTTTGTTTCTGCCTGGTTTCCCCTCCACGCTACCTGGCATCCCTGCTTGGGACAGTTGCTCTTACTCACTCCCTTTCACGCTCCTTCCTCCTCCCGCTCTTCTGCAGCACAGCCTGGCCAGCGCTGGGTTACCCATGAGTAACTGTGGAATTAATTAGGCTGAGATCTTGCTGTGGAAGAAAGGAATGGGATTTGCTGTAGACGATGTGTAGAAGATCAGAGAACCCTGGCATAGGAAGATGCTGCAGCTTTGCAGCAGTGCTGAGTATTCAATTCTTGCACTGAATTCCCTCAGAGCAGCTTCTCTTGGGCTCTGGTTGCCTCAACTCTGAAATGTGTGCTTAGCTCTCATAATGTAATTTATTTTTATTTTTTTTTTCCAGTTGACTTTTGACAGTAGGTGACCTTGTGTGCACTCTGAATTCCCTTTTAAAGTCAAGGGGGAAGGAAGGGACCTGAAGGAGGGAGAAAGGAGGTTCAAGCCCCTTCCGGAACGTGTCATCGGGGTGTGTTGCAGAAGTATCCCGGCAAAACCCATGTCAGCATCTGATAACCACTCAGCGCCGTACTGGAGCCGCACTGGCCCACGCCCAGTGCGGGCACTGCGGAGCCTCCGTGCCCGGCTCGTAAAACCCGGCAGGCAGCGATGATTAACGTGCACGTTGAGTAGCTCCCGCTGATCCGGGCCACGTCATACCTGCTGGGAAAACACAGTAGGTCTGTGCCTATTCCCACGCGGCGGGAGATGGATCAGTGGCTGGCTGCGGTGCACACCTGTGTTTGGTGCAACTGGCGCGTTCAGGGTGGAAACTCCTGCCTGCCCTGCGAGCTGATGAGGCAAGGGCAGATGTGCTCAGGGGGCGATGGGCTGGGTGGGACTCGCTCCTGTGGAGATGACTTTTTTTTTCTCCTTTTTTTTTCCCCTCATCTCCCCCTCGGGAGGATAATTCAATGTGTAGTACAAGGCTTTGTTAAGATTTTTATTTTGTCTTTTAATTTGGGAGAGCCCCAAATGCCAGTTGTTCTACTGAAACACAAGAACAAAAGACTAAATAAGTGAATCTATCCTGATACTTGTTTCTGGGACACCTATCTAGATCCACAAGTATCAAAGCCGGGAGAATCAGGAATGCTACTTGTGAGATGCAGGGAAGCGGTATGTTCTCCTTGTCCAGCAGCATGTGATTTATAGTTACCCTTGCGCACTGTTTTCAGAGCAGGGTGGTCCGGTTCCCTGGAAAAGGTTTTTCGGCTCCAGACAGCTGTGGAGGAATTCATTTTGGCTCAAGTACAGTCTCCCTGTTACTCTGCAGCACTCTGGAGCTGCCCGGTCTCCTCCTGGCCTCCAGACCGAAGTCCACAAACATGTAGACAATGTCACAATGTCCACCCTACAAATATTATTAAGGATAGGGAATGTAAATTAAACCATAAGACCTTTTCCCCTGCTGTGTCTCCCAGGGCTGTGTAAAACATTGTCTGCTTGAACAATACAAGCTTGACAGACCAGTTTCTTATTTTGATTTGTAAAACAAGTGGAATATTTTTCTCCTTTTTTCCTTTCCCTTAATATTTATTTAAGTCTGAATTAATACCAGACCTTCTTTTTTCCCCCTCTCCCTCTCCTTTTCTTCTTGCCCAAGTTATAATAGCTGTAGTCCTCAAATGATGAGAGGGCAGGGTCACGGCAGCAATAATTGCATGTCAAAATTAAGGTGTCTGATCTTTTTATCTACGGTGACTTTGAGCAAGTATTTCTCATGAGGAATGGCTTCCTCCTCTTGTCTCCTCCCTCCCCCTTCTCCATTTCAGAGTTTTATGCCATGCTTGACATTTTCAGGGGTTTTTCCCCCGATTTTTAAAAAGGCCCAATAAGGTAGTAAATTAGGTTTTGCCATGTCAGCCCTCTCAAGGCTGCACACATGCAGTATGTTTTATGCACGCGTGGTTTTGGCAGCCTGAAAAATACCAGTCCTCACAGTGTTAACTTGTTTTCGATAATCAGATGATAGCGAATGTTAATATTTAACTAAAATGTTGGGGTTTTTTTACATATGGCTTCTATTTACAGTGCTTAGACCTGTTGTAAATAAAAATTTGAAAACTAGTTTAACTTTTTATTTAGTTTGGTTGCGAAGCCAGTCCCAGCAGCACGTACCTTGTTCAGAATAAAGGTTGTTGTCAGCTGAAAACTGAGGGATGGTACTCAAAAACCATTTTTCTGTGTGTGTCTCAGTCAGTCCTAGTGATGGGCATTGTTGCTCCTGGTCTTTTCATGCAGGCAGAGGGAGGCAAACAGCTACGGGTCTTATAGCAAAGAACAGGTTTAAAATTAAAGTCAGTTTTGTGACAGTGGCTCCTAATGATGTCAGAATATGTGTAGAAAAGATGCATAATTGCAGTATGGAGGTGTAAAAGAGAGATGGAAATATCCTGATCCTGCTCTCTGGAAAGTTATGACTATAGTGTTCATGAAAGTTGCAAGCAAGATTTTGTATCTCCCAACTCTTTGATGTTAGATGACATTATGGCGTTGGAAAAAGCGAAGCAGATTGCATCAGCTGAGAAACAAGTTAGTTGACTAATCTGGGGAGGGCGAAGGCTGGAGAAGATCAAAATGTCTCGGAATGAAGGGAACTCCTGCTACTGAAAATAAAAGTAGTAGTGGTGGTGAAGTGGGTGGTATATCGATGCTACTAAAATTAATTTAATCATTTTGAGTATTCAGAAAACTGTCATATGATTAACAAATCATATTTTAATTGTTAGCATATTAGTGATGATTATTTACTTAGCAAACTTCCTTCTTCCCTCTCCCAGTGGGGAAAAGAAACAGATCTGTGATGAGAGCAAGGTTGGGAACAGAAGAGCTAATTGCTCCTGATTAAAGTGTGAAGTTGAAGGGTAGATGAAACTTTTCAGTTTTGCAGTGTTTCAGGTGGCATCTCATTATCTTGGGACTCTGCTGATGTGCTCGCTGGATAGCTTGGAGGGTCTTTTTTGCTTATGGCATAGACTAAGGAATAACTTAGTGCAGAGCATTCAATTTTAAGTCTTGTCCAGGTTAGTTTATTGGCTCTGAAACGAAGTCAATTTGTGTCCTTTAGCATATTTGAAGTTTTGGGCTTGTTTCGTGATTGCAGTGTTGCTTGAGCCATCTCATCACGCTGGAGAGATGGCTCTTACAGGTGATCCATGACTGAAAGGCGTTAGATATGACACAGGGCACGTAGATGTGTGCGGTGCAGCTCGGCTGGCAGCCTGGCGCTGCTTCGGTGGATGCAGGCAGGAGATGCTACAGTGATGCGTCTGCTGTCAGCATCGCCTTTCTGCTGCTGGGCAGGGGAATGGGGCCACGCACGTACTGGGTGCGAGCAGGACAGCATCGCCCTGTGGGGCGTAGTGGGGACAGCCTGGTTACCCTGAGGTAATTAATATAATCTCTGCCTCTCTGATTGCAAGCAGCTTGATACAACCTGTGCCTTAGGTGTCCCATCTTCACAACGGAGTTGAAGTTTGCAAACCAGGAGGAAGTGCTGTTTTATGTATCGGTGTTCATGCAGTGATTTGCGGCAGCGTGGCACCGAGCCTGTGTGCTTTATTTTTAAGGCTGAAATACCAGACTTAAAAAACATACACTTCAAAAATTAATGTGGAAATTTCACAGCTAAGTCGCGCGTGTCGGAAAATGCAGTTTTGAAGGATGTATTTCAGCAACTTTAACTACGTTAAACTTCAGAAACCATTAGGGAAATTTGTGAAGTCCACAGTTGTGCAGTCCTGTACTGTTTTGCGGGGATGGAAACTGTTTTCATAGGTACATGAAACTGCTTTCATACAAAGCTGCACGATCTAATTATATCTTTCTTGGAAGACTGCTAAGCACGTGTCCTCTGGCTCACGTGTCCTCTCCTCTTTCTCTCTCCCCACTCCCCTTGCTCCCCATGTCCCCAAAACCTTTGGCTTTGTGGTAGTAGTCAAAAGTAGTTTCTTCACTTTATTTTTCAAATGGTACGTTGCCCAGGCGGTCGGTCATGTCTGTAGTTAAAGCAACCTGACAATTTCTGTGTACGTGACCTTGTGTTCACTGTTCACAAGTGATTTTCCTGGGCTGCAGCTTTCCCTGCCAGGTGTCTGCCGTGGTCAGAAATGGTTTACTGGTTTCTGAGAATGAAAAGTGCAGAAAATGTTGTTCCCACTGTAAGAAAAATGAATTGGATAAAAAGCTGAACAAAACAAACCATCGCATTTATTGAGTTAGCAAGCTCCAGTGTACGGGAACAGGGACCCCAGATTTATCAGGAACGGGAAGGAGGCAGATTGTTGAGCAAAAGGTGATACTCTGGTACCAACAGCATCTCTTTCGCTACCTGAGTAAAAGTTCTTGCAAAATTGGATGGTTATAAACCTCTCAAAATACCAGTGTATACTTGCTCAGTAGAAATTTGTTTTAGAAGGATTTATCTTTAAGAGGTCCTAAGCGCTCAGACACTGGTCGAAGATTTTCAGCGAAAGCATCCACTTACGATAAAGCTGAAGAAAGTTAGATGTACTCAGCACTTGGAGGTCTGGCATCACACAGAGAGGAAGTAGCTTAAAAGTCAGGTGTTGACTGTGTCATGGGTTGAGGCATTCCAGCATAGGTGGTGTAGGCTTCTTTGAGTGGCTGTTCAAAGAAAACAAACAACAAAACCTCTCAGTAGGTGGTTTGTTCTTTTTCTTGTGGTTTGTTTGGGTTTTTTTTAATGACTCTTCTGGTTTTCAGGTAAGTCCAGTTGTGTCCGATAAAAATGTAAGGAAAGATGTAGTCTGGAGATGTTTGGTCCTGAATGTGGCTGGTCAAAGAAAGAGGAAATCATTCATTTTTATACCTTCTCAAGTCTTCCAGGATTACTTGGTTTATTTTTTTTACTACTCTTAATGTCCCCATTTTGAAATATGATCTTCTTGATACTTCCACCCAGCTGGTTGTACTGGTGGTCAAAAAATGCCAGGTGTTCTCAAGAACACTTTATTGACACTTAAAATACAGATCAGGGAGCGCTTTGCCCAGCTGTGATCTCAAAGGAGAGGCATCCTTACTCTGAACCTTGAAGGTTAAATAGTTTAAAAGCTCTGTTGTTGCCGTGGCTGAGAGGGAGATACAGAGACACCTGTGGCAGTAAAACCACCCCAACTTTGTGTTGCAGTTGGGCTGGCACATCCTTCTGGGAGGCTTCTCCTGCAACCTTTTTAGTGTGGTTTAACTGCGCAGTTATTTTGTATAGAGTTGAGCATCACAGCATTTTCTGGAACTTGTACACTTTCTTTACCATTAAAAATGCAGCCAGAGTGTCGTCTTTGGCTGGGGGTTGAGAAGGGGAGGAGAGAAGCGTTGTCCTGTAGCAGCCTGGAGGAAAATCTTGGTACAGTGGTCTCCTGTGGCTGTAACTATGAGTACTACTCGGATAGTTTAGTACTGGGAAAAGGCATTAGTGATAGACACATTATAGTAGACTTTTTTGCTTTTCTATTTGTTTGTTGGGGGGGGGTTTGGTTTTGGTTTGGTTTTTTTTTTTTTTAGTGCTTGGTCTGCTGACTTGGAGCTTTTCCTCTAGGAATAAGTACCTGGAGACTGTTTTGCTTTTTGTTACACATATTGTATGAAAAGCATAACTTTTTTTTAAATTATTTTATTCTTTTTAAAAACAACTTTGTGGCTCATATTTTTTTTGAAAAACACTTTAAGAGAATCTGAAGGCATCATAAATTTAAACGCTCACTAGATGAGGTATTTATATAGAAGATGGATTCTAGTGCTGTGCAGGGAAAATTGACAGGGTTTGGTTATAAAAAGATGAAACAGGAAGGAGAGGAACAAAGAAAGACAAGACCCAACACACACAGACCTCAGTGACAAATGATAGATTCTTATTTTCGTCTACCGGTCTTAAAATTGCCATCTAACGTGCAGGCAAGCTTGTGGCTTTTCCCCAGGAGGGGCCTGGGGCTGCCACGGTAAGCTGTGGCATAGGTGATGTGTAGAGGCTGGGGCTCCCAAAGTGGGACCTTTTCTCTAGGGGTCGAAAGGCCGCGTGTGGTGTGTGGAGCATGTTACGTGCCTCAGGACGGAGTCTGTGAAGGCCAGCACAGCAGCCGGGTGCTCTCTGGCTGGGGAAGGACCGAGGGTGCAGCTTCGTGCCTGGCTTAGGGTCTTCCAAGGCAGCAGCGTGGGTGACCGTCTGGTCTCCTCATGCTGAAACCAATGCAGAGAGCAGTCGGAGCAGAGCTACGATCCACCTGCAGGCTGTCTGGGGAAGGGTCTGTTTTCTTTCAGCAGCGATCGGGGCATTGGTCATTGGAAACGGACTGTGAACCCACAGTGTGGGGAGAGGGTTTGCGTGTCCAGCTCCTCTCTCGTGGGCTCTTTGTGCCAGGTTCCGGGCAAGTGTTGGACCAGAGCATTTCTCCTCTTGTCAATTTTCTCTTTTTAGGACAGAAGGGTCTGCCTTGCACTTTTCCATGCAATCAGGGTGAAGGTAGTACAAACCAAATCCTTGGTAGGCATCTTATTATGACCTTTTTGCAGTGGGTATTCAGTGTGCTTAGATGCCACAGACAGCGTTACAGCCTCTGGAGGACAAGTGCTTTCGAGGCAGGAGCCCTTAATTGAGACAGCTTGTGTTTGTAGTAACAAACATGCAGCAGACTTTACATTTGTGACTTTTATAACTTCAGTGCAAATACTGACTCACTGCACGAGCCATGTCCAGATTTTCACCCCTTATAAAGAAGTTACAGGATGGTTACTTTTTGGGTGCATTACCTTTTGCCAGATGTCTTCCCAAGCATCTCATTTTCAAATAGTCCTCCATCTTGATGTGAAGCATAGTGACTCACAGCATGGGTGGTGACTCACTGATATCAATTAAACATTAGGATCCTGAAGGTGTGACTCCTCAAGCTTTGACAAAAAAAATGCTGTCACAACATGAAAAAACCACTTGCAATATATTGCACATCTGCATAGGTGGCAAATTCTCTACATTGCTGTACTGCTATGAAAAAAGCTTTTGGTTTTTAAATGTTCCCTTTCCAGCAGCATATTTTGTATATAGTTATTTTTGTTTCAGCATAACAATACACTCCTATTGGTTTAGCAAGTCACTTTATCAGATATTTTGCATTAGGAGGATGGATGGAGGACAGAAAGACAGACAAAACCCAGGGACACAAAAAGAAATCCCACGGAGCACTGTAAATTTAGCAGCATCCTTCCTTCAGGCTGGGCGCTCTTAACTCCCAAGTGGGACACCAAGGGATTCAGCCAGAGCAGTTACAGGATTTAACAGTCTCCCTGCTTGTAACAGATTAATCTACCTTTTGTAAGAGGCGGTAGAGGATTACTGTCTAGTCTCCAGCCAAAACAATCTCCCAGTGCAGATTTACTTGGAGTGCCACTTGAACTGTCATCAGCGCTGTCCAGCCCAGCGTTTTGTTCTGCAGGGACATGGAAGCCTGTCACTCCTTTCTCTGTGGAGCAAATTTGAGTGTCGTGTTTGCGGGATGAAACTACTGGCACTTACAGAGGACCTGCCACAGCTCCAGGCACGGCTGTGCCGTGTGGGCATGTGTCAAATACTCTCTGCTCTGCCGAGCCCAGGTGTATGTAAGGGGAGAAACAGCGTTGATGCTATATAATGGTTCCTGCTTTATTTCTAGCTCTTCAAAGCTGAGGCTGCAGTCCTCTGCCTTTGGCTTTTCCATGGGGAAGGGAAGGGGGAGCACAGGTCTCTGGCAAAATTCCTGCACTTTCAGCATGACAAAGCCTTGCTGGTTTGCTCTGTTGCTGTGTTAAGATGGGTGGGACGATACACTAGCTATGAAATATGTATTTTGTCCTATTAATGTCATCTTTACCTGAGGCTGCTTTTGACTGCAGCATCCATTTTTCTTTTGTGCCCTCTCCTTATTCTTCTGTCTCTTTGCGAGTTGAATGCCCTGGTGGCACCCACCATTGTCCTGCCGAATTTATTCTGGATAACTGCTTCACGGCAGCCTCTCTGGTTTGTGACAGCTGCCGGAGGAGAAACTGGGGTATGCTTGAGCTCTGAGTACTGAGCGAGTAATTTGGGGTTGTGGCAGATTCTCTGGAAGTTTGTGTAAAAGCAACTGTTGAAATATTTCACCGTTTCCCTATTTACGAGTTCTGAGGGTTTTGGAGAGCGAGAGATTCGGGGAAGGTCAGGGGCTGCCTGCGTCTGTCAGCACCCGTGTTAGGCTGCCCTTGTGGGCTTGGGGGATCAGCTCTGATTTATGCTGGCCTGCAGAGTGGGTGCTTAACCAAGGGCAGGAAAGGCCCAGATGCAGGATTTGCAAGGAAATACTTGTTTTTATTTTCAGAGCAGCTGGGGAGTTGGGCAATAGCCTTAAAAACAAACAAACGATGACTCGCAAATAAGTTATCAAAAGGAGTGGGTGCATTTTAGGCAGCACTGAAGGACGTGCTGATAGATTGACTTTTCTTCTGCTTTTAAACTCTTACTCTGTGTGCCAGTGTGCCAAAGTGGTTTGACATCTGTTGTCCTGGCCTGAAATTTCACAACAGCCCTTCATGGTTGGAAGAGCCAAAATCTCATGAACCTTTACCTACGTGTAATCTGGTACTGCACATTCTCTGCCTGGGGCTCATGCAAGGGCTGGCTCTCTTTGACTAGCAATAGTGAGCTGTGAAAATGAAAAGGCACCAGGATATCTGCTTTTTCTTTTTGCGCTTGGATGACATCACCGTCCCTCTGACAGCAATAAAATTAAAAATTAACAACTTGTAGAGATTGCCTTTAAAAAAATGTTCTTGTATAAATACGACTTTTTAATAAACTTAATTTGTTCTCTACAAACGGAAATGATTTCTCAGTTTTAAGCAGCATATACACTTTCTGGATTGTGAAAATAAACCCAGAGCATTTGAAAGCCTGCCTGGAGCTCAGATGTATTTCCTGAATTTTGTTTTGTTTGCGGCTTGTCTGGGCAGGTACTTTTCTTTGCTAACTGGAGATGGGTTCTATAATTGCAAATATTAGGAATTACATTTCCCCCACTTGCTAAATACTTCTAAAAAGTCAGCATCTTCGGAGAGCAATTCTCACTGCCTTGCTGAGCTGTTTGCTGCAAATAATTCATAGCTATTTGGTGGAAAAAATACTTGCTCATACTACTTTTGGTTCCTCAGTGCCTTCAGTCTGTAGGTTGGAGGATCAGACATGTATGTCCCAACTTCTACAAGTCAGTACAGTGAGGAACTCAAAAATACATTTAACTAAAACAAAAAGCCTGGGCCTGAAAGCTGGCATGTTTCTTTTGGCCACAAAAGTGCTATACTTCTTGGGGAGATGGTATATTATAGGGAGGACATCTCCTGTGATGTTGAACGAGGGGGCTGAGTCAGAGCTAGCCTTATTTGTGGAAGGGCTCTATGTCATGGAAATGCTTAAAAGAGCAGCGCACCTAATTGAACTCTTTTGAGGGAAGCTTTCCTTTCTTTTGAAGTTGCATCTGACTCTTAAAAATAAATTGCATACTTTTACATTGCGTTTTTGGCCATGAAACTTCAGTTACTGGTGTCAGAAGGGCTGCTACTATTACATTACACACGAACAGCCATTTATTCTGCAAAGTTTCAGTTCTGGAGTATCTGACTCTCCAAAGTTAGCTGTACTTATTTTTCATGAAATGTGCATGGCTCCCATTACCATCAATATTTGAACACTTCACAAACCACGAACAAACATATCTTCCTACATTTATTCAAGGGTACAATAGTACTATCCACACTTTACACATAAGAGGGATTAAGTTACATGTCTGAGGGCAATGAGGATGTTGGGCTAAAGCCAGGAATGCAGCCTGGCTCCCCTGAGGCGCAGTCTAATGCCTCAGAGGAAAATGTCTTGGAGTTTAGGGAAGCCTTACTAGAAACCTTGCTGTTCCCATCTTTCTCATGGGAATAAGGCAGTGCCCTAATGAGGGGGTGCCCAAAATGGTCCATTTTCTCTTCCTTTGGACAGAAAGGGTAATTTCAGTATCAGGCGTAGCTTTAGTGTGGAGGTTCAGCCTCTGTCTGAGCTGTGAAATGTCGCTGTGGGAGCTGCTGTCCCAAGGAGTCGCGTGGCTGCGCTGGGCTCTCCGGCTGCCCTGTCTGGACTTGGCTTTTCAGACCTGGTTTGGCGAGCCGTGCCGTTGGTCAATCTTCATCCCCTTCCACCTCCTGGGGAACCGGGATGCTTTTCTGAAAGCAAAAGCGTCATGACGCTTTGTCCTTGGGAGCCTGGAGCTAACGGCCACCAGGGGTCTGTGGCAAAGCAGCTGCTTTTCCCCCTGTTTCCAAGCGGCCCTCAGGAGGTCAATAGGAGAACTTGCTCTTAAATGGTCGGGCTCGCTGCCGGTGGGCTTCGCGGGGCTCTGGTAGTAGGTGTCTGGGCCTGCTACGGTGAGACGCTCAGCTACATCAGTACTGCCAATATTGGAGATATGCCACTTAGTCTAAACTCATGTGGCCTGGAGAGGGGGAGACTTAAGCGTTGGATATTGTCATTTTATAGTTAAGGGCCTGATAAAGCTCACTGAAGTAAACAAGTCTTTAATTTGCTGCTTGGGGTCCGGGTTTTGACTTGAGGGGGAAAGCTTTCCTCTGCCATTTCCATGCGCTCCTGCTAGGACTGAAATTTGGAAGAAGCTCTATACCAACGTTAGTATGTTTAAACGCATCTGAGAATAACCAATTTATTTCAGTTTATCTGTCTTTTTCTTCCAGTGGGATCTTGTTTGTGATTCTGCCTGGAAAGTTCACATTGCTAAATTCTCCCTACTGGTAGGATTAATCTTCGGCCACTTAATAACAGGATGTATAGCTGACTGGTAAGTGAAAAATCTTTTGATGCAATGTAACTATAAATAAATAACAATATTAAATATTGTTTAGATTTTCTTCTACTTTATATTCATGAAGAACCTTTGCATAATGATTTTTCTCACTTTGTGAAAGAAGCATGATGAATAAACAGTTTAAAACTGTGTTAATTGCTTGACCTGCGTAATTTATATCAAAGTAAATAACATGAAAATAAGCTATTTGATAGTTGACTTAGTTATTTCCCGCCAACACAATTTATTACAGCTGTAAAGCTAGTACAGAATTAAGTATTTTCTAATTATACAAGTGAAGTCTTTAGTTTAGGGCTTGCTTTTTTGTTAACCAAGAGCTACAGCCAAAAGAAATTGGGAGGGGCATTGATTTGACTGAATACGAGACTAGTGTAATGTCAACCTTGTGCTTACACAGTATTTTTCAGGGGGTAGAAGGCTGTTTTTTGCAAACCTTTCTATTGTTCTATTTTTTAAGTTCTTGTTAAGCAAACATTTTGATGTAGTGTTAAGGAATTGCTGACTTATGTGCTGTTAATATTGGGGTATTAAATTTAAAAGCATAGAGTGCAGTTCCTTAAATTGCAGTAGTGAAAACATTATTGGATACCCTGGTTATTCTGAGAGTTCAGCTTTTATTTAAAGAAAGGGTCTTGTAGTGCAAAAGGGGGGGGAGGGATCAAAGGCATGACTCAAGTGATTTCAATGGAAACTTGCAGCATCTGAAACAATAGCTCCGCGATGCTGTCCCAGTCATTTCAGTGGTTTCCAGCACAGTTGCCAATGTTGGTGCTTTAAACGGCCCCAAGTTAACTCTTTTGCCATTCATTAAAACAGGAAAGGAAGAAGAAGAGTTGCCTGTTAGGGAAATCTTACAAAGCCTCAGCAACTCACCAGTTAGTTGGGAGAGAAAAGGTCCCCTCCAGCTGTGCAATAATTTGGCTCAAGCATTTGTAGCAAAATTGCTTCTTAGTTCTTGAATAGTCACTTACAATTTTTAGGCAAGTGAGGAATCATGAATTTTCAGTGAAGTAGGGGACATGCATGATGAATACAGTTGAATTTGATTAAAATACCAAATTAAAACAGGGCTTTAACAACACGTAGAAAGTACAGTAGGGAAGTGAATGAGGAATCTTGCTCAGTTTTCCTAAAAAGGAATCAGTGTGGAGAAAGCAGACTTATTCCCAAGTTAGGAAAATGCTGCTATGATTGACAAATAAGTCACAAATAAGTGAACAACTTGTTGCCTAAGGCACTGGCTTCAAGAGAGAATTGCAGTAAGCACATTTAATAGCTCTCTGCCACCAAAAGGAGCATCCTGTTCTCCCATCCATTTGTGTCCCTAGCGTGTACTTTGTGCTGCCACGTGTGCTTGTCGGATACTTCTGCAAGCTGCTTAGCTGAGCTAATGCAGCATAAAATTACCCTGATATAAAAATGAGGTATTTTTCTCTCTTTTTTTTTTTTTGTCTAGTGAGTTTAGGAGAGCTTAAGGAGAATCTGGTTTCCAGCTGTGGTGCAAAGAAAAAGGGTAACTTGGTGGCTGGGGGGAACAGTGACCCCCTTGCCCTTTCATGGGTGACCAGAAAGGATATGGTTTGCTGCCACCAAAGCCAGTCCTCGTGCTCCTCTTCAGTCCCCATCCTTGCCATCTGATGTAACTGTGACCCAGCAGGGATCCTGCGCTGGATAGTCTTTTTGTCATTTAGCAGTAGCGTTTGGGGCTCGTAAAAGAAGACCTAAATGGGATTTACTTTGCTATTTAGTCACAACTTGAGTTTCCACTAGGGCAGGAGGTTGTGTGGAGGGACAGATACAAAGGGGATTGTACCTTTAAAAAGAGAAAAAGAAGGAAAAAAGGATGTTGGTCTCAAGCAAGAGCAGGGGAGATTAAACAGAGTAATGTATAAAAGTGTTACAAACTTTCAAAATCTGTTTTCATTTCACTTATATACCACTCTCCAGTTTAGATAATTAGAAGATGGTTTGGGTTTTTTGTACCAGTAGGGTTTGGGGCTTTGCTTTTCCTTTTTGAAAGAAAGCTTTTAAAGCTGTACGTGGTAAAGGTGTAGACTATATTAAGGTAATTTGCTAAGTAAACTGAGTGGGCTATGTTCAAAATGCAGTAGGTGTGCACGCTGGGATATCTGTGTGTGGAAAATCTATAGGAAGAAGGTCTGTAAACAAGTTCGGCTGTGTGAAGACCAACTGTGTCCAACGCCTGAATAAGTTACTTGTTCAACAGGCAGAGCACTGCTGGCAATTTTGCCTGCTCTGGACAGAGGCTGTTGAGGTTTCTGTGGAAGGCTTCCTTCTGGAGCAGGTGGGCTTGGTGTTCACGTAGCATCAAGACAGTGGGTCTCTGCCTCTCATTTCCCAGTACTGCCCCTGCTTTGCACCTGCTCTGGTGCTTTTTGGAGCGTTTGTGCCAGTTCAAGTCCCAAAACCTGCAAAGAACAGCATGGGAAGAGCAATTTGATCAGCTGCAAGAGCAAAGCTTAGTCTTTTGAGGGTGGCAAGGTACATGTGTAGGAGCATGCGAAGAGCAGGTCTTGTCATCAAACCCATTCACTTTCCCCCTGTGGTGCAACTCTGACTACGTTAGGAGTATCTTTTTGATGCATCTGCATATCACACTGTGTGGATTGCAGATTCTTCAAAAGCCTGGGGTTGCTTGTATCCCTAGTTATTTATCTGTGCAGGCAGCATTTAGCATTTGATCTGCATAATAGTATGCAGTGCAGGCTGAGACTTTCGTGGCATGGAAATCTCTCTCTGGAATAGTTTGGATGGCAGCAGATAGCATCCTGGGGCTGTTTTACTAGGGAGATTGTCTGTGGTTTAATTTCTCACAAGCATTTCCGTGTACTGTTAGTCAGATAACTCTATCTACACATAAAAGGCTTTTTTGATACTCTAAGACACCATCCTGTCAAAACACTGCTGGATCACCAAATGTATGGCTGATAGCTGCCCTGGAGTTTTGATTTTTGAGGAATGTACTGCATGCGTTGGTGAGGAAGGAGACTAGTTTTGTGTCTGGGAGGAGGTGCTGATGGTGCCTCTTACCAGAGGGCTTATCTGGCCTCAGTTGGCTTTCACAGGCCAAGGAGGGTCTTGGATTTCCTGATTCTTCATTAGCAGCAACCATTCATCTGCATAACTTGTATAATGTTAGGAGAAATTCTATGTCTTAATGATGGATAACCTCGAGTAAAGAGAGTAGGAGGAAGGGAAGAAGGGAACTGATGTCTGCTAAGCATGAGGTCTTTTTTAATCAACGTCAGGGAATGGCAGGTCAGGCTTGTGATGAGAATTAAGTTCCTAATTCTGAGTGTTTGCATAATGCCTTTCATCTACAAAACGCTTCCACAAATACTAATTAGTATGAATTACATCTTGGCAATTACGAAAATAGGGCTGCGAAAGTCTGTGCAGATCGCTGATAACACAAAGTTCACAGGGTGCTTTTTTTTCTGTATTCAAGGTTTCGTATGAGGTACTTCCCCTCCCTGCCCAAGTGCTTTGTGTTCCATAAATATAAAATCTGAAGCACACACAGCAGTAACTGCCCCAGTGTCCAGCATGTTCCCAGTGCGTTGCATATCACCGAGGCAGTGATGTTGTGTTCCCACCCTCAGCTCATCTTGTGGTGGGCTGGGTTTGTACGTCGACTAAGAGCAGTCTGCTTTGACCTTGCCGTCTTCAGTTTGCACGTTGGCACTTTCTGTTTTAAAAACATTGAATGGTTAATGCCAACAAGTTAAATCTTTGAGGTGCCCCACATCACCCATCGGGTGATGCTACAGCTGAAAAAAATAGTAAACCTGTCCTCATGCAAGGACCTATGACGTCGCCTTCTTAGGTGTGACTTTGAAAAAGCGTGAATAGTGACACACATGCTGGTGCACTCTTCTAGTTCCCAAAAATGTCAAAAATTATAACCATGTCTCCTTTTCAGCCCTTCACCCCATATTTTATTATCTTGTTCCATTTTAAGTAAAGCAAAATCCAAAGTTTTAATTGTGGATGCATAGATACAATATACTTTATAGCTGCTAGTAACAATCTGCTGAAATAACTGAATAGAAACGCTTCAGTATGTGGAACTGGACTAAGTTGGGAGATTTAAATGCGCTTTATTGTGCTGACATTCCACCTGATGGCTGGCTTGCAGCTGACAGACTACTTTGAATGGGTTTGTGAAAGCTGCCTACGAAAAGCAAGTTCGTATATTCTTTGTGGAAACGGCATATGGAGCTGACTAAAAAGGATCCTCACTTCCACTGGAAAATTTGTGGGAGTTGACAAGTTGAAAAATTTTGGAAATCTCCACATAAAGATCCAATTCTTGCTTAAAAATAGACATGTGCTCTGGTGCTTTGTATCATTCTCCTTGCAGAGGAAGAGGGGGGGGAAAGGGGAATTATAAACACTAAGCATAGGAGTAAGAGATGTAAAAATCTCATTTTCCTTTGACATAAAAGAGCCAAACTCTGCAGCAAGCGTCCCACGATCAGTGGCAGCATAGCTCTTCCTCCTCGTTGGCACTGCACCAACACATGCAACTGCAGGTTGCCCTGCAAAGCCTGCCTGCAAAGGAGGACTGCAAATCCTCACGCCCCTGTTGCCAGTAATCATTTTTGGAGCAGTTTCTTCCTCACCCTCCAGTCAGGCTGGTTTTGCGGGTCTCTGCAGCCGCTGTGGAAACACAAGGTGGAGGGACTTGGAGCTCACAGTTTTCCTGTGCGCATTACTATTGGCTCTCTAAGTCTCAGTGAAGCGACATGAGCCCTGTTTTGTGCTTGGTCCGTGTTTGTTAGGCTTGCCCTCAGCAACAAGGCCAAGAAAAGTAGTTTTTTGAGCCAGCTCCTCTTGCAGATGAGGCTGAAAAGCACATATCTGTTGGGAAGAGGAGACCTCTGCAGTAAGCTCTGTGGCTGTAGACTATAGAGAAATAATAATGTGCCATGTAACATATAATACCATACACTCTCCCGTGCTATTACAGAAAGCTCTGAGAAGTTGCTTTTAATCTCCAAGGGACGACTTTATGGCCTTACTGCAGTTCCTAGATGTTTCCTTGTTAACCTTTGGTGTTTTGAAAATGATGGTTAAATCATGCAGTAATACAATGTGCTGTCTCTGCTTAATCCCATCTGAAACGAACTTGTCAGTGCCAAGCTGGCTGAGGAATCTGGGTTTTAGTAAGTAGAAAAAAAATGAGAAGAATGGAACAAGCATTAAAAACGGGTGGCAATATTTGGAAGGGATTGCATGACTTATTCCCCTCTTTGCCAGTTATAATGATCTAGCATTGTGTCCATCCTGGCTTTTAACACTGTTTCTCCATACTTCCTTATTTTTAGGGTTGGTCGACGGCCTGTACTGCTCTTCTCTGTCATATTCATTTTGATATTTGGACTGACTGTGGCACTCTCAGTGAACGTGACCATGTTCAGCACACTCAGGTTTTTTGAGGGGTTTTGCCTGGCTGGAATAGTCCTCTCCCTGTACGCACTGCGTGAGTATGCCTTCATCAGCCATCCAAACGTGTCTTTATCTAGTGCGTGGTTTGCTGTTCTCTGGCTTCCCACTTTTGTCCAAACAGATCAAACCAGAATCATATGGACTGAAAAAGCTTTGGCCTGAGTTTTGGTAAGGAGGTAGGGATTTTGCAGCTGTCTCTTTAGGTTGCTACAGAGCAGTCTGTGAAGCTGTTTCAGAGATCATTTTAAGAGAGTTATAAGGTGTTTTTGGTTTGCTTTTTGTTATTTAAACCTAGAAGTCATCTGTGTCATACCATAATGTGTAATGGGAGTGGATTTCACCTTGCAGTATTGGGCTCAGTAGGAGACTCCTTGCTTTCGCTGTCTCTAGCAGTACATATTCTGGCACTTTTTCAGAAATTCCTCTGTTACTTGCAGCAAGAGATCCCATGTCCCTGCCTCAGGATTGTAAAGTACAGCAAAAATATGTGAGAAGAAGAGCCTGAAGTCCTTTTATCAAGATTTTTTTATTGTTGTTTTGTTGTTAGTTTTGTCTGTTTCAAAAAACTACCACTGAAGACATTACACCTTTATTGGGAAGTGTTTTAACCTGTGTGGTTCCTGTGGGAAGGGGCTTCAGCCATTACCAGTATGATATTCAGCTAGAAATTAGGCTTGTTGGGACTTTTCACAGCCCAATGCAGCATGTTAGTTTTTCTTGGTTGGTGTTTGGTTTTTTTACTTTTAAGAGAGTCATTGCAACTGAAGATTTTCATGGGGAAATGCCATCTAAGTAAAAGTTTCATTATGGACCTTCTGAGATCAGAGCAAGAGAGTGCATGCGCCACCTTAGATCAGACAATAGCTTGCCAGACAAGGCTTTCATTCAGCAAATGGGAGATCCTGGTTAGTTTATGCTCTGCTTGATCCAGAGCAAGGACTTGAGTCTGATTCCCCCCTATAATTCAAGTGTTTGCTATAACTGCTGCATGTCTGTCTCCATTGCAAATGGGCAGCTGACTGGATAAACAGTGCACAAATAGAGCTAGTAGGTGTTAGAAGAGTTCTGTGTGAAATTAGCTGCCGCCTGAACATCAGTGCACTTCTATGGAAGTGAGGAAATGTGAAAGATGCAGCACCTGCACCTCTGGTAAATCTTCTAACCTTCTGGCTGCGGAGGTACCCACTGAGGGCAGTGGGGTTTTCTGTATTAAATATTTTCATTTAAACAAACAAACAAACAAAGTTGTCATCTTGGTGTAGAGTAGTGGGAGAGGATTAATCCCTAAAGTCTTATGAGAATGGGAGGAACAAGGTTTTTTGTTTTGTTATTGGTTTTGGTATTAGTACTCAATCTGTTAGGCTTCCTCTCAATTTAGATTTACTATTTTTCCCCTTCTGCTAGAGTCCGTAGCATGCCATTGCACTCCTTTGTGGAGTCATCTTCTGTTTCATAGCCCCTCTTCCCTTTCTCTTAATGGCCTTGATTTCTTCCCCTGGAGGTTTGTTGCCCCTGAATTCCCGGCTGGCTGCCCTGAGCAGAACAACAGAAAGTGGAAAGTTTGATCTGCTAGATGCAGTCATTAGCCGAAGTTCTCAAAGCTACTGTGCAGAAGCAAACTGTATAGGCTTGCATAGCCTGCAAAGGTAATTAGCCTGCCGCAGGAATCCTTTACACTGTGTTGAGCTTGCTAGTTGTGCTTGGATTTATAGCCTGCCCAAGGGAAATTGTAAATAACAGTTCTGGATGCTTTGGGAGCGGGAAGAGCACTGAAGTGCTGTCTTTAAAATGCAGAGCTGCCAAGGTTGAGTTGCCCTCACCATTCAAACTGCACTCTTCTTAATAGTCTAACGCTGTTTTTCCTACCTGTCTGCCCTAACATGCAGAGCGAGCCCAGGGATGAGCCTTGCCTTCTGTGGAGGGACAGCACTGAGCCCGAGCCGCCTGTGCTCCTCTGCGGGCTTTCCTCAGTGTTGTAGTGAGCTAGCTTCTTGTGGCCTCCACGTACAGCCTCTTGCCTGGAGCTGCTTGGGACTTGTCTAAAGAAACCACTTTTTGATGTTGATTTGTTAAACTGAAAAGTTTTCCCGCGGCTGCTGTAGTTTTGTTGGGAAATGTGTTTCAAGCGAAATTTCTAGTGGTCTTGCAGGAAGAGACAGGCTTTGCACAGGTGATGGTGCTCGCTGCGAAGGGGGAAAGTGGAGGAGAAGTGAACCCAGGGCTTTCTCCTCCCGGGTGCTGCGGGTCATTGCGTCATCTAGGGGAATGAAAGGCAGTTAATCCTCTTCCACTGAACAAACACACACAGCTTTGAAAGGTTTTTGTTTCATGCTGATGTGGAGGGGGAGAGCTTCTACGTCTTCCAGGTACTGGGTTTCCTGCCCAGTACCAGCCTTCAATGGGTTCCTGTGCTCCTGAGCAGCTGGCACATGTCTTGGCTGGTGAGGCACCAGCAAGGTCCTCAGGAAGCTCTTCCCAGGAGGGCGAAGTGGCTCCCGATGTGCCAGGCTTGGCAGTCATCTGATGCACAGAGCTGGAGCTGCCTGCTGTGATATGCTGGTTAGGTCCCGTGCTATGTTTGCCAAGCAGATTTCTGCAGAAATGGGCTGCCCCTTGTTGGAGGAGGTGCTGGGACTGGAGGCAAAATCTCCTGGAGAGAGAAATGGTGGAGGGGTGCTAAGGAGCACTCCGGTTGGAAGGGGATGTATGACCTGCCCAACAGTTAAACGTAGAAAAGAGTATAGATTGGGGGGATGGAGGAGGACAGGTTGTTTAAGAGAAAGGAGGGGAAAAGCTATTTTTTCTGAGGGTGCCTTTTGTTCCAGTATTTGTTGCTGCATGCACATCTAGGGAGGAAGGATGGGCGTCCTGCACCTGCTGGCTCAGCACGGTTGGATGCATGGCACCGTAGCCTGCTGCCCAGCTGAAGAAGAGGAGGAGGTTTGAGTTTACTCATTGGGGTGGAAAGCCCTAAGCCGGTCCTGTGAGGAGTTTCCTTTGGACAGGCTGAGAGGGAGGGGAAGAGGTGCGGGAGCCCTGAGCAGGGACATGTGTGCCTGAGTAATGCCTCAGCTGGTGTCTGTGGACTCATACAGAAAGCGAGGTGTGCCACTCTTACTGCAAATAGCTCTGCTTGCTGGTTGCAACTCATGTGGGACAAAGTACACTCAGCAAATGTGGAAGTCACAGGAGAAAGCAAATCTGATTATCTCAAGGGTGGGAAGGGTGTTGCTTCTGGGTCACTTTAGTCTCACTGGGGCATTGCCTCAGCCGTGACCCCGGGGCAGCCTTTTCCTGCATGCTTGTGCAGAAGGCCAGATGCAACGGCTGACTCAGCGTGGGTCCCTTTCTTAGGGCTCGCTTTCACGAGCTGGCGTGAGCTGATGCAAGAGCTCGCGTGGCTGAGGGCAGGAGTTCCTCCTCCCCGTTCTCCCCCTCTCCTCTCATGTGCTGCTGCCCAAGCCGTGCTGGCACCAGCGTCTGCCTGAGCCCTCTGCAAGGGAAGCCATCCACACCTTCCCTCTGGAGAAGACCAAGTGTGCTGTTGTCAGTGGGATGTGCCCTCTGGTCTTGTCTCCTTTTCCTTTGGGAGTCCTTCTGCTGGGCATCACATCCCTTGCGCTGCCTGAGCCTGGGGGATAGAGCGGGAGCGTGGCCCCACACCATGCAGGACCAGTTAAATGGATGAACAGAAGCAAGGGTTCCCTTCCAGCTGATCACTTCCTATGCTGCATCTGTCTCCTCCCCGACATCCCTGCTTTTGTTACTTTCTGGAGTCGAAGCTAGGATGATGGTATTAATTAAACTATTCAAAGGGGAGAAGAGGAGGGGAAGAGTTGTATTTTTCTGGCAAATGCTCCCGGTAGGTTTAACGAGCCTCCCGTTAAAGTGCTGTGTGCCATCGCTAATGACTGTACCTGAGCTCAGACAGCACAAGGCATGGTGCGGATTTGCACGAAATTGCAGGCTGTTCAGTAGTTTCATGGGTGACTGAACTACAGATTACACTGTAGAATTAGAAAGTCTAGACTTGAATGAACCAGTAAATAGGCTCTGGAAATAGCTTTGCTGAAAGGGAGACAACATTTTCTCAGGTTGGAGCGAGGAAGCAGGGGTGCCCCTCTGATGCATAGTAGCAGGATGAGCAGGCATGCTGTTTTCTCTTTCACTGTTAGGAGAAAAAAAGTAGAAATGCTGTTGAAAATCATAGGTTGTGTTTCAAAAGACTGGATAAGCTTGGCAAAGGCTTCCAGATGGGTTAAGATGTCCAGCTGTGATGTATCTTTCTCATTTAGAGCTAGGTCAATCTAACCTGTTACTCCTGTAAATTGCACAGGCACTGATCTGAGAAGAGGCTAAATGTGGCTGCTTTAGATTTTTATTTTTTTTTTAACATGTATCCTGGAAAGCCAGAGCAGTGTGCTAGAAAGCTTGCTCCAGACTGAAGAATGAGCAAGTGCCAAAACGGAGCGTGGAAGCCTCTGGGTGTTGGGCTGTAGTGATGTCAGATTTGCAAAATAATTTTGCTTCCAGTCAGGTGTCAATATGAAGGGTGAGATTTATCTCTTTTTTTTTTTTTTTTTCCTCTCTCTCTTCCCCCACCCCCCCTCTTCCCCCCCTCCTAGAAGTGTATAGGCTCTGAGATCCTGGAGCACCCCGAGTTTATAATTCCCACCTCCCTTGGAGTTTGAATGGTCTAAACAATACAATTGCTTGATTTTTATTGTCCGTTTTCCTCTCATCACTCTTCAGTAGCAAGGCCTCGGCTAGGCAAGGCAGGTGAAGCGCTGGAAACGGCAGGCTCCAAAGTTGTTCTGTGTAATCTGAACCGGCTCAATAAATAACTCTGCAACGCATTCCCAAATCGGAGGATGTGGAAAACATCTGACTGCTTTCCAGTGCATTGACATGTGCTTTAGCTCTGCAGTAACGTGCCGTTCTCTCCGCTGACAGGTCTGTGATAAGATCAAGGTTGTTAAGCCACCTACCTTCTGTTTATGTAACCAGCCTTTCCTTGCTCTGAGTCACTTGACACAGATCTAGTAGGAGTGATCATAGAGGGATCGACTGAACGGAAATCTTGCTGGATCACCCTAAAGTGACCATTAATTGTTAAATGATACAGAAGCTCTTTGTTTAAAGAGCAGCCACAGGCTGTTCTAACATTGAGATGGGATGTGAGTTTCTGGGAACAGCACCTTTGTATTTTTACTAGCTTTGTGCAAGAACTGTTGAAAAATAGCATGAAGTAGGAGCACTCCAGCTGCCCAAAAAAAGGACTGTGTGTGCCTTTTATCAAATGCCTGGGGGCTCAATTTATGCAAGAGTGGAAAAGGTTATTGGAGTTACAGTACTCTCCTTAGAAGTACAAATCTTCCTTGCTCTACATTGCTTCCTTCAGTACAATCAAATTATGACTCCTCATATAATCTGTTGGCCTCTTTCCCCTTAGTACTTCCTCCAAATTTCCTTCCCTTTTCTGGTGGTCAGAGTGGGTATGAGCTCTCCTAGGGACATGGTATCTGCCGTTAGAGCATGGGCTGTCATCCTTATTTTAACCCCTACAAACTGTATTCTGGAGCAGAGGTGCCCCTGAAGCATTGCTAACACATTGTCCCAAATCCTGAAAAAACTGTACTGTTTGAGACAGTCAGTTTGAAATGAATTAATACAAAGTCTTAAAGTATGCCAAAGGGGAATAAAAGGAGGATCTTTCTAAAGCTCCTTGGGAGATTACAAGATGTTTGGTTAATGCAGAAATTGCAGCAGGATCTAATTTTAATCAGTTTTTCCATTCCAGTTGCTGAAAATTTTGTGTGTTGTCAATGTGACCAAAAAGCCCATAGAATTAATTTTATTTGAGGTACTTTTTGTATGACTGGTCAATTGGGAATGCAATTAAGATGCAACACTGCAGTTATACTTGTGATGATGACAATCAGATGAGATTAGAGTACACTTGCAATTTCCCCAGCTCAAAACACAGCTTGCATTTACCATTTAAAGTGTCTGTCTTTTAATTGCTCCAAACCAGCTCCAGCAGTTTGGGTGTGCTCAGTGTGCAAAATCTTACCTTCTGTCATGCAAGTACTTGTAACTGTAACTGTTTAGGATTGTAATGACACTTTTAGGGATTTTTTTTTTTATCTGAGCAATGTCAAATAGACTCATAGGTCTGCTCATCCCTGTTGCACAGCTTAAGAGCTTGCTGCCACTGAGAGGAAATGGGGGTGGCTCCTCTCCTCCCCTTCCAAATTCCTTTGCATTGTCTCAGCTGCTCATACAACCATGGCTTCAAACTATAAGGGGGAATTTAAGATGGATGTATAGTTAGATCCAGAAAGTTGCCTTTCACTTGCAGCTCTTTGACTCGGCTGAAGTGGTGTTAGAGCCTTACTGTAAGCATAAATTCTAAAGTGTTTGTTCCCCCTGCCTTTTTTTTGTTGTCGCTGTAAGACAGCTGCTGAACAGCTTTTCCTTGCTATGTAGATCCAAGCTAGTGTTCAGCATTGTGGAGGGTTGCTGGCAACAAAAGCTTCACATAATGTATGTTCATGCATCCGTGCAAGCCCTGTCCGAAGTGACTGATGCCGCCGTTGGGATGTGGGTGGCCTGTATCTTGCAGAGTCCTTCGGCTGCTGTGCACCAGCGCAGCACCCCTGCTAGCCTCCCTCCTGAGAGCGGGTCTCAGCAGTACTGCCAGGGAGTCCTCCCATCAGGAGGAGAGCACTCCACCACGGCTGTCGGGTCTGCTCCTTCTCACCAGTAAATTGAAGTGCAGAGCCTCCCCACTATGCCCTGCCCAGTGCCTGAGCTCCAGCTACGCTGCTTATTTTGGCTGGGGAACAGTTACGTATTTCACAGTTACAAGGGTTTGGTATTGCAGCAATGTTGTATCACTGGTGTATGTCTGATATTGTTGTGGGTTTATGGTTAATCACATACTTCCATGGTCTGAGAGGTACGTTGTGGGTTGGTTTTTGGTTGGTTTTTTTTTTTTCTTTGAGAAATGCAAGTGGTTTGGAGACAGGGATGTGAAAGGTCTGTCAGTTGTGCTTTTTTTATTTTTTTTTTTTTTTCCTCCCTAGCAGGAAACTGAATTTGTTGCAGAGAGCATCAGAGGGAAGTCGTACATATAAAACCTATTCTGCTAAGTCTGTTTGCTTACTAGTTTAGTTTTAGCTATCCTGTTCCTCAGCTGTGTCCTTACACTTGGCAGAACTTGAAAACTGCATGGGCTAGTGTTGGAAAGGAGATGGGCAGCAACAAGCTCGGGGGCTGCCCTTAAGGTAGTCAGCATACATAAGTTTCTGCTGCAAAAGGAAGCATGCATAGGTTCATAAATCACCTATGAATGAATGGTACTTTACTTCCCTTTCCTGCCGGTCCCTACAGGTTAGCTCGTCAGGAAAATGCAAGCCAAATTATCGTGGCAACAGGATGTGCATAGAAGAAAAACCACGTGTATGAGGAAGGTGGATTTAGAAGTTATCTGTAGTGACCTGAATATTCAAGTCCAGCAACAAATGTCAGCACGCAAATTCACATAAATATTTATGTGCCTTTCAAGAGGAACCGTAATTTAACAAGGCTAGCCAAATTTCCATCCCCAGTCACGCAGACATGACTCCTATTTTCTCGCTTACAAATAACATAACCCCGTGGGATTTTTACTGGTTCAAGTTAATTAAATTTCACTCAAAGCATGAAATTTGTAGGCAGCACTCGTTGCAGTATTTCTGCAAATGCATATTATTTCGTCAGATACAATAAAAAGTTCACTTTTGTTTTAATTCTTTGTTTTATTTGTTGTCAGTCTGCAGAATTTAATTACACATGCTGTACCAGTGTTCATATCACTCATTTTTCTTTTTTTAAAGAAAACTGCTCAATGTTGCATTGCGGATGAATTTGTTTATAAGTCGTATGCTGCGATTACTGATGGACCTAAAAGTATGAGCTATGTTTTGGTCTTTTGAGAACATCTGGTCCCTTCCTAAATGAATTGTACATATGCTTATGTAGTTTTTAGAGCTATTGAGGCAAAGCGCTTGTTAGTATCTTAAACTTGTTTGCTCGCATTCTTTGAATTCTGGTTATGGTATGAATTGGGAGAGAAGAAATCAGTTTACGGAAGGCTAAAGAATGATGTGCAAATCTTTGCAAGCACTACTCCAGTTTTGTATATATGAGCTGTATGTCTGCTTTAGTCACCCGTACATTCAGTAAGGAATCTTTCAACTATAGATAATCTTGAATTTAGACTTGGTAGTAAAACAGGTAGTATCTTAGAGAAAAAGGGTGTTTGAAGCAGGCTTCGTGGCTTGGAAATGTAGCTGTCTCTTGATGAACAGTGTCTGTGCTGAACTGTGGGAGAGAGCACGGTCCAGTATTTGCATCAGAAGTTACGGATCCACGTTCCTGCGCCTCTGTGGGTGACTTCCCCAGCTTCTGGATGCCCCAGCATCTTTCTCTAACCGGCTTGTGTTTGGAGGAATTCAGGGCAGACTAACCATTCTTGTGGCTTCTCCTTCCAGCTTTCTGTCCTATTCCTGTGGTAGAGATCACCCTCTTGTAGAGCAAGCTATTAGCTCGTCCACTGATGCCTCAGTCCTCTCCCATACAGTCAGGCATTTAAGTGCAAATACATCTCCGTCAGTGGCTTACCTCACACATTCCATATATTAGGTTAAGGACATGCATTTCATTCTGTTGCTGTTTATTGTCCGAGGAGAATGATCTCTGGCAGAAGCGGCAGCGGAGCACAATGTTTGTGCATGCCTTGGCCAGCCGGGGATGTGAGGAAGTGCCTTGGTGTGGTGGAAGAGGGCTGGAGTGGAAGCTCTGCTGGAGTGCGGTGTGCTGTAATTAATAATTCCGTTAAAAATGCAGACTGGAAGACCTGTGTGCCCCAGTACTAAGGCATAGGTAAGTTATTTCATGTACCATCTGTTATCCAAACACTTGAGACTAATTCTGTGGAGAAATGAGGAGGGCATTTTCTCCATGAAGCGTTCAGTTCAATAGATATTTAAGCACGTGGACCAGGGATCATTGTCTAAAATAAATAAATTAATGAATCCCCAGAGTTTTCTGCTTGATGTGAAACTGCTGTCCAGAAGGAACAAAGTGCTACTCTGTCAGCTCCTCTCTAAGGGCCTTCTCCAGTTCCAGTGCTGCTTCCACCCTGATTTCAGTCCTGTACTGGTAGGCAGCGTAGCTGTCTCCTGGGTATAGAGCTGTCTCCCTTGGAGCACTCACTTTACAGCTTTATAAGATAAGTCAGAAGAAAGAAAAGTAACAAAAAACATACAGGAAGCAGAATCAATAATCTGGTGAGGCAAAAAGCAATATAAGGGAAGAAATGTTTTTCTTATTATAGCAAACAAAAATGGATTGAAGGCAGGGAGAAAAACCAAGAGCAACTTAAAAAGCTTGTATAATGGTAGGAGTAGCTTATGTGGTGAAACTGCAACCAGCATTCCTAATAAAATCTCATTTTGGTTTCATTTATAGCTTTGACTTTGAAAAGGGGGTTTTGTCTAGAACTTGACTGACTTGTTTTTCAAGGCGCAAACCCAAATCTGTGTGTCTAGGAAGCTTGAAGATAATTAATTAAAAAGCTTTTGAATTATAGATCCATTAAAAATGACTGTGCTTTGAAAGTTAAATAAATAAAGCTGTCGGTGTTAGTCATCTGTTGGAAAAAAATGGCTTCTCTTGTATCTGTACAGTAGAGAAACCCAATTACTGTACTCCAATGCTTTGGAATTTGGGCAGGAGAAGCTTTGATTATATGAACCTTGTCTCTACCCATATGAGTCTTTTCAGATGTCATGTGTGAGTTTAGAGTTGTGAATCAGCCTGAAGTGTTGTCCCATCCTTGCTTTTTTTTTTCTTTAGTGTCTATGCTAAGTCTGGAAGAAAATATGTAAAGTTCAGTCTGCATCTTATAAACTTTAAACCTGATGGATTTGACTTTTTCAGGAGACAGACCTTCACCCTTCTTGACTGAGTGTTGCATTTCAATAAAATAAGTATTCATGCAGCTGCCTTTCCTCCCTTCCTGACTTGTCCTTAACGATGTTCTTCAGCTGAGGGTAGGTGCTTCACATGGGTCTGGGGTCAATAACGTGGCAAAGCAGAGAACAAGAATAGCCAATGCATGATCCAAAGAGGGAAAATAAAGAAAACAGAATATATAATACGTACAACAGCTGCCTCTTCTCTCTTGCTGCTGATAAGAGAGAATGTGGCAGATATTTTTCTAAAAGAAGAAATGTGCTCCTATCCAATGAAGCAGCAATTAAAGATTCCATATCCTAGTTATTTTGGAAACAAAACCATGGCCAGACAAAGCAGGCAGCGTGTCATGCTAGCTTGTGTGAATCTGAGTAGCACTGGCGTCTTGGTGCTGTACTTTGCTGGGATCCTGGCTGGGAGTTTTAAGTGCCTGGTGGGACTTGCACTGGAGATACTCGTGCTTTTTCCTGCCAGGACAGCTTTGCGTATGACTTCTGATTAGGAAACATTTACTTACCCATAGTGTCTGTCCTTCCTTCAGGCCACTGATGCATGTCCTGCTTGCCCAGTGCCACTCGGCTGGAAGCCAACAGCTGCAGCGTGGCTCTGCTCACAGCAGCGCAGTGCAGATGAAATACCTCACGGAAGTGGACTTCTTGGAGAAATAACCCGCCTGCCTGTCCAAACGGGAGAGGGCCCCTTTGTTTATGTGTGTATACAAAAAAGATCCTTTCTGCCCTGATTGCTGGGAGCAGTTAAAAATCTCAAAATGACAGTGCAGGAACTGGCTGAAGCTTTTGCCCTGCTCTCTGAGGGAAAATCTTGACAGCAGCTCAGAGACAGCCTAAGCCAACCTGGCTCTGCCTGTTCCGGGTCTGCCCATCCTTCCCCGGCCGGTGCTCCCACCTACTGCTGGCCCTACAGTGAAGTGAATCAAGGGTGTAAACCAGCAGAAAGCTATTCATTTTGTTGTTTGGTTTGAAGTCAGTTTTCCCCTGATCTCTTTCCCCCCCGCAAAAGCTCACCGCAGGGTCAGATGAGCATGGGCAGACAAAGGAGGAGAGCAGGAACGGGTGACTGGGGAGTCAAGGAGAGAGGAGGGACTGCAAGAGCCACGATACTAATTCGACTTGCCATGGTGCCCTGCTGTAGATGCAGTTTAAGAGCCCTTGTGTCTTGCTTATAGTGCAGACGAATCAATTCTTGCAAGCTTATTGCAGCAACCTTAGGTCAGGATATTCTCTTGGTGAAAACAGATTAGGCTGTTACAAGTCACCGTGAAGCTTGCCTGTATTCAGTGTGGGTCATTCTTGAACGTGGGATTTAAAACTTCTTTCTTACAGGCTTTTTAAAGATTAGACAGTGTTTAATTGCATCTTGGCAGAGACCGCAGGTCTAATATGTTTAGAAATGTATGTCTTGGGCAGGTCGATGTTTCCTCCCAGGATTTGTCTTTGAAGTAGTAGCAGATGGAAGTACTTCCACTTCTAGGCACTGACTAACTTGTCTTGGAGAAGAGTGGATAAACTGGCAGCAGAGAAAAGGATTCTTAAAAATAATTTATAGGGATCTGTATGGCTTTAACTTTATTTACTTCAGCTCTCAGAGTGAGGAAAACTGGCTTTGCATTTATTTAAAACTTTGAAACTCAGTTGGAGAACCAAATATGATCAGGTCTTGGTTATGAGACTTCCACTTTTCTGGCTGGCTTTTCTTAGCAACATCCAAATGAGTGAATAAATAGAAGCCTCCAGTATGCTGATGACAACAAATAATCTGTGATTCCGAGTAAAACATCTTGATCATGGACTTCGCAGTCCTAAATCTTCAGGAGCTGAAATGCAGACCATCATTCTGATATTACAGTACTGGAAAGACCCAGTTTCTTTGAAAAGGTCATTTTGTTGCTGTCTCTTCAGTTTTGCTTCAGTAAATTTTACCCTTTAAGGAGACTAGATTTTATTTTTGCTTTTGGGAAGAAAAAAAAAAAGGTTAGGGCTCGAACTGAGGGTCAGAGATGATGTCGTTTGTGTCTAGGATAAAGATGCTGAAAGATACCCTGCACTGAATTGTCTGACCAGCTCGTATGACCTTGATCTTCTACTTGGAACGTTTGCAAAGTCTTTGGGATCGTTATAGTGTTCTTTTTTTATTTCTGCTTGCTTAATTAATTTTTGATTGCCACTTAGGTGGCTGCCACAGCATGTTCGTCTCTATTTTAAAATATTATACTGTGTAAAATAAGGAAAATACGGAGGGAAGTTTCTGGATTTAAGTGTTAAAACTTCAGCTGTATCTCCCATTTGTTTTGTTATAAATGGCAGTACTGAAAAGCGTAAGTTTCACTTTCTCAACACTGGAAGGGAATAGTGCTTATTCTTTGGAAAAGACGTCTATGAGAAAGGTACACTACAGCACTTGTTATATTAAGGGAATTCACTAAGATTTGTAAGATTTCTATGAAAACAAATTTGTCCTGATGATTCTGAATTGGGAATATTGGTCTGCAAAATATTATGCACAATTGTAATTTCAAATAATAGAATTTTAGTGACTTAAATTTAAGATGTTACTGTAACAAGGTTAAATGCCAAACCAAACAATCTCTAAGGGTTTTTTTCATACTGCATTGCAGTTATACTTATACAATGTGTAACTGGTATGAAATAGTGCTGTTGTGATGTAAACCGCGAGACGATTTCAAGACAGGTGTTCAGTGTAAAACGCATTAGATTTAATTTCACTTAAAAGCTAAGTGTAAAATTATTATACATTTGAGAAACCTAAACATACAAATTGTCAAAACTTTCATTGCCCATTTGTTCTGCAAACTGGTGTATCTTCAGAAATAATGTTTTCCTGTTGACTGAAGAGTTGTACGGGACAGGGATGGGATGTGGCTGGCGAAGCCTTTCCGTGTTGTCTGTACCCGGAGAGGTTGGCAGCGGCGCATTCTCCTCTGAAACCCTCTTGTCCTGCCCCGGCGCAGGTATATGTTGAGAGGTGCTGTCAGTGCGTTGTGGGTCTGGGGGCCAGCAGAGCCGCTGCCTATGTGTCCAATACCTGGTCCTCGGAGTACCGGTGTTTTCCTGGCGGTCTTTAAGAAAACGTTTTACTGCATGGGAACTGTGCTGCAACTATGGTCCCAGTAAGATACTGATGTTCAGTAATTATTGTACATAGTGTTACTGTTACTGTGGTCACCTTGTAGGATAACTGTGTTTGCACTCTTTAACTGCACGTGAACTCCTGAGGGTGAACCCTGGGGGGATCGCCCAGCAGCTCCTGCTGCTGGGAGGAGCAGCCCTGCTCACCCGCATCCCTCTTGGCAGCCGCTTGCTTTCCGCTGGCTTTGACATTTGTCTCATCCTCTTCAGGCACTTAATCCAGCCAACAAACAAACAAAAATTCACTTTTCTTTGCTGAGCTGATTTTCTGCTCTTCTGGTGAAATATCCAATTAGGGAGCAAACAGATGCAAATGTCAGAGGTAAATGTCAGGGGAGGCGAGAATGCAGGAAGGTGGACTTTGCTGATGGGGTGGCAAACTGCATACTGACCAGTGCTATCTCATGAAACTAAATCTGAAAACAGAACAAAGGTGTGGCTCCGCATTACAGCCCTCGAATGGCACAGCCAGTTTCGGAAGTTCCTGCCACATGTTGCCACCCCTGAATTTTGCTGATTTAGCTGGTCTTGTAACTGCACTCAAAATCAACTGTGCAAGGTAATGTGGCTTAAACAAAAAATTCAAAAGTACCTCTTGAAATATTACTCCTACCCCACCGCCACCAGTTGCTCAGCTCTGTTTTTTAACAGATCCACCTTAGGATTATTGTGTGATTGCATCAGCAGTGGAATTGGTGCAGATGAGGGAACCATAACTTGCAGCATGCTCTTTTCTTCTTACACCATATCGTCTGTGTGCATTCAGGACGAACTGTACGTAGATGAGTTTCTCATGTACTGCAGAGTACACTTCAGATGGAGTAGAATCAAAAGGGAAGAAATCGAAGCATAATATTGTGAGGAAAACTGAATTCTTGAAAAATAAAGTTTTCTAATGGCAGCATGCGACCTTGTCTGACATGGCTACAGCCTTTGGACCTCAGTAAAGGAAGTTAAAGAACCGACGAGTGACGAATGGTGTGCGTGTGGGTTCCAGCTGAGCTGGCCACCCTCCCTTGGAAAGGTCAGGGAGGGGAAGAAACTTTCTTTCACTCAACTGTTTTTAATGGAAAGTCACGGTCTTTTTTCATTTGGAGTTCTGAAATATTAGCAGCAGACTAGCAAAGATGGATGTGTGGGTGAATGGCGGCAAACAGGTAAAAGGCACATGATGAAGCACTAAATGGAAAGCATGGCGTATGGGGGCATGTGACTTACAGGAGGGGAAGATTGCCTAAAAATATACATATACATTTCTTCTTTGGAAACTATATTGTCTTGAGGTAGAAACTTTCTACAGAAAATGCTTGACTTTTCTGGCATCTCCCTGTGCTGGGGAAACTGTAAATATTTCATTCTGGGTCAAATTTGATTTCTGCGTTCTCTGGAGATAATGTGGTGCTTTTGAATGCTGTATGTGTTTTATTCCTCATGCCTGGATTCCTGGACTGTATATTTTCACTGTAGTTTCTTTCCTTGCTAAACTAGTATGTTGTATCATGGGAATCCTTAAGCAACAAAGGTTGCAAAGACTTAGGTGAAAGCAGGTGTCAAAATATTAAAATTCCTCATGGGATAGAAACTCCCCATCCCACGCACACAACACGTATAACCCTACTGTTGGCATAGTCTCCCATGCAATACCTTAATTTCTCTTCCTCTGTATCAAGTTCTTAATGACCTGAGACTGGCTTACAGAAAATGCTGACTGAACATAATCCAGGATGGCCTGAAATATTTGGTAATACTTGTGTGCTGCATGAGTATGCAGTGTGAGAGGCAGTTGCTCCCAAGATCTGCAGATATTATTATCACAGTGTTTACTTGCACCTGGTAACCCCATCAGTATTCTTTCCCCCATTGATTTCAACTGGGATAACTGAGAGTAGCAGTCCAAAGCCTTCGGGTGGGAAGTGAGAGCCTTTCTTTGGAAGCTCCTGGAAAGCCTGTGAGCTGCGGAGTAAAAGGAAAGAGCTGCGAGGCTGCCCCGCTCCTGCTGTCGTGGATGCTGCTGGAATCCTCCATTCCAGAGGGAAACAAATTCCCAAGTGCTGGGTTGTGGTTTTTTCTTCATTTCTTTTGTATCCTTTTTGTGGGGCTTGGAAACATTTCATCTTTCTGTGTACCTTATTCCAAAGATAGTGTGTTGAAGACGCACAATGAAAGATTGGCGGATACAATTTGCAAACTTAGTTATCTGTGTGATGATAAAAATGGTATTAGATCAAGGGCTAGATTTACAAGGAGATAACACAGGCTTTTTAATTCTGCTATGCTTGAGTGCTTGACTCTCTTTGCAATGTTAATACATTGCATGTGACATAGGAGGAGACTTCATTTTTGTGTATGTGCATGATCTCTTAGGCTGTCTTAAGGGAAAAATTCCTTACTGTGGCATCGGGTAGTTTCCCTGTGGGCTTGGAGCCTTTGACTGAAATGACAGAGGACTGTAGGATGAGCATTAACGCGTTGGTAGGCTGTCCACTGTCATTTTCATTGCCTGGCTTCTGGTGGGACTAAGCGCCCTGACACTGCTCATAGTGCTGGGGCGAGGGGCGGGGAGGGAGCAAGCCATGCCTCTGGGAAGATTGGCCTTCAAAATAACTGCAGAAAATGGGCTGGCACCCCAATATCACGTGTAAAGCCATTGTGAGAGAACATACCGCCGCCTCTGTAAGAGGCGATGCTCTGTGCAGTGCCCGGCCGGCGGGGACGCAGACCTGCTCGCATGCACCTGCCTGACACGGGAGCATTTCTCTGTATGACGGATGCAAACTATCAAAACGTGGCTGGAAAGCACTGGGAGGGTGTAGGCAGGTTTTGGAGGTGTTTTGATCATTGGTCCAGGCTGTGGTCTGTGTTGTGCTTTCCTAAAGTAGCATAAATTTTTGTCTTCTGGTTTGTTATGTTAGGAAAGGATCACATAAACTGTTTGTGCGTGCAGACTTTCTGTCATAAAACTGTAATAAAAAACACAACAGCAAAAGCAAAATCAAAAATTCTGAATTCTTTGTTAATGCAGTTCTTTAATTCCCAAGTTGGAATGTAAAATTGGATTACTTCTTAACTTAGGAAGCTGCTTCTGTTAAAAGGAGAGGAGGAAAAAAAGGTTAAATCTAAAATGGTGCTATTGCCTTTAGGTCTGTCAGTATGGAAAAAGATTATGGGATGCAGTGCAGTCAGCAAATTGCTTTTGATCCAATGTGAATGCTCTTCACCTGAGCAAAGGCATATAATGCTCTGTGTGTGTGTCTGCCTTCCTATTGACCCTGATTTCCTGGCAGTGCCATTTAATGGCTTTTGTTTGTTTGGAGACAGGCCTGGGCTGAATTCCCCAGCCACGCCAGTGTGATCTGTCCCTGAAATGTCCTCCACCCCAGCGGTCGCCACTTCTCCCTGGGGCACCGAGGGTGCCACTGGCAGCAGCTGGTGTTAGCATTGCTCACTGTGTTTGGTTTCTTCGTTGGCACAGCTTCTTAATGAAACACCTGATGAGTCACTGTTAACTAATCTCGCTTGGGTGTATGGCTGTCGCCTCCCTGAAGACCAGGGTGAAGCTCTGTCAGTGTCTTGAGGATGCTGTAAATCAAAGAGATATCATTTGCGTGCAGCTACGGCTTCTTTCTTCATGTGATTTTTATAATTTGGTACCTGTAGGGAAAGCAAATTGGAAGTGAAACTGGCATAACCAGAGGGAAATGTATGTGTCCCTCGCTCCCCCAGGCAGCACTTTTACATAGGAGGGACACTTTAGAGATGCATATTGAAATTGGTTTCATCTTTCTGCCCCATTAAACAAGCAATTGGTTTTCAACAGCGGTTCACAGGTGAATCTGAGTCAAAGCAGGCTGATTAACTGGAGGACAGCCAGCTCGGCAATTGTTTGTCATCTCCTGTTTAATACTCGCGGTGTATGGTGATACACACATCAGAGACTTAAAACTTCTCCCCTCGAGACAATACAGTAAATGAATCTGATAAGAAATTATTGAGATTCCAACCTCCCTACCAACTTTTTCATTTAACCAAGTTAAGTACTGCTAGCCTGAGTTTCTCAACTCAGTGACGCACAGCCAATGCTGGAAGACTTTATTTTTGCTTTTTTTGCGTTTTGTATCTGTAAGTGGGTGGTTTGGAGTTCAGTTGGGTTGAATGCGCTAAGGTGGAACTTAATTCCTGTCAGTTAATAACAACAATTCCTCATTCAAACACAGAATATGCTCTGCTTTTACTCACAAAACCAGGTGATCTTTGTGTGTACGTATCAGCAACAGACTTTTTTCCCCAAAGTTACGATGTCCTGAGGGCACATATGCCCATCCCTATTCTGAATACGTGAGTTTGGGATATTCTAGTGACTAAGCTGACTTCTGAAAGGCGAGGGTGTTAAGGAGTGTCTCTTCAACCTCTGACAGGTCTTATCTTTAATCTCCCAGTATTTGTCATCCTTATTATTTTAAAGGAAAAAAAGATTTATTTAAAAGCTCTTAATCATTGTCACGATCCCTCTTTTGGTTTGTTGGTGGGTGAAGCAGACGTGCTCTAGTCTTTTGAGGGCTGAGAGGGGAAAAGGTGGAAGGAGGGAGGAAGCTGCTGCTACTGTGTACAGGGTGCCTCTTATATTTTCTAATTCACTTCATTCTTACAAAGGGAAGTTAATGAAAATGGTAGAGTTGAAATGGCTGTGTTGCAACCTGCAGGGAAGGGGGAGTGAACCTACAAATTAAAGTACAAGGTTATTGGAGCACTTATCTGTCTCTAAGATAGGTATATGCCTCTGAACTACTGAATATTTTTATTGCTGCTGCTTTAATAATTAATCTACCCTTTGGAAGCTACAGGCTTTTTGTCTAGGATTAATGTACTCTTAACATCCTCGTGTCTACCACCTCGTCCTGAAAGCGAGGTGGTAGCACAAGAATCTGCTACAGGGCACTTGTCCCATCTTTGACCGCATGTTCATATACCTTCGTAGAAAGCATTTTTAATCCCTCTCTGCTGCTAGGTTCAGACATAAAATCTCCAGTTCTGTTCTGCAGATTTCTTCCACATTAGCTAGGAGGGCTGGTCCATAAACAACTAGCAATAGTAAATGGCAGCTTTCTCTGAACTAGGCTATGAAAGAAGGCATGTGCCTGACTGAAAGGGCTGTTGCATGCCTGTCTCTGGCTAGGAGTGGAGAAACTCTCACCCTTAAAGAACAGATCTTGTTGCCTAGAGGATGAGCTCTTTCCCCAGTGTGAAAGGCTGAGTCAGGCTCTGTTCAGGGCCGTTCCGTGCTTCTTGAGAAAGACCTCGCGTGGTGAGGTGTTATTTGGATCTGTCAGCAGGCACTGCAGGTTGTTGGTGCATTTGTGTTTTGTGTTTTTCCTGTTGTGTCTTGGTGTAGAAAGGTGACGGATCAGCACGTAATGTCTGCCACAGTGAAAGTGGTGTGAAGCAGGAGTGCTTGCCATTTGTTTCCCGAGATTCCGTTAGGTTTCCTGGTGGTGTTCTCTAAAATGAGGAGCTCTTGCTTTTTTCTGGTGGGAGAATCAGTATTGGGTGCCGTGCTTTGCCCTATTCACCTGCTTTCCATTAAACACAACTGATGCCCACCATGGATTGCATGTCATACAATCTGGTTCCAAGGTGCGGTTGATGAGGAAGAGTCTCCATCCATACATTGCACATCATGCTGGGCAAGATGGGGCAAGGGAAAACGTCTTTTTATGCTTTAAGACATGTTTGGTATGTGGACTTCTGACCCCTGTGTTGCAGGGAAGACGGGAAGTGAGACTGGGAGGTCAGAAGCTTCAGCTAGCAGAAGCGTGGAGGGTAGCAGAGGCAACACGCTCAACTCTCAAAGTAGCTTTTGTGGTGTCTTGCTGAAGGCAACGGCTTTGTGGCAGCCAATTTATGCAGGCCCTCCTAATTATTGATGGAGGGATCCCACAAAGGGCTTTGTGGGAAGGTTGAAGAAACAGAAGGAAAGGCATGAAAATGGGGGCTGGTGAAGCTACATCTGTACAGTGGGGAGGGAAGGACAAGGAAACTTAGGGTAGAAAGGAAGTAATAGCAGGATTCTGACTCCGTAACTTATTTCTGAAACCCAAGGAGTGGAAAGGAGGGACAAAGAAGTGGAGAGCCCTCCTTTCTAACAAGATTTGTTTCCAGCTAGTACATTGAGTGACCTAGTGGCCAATATAAGCCCTTTGAATCAATCCCCTCCCTGCTGTGTTTGTATTTAATTTTTTCATATATGCAGAGCTTAAATTCTGAAGGTCTCTTCAGCACCGCCAATGACATCTAAAGGGAGTCTTCCTTGGTGGGTGGTGGGTTTTTTTCTGTTTATAGCAGTCCATGCAGTTAAGACCACATGATGTTTGCCTTCATGGCTGAAACCATGTTTTAACCCAGGTTTCCAGAGGCAAAAGGCCAGGGTAATATTTTTCTGTCTCATCAAACTGTTTTTAATTCAGTTGAGGCATTCTTCAGAGTATCCAAACAAGGTCGTACAGGTTGTCTAGAAGGAATAGAACAGCTTGGCTGTATGGCTACTGCCCAGCCTCACTGGTGGGAGGGTGTTTCTTTCTGAATCAGCAAAGAAAATTGGTTGAAACCAGGTCTGTGCTCCTTTGTTCCCTGTGGTGCTGTTGGTAACTGCACTCATGATGAGTACTGGCTAGAATTGATGGCTAGTAGAAAAAACTATTATTTTTCAGTTTGGTGCTTTTCTTGGTCGCTTCTATCAATTTGCAGCAAAACATCCAACAATAAGGCAAGGGTGCCCCATCAGAACAAAGCATGCAGTTCCCACGGTGAGCGTAGAAATACAGGGCTCTTCATTTTATTTTAACTGTGTTTGAACACGCAAATTTCTAGGATGGCTGAGGTCTACAATTTAGCTTGGAACACAGCTATAGTGGTGACACCTGGAGTCATGAGAAATGCTGCCTGTTTCTTGTAAAGTCATATGGATTTCACTTTAGAAACAAAATAATTACTAATTTTATTCTCTAAAATTTAGCTTCCTCTAAGAGATAGTTGTATAAACCCAAAACAAAACCCTAGTAGCTCACAGTTTAGTTGTGTTGGTGATGTGAAAAACTTTATTGGCTATCACAAACTCAAGTACTCTTCCTTCCAGGAACTGAAGAGCATGACTTAGTGCCAAGATTAGACATAGCCTCTCTTAGGGAGCCAGTTCTATGTACAGGGGTCTACCATGCACAGATTCACAAGAAGTTTATTTTGAGAGAGACACTATTTTCCCGTACACTGGCTCAGCTGTAGTCCATCTGCATTATAGGGGTAATAAGCTGCCTCTCTTGCTTCCCTTTGCATTAGAGAGAATCAGTTTATCCACTTTCCCCGGCTACTCCACATGCACCACCCAGCTGACTATTGTCTGTAATTACTATTTGAGCTGTTCTTGGTTTATAGCTATTTATTTGTCTTGGAAACTGGCCAGTGTTTTCCATGGTATTATTTCTCTTCGTTAAAGTTTTTACAGTCATGATGGTTTAGGCAAAGCAATGCAACTGTTGGTTTTGGGACACCAAAGGCTAATTTAGACTCTGAAACCTTTATTTACAGCCCAGAAGTGTGCACTGCTCTATGTATGGGAGATAGTAAGTGCCATCTCTTGCATATATGTTTTGCCTTCCTTGAAAATGTGAGGATTTTTGCTTGCAGAGATTGGTGCTGTATAGTGATAACAGAACATGCCCTAGGAGATGATCTTAGTAGGTTTTGGTTAACTGCCAGCAGAACAGAGCAAAGCAGGTTTTTGCCAGGTGGAAGGGCAAAACTAGCATAGGTAGAAGACCCTCAGCAGCCTGGAAATGACAAACTTACAGACATGGGACAACATTTTGTTGGTAACAAGTGTGGGCAGATCTAATTAAGCAGGTCTCAGTGGACAACGTTTGTTTCTCAGCTCACTACAGTGGCTGTTTCTGAACTTTCTCACTTGTGTTAAAACTGGTCTAGAGTGCCGTGGGTGCAGGTAGGAAACTTTGTTTCTCCTGAGGTAATGGTTTTGCTTATTTGAGGCCAAAGGCGGCCAGGAAGCCAAGTTAATTTAGTGTGGGTTTCATCTATGAGGTTTCTGGTGCTTTTTTTCCATAGCAAAAGCTGGCCAAGTATGGAAAGGAGTCTTGGTGACCTCGTAATTGAATAAAATGAGACTGCTAATTATGTTTAGGAGGGTTGCTTAGATTGTCATAAATATTTCTCCTCACATTTAAGCCCACAGACTTTCTTTTTTAAGAAGAGAAGAATTCAGGGTGGATGTCGCTGCAGTCTGTGGACTTTATTGCCTGCTTCTGTGACTTCTGTGTGGTTTGGTAAATTGCTGCCTTGCCTGTCTTGACAGTCGACGGTTCTGGGCAAATGGAGAGTTATAATTGAGTTATGCCACAAATGAGACTTGAAGGGCTCACCTGAGCTTGGCTTCCCTTGCCCTCCGGACAGGGGCGGGAAGGGACGCTGCCCTTTGGGTGGTGCCTGCCTGTTCCCTGCCCCTGGAGGAGCAGGGGGCTCCATGGGAGGAGCACCACAGAGCAGGTGGGACCCTGGAGGCTCCCCTTGCTCTGTTCTGGCTCTTCAGCTCTCCTGTTCAGAAATGTGGACAAGGCGAGGAAAATGCTGTGCATCGTGGGTGCCTGGGTATTTTACCTTAATCAAGCTGGTGGGAGGAGGAGGCAGCTGGATCCAGGTTTCCTGTTGCTCTCCCTCTTCTGGCTCCGTTTCTCTGCTTTCCTACCCCCTCATGCCTCTCCCTAGCTTCCTGGTAGCCATATCCCATGGCGTACTCTTCTCACCCCCTTTACAGGCTGTGCAGTAGCACAAGAGAGCCTTTGTTGTAGCTGGAGCGCTATATCTGTATGCTGTGAAAAGCATTACGGCAGCCACCTATATTTGAGACTCTGCACTTAGGGACACTTCAGACGGGAGCTGTGTGGCCAGCACACTCTGAGCTGAGCAGCAGAGCCGTGGGGAGGCTTTGGGGATACAGGAGGGATGCTATGGAGTGAACTATGTGGAAACACACTGGCGGTCACTGCTGTGGAAGTGTTTCTGCAGAGCAACTGCTGTGTGTTCACGCATCAGCGAAGCGAGTCTTAGGATATCTGTAAATGGGAAGAAACCTTTTTGACGTCAGGCCAGTGGTACAGAGGCCAGAGAGAGCAGCAGTGGTGGCTGCATCGTCCACTTGGAGAAAGAATACCTCTTCTTAGGGGACTTCTCAGCTCCACTCACAAGGTGCTTTCCTTCACTGCACAGCTCCTAGTCCGCGCTGTGCCCTGCAGCCAGCCTGTGTCTCTATTACTATGGCCCAGTACCCTGTTACATCAAAAGTCATTGAGAAGAGCTGTCCTGGGGAGGTCGCCAGCACAAGAAGCCCTATTTTGAGTCAGCGTGTTGATGCTATGCTGCAAATGCATCTTGTTCAAAGGCTGTACTAATTATAAATTGGTCTTGGGAGATGAGGATAAAAATATCTTCAGTTGGCTTGTCTCTGTAAACAACCTGTGGTGCTATTTGGAAGCACGGCACAGTTTTCATGTTGCAGGGAATGCACATGCTGCATGCGAAGGACTTCAGTGGTCATGGTGCACAGCTTCCTTGTGGTCAGACTGATGAATAAAAGAGGGAAAGGAATTTTTTTGACTACCAGAGATGGCAAAGTGGACAGCCATGAGATTCTCTTCAATGCAGTTCCGGGAGAAATCTGAGTTTCTCTCAGTATTGGGAGAGGAAGGGTGTTTATTATACCAAGTGTACGCTGTAATAGTGCCTTCTTTTTTTACATAAGAAAACGCCCTTGAAGCACTTTCTCTGTCCTGGCCATATGAATTTGGGTGGAATCTCTCCTGTGCATTGCAGGACAGGATTTGCCTCTGTGTGTGCAAGAAATCAGCTGGTTCGCTGCTAAATCAAATGACAGCATGTACTGTCATCCGCAAGGTAATGTGACCTACTGGGAGGGGGTGCCAGGGGCAAGAGGAAGAGCCAGGTGCCAGCTGCCAGTGACAGACACGCAGGGAGCACCCATAAGCGGATCCAGTGGAAACTATGCTGGCTAAGGCTGCCAGGAAGGCAGCCGTCCCCGTGGCAGGACCGGTCTGCGCAGCTGGAAGCTGCTGCAACATGGTGGCGAGAGGATACCAGCAGCGAGGCCCTGCAATCTCTTTCATCCAGCACAGGGCTGATCCCAGCAGACCTGCCACTCTGCTCCCAGTGTAGCTGAGCCCGCCATGAACCTCCTCAGCCTTCCTGCACGTGCCTCATGCAAACTTTCCGATGCGTGGTGGGCATTTGGGAAGCTGAATAATGCGAGCGTGCTTTTTAGTGAGGCAGAAGCACTTTGCCGTTCTTCAGTTCAACCGTGACTTAAATCAATGTGGTACAATGCGTCTTTCCAGTTTCCTTTGGGTAACGCATCTCGCCGTAGGTCATGGACTGACCTATGTTCTGAACTCTACTTTTTATGAAACAGGCAAAATATGAGGAGAGGAGGGAGGAGTGGTCAACAGCCCCCCTGAGGTGCCTTCCAATTCAACACTTTGGGACCACATTGACGGTCTTGAGGAGAAAACGCCTGAAGTATGCAAAAGAGTTCATCATCTGAACTAAATCATTCATCGGAATATTAAAAGAAGAGTATGCAAAGACGTAAACCGAGCACACCCCACTGCAGGCTGTAATGAGCTAAAATACAGGCTGGGTCTTGGGGAAAGACCATAGAGTCTCAATTAGCTCAGCGCTGTCGGCTGCCTGTGCAGCCTATCGGCACCTTCTGCACAAGGACAATGCCAGGCGTTCATTACCTTTGTACTCATTTTTTTAGTAGCTTAAATAAAATCAGATTTAGTCTGTATTAGCAATAGATAACAGCAATGCCAGTTAATAGTGTGCTGTAAATCTGGTGAATAAGTAAAGGCAATTGGAACCTCTTTGCTCCTGTTGTCTTGTAACTCCCCTAGGTTTTTTCATTTGTTTTTCTCCTCGCTGTTTGTCCTGTATAGCTAGATTTTCTGAGATGACAGCCTCCTCTGTGTCCCCTTCTTGCATCAGCTCTGTTTTCAGCTGCTGAGTACACATATGCTTGAATCTGTCTCCATCAGCATTTTAAAAATTGATGGCTTCCTCCTTTAGTTCACAGATTCTTTTTTTTTTTTTTTTAACCATCTCAGGTTTAACAGTCTATTTTCTGACTCTGTTTTAAAGGAGGTGGGAGTCCTGCTTCTCTTGCTAGAGCAAGATCACTTGCATACATCCTCTCTGCATTTCAGAGCAAAGGTGAATGATGTGTTGAGAGCTTTAGAATAGGTGAGTGATGAAGAGGTTTCTCTCCTCTTTCTTTTGGTCTTTCTTAATGCTGTTGTGGAAAGGCTGAGTTGGAGAACGAGGTCTTGCAGGGGTTTTTTTAATGCTGTTAAGTCTGTTTTCCCTGTTTGTCACTACTACTGCTTCAGGCAATGTCTTTCTCTTCATGAACTTGAAGGTCTTACCTTAACCTTGATGACAAGCTCAGATGTTACAGCAGTGTGATTTAACTCTGAAGAGTGCTAAGGCTTGAATAGAAGCCAGTCTGCATTCAGGATAGTAGTTAATATGCTTGAAGTTGGTCAGCTTGTAAGGGGACTTAAGTGTTTCCTGGGATGAAGATGCTTTTATGTGCATTTCTCTCCCCCCCACACACTTCTCTCTCCCTCATATATTAATTAATAATAATCATGGTGTGGGTGGGGATTTGTAGAGCCAGAAATGGAGTGAACTAGAAATGACCCAGGAAACTTCTGCCATTCTGCATGTATATATAGCTCCTAGACAGCCACAACAAAGAAGATACTGCTAATTATTTTCCAAGTAACTTTGACGGAGGCATGAATAGAAAAACGTATGTGAATATTTTTCGAAGACCATCTGAGCAAAAACTAAATTTAGAAGTTGCTTGATCTGTTTTTAAATGATGTTCAAGAGCTTTTTAACAGCAACTTTAAAAAAGAGAGAGAACTTTTCGCTGAAGAATCAAAATCATTTTCAGTCTTAAATGAAAACCTGAAAAATTTGGACAGGCATTTCTATTAGATATACTCAGGAAGGTTGGGGGAGGTGTGGGAGAAGTCTCTTCCTGAGAAGTTGTTCTGTGTGCTCATGGTGCTGATATCTCATATGGTGCAGAGCTCATGTGAAGCAATAACAGGAAAAGAAGGCTATACAGAGAACTGCAAAATATGCTGATTCAGGGATAAGAAACTTCTATTTGGAACATTCAGGTTGTGATAGTATTTTAGGCTTCCTTCATTTTTGATTAATTCATTTATATTCAGTCATGTTTCTTGGCAGTATTTTAGTTTCCACACTGCAAGAGAGTCTGATTCTCAACCTGAGAAATACCAGTGGAGGAGGGAGAACAGGGGCATGTAGGTAGGTATGCAAATAAAATGTGACTGGTTTTCTGCAAAGAGGAAGACTATCATGCAGGGTCTACAGCAGAAGCCACAGATCTTTCTCATTATTATACATAGCCTGGGAGACGTTGCAGAGAACTCATGTGAAACTGGGAAAGTAAACAGATATTTCTTTCCCCAAAAAGATTAGGGGTGGAGTTGTCCCTACCTACTTCACGTGGGAAAAAATTTAGTCCTATGTGCCTGACTCCATAAAGAACTAAATAGTTATCGTTGTCCTCTCCTGTTACTGCAGCTCTGGAATACTCTGCTTTTGGTTGGACGACCTTTTGTTTGTGTTGTTTAGACATCTTTCTGGTCCCTCTGCATTTTCAAATAGTCTTGTGTCCTGGGACAATGCTGTAGTTGGTTGATCTATCCTGGTTCATTGCTTGTAGTCTTTCAAATTGGAGCCTGCATTTAGCTCTCTTCACCATCTGCTGAGTTCAGGCACTTCCTTGTCTGATGTATTTTAGGCTTCTTGCTCTTATGTAGTGTTCCAGCTAATTTGGCAAGGCTCTGGTTTTATGTCACTTTTAGCTCTGCACATGGTCCGTTACTGTTCATGTGGCCCAGAGGAACGGATGAAAGGGAAGTGTCTGAATCCTCAGCGCTAGTAGCTGCATCCAGCAGGTCCAGAGCCCTCTGTGCATATAGGGCGCAATGATTCTGAAGAGATGTTCTTTCTGTAAGGATCAAAACTGTTTATGTCATCTTCTTGTTGTAAGAGGACGACGTTCTTCATTGCAGCATCATTCAGACTTTTTAAAAAGCGAGAATCAGTGGGGTGTTAACCAAACTGTTGTAGTTTTGCTTAATTTTTTATCTGTTCTTTGGGGTTGTTCCACTCCCCCTTCATTAAAACTGGGAAGGGCTCCTGAGTCATCTCAAACGTGAAGCCTTTCCTTAAAGTATGTTCTTTTCTCATGGAAGAAAATAAAGCTTTTTTTTCTCTCTTTTTTTTTTTTTTTTTTTCCTTCCCTCAGTCCAAGGTGTAGCCCAAGTTGATGGTGGCAGATTGACTGTGGGAACAATTAAGCATTTCTATTCTTGTCGTTTTAAAATTTACAGTGTTATTACACTACAGTTCACATGCTGGCCTGCGAGCAATGGTCCAAATTGATATAGGTACTGAACTCCCGCGCTCCCAGCAGCTTGCGCACTCTTTGGCAAGTATGTGAGCCATCTGAAGTAACTGGATGCAAATTGGCAGATTGCTTCACCGAGAGCTGAGGTGCACAAAAGCTGCAATTGCATCATGCTCAGGGTGAGATTCCCTGCCTGCTGGAAATTTTTTATGTATGGGGAGAACAAGCAGCTCTGGATCATAACTGAGAGGCATCAGCAAACGGTGATCTTCAAGTCTATTTGATTGCAAATGGGAAAGAAAAAACCCTTTAAAAAAAAAACAACAACAAAAAATACCCAGAAAACCCTCCCAAACAAACCACTGCGTGTGGGTTGGCTATGGGTTTGTGGGGTTTTTGCTTGTAGCTGGGATATATTTATCTCTGAGTTTATTGCCATATAGTTGGTGCTGTGAAAAACTGGCATCTTGCATACCGAGTTACACAAGCCACTTCATCTGAGCCTCTTTTCTTTAACTTGATTTCCCGTGCCTTTTTTTATTAGTAATCATCATGTATCTGTGAGCAGAGGGGTGACATATTGTAATATGTGAAGTAAAAGCAACTGCAGTGAAATCAGATGATTGACAGTAAGGGGGGGTGCAGGGAAGACAGCTTGCTTGGCTGCCAACTTGACAAAGCACATTAGTTCACTGTTTTGTTTTTTTTTTTTCTTCTGTTTTACTTGTTTTTAATTTTGATGTCCTGGTTAGGCTCTGTCCCCAGCTGAAGTATTCATTATTTATGTAAGGCAGCACCATTTTTTTAAGGTAAATGCTTATAGCATTTATAGCATAAATAGAAGGACTGACAGGATTGATGCAGAAATATGGGTATTGGGCTGGATTTGCCATGTGCCATATATTCTCCATACTCTTCTGGGCATTGTTGCCCAGAACCGTTGTTGCAAAGAGCACTGCTTCTTCAGGGTGTTATTTTAAGGTATTTACTTTAAGCTGCTTCTCAGGTGCTGAAATGAAATTCAGTTTGCTAGTTTATCTGTACCACTAAGCCTTTGGAAAGAATGGGGAGAATATTTTGATTAGCTTTCATTTTGCCCTGTGCCAGACTGAACTGGTCGTCTGTGACAGTATTGAATGAACCCTGCAGAAGTGGAGGAGGAAAAAATTCTTCCTAGTGTTGTGTTTGCAGTGCTAAGAGTGTTGAGCAAATATGCTTGCAGGGATTCAGCAGAGTTTATAAGTAGTAAGTATAAAGTTGGTTTTTTTTCCAGGCACTAAGTACTACATAATTGAAACTTTGTTAAATTGTTGAACTAATTTATATATCCTTCTCAAAAGCAAGGGTCAAGCTTTCTTGGCACAGGCAAACATTTAACACTTCTTTTTATTTAATCCAACCAATCTTTCCTGCTGGCAGCCAAATTGCCCATCTCATTTCATGCTCTGTGCTGCCAACACATTCTCCGTTCTCCGTAGTACTTGTTATCTCATAGCGTACATACTAACTGCAGATTTTTTGTTCTGGAATATCAAACCAACTTGATCTGAAGGAAAAATAATTTTCTTTTTGAGTTATTGCAGCTTTCAATACATTTCCTATATTAACTGATTCTATATTCCTAAGACCAAATCTGACACTAGAAAACAAGTAGCTATCTTGGGAATGTGAGGGAAGAGTCATGAGCAGCTTATGGTAATTATTAGGTCTGGGTGGACATCAGAGGAGAAGGTCCACCCTTGCTGCACCAAGGCTAAATTATGGATATTTTTAATGGGTTGGTAGCTAATTTCGGGAGTGCAGATCTAAACTGAACTTTTTGGATGTGGTTCTTCCAGGCAAGTTTCATGGCTTACTCAAATCGGTGACAGTGTAAATCGGTGTTAATCAGAACCAAACCATTTTAAACACGCTGGCAGGTCTCCTTGGTGTGCCAAGAAGGCCAGAGCACTCCAGTCTTGAAGGTGTGACAGCTCCCACAAGAGCAACGAGCATTTCCTTTAGGAGTGTCCTTTCTCTGGCTTTGTAGTTTGAAAGCAGCTCTGTAGCTTGTCTCCTACAGCTGCGTCAGGTGGAGACTTCTCTTGTGGAGAAACTATCCCGAATAAAGTCTTGCCGCGTGGTTCTAGCACAGGCTGCAGTCAGAAACAGCACTCTGAATTTCCCAACTTTGCCTTAAATTTTCTGTGTCTCCAGGCCAAGATGCTTGTCATTCCATGTAACTGATTTTTTTTTTAAGCCTGTTTTCCTAAGAAAATCAACTAATGTAGCTCATTCAGTCACTGTGTATCCTACTCCTTGCCCCAGTGCTTTCTCCTTTTCCCTCTGCCCCCATCACTTTTGAGCCTGTTGACCAGCTTCAGTCACACAAAAGCAAGCCGAAATCCTCAAGCTGCTCCTCAAGGTGGAGGAAGGACCTGGCATGGTTCAGGCTTCGTTAGTGGCTCTGCTTATGGGCCGCTTGTTTGCTCTGACAGGAGCCATCCAGAGAGAAGAGTAGGACTTGAGGACCAGCACAGTTGGGATGGAGAAGACATCTGCCTTCCTCTAACTCCTAACTTGCAGTGGAGGCTGAGCTTACGGAAAAGGCAACGTGGGGTGTCCCAAGTACTGTTTGCACCGTGGTGACTCATGGATCCCTTCTGGGCATTTGGTTTGGCCTCCTTTGTTTGCAAGGCTCTCTGCCAGCAACAGACCACAAAGTTGGCATGCAGCTCCTCATCGTTACCTCGGCTTTCTCTCTGAAGCCAGTTCTTCCCAGGCTTGAAATTTGGGAAGTCAGAAGGAGGAATCAAAGAGGAGGTGTGTCTGGGATCGGAGAGGTCAGCAGGCCTGCAGGGCAGGGCACGTTGGAGCGGCTGTGTGTGTTGTTTTGGCGCAGTACCATCCCAGCAGCTCCAACATGCTTGGCATTCAGCACCTTCAGAGGGTGCTCAGCTTCAGCTGAAGGGCAGGAGGAGGGGTTTGCAAGGATTTTAAGTGTAGCTAGCAAAATAGGTAAAAGTTCATATGTCATTTAAGCTTTGCTAGCCATTGCCAAGTTTCCACATGTTTATAACATTGAGTGCTCCTTTAAACAAGATCTCAGCTCACACCCTCCTCCTGTGTAGGTGGCCATGGAGGTTTCACTTAAAACCCTGTACATGCCTGTGTGCAGCCATGGTAATGACTGATCTAATGACTCTGCAAACTAACTTTCAAGTCTCGTTATATGGCTGATAGGGCTAGGGAGTGCTTGCGCATCTCGAAGCTTCCTGGACAAGCTCCTGTGATATGAAATATTTCCCGTTCCTGGAGCAGAGGAGTCCACTAAAGGCAGATGAATAAAAGGAGAAGTAGCACAGCCTGTAGACGAAAGGAAGTGGCCTCTCCTTTTAGGTTAAATAAGTAGGTGTGAAGCTCTGAGGCTGGTTGTTGTTCAGACTTGGCTCACAGAGAACGGTGCTGGGCAGGGCTTGGGGCACTCAGCTCATTTGAGGTCTGATGGATGTTTAGTCACTGATGCAGGTGGAGGTAACCTGCTGGCCAGGAAGTGGTTGGTGCTTGTTGATAAAATACATCCCAGTGTGGCAGCAGAGTTCAGCCAGGGGTGGCACAGAGGTCCCAGCGGGGCGTCTCCATCCTGCAAGCAATGGCCATTGCCTGTCAGGGGCCCATGTTGTTCCCAAGCCTCAGCCTCTTGGTGGGCTCTTTCCTGAGGGGAACGAGTGTCTTCTGCAAGTTATGTACTTTATGCTTTGTACATAACATCTTTCAAACAGAGGAGGGCCCTCTGTTTCCTGCTGTTGAAAAGAAGAGCTGAAATGGAGAAGGTAGTACGGTCCCAGCAAGTCTTGGAGCCCAGTCCCATCATTGGACCCTTTTTAGGTACTGTGCTGGTGCCAGAGAGACGTCAGGGTGGTGCCCTTATCTATACAGTGTTTCTGAGGTGCTACACCAGCAAATGATGCCATGGGCTTTACACCTATACATTGTCTCTGGCTTCTCATTTACTGCTTACAAGGCGCTTGAAGCCTCTCTTCGTTAGGCTGCTTTGGGAGCTGTAGGTGTTGACCTGTGCGTAAGCAAGGCTGCAGCTTCTTTCTACCTTGCTAAAAAGGGGTTGGGGATGGCTCTGTGAAGTAAAGTAAAAATACTGTTTGGTAAAGCAGTTTTGGAGATTGCTGTTGGTAGAGCAGTGTCTGGAGTGGAGACTGCTGCTTCTCACACAGGCGTTTCTGTAGGCCAAAATGTCTGCATTTTGTAGACAAAGTCTCTGTAGTGTCTTCAAACTAATGTGTAATATATATGTGTTTGTAATAGATGGTAGTGAGGAGGATGTGCTTCCAGCTGTCTGAGGGGTAAGGAGAGGCAGGCAGAGAGGAGGGATGGGGAGACAGACAAAAACATCTTCCACCCAGTCGCTAATGGGGAACACTTGATCACAGAAGGGCCTTACGTGGGAGGACCAGGATTTCTTGAACTCGTTTCAGTTCTCTGAAGTTATCTGGAACAGAAACAATCAGAAAAGAGTGATGGACTTCATGCGTGAACAAAGACATCACGTTAGATTGTACTGGAGAAGTCCAGAGCAGTGGCCCCCAGGGAAGTTTGGGCTATTGCTTTTCCAGTTTGTTGATTCAGACCAAGATATATTTGCAGTTAGAGGAAGAGTTTTCAGTTAGGTGTAACACACAGACTAGCAGAACAAGGAAATCCTTGCACCTTCCGTTGCTGCTGTTAAGATTTTTGATGACTCTACTGGGATCTCTCTCCTTCTGGAAAGGAAGCTGGATAGTTTGTAGAAATCTCTGCATTTCAGATTTTTACTGATATGCATCTGGCTTATTCATCTGTCTGAAATTGTCACTTGTCAGAAGGTCAAAACCAAACCCATTTGAATGCAAACACATTGGTTCCCTTTTATTTGTTCTTTGGAATGGGCTGGAAAGAGCCTGTTTGTGAGGATATGCAAATTCTTGTTGATAGAAGATCGTGATCATCAAACCAAGCTGAATTTATGTGCCTGGCAATAAGACTTTGTGTTGGGAAATGGAATGAATCTACTTGGGGATATATTTAAGGAGAGGAATGGTAATGAACCCACACGCAAATGAATTTAAATTTAATTAAGTGAATTTAAATACACTTGTCTAATCTCCCTGACTAAAGTATCATTTGCTCTATAAATGCATTTTACCTGTTGGCTTGGGTTTTGTGTCTTTAGCTGTGTGCTGTCAATTTTTGCTTCTGAGATGTAAGAGCCTTTTTCTTTTTTCTTTAATCCAGGTTAAGAGCTTCATACAGAGTTGTTGTTTCTGAGCATTGTCTTTCCTACATCTCCAAACATTAAATGTCAAAGCAGTAAAATAAATAGCCCCTCACTCCCCCCAACTTAATTGAGGAAGAGCTTTTCTAGTGTTAGAAAAATTGGGTAGTTATTGCAGTGGTCTGACCTCCTCCCACCACCCCATAGCTGCACAGCTCTTTGTCTCAACAAAACTGACATCAGCAAAATATGGTTACAATGTGCCAGAATATTAAGGTTGTGGTTTTGCAATGCAGTAAATCTGGATTTAAGATGGTTTTTGTGGGATCAGAGGCACTCTGCAACCATGTGGGTTGATATGTTTATTCAGTACAGATTCACTCTGATGGTTCTCCTTTGTATGCACAAAAACATATGAAGGCTATTTTATTTTATTATCTTGGTTTTTTTCCTTGGCAGACCTTGATCAGTTATTGTCTGTCTGCCACTGTTAGTTCAGGTCAGGTATTACTGTCCTGCCTTGGACAGTATTGTCCCAGCAAACTTAAATTTACAAAATATTTTTTGCCCATTGGGGGAAAAGTGTAGTTGTCAAAAGCTGAGTTAGACCTTCTGCAAACTCTTGTTTCAGAGTGTGGGTCAATGGTTTCTGCATGCTCAGTGTTTGACTTTCTTTTAAGCTTTGACAGCAAATCATTGTTTGCTTGAACACTGTTTTGAATTAATTGAGTTTTAATTTTTTTAGAATTAATTTACTGTAAACATACTGTGATTTCAAATGTAGAATTAAAAAGATTTGATTAAGAGATTCAAATAGGTCTGGTTTAATTCCACCTGTAGAAGTGCAGAAAAGTGTGATTTGGATTTGAAGGCTTCCTCCTCACTCCTTAAACCACCACCTCCCCCAGCAGCTCTTGCTTTTGCTGTTAATCTTTTCTTAAAATAAAAATTGAGTAACTGTCATACCTGAGCTATCCCCAGATGAAAAGCAACACGCTCGAATAGGTGTTCTAGAAAGGAAGGCTAGTCCTATGTACTGCAGTGCAGTACTGGAGATAAAAACTAAGTAGCAGGGGGGATGTCCGAAAATAAGGCGAGGTTTTCTTGGGCTATCTGGTATCTCTGCAATGCACTTAACCTGTCAACAGGTTAGAACTGAAGCCTTTCAGAAATTGCTGGTCATGTAAGAAGGAGCGACTCTCACCCCCTCTCGGAAATGCCTGGGTTGCTCCGGGGTAAGGGCAAGCAACAACAAAAACATCTTTTAATGCGTTTGACTTTCTATATTTTATCTTTGTTCCCTATCTGACCCCTGTGGTGCGCAATAGTTCTCGTATCAGGGCAGACTGTGTATTTGAGTGGTGTTTGCAGGGAGACTGGCACAAATCCTCTGTCAGGAGTTTGGGAACAAGAGAGGTCAGCGTATGTCTTTGTGGGTGGCTGTGTGCCCGGTGGAGGTAGGAGAAACAGTGGTTTAGGAAGAAAGGATATGATTTTTTTTTTTTTTTAATTCTTTAATGAGTTTAATTTCTCTAGGGGAAAAAAAAAAACAAGTGGTCTCAGTCTTAAGGGTTGTTCCCATTTCTTCTTTAACAGTTCCTTGATTTTTTTCTTTTTTTGTGATGTCTGAATGAAACTGCAAAGTCAAAGGTCACCCTAGCACCATCAGCTTACTTAAGAGCACTTTAAGATTTCAGCAGGCTTTAGCCATCATTTAAAAGCAGCTCTATCATCAGAGCGTAGGTCTACCTTGCAGATGCAGTGGAGACCCAAGTGTTCTCTGGTTCTGGAAACAACTTAGCCATAGCTATAAAAATGGCACAAAGGATGGTAGGTAAGCCTGTGTGGAGCTCCGCTCCATTTAAATGTAACAGAAGCCAAGAAATGTCTGGGGTGGATGGGGTTTGGCTGTGGGAAGGAGCTGGGTGCCAGGCTGCTTGGGATGCAGCACCTTTGGAAGGGAAGACTGTGATCTCTGAACGAGGGTGGCTCAGCTTTGCTCACTCGGTGGCTCAGCTCAGTGCAGAGACCTGGTACGCCACCTGGTTTTAGAAATAAGCAGGACCGCACCGATGAAATAGGCAAATCGTGTATTTTGGGTAGTGTCTCTGAGGATGCCCCTTAGGAAGGGAGATGTCTTAATTCCTTCATAGCACTTCTGTCCCTTGATTTCCCACGCAGAAGACATCCTCCATCTGGTTTCTGAGGAAAAAATTACTCTTCTCCAGACTCTCACTTCTTCAGTCACTTGCCTGTGTGTGCTTATGAGGCTTAAGAGCAGAAGATCTTGCACTTTGAAAGAGCTATCCCAATGCAAAGGAGACTCTGTGGCCTCTCTCACAGAGGCCTCTGATGGTAGCCACTGAAGCGTTTCGACATAGTGTTCCCGTAACAGCTAACGCTGAAGAAAATGGGAAGAGGGAAGGAGGGGAGGTCAGGCTGCTCATTTGGGGGGATTATTTATTAAGCCTCAGATCTATGCCTTTGGATTAGAGCAGATTTGGCCCACAGTACTAAGTATGTAACACCACAGATTGGTGTGCATTTGTTTTCTAATCTAAGATATGGAAGCCTGCTTTGTTGCCAGCATTGTAAATGTACTAAGAAATTATTTCTCTAGTGCCTCTCCTTGTTTCATTCCAAAGACGTTAAGCCCCTTAGTGTCCCAGAGTGTTATGTTCGCTCCAACACAGACATACACGTTTGGAGCTCATACAGCACTTTGTAGCGAGCTTCTCGTGGGGAACATGCTGCCGTCACAGAGAACTTAATTTTTTAGCCGTAGCTTTGCATATTGTAATCCTATATAAACTGCATTAAGTCTTGGGCTTTGGGTCCTCATATGCTTCAGTGTATGCCTTATTATCGGGATCAATTTTAATACAAGCAATAATATGTGTGGAAAATACTGGTACTGTAATGTAAGACTTCCCCATGATCCTGTGGATGTTTTTTTTTTTTTTTTTTATTAAGTGCTTCATCTAAAAATCTCCTATAACACTTGCAGACATCATTAGTTATCTTAAAGCGTTATAAAAACCAGACCTACCCGTCCCACCTTATCTACATTTGCACATGTTCTTGGAAATTCAGTGCTTTGGTTGCTCACCTGCCAAGGAGTGCGTTGAGGATCATTTGGTATTTCATGCACAAGAGTGTCTCCCCTGCTATGCCGGCAGTGCTATGGTGACAAATGTCATTCCCCAGGGCTGCATGGCCAACCAACACCAAATCCACAGTTCCTTCATGGTGGGGAATATGTTGGTCAGGGCTCAGACACGTGCTGCATCTTACAGAAGGTTTGGTGCTTTGAATCCTTCTGGCATAACTTGACAGCTCGCTGTTGAAACTGGCTGTGATATGTGGCATGGTAGTGTTAGCCCCAATCTCTGGCATTTGTTTTGCGCTTTCTAATTAGAGAAGGTGCCTCTGATTGCTGCCATCCTCTTCACATCCCTGCTCTCCCACTTTCACCTCCTGCTCCCAGGCAGCTAAACACTCTGTTCCCCACATAACCCTTACCGCCTGCCCAGTGTTGAAGCAGCCCCAAGGCCTGGGGAAGGGATGAGGGCCCTAAGTGGGCTGGTGTCAGTGCAAGCATCCTACAAACCGCTGTGTTAGAGGGATGCTGTTCACTGCACCGTGGGCGTGCAAGGCTTCTTTCAAGCGACCCATGGTCAGATCCAGTGTGCACAAGGTGCTCTCAAACACGTGCGCTTGCTGGAAGGACCACAACCCCCCTGTTGGAGACTGACAGCCTCTGCTCTTACTTTTCATTGCTTAAAGTAGGTAGCAGTTTTGTGCATGTTTTTATTTAAAACAAAACAAACCACACAAATAAAAAACCAAACCACCTCGTTAATGCCAAAATTTTTTGCTTTTCTCCTTGCAAAAAAATTTCAATGAGGGGAGGAGTTCACTTAAGTGGAAGAAATGAACTCCACTTTCCAGAGAAGGGGATCAAATAGTGTGGGTGTCTCAGCAGCAAATAGCACTGGTGAGTGCAAGGTGTTAATCACACCCCAGAGAATTTTGCAGTTAGCCGTTTTCAGCCACGTTTTTAATCAATATGATATTTTAGTTCTGTCAAATTCAGAATGAAATCATGTCTCAAATATTCCTTGTTGCTATCAACTTTTAACCAACCAAACTTTAGAAAACTTGCTTCAGCTGTTGCGGGGCCCAACTTGCAAATCTTCCAGAGACTGGATATTTTTAATTAACCTGGTTCTTGGAGAGTGACTGCAATGGATGTCAGCTGTGTTATGATTCTTACTGGGTACTGAAGCAAGCGTGGTTTCACCTTATGCCGAAGCATTACAAATCATTTCCAAAATCCATGGGCCAGTTGCAGTTGCCCTGCTTGAGACAAAAAGGTCAGGAGGAGGATAAAGATGAAGTATTTTCCCCCAGCCCATCACCCTTCTGGCAAGATGTGAAAGAGAAACCCATGTCACTTCATGGCGAAAGAGCATTACAAATCACATCCTACCTAAGTAAATTCCCCATCTGATTTCGAAGCATGGATTTTTTTTTTTTTTTTTTTTTTTTATTTGCTGCTTTCTTGAGCTGGAGTAAAGTATTGCTGTGGATTTCTACAAAGCTGCTCTATCCTGTCCCAGGAGCTGGCAACCCGTAAGCAAATGTGAAGAGACTGCTGCATGTTTTGAGAGACAATACTTTTTTGTGTTAGGATCCTGCGGTGATAAGAGCTAGGTAGTGTAAATACAGATAAATATTAACTGACTCCATATACTGCGGCACACAGTCATTTAGTGGTTTATGTGTGAAACCATGGAAGGAAGAGGCTGGAGCAGAGGGGCCTTCTACAGTTTGGTGTGAAATACCTGTTGGTGCAAGGTATAATCAAGGGAAACACATTCTTAGGGTGGTTGTCTATACATTATATTCTTGTTTTAATTAAGCCTTGTCTGTTACACATGACGATGTTTCCAATAGTAAAAATGTCTATCTGGCTACTTCAAAATTCAGCACATTTTGTTGAAGTGCAAATAGTGTGGTCTATCACTAAGTGGAAACATAACTGAAGCGTCGGATCTAGAATAACTTGTTACGCAGACTGCAGGAGTGTTTTTAATGTTAGGCTCTCTTTCTGCTGGAAATACGTTTGTTAGCTGAAAATGTTGATGCTGTGATCATATGGCTCTTTCAATATCAAAAATAATGTCCAAAATGATTCTTCTGAAGCTTATTCTGATGTTGGCCAGTTAAGTGCTCCATTACCTACTGTTCTGTTTCTGTCATAAAGATATATTAAATTCAGATGTCTTTATAATGACAATTTCCTATTCTTTCCTGAAATAAATTGTGCCTTCTATGAATGTTTCTAGGAGGTTAATGAATAATTGACTACCGAGAAAAAGGGAAGAACCTTTTAATAGGCAATTGAATCTGGTGTGATGTATGAAAATTAATACTTAGGCCTAGAGCTTTAAATGTGACATAAATAGTTTGGTGTAGATATACAATATTTAGGCACAAAGATGTCCTTATTAGTATCAATTCCAAACATTGTTACATATTTTACATGCATCTCTGAAAAACTTTAATTCGGTTTCCCAAACAATGAAGCTTAGAGTTTATGTGTTTAGGCCCTGTATTTGAATACAGGGACCCCTGTTATGTTATTCATGTTTAGGTGAGGGAGAGGATACCAAAAAGCAGGTGTTTTTTCTCTCCCCCCCCCCCCCCCCCCCCTTTTTTTTTCCTTTTTGTTATGCCTGTGCAAGTATTTGTTCAAATTGAAAACTCAGCTTTGAATCTTTGTATCTTCTAGGTAGGAAGAGCATGCAATGATTGTTAAAATGAAAAATATTTTACAACTGTTGCTTTTATAGTTGGTTTTATATGTTAGCTACTGATGAGCCAGTAATAAATCAGTGCAAGCCTTGCACACCTACGCTTTTCCTTCTTTGCACAGAACTTGGATATTTTTTGCTCCCTGCTCTCCTCCATACAGTGAACTGCATGGGGAGTTTTCCTGTTTTGAAGAAGGATTTGGAAATGAAGTCGCTACACTTCAGATCTTAATCTTCTTTGCTGTTTGCAGATGCTTCTTCGCCAGTCAGCTGGATCAATATTAAAACCAAGCTCTGCTGCCTAAAACCCAGAGACTGTGTCTATATCAGCATTTCCAGTTTCTCATATCTGGAGTTCAGAAATTGGTTATAAATTGAGTTCCCTGAAAGGGAGGAGGGCCATGAGTTACAAAGCTTAGCCATCTCCTCACCAGCCTGCTAGTGAACCGTGCTGCCTGCTCTGTGCTGCGTGGGGCTGAGCGAGGCAGGGGCTGTTGGTTTGCCTTGTTCCAATTCTGTGATACCTGCGTTTGTCTTGTCCTTTTAGGAGCTTCCATATCACTTTCAGTCAGTCATAAGTAATATATTAATGTGGTTAGGCTTGTACCTGGGTGTTGGTTTGATTATTATTGTTGTTGTTATTAATATTATTACTATTAGAAAATTTCTGTGTTGTTCTCAATCCCTACCTCAATTCCACCACCACCCAAAAAAAAAAAAAAATCGTAATTTTCTTCTGCTTTGACTTTTGTTTATGTGATTATTCAGAAACATAGCTGGTCATACCAGCACAGCAATGAAGATGGCAGCCTGACAGTAACTAACTCAGCAGTTCTCAGGCTTTTAAATCCTCAGCCTTCCTGTATCCATTTGTTTCCATTTTAAAGGTGGCCTGCCTTTTAGATGTGTTTATTCTAACTGAATACCTGTGAGTACGTGGATGTGTTGTGGATGTGTTATTTATAGCCCTGCAGTGTCAGATGCAAAGGGATCTGAGCAACAGCTTCTGGCCAGGTTAAAAGAAAAACCACTTCAGGGTGAAGGTTACACCTATGGTTTAACTCCATGTAGGCGAAGGTGCAGACGTGTGTTGTCTGGAATTTGGGGTGAGGGAAACCCATTACTGGTAGCGAAACTCTTGGAGGTTGGTTGTCCTTTGTTGGAGTATCCATCCTCTGTATTTACTGGCAATTTACCATCAGGCAGTGAATGCTGGAAAATGCAACTACAGGGGGTGAGGGCAGAGGAGTGAGTTTTAGCATGCAACGGAGCACATCTCAGTGCACTGCGAGCTGCTAGTGTCTTGCTGGAAAGTGAAACTGGGCAAAAGCTAGTTAGCTGCTTTGTAGCTAACATATAACATTTTTTCTTCATGAAAAGGTCAATTTCTATGTTACCACCAGTGCACTTGTTCTGTGCAATGGATGCAGAAGGCAGAACAGGCAAAATAACAGGACCCTTCTCCTCTTACTGCTCTGAAACTTGGTATTTGCACTCTCCCATACCCCTGTGCTGCAACTGCGTACAAAGTTGGGCGATTGCTGTGTGGCTTGTGTGGATCCTGCAGCTGTGATTTCCAGGGAGACAGCGATGAGCTGGACTGCTGGGGGCTGCGGACGCTCCAAGCTCAGCAGACCCTGACCTTCAGCATCAGTGGTGGACCCTGCAGGACATGGCGGCTGGGCGGTGGGAGCAACCATGCAAGAGCTGCACCAAGGCAGCTGTGGAGCAGAACAAGTACCACAGCGATGCAGTCAGCCCTGCTCGCCGCAGGAAAATCTCCCTGCCTCTCAGAGCTGTTTCTAAGGACCTGCAAGCACACCTTCAACCACTGCAAGGGAAGACCGCTTTTCTTCAGTCCTTCCCTCACAGTTCTAATTTAGCTTAATGTATAATTTAGAATGAGATCCATTTCCCAAGATTATTTATGCAAATAACAAAAAAATCTGTTGCTGGTAGCAGGGCACTTAACATCAACTCAAGTTAAACCAGGAGAAATTTCAAGACAAGAGAAGCCTGTGGTGCTTGTTCTTCACTCACAGATATTACTTATATACCCCGACTGATGGGCATCTTTTTCTGCATTAAAATGAGGGCTGCAGAGTCCCACGTTTCTTTCACAGGCAAATTCTGACCCATTCAGGCGTGTCTGTAAACAGACCCAGCTATCCCAAGCAACATAAAAACTCATAATGACGAATAAAACATAAAAATAACAGTCGGTTTTTACGTGCTAACGGTGTATTTTGCTGGTGTGTGGACACAGAAAGGAGTCAGTCTTGGTGAGGGTGATTTTGTGTGTGATAGATGAACACAGCACATACTAGTCTGTGGCCCTGGCTCACCCTGAACGGAAGTTTTTCCACTGAAATGGTGATTGTAGGGGCTGGGGTTTTTTTGATATTTAGCGTTATTGAAGCATCGTAGGACAATGCAGCACCGAATAACTCTTTGCAAGCACATTCCCTCTGAGGCTCTGGCAGGCTGGGCGCTGAGCAGCAGATGCCCAGCACCTCGCTCGCCTGTGAGTGGGTCAGGGTGTTGGGTCACCCAGCGTTTGTGAATGCCCGGTGTTTCCTCTCCTTTAGGTGAGAGCTGGAAAGGAAGCTCATTTATTTAGAAAAGGGGTTTTTTGTTTACTTCTGTCTATTCTTACTCTTGGTAGAAATGGCATTCTTCCTTCCATGTGAAACATCTGGCTAAATTATAAATGTGAGGAAGTGGCTGAAGAAATGGCTTAACTGAATTGCTGTTGATCAGATGATTTTGTAGAATTTCCATCTTTTATATAGGAAGATCTGTTAAAATAAGGAAACAGAGACTATAACAGAAGCTCCTGTTCTTAGAAACCTGAGCATAAACTTGCCCCGGGGTGAGGCTGGTGTTTTGTGGTGAGGCTGGTGTTTTGTGGTGAGGCCAGCAGTGCTGCAGGAGGGTGCTTGCTGGTGCCAGCTGCTTTCTCACCCATGGCAAGCGCGTCCGCCCATCGCTCGGGAACCACCGGAGCAGCCCCAGCGCCCGGTGGCTCCAGCCTGAATTCCGAGTTTTCCAGGATTTCTAGCTGTACCTGTTTTTTAGATGAGAAAACAGTGATTAAACCTTCCCTACGTCTGGAAGTGTCATGCAAATGACACTACACATCCCCTCTCTACACAGCGGGGATGTGTAGAGAGACTTGCTTGCTGTCTGGTTCCCGACAGCCTCATGCAGGGGCTTTCTCCGGAGGTCTGGCCGCTCCCAGGTGGGGAGCTGGGCAGAGCTCAGTGGAGCCGTGGTCACCCCTGGGGCAGGCTCTCCGGGTGGGACCCTCGGGCATCATTTCTTTTGCTCAAATCTCATCGTTCGGAAGTTCCTCCGATCCCTCAGTCAAACTTGAAGCAAAGATCTTTTCCTTTTATGACTGCGCTTTGAATAGCGAAAACTAAAAATAATAAGGCTGTTTCTCTTACTCTAGTTCCTAAATGGCATAATATGCCTATTCCTCTTAGATACATGACGGAAGCTTTTTGGTTTGTAACTTATAATTTATTTTTTTAGGACCTGTAGTTCTGAACAGTTTTGCTCTTTATTTATTTTTATCACTGTCTCGTGTTACTCCTCCTCATTTACTTATTTATTTTTGCCCTTGGCTTGGAATTCCAGATGCATCCCAATTATATAGCCCTCTGAGCTTTATCCTTCGTTGAGCAAACATCAGAGTTCAGTATAATAAATATGACTGTTCTTTGGCAGCTCTCTCTGCATGGGTTTCACAGCTGAAGGGTTTACAGCACTTCCAAATGTCTGTAATTTTTTTTTTCCTTCAAATTTTGATTAGAAACATCACTCAGCAAGACAGAGGAGCGGTTTTCTCTGCTTCTGTAAACATATATAAATGTAAGTGGACATTAATTTTGTTTTTTTTTTTTTCAAATTATGCCTGCACTTTTTTTCAGTAAGAACAGATCTTATAGATGTAGTTATTCTTATTTTCTGTGTAAACCAGAATGCCTTTTGGATATAGCTCTTTAACTGGTCACTTAGTAAAATTTGGATGTTAGGTACAAGGTTGTTTTCCTAATTGGACTGTGCAGCTTGAAAGATACATTTGAAGCCAGGAATCATTCCTCCTTGTTCCCACGTGTTTTTGAGACACAGCTTGTAGGTTTGTGGTGTGAATGGTCTGGGGAAGGGCTTTGCCCTCCTTCCCTGGGGTTGCTCTCCCCCTGCGCCACGTGCCCGCAGTACGTGCCTGGTGCTGCTCTGGAGTCAGGGAGCGCGTGTCATCTTCTGTTGGATGCCTGGTTACCTGGGTTGGGAGACAGTCAAGTCCCTAAGATGTTTCTCTGGTGCTCATGCCAGAGGGGACATGCACCCACGGTGCGCTCAAGTTTGCTGCGTGCCAGCAGGTACGGGGACTTGCCCTGGGGGGGTGCTGGTGTCCGAGCCCTGGGTGGGGGTGCCGAGGACCCCTTGTCACACCAGGAAAGACAGGATCAGCCACAGAGTTTTTTTTCTCCCATCATCCAACATTTTTCTCATGGATGGAAATTGTTGTCTAGTTTACCACGTTTCTTTAAGTGGTTGAACACAGTGGTTACAAAGCAAATCGGTGTTTGAGCTGAAAACTGAGCTCAGCTCTTGTACCTTTCCAGTTCAGCCCTTTCTTTCTTATCTCCTTGCTGGCTCTGCAAGAAGACCCAAAGGACAATTTGGAAACCATAACTGAATTATTTCTGTTGTGTCAAGCAACGGAGTGATTTGTTCATAGCTCAGTGTGGGAAGGAAATCTGATATGGTGATCTGGGGACAATCAGTCTACAGTTTGGTCCCCCTCCCCTCTACAGCCACCATCTCCTTTCTGCCTCACTTCCTCGCACTCCCACTCCCTACACGTTTCTCTATTGCTACAAAAGGGAGGCTATGGGAGGTTTTTCTGATGTACCTGAAGCTGCTGCCTGAGCAGGGGAAACCGAACACCACATGCCTCGCTCCTCTGGCATTGCATGCATAGGGAGCAGCACGTAAAAGTCATGCTGTCATTTATGTACTATAAGCAATTTAAGTATTGCTGCACAAACAAAAATATGATTACCTTAACGGAGAAACTGCTTTCTGTGTGCATTTGTCTTCAAAGTAAGTAGCAGAACTTACTGGAGAGACAACCTCCAACAAATCCTCTGACCTTAAGAGCATGGCTTGGCTGTACCTAGGCAAGGTAAGGTCTACACCAGGCTCTGCCAGCTGGTCTGCTAGGCAGCATTGCCTCTACTCACAGGTCTTGTCTTTGACTTTGCACCATCACAGGTACAGTGAAGCACCACTCAATAGGAACGGCCATTTGAAATGTAGAGAATCATACAGAAAAATACTTAGGACTTGGTAAGAAAAGGTTAACAGTCAGTCATCTCCCAGGGGCATGGATACATCTTCACAATTTTAGCTGTAGTTGTGATGTGTACAAAGTTTACTAACGTTGTAATCGGAACAAGTGAAATCCCCTTCTGTGAACTGCAGCTGGATTCTTTCCAAGAAGCTTGGTTTCCTTTTAATGTTGTGTTATTAATTAGCTCAGCAATTCATTCTAGCTTCATTTGGAACAAATCAGTGAGTGTTGCCATCTTTGAACTCTTCTGTAAGTGGCAGGAGTTTTCTTGAAAGAGGTCTTTCACTGGAGAAAAGCAAGCATCCTCCGTGGGAGGATGGCTTCTGCTCGGCAAGATCGGTATATTCCCAGCCTACTTGCCAGCCTCCACAGAAGGAGGATATTAAGAAATGTGGGCTTTCTCTTTTTCAAAGTTATTGCAAAGCAATAGGAGGTTTTCCATCCATTCAGCAGAAATATTTAGCTCTTGCCACGGTTTTATCAGGATATATTAGTATTTTACCCTTGTAAAGCTATTCTTCTTGGCTGTGAGATACTCTTGAACAAACTCATCCATTTTTCAGGGATGATCCTGGGAAAACTTCAAATCCCAGTGGATGTTTTTGGGTGGTCTGGTTTGGTATTGCATGGACATCCTTAGCACAGCAATTTACATGGAGATATGAGATGCTGGAGGCATTATAATGCCAGTTGCCCTTTTATTGTTCTTCACCTTCAAGTCAGGTTTTACCAATTCAAGGAATTCTGGTACTTCAGAGGAAAAACTTTTCACAGATGGTATTTGTAAAGATAGCAAGGAAGAAATTTAAGGAATGTTTAAGCTTTGGCAATTATGAGATTATTTTAATTATGTATGTGACAGCAGCACGTGAGGGATGTTCCACTCCGCTCACCTCTGTGCATGCAACTACAGGTGCTGCCCTCCTAAGTTAACCTTGGCTTGAAATAGAGGCGTGCTTGAAGAGGGCTGGAAAGGGAATGTTCTTTCCTCAACAAGTTTTCTGCATTCTCATTGAACTCATTGAATTATGCTGTTTGCTGCAGAACTGCCTACAAACCAGCCACGAGCAGAGCCCACCATACAGAGCACTCCTCATGCACAGAGTGGTGGAAGGTGTCCTATACAGCATCCAGTTCATGCATTTAATATAAAGAATAAAAGCCTGTAGTTAAAAACTTAAGACTTCATTTTGAATGAAAATTATGATAACTTTAATAGCTTCAGGAAGCAGGTTTTTTCCCGAGGTTGGATGTCATATCTTTTTCACTTTAAAATCAGTTGACCAAAAGGAAATCTTCATTGGTCTTCCAATGTAGAATGTATTTTCCCCTAGAATGTATTTTGTTTTCCTCCCTTATGGGAATGTTACTTGGAAAATAAAAGCTCGTTGGGAAATGGAAGAAGAAAAACAATACCTGTACTTCTTCTAACTGTGCATTGGCTGCTTTTGTATCAAAAGGAGTTTTCTCACCACCTATATACTACCGCAGCCTCATTTTTCTTTTTGTATTGTCATAGGTTTAAAATTAGAGGAGACTCCACCAGGCACCATGTGCTTGTGCCGATTCTGGTGCAATGGTTGCGTGCACTGGTCGGCGCAGTCCTCGCTTGTCGCACGGTCGTTCCCATTCTGTCTGCCTGCCTTTGCCTTCCCCAGATCTGTGTCAGGTTTGGCGCTGAATCCTGGAGACAGAGGACTATTAATGTGAAAGTCACCCTGTTAGTTTGAGCAACACTTCCTTCTCCAGTGAAAGCACCCAAAATATAACGGCTTATTGACTCTGAATCTCCCAAGCTCCACTTTCACAGTGTTCATGAAACATCTATCCAGAGTGCCTGGTGTAAATTTTTAAAAACAAGGATGCCCCGGGGGCCAAATGTGTGACAGCCTTTAACAAGCATGCTTACTAATTGCTTTTGATTAAATCGCCCGCATACCTGCCAGCCCTTGGTGCATGCTTTCAGCTAGTGCTGTGGTATTACAGGCTCTCCCCGATGCTGGTGATGCTACCTGAGGAATTCAGGTCCTCTGAAATGGCATCACCCAAATTTCCACTGATTGCTTTTGACATCAGAAGGGAGGTCAGGGAAGGAAAAGGGACTAGGGGCTTTTGCCTTTACAATTATTTATGCATATATATATATATACACACACACATATCCATACATATATGTGTGTGTGTTTATACATACATGTGTGTATGGGTTTACAACTGTATTTATGAGAATTTAATAACCACCCACCCAAACGTTTGCTTAGACTCTGTGTATGTAAGCATTTGGAGGGCTTGTTATTAAGTTTAAACAAGCTAAAGGAGCAAGGTGCTTTCCTGGGGTTGTGCCTCTGACGTGCGAGGCTTCAGACAAGCCATCCTTCATTGGTCCAAAGGAGGGCACGCAGGGCAGGCGGTGCTTTATTAAGACGTAGGGAGCACCAACTGCATTTCTTGGCCATCCATTTAAAGGTTTCTTCCGTGCTTGTCTTTTCTGCTTGGTAAGCTAGGCTGCAAACAGCTCAAGGCTCCCGTGTCAAATTCTTGCTAGCAATATGCAGTTCTGCTGGGAATATGCTCAAATCCGGGGCTCGGTGCATTTTTTCACTCATCCAACAGCATGACAGTAATGGTGAAAAGCTCCTGCTTGCAGGAGCATCTCATGTGGGATGAGTGCTCAGCAAGAGAGGGCCTGCCCCTCATTAGCCTGCTGCCTCAGAGAGCTGGGAAACGTTTAATAAACCTGAAACAAGGTGTTAGGCTGTTACTCCTTTGTTCTCGCCTTTTTGAGGACCATCATCTGTCTGGAGGTTGCAAACTGAGATTTAGAAATAGCTGCTGTTGGAATATTATTTGCCACCTGGTTAGTTAAGAGATTGCAATGCAGATTTGCAGCCATTGAATGTCTTCTCTGTTCTTATTTTAAGTGGCTACGATATTGTTAAAAATTCACTAACAAATACAGATGCAGAACCCTTTCATCTGAAGCATCAAAGAAAATGAGCTCCTCCGGCACCTCTCACACCGGTTTTTGTTTCAGCTGCTCTCATTCATTCCTGTCAAAAAGATGCCAGTTGTGATTTAGATCCTGCCAAGAGCAAAGGGGCCAGCTGTTGTGAACAGCAGAGGTGTTCGGTTTGCAAAATACTCCCGTGATTGGCTGTGCATTTCCTTTAGAGTAAGCCACCTTTTTGGAACAAGGAAGAATCCGATAGATTTCTATGCAATCTTAGCTTTGTGCAAAAGTAAACAAATATTGACATGGATTTGGAGAGTCTGTTAAAGGCGGGGTAGGAAGTTATAGACCAGAGTTGGAAGATAATTGTTTTTATAGATAGCAATTAACATACATGAGGACATATCTCATGGCAAAGCTTTTTTCATCACTGTTGTTGCAATCGCATTTAAATTAAGTAATCTTTATTCTGAAATTCTGTATCTACCAGTTGCTTACGCTCTTTGTCACTGCTGTTCAGGTTTCCAGGGCCATCCTCCTGGTTTTGTTTCATAATGCTATTATTCACATACAGGAACTGTCATCAAAAAATCAGTGTTGGCTGGGAGCTGCTGCATGGCAGCAGCAGAGATGCTGCTGCTTTCCTCTGGAAGTAGGATAGGTGGCAACTGCAGTACGACAAATGTGATTTAACATTTTTTGGTTTTATTACTTCATGAATGGCAGGCAGCGTGCTATGTTAAAGGTTTCTTACGCAGTCAGCCGTCTGTTTTGTAAGATGTTGTTTGCCTTGTGCAATGTAAAACTCAGCAAATACAGATATTATGGGATGAACAGAGGAACGACGTGTGCTCCCTCCTCTGCCGCTGATGCTCCCTGGGAGCCAGCTTGGATCCAGAGCGGGATCGCAGGCATCGCTGCGTCCCATGCAGCGGTCAGGAAGCTGCTGCTTGGGGTCTCCTGTGCCTGGAGGAGCCAAGCTCGCCCTTGGCCTGCCCAGCTCCCTGCTGCGAGCAAGCCTAGCCCCAGGAAGGGGCTCTGCTGCACATGCATCTTGCCCGGGCGGTCCCCAGCTCCTGCAACTGCATGCATGGGGCGTGAGTGAATGCCCTGCATCGAACCTGAGCTGGTTCCGTGTCTGTGGCCCAAACTACAGGCTGACTGCAGCTGGGAGGAGAGCTCCTCCTGAAATATCCTGACATAGTTGAGCAATACCAGGCCTGAAATCAGGTTGGCGTGTTACTCATTTGTGCCTTACAGGAGAGAGTCGGGCGTGTGGAAAGTAAAGAGAGGGAAAGTTGCACCTTGTGTTTTTGTTGGATTTTGGTCGAGAGGTGTAGCCGTGTTTTACTTTTTTCATGCTATGCCTCTTTATGCACGTTGTAGCGTTCACAGCAGCAGAGGCTAAGTAGTGTATCTAAAAGGTATTTTGCCTAGCATCAGTTTTAGCACTGTCCTGGTACTTGTATACCAAATGAATGTCTGATCTGGTTTTGGTAAGAAAGATATCTATTCTGATTAGATATCTATCTATCTGATAGCTCCATCCAGTAGATATGGGATATCTATCCTGGTCAGAAATGAAGAGTGGCGCTGCGTGTCTGGTGAGGTGTCACGCTGGCTGCCTTCCCTGGAGCCAGCCTCATGGCTCCATCAGCTCGGGTTATGTCAGTGCACTGATGACTGATTTGACACACGTAAAAAGTGTTAATTAGATGTAAATGGTGGGCTAGTGTGTGTTTAAAAGATCCCCCCCGCCAAATCTATGGTGTGTAGAAAAGTACCTTTGAAGGAGCACCTGTGTCACTTCACAGATGTATTTTATAATAACTTTTGTCCTGCTGTGCTGTTGGGGGAAAATAATCCCATTTTTCTTACTTGCCCATTGGAGGTTCAGTCTATTACTGCTCTCTTTGCTTGGCAGCAGATTGGATTTCTCCAGAGAGGAAATTAGATTTTTCCTTTCCTTCCGCTCTGTCTCTGTCCTGCATTTACATCAATTGGCAGTTGTCTCTGCACTGTGGTGTGCATGATAACCTTTCCTTCCACGCGCTGCTTCATTTACTGTTCTCTAATAAACTGTATTTACACATGGTGCTTCCTCCCTTACTTCTGGTGACAGCAAAGATGATCAAGGAAAAGTGCTCTGTGTCTAAACTAAGCCAGAAGCGAGTGCGGGCTTAACCTGGGCTGTTTCAGCCAGCGCTGAATCAGAAGTGTGCTAATTGGGATGAGAAGTGTACGTAGCTCATGGGTAGGGCTTGCAGCTCTTAGAAGTTTGTGTCTAGTAACCACCTGGAAATTTGGGTATATAAACATATGTGCTGGATTTTATTTATTTACTTCTCCCCCTAGCAGCCAGCTGTAAACTTAAAGGCTTGTCTGGGAGTTATTAATAGTTTTTGCTGCAATTTTATCTGGTCGGCTAGCCACAAGCGAGCCTGAGGGCCATGTTATTCTAGGAATATCCAGCAAGATGATCTGTTTACAGCAGAGGGCAAATCCCAGGGAGAATGTTGGAGGAAGAAGAGGTCCCTGAGGTTTTGAGAGGGCTTGGTGGGAATTTGGAAATACGACAGCAGCGGGGACGGGGTCGCCTCCCAGCAGTCTTCAAGATCACCGTGACGGAGCTCGTCATGCCAAAAGGCTCAGCTCGGGGAGCACGGCGGTGGTGGGACATGCTGGAAGTGCTGAACAGCTTGGAAAACTAAGTGCTGTGGGATTTTTTTTTTTTTTTCTTTCCTTTTGTGCTCTGTTGAAAAGCAGAGTCCAAATGCAAAATCCTATCTTAGGGCCACAGCCTGCACTTTTCTCTTGACTGAGCTGAGCAGCTGCTGGGGCTGGGGCGCAAACACAGCCTTGGTGCTTTAGGATGCTACCACCACTGGGAGTTTCTGGTGTCCTGCATTTTACGCCTAAAACTGTGTTGTCTGAGCTTTCTTCTGCTCAACTGATAGTATGGGTCTTGTTCATCTGAGTCTGATTGTTTTCCTCCCTTTTGGGATAGGGGAACATCTTGAGGTGTCCTTAGAGGGAGGGAATTAAGAGTGATGGGTGTACAGTAATATGGGGGAAACTGTCAAAAATCATGGTGTGGTTTTTTTTTATTTTTTTAATATAATGTGAAATTGTGAATGTGACTGTAGAATCAGACTGTCTCCTCAGGGATTTTTTTCAGTGGGAATTCTGTTGCCCGGACTTCAGGTGCTTTGTCCTGGCCATTTTCTCCAAGGGATATTCCTATATAATTACAGTCTTGGTGGCTCATAGACTGAAACTGGGCAGGGAGAGAAAACTGCAAAGGCACAAAAAGCAGCCAGCTTGTGGTTTCTGATGGACCTAGTGCTTGGGCTGTGTTACAAGAATTCTTTGTGTTGTGGGATTGGAGATGGGTGAGTGAATGTTGGAGAGTTGTTCGGGCAGTATGATTTAACCTCTTTTTCCTCTTGATACATTGTTTGCAAATGACTTACAACTTTTTTTTTTCTTTAAATAAAGGTATTTGCTGTTCATCCTGTGCAAATACCCTATGAGAATAAATGTCAGTCTTTGAAGACAAATGAGAAGGTTTCTGAAGAAACCTGGAACAAATTATTTGTTACTAGTGCGCAAGTGTAAGACCAAGTGAAAAAGGATGGGATGTGGCCCTTAGTCCCATCATGGTGATGACAGCTCACGCGGTGGGGTTTGGAGGAGGTGGGCTACGCAGGGCCATGCTCTGTGGCAACATAAGCTGATGTTAACCTGGTGTTACTGCAGACCTTCCCGGTCACCTGTCCGTGTGTCCATCTCCTCCAGATGGACTGCTGCTTCCACAGCTGCAGGCCAAGAGGGTGGGAGAGAGGACCCAGCTGTAAAGGGGAGAGGGCAGCATTGCAGATGTCAGGTCACTGACATCTTGGATAATTTTAACTCAATTTCGCATCTTTTCAGAAGAAGTTGCCTGAAAAATTGTTGTCAAGGATATCAGCCCAGGGTTTTTTCCATCCTAGTGTCAGGGAGAGGAGAAGCTGTTAGCTAAGGCTACTTGCCCTTTCCGATCTAAAATTGATGTGCCCCTTGTCACTAGTGCCAGTTGCATTTGCTGTGGGTAACCTGTTGTCTGACCTGTGGTTTTGTCATGCCTTTCTCTGCTGATGCCCAGGGGCAGCAACCTCCAACATGAGGGAGCAGCTCTGCACGCAGTGGGGCTAAGCCCCCATGGCATTGGAGAGGCTCTTCGTTAGCTCCCTCCTTGCCCACATCCCGACGAGTCTGAGTGCTCGCAGCTGTGCAGCAGGCAGGGCTGAGCCGTGGGCCCCTCTGGCCCGTCCGCGTGTCCCGTGCAGCCCGTGTGGTGCACTGGTGGGAAGAGTGCCCTGGTCCTGCTCGGAGCGGGCGCTCTAACTCCCTGCACTGTCCCATCTGAGCTGTCAGCGGTGTTGGGATCTTCCTAAATTTTGCCAACCATGCGGAGATATATGATGGAGTCCTGTCCTTTTCCATAAATCCCTGCCTTTTTGGTCAGCTGTCAGGGACAATTGATTTTGGTGTGGAATAAGCTAGAGCCCTGTCGTCTTTTGCAAGCTATTTCTAGGTTTCCAAAAACTATAAAAAAAGCAAAACCTTTCAGGACTAATGGCTTTCTGCAGACACTCCAAAGATGTGTGTGGGTCCAAGATGCGCCATACCTCATCCACCTATGGCCTGACTCCAGAAACGTCTTCCTTTCTGCTCCGCTCCCTGGGTTCTTCCAGGCACACCTATTTCCAGATGAGGTGACATAAATGGCATGCACCGATTCAAGTACCATATAATTGTAGTGAATTAATTCACTGATGTTTATACACAGCTTCTTTTTGGCAAAACTGCAGATGTGCTTGCCAAAGGGCCTCCCAGCACTTCAGGTGCTCTGAGGAATGGACCTGCTTTTGCCTGTGAAGGCTTGTTCAGGCTTTCCCTTCTTTCTAACGAGAGTCCCAAAGGACTACGCGGGGGGAGTGAGGGAGAGAAAATGGATCCCATTTAAAGAAAAGTGATTTCAGTATTCCAAAACCTGCTTGGGAGATCTTACCTGATCCGACTCCGGTGGTGTACTATGGGCTGGCCTCTATGAAATAATGATGAACAACTCATTTTCAGTTGTTTCTTTGTTTTGGTCTGTCAAGAAAATCTTACTCTAACCTTGCCACTGTTGTCACATAGCATGCAACATGGATCAAATGAGGACTTGCATCTGACAATGTTGCCTACAGACCGTAGATTTCCTGGTCCTAAAAACTACTTATTGTGCTTTTTAGACATGTTTGGAAAATGCTGCAGGTTTGAAACCTCTGTTGGACTCTCTATTCACCTAAGGTGCAAGAGTGTACCGCAACAACCTGCTTGTTAAAGCTAGATCATCAGAAAGTCTGACCAAGCTCAAAGCCCTGTAGGTCCATCGGCATCAGAGGCAGCTTTTCTCAGGCTAGCATCCATCGTGAAACCCAACAGCTGTCCCTGCTCCGGGGGAGTGCACCAGCGAGGGAAGCCAGCCCAGGACATCTCCAAGGCTGCCTCCAGAGGGAAATGTGGGGAGTGTCAGGGACAGAGCCCTCCTCAGCGGGGGCTTTTCCCTCAGCATGTATCTAGAAAGTTTAACACATCCTAGGGGTGCATGTGGCTCTCTTAGGGGTCAAGTAGGGCCATTGCTGCAATGCTAGGGGTAAGGAAAAAGGACAATATTATGAAGTAGTGGGGGAGCTGCTCTGAAATCTGTCCTCTTAGATGGTTTGAAAGTCCTTTTCTTGAGCTTGGCCTTTGTCACTAGGAACAGCCAATATAGCTGCTGTGGTTCTTATTCCCTTGGTTAATATCTGAAAATATTTCCCATGGGATTTCTAAATAACTCAGTGAGAGACTATATAGAAGGACAAAGTTGGGGTTTTTTGTGGGTTCTTCCCCCCCCTTCCCCCTCCCGCCCCCCCCCCCCCCCCCCCCCCCCCGAAGTATCTAAGTAGGCAGATTTTGCACAACCACACTCATTCTCTTTGGATTTAATTCATGCACGCTCTCACACCCGTGCACTCACAAGTACCAAGGTGTATGTCCACGTGGTCTGGCCAGGGTCACTTGCGTGACACAGAGGACAAGAGGCAGTGGCTGCTGTGTCCTCATCACATCCCTGAGGTTGTTCTTGGCAGGCAACAACAAACCCGTTTGGGGTTGCTTTTCATACCCCTTAGGAGTTGATGATGTTTACAATTTTTTGCTTTATTGTTTTTTCTCATCCTCATAATTCTTAGGCAAACTTAATGAATTTCTGTTCTTTTTTTCTCATAATCTTGATATTTTGTGACTCCAATCCTGTTCTTCATCTTCTTGATATCTTATCTGTAGGTCAGGTTGTTCCTCCTGCTTTTGTTACTTGAATAAAATCACAGGTAGGGTGTGATTGGCACAATGGGCGTGTGCCATTTCTTTAACCCGTGCCCTGCCTATCCTTCTGGTGCCTGCTCGCTTGCTGTCACACACACATACACTCATAAACGCACACAGACTTTTACTCTGCCTTTGTTCATCACCAGTTTTAATACTTCTGGTACAAATCGCTGCATGCAGACTCATGGAGTAATGTATCTGGCCCCAGTGCTGTTCCTTCCGTGCCAGAACGTGTCTCTGCGCATCCTGCATGTTAGTAGTGGGGTTTCTTTGAGTGCATCAAACAACTCCCAAAAATGCGTGAATCCCGTGTAAGAAGGGGCATAGTTCACACTGTCTCTCTCTGTGGCAGGTTTGAGGGCTGCGAGGCAGGTGAGCGTTGATTTGGTCACTTCTGTAGTAGAAGGACATACAGGATAGGGTCCGAAAGGAGGGTTTCTACACTTTATTTCTGCATTTCCCAGCCAGAGGCATGTGTCTCGTGTCTGTGTTGCTTATGGGGCCCGGGTCTGCACCACACGTGTGGTGAGGCGATTACCTTCAGGCTGGGTTGTACTTACGGCGTGTGTGGAGCAGTTCTGCCACAGGGATTGACTGGGTCCCATTTCTGCACTTGTGATGTCCACTGTTACTGGGCGTCTACCGATGGTGGGAAAGTCTGTCCCACGTGTCCTGGGCATGTCCGATTTCACTGCCCAAGTACTGAAGGACTGCTTTGCATACAGGTTTCAACTTGCCCGTACGATTGTTTGCCTGGGACTTGTGGAAATTAGACGACTGAGTTGGATCTACTGCTCTGACTGAGCTGCCTAGAGTAGAAATACTAGGCAAGGAAGCAAAATGCTTTCCATGCCTGTCTCCTTGCCTACACAAAATTTTCCAAGTAGAGCAAACAGATGTATCCGGGAGTTTTTGGTACTGATGGTAATTTCCATGGTTTGTGTGTATGACAAGGGTTTACTTGATTCTCCATGCTCCACGAAGTAGTTGAGGCGGCAACCTTTTCCCTGAGAGGGAAAGCTGGAGCTTTCTTGCTGGATTTGCCACGGGTGGATAAAGCTGATCTCTGCCTTGTAGTGATTTCACACGAGACGGTAATTTATCACGTGAACTGGGTGGAAATTGTTGTGGCCACAGAGGCCTTGTGCCTGAGTGCATCGTGGCACCAGTGGGAGCATCAGCAGGGGGCAGGGTGCCTTTCCTAGGGCTGGGGCAGAGGTGCTGCGGTGGGTGGCTTTGCTGGCAGAGGTGGGAAAAGGTTGACTGCTAAATGCTTGCTAAAAACTGCGGTGCTGAATCTTTTATCATATAAAATTGATGCGAGAGATGGTGGAAAGTCAGTAGGCTGTCCTAATATGCAGAACATTTCAACAGAGATGTGATATTTCATATACACGGAGCACCTGCTGATGTCACTTGAAAGTCATGCTCACCCAGCTACAGCAGGGATTATTTTTTTTTGTGTTCTCCAGCTTTTTTAGAGGAAAGGGCAAAAATTGATCATATGCGCATGATAATCCAGAGAAGAAAATAGATGCTAAACAACCTCTGAAGTTATTTCCTTTCTATACAATGAATAACTGCTGCATATGGAGTTACGTACTATGCACCAGTGACTTAATAAAATATAATTTTATTATTTGGACACCTCTTTCTGACTTCATATAAAAGTTGCTCTCCTCTTGGTTTTTTTTTTTTTTTTTAATCTGATACTAACCTAAGCAGTGCAATTGAAATGCCAAAGCCTTACCTATCTAATGCAGACTTCCCATTTCTATAGCAACAAAACTCGTCCTTGTACTTAATGAAGGAATATTGGAGTGTGAGTAACTGGGACTTTAAGGTTTAGAAAAATAAACAGAACCACTTTATATTTGAAGATTAGGGAAATAAAACGGAAGTGACCTCTTTGCATAGAATAAAAAAAATCGCCTAGGCTTGGGATACTTCATTAGTAAGAATGAAACCATATTAATGTAATAAGGAGCTTTGTGTTTTAATCTTGTTTTTCTAATTAAAACGTAAAAGGCTTTTATAGCAAGTGAGAGTCTTTGAGGGTTTTTCCCCCCCCTTCTTTTTCCAAAGCTGCTGTGTTTGTGGTTAAGCTAATGAAAATTTGGGCTGCCTCGCAACAGATACATTTTCCTTCTGTATTGGCAAAAATCCATCCATAGTTTTTGTCATTGGCTGAAAAGAAAGGGGGGGAAAAACCAGCGTGTGGTGTTTAATCCTACGTTTGATCTGCAAGCTAGTTCCTGGTCAGCTAGTTTAAATCTGTGTTACAGTGATAAATGCTGAACAAGCCACAGATGAGAGAGTGAATGAAGGAGCAGCTGTCATCTCTTCCTATTGTCTTATGGCTTTTCAATTACAATTTTAACAACCGTTAAATTCTAATTTAAAACAACCATAGGAAACATCCCAAGGAAAAGCAACAATGCTGACAGCAACGTATCATGAATGTTTACGAGCCTATGTTTCTGTATCAGCGTGCTGATAAGTACTACACGACATTTGTGGCAGGCTTAGTGTGCTTAATTATTAATCTGTAGAGTGAATGTCGGCAAATGGGAAATATGCAATAGGGGCTTCTGTTGCAGTCTTACTGGCAAAAAAAATTGTTTGAATATATTTCCACAAGCCAGTTCAATTTTTCTGCTATTTCTTCTGTGATTTTTTTTTTTGTTGTTGTGGGTTTTTTTAAAGCTGTGATTCTGATAAGTTCATCTTCATTTCTGAGGACTAAATAAAAGGTAGCCAGGGTTTAAGGAAGCTTTTATCTACTGAGCACACTTGTCACAAGGCAGCTGAGACAACCGATGATACCAGTGGTGGTAGTAAATTGCCCCACAGCAAAAGGAAGGATGGAGGACAGGATAAGACAGATGGAAGGCTGGCTCGTTTGAAAGTTGATCAAGATTAGCTGTTGCGAAAACAAAAAGCAAATGCAGAAACAACCCATTCAGCAAAATCCAGCTTGAAACCGGCTGAGTCGTAGCATATTAAACTGTGGGCAGGTGGCATCCCGTATGAGCTGGGCGGCTGTATCCTGCTGAGAGCTGCGTTCTTCTTCTTGCCTCCCAGCAAACTCATTGGAAAGGCATGCAGCATCTCTGAGAACTGTGAAAAGGCTCGACCCAAAATCTTTGGATTGTATTTTACCCTACATTCCCTTTAAAAAACCAAATATCTTAGAATTTGGTAAAATGCTTCTCTAGGCAGAGACTGAAGGAAGGCTGACAATGAGGATACAGCAGGTCTGCAGGAGGTGCAATAGGTGTATGGAAGTTGCAATGTTTGCACCACAGCCAGCTGTTAATGGGCTTCTCCATTGCTGCTAGGGTATTTGAAGCCTAAATACAGGAGGAAACAAGATTTATGTGACTGTGCATAACTTTGGCCCAAGATCTCGGAGGACATTAACTCCCTGGAAGTTTCATAAAGAGATGCTCTGTGGGTGCCTTTGCTGTTGTGGGGCTAATGCATTCGCGTGTGCTCTGTGTTTCAGGGATAGAGCTCTGTCCCCCTGGGCACCGGTTCATGATCACCATGGTGGCGAGCTTCATCGAAATGTCGGGGCAGTTCCTCATGCCAGGGCTGGCTGCCCTCTGCAGGGACTGGCAGGTCCTCCAGGCAGTCATCATCTGTCCTTTCCTGCTGATGCTGCTCTACTGGGTGTAAGTATTTCTTCCTCCTGTCGGGTCAAAGACAACACGAGCTCCTAATGTTGGACTTGGGAGGTGCTTTGCTGCCTGGAAGTATATGTGCTTCACAATCCATATGAGCCTTTCCCTTTGTTGTTACATTCACCTTTTGCAAAGATTTGGCTTTGAAATAAGAAATAATAACTTTATAATTTGCTGTAGCACACACATAGGTTACGTGCTGCAACCTGGTGGGAACTCAGAAGATGGTCCTCTTTCATTGAGCAGCAAGTCATACTTTGCTATTATTCTGGCTGTTACTTCCCCTTTAAAGATGAAAACAATTCTTGAGAGGATGCATCTCAACCTAGCTGTTGTCAGGTTGTGGTTGCACAGCTAAATTTTCTCTTAAAACCTGTATTGTGATTCTGGGCTGTCACTGTTGGTTTCTTTGTCCCGGGTTAGCCAAGCTAGGTTAAAAATAACGTGTGTCAGCTCTTGAACAAGTGCACTTGGACATCTTGTGTGCATGAGGTAGCCAGCCCTGAACTAGGCTGCCTGCTCGATTTTGCCCGAATCAGCGCACGCTGTGCTGTGAAGCCTGGGTGGCCGGTCTGCGCTGGGCGGTGGCTCAGGATCGTTCCCGCAAGGAGTCCTCCCCTCCTGCCTGCTCCCACTCCTCTCTGCCCGCTGCACCGGCGGCACTGGGGCGTTGGTATGGCTATCCTGAGAGAAGTAGGGTGGCTCTCACCTTGGGGGTGGTGCCGAGTCTATCCCCACCAGGACTCTATAAACCTCCCAAAAAATCTTTCTTTGTTGTTCTGTCTTAATAGTGACACGCAGTGGCGGCATAACACAACAGAGGCTTATGAGAGCAGTGTTGTACAAAACCATAACAGTAAGAACACGCTAGATCATTCGTTTTAAATATAACACTAACAAGATTAAAATATTTAGTTGCTGTACGCTGAAAAAAAATGAGGAAAAAATGCCACCACGCTGTGCAGGACCAAGTTGTTTATGTACCGTGGGGGGCCAAGCTGCCCGTTGTAATGCCTGACAAGTTGCAACATGTAAAAACTTGTTATAGTGTGTAACAATTTTTTAACAGTTATATATTTTTCTATTAATGCGTGAAGGCCTTACAGAGTTCTCCTGCGTTCACGGCAGTAATCTCAGCAGGGATTTCTTCGCTTATCCCTGAGGTAGACGTGCTGCAGCTTGGGCTGAGGACAAAACACAGCACACTGGGAAAAGTTACAAGTCCTTTAGAAGCTAATGGCTTCCCCCCCACCCCCACCCTGTTTTCCAACATACAACATCTAAATAGTCTCATCTTGTCAGTGTTAATCTTGATGATGAATAAGCTAGAGTGTTCTTGTTAATGTATGATACTGTTCTCCCAAACCTGCCATATGTTATACACATGGAAACACACACATATGCAGGTCTACTCCAAAACCTCCTATTGGGATGCCTGCCAGCTGGAAAGCATTATATCCACCACTGTGTAGGACCCAATATCAAACATGACGTTTACAGATATTTGTGTCCAAAAGGACAGTACGATAGTATGAAGACACTTAACGAATACAATAGACAACACAGACAGCAGTAACTCCTCAGCAGTCTTCTGGAGGTAGCACATTTTCCAGGTGGCTGAGTCAGGGCCCCCTACATTCCTGTTGAGAGGTCGTCCCTGGGTGACATTAAAAGCAATAGGAAATGCTAACATTTATTTCTTAATCAGGTGAGGAATTGGTTAGATGGTCACATCCAGAGGGTAGTGGTCAACCGCTCAATTTATGTGATTGTGCATAATGTGGAGATTGGTGATGAGTGGCGTCCCGCAGGGGTCTGTATTGGGACCGGTACTGTTTAATATCTTCATCAGTGACATAGACAGTGGGATAGAGTGCACCCTCAGCAAGTTTGCAGATGACACCAAGCTGAGTGGTGCAGTTGACACGCCAGAGGGACGGGGTGACATCCAGAGGGACCTGGACAAGCTCGAGAAGTGGGTCTGTGTGAACCTCATGAGGTTTAACAAGGCCAAGTGCAAGGTCCTGCACCTGGGTCAGGGCAACCCCTGATATCAGTACAGGCTGGGGGATGAAGGGATTGAAAGCAGCCCTGCCAAGAAGGACTTGGGGGTACTGGTGGATGAAAAGCTGGACATGAGCCGGCAATGGGCGCAAACAGCCCAGAAGGCCAATCATATCCTGGGCTGCATCAAAAGCAGCGCAGCCAGCAGGTCGAGGGAGGTGATTCTGCCCCTCTGCTCCGCTCTGGTGAGACCCCACCTGCAGTACTGCGTCCAGCTCTGGAGCCCTCAGCATAAGACAGACACGGACCTGTTGGAGCGGGTCCAGAGGAGGGCCACAAAAATGATGAGGGGGATGGACCACCTCTCCTATGAAGAAAGGCTGAGAGAGTTGGGGTTGTTCAGCCTAGAGAAGAGAAGGCTTCAGGGAGACCTTCTTGCAGCCAATCAGTACTTAAAGGGGGCTTATAAAAAAGATGGTGGCAGACTTTTTAGCAGGGCCTGTTGTGACAGGACAGGGGGGAATGGCTTTAAACTAAAGGGGGGTAGATTCAGCCTAGATAGAAGGAAGAAATTTTTTATGCTGAGGGTGGTGAAACACTGGCACAGGTTGCCCAGAGAGGTGGCGGATGCCCCATCCCTGGAAACATTCAAGGTCAGGTTGGACGGGGCTCTGAGCAACCTGATGTAGTTGAAGATGTCCCTGCCCACGGCAGGGGGGTTGGACTAGATGACCTTTAGAGGTCCCTTCCAACCCAAACTATTCTATGATTCTGTGATTCTATAATCTCCAAGACCTTTGTGGCTTTTTGGCTGGACAAGATGGGCAGACCATGCAAATAGATCCCCCTTATATAATGTGTGATATGACAGCTTGATAAATAGTGGTAACAGCCAAAGTAACAGGATTTGCGTTGACGGGGGTTTTTGCATTTGCAGAAATGGACTCTGGTTAGGATGCCTGTTTAATTATACTGTTGGTACAGTATGCACTTTTCTTTTAGGCTTTTCTCTTCCATCTGTTGCATATTCTCTGGAAAGTGCTACCGTTTTATTACCTCTTTCCTTTCTTCCCCTCTTCCCCCAGCATTGTGTTGGGGAATAGAGTGTGAACCCTCAGCATATGTTACAGATGAAGGAAGAAATCGAACTGATTTGTAATAAAAGAACTGGAAAACTGCTCTGCTTATTAATTCCCCATCACATACCCAAAGCAGTGAGATCAATAACAGATGTTGTGATAGCCCCTGTGCTGCCTCCACCTTCCACCTTGCTCTCTTTACTTCCATCTCCTGCTGTGAGAGAGCTGTTTGCCCCTCCATGCTGGGGCTTAGCCCTCTCCCACCTATAGATTTGCTCTGCTCCCAGCCTGCACATGGCAGGCTATACCGTCCCCAGGAGGTGGGTGGCTGAGCAGAGCGGCAAGCTGGGCATGGACTGAAGGAAAGGGGGAAGCAGCAGATTTGTCTAGGAGGGATGGGCTGGTGGGCTGGGACACCCACAAATTGAGCAGATGCCTTTGCTGAGCTCTCGGGTTGTTCTGGGAGCGCAGAGAGGCACCCACATAAGCCGGACGTGAGCACAGGGGTTGGTGACAGCATATAAAAATAAGTTAATAGCAGTTAGGTTCCTTTCAAAGTGTGTGTGTGTTAGAGCCATGAGGGAAGGGGATCTCCAGTTATACAGAGGCATTATTTCCTCTCCCTTGGATGCAGGAAGCTCCTGACAGGTCCACGCCATGAAGGTCAGCAAAGGTATCAATAATCTGAAATAAACTCCTGCTTCACTCTAACCAAAACTGAAGAACTGGGAAGGGGTGGACAGTTCTTTTCTGGTGCTGTTAGATAGGATTTACCCTCACCAAGACACAAAGTTGTAATAACTGGGCTTGTTGCCCTGGGGCAGACCCCTAATTGACACACTACACCCTTTGCATGGGCATGGGTTTGCTCTGCATCTGGACAGGATCATGGTTCTCCTTCCAGCTATGCGCGGTACCTGCCTGGCCTTTTTCTGTCTGTCAAGGATTCTTCTCTGCTCTTAGGATTTCTCAGGCTCAGGATCTTTTTTCCCAGTGTCCCTCCCACTCTTCTCCCCCTCTGCTTTCCCAAGCAGCAGCTGGGTAACAGGAGATGAACATTCCCCCCTACCCACCCACCCCCCGCTCTTTTCTTTGACTGCAGAAGGCTGGTCCTTTCCTTGCTGGTGGAGGAGGTAGAAGGCTATCAACCAGGTGTCTGCAGTTGGCTCAGCCTGGTGATCTGGGCGACTGCCCACCCTTGGCAGAAAGCTGTCTCAGCTTCATTAATATATATATTTAGTATTTAATGCCAGGTGATGAAGAATGAGGTTGTGACCAAGTTTCTGTGCAGAATTCCACAGCGGCCAGGGGGTTGGCGGGTTTTTTTGGCTTTTGAGTTTGTGATGGTCCTTGGTTTGGCAACAGAAGATGCAACAGTAGGTGCGTACAAACGAGCCTTGGCAGCAGGGTCCATGCTCCACAAGTGAGCTTGGCACTTGCACAGGGACAGGGCAGCCAGCACTTCCCCTTGCTGTGCCTGATAACCTGGGTTCAAAGCAGCCCAAGAGTTTTTAAAGATCCTTAAATGAACTTCCCACTGCTCGCACTGAGTAATGGAGCAGCTGAAAGATGTGAGGCTTCAGCACTTCCAGTTTGAGAAACCTGTAGGAGCTGGAAGGCAGAGACAGCGTTTGTCCCTGCGATGCCCGTCCCTGCGGCTCTCTTCCTTCCCTAGGAGCAGGTGCTCCCCATAGGGCTTGCCATTTGGGACCTGTAAGCGGACCGTTCAAAGAAGTGCAGCTTTTAGGCTAGTGGCTGAGGCTGTCACCTCTCCGGAGCCAAGCACGGGGAGATTTTGCATCCAGAGAATTCTTAATTTTTCAAAACATGCATTTGCAGTACAGGACTTTCTGCAGGAGGATATGCCAAAGCATCCATGCAGCACCAGTGGTAGTAAATAAGCTGTCAAGCTGAATAGCTGTCATCATGTCTGTTACATATTTTTGTTGCCTGATATCATTTGGTTTGCAGTCTGTCTGACTTCTCTCCTTTTTTCTTCTTTAAAAAAAAAAAAAAAAAATTTACTTTCTTTATCTAGGATGGAGGTTTCGCTAAGCTGTCTTCCAAATTGCATCAACCTTAAAAGATAGTACCATAATGGTGCAATTGCCTGGTCCGCTGCCTAGAAGTAAAAGAACTGAAGCAGCATCCACAGCAAAGATCGGTGCTTTGTGAAGGAAATTTGAGGTTTATTATATATTTGAAGTTAAAAGTAGTTGCTACGTTTGTTCTTAGAAAGGTCTTTTGTAAGATTAGTGAAAATGAGGCCTAAACAAGAAAGAAAAATGTGCTTGGAGTCAGATCTGAAAGTTTTCATATCTGTGGAAGTATGGGAGGTTTTGTTTGTTTGTTTTAAGATCTACATATTTCTTTTGGTTTTGTATGAAAATAAACTCATCTGGAAAAAAAGGAAGAATGATCAGTTAAGCTAATGAATCAGGTGAATATCAGCACTTGAACGAAACAACTGGGTGGAAAATAAACTTTTTTATTTGTAACTCTGTGTGCATGTATATGTTTTTAAGCATCTCAGCTAACATAGTATTGCCTTTATTAGGGGAAACTTTTAGAGCAACAGCTGAATGTCATCTGGAGCATACACAATACTGACCTGTATAAAAGAATGGCTTAAAGTCTGCATATGTGGAAGAAGATTTTTGACACGTTTAAAAATTTAAAAAATCTGTTCCATTATAATCCTAAAAAGTAATTCTTCTCTTTCCTCTCTCTGTCTTTACAAGAGAATCCAAATCACTTCTGTCCGGTATTTTCCTTCTTTGGTCTGAATTACCCTGTGTTAACTGCACAGCTCATTCATTGCCTGCTTGGCAGCAAATGTCTATTGCAGGCAGTGCTTCCTCCTCCCAATTCTTTCAAAATTGTATTAACGGGCAGAACGCCTCTAACACATTATAAAATTCTAATATGTCCTATTTCTAGGTGATAGGATAGTTCCTGTATCATTTGTGAATCAGTGTAAAAGAAAATGCCATTAATTTGCACATTCTGAATCTTTTTTTCCTCTTACTTGTTTCATAAGTGATTCTGCTTTTTGAAAATACTTGCGTAGCTCATGAACGGTTAAATGAGCAGCTAAACACTCTCAGTTCTTCCTCTGACAGAAAGTTGGAAGCGACCCTAACGTGTTTTCCGTCTTTGAAGTATTTTCCCAGAGTCCCTTCGGTGGCTGATGGCTACACAGCAGTTTGAGGCATCCAAGGAACTGATCCTTCAGTTCACGCACAAGAACAGGATGAACACGGAAAGCGACATCAAAGGAGTGGTGCCCGGTGAGTAGGACAGACAGACAACGACAAATCCCTCCACTCAGATAAAGTTGCTCGCTTTTCTCAAAAGGCTGCATGTGGCATTGCTGCCTAGAATTAAATAATCTATTTACTGCCTGTAAAATCGTCCCGTTTGTTCGTTCGTTCATTCGTTCATTCATTATTCATTCATTTTGATTTTCTTGAAAAACCATTCCAAACTCCAGCACTGTGTTTAAAATTACTCGGCCTGTTGAACAGTGTAGTATTTATAGTCTCATCTTGCAGTGCCATATGTCTTTAGAGACATCTCTTGAAGAATTTTACCATGGCTACAGAGTGCACCTTCAGCCCTGTATGCCTCTGGAAACTGTGTTTTAAGGAAGCTGCTGGCTGGGATCCTGCCCATCACGCAACACTTACTTCGTTGGTCTGGAGAAGCAGCAGCACTCGAACCCCAAATGCTAAAGCACCAGCCCTGTGACAGACCTAAACTACATTACAGTTTCTCTTTAAAGTCTTCCTCCAAAAGCCGTTTTGCTTTCCTCTCCCACATAATCTGAAAGATGCTGCTCTGGGGGTGGAGGGGCTGCGAGCAGCAGCGGTAGGGTGCAGTTTTTGGTTGAGAGTCTAAATTATCGGTTCCTTGGTTTACTGATGCTTTTAGAAAGAGCTGACAACTCTTATCACCAGGATTGCCACTGAAATAGCTGTGCTCCTGTCTCGCAGGGTGCTTTGCGGAAGAGACTCTGTGTGTGTGTGTGTCTCTAATTACAATAAAGGTGAGGCGTTTCTGGATACTCATCTCACTGGTCCACCTGTCAGATTTGGTTCAGGCTCCCCTCTTCCTTCCCACAGGCCTGACGGTACCCATAAACACCCATTTTGCACTGTCACTTGCAATCTGTATCAGACTACCCACTAGTCAGAAAACAGTGGAAATGATTCTTCCCACACACACTTTTTCAAACCCTACCTACTCTGACCCCAGGGGCTGCAGGGAGACCTCACCCAGTAGCTCTGCCCGCGGGTAGGGGTGATGCTTCCTGCACTTGGCTGATGCTCGCTGATGCCAAAGGTCTCTGGGGTAACTGTAGCTTCAGTCAGTGCTAAAGGCATCAGTCAGCGCTGGAACAGACTTCATCCAGAATAGAAAAATGTCACCATTAACATCAGTGCCTAACGAATGAAGCAGTCTTCATCAGTAAGGGATGAAAAAGTCCGATTTGCGTCTGTGGTATTCATACCTTGGTCACTGCTGTGATTTCTGATGCAGCTGGCAGACTGGTGTTAATTAGCTTGTTTGCACGTGAATTGGGTGTCTGGGGTTACAGTTCCTGGATCCCCATGGCACACAACATGGCTTTGCAATGTAAATGCCATTTTTCTGGTAAAGTTCTGAAAAGCTGGGGGGTATGTGAGCAGCTTGGTGATCTCCCAGATTAACCTGGTGATCTCCATCCCCCCCACCTCCTTTCTGCAGATCTTCCCCAGAGTAAATGATGGGTCTTGGGGAAAACGTATCTGCGAGGCAACGAAATGTCTCACAATTGGACTTGGAGTTTCCCAGCCAACTCTCAACTTGGCTTTTCTCAGCTAGTCAACTTCTTGAATTTGCAGATGAAATAAAATGTATTTTAGGGGAAAGAAAAAATTAATTACCTGAGTTTCCTTTAAGGAAAATGATAAAGATGCGACTGTGTGCTAGAGGGATTTATTTAAGCCACGTATAATGATATTGTCCATGGAGGAATGCTAAGTATCAAAATGGTTTTATGACTATTATTCGTGACTGATTACTTTTTCCAGCAGTTCATGGTAGGGGTACACTCCTGTTTAAGGAAGGACTCCCTTTCATGTGGAAGACAGAGCATTATTACACATCTTGATGTTATGGATTGTCTGCCTGCAAGTACATTTAGATACGGCAGTTGTCAGTACATTACCCTTTGCAAACTTTAAGTGATACAGAACATGATCATTTCTGCCTCCTTGCTGATGCTGGATTTGTTGGGGTTTTTTATTATTTCTTCCCTCGCTTTTTCTCTTTAAACTTTCTCTGCAGCCCCACACATTTAAGGCTTTCCTGACCCAGCGCTGGAGGGATGCTGCATTTCTGTAGGGAGAGTAAGAAAGGAGCAGTATCAAAAGAATGAAATGAGCTTAACTAAAAATTTTGGAAGGAAGGACCTTCTCTCTCATTCTGGGTGTATGGGAGTGTTGATGGTCTGAGTGGGGACAGGAGAAAAGTAGAAATCCCGAATGAAGAATGTGATCAAACCGCAGGCCGTGTGTCTCCCAGTGGGTCTGTAAGCAGAAGAAAGCATTTCTCTGCTTTTGTGTGTTATAATCGCATACCCGTAGTTGCTGTAGCAGGGAATGGGTAGAAAGCTGGTACTTGTCTGGGGGAAGGGATGCCACTGAGCCTGATGCAGATATCCCCTATTCCCCCTTGACTCCACTGTTGAGCTTTCCTATCTGTGTGGAGGGGTTTTTGTTTGTGATTTGTTCTATTCTTTGTTTTCCATCTGAAAGGGCTGGAAACCCTTTTGCTCTGGTTAGGGGCCATTGTGTTGCTGTTTATTATTCCTCGCTGCATTGTCGTTAACAGCCTCCTGTGACTGAATTACTCCCAATACATTTAAATGATAAACTGCTCACTTGCAGTCCCTTCCAGCTGGAAACCCCACTGTAATTTTACTCATACGTACCAGTCAAATTAGTGTATCCTATATAACAGATCATTACAGGAGTTACAGTAGTTTCATATGTATCCATTCTGGCAGCTGATACGCGTTCCATAATAAAAAGAAGTAGTTTTCAAGTGGGTGAAGTATTTCTGGGATGGAAGAAAATGCAATTTTTAATTGCTGTCCAAGCAATGAATAGGCTTATTTTGCTTTCTGAAGGATCACACCGTTCCCATTGCCTGCTGAAAGCTTTTACTCGTCCATTTGGCTACGCTGCCCATAGTGGGAAGTGCCACTAACCTTCTGTAAGGCCTGTTTGCTCCACAGGGAGGTGGCCCACGTGTTGGGTGGAAAAAAAGGAAGCAAAATTTATCTGCCGTTTTTGAATCAATCCATAGGGTGGGAGCGGTTTGCCAGTGCTCTGCTGGGAGGTGTCTCTGAAGAGGACAACGAAATGTCTGGTCAGGGGTCCAGCTGCAGTTGAAAGGTCTGGCAGCTGTGGTAACAACCCCTGTCTGGAGAAAATCAGTATGAGCGGCTGATGGGCAATGCTTAGCCGGCGAAGAGTATGCATGGCAAACAGATTAAGTGAGACAAGGGATGTTGATAGGAGTCCAGAGTGTTGTAAATTAACATTACCCTTATCTTCTCAGTAACCTGCCCCAGGGCTGCCTGTTGTTGGTTGCAAAACCAAAGGAGAGCTGCCCCCTCAACAGCTTTAAGTGGCTTTATTTTTGAGTGGTTGTTTCACCTTGTGATTTTTGGCAGGAATAATTTGCCTTCATAAAGAGATTTTTGGTTTTATGTGGTCGTATTTTCTTCTTTAATGCTTAAGAAATCTAGGTGTGGTAATTAGCCCGGGTTAAATCATCCCTAATGTTTTGAGTCTCAAAATTTCACCAGTTGGCTCAATACTTTGCCCTCTTTTACAAATAAAAGTTTAAATTCATTTTTGCATCAAGGGAATGATTTGTATCCAACTGCATATTGAAATGTCATTTGTAAAACAGACTTGATGAGTTTTGTTGACAAATATTTCAAAACGTTATCCAAAAAAGTCAGCTTCAATCATGAGCAAATGAAATATTTTGATAATATTAATTCAGTACAAGGTTTTCACTGCCAGTTTCTCCAAAAACTTCCCCATCTCTTCCCTGTTCCCCTGTGGAACAAGAAGCAAACATTCAGTTCAGCGCAGCTGTAGGACAGTCGTTTTGACCTGAGTGAAATAAATGCTAAGGAAGCACGGAGATCTGTTTAAAGAACAGGAGAAAAGGGGAATTTAGGGGAATTGGAAATCCCAAAGTGCCAACTGTCCTTACACCTTTTAAAGGCGTATTGTACATTAGCTGGCTTTCATTATTTTGGCAGGATGCATGTTCTTTCTTCGCAAAGGGTCTCTTTGTTAGCTGGAACAGATCGACTGCTGCAAGCTGATCTCCGCTGCACCGGCACCTAGCCCTGCCGGCGTGTTTGACTGTGCTGGGAAATGCACCACTTGAAGAGCCGTATCAGCAATTACCTGAGTGTCAGACTTGATGCTTCCATGGAAACCCACCCTTGTGCGGTTCTCCTTCTCTTCCCCTTTAGTGGGTGACGTTTCAGATGTTCCTTAACAGAAAAATAACTGCTTGACCAGGCTGAATAACAAAACCCCCTTTTTGCTCATCTCTAGATCAAAACCAGAGTGCTCCTGTGGACAGACCGGTTATAGCTGTTCCTTTCTAAGGTTCCTTTCTAAGCTTGGAGAAATAATATTGATGTAATTACGAAAGTGGCCAGCAAAGATCGAGTGTCCGAATAGACACAAATACTTTAGCGTGCAGGACACGTTGTGGAGGGGAAGAAGGGGTACAGTACTCTGTGCGTGTGTGTGTGGATTGCAGTTAGGAAAGCTGTGGTTTTCAGGGACTTTCCTTTTAATGAAAAAAAAAAATTATCATTCACCTTTCTTGCTACTGAGCAACACACTGCCATGACTTTTCTTTTATACATAAGCTAGTTTCCTGTTTTGTTTTGCTATATACATTTTTCTTCCGAAGCATGAGGCTTGGATCTATGTACTTGCATGCTTTTTTTTTCATTGGGTAAATAGCAGAGGGAAGGGTGAAAAAGCCTTATATCTGAAAGGCAGTCTCTTTCCCTAATAGAAGAGATTAACTCTCCCTACAAAGCTTTACTCATATCCTAGACAATCACACCTACAACTGCATTACTGTTTTAAAGCTTGTGGTGGATGAAGAGCCAGGTGTATTATGCAGAGAGAGAAAGCAAGTTCCCTGGCCCTATAATACAGGTAACTCCATGTGATGCTACTACGTACAAACCTGCCAGATGTGTTCCTTTACCAGATGCTGTTTCTTGGTTATTTAATGGTGCCGAACTTAAATATCCCATGCAAGTCCCAGGGGGTAGTCAGGTAAATGTGGGAAATTTAGTTAAAACAGTTCAAGGTGCTACTTGAAGGCAGCCTTTAAGTCTTGGAGAGGACTGTGTGTCAGCCATTGAGATTTCTATCTCAAACAAAACCAGCCAGTGATTTCTGTTGCCCTTTTGTATGTTAAATCAGCCTTCAGGAGGGGCTGGGTTTCTCCTGGTGGTCCCCTGTTGTCCAGGAGCAGGAACTGATGGAGTTTGTGTAACTCTTTCAGGACATGCAGTACATGATAAATAGCGAGTAATAAGAATAAAACTGGTCAGTTAAGTCCTCTTCTGCTGGCTAGGTCTACAAGAATGGAAGAGGAGAGCCCATGCATGCCCTGGCTGTATCCCTGGTGAGGGCGGTAGTGACCTCTGACAGCAGCAGGGTTGGGAGGGGACAGGGGAAAAAGGGAGCGCTCTACCAAGGACGTACCTTTTGATGCCACTGGGAAAAACCAAATATGCTAGAAAATTTAAAAATAAAAAAAAAAAAGGGGTGTGTGTGTCCGGCTCTGTTGAAGTTTGAATAACTTTTTCTCACCAGTTGAGTCCTCTGCAGACTCTCACTGGCCGCGCTCCAGCCTGTCGCAGCTGCTCTGTGCCCGGCTGGCACACTGGCTCTTTGTCCGCAGTGCTACCTTTCCTCCTGGAGGAGCCAGCTTTACAGGGCAGGAACCGTGTGCGGAGGGCTGGCGGCAAGCCCTGGCCCTGCCAGTGCTCCCCCGGCCCGCGTGCACCGAGAGCGGAGAGGATGTGTAAGTCTGGATGCAGATGTGAGGGGTTAGGAGAGGAGACCCAAGGAACCAAGCGGAGGCGGAGAGCAGTAAGAGGGACTGGTGGACAGAGAAGAGAGGAAATAAGAGAGTGAAGAGAGTTGTGGGAGCAAAGAATAAAGATAGTTGGAGGAGACTTGGAGGGCCAAAGGCAACAAGGGAATGTGGGGAATTAATGGCTGTAGAGGAAGAGCAGAGGAGAGCTAGAGCACGGAGACCAAAGGGGCTGCGATCATTTGCTTCCCCGTCCCTCCAGAACAAGCTGTCGAGCCCACGGATTCAGTCTGCGCCCTCTTCTCTTGTGAAATCCACTCCTAAAATGTGTGTTTCATCCCTCTCTACTGCCCAACTCACCTGCTCTGTCTGCTGAGGTTTCCTCCATAGTTCTGGCAGTAGATAGCAGCAATGCAATGTGTAGGTACCTGAAACCTCCTGATGGCCCAGATGGGGCTCCACACAATGACATTTGAGGTATTCTTTGTGTGGTTTTTTTGTTTGGTTTTTTTTAATGTTGGTAATGTTAGAGGAATGTAAATATTGACAAGTCATGCTCTGGGAAATGCAAGAAGTCAGGTTGCCTGGGCAACCCTTGCTTGGCCTCCTGGCATGAAGGCATGATGATATAGCCTTTAATAACATGATTACGACCTATTTTTTCCACAGGGCGTAGGATGGACGAATCAGTGCATGGGATGGACGATGCTGTGGGAATGAAGCTGTTGTCTGTTCCTCATTTGTTGCAGAATTTGGAAGGTGTGTAGTGAATGAGGCAGAGGGTTGCAGAAGGAAAGAGGACAGTCTTGGGAAAATGAAGCTGAATGCCTCCTGAAGAGCTGTACTCGTTCCCTGTGTCTGCCAGGGATGTCCTTGTGCAATGATGGAAATTCCCCAGAATCAGGCTCTTCCAGTGCTGTCACTACTCACAATTTCTTCAGTGTCTGTCTCTAGCATGTAATTCTGGGGCTTGATTTGCAGAAAGCTGGAGCATTTATATCAGCACCTACAGGGGGTATCACTGCATGATTTTTCTCATTCTGGACACAATTCCTGTGTATTTTATCTCCCTGCCTGCAAAACAGGAATAATCTTTGTCCTTACTCTTATAAGAAGGTGGTGGAGATGATTTCATTGGTATTTATGAGGTACATGAATATTCTGACAGCACTGTAGGAATGTCTCTGAGGAAACCTATGATTTTGTATTTACTGAGAGGTTTGGATAATAAGGCTGAGGGGCACATGTTGAATGGGAAAGGTAGAGACATCATTAATAGCTGCCCATTTGCTGACTGCAGTGAGCGTTGTGGGAGAAAAACTAATGTGTGATCATCTAATTAAGTGCTGTATCATAATGCGTTTGATACGAGCAATTCAAGGTTGCAGTGGCAACCTTATGTCTGGCTTTTCCTATCTTTTTTTGAATGTAATTAGAAATACAGGATTGAAACAAATTATTGCAATCAGTCCTTTGCTATTATAGTCACCGAGTTACACAGTTGCTCTCAAGAAATGAGCTTCATTTTAAATGCTGTTAGTATTTATGTCCCGTGCTTTTGTTGGAAGGCCATTCCAGAATCCAAATTGGTCTTGTAGTAGGGTACGTTTTAGCATTCAGTTCAAATACACTATAGCTGTCCAGGTTCTTTGCCTTTTTTCCCCTTCCCATTTGCTCCTGTCTGTGACTATCTTAAATCTCTTTTTCTCTCTTCCCATGCCGTGTGAGCAGACAGCAGCCCCGTTCCTTTGCTGAGCTGAAGTTCTCCTCTATCTCCTCTCCTTTTATAAATAGGCTTGCCAAGGCTTTAGCTTCTCAAATATTGATGATCAGAATTGTAAAAGAGCACCAGTATTTCATTGTCTGAATTGCAAATACCTCATGGACACAACAGACTGGTGCCTTCCAGTCACTTGTGATCATGTAGTATATAACCAAGTCCAACGCAGTATTATCTTCCAGCAGAAGCATTTCCCATTAGTCCCTGAGTGTCTTACCTTGTATTTTGCATTTTTTTACTTGCTTTTGCCACACACAGTCTCGAGCTCACCCAGTTCCCGCTGATGTCCCATTTCTGTGCTGTACAGCTGGCAGTGCCTTGCTTTGTCACCAGCAGACTTCATTGGCACATTCCTAAGGTTTGTGCCAAGCTCCCTAGGGAGGTTATTAAACTAGATTTCTTTTTTTCTTGAGAATAAGATGAGTCACCCCGCCACTAACCTCCTGTCATCCGCTTCTGATTTCCATTTTTCTACCCTTATTGCTGTCTGCCCATCAATCAGCTCCTTACCCACCTCATAATTTCTGTATGTGACTTGATAGCCTTCAATATTCCTTTACTATTAGGCTTTTCAAAAATGCAATGTATCAGGCTGATAGGCCTCCATGATTAAAAATAAATAAATAAATAAATGAGCACAAAGGGAGTTCATGGAGACAGAAATCCTGGAAGGTATAAATAACCCTGTGTACCAGTAACTCAGTGTGGCCGGGAGTAGGTTGCTTCAGCTCTGCATTTCAGACCGATCTACCTCCTGCTGCAGAGCTGTCGTGCTCCAGGGATTGATTGAGCCTCTGTGCTGGGCTTCCATAGCTCTTTTCATGTTCAAAGAGCTACTGACAGTATCTTTTAGCAGCCAGAAAAATCCAGCAGAAGTCCATCACCACAGGACACTTGTCATTTTGGACATCCTTTTTCGGCAGCTTGATTTGAGCTTTGTCTATTTTGTCTTTGCCAAGTGATGCAGAGATGGGTGCCTTCATTTGAAGGCTTTAAAGATACTTTCTGATTTTGAAAGCCGTGCTCCTGAAACGCGGAGGATCCCACGAGAATTCAACAGCGTTGGGAGCTGGAAGCTGGTAGGGTTCCCCTCCCCATGAGACTTTTAAAGTCTCCCAATGAATAGTTTTAATTTCCACTGAGATATAAAGAGTTAGCTTGTTGACAGTTTTCCTACTGAGTCCCTGAATAGGAAGCCTAGAGTGTGTGTGGGCTCCGGAGTATGGGAAAACTCATAATGGGCCTCTGAGTAAGTGGATAGAAATATTTTTTTATTTTCCACACTCGCCCTTCTGGTAAATCAGTCAGAACTGAAACGTTTAGTGCAAATTCCTTCTGAACTGGTGACTTCAGTGCAAAATCAAAGAATAGATTGGGGAAAGGGGGAGTTTTCCTGGTGTTATTCCAGTAACTGAGAGCGCAATAGTGTGCTTCCATGGGGTTTTAATAGGCATTGGCTTGACTTCTCTTTTAAGATCTTAATGCTGACCTATAAAGTCCAGACAGCCTAAGAGCTGCCACTCTCCTGATGCCCATCACAATCAGTCAGAGCAGGTCCTTTCATGCAAAGCAGGCTACCTCCAAAAACAGCAGGACACTTAAATGAGAGCCAGTTCTGTGGGTGATTATTTTTTTTGCAAGTCATACAGCTTATTTGTTGTTATCTGAATGATATTTTGATTATTGTAAATGATTGATTTTGGGGTGGCTTTTTTTTTCTGAGAACATCTGACTAGTATATATAGAAATAAAGGATGGAGAAAGTCGCCAGAAAGATAGATGGTGTTGGAGACTTGGAGAGAGTCATTCATCTGAAGCAGGTGACTTAGATTTGGAGTTTAATGTGTCAGAGAAGGATGGAGGAGTAAATAGCTTGTAGAGCCAGAAGGCTTTCAGTAAAAAGTCAGGTGCTGTTTGCATTCTTTGGTGTAAGGTTTGAGGCCAATTTCTTTTTTTCCTTCTTTTTTTTCTTTCTTTTTTTTTTCTTCTTTTTGTTTTTTTTTCTTTTTTTTGGGTGTTTTTTTTTTCTTTCTTTAATCCTTGTAATGCAACTACATCTGGAATCTCTTTTGGGACACTTCCGTATAATGATGCTATGTATCCATGGAGTATAACCCCCATCAGAGCAGAAGCAAGGATCTACTGAAGGGAGACTGCTGCGTGAGGCAGGGTAGAGAAGGGGTGAAATTCCCCTCATGTGGGATCCTTGCTGCAGCTGAAGCAGAGGATGTGTTTGCCAGTTCACATAACCCACGGGCTATTCTTTACGTGAGGGTAGAGCAGCAGTTCAGTGAAAAACAGTAACAGGAATTAGTTCGGAAGGACTGATTTATAAGAAAGGTTAAAAGGGGGCCTGAGTGCACAAGAGAAGGATGCGTGACAATAAATGGAGAACATATGGATTGTAGCAACCCCTAATGTATGAACAAAGCCGGAGTGGAGGGCAAAATAATGTTTGGCTCCACAGAGAAGCGTAACCAAGTTAAGCGTTGCTTCTCTTAATTTTTGTAAGTTGTGGCTCAATAAAGCACACATTGACAATAAAATCTACTTTCTCTTCCCAAAGGAAAAAGTAAAAATGACTTTGAGAAACAAAAAAACCCAAATTAAGAAAATCTGAAGAATATGGCATCAGGGACTGTCTTCTGCTGACAGAGGAGATGTTTTACTTTGACAGGCCAGGTCTGGTCATTCTTAGACAGTTTGAGAGTGAACCCTTATGTCCCCATGAAATCTGTGCAATGTGTGGTGTTTGGGTGGTGATTTTCATTGTTGTCCTTCAGCTGAAATAGTAAAGAGTCATCAACAGCTTTTCAAAACCTTGTGCTGCTTCTAGTGCTTGCTTTGACTTTTTTGCTGTAGAAGGTTTGGCTTGGGCTCAATTATAGGCTTTGTAACTATGTTTTATCTAACTGCTTCAGTTGTTCTGAATTATTTTATTCCCATTTACCGCTTTCCAGAATCTTGCTGCAAAAATCATTTTGACCTTGCGCTTTGAGATTAGGTACCATCTTTTTTATTGCTTTTTTTTTTTTAATGTAGCCCTGATCCATTGCTGAGCCTGCTGAGTGCTCCTGTAGTACAAATATTAATTTGACCAATTTCCTCTTTTGCTCCACCTCTGTTTTTATGCTTTTGTGACCTTCATGCTGCGTAGATTCTGGGGAGAAATGGATATTATCAGATGGTAAGGAAAGTAGTACGGCAATATTCTGCTTAAGTACAATCATTAATGTAAAATACCCTTTGCTGCTTTTCTCAGAAGCGTTCCCTGTAGTTACTCTAGATAGAAGACCAGGAGTGACCTGTAAGCAGTGAATAGCTCAGCTATTTGCATATAAATAGTGTTTCTTTGATTTATTATTTTTATGATACAATTTTCAAATAACAGCGGACAAATGTGTCTTTTGTTTTGTTTGTAAATTCGGGTGATTTATCTCATTCTTTTTCCCCCGCGGCTTGCTTTTATTTTTTCCCTGTCTTGCATCTCTTGAAGAGATTGCTATTCAGTGGAGTAAGACAGAGGTCGGGGCAGGCCAGTGCGGACGACTGAGGACACCCGGGCTAATTGCGTATGCACGAAGGGAACGGATGCGCGGTCCAGAACAGGGCCGCGCTGCCGCCTTTAAACGCAGTCAGCCTAGAAAGCAGCAGTACAAGTCTTTGCCCTAAAAACTAGTTCTAGTCTGGTTTTTGTGAGCTTCTTTATGGACACAGCTTCTTCTGTTTTTACCAGACTTTATGCCCTTGCAGCTGTCTCACTGATCCAGTAGCTTGGAAACAGTGGTTTTGTTGGTATGCTTAGGCAGGTGTTCAGGCTCTAACCTAGTGATATTTGGGAAGTAAGCAGTGCCCTTCATTACTGTCCCATGCCAACAAGCACATCAGATGCAATATTTGTGAGGCTTGTCTGTTACTATAGTATTGCAAAGAAAAGTTAGCTTGCAGCTGCCCAGTGTTTTAAGGACGTGGTGAGGCTTTAGTTCTGAAACGCAAAGACATCACAGCTGATGATGCCCAAGGATTTTTCCTTAAGGAAGTGTCTTCTGTTTAGGACGTCCATCAGAACGATTTTAAATATTTGAAATGTTGAGGGGGGGAAGAGGATGAGCTGACATAGTGTCCTAGCCACTTCTTTCTGAAACTTGGATTTGAACAAACCTCAAAAGATTCCCATGAAAAATGAGTTTGAGCTCCAGTCCTTTCCATGGCTTTTCAGGTGTGCATTGCAGAAAGGCAGCAGGTCTTGTAGCTGCACAAGCACAGTCCTGCCTGGGGGGGGTAAATATTAACAGAATCCTGAAGTTCTTCAGGAAATTTTAATCATGTTTGCTGGAATCAAGCTCTGTACTGCCCCTGTTTTACATACATGTTTCAAACTGGGAGAAGGTTTGGGGTGTGAAGGAGTTCTTGGGCAGTTCTTCAGCCCCAAGAAGATTAAGGGAAGCCTGGAAGAAAAGGAAGAACCTGAGGTGGACTTTAGGCAGGTTATTCAGTGTTTTTATAGCTCCTGTTAGTGTAATCGATAGTGTCCTGCTCTCCAGAACATCCCTCAGAATTTCTGTAGTTCACAAGCGAAGCTTCTCCTTCTCGTTCTCCCCACTGAAATAATAATTTTGATTTGGTTTGTTTCAGAGCTGGAAAAGGAGATCACCAGGAGACCGAAGAAAGTCTGCATTGTTAAAGTGGTGGGAACAAGGAACCTGTGGAAAAACATTGTAGTATTGTGTGTGAACTCGTAAGTCCGATCTCCTTCTGTTTGAATAGCTGTGTGGTTGGTGAACTGGAAGCAGTAATGGGAAATGATGGGAGAGCTCCTCTGTTTCCTAGTGTGGGACCCTTCACTAGTGTCTCTGATAAATGATCCTGGAAAAACACCAGCTGTTGCAGGGAATTACTTTTTATGGCAAACGTGGAGGAACTCATTGGCTGTTTCAGGTAGCAGCACCATGTGTCTTCTCAGGTGTCGTGCTGCAAGTGCATTGCTATCACCAGTGGTCTCGCATGGCCACGTGCTGGTACATGCTCATGCATGCAGACATCTGCTGCTGGCATCCTGGGTGGGATTTCTGAAATCGTTAATGCCACAGGGGCACAAGTTCAAGTTGTTTACATCTGATATAGCTGTGTTGCAGAGGAAGATGTTGCTTGCCAGTAAATACAAGCCTGCTCCCTTGTATAACAGCTGTCCTTGATAGGTCTTCAAAAGCAGATTACAAAGTGCTTCAGCACTCCCAAATCATGTACGGGGCATGCAGGGAGAATGTGTGGTCTTGCACAGAGCAATGTGGTGCTGCGTCCTAAGGCTTCAGCTTGGACATGCTTACGTGGGCAAAACCGGGCATCTGCCTGAGGGTTTGGCAGGTTACAGGCTCTGAGACCTTCTGTCCAGAACTGAGCACCTTGTAAAAGGGGGAAATAGATGGGCTGCAAATTTAGCCTCTAACCAAACCCAACTTCTGGGAGGGCAGCGGCAGTGGATTTTCTAATTTTTCGAGCTTATAAAATGCCCATTTGAGTTCCTTTTGTGATTTTTTTCAAATGGGAGGTGGGGAGAAGAATGGAAATCCCCCATCCTCTGCTCTGTTTAGAAGTACGTAGCTCTCCTGTGGCTTTTTCTTCATCACTTCAGGGCCCTACTCTGCAGCCTTCACTCCTGTTAACAGGCTCATGGATCAGTCATAACCCAGAGAGGATAGCCCCTGTGCTGAGCAGATAGTCACTCAGAGGCACACGGACGTCAGGGGTCAGTGTCCAGCGTTATCGGTTGCAGAACCAACTCTGGTTTTATGGGTTTTGTGTCTGTCTCCCACCTACCAGTGGGTGACTCCCTCTGTTCTGAAACAGTGTTTTCCTCTTAGGCTGAGCTGGTGGATTTAATAGCCACTGTTAACTGTATTTGTGAAAAATGTTTACGTGGGGAATTCTCCCCTTCTCCCTCACCCTTTTTAATTACGCGCATTTGGAAATTCCCTAAACCAGAACTGGGCAGCCCAAAGAATAACTTCTGGCAATAGCACACGGAGGCTGTTTGCCATCCAAGTAGAGTGTGAAGCAGATGTGTGTTTGAGGAAATAGCTTTCATGTTTGTTTTTAGGGGGTGGAAAAAAAAACCTATTTAATTTTAATTCTGTTATTCCTGTTAGATGGGGCTGTGCTAAATTTTAGTAGTGTGGAACATGGAGAAGGAACCTTTTACAGGGAATGATAAGACATCGAGGGAGATAAATGTATTTAGTTTTAAAAGCAACTGTTCTGAGCTGCTCAGCAAGTTAAGATAATAGAGTAATTCCTGGGGAAGCAGGCTGGAAAGCAAAGTCCAAATGATACATGAATTTAGTTTATAGGTCATGGCCTAAACAACAACTTCAGCGAGTGTGTTTGCATGCACAGAAGAGAAAGAGAGAAGATACGCACTGGTTAACTCTGCCCTCTTATTAATATTGTTTTGCTGATTAATATTTCTCTTATGGGAGGAGTCAGTTATAATCTAGATATCCAAAGCAAATTACATTCTTGTGTAACAGCAAGTACTTGTGCTAGGTTTTTATCGGGGGAAGGTGTTTGGTATTGGGGGTGTATTTCTGAACTATAGCATTGATTCACAAGACCACAAGAGAAATTCCCCAGGCCCTGGGCTGTCGTGCACTCAGCGATTGTGTATTCCCCCAACTGTTTCTGTGCTTATATTAATATCCAGTTTACACTGACAGAGCTTCAAATTCCTGACCTTCAGGAGGATAGAGGTGTATCAGTGTAATGTACCTGCCATTCATTTTTTGGAGACCTGGATCTGTGCCTGCCACTCTGTCAGGCACAATTAATTGGTGACATGAGGTTTGTCTGGTCTAAATGCCAGGGCTATTTGTGCTGCGATGGGGGCAGTTGGGAGCACTGACCTCCCGTAGCAGCTCTGCTGCAGTTTTGCACCACGTCAGGGGTGACGCTGGGGCTTTTCATCTGACTTCTGTACTTCCAATCCCCTGCTCTTCCTTCCTTTCTTCTCTTTTCCTTTCTCTTTTCCTTTCTCTTTTCCTTTCTCTTTTCCTTTCTCTTTTCCTTTCTCTTTTCCTTTCTCTTTTCCTTTCTCTTTTCCTTTCTCTTTTCCTTTCTCTTTTCCTTTCTCTTTTCCTTTCTCTTTTCCTTTCTCTTTTCCTTTCTCTTTTCCTTTCTCTTTTCCTTTCTTGGGGGGCTGGGGGGGACAGGAGAAAGAGGAGTGAAATGGAGTGGCAAGATGTTCATCACTGGCATCACAAAGAAACTTTTGAAAGAAGGGGAGACACATTGCTATGAAGGGTGGTGTAAATGTGTAGATTGAATTAGGGCTTATTGTTTCATAATTGTAATAATCATTGCAGCACATGTGACTTCAAATACTCATTTCTAAGGGGTTTTCAGTTGTAACAGGCTAAGTTGGGAAGTGAGATGCAATCTTTAGTATGACCAAATGCCACAGGCAGACGGGTCTTCCTGGAAGACACATCTGTATTGCGCAGTGTTTTGCTGTCCAAGCACACAGGCTGCAGCAGCACTGGCTCTGTGGCTGCCAGTGGATGCACTGGGAACAGAGAGATGTCCTTCTCGAGCTAAGGGAGTTCTCAAATACACTGGGAAAACCAATCACGTACTAGGAGTCCTTGTAAAGTTGCTCATACCCCGATCGTACCACGAGCAACAGCTATATGAATAAAGACAGTAGATTGCAAATGTCTGGTTGAATAGAGAGGTTTTTCTTTTGCTTCTTTTGATCGTTGCTTATTTTTACAGTGGCACCTAGAAGTCTGAGACGAGTCTTTTTGCATTAGGTGTTGTATTCCTGCAGCAGAAGAAATTCTTCCTGCATTAACGTGTTCCTACATTGAATTACGTTGCAGTGCGTGGCTGCCTTCTCAGCAATGATCTCCTCTTGCCCTCTCTTGTCTCCCCTAGGCTGACTGGTTACGGCATACACCACTGTTTTGCAAAAAGCATGATGGGGCACGAAGCGAAGATGGCAATTACCCACAACTTCTATGCGGACTACTACACCATGGCTGGGATTGCCCTGGCATCCTGCCTGGCCATGTGCCCGGTGGTCGGGTTTCTGGGGAGAAGAGGAGGACTCCTGCTTTTCATGATCCTTACAGCCCTGGCATCGCTTCTGCAGCTGGGCCTTCTCAACTGTAAGTTGGAGTCAAGAGCTTTTCAGGACCACACAAGTTTGACATGCAAATAAGGGAGCAGGAAATATTAGCATTTCCTTTGCCTTTCTCAGATTTGACATGCCGTACACCTGCTTAGTTTAAGAAGCTGAATTTGTTTGAAGGATCCCCCAAACACTTGTTGTCTTAGGTTCATTAACAAAAGCCATTGTGTTCTGGATGAGTCCCCATGGTGAAGCTCATGGAGCATTGGTGCTGCTTCTAAGACTGTCACTTAAAAACAAACAAACAAAAAACGCTTTTAGTTTTGTTTCAGTGAAATAGCCTCTGGGAAAAGAGCTGGGTAGGGATTGGGAAGGGAAAACTTTCCCACTTGAGTCTGCTTCTCAGATGGCCTCTAAACCAAACAGATGTTAAAGCAGTAGGTATATGTCCTCTGCCTGCTCTAAGCATCTTGCAATGTGCAAGTAATACACAGCTAACATGGAAATATGCAGCTGAAAGACTCTACTTTTAACATGGTGTGTATGTATAGACGATGTGAACATATACACATGATTTTGTGAGGCGACACAGCTTTTCAAATGGGTTGTTCCTGCCAAAAGCAAGAGTGTCCCACCTCCTCGTTCGCAGGCAGTGACCTTTCTCTGGCCCTTTTGAGCTGCTTCAGCTATTAAAACTGCTAAAAAGGGAAATACTCCCTTTTTTTATTTTATTTCCTTGTCTTAATTTTTTGTTGGTTGAGGAAGGTGAACTTGATGGATCAGAAAGGTGTTGAAACACAGCGAAGGTGGGATGTGCTTTGCCCCTCTCACAGTTGCCAACTGTTCAGCCCCTGTCCCACGAAACCTCACCCCAAGGAAGGAGGAAGAGGGTTGAGACATGCTTTGGACAAACTGGATACGAGACAAACACCAGAACACTGGTTGTTGCTGGTTTTCATTTCTAAGTTTAGAAATAATTAAGGGCTTTAATGAGAAAGAGTTTTTTGCATTGAGGATGGAAAGATTTCACATTCCCGCATGCTGAAGGCAGCCCCGAGCCAGCAAGAATTGTCCATATTTACAGACCGCGTTTCCTGAAAGCGTTTACTAAGTTAACCTTTAGCGAACAAGCTATTTGTGGGAGTGTAGGAGGGAAACAGGGAACTCTTTCATGACATGGGGGAAACTCCAAAATCATGTGTGTTTGCTCCCAGCCTGGCACAGATGTCTACATGCCCTTTGAGCATACGTTTACCATGTCCAGCAGTCTCAACTGAGAGCGGGAGAAGCCCCCGGCCCCACCTCATCCCCAGCCTGTTGACAGACTGTGACCATTCACATGCAGATGCACACTGAGCGTGTGTGCGACCTCCCGAAAATCCATGTTCTTGTGGTGGTGTCCATCAGGGTCTCTCTACACTAGATTCATCTAATATTTTTTTTTAAGGATGTCAGATGTTTGTTGAGGCTGTTGAGGTAGTAAATATGCAATTGCTTAGTGGAGAGAAAGTGTGCCAGAGCCATTAGTCTGTTCCAGAGCCATGAAAATCTGGTTGCAGTTTTTCAACAACAAAAAAGGGGTGAGGGAGGTGGGGAGGAGCACCCTGTAGGAATCATTACAACCTTTTCCATAATGGGTTTAGGTGATTTTGTGAGCAAAGTTGCTAAAACTAAGAGCAGCCTTGGGCTCTAGGTGCGTTCTGCTACGTTGGCACCTACACTTCTCTCAGTGCCATGCACCCGTCAGCCTTCCCCACTCTGCCCTTGCCCTTTTCTTTGTGAGGAGGGAAAGGCAGCCTTGAACTTCAGAGCAGCTCATCTCCCCCTGCTCTAGACCATGCCCCCCTTCTTCCTCAGAAGAGTTAGACAGTGTTTGGAGAGAAGCAGTGACCCTGCCGATTATGAAATCTGTTACAGCCTCCTGCGTGTTTTAGGTTAGCATAATTTGGGTGTAATTAGCAAACGAAATCAGAATTTGAGGAGGAGGGTGAGAGAGGGATGGGAGCATTCTCCATCAGCAGCAAACCTGCGGCAGACCTTGAGGCTTGCTGTGTTTGGCCCTTCCTCCAGACCTCGGGATGTCACTTGGGATGTCACAGGAGCCTAGTGGGAGATGACCAGCAGAGCTGCGCCCAGCTTGTGCCGCTGCCCTTCCCTTGCTGCCCAGTACTGTCGTGTGCTCCTTTACGTTTAGGACGCATGGCAGCTGGTGGCTAGCGTGACACATGGACCACCAGCTCAGGGTTTTGGCGAGCAATAGGTCTCCCACCAGTGGGACAATGCTGATGCCCAGAGTTTTGCTCTCTAACTAAAGCTTCTGTTAGCCATTCCCTTGGGGCTGCAGCATGAGGGCGGTTTCTCTTCTCCCCCTTCGTTAATGACAAAGAGGCCTTTGTGTTAATCCCAGTGGTAATTCTGGGGCTCTTAAAAATGCTTTACTGCTGCGTTTGTTATCTCTGTCTCATTAGCATGCTGTCCTCCAGCTGAAAGGGGCCTGGAAATGGCATCTCCTATCTGGTGGCCACAGGAAGATGTGCCAGTGGTGGCTTGGGAAAGGAGAAGTGAATGGGGGGCTAGGGTGGCGTGATTTATGGTGATTTACCATTTTTTTTCCCTTTTCTTTGGATGGATAAATATGTAACAACAGTATGTTCTTGTTTTCTCTCCCTCTCTCTCTTAATTTTATTTTACTCTGACTTCTGTGGTCTTGGATCCAGTGATCGGAAAATACAGTCAACTTCCAGACTCAGGTATGGTTTACAGACAAGTCTGCGTCATGCAGGAAGCGTTCCTCTGGGAGCGGGTAGATCCGAAAGGCCAGGGCCAAAGCACCCAGAGTGGAGCTGCCACCACAGAGGGGTGCAGAGGGAAAGCCCACTTCTACACAGTGCCTTGGGACCCCGCTCATAGGCAGGCCTGTTTGTTTATATGCAGTCTCTCGGTGTAGCATCCCCTCGACATAGTCTGACTCACCTCTGCATGTCAAGAGAGGGTGCAGAGGTCCCCCAGGGTTTATTTTTAGATACGGGGCAAGGCTTTCTCAGAAAGTCTCCTTCTCAGAAGCAACATTCCCAGTCGTTTTTTTCCAGAAAGATCTGAGATGCCAAAGTCCTTTCTGATAGGGGGACTTAGGCACCTTAGAAAATACTTCCCTGGGCACCTTATCCCAGCCTGAAGTACTATAATAGCAATGCAGTGACAGGGTACAGGGGAACAAAATTTTCCCTTCTGTATTTGATTTAACGGACCTGTCCTTGCCCAGCTTTTCCAAGGTCTGTTCTGCTGAGCAGTCACGACTCCCTGGGGGGTCAGTGGTGCAGCCTCACCCGCTATGCAAGAGTTGCCAGGGAGCCTCACAGACCCGTAGTTTGCAAGGTGCCGCACTCATGTCCTTATCTGCTGGCAGTATTTGCTCTCTCCCCCACACTTGGGGTGCATTGCAGAAAGGGCTTAGCCCTGAGCAGGCTGTAGCACGTTTCAGAAGTTGTAACCTAAGAGCTCCCAAATACCTTTGCTCTCCTGAGAGCTGACATAGTCAGCAAGAACAAAAGCAGGTGTTACTTTTCATTGAATCCAACCCAGAAAATATACCTGCTTGGGACTGCAGGCGGATGAGCAGCCCTTTCTCTGGGCAGATCTTGGGACTTGGCTGGAGGAAGCTGGGGGGCATTGGCTGCAAAGCTCCAGCCCCTTCCCCAGCGCTCCTGTTAGGCATGATGTGTTCCCCTCGTATGGCACAATAGTCTCTGTGAACAACGTGGCCTCCTTGCTGGCCAGGACGGACTGCATAAGCTTGTACAACCCTGGATTAGATATCCCGCCCCTGCCCGCAGAAGGTGGCGAGCAGGGATCAACTCAGGGATGTGTTGTCATCATGGCCAGGAGACAGTTTCCTTTATCTTTGTTTAGATTTACTGGGGTTTCTCCCTGTGCTTGATAGACACTGCTCCCAGAAACCTTGCTGCCCTCCAGCCGTGAAATGATTGAGCAAACAGCCTTGTTGGGCACGGTGACTTAGGGGAGTGCTTCACCGTCCTTGGCATTGGCTTTTCTCTCCCAGAGTTGTCAGGCAAAGGCTGTCAAGCTGGGGGTTACGACAGAGTTTGCAGACTGATCACGTGCAGGATCAGTCACATGCTTAGCACGGAGATGGAAGCACTTTTATTTCTTTCCCCTCTTGTCCTGCGAGCCTCTCCAGCGCCTAAGCCACCGAGCTGTACCAGATGTTTGGCAGCTTGATGAACACTGCCTGTCAAACGTGGGAGGGAAGTGGCTGGTGCCTAAAAGACTGCCCAAATATGTGTTTTTTCTTGGGTTTTACCTTTTTGTGGTGGCTGGGCATAAATAATTCGGAGATTGCTGCCATTTGTGGCATGACATTATGATTTTTTTTCACGTATGTTTGTGTCTCGGGTGCTTGGGGAATGGATTTTATAAATACCGGTTTTAAATTACTATTACAAAAATGACTCAATCTTCTCTAGGGAGAATGAGTAACATAAACCTGTTTTCTTGTTTTCTTCCTTGGAAGTTTGGCCTCATTCTCACTTTTTATGAACACACTGACAGGTATGAGTGACAGCGTCAAAGACAAATTCTCTACCGCGTTTTCCATCGTGGGTATGTTTTCTTCGCATGCCGTTGGAAGCCTCAGCGTGTTCTTCTGTGCTGAAATCACACCCACAGTAATCAGGTGAGACATTGGAGCCCCCCTCTTCAAAGGATGGGGATGAAATTATCCTCATTTAATTGATAACTGGCTGTGTAGCTTAGCCCATTGTATGGGAAGGGAAATCCCCCATAATTGGAGACCTCGCAGCAATTTTTGGGCCGCTCTTTAATTTAATGTCACTGCAGTCAGTCTGCCTAAGTAAATGCCTGTCTGTAGACAGAGGGGCTTTGTTTCCGATGGCTCCACCTTGTGTCCCATCGTGGTGACTATCAGCAGGCCAGGCATCATATGAATTGCATTTGTTTGCAGTGCGGTATGGTCTTAAATACTTAGCTGAACCAGATAGTGCAGTAGAACATGGTTATCGCTTCGCTTACTCTGCTGGATTTGTACAAGCAGTGACCATGTGAGTCTACAGCTTGATATTAAAAGAAAAATTCCACGAGGGTGCAGAGGAGGACATAGGTGCAGGCAATCCCTGCCTCCACAGAGCAGGTTAATCAAGCCAGCTGTAGGGGTGCTTCGGTGGAAAGGAGGTGTTGCAACGTGTGGTGTTAAATGCTTTTAGTGCGTATAGGTGCTCTGCAAGTCTGCCTCTCCTACAGCAGCACCAGTGGGAGTGGCCCGCCTTTATTGCGGAGAAAGTCATCTTTCTCTTTGCACCCAGATCTATCTTAGCAGAGGCTGAAAGTTTTTCTAAAGAGGATCGCTTTCATCCTGGGCAATAGTAGAAATCAGGCAGATGATCTTCGCTGGAGAGCTTCCCATAAAATGTCTTTGTGTAGTCAGGTTTTTGTACCATTTTATGTATTCACTGTTATCTTCCACAGCACAAAGGTTGTGCTTTTGTGTTCTGGATTATGCTTTCAGCAATGCCACAGCAATTCAGGAGTCTGCCCTGACTCCATTGAATTTCCCAGGAATGTCGGTCATATGGGTGGGAGGGAGGGTGGAGGGAAGAGGATATTCTTTTTTTTCTTTTTTTCTACAAACTATAAGCCTTTTCAATAACGCTGCACAAGTATTATAGCAAAACTGTCAGCTGAGTGGCCAGAGCCTCCTTGATCTGTGGCCTTTTCTTCCAAGCTATCTGACTTGTGAATGTATTTTACAGATAACGTTATTTCCACAGGGAAAGGCAGTGTGAGTGGTGAGGAGATTATATAGCAGCCCGAAACACTAACAGCTATTTACTTATGTGCATGTCAGTCAGTTTGGTGTTTTTATGCCTCTTTAATTTTCTCCTTGTCTCTGTTTGGAAGACATATAGATAAGGAATTGGCCACATCAACCAGAAGAGAATCTGCCAAGTAGGGTCAGATGTGCAGTGTGAACTTAGCAAGCTTTTTTCCTTAAATCACTTACGTTGCTACAGAGAAGAGGACAAAATCCTGGCTGGGAGCCAAAATTCTGCTTCCCCGACTCTGCTGGCTGACGCCAGGCGAGTGACAATAGCTGGATGTGCCTCAGGGTCCCCGTTTATTAATAGGGATGATGACACTCTGCAGCGCTTTGCGGTCCTACCACCGTGAAGCTCTTGATAAGATCCACTCAGGGCTGTAATTAGGAGGTGGAGTTTAGGACGGTGTGTAAACCTGTCTCAGGCAGAGGTGTGGTTAAGTTGCCTTGTGTCTTGTGTTTCGGTGGGATCTGGCTGCTCCTTCATAACCTGTTCTCCACAATACTGCCTCAGATGCCCTTTACTGTTTCAGACCATCTTAATATGCTTTTGGTTGAATCTCGAGGAACCTTAAGGAAAAGGGAGGCAGAGAGAGCGCTGGGGCCATCTCTGGGGTTTCCCTGATCAGATCCTTTACCTGTAATCCCTCATCCCTGAGGGACAAAAACAGCACTGCTGTTATCGGGGTAGCAGTGGCATGAAAGAGAAGCCGTAGCACCCGTCCAGCTCTACTGCTGTGGTGTTGAGATGAACGGTTACAGCAGTGTAGGAGGAAAACAGCCTTTTTCATCCCCAAGAGGTGCTGCCTGCTGCAGAAACACAAAGGTCCCACGCTGTCACATGGCACAGAGGGTCCTTCGTACCCTTGCACTGCACCCCGGTCTCCTGGCGCTAGGTAGGAGGGCTTCACCAGGAACTCCCCTTCCTTGTACTGGGGGCTTCAGTACAGAGCTCCTTCCAAATGCTGAATTTAAGCACTAAGTGGCGCCGATAATCCATCTCTAATAATCTTGACGGGAGCACCACTGCAGTCTGCACGGCTACTAAATAGAAATAGGCTGAGGAAAGCATGGTGTGTCCTCTCCCCACCCTCTGCATGCTCGGTTACTACCAAGTGGAAGAGATATCTATTTTTTTTCTCTCTGTGTCCTGCTTTTGTGCCCACCCAGCCAAAGAAATGAAGAGTGGGCAGTGATGGCCAAATTAGGAGCTTTACCCATCAATAGCTGTCTCAAGCCAAATTTCCAGTGGGGTACAGTGCTGTTTACGGGGACCTGAACCAGGCCTGGCTTTTCAAAGGTGGTGCCTTGCCCCATGAGGCCAAGGGCGTCCTGGTGCGTTACTGAAGCTCTGTCCTGGGGCTGAGTGCACAACAGGGTTGCTTACACACAGGAAAGGCAGGGAAAAACCGTGGAGGTTTTCAGGGAGTGACTTCAAGAAGTGGCTGAGCTGGCTGAGTGGCTGGTCTGAATTCAGTGTTGGCCCCACTTTGTGCAGGAGGCTGGAGTAGGTGCTCTCCCAAAGTCTCCTCCAGCCCGAGTAGCTCTCTGGCTCTTTTGTACTCTGAGCCATGCTGCATGTCGACCCGTTTGCTCGAGACAGACAAATGGCCATCCGAAGATAGGATTAACATTTCTCTGCTCCCCTGAGCAGTGCTGAGAAGGGCAAGTCCACTTTCTTAGGTTTAGCCTGGTTTGAGCAAAGAATATCAGTGAGGATGTTTTGCTGCTCTCTGAAAAAAGACTGCGGTAGCGAGCAAGGAAATTCTCCCCCGTGAACAGGGAGGCCCTTTCTGAGGACAAAATTTTGGACCATGTCAGGACGGTAAGCCTCACGCAAACCATCCAGCCTTGCTGCCGCTGGGCGAGCAGGGGTCGGGGAAGTGGCTCTGATCACCCGTGGGGCTGTGCTGTGGGAAAGCCTCCCAGGCGGAGGTGCAAGGGGAGAAGCTGGGGCTCGTCGTGGATGCCAGCAGCCCTCGCACTCCCTCCCTTGGCTCCGCTCTGCACCTCGGAGCGCGTTTGAAGTACAGACGCTGGCCCCCTGCCGTGGGAGACCTTGTACTGAGGAGTGGTGCCCCAAAACACCCTGAATGTTTTTGGTTTCCACCTGCTGCCCCATGACGCCTACAAAGACAGTGTGAAGTATGAGGGTGCTGCCTCTCTTGTCCTGTACCCGTTTTCCTGATGTGCACGTGAACAACAGAAAATGCCTGACGGTATTTTCAGTTTGGTTTTGGTTTGGGGTTTTTTTCATATTTGCAGTATAGTCAAACATTTAAAAAAATCTTCTAGGACGCATACCAAAATGTATTTTCAAGCCGCCTTCTGCCAGGATTTGATGGCGCTGGATAAAGTAACGCCGGCTCTAATTACTGACGTCATATGGAAAAACTTCTTTTTCCCCCTCCAAATCTGAAGCCGCTTGACCCGTAATGACAGAGCCGTCTTTGTTGTTGCCTTTTCCTGTTTCCTTTCAGCTTGCTTGATATCCTTCTACAGTGGCTTTTAAAACTCACCTCAGGTCCTTCTCGGGGGTTGAGATACAATTTAGCTGTAGCAAACACTGATGTAAATGAGCCGGGCTTCTGTTGCTCCGGAGCCAGCTTGGAGAGTGATTTGCCATGCATTCGGGGCTGGTTGTGTCGATTGCTCATGTGAGTGTATTAATGAAGTTGCAGGGAGGCCAGCTGCACAATGGCCGCATTCAGCTGGGTTTCTAAATTGCCACCGGAAAGCTGGCAAGTTTTGGGGAAATCACTGTTGTCTGTGAAGGATGCTCTGCCGAGTCTGGAGAATTAGAAGGTACAGATGTGAATTTTTGATCCAGTCAGTGTCCCAAGAGCATCTTTTGAAATCTGTGCTTGCTGCCCTTCAGCTGTCAAGTAAGCAGCAGTGGATTTCGGAAAGGATTGGGTGAAGATTAGCTTTAACACGGTGGTTGGCTGAGTGAATTTGGCATTTTGTAGGTTTATCGTGCTGTGATTTCTAGTATGCTCAGTAGTCGATGAAACTTTTTTTCCAAGTAGTTGATGTAAAGCAGTTCATTGGCCTTCTGCAGTTGTCTTCTGTAAGGTCCGGTTATCGTTAATAATTACATCTCTGACATTGGGCCAGGAACTGAAGCACCTGAGCCCATCTGATCACCAGAGGGTTTGGGAATAGATGGCATCTCCCAGAGGACCCGCAGAAAGCGTGCTGCCCAGCCGAGCTTGGTGGGGGAGTGGGGAGCAGGGTGCCAGCGATTTAAGCTCACGGGGAGACCTCCCTCTGCAGGCAGCAGGGTCTTTGGAAAATGAAGGACAAGCTGCCACTCTCAGAGATTTTGCTAAAACGAGTCACTTGAGGGTGACGCTCCACTGGCCGGAGACCTCGGTCATGCCGCAGCAGGAGGAGGGAATGGTCTGCCCCAGAGAAACGCCTGTGGTGCCGCTTCTGTGCGGGGTCACCCAGCAGGGACAGGGCCCGGGAGCACGAGCTGTGCCTCAAAACGAGGTGGGCGTGCGCACGTGGCCGGAGGTGTGCCAGGCCTGCCTGCGCCAGGACCTGGAGAGGCGTCGATGAGCAAGACGAGGAATTGCAAGAGAGGTTGCTTGCATAGCCAAGCATCAGGAGAGAGCACTGAATTTGGCTTGCACAAGCGACTTCCATGCTTGCGACTGGAGGAAGATGAGGTTATTTTCACACTTTTTTTTTTTTTTTTTTAAGCTGTAATGTGTTTTCACTGGTTTTTGGTGTGCTGCATGTATGATCTCAAGACACAAGCACACTGCATTTAATAAATAAGCATTTCTGTGATAAAGAATATTTTATAAAGTTACTTGTTTATAATTTAAGCATTTCAGCAATGCTAACCTTTTCGTAACCTTTCTGTGATACAAGAATACACGAGAAGAGCAAGAAAGAGTGAAGTGAGGGACCTACCTCAGCTTGTACAGTGAATTAAGAGGAGGTCTCGGAAATGAATCCCAAACTCTTGTTCTCCTATTCTGACCACTAGCTATGCTATCTTCTTTTTCTGAAAATTATGCATTTTATTACAACATCAGTGTGTTGAGAAGTTCCAGCCACAACATGTTTTTATGGAGGAAATATTTCAGCACTCAGCGTTTGGTATAATGGATCGAGGCAGTGGCCTGTAAAGTCTAATCTCCTGCCCTCCACTGCTGATTGATGCCAGATACTGTAGAGGCAGCCAAAACTGACTTCTGCACCTACTGCTTCTTGGTGTGTCTTGTCTAAGCTGGAGAAGGCAGGCATGCTAAGCAAAATGTGGTTCTCCCTCACTGAATATGGGAATACTTGGAAATGGGAGTACTTTATAGAGGGCTGTCTACACACTCAGGTGATAAAGCTCCTCCTCTTCTTATGTGGGGGCAGTTATATGGATGTGAAAAGATACTTAAGTGAGTATAGTTGTTTCCCCACACTGAGGCAAACAGGCAGCAATGATCTACAACAGCAAAGCAACTCCCTACTGGAGTAACTGTGCAGTATGAAAGCTGTGAACAAACTAGGTTTGCCTTAGAGATTTCGGACGCCCGGGTGCGTGCCAGGCAGGGAGGTGGTCTGGGGGACCCGTCAGGGCTGTGGGCCCCCCAACCCCAGTGCCGATGGGGCTGCGCTGGCAGGAGCGGGCTGTGGGGCCGGGCTCTCACTCTGCTGTGTTTGCAGGGGAGGTGGGCTGGGGCTGGTCCTGGCCAGTGCGGGCTTCGGCCGCCTGACCGCCCCCATCATGGAGCTCCACAACCAGAAAGGCTACTTCCTCCACCACGTCATCTTCGCCTGCTGTACGCTCATCTGCATCATCTGCATCCTGCTGCTGCCGGAGAGCAAGAACCAGAACCTGCCCGAAAACATCCCAGATGGGGAACATTACACCCGGCAGCCCCTCCTGCCGCACAAGAAGGGGGAGCAGCCCCTGCTCCTGACAAACTCTGAACTCAAGGATTACTCCGGCCTCCACGATTCGGCAGCTGTGAGCGACGGGATCTCAGAGAACACCACTGCCAACGGGATGAAGTCGATGTAACCGGGTGGATTTTTTTTTCCTTCTTTTTTTTTGGTTGGGTGGTTTTTTTTTCCCTTCTCCTCTTTCTTTCGTATTTTATTTGATGCTGTTGTGCAGGAGGAGCAGCACTTTGGGCAAAGGTGTTTGCACAGATTTTACAAACCAGTGATGGAGCAGACACAGACTTGGGGGAATTCAACTCTGCTGCTAAAGCAACTTTTGGCATCTTCAACTGTTGTGCAGATTGCTCTTGAAAAAGTTATGGGGGAAAAGACTCATCTGGGAAAAGACCTGGCCGGAGGGAGCCCTTCAGAACTCTTTTTTTCCTGCCATTAAATACGTATATTTATTTTGATTTATTCTCAAGAAGCACTTTATTTCCTTTTCCTTTCATAGATCACAAAAATGAAGCCATCTTATAATAAGAGGTGCAGCCATTCCAAGAAAGAAACCGTGGGGGGGTTGTTTTCTGTTTTGTTTTTGTGTTTCTTTAAAGGAAAGAGGGATCCACTGCAAAGTTGAATTGACTGAAATTTAGACTTGTGCAAAATTCTTGTGCCTGTCTAGAAAGTCCAAGCGCCCAGGTTGCCTGCTGTGTTTGTATACACCAAAAAAAAAAAGAAAAAAAAAAAAGAAAAACCTGTTGTGACTCTGACTGCATTTTAGGAAGCTTATGTTTGTTTTTGTAGCCCATGCGCACTTAAAAGTTACTTTCTAAATTAGTACTGGGGTTTTTTTCACCGAATGCAGTGAAGAAAATCCTACCTAACCAAGCTGATTTTTCAACGAGAATCAGCCTTCTGCATTTTAAGAGTCCATTAATCTATTTTGGACGGTTCCCGCTGGTCTTTAATAGTAATATAGATGATGTAAGTGATTTGACCAATGATGCAAAAATTAGTTTTTCCAAGAATGGCTTTAATTACCAGGCGGCCCAGAATCTCTTGATTGACTGCTCCAGGAGAAGAGCATAGACCAGCAGGGACAAAAAGTAAGGAGCGTGGGCTACGATCTCTACTTTTATTCCAAAAGGCAGCGCGGCTGGGATTCCCGCTCCTGGGAAGTGAGTGCCCTGGCACTGCTTTGCCTGTTTTTAGAACCAGGGTTTTTGTTTTCAATTTAAGTGGACAAAATGCTTAAGTGACTGTCGGAAAGGAATGAATTGATAGCCTGTGAATAATGACTTACAGTTGGCTGTCCTGGGGCTTTTAGAGATGTTTTCTGGTTCTGACCCAAGCATATACAGTGAACTCACCCAGATTTCCCCCCTTCCCCAGCTGCTCTCGTAGGACTTCCATTCAGAAAAAAAAAAAGTTTACTTAAATTGGATGGATCCTACTCTAGGCTAAGCAAAGCGAACACCCAGTTTGTCTCTTACTGTGCAGATGGCACTTTGATAGTGGCCGCCTGACTTCTCTCCTCCAGCCCCCAAACCATTTCCTTTGGCCATCGGCTTCTGGTTCTCACTGTGAATATCGTGAGGATCTAGTTCAATGCAAGAACTTTGTAAACAAACAGCTTTCTTGCATTGTAGTTAACCTCCCTGCTCTCCCTCCCTCTTCTCCTTTCTCAGGCCATCCATTTGTGATTGCTCAGTAGTGCAGACGTTCAAACAACCAGAGCAGCAGGATGTTGATGTTGTATTGAGTGTCCATATGATTGCCACTTTGTTTGATGTACATCTTGCGTTCGTACGCATGGAAAGCGCTCATTTGCACTTTCCTCCTCTACCTTCCCTCCCCCTTTGCTGTATCTTTCCTCTTCTACCTTCCCTCCCTCCTTTGCTGTATATATTGTCGATTAACTACTGTACCTAACAATTTCCATCCTCTATTAGGCTGCCGATGTCCTCTTACAGGCCCAAATAAATCAGAGATACGTGCTTCCCAGCAGGCAATGCAGTAAGTAGCGCGGCCTCAGACACTGACGCGTGCAAGGGGACAGGTAGACCTGCAGAAACGACAGAGATTGTTGCGTTCAGAGTAACAACGTTGTCCTAAAGCTGCTAATTTTTGTACAGAGGATGCGGACATTCAGGTTCTTCTTGAGCCTGGTAAGAAACACTGGACCAGTTGATGGTAGTTTTGCCCAAAGTTACACTACTGGTTTTTTTCACCTTTGCTAGACTTGCTGTGACAGCAAGAGCCCAATCTTCCTTACACTCAAGTTTTATTGTCGAGCTTGAGCACGGCTGCTTCTCTTTTTGTTCTGCGCTGAGACTTCTGCAGTCTGTGTTCACCTAAGGAAAAAAAAACCCAGGCCTTCCCCATTCATGCAGTATTCACGTGCCAAATTTGTGCAATAACTTTTGCCTTTGATATGAGATGCTTGTTGCAAGCCACACACATTGGGCGGGGGGGGGGGGGGGGGGAAGCGGGTTCACAACAAAAAATTGAAGAAGCAAAACAAGCCTTCATGGAAAAGGGCCTGAAAGCGGGGGAGCAGGGGCGAGCGCAGAGGCGGAGAGCAGCGTCCTGCCATCCATCACGCCATGGAGTCAGCGGCTCCTTCGTTCGTGGTCTCTGTGCGTGTGTGCTCAAGCTACGGTATGGCTCTTGTAGACCGTCCACAAGCCTATCAAACCGGCTGCTTCCGGCACTGTCAGCGGTCCTGCTGTGCTCGCCGCTGTTGTCCACAGCACTTTATCGTTTCCTATTCTGGTGGTTGCTTTCTGATGACAGACGGGCCCAGGGAAGAGAATGGTTGTTTAAACATATCAACATTTATATAGTAAACAAACTAGGTGACAGGAACAAGCAGCGATTTTTTTTTAAAAGTCTTACGGAATTGTCTTGATTTGCTGCTTTTTTGGGTTTTTTGCCTGAAACCAGGTAGTCGGTACTGATCTTCTGCAACGTGGGGATCCCCAGCTTCTTAAGTTGGTCTGGCCCTCTGCCTCTGTCATGACAATAAAACACAAACTAATTTCCTGCTTTGGCAGCTCCAGTTTTGCTCCTTTTCCTGAAAAGATGAACACCTCTGTGATGATTATTTTTTTCCACACACGCTCACAGAGTTGGAAAGCTTTTGCTAAGCCTATCTTGTGTGGAGGAGTCGGGTACCAGGTGATGCAGCAGGGCAGAAAGGAAACGCGGAGATGCTTACTCTGCTCTGCCTAGTCCTGCGGCAGGACAGGGCTCTCTGCTGGGGTCCCAGTCTGCCGCACCATCGGCTCCTCGGACGCCTCTCCTCCGCAGCCATCGCCAGGAAAGGCTTTTCTCAGGCGGCTTTTTCTGGCCACCGCAACAGGGGAAGCGGTCAAAGCTGTCCTGTCCATTTTGGCCTTTTTCTGTGAACCTTCAGTAACCTCTAAGACCATCAGTGGATTTTTCTTTGGGTTTACCATTTAAGGGCTTTCTTCCATCTTTGTAAGTTTAAACAAAAATGTGAATGTGACATTATGCTTGATCTTGGGGGGTTTTGTCCCCTTTTAAGGTTTCAGTACTGCTTTTGTTGCCAGACACACTGCAAATGGATAACGACAGTTGCCTGTTTGCAAGTGTTTTGTGGCCACTCAGAAAGGGGGTTGTGTGATTTACTTTTTGGGTTTGTTGAGCAGGCTTTTTTTTTTTTTTTTTTTTTATGGAAGTATTTTACTTAACTGTTGCCACTTCCTGGAGCCAAACACTAAAGGTCACCAAATTGGAAGCAGAAGTGCCATTAACTGAACTCTGTGAATGTCAAGTCAAGTTGCGCCTGTAGCTGGCACATAAGACAACACTATTAAGTGGGGGGATGATCTCCCCTGCTGTAACTCTCTTCTGGGTTTTTTCTGGGTTTTTTTGAAGAAAAATAAAATGACAAACCTCATTTTAAATGTATTGTGTAAAATGTTTCAGGAAAGGAGTATGGTGTGTTATGTCTAGTGGGTGAGACCTCCCTCCCCATTTCAGCTTCTGATGAAGTTTTAAAGAATCGTGTTACTGTACGTTTTGATCATGAATAGTCTGGTGGTGCTTCCTCATAGCACAAGCTTAAATCAAGTACTGAAAACAGTCTTACAAGCTAAATGTCTGCATGATGTTACATCTGTTGTACCTACTGAAAAGAACTTTGTATGTAAATGTACAGAATAAAATGACGTTGTCCCATCAGTTTGCTCTCCTTGGTCTGGCTCCCTCACAGCGACTTCTGAAACAGTCCGGCAGCAGCTAACGTGACACCTCAGCCAACAGCCCTACCCTTCTCTACACACAGAATGAGCTGATTTTTAAATCAGACTAATTAAATCGGCACATTGATTTGCAACTAATTGCCTTTTACATTCAGTCACAGAAGAACAGTTGACTCGGTTTCCTGGGTGGTGTAAATTAAAAAGAAAATACCCTCCGACAGCTGCTTTTTGCTATTCTGATCTTGAACTGCAGCCAAGGACCGGCAGCTGTTCCCACCACGTAAGGAAGGGCCCTCTGCGCCCACGTCAAACCTGCAACATGGAAGCCACTGGGTGTTCAAACCCCTTAGGGCAAGAGACTCATCAGGGGTTATGCCTTCTACATCAGCAACCTCTCGGTTACAGTTTTTAATTGCTGGTTGTGCCGCCACAGCAAGGTAAGTTCATCAGTTTTCTGTAGGTTGCTAGGACAGTTATCTAGCAGCAGCACTAGTATTTTTTACCTGTGTCAGAAGCTTATGTCTGAGTCAGGGTTCAACTTGCAGTGCAGAAGAAATAACCTGGACTCGCTCATCAGGTTGCTACGCTCAGTGTTCCTCCAAATTGCTGTGAATAATAGGTGGTGTGCCGTAGCACAGCACGTACCGACAGCTGCAAACAGTCACCGTGCCATTGGCTCTCTGGTTGGTTTGGGGCTTTTTGTATAGATAACTTTTAGCTGCCCTTCTCGTTGAACAAAATACCCCATGGATCTGCCTTTGAAAGGATATCCATCCTAGCTAAAAGCAAGTCCAGAGATGTAGCAGCAGGGTGCTTTGCGGTGGTGGTGGTGACTGCTCTGATTTTTCTAATGAGTATGGTCAGTTTACACCCATGATGCTCTTCTAGCAGCCTGACAGATTTATCTATTGCTCCAAAATTCAAGCTGTGCTTTTCTTCCTTCTACATAGCCCTTGGGGACATACAGAAAACCCTTTGTTGAAACCCTTCCAGAGTTCTCAGCGCCCGAGAGATGGAAGGAAATCCAGTCTTTAGTGCTAGTACTACAACCAACAGGGGCTAAGAAGATAGAGCAAGGTCATGCTCATTTTGTGTTACAGCTTTTCAATACAAAAAAAACGGGGTTTTTTTCATTATTTGAACACTAAAAGCTGCAATACTATGTTCAATACCACTCCATAGTAGATTAATTGTACAGGTAGAATTTGGAACTGATTTCCCAGCAGATCCCCATACTGCATGCAGGCGAGACACTGCACGCGCTTTTACGATTATGTTCTCACATTGCAGTGTATTTTCTACTCTACTCACCTATCCCCTACTTAACAGGGTAGCAAATTTGAAAAAAAAAATCCAGGTCCAACTGTATTTAGGTCCGGCTATATTTAATAACAATTGCAAATTCAATCAAAACAATACAAAACAAATATACTAACTTAATGTCAATGTGAAAATTGCAACCAGTTTTTCTAAAACAAAAACTCAGGTTATTTTACAATGTCAGAACTTCTCTGGAAAAGCCATCATTTCTTCTTTGATCCTGTTTTCTATGAGTAAGGTGAAATTGCTGTCTGTGTTTTGAAGATTGTAGCTGACAAATATCTGTTTTTTGGTCTTGCTGGCTAAAACACAAAACAGAGTAGTCAGCCATAGTTTGCTCTTACATAAAAGTGATGGTGGTATTCAAGCAAGCCTTTTTAAAAGCCGTATCATGCAGGTTTTCAAGACGACATGCTCCGCTCCTGCCGTGCTGGACCCAGTCATAAAGGAATAGCAGAACGAGTACCTGAGCATTGGCACGTTGGGCAAAAATATGCGCGTCACTGAGATGGGCAACGCAAGCCTGGTGACTATCAGCTAGTTTTTGCAAAAAGCCATTAGTCGCTGGAAAGCCTCACAGTGCTTTTAGTGGATTTTGGACGCTGCTTAAATATGGTACCGTTTAAGTGAAACCACAGACCATACTGGACTCTTAGCACTGAAATCTAGTTTATGAGTTGGTCTCTGCTGTGAAAAACCCTTACAGAGGGAAGGCGCATAAGAAAGTCATTAGGCCCCAATTAACAAAGTTCCCTTTTATTATGAATCCTTAAACCCCTAAAAAGGGCCCCAAAAGTGTGCATCACTCTTGTCTAAGCCTGCTGTCGGTAATTTTGTTTCCTTTAACCTTTATTTATATGGTGTCCAGGAGGCTGGAGAGCCTGGGTTGAACATGGTGAAGCCAAGCACAAGTAACACAGGCTACTGTAATGACAAATACCTAGAGAGAGGTGCTGTACAATTAAGAGCTGCTTTCCATGACAGAGCTAAACAGTGACAAAAATAACATCCACTGGGGCAGGAAGACTTAATTATCAGAGTAGAGCAGAAAACACCAAGAAGCGTTGTATAAATAAAATGGAATCCTACTTAGATTTTACCATAGTAATACAGCAAATTTGTAACTCTCTATAGGCTGCTAAAGCTAAACTTTGTGAAGAATGTAAGTACCATAGAGGAAAAATAGGCACTACGTTTGAATTGAGTTGTGGAAAATAGAAGGCAAAAAATGGTATTTGGGTCACAAGATATTGCTGGCAGGGAATGAGCTGGGAGCTGACGATCCCAGGGAGAATCTGCTGAATATTCAAAAATATCATCTGAATTTTAAAAATTGAAAATAAAGACACCAGAACTCCTAATATCTCAATCCTTTTTAAATAGGAAAGTTAACTACAGGAAACCTATATATACATATAAAATGTACAGCAACTTTTATGTACAGCACTTTTGAGGCATTTTCATTATGCAAATCAATTTATTATCATTTTCCTTTCTAACAGGTTACCAGCTTCCTAGCTTAGGGAGTAGAGCTGCTTCTGAAATGCAAGGACTCATTTGCCTTTTAAGACTTGGCACTACAAAACGCTGACATAATGCGGCACATTGCTCTGATTGCAAAAATATTAGCGCTTGGCACCAGATTTTGTGGTATAAAGCAGCACGTTTTGTAAGCACTAGTGCTTCATCATCATGCCCTAAATGAATGCAACGCTAATTCTGAACTAATTAATACCATTATCCTATCTAACGAAGCTACATCGTACGCTGCAGTGTCAAAACTCAACTTCTTAATTATGTTTCCGTAAGATCCAACTGAGTCTCCGGGATGCTGTTCCAGTTCCCAGGAACACTGTGAATCCCTCAGGGCTGCCTGTGCCGTGGAGCTCGAGGATCTCTGCTCCCAGCGGGACCTTTTCTGTCCCCACTTCCCTGCGGATTCATTTGGACACGTGGACTCTTGTGAGAAGGACAGAAGAGGGAAGATCTTATGCCTCCACGGAAGACCATCTGCAACTTCAGAGCAAAGCAGAAAACCGCGAAAGACAAGGCTTACCTAAAAAACCCTTCAGCAGGGCTGCTTCCCACACAGCCTGGCTGCTTCCTACGCAGCCTGGCTGCTAATCCCTTTTGCACCAGCCCCTCAAACTGGGGAAGAAGCTTCCTCGGCAGCCCATCATCGGGGACGTGCTGAGTGCCGAGAGGCGCTATGGCAGCACAGACCCGCTCCTACGACCTCAGGGACAGGGCCAAGGCCCAAATCGAAGCTTGAAGAGGAGCCCGGTGGGAGCAGGAGAAAGGACAGAACAAGCGTTGGGCATAAGTTTGTAGACCATTCATGCTGGAAAAGAGGTGGTGGAGGGGAACTGTGCCCAGCTGGGAAAGACTCAAGAGGTTGAGGTGATCTTCACCAAGAGTCTGCCAGTCCCTACAGAGGGAAGATGAAGACATGGCGCTATTCAGCAGTCACTGCGGCCGAAACTGCTGTGATTTCAGGATATGCAGGTGAGGGAGGCACTAATGGACAAGATTTTCTCAAGAATCGGACTCCACTAACCTACGGGAAACAATCTTTTAGGATTTGGGTTTCTTGACTAGTGAGACACATCTCGTGCCAGAGCAATCAGGCAGGGTGGTGGGAAACAGTCCCTTGCACCTGATACAAACAGATACAGCTAGAAATAGGTAGAAAGAGGAATAGGAACATGGCAAGCGTGCCTTCAGCAATGGAAAAGAAAAAAAAAACAAACCAACATTCCCCTGAAATAAGGGAGAAGATAGAGCCAGTACACCAAATACAGGTGGCCTGGCTAGGACCCCTACCAGGCTATAAAGAAAACAACAGGAGAATGTGTATGCTGACGCATGGCAGCGCTGAAACTCCTGCTCCAGGGCAGGGAACCTAACATTGCAGGAACAAACGGCAGGTGATGGAATGCAACTGGGAAGTATAAGAAATAAAAATACTTATGTTCAAATGGCATCGTATGCTACTTAAGTTAGTGCCTGCGAAGACCAAAATGGAAAGAGCATGGAAAAAGTGGTGACAGCATAGGAAAAAAAAAGTTACTGCCTGCCTGAAGATTACCACACGGCAGGATGTTTAGAAAGGCTACCTTGGAAGTACAGCTACAAATTAGGCTTGGCTGTGAATAGCATCTCTGTTATTACAGAATTTGTGGGAGTAACAAGGATTTTATTTCCCAGAGAAAAACTAAACACCAATAACAGCAAAGCTTGGTATTTCTAGCCAAGGCAGAACACAGGTTTCCTTACCGAGCACTTTGTGAAACAAAGAAGATACAGAGATGCTTAGTGATGATCTTGCAGATCCACTGGTTTCAAGAGAATAAACAATTTTGGACTAAGTGACCATAAGCTGACTTAAACTGATGGATTGACAAAAGCAAGCCTAAAACCTAAGGTGTAGAATTTCAGAAAGAAGATGTATTTCTTTTCTCAAAAGTCAGTTATGGTCAGGTGAAGAGGAAGCACGTAATTATTCAAAGCCAGAGGTGTATTACTGACTTTGTCCTTCCAACCAAAGGTGAAAAAGGTCTACAGGCCCTCCTCAATACAGTATACCTTAAGCAGGATAGCACGAGTAAGAATGGTATCTATAAAGAATATAAAAGGGACTGACTAGCAAGGAAATCTGCAACCCAGAGGTTAGATGGCACGGATACAGAGGAACACCGACCAAAAGCCTTCCTGGGCCGCGGCTGGCACAGAAAGCTTAAGATGGAATAATGAAAAACACTTAGGGGACACAAACAAAAAGAAAATAGGAAGGTGCATTATGCCCTGAGGATAAAGAGTAACCGATATCCCAGTACCAAGCAACACTATCAGTTCTCAGTAACAAAGTATGTGAAATTAGCAAGGTAAATGAGAAAAGGACCTTTAATTAAAAAAAAAAAAAAAAAGGCAGCAAAACTTGGACCACTTACTGAGAGAAAAATCAGGTAACCCAGACAGCCCCTGTCCTAGCACACTGAAAGAACTAATATAGGAAATGCAAGTTATTACCAACTCTAGCTATGAAATCTGTAATAAATTTTTAAGAGTGAAGATAGCACATGCGCTAAAAAAAAAAGACAGGAGAGGGTGGGAATCACCAAGACAACTTAGAGCTGTTAGCTGGACTCCAACGCTACACAGAGGCTTAGAGCAAGATCCAGAAGAAACTAGTAATGAGGAGACCAAACGGAAAGTGGAATAGACTGTTACACTTTATCCAAAGCAAACCCTCTCTGACTACATTTTTACTAACTGACTTCCTAAGGGTAATGCACTAATTACACATAAAGAAATCACGTTATACAGTACCCCATAGAATTATTACTTAAAGTGGAAATGATTGAATCCAGCATGTAGAGAAAGAGCTGCCACCAGGGAAGACTCCAACAGTGGTTATTGAAAGGTAAGTTATCAGGATGAAAAAAAGACGCTAGTACTGTTTTCCAAAGATCAGTCTTGTGAGCAATCCTTTTTTTATATATGCGTTAGTGGCCACGGAGAAGAAGTAGGTGTAGACTTGTGAAACTGCCTGACAATACAAACTCAGGACATGCTGCCCGTAACGAAGATCAGCACACAGATAATTAAGAAGAACTATGTGGCCTTTCTAACTGAAACAACAGAAGTGAGATGAGATCGAGCAGCGCAGCATCTTGCATTTAAAACCCAGTAACGAGTACTTCAGCAGTTCACCAGCTGGAGCTGCATCAGTTACTGGTAGGTGGTGATGAGTACCCAGCATGATGCAGCTGTCAGAGATGTGAGGGTGCTAGGATGCATTAGGCCAAGTATTTTTTGGAGAGATACAGGAGTTTGAAAGTTAGCATTCAGATTCAGAAATCTGGCTACGTCGGCATTGCACTAGGTATAGCAGGACACTCTTACACGTGCTGAAAATGGAGACATCCCGAGAGGTGCCCGTTTCATGCTGCAGGGACAGTCAGATCAAACACTGGCATCTGTGAGATGATCCAGGACTTTCCAGGCCAGAACTTCTCAGAATTTGGGGGCTAAAAGGTGCAAGATGTGATGAGGGTTGGCTTCACGTTCAGGCAAAACGCACGTGCCTTGCACGACAGCCATCCCACCCCACAGCACGGCAGTATCACAGCTTTATAGAGAGGAGGCCACTGAAAATCCCCCTCGACGGGCACGAGCGCGTGCTTCCCCTGCCTCGCACCCAAAGCCGGGGTCAGGGTATTAAAGAACACGGTCCTGACAACGCTCAGCGTGCCTTGAGGCAGACACCCCGCCAGCTGCGGCTAGGCAGACTTGTACGCTGCTGAAAAACGTGAACCGTGACGGAGGCCGCCCTGAACCTGCACCGCCCCGAGGGCCTGGCCGGCCGGCCCGCAGGCAGCAGCCCGGAGGACACCGGCTGCTGCTCGGCCGGGGGCTGCGAGCACCGCGTCCCTCTGCGGCCACCCAGACCGGGGCCGCTGGCTCCAACGCCACCAGAAACGGCTCTGCCCGGGCCCGACCCGCGTGTCCTCACCGCCCCCACGGAAGGCAACCTCCCGGCCCGGCTCCGCCCGCCCCCGCCGCCCCGGATCCCGGCCCCCCCGGCGGGAGCGCGCAGCCGCCGCGCCCGCACCTACCCAAGCGCCGGGCCAGGCAGGCGGAGGCGGTGTCGGAGGGATCCCCCAGGAGCGAGGCGGCCACCGGGATGCTGTCCTGCAAGCGGAGCACAGCAGAGGGCAGGGCTTAGTCCCCGGCAGCGCGGGGCGGGAGACCCGAGGCAGAGGCGGCGGGGACCCGCCCGCCGCAGGGCTCCCGCCGGCCGCAGGGCCCCGGCAGCCCGGGAGAGGCGGCGGGGACACTCACCCGGGGGCTGCACATGGCGACGGCCAGGCTGGCGAGGGCGGGCGCGGCGCCCACCCAGAGGAAGAGCGAGTCCCGCAGCCGCATGGCGTGGAAGTGCACCCGCTGCTCGCCCAGCCGCCCGCTGAAGTCGTGCAGGGCGATGCCGCCCGCCGCTGCCGCTCCCCCGCCGCCCGCCGCCTCCATCGGCCCTTCTCCCGGCGCGGCCAGGCCTCAGCAAGCAAGGCCCGAGCGGGCGGCCCGCCCCGCTGCCCGGGGAGGCGGCGCTCCGCCGCGCCCGCCCCGCCACAGACGCTGCCGGCGGTGCCGCCCCCGGCACCGGCCCTGCGTAGCCGCCCGTCCCGGGGGGTGCACGCTTCCTCCGGGCGTACACGCACGGCTTCCCCCCCCCGATGGGTGCACACACAGACGGATGGGTGCGCACCCCTGCCCTGTGCACGGCCCCTCCCCGGGGCGCACCTCCTCCCTGCACAGACCCCACCGGCACGCACGCGCACCCCTCGGTCCGTGCACAGCCCCCTCTGGTGCGCACACCCTCCGTGCCCCCCACCCCCCGAGGTGTACAGTCCCCCCGGTCGGTGCACACCGCCTCCGTGTACAGCCCCCGGAGGGCGCAGCCTCCTCCCGGTGCACAACACGCACCCCGCCGGCGCACGCCCCCTGTGCATGCACACACACGCCGCCGGGGCATACACGCAGCCCCCGGGGCACACCCCCTCCGTGCACAGGCACGCCACCACCACCCCCCTGGTCGGTGCACTCCCCCTCCGTGCGCGGCTTCCCCGGGGCTCACACCCGCCCCGGGCGGTGCACGCTCCCCCCCCCCCCCCGCCCCCCGCGTCCCCTCCCCGCGTACGCCCGCTGCGCCCTCCGCAGGGGGCCGGGGCCGGGGCCGCGGGATTAACGCGGAGGCAGCCGCAGGGATGGAGAAACCCCACTAGATGGCAGGTGAACCACTGCGTGCGGAGGCACGGCCGGTGAAGCGGGGTTCAGGCGGCTCCGGTGGAGGAGCCCCGGGGTTTCAGGCTGAAGGGAAGGGGCTGGCGTGATGCCGTGCAGCCTCGGAAACCCCCCGGGGAAGGGGAGGAGGAAGGTCACGGTGACCCTGGCTTCGTTCAGCTCTGGAGGGTTTCAGGGTTACGGGGGATCTATAAAGCAAGCAAGTCGGGTTTGCCGAGCTCCGGAGAACATGGGACCGGGAATTAAAGGCCCTACTTTGGGTATGAACTTTGTGCCCACCACGCTTTCACCAGAGGACAGCTAAGCTGGTCATTACTGAAAAGGATTTTCCTTGACTGTGCCGTCTGCTGCTGATAAGAATACAGGTAGCACACTGATGGCCATGAGCCCTTTACAATTGGAAACGTGTATTTTAGAACCACAGGCAGGGTGTCGTCTCTGCCTAAAGAGCAAGCAAGTCAATGAGAGAGATTGGTTTTTTAGTTAGTGTTTGCTCTGCCTCCAATTTTGTACATATTTCTAGAAATCAAAATTTCCATTTCCAAATTCTAAAACTTCATTTTCACGTTGAAGAAACAGGGGGAAAACCCAACTGGTCATCACTTTTCTTCCCTAAGCTGCTCCGGTTCTTCTGGCATCTGCCAAAAGACAAAATCCTCAGCCCTGCTAATTTCTGCCCGTGCTGCCGCATCGACACCAAATCCCGGGAGGCAGCTAAGCCCTGCTCAGCTGCCATACCCCGACATCCCACGGAACAGGATCAGCTCGGAGGGGGGGGGGTGTCGCAGGCCACCTCCTCTGCCCTACATTTGTCACTTGCTGCTTGCACAAAGCATTATGGGATGTATGGTGGCAGACTCCGGCTACGCCTGTCCCCCGCCTCGCTGCTGAGGCGGCGTCAGGCTTGTGCCGGTCCCCAGCTCTCCCCCGTGCCCCTGCTCCTCAACCTGTCCCAACCCTTTGCCTCCGCATGGGTTGGCCTCCCGCAAAGTTAGTATGTGCGGAGGCTGGGGCTTGTGTTGGGGCTCAAAAATCAGCCTCTCCCTGTCCCAGGGAGAGTTTGCCTGTTGCAAACTGACACTTAGCCTGTGACAACTGCGGAGATCAGGCAGGCAAATAGGTGACAAAAGCTACCTTGGAAGCGGGCAAGTGCTGGCTGCGTGCACCAAACGCTTCCCTCTGCGTCACATTCCTCTCTCTGCTTGTTGCGACTGCGGGTTCGCTCTGCACTCTGCGGGAGGGTAAGGCCGTCAGCGAAAACAGGGAAAGCTATCACAGGCTGGGAGCACTGCAGAAATAAAAATCTAGGCACTGGATAAAATATCTGCTGGGGGCCACACAGGTGGTGGTGGTGAGATTCCTGTGGTTACACACCTGTGGGTCATGGAGGAGATTTGCCCCTGGCTCGCTTGATCAGGGGAGAGAAGCAGGCAATTTTAGGGCATAGTTCAGCTGAGCTGCTTTAGATGTCTCTTTTGAGTGAGAAGCATCCCCTCCTGACCAATTTCCATTGACTCCAAGGGGGTTTATGGTGAAAGGTAAAACGTGCACAGCTTTGCAGACAGATTTATTCATGTAGGCAAATCCTTTTTTACGTGTTCAGAGCCAGTTTCTCTGCTATGCCGGCACAGAGTTGGCTTCTGCAGTGGAGCCCCAGTGGAGGATGTGCTCTAACAAAGTTCTAGCCCAGCGTGTCTCTTCCCACCAAGTAGAAGTTTGGGTTGGGCCTCCTTGCGTGCTAAACCTATGTTTAAATGATCTGCCGGATTGAAATAAGAGTATCGTTTTCTTCCCTTGTCTTTCCACATCAAGTACAAGTTTCTTGTGTTGCTTCCAAGGCTGTCTACAAGTTTGCTCCTCCCTGGGGGGGGGACTGCCCCTATTTCATCATGCTCTGATCTGTTTCTCTTCTCATCAGGAGTCTTCTCCAAAGTGCTTGTAGCTTTCCTTGGGATCCTAAGCCCTGCAGGCTTCTGAAGGTAAGTCACAGGGTTCCTCTGCACATGAGCAGTTCTAATATTTAATGCTTTTCTGTGAAATGTAGCTGCTATCTGTAGATCATGCTAAATCCTTGTTTAAGCTCAGAAGAGGAAGAACATTCATCTAGCAAGTAACGTGCTGAGTAAGCATTTTTATTTGCCATGCAGGTGTGAAGACTGAGTGGAGCTGTGCAGAACCAGACCATCAAGTGTGAAATGAATTTCCTAATTACAGTGCTGCAAGGCCATCAGAGCCCCTGCAAAATGAGAGGGGAAAGCGCTCCAGCAGTGTATGGAACCTCTTGTGTTTCCTTTAACGCTCTCATCTTTTTTTCTCTGGCCGTGAAAGCAGCGACCATTAGTCTGCCTTATTTGTCAGGTATGAGGCTACAATGAGCCTCAGCTGCAGTGAGACACTGGATAGCAAACTAATGTTAAAGCAAAGATACTGCAGCAAAAGCACTGCCTGTGTATAAGGATGCGTATGTATATTGCTGCTCGGATGAGATCCAAGCTCCAGGAGATGTGATTTAAAGGTATGTACTTCTATGCTCCTTGTTCTTCTCCAAAAGTTAGGTTGCCCACAAGATTTACTAGATCCTAAACCCTGATTTTTACCGCTCATCCTCTCCCCTTCAGTACAGTTTTAAGCCAGGAGTAAATCTTCTTCCTGGTAGCTGAGGAGTTAAGAGATGTAAAGCACATAGTTATGAACTGGGATGTCACCGAGAGAAGCAAATGTTTTCTGATTCCAAAATGCATTCTGCGCTTTTGCTCCTGCATGAATAAAGTGTGAATTTGACACATGAGAAAGCAGTTGACCACTAGTGTGTGTCAGCGAACCCTCTGTTGATGCCTCAGGACATGCTGGTTTTCTTGATTTGTTGTCCTTTTGCAGAAGAGTAAATGACCACTCGATAAAGCCAAATGAAGCCTTCCAGCCGCTCCGGTGAGGCTTTGTGGTACCAGGCTGCTGCAACAGTAGCTGTGCTGCAGCCCCAGGCTTTCGGGGGCCCACTTTGTGTCGAGACTTGGAGGCTTGTTGTATGTAGACTTCCCTCAGTGGCACTGGTGGCTGAAGGCATCCTTTTCTCTCCCTGTGCCATCGGGGCACCCAAGGAGCTGAAAAAATACTTCCTTTTTTTGTCATCATTGGGTTGTTTTCCTCAGCTGGATCAGTCCTCTGATCTAGCTTGCTGTGCTACCGCTCAAATACTTGTGGTGGCATCATGGAGGGCAGCATCAGGCAAGCACGGGCAAGCAAGAAAAGGAGAAGTGTCTCTGCTTACACTGTACTATCACCACGGCTGTGGTGCTGTGGCCATCTAAAAGAATTTTGGGTGGGGCTGCCCCAGTCCTGCTTTCTAGCGCTTATCTGATACGATGATGAGTCAGTCTGGGGAACCAAACTGGTCAGAAACTATTCCTGGGATCCTGGCATGGGATGTTTGTTTGGCTGTGATAGGAAACTGCTCCTGAAACATGTAACCATGGCCACAGCGCTTTCTTAACCTGAGGGCTCAAAACACTTCGTCAAGTGTTGATCAGCCCGACTTATGGTCCCAGAAAAGAGCTAGGAAGAGGATCTAGGCTGGAACTTTTAAAGAGTTGCAGAAAATGGGGGAATCAGAGTGGTGAACTTTTATGAAAATCACAGTTAAAGAGATCTGCAAGGGGATTGCACCAAATTCATGCTATGAATCTCACGATCCAAAGCAATATCAAGGCCAGCCCCTGCTCCCCCCCCCAAAAAAAAAAAACCTGTCTGAAAAAGCACCCATAAGCAAATGCAAAATGTAGATGTACAAGCAATTCCACGTCTCCAAGAGCTGCTATGATGGCGTTAGCAGAACTGCTATAATAACTCCTCAGTGCATCTATTGGTACCTAGGCAGGCATTGCTCCGAGGAAATCCAGTTCCTGATTTCCAAAAGACTTAAGGTACCAGCTTTTTCCCTTGAGGAAAACCCTCCTCTTTTTTATGGATTTTTGTAACCTCAGCTGTTGGGATTTTCTCCCCCTGGGTGGGATGAGGCCTGGGATGCACGTGGCATGGTGATTCTCTGATGGGCACCTTGCCGTGATCCACTGTGCCGCATGTTGGACTAGAAATTGGGGCGGTTAGGTTTTGTGCCCGACTGGCATGGTGACCTTGTGCAAATCCCTTCTACTCTGCTTTATTTCACCCCTCAGCAGACTGGAAGAGTACAATAACCCTTGCCTATCTCCCTGCAGCTGAATGAAAGTCTGTGTAACACACAGCTCGTAAGGGCTTTTGTGAGCCCAGACTAAATTTCTGCCATTATCGAATGAGACGTTTTCCTTTTTTTGTTATATGAGTCACTGGAGGAACTTGACTTAGGTCTGTTGGAACATTTGAGACATGTGGGTTCATAGCTGCTGGACGGGAGGCACTAACACGGAGTGACTCATCGCTCCTCTCAGGGGCAAGAAGAGGTTTATGCAGTCAACTGGAAATCATATTTTATATGCAGATAGACCACTTCACGGTGGAGAATGCTGAAGCAGCTTACAAACACCCACTCTGGTGCATAAAAGCCAGCAGTGTAGTGAGGTCTGCAGGTGCAATGAGCTATTACATACCTGTGACCTGACAGGGAAGGGAACAGGCGTGAAAGCCTAATGGAAATGAGCTTCTGAAAGGCTCAGAAGGGAAGAAAAAAAATGAGATAGTATTGAAAAATGTTTTCCCTTATATTGCTCAACTCAGTGACTAGATCCCACAGGACATACAACACACCTGATGGATCCTGCTAATTTTTCTGTCCCTGGGTCACCTAGTGGGACGCAAGGCTGGGGTACGTAACATGCACAGGGTACGTTGTGTGCCTGAACCAGAGGGGATGCCAGTCTGCTACTGACTCAAGGGCTGACTCGTCTGCTCAGGTTGCAAAGAGTTACGTTCTTAGCTGTGGAAATCACTGATTCAACATGCAGTGCTGGCAGCCACATAAACAAAGGTTTGACCAAGATTCAGGCTGCTTGGGGAGGGGAATAAATTCCTTTTTTTGACAGATAGTTTGTTTTTGTCATGGTTGTAGGGCTTGCTGCACTTCTGGTCTCTTCCCCATCCCTCTGGGTACTTTCCCTTTGCTGATGCCAGAATTTCCATGAATCTTCTTTTCCTCCTTAGGCTGGGCCTTGGGCTTAATAGTCTCTGTCAACAGAGTCCCTTAGCCTGCAGGTCTGACCGGACACGTCTGCACACAGCCTCTCCCTCTCTCAAGCATGCCAGCAAGTGCCTGCCTCTCAGTCCGGTGCTCCAAACAGCCGCTCTCTTTCATAACTTTGTAAAGTAATACCACGGCCTTTTGATTTTTCCATGTTCAAGCAAATCCAGCTGGACAAAATCAGCTTTGATTGTTTGTCTTCCTCCTCCCTGGACAAGCAGCAAAGCCAACAGGCCTGGCATTGTCCCTTAGCAGCCCTCAAGTGTTCGCCCAGAGGTGGCTTAGCTCAAGCCAGCCTTTTTTCTTGGCTTTTTCTTCCTGCTCTGTTGAATACAGGGGTTTAGCAGAAAGAGTAAATATCCTAAACAGTAGCTTAGTACCTGTACGTTACTAGAGAGCAGCCCAGTATTGTCTGATCCATTAAGGATATGGCTGTTCGGGCCAGGGTCTCCAAGTTCATAGTAGAGTTCTTGAACAGCACAATTTAGATCAGGGATGTATTTGATTTCCTAGCAGAAGTATGTCAAACAGCTACTGCTGCCACCAAATCAGTGTATCTGACGTTATTGATGATTACACAGAATATAACTTTCACAAACATCACTTCAGTGACCTGTCTCCAATCTCTGGAGTTAAAAAAATTTAAAATAATACTTAGCACTAGTATCCAAAGATGGGTGTGTTGCTTATTTGCATGACAACAGAACAGACAGAATAGTTACGCTGTCAGAACATACTACCCTAGGAAATTGTTATCAGAGTTCCTTCGCTGTATTTTCAAAGTCAAGTAGGATCCCGACAGGCTGAAGCTGCGTCTTCAAAAAGTCTGTGTCCCGCCCTTGAACAGCAACTGAAAAACATCCTTCCCTGCTGCCTGTCGGAAAGCATGAGAAATCATCTCCCTTTTCCGCTTGATGTTTGAAAAAGCCGGTACCAGGCGCTGTTGCTGCTGTTGTTACAGAGTCCTGGGACGGATGGTGGCCTTCCCCGGGATTGAAAGGCTCCTGTATGCATCAAGTCCCATAAAGGGACATTTGTTATGTGTTTCTCATGAGGCAAACACAAATCAGGTGAAAATTATCCCCGAATCCTGTAGCGAACCATAAATGGGAAAATAGAAGGAGAAAAAAGGACAAAGGAATTCATGGCATTTGGGAGTGATACCTTCCTTTAATAGAGTCAGGATCTGAGCCAGCCCCTACAGAAATCAGTTGAAAAAGCACCTGCTAGCTCCTGTGAGCTGAAGATAAAGCTTGTAACGATGAACTTCGCTTAGCAGTCGTCCAAAACGCAGCAGTTTGGGCTCCTGAGTTACTGCTGGAGGCCTTGCTCACGTACCTGCATCCCCACCCATGCGAAGATGAGGCTTCAGCCTGTAAAACCCGTGCGGCTCCACGGGCGCAGATTGACTCCCTCCCCTGCGCTCCCCTATAAGCGCCTGCCACCCACCTACCCTGCGCACCCCGAGTGACAACGGCAGCGCCGGCACAGCAGCCCCGTGTCACCACACCCCAATTTTGCCACCTTTTCCCCATCGCTGCAATCCCAGCGGCAGGGATTCCTTTAAAGTACCGGGGGAAGGAAGGGCTGGAAACTGTTTTCCTCTCTGCCGCCGGTTCTAGCTTGGCGAGGATGCTTCCAGCTTTAATAAACCAGATGATCAAAGCCTTTGTGTAAGTCCTGCCATCAGGAGAGAGGTTGTACCGCTGTACTGACAGCGCACCAGAGCCCTGTGCAGCTCCCCCAAATCCTGCTTTTCTCAGCTGCGGGCCCTTGGCACCCAGACCATCTACCTCCGGCCCAACACGGGAGGGCGACTGATGCTGGGGAGAGAGAAATTTTTCCAAACAGTCATTTTCTTTTCCACTAAGCCAGAGATTTAATATACATGTGAGTGATCTGGGGCCATATTTTTTTTTTTCAGCCTTCAAAATTGTATTTGTTTTCTTTCCAATCTTCTGAAAGATGGGTATCAGAGGCACCCGAGTGCAGCCACAGCAGCTGCCTGATAAGATCTTTACAATTCATTTGCACAGCCATGCCTTTTGCAAAGGGAAAAAGAAAGTGTTAACGAGTTGACAAGCACACTCTTCCTTGCAGCAAGCAGCGCTGCCAGCCGCACTATTACTGCAGGGAGGAGAGAGCAGGGTGGTGGCAGAAGACCTTGAAAAAAATGCTTTGTTCAATCCGGATACAAAGACTCCTGATGTACCAAATCCTAGCTGGCCGAGCGAGGCAACGGATGCAGTAGAAGCTCGACGTGGTAACGATGCAGGGCAGCGTGTTGCTATCAGGGTTTCAAGGATGAGTCCTTGGGGTGGAAAGAAAAAATGTTTAACCAAGAAGGATCAAAGCAAAAATGAGCGTTCGCTAGGCATGTGGCTTCTGTATCACTGCGGGACCAGATTCTGACCTGAGGACCGCAAATGAGGGTCCGACAGTGGATTCACCCTCTGACACCGCTATTTGCAACGAGGTCCTCAAACGATGCAAATTTGCCCGATCTCAGTTCAGCCCAAACACGTAAAAAAACCCTGGTTAGGAAAGAAAGGACCAAGACCACATTTCAAGAATAACTCAGATGAGCAAGTGAATATTTTCTTTCATGCCTTGCTCTTTTGCATTTACTGAATTTGTTCCACTTGAATGTAGAAACAGCTGCATCAGCACCAGCACGGAGGCTGAAACCTTATTAATATTTATGCTGGAGAGCAGAGCACACCGGAATCAAAATGCCTTCCCATCATTGGTTAGGGGACCCCAGCATCCGTACAGCATCTTGCCATGTTCGGGGGCCAGGCAAGCAGATTTGTTAGAGAGCGGATCAATTTCTCATCAGCACTCTCACCCGATCGCAGGAAAACTGCCCTTTGCCTCCTACCCGCTCTTTGCTACTCGTTGTTCAATAATTTCCTAATTAGGGAAACCATTTTTCATCTTTCCTTTGCACTTCTGTGTTTTATATTCTCGTCTGTTAAATATGGTTGGAGACATTATTAGATGCTTGAATTATTATTATTTACTTATATAAGGGCATACCTGTAAGCCTTAGTATGAGTGAGATTAAACAAGAAATAACACTGTGATGGATCCAGCATGTGCTAGCGGGGACTGAATTCATGGTACATGCCGCTGTGCACATGAAAGGTGCCGTGTGATGCCAGTGTGACCCTCAGAGCCTCCGTTGGGATTCCTTACTGCTGTAATTTGTGCTGACAAGGTGCTGCAGTGAGAATCCTTAATCTGAGGCTGGGGGTTTTCCTTTCCAAGAGTGCCGAGTGGGGTTCTGGCCAACAGCCTTGCTCTGGCTGTTGTTTCGTGAGAGCAATCCTCAGCTTGTCTAATAATGAGTAACTGGCGAGCATGTAGGTGCTCTCAGGAAAACTGAAACATTCACAAATTTTTAACTAATTGATGGAAACAGTGGTTTGTAGCAGCAGTAAAAGAGAAAAAAATAATCCCGTGATCTGGTTGAAGCCAGTTGCGGGGAGGATGCATAGCAGACCCAGATGGCTGCACCAGCAGACCCCGATGGCTGCACCAGCAGACCCCGGCTTCATCCCTGCCACGGTCAGGGACACCCCAGGATGGGCAGCACCACTGGGGGCCACGGGGCAGCAGCCCCAGCCCCGGGGCCCTCTGGCAAGCGTGGCAGCACCAGAGGGGTGCCCCTGCTCCCCTGGGGCGCTGCCCGGGTGGGCCTGGGGGCTACAGGTACAGCATGGCCACGGCCCGAGCCTCGCCCGCTTGTTGGGTGACCAGAGCCCACCCAGCAGCTGGGCTGGTGTGGGGCCGCTGCCGATGGTGTGGCCGCCCCTCGCTGCCTGTGCATCCCGCTGGGCACTCGGGCACACACCACCATCGATCCTGGGTATCGCGGCCTGAAGGCAGCTCAGCTTTGATGAGCTCTGGGGTTTAAGCGTTGCACCAATGGGCAGAGACAGCCGCCGGTGTGCTGGCCGGGCAGGTGCGGGCAGGGGGAGGCGGGCTGGCCTCTGCTGCTCCCATGAATGTGTCCTCAGCATTGACGCGCTGCAGTTTTCTGCCACCTCCCTGTTTTCTTCCTTTAGGGTCTCACAGCTTTCCGTGCTGGTGTTGATCCTCCCCTGTCCTTGAGCTACTGATGATCATGGTCCTATAATCCTATCTCCACCTGCAGTTGTACCTTTTCTTATCGGGCGTGGTGCTGCGCTGCTGACTTTCCCATAGCTTAGCAATTTTCTGGAGCGCTTGGGCAGAGGCTGTGCAGCTGGGCCGTGTTACAGCCAGGACTTTCGTTGGGGTCAAGGCTACCGAGGGTCACAGTTAGCACACAGTCATGGCTGCTACCAGCCTTGTCTGCTTCTTGTCCTTTCCCACCAGCTGGCACAGGTTGGTCCAGCCACTGGTATTGCCTCCGAACAACCCATCTGCAAAAACCAAGAAGGCCTGGAGAAATGGAGACCAACAACAAATATTTTGTTTGCATAGATACAAAATATTCCCTCTGCATTGGCACCACCCTGAATTCCTCCCAAATGTACCCAGGGTCCTCCCGGCCTGCCCCTGCCTGGCCCTCCTCTGAGTTACGATGATGCACGCTGAGGAGCAAAGTGTTGGTTTGCCCTAAATGACCTAATGAGCCGCACTAGACGCAGGTCATCTACTGTCTAGCTTGGTCTGTGGTGTAGGACCTCAACTTGCAAGAGTCCAAACTTCTTTCTCATTTTAATATACTACAGCATCCCCCCCTCAAGATATGGAAAGCTTAGGTGCCACTCTTGGGAGTTTGGGCATAACTTCAAGGTCTTTAAGTCATTCACGTCCTTCTGAGAGGAGCCACAGGCAGGGACGTGACCCATGAAATGGGATGCTGAGCCATGGGACGGGCGCATGTTTTCTGAAAGGAAAAGCAAGCTTCTCTTTAGGAAAAACCTACTAATGACCCACAAACTCTGCCGCAGTACAACACACAAACGCATATATTTCCTATTATAAAGTAAAACAACCGAGTCCTTCCCTTGGGCTTTTGTTAGCTGGCTGTTGCAACCTCCTGCATCCTGCAAGGGAGTCGCGACTTTCATCAGTGACCGCTTCAGTAGCTTAAGGCAGAGGCTCTGGCGGTGATCACACCCAACCTTGTAGCTGGGAGGATGGGAAGCGTGGAAGCGAGGGGGGAGAGGATACATTGGCTAAAACTGGGTTGATCCTCTGAGCTTCATTGAACAAACTCTTGACTGAGGTCATGTTATTCCTCCTCTTGTATGTCTGGCGAGGATGGCTGTGGAATAACCCCGTGAGCCAGCATTTCACCCGCCCTGCCGCCGTTTCTGCGCTCCCATAGCCGCGCTGCTTTTACACCCTGGGAAATCGGCCGGGCGAGTGAAAATGTTGCAGGGTTTTTTTGTTCCTTTCTTTTTTGTGCAGCTCGTTTCAGCCGGGGAGGGCCGGTTGCCGGGGAGACTGGGGATGGAGGAATCCAGCCAGGGCCGGCCCCGGGGCTGGGGCAGGGGCTGCGCTGACAGACACACCGATGTGAGGCAAATACAGAGAGGGGAGAGAGAGGCACCGGCAGCTAACAGCTGAACAGTTCATTTCCCAGCAAGTTATTTGCAGTGAGCTACGCCGAACCTTTGGGAAACCCTCTCTTTCAAATGCTTACCTTCGAGTTAAGCCGGACCTTGTCTGAAGTCTCCTGAAGTTATCTGAATGGCTGCTGTTCACCTTTTAAAGGGTCTTGTCCAGGGTCTGCAAAAAAGCTAGACCTGGATTTCCTCCCTCATCCCCCAGTAATGCAGCTGTTTATTTTAGAAATCGACATTTTATGTTGGTTTTTTTCTTCCAGTCTCAACAAGTTCTATACAGAAGATACACTTGAACCTCCCCCCCCTTCAAAAACGTGAATTAATTTATTTTAAGGTAAAGCAGTTGGGGTGGGTTTCTTTATTGCGGTGTTAATAATCTCTTTTCCTTGAATTGGATTTTAAAATGGCTTCCTTTGAAGCTTCAAGCTGTTAGGAATGAGCTTAACGTAGGTATGGAGGATGTGTAAAATCAGCTACACCCTTTTGTGCTGAAATGTCAATAATTCTTCTAGCAAATAACTCATATGCACTGTACAATATGCAGAATACTTGGAAATCATAGTAGCGAGCACTCACGGTACCTGTGTTTTGCACCAGCTCTGCTGTAACCGAGTTTTGCTGCGACAGCGTTTTCAGGAGCACACCCACCGCAGCCATGGGAAAGACTGGCACTACTTTGAATCGTTACCTGAAGCGGTCAGTGGTCCACTGGAGTTGCTAATCTGCAAGTTATTTTTAAACGAGTAATTATAGATGTGGATGTTGATTATGCAGTTAACATGCCACAAAAAATGTTCGCTTGGAATTAAAGCTACACATTGTTTGCAAAGCGTAGTCAACCAAATAATTAAATTGCTCCTGGCTTAGACCAGTAAAAACAGATTTTACAGGGAGAGCAAGGGATCAGATTTATTTTTCTCAAAATCACGACAGAGAGACAAACCTGAGAGTGTATTTTCCAGCATCCCCTTTTGGAGCTGGGATGCCTTCTCCCCGTAAGGCGAACAAAAGAAAGGTGCGGATGCTTTGGCATATCAATCAGACGAACCCGGGTTGTTCCGCAGATTGCCTTGGAGGAATGTAAAACCAGATCTAGAGTGATCCACGGGCAGGGGTATCGATCTGCATAAACGAGGTTAGAAAGACGAGGGGGATCGGCACATGGATAGAACAAAGGAAAGAGCATGTTGAAGAAATATGTGCTGGAAACGGTGACGAACCTTTATCTGTACCTCTCGAATAGCTGCAGCCTTAAAATAGCGGGTCACTAAAACCGGGTTTAGTGGGGTACCGCCCGGCGCTGGCAGCGGGGAGCCTGCCTGCGCTTGCCGGGGCTCTGGGCAGTCTCTCGGGGCAGCCGCACCCTCCCGTCGCCGCACACGCTCATACGGACCGTGGTGTGAAGCAGGCGGTACCGACGAGGAGCCGACACGCCGCGCCGACCGCACCAAAGGGCCCCGGGCGCGGCGCGGAGCGCGCCGCCCTTCCGCGCTCTTCCTCCCCCCGACCTCCTCCTCCTCCTCCGGCGGCGTGGGCGTGTGCCCTGCCCGCCGGCTCTGCGGCCCTGGTAATGACCGCGGTGCCATACCGGGCTGCTCGAAAATAAACCGGGGAAAGCATCTCTGGGGCGCACATGTTCCACCCTCCCTTGCCCCCCCCTTTCAGCTCCTCGCCTTTCTTCATCCCTCACCACGCGTAAATCCGCAACGAAGCGACAGAGTGCTGCGGGCTTGCGGGAGACCCGATTGCTGCAGAGCTCAGGGAAAATGCCCCCCCCAAAGCCCCCGGGCCCCGTGCGGCAGCACCCGCGTTCTCTATTGTCTGGCTGAGGGTCGCTGGTGGCCGCAGCCGGACGGGGGGACAGCGCGGAGCCGGTGGCTTCGGGAGAGAGCGGCTCCCGGCTCAGCTACGGGAACTAAATCCGACCTTTTTAGGCGGAGAAAGAAAAGCTGAGCTCGGCGCCGGGGGAGCGGCAGGCAGGGATCGCTCGGGGGACGGGTGGATATAGGGCAGGGTGGGCGGACGAGAGGTTGCAGGGCACAGCCCCTGCTGGGGGGAAACCCACCCGCGTCCTGCCGCGGGTGGGTGAACCGGGTCAGGGCGCGGGGCTCTTGACCGCCGGCGCGGGCATGTGCAGGCAGAGGGGCGGCAATCAGGGGCGCTTGGTGACGCCGGGGGGTGCGTGGCGCCCCCGCGGGGAGGGGAGTCTCCCGCCGGCGCCGTCTGAACGGAGGCACCGGCGGGGGGACGGGGGCGGTGGCAGCCGCCGGGCTCCACCCCACCCCCCCCCGTGGCAACGCCCGCTGCTGCGGCAGGGAAAGCTGCTCGTCTCGGGGAACAAAAGGCTGCGGCGGCCGCGGGAGGGCGGAGGGACGGCGGCCGCCAGCAGCGCGGCGGCGGGGCCGGTTCACACATGGGCGGCCAACAAAGCCCCGGGGCGGGCGGGGCTCTGGCCGGGGAAAGGGCCCCAGGAGCTGATCCCCCGGCCCAGGGCGGCCGCCCCACCGCCGCGCTCCGCGCCTTTGTCCCCGCTGTCAGCGGCGGCACCGGTGCGCGGCGGCCGCTCCCACGGAGCCACGCCCCGGTCACGCCCCCAGTGCCACGCCACGCCCCCCGCTGCGGGAGACGATGCCGCAGCCCCGCCACGCCCCCGCGCGCCCATTGGCTCCGCGCCATTCCCGCATGACGTCACCGGCGGGGCGGGGCGCGGCGCCCGATTTAAGGCGCGGCGCGGGGCGCGGCCGCCGCAGCGGCGAGTGCGGGAGGCGAAGGCAGCGGCGGCATCGGCGGGGCAGCGGCGGACACCGGCACCATGCGTGAGATCGTGCACATCCAGGCCGGGCAGTGCGGCAACCAGATCGGCGCCAAGGTACGGGCCGGCGCCCTGGCCGTCTGCCCGGGGCTCCGGGGCGGCGCCGGGCGCGGGGTGGTGCCGTGCCCGCTCAGCCGGGCTCCGCGCGTCCCGGGGAGAGTGCTGCCGGGAGGGCCCCCCTTCTCGCTGGGAAGCATCGCCGGGCTCGCCCCGCCGCGGGAGGGTCCGTGCGGGGGGGGATCTCGGCTGTCGCCTCGCGGGGGGCTTCCGCGGCGCGGGCGTGGTGCGTCTTGGGAGGGGGGCAGCCCTGCCGTCCATCCACTCCACGCGGGCTGCGGGGGTCTCGGGCGGGTGGAGGGAAGGGGGGGCCGAGCCGGTGCCACACCCCTCACGGCGGTGGGGGGGGTGTGACGGGCGCAGTAACGGATGCGTCTGGCGGGGGCCGCCCCCACGCGCGGCGAATCCTCGCGCGCCACGTCGCGGGGCTTTGGCCAGGGGGCGCGGGCGGGGCGGGGCGTGGCGGCGCTGACCCCCCCCCCCCCCCCGCGTCCCTCCCCTGGTCTCCGCAGTTCTGGGAGGTCATCAGCGATGAGCACGGCATCGACCCCACGGGCAGCTACCACGGGGACAGCGACCTGCAGCTGGAGAGGATCAACGTCTACTACAATGAAGCCACCGGTAACGCCCCTGTGTAACGACCTTCCGGGCCCGGTGCCGCTGGGGGAACAGGCAGGGTGTCCCCAGTGCATCATGCTGTGGGGGCTGTGCCCCAGCCCTCCCCGCAGTGGGTAACGTTCTGACACAGCTTTAACAGCTGCTTTGGGTTCCCATCCCCAACTACCTCCTTCCAAATTCCCTCACCCTCTGCATCCTGGGCAGCAAATTGCGGGGAGGTGGAAGGGAGCGCAGCAGGGCTCCTGTGACGCTGGCTGCAGGGCTGTAATGCTGGTGCTGGTTCCTCCCACAGGTAACAAGTACGTGCCCCGTGCCATCCTGGTGGACCTGGAGCCCGGCACGATGGACTCCGTGCGCTCCGGCCCCTTTGGACAGATCTTCCGGCCCGACAACTTTGTCTTTGGTGAGTGAGCGTGGGATGGAGGCGTCCCAAAGCGGGAGCTCTGTGCACAGCACGGGCTCAGAGCGAGCATGCCAGCGACCTGGGGGACCTGAATCCCAACAGCGCGGCGGGGATGGAAGTGAGGGGTGAACCCCGTGGGGCAGGAGAAGTGGGATCATCTCTGTTCCTCCCCGGGGCGCTAACGGGGCACCTTGCTTCTGGTCCGCCCTCCAGGTCAGAGCGGGGCTGGCAACAACTGGGCCAAGGGGCACTACACGGAAGGCGCGGAGCTGGTGGACTCTGTCCTGGATGTGGTGAGGAAGGAGTCGGAGAGCTGTGACTGCCTCCAGGGCTTCCAGTTGACCCACTCGCTGGGTGGCGGCACGGGCTCTGGGATGGGCACCCTCCTCATCAGCAAGATCCGGGAGGAGTACCCCGACCGCATCATGAACACCTTCAGCGTCATGCCCTCCCCCAAGGTGTCGGACACGGTGGTGGAGCCCTACAATGCCACCCTCTCTGTGCACCAGCTGGTGGAGAACACGGACGAGACCTACTGCATTGACAACGAGGCCCTGTATGACATTTGCTTCCGCACCCTGAAGCTGACCACTCCCACGTACGGGGACCTCAACCACCTGGTGTCGGCCACCATGAGCGGCGTGACCACCTGCCTTCGCTTCCCTGGCCAGCTGAACGCCGACCTGCGCAAGCTGGCGGTCAACATGGTGCCTTTCCCCCGGCTGCACTTCTTCATGCCGGGCTTCGCCCCTCTCACCAGCCGCGGCAGCCAGCAGTACCGAGCCCTGACGGTGCCCGAGCTGACGCAGCAGATGTTCGACTCCAAGAACATGATGGCTGCCTGCGACCCCCGCCACGGTCGCTACCTGACGGTGGCCGCCATCTTCCGGGGCCGCATGTCCATGAAGGAGGTGGACGAGCAGATGCTCAACGTGCAGAACAAGAACAGCAGCTACTTTGTGGAGTGGATCCCCAACAACGTGAAGACGGCCGTCTGCGACATCCCCCCGCGCGGCCTCAAGATGTCCGCCACCTTCATTGGCAACAGCACGGCTATTCAGGAGCTCTTCAAGAGGATCTCGGAGCAGTTCACGGCCATGTTCCGGCGCAAGGCTTTCTTGCACTGGTACACGGGTGAGGGCATGGATGAAATGGAGTTCACGGAGGCCGAGAGCAACATGAATGACCTGGTCTCTGAATACCAGCAATACCAGGATGCCACTGCTGATGAGCAGGGGGAATTTGAAGAGGAAGGAGAGGAGGATGAAGCGTAAAGTTGAAATGGGTAGGAGTTAAGTATAGTCTGAACAGGCAAGTGTTCATTGAGAGAAGGAATCTGTGCAGTTGTGCTGAAGCATGCATTTTTTAATTTGGTGCTCTCCACTGTTGCTTCTGTCAGCAGTTTTGTATCCTTGACTGTCCAATGTAACAGTAGTTGCAAAAATACTTCAGAGTCTTCTGTTGAAATGGTTAACTTCTCAAACATAAAGGCTTTTTGTGTCCTAAACTGTCTCTTCTGCCTTATTTCTCTCTAGATTAAGAAAATAGCTCGTGTAGTTTTCTGTCACTTTACTTCTCAGTTTAATCCTTAACCTCAGTGAAAGGTTAAACTCAATAAAACAAGATTTCTCAGGCCATGAATGTGGCAGCACAAGTAAACTGCAGTTGCTCAGCTTAAGATGGTAGCTAATTTATGGAAACTGAGGGTTCACTGTTAGACGCTCCTGTGTCTAACAGCTAATCTATTGTTGGGGAGAAAGCTGCCTTAACTAATAGAAACAGGACACTGCACTTGAGAATCCTGCAACTCCTATTTATGGACATACATGGTAGTGAGGTCAGCGAGAAGGTATCGAATTCCACATTACAAGCTGTCAAAACTGATTTGACAGGATAGCTGCAGGCTTCCCCACTGCCATTCTGCAGCTCTTATTTAACTTGTTCCAGGGCCTACAGTACATGCATATGGGTGGCTGCCTGTGATTTGACTTGGTCCTGAGCTGTCCTGTCTCCCCTGACCCTCCTCTCTAGATATGAAAAGTCTATGCAGAGAAGCATGAGTCTGTACTAGCAGACAACTTGAACTTGATTAAGAACCTGAACTTTCTCTTCAGGCATAAAATTCTTGAGTGTTTCCCAAAAATAGCCACTAAGCTGCCCTTAAGTGTAAAGGGGTTGACTCTTCAGGGCAATCAATTCCCTTTAGGAGATAAGAGGTGATGGGTCGATTTTTAGATAACATGGCTCAAACAGCTGCCCAGAGCATACCTACAATCTTGGAGTACTCGGGTAGATACCTTGACAATAGCTGTCTCCCACATCCAAGTTATGCGTTTACAGGGCTGCTGCTGTTTGATGCTCTTGGTCCCTGCAGCAGGAAACGGACCTCTACCCAGGCAGGCGAGAGCAGTGCAGCAGCACCCTGTTGTGCATCTTTGCAAAGGTAAGTGTGGCTTCCTTACACTGAGGGAGGGGGGATTTGTGTTGCCGTACGCTTAAAGGGTGCAAGAATCCTGAGTGAGTCTACAATGCTGTTGTCAGTAGTTACAAGGCCTGTGAGACTTTTCTTACTCCTACAAAACAAGAGTAAAATCCCCCACAGAGTATAGCAGCTACCCAGTATGTAAGCTTAGTCCTTAGTTCACCTAAACACCACTTAGGGGAGTGCTCCTGTACTAAAAAAAGTGTTGCTTTGAGAACTTCTACCAATGCTACAACTACTGTGGTCCTTACTGCTCTGAAAGAGCTGGTATCCACCTGTGTGCGACCTCTTTTGTGATCCTTTAATAAAACGTTTGCAAGGCACTACTGGAATAAAGACTTAAAAGGGAGCTACTGTGCATGACTAATATCTTGCCTGTTTTGGCTCTGTTAATTGACCGCTGCCTGCAGACACTGCTCTGAGTGTACCCTGTTCCTTTGCTGATGGGCTTATTATCCTACAGTGAGATCTACGATGGTGTGCAGGACAACAGGCGCTTGTTAAAGCTTTTCTCTCATCTATATGCTTCATTTCTGGTGTACACCCTGTAAAGAGGGGTGAGAAGCTCTTAAACTGCCTGAACTGTCAGTAAACAAATACAACTATTTATACCCACAACAGTACTTGTATTTCTTAGCACTTGAGCAGTTCTAGGATTAAGCATTAAACAAATCGAGGTTGTTTTAGTAACTGAGTTACTACATGCTGCCCCAGGCCCTTTGGGGAAATAACAGCTTATCTGGTTGCCAAAGTAACCTTCCCTTGAAATTACCTACCTGGGTTGCACTTGAAACCGTTTATCATCTAGCTTTGTAAAGCTGAGAAGGGGAGCCAGCAAACAGATTTAAACAAAGTTTAACCAAAAGATGAGAACCCAGTCTTTGATAGTAAAGATCTTCCTTTCTGCTGTGGGTCTGTAGCAGGTTTCACTAGTGTTCAGCATGTCTAGCTTCTAATTCTTAGTTTAATTACACTCTGTCTCTAGCTAACCCTTAAATATAGCTACCTAAGTGACACATTTCAGTACAGCTCCCTTGCTAGAAAGTAGGACACCATCCTACATCGCTTGCTGTTGTTTGTATTTTGTTATTTCTAGAGGAAGAGAAACCATAAATAGAGATACTCTAGAGAGAAACATGTCCTTTCATAAATCCTACACAGCTTATTTGCCAGTCATAATCATTAAAAAAAAATATCAAATCATCATTTCAGTAGGAGCTGAGGGAAATACAGGAAAAGGAGATACTGAAAGATTTAGAGGGGAGGTTCAGAACTCCTTGGTAGGAACAGTAGGTCAACTATAAGGGAGGATGAGCCTCATGCTGGGCTTGGAGGCTGCAGTACCATTTTTTTTTTTCCTGTTGGGTCTTTGAGCTTTAGCTGTATCTATCACCCAGGAGACCATTCACTTTAAAAACTGGAGACTGACTGCTGTATGTCAAACAATAAACAGATGTCTTCACAAGTGCTCATGGTTGCACTTTTTCTGTTTCACAGAGAAAGCAGAACCACTGAAGGGATTTCAGATTAGGTAATCTGACTGCCTTAACTTCTATTGGGTGTTGATTTGTATTTGTCCATGTGATGAACACCTCTAAGGCTGAAGGTCTTGCATGAGGCATCCCGTCTGGAAGAAATAAGGATAGGTAGTACAGGCTTAGTGGTGTGCAGCTTAAGCCACTTACAATGATTCATTTGTGTTGAGATAGAAATGAATAATATCAAGCAATATATTTTTGTTTCAACATACCAATGGTGGCCTGCAGGGAAGCATTCTCCTCTGTGACAATTAGAGCTGACGGTGCTGGGGAAGGGAACAATCTCTTTTTTTGGTTCCCTTTGTTTAATGTGTGGCATTTTTAAGCACATTAGCAGAATGTCTTGACTAAGGCAAACAACTCAAACAATGTTTGTCCACTGGTAGATACAAGATGGTAAAGCTAAATAAGGCTGTAAAAGCAGCTAGGTACTATGTAGGTTTAATTTAAATAGGAATGGAATGGGGTGTGGTAGCACTGAGATGCCATCTCTCCTAATTTCCTTTCCCTGTTTAGTTCTAGGACCTTAGTCTAAGCCATTGTACCAACAGTGCTGTGGAAGGATAATCCGATATGTGGTCTGGTTCTTCAAAACACTTAAGTATCTGTTGAGAACATAGGCCTACATCTGTTTTCCAACAGATGTTTTCCAATCTGTCAAGTGGGAGCAATAACGATTCTCCTCTTCCCAACATATGCGAGGTGCCCATATACATCAGAAATTGGGTTGCATTAAACATACAATGGTCCCAGTGATGTGATAATCTAAGAATCAAACCTGAGGCCCATCCTGTTGACAGGTGTATCTTTCCAGAAGGTATGAGGTGAAGAACACAATAAACCAAAGTAGCAATAGGATTTATAACCTGAAGAAAGAAGGGAATCCAGATCTTTAGTCTCTTCTCCAGACAACTCTCTGCAAAAATGGGGCAAAACTCTAATTTTCTGTGCAGGGAAATCTGCTCATGGATGATGATATCACATGCTGCATACTTCAAAATAGTATAGCGCCGGCAGGTCCTTCTAGGTATCTGTGCAAATACTACATGCTTAAAGAAACCGCGATGGACTGACACGGTCCTTACAGGACAGTGCTGCAACACACTACTGCAAAACACAGCTCTGGTGCCCAGAGGGAGTGTGGCAGAGTGGCGCAAGAGCGACAAGCTTTCTTAACTCACCAGAAAGAGTTGGAGCATCTAGCAATACTCTCTGCAGTAGAAAGAGTTCTCCCCTTGCTTCCTTCAACTTTTGCCCTACCTTGTAAGCCCCATGACAAAGTTATGTGTAAGATCGGGATGAACCCTGGTACTGGCTTTGAGTAGGGCAAAGTTTCATGGTTGTTCCATTGAAATCACTTTCAAAAAAACCCCAAAACAAAGCCACACCTTATTGTCTTACTACATTTTTTGGGGGAAGCACTGTTAAACTATATTAAATTCTTCTTTGCAGTGGGAGGTGCCTCAGTTGTTGCTTTCTGTTTAATGGGGCCTAATGTTTTTGTTTGCTAAAGCTATGAGGAGATAAAATCCTCTCTGGCGAAATCATGTGACTACTCCCTGTATTTGGTACACAGCCTTTCTCCCAAGGAATGTTATTCTACTTCTCTGTTCCACATTAAATCATAATGAAGGTATACTTTTAGGGACCGTTCAGATGTGGTAGCGTGCCTAGGAGCTATAGGTAATGCTGTTTCCCTGAACCTGCTCATTGTAGGGGAGGCAGTGTTTTCTTAATTACAAATAATCCCCTTCTCAATCTTCCCGTGTATTTTTCAGCTGCTTCTACGTTTCCACAGAACAAAGCTTGTGAGCCTTTTGATGTGTTATATGTGCCTGAGGTAATCCAAGTAAGGTCATTTTTTTTTCCTCTTTCTTCAACTCAAACCTTTATAAATAAGTATTAGGAGCTAATCTTGTATGTGACTAAAAAAAAGATTTTTGAGAATTTTCCCACTTCCAATCTAAAATTCATTCATGCTAAGCACCTGCCTTTTGATACTCCAGCAATCACCTGTCCTGGTCTGTTTGTTATTTATTAAGATGGGAAAGAGCAGACTATGGGATCTCAGATACTTCCATTTTAGATGGTTGTTATCTTTAGCTTGCCTACATGAAAATCCAGAATGGAAGCATTTGGTCACAGGAAAGTGCCTGAGACCATGGTGCATTTTGGAAAAAGATGTTTCTTGGCCCTGACTCTGCTGGACACTTGTCCAGCTGGCGCCCTCTGAGCATTTGAATCTGAGGTGCAGGGAGGATACTGGGGGGAGCTGTGAAAGCCTGCCCCCCCCCCCCCCCCCCCCCGCCATTCTGCTGGCAAAGGACATAGTGCAGGTGACAACTCTTTCCTCTCCCTGAGCAGTTTAACAAGAAGCAAACTGTTTCCCTGCTCCTAGCTTCAATCCTATTTCCAGTATTTTATTTGTGAATCTGCCAGAAAGAAAAATTGTGTCTTTTTGAAGTGTGTGTATAAGAAGGCTATCTATTTACAGTATCTAAGCAAAAAAAGTAATAATTTAAGAGTAGGTCATTCCCTTCTCCCCACTCTAAGTCACTTTTCCCTTACAGGCAGAATTCCACTTGTAAGGGAGGAAATCAAGTTAGCTTTGTTAAATTCTTGTTTATTAACGTTTGACTCTTGTATGGTAGAGATTTTCTAACCGATCTCAATTTATCCATATGTCATCTTTTACAATCAGATTAGTTTTCTCACTTGGCTTCCTTGGTAAGTTTAAGGCATATTTTCTTTTCTTTTTGGCAAGAATACCTCTATCATTGCAAACAGAAATGTTAGTAATAATCCAGCTTAAGCAGAATGTGAAAACGCTTGCCCCAGAAGATGAAATGGCTACCCTGGCAGAGGTTATATAGCTTGTTCAGTAAGCAGTTCTCCGTTGTTTTGCACTGAAAAATGTTTCCACATTTTCCATGAACGTATTAGATACTGCCTGCCTTCGTAGTGAATAATTAAACAGGGTTTTCAAGCAGAATTCAAATGGTCTCACAACAAGCTTTACAAACATTAAATGAAATTTAAGCATTGACTTCTTACAGTCTGCTTCTCTGCGGCCGGCGTAATGTTGGTCTTGTAATAAATAAATTAATTGTATGGCTGTTTTTTGGAAATTCCAGCTCCACCCTAGCAGGCAGGGAGAAAGAGCAAGCTTGGGTTAGAGATTTCCAGGGCGTTGAGAAAACTGCCACTTGCAGAAGTGGGTAGCTCCGTGGGCTGGGCTGATGCAACATCCTTCAGCTGCTAAAAAGGATGGTGCTATGCTTCAGGTGTTACCTTTGTGTTATTGCTTGCTTGCCCTGCTTCAGGTGTTACCTTTGTGTTATTTCCTTTAGGCAGCTCCAGGGCATGTCTGACCCCTCTACCAGTCAGTTCAGCTCCCTAAACTCCACAGTTAGGGACAGTAAACTGGGGGTGGGGAAGAAGCTTTTTCTTGGATTAGGGAGTGTGCTAGAGGGAGAACTGGTGCAAAGGAGGAGGAGAAGGCAGGCAGCTGGAAGCAGGAGAGAGCAGAGCAAGATGTTTGGTCGATTCAGCCACCTAGTGCAACGGCACCCTGAACTCTCCTGTGGGGAACCTGAGCAATTTTAAACAATGTACATTGAATCCCACCACAAACTGCTGCATCTCTTAGCAGACATCACAAGATGAAGTTTAGAGTTTGCTCGGTGTCAGTTTGAATTACAAGTAACTATCGGCTTGCAAGATAAAGCAAGGAGGCTAAGGAACAAAAGAAACGGTGACTAGCAGATCAATGTCGCTATCTGTGCCTTGTTCTCAATGACGTGCAGGTAATAAGCTACCCTGGAAAACGTGATATCAGCATTTCATTTATATTGATGTTGGAATCTTAGTCATCCCTTGACTGGAGGACGCAGTTCGTAGAGATAGCAGACGTATTTCATCCACCGAGCAATCTTAAAAGGTAGATGCAGCCTGGATGGCGGCAGGAGCCATCTGGCTGCTACCCATCACATCTGGTGTGCCAAGCGGAAATAATGAGAGGCTGCATTGTTTTGCCTTTCTTCCCAGTAAATCGCTGCCTGATGATGATCAACATATTTTTCCCTTTCTGGAGTCATTTTGTGACATGTGATCTTGTTTATTATGGTAGTTTTAGAAGCCAGACAAGTGGGGTTCCATTTGCTGTGTCCTGTACGACCACATTCACAGAAATTCCTGACTCTTGGAGGTTATAATCTAAGTTCACAAGAGAAACCATAGGGAATGGAACAAATATTAAGTTCATGAGGAAACAATCCTTCCCTCAAAAGGAGCATGGGTCGTTTTAGAATTGACAGTGCCCTAAATTGCTCTGTAATGTGATGTTCTCTCACGTGCTCATCCTTTCTCCTCTTTTGTTCTTAGCCAAACACACAAACCCCCAGGTACAATAAACACAAGTACAGAGGACTCTACAATGAAGCTGCTTTTGCTAATTCATAAAAGCACACTCAGCGTTGTAGTATTTAGTTGCTTCTAGTGCCTGCAGTGGGTTGTAATTTTGAAATAAAAATAGATTTTCCTTTTTAGTATTTTATTACTAGAATTAAAAATACCTTCACGATTATTCCACCCTCTTGCTGGCAGATATATTCTTCTATCTTAATACACATTGCAAGCAATTAAGCATCAGCTTCCAAAGGTGAACTCAGACAGTCCTCATCAGGTGGGAATATCGTAGTTACCAGGTAGAAGGCAAACAATAAGCTGATGAACAGAGCCTGCTCATTCGAGTACCAACAGAAAGACTCAAAAAGTCATGTAGCCTCTGGTATACATGCCTGAGCAATACATGACGTCACCCATCACAAATAAGTGAGAATAAAGCCATAGGCAGACATTTTGTATGCTTGAGCAGCTTTCACATTTGTACATTGGCGATTCTTTTTCGAACAATGGGAAATTACGGACAGACATGAAAATGTTGTGGGATCCCTGTTTCCTCCCTTGCGCATCCATCGCCCTGGCTCCGTCGTTGCCTTGGAAACTGGGAAGGTAGGGTTTGATGCAGGCAGGGAGTGGGCTGTGGCGCTGCCGGCAGAGTTTTGGCTGCCGAGGGGCACATGGGCGTTCCTGGGCACATGCGCTGCCTTTGTATGAATGGGAAATTTTTGACTGTCATTTGTAAGTCTGAACATTTAGAATGTATGGAGCTATATTAAAAAATGCAATAGGGAACCCCCATATCTATTTAAATAGCGTTGATGGCTAATATTCGTTAAAGGGTTTGCCAAAGTGTGGGATTCTGAATTGACATTTAAGTAATTGACATTTAATTTGCTTCACTGTGTGTTCACGGATGCTCAGCATTGCTGTAGATGAGGGCACTTATTAGACACATAAACATGTACCTGCCTTTAGGTACTCTGTTTTAAAACCCGGAGCTATACCCCCAAAAAACTGGTCTTTACAAAGAGACCAGTTAGCATCTAAGAATTAGATAGTTTCCTAATAGAAGCTCAAAATCCTTAATGGAATAACTATAAAGCCTAGGAAGCCACTGCGTGCATGTGGGAAGAAGGCATGGCAAGGAGTATCCAGGTGCCTTCAGGAGGGGAGTGAGAGTGCTTCAAGCTGGTCCTTTGTAGATTGCCAGGAATACTTTGGCACCCAAAAAGCTCTTCAATACCTGTGCGGATCCCACAGAGATGCAGTTGTGTTGCAGTTCCACCAGTAGTGAGATGTAACTGCCTACTGCGGCCCAAAAGGGCAGGTTATGCCTATAACAAGTAGAAACAAACATATACACACGGGTTGTGTGAGCAGTAACAAAGAATGCCTGTGATTAAGTATTGCAGAAATGTGTCAAAGCAAAATACTGACAACAGCCGGGATTTAAAGAACACAAAATTCAAGAGAAGTTGGTGAAAAGGTCTCTGTGCCAGCACAATTTTGGATATTTTGTGATTGCAAAAGCCACGCGTAATAACACCACAGGTAATTCCACGCGTTGCAAAGCTTGAGCCAGTCCATGCTCACGACATTTTCCAGCAGCTGAGGTTTCTGCACTAGGGGAGAAAAAGAGCCACGGTTCATAAGCAAGTCAATTCACTGGAGCAAACTGAGAGTCACTTTTGCAAATATGGCCAAAGTATTTTTCCAAGGTCACAGCAGCCAAATGCTGGGCAAAGATATGGTACTTCTTTAGCCACTAGTACGTCCTGCCGTGGGTGAAAAAATTGAGTGAAACTGGTGACATTATGCATTGATTTATATTGTGTTAAGCACAGCTAACCTGAACAACCCTGTCCATTCTGGCTGCAATTACCTTTCTTCTTGATAGTGGTAATGATTTACCACATTAATTATTACATCACCTTTGCAAAAATCTGCTGGTTTTGTAGCTGTTATAATTGCAATTGAACATTACAGTGTACTGTGGCACCGAGATCAATAAACCATCAATCTGGTATTGCTGGTCACACACAGCCTCCCGCTCCTTTCTCTCCTTTTCACAGAATCACAGAATTGTTGAGGTTGGATGGGACCTCTGGAGATCATCTAGTCCAGTCCCTTACTCAGCCTGGGAGGGTCAGCTAGAGCAGGTTGATCAGGGTTGTGTCCACTCGGGTTTTGAGTATCTTCAAGAACAGAGACTCCACAACCTCTCTGGGCAACCTGTGCCAGAGCAAAGAAGGTTTTTTTCTTATGTTTAGATGGAATTTCTTGTATTTCGGTTTGTGCCCATTGCCTCTCCTCCTGTCACTGGGCACCACTGAGATGAGCCTGGCTCCATCTTCTTTACTCCTTCCCATCAAGTATTTATACAGATTGATAAGATTCCCCTGAGCCTTCTCCAGGACAACCAGTCTCAACTCTCAGTCTCTCCTCATGACAGATGCTCCAGTTCCTTAACCACCCTCATAGCCCTTCATTGGACTCAGTCCAATATGTCCATCTCTCTCTTGTATTGGGGAGCCCAGAATTGGATGCAAAACTCCAGATGTGTCTCACCATGGCTTATCCCCTTCCTTGACCTGCTGGTAACAATCTTCCTAATACAGCCCAGGATGCTGTTGGACACCCTTGCTGCAAGGGCACATAGCTGACTCATGTTCAACTTGGGTGTCCACCAGGATCCCCAAGTCTTTTCTGTCAAGCTGCTTTCCATCTGGGTGGCCCCCAGCATGTACTGGTGCCTGTAGTTGTTCCTCCCCAGGTGCAGGACTTTGCACTTCCCCTTGTTGAACTGCATGAGGTTCCTGTCAGCCCATTTCTCCAGCCTGTCGAGGTCCCTCTGGATGGCAGCACAACCCTCTGGCGAATCAGCCACTCCTCACAGTTTTGTATCATCAGCAAACTTGCTGAGGGTGCACCGTCTTGCCATTTAAGTCATTAATGAAGAAGTTGGCCCCAGGATCAATCACTGGGGTGCACCATCAGTGGCTGGTTTCTGATCTTCGTATTGCTGATCTCAAGCCCTTCAGCCTGGCAGTTCAGCCAGTTTTCACTCCATCTCGCTGCCCATTTATCTACGCCATACCTCATCAGTTTGCCAATGGGGATGTTATAGGAGACAGTTCAAAAGCCTTCACAAAATAAACAATGATGTTAACTGCTCTTCCCTCATCTACAAGCCGGTCACTTTGTTGTAGGAGGCTATCAAGTTGGTCAGGCATGATTGCCCCTTCATAAATCCATGGTGACTTCTCCCAGTCACCTTCTTGACCTTAATATATTTGGAAATGGTTTTCAGACTAATTCATTCCACCATCTTTCTAGGAATCGAGGTGAAGCTGGCTGGCCTGTAGTTCCTCAGATCCCCCTTCTTGCCCTTCTTGAAGTCAGCGATGACACCCATTTTTTTTTTCCCAGTCCTTGAGAACCTCCCAGATTGGCTTGACTTTTCAAAGACTATCAGGAGTGTTCTCACAATGATATCTGCCAGCTCCCTCGGCACTCAGGTACATCTCATCAAGACCCATGGACTTTTGTATGTTCAATTTATTTAAATGTTCCCCAAACTGATCTTCCTCTACCAAGAGTAAGTCTTTGTTACTCCGGACTTCCCAACAGGTCTCAAAAGCTTGCGACTCCTAAGGGCAAATCTTAATAGTGAAAAACAAGGTGAAGACGACACTGAGTACCTCAGCTTTTTCCATGTCCTTTTGTCACTGAATGTCTCCTGTCATATTCAGTAGTGGGTCCACATTTTTCCCTAGACTTCCTTTTCCTGCAAATGGACCTGTAGAAGTCCTTCTCGCTGTCCATCACATCCTTTGCTTTGACTTTCCTAACCCTTTCCTAACCCTGCACACTATGGCAGTGACTCTATGTTGCTCCTGGATCACCTGACCCTACTTCCACCTCCTGAATGCTTCCTTTTTACATTTGTGTTTACTCAGGAGCTCTTTGTTCATCCATACAGGCCTCCTGCCACCTCTGCATGATTTTCCGCTTGTTGGCATGGACCATTCTTGAGGCTGGAGGAGGTGATCCCTGGAAGTCAACCAGCTCTCCTGGACTCTTCTTCTCTCCAGGACCATCTTCCATAGGATTCTTCCGGACAGATAACCTGGAGAGGCTAAAGTCTGCTCTCCTGAAGACCAGGGGAACTGTGATCCTGCAATTTGCCTTGTTCCCTTCTATCAGGATCTTGAACTCCACCATCTCACGGTGACTGCAGCCAGGGCTGCCCTGAGCCTTCACAACCCTGACCACTTCTTCCTGGTTTGTAAGTATCAGGTCCAGCAGAGTGTCTGCCTTTTGGACTCCATGATAATCTGTGTCAGGAAGTTATCATCAATGCACTCCACAAAACTCCTGGATTGCTTCTACCCTGCTGCGTTGTCCCTACAGCATATATTGGGGAGGTTGAAGTCCCCCTTGCAGACTAGGGCCTGAGAACACAAGACTTCTTCCAGTTGTCTGAAGGTCTTATCTACTTTTCCTGATCAGGAGGTGTTTAACAGATACCCACCACAACATAGCACACATTGGTTTGCCCGCTAATCCTGACCCTTTAGATCTCAGCTGGCTCATCATCCACCCCCAGGCAGACCTCTGTGCCTTTCTGCTGCTGTCCCACACAAAGGGCAACTCCCCTACCTCGCCTGTCCTTCCTAAAGAGCCTGCATCCCTCCATCGCAGCACTCCAGTCGTGTGAGCTGTCCCCCCATGTCTCTGTGATCCCAGTGAGACCACAGCCCTGCAACTGCATGCAAATCTCTAACTCATCACGTTTATTGCCCATGCTGCGTGCGTTAGTGTAGAGGCACTTCAGAGAGGCACCCAAGCCTGCTGATTCCCGGGAAAAGTGCGAGAGCTTGCCCTGCCATGCTGTCCCCTCGGCACTTCCATATTGTGCTTGAGGTGGACCCCCTCCAGCTCCGTTGTGTTGAATACTAGGTACATCGTTTCGCATCCTCTTTGCCAACCTGCTCTACTGCTTCCTCGTTTGATTGTGGGTTGTTGTCTCCCTTCCCTGGTCCTTGTGTAAAGCTGTCCTCACTAGCTTGGCCAGCTGCGCGGCAAAGATACTTTCACTACTGAAAAATTTACAGCTGCGAATCGATTAACGTTTTACAGCCGAGTTCAATAGTTTCTGCACAATCCATTATAGACCCTGCTGAAATTTATTTCGGATATTCTCGGCAGCAGTGCGGATACAGGTGTGTATCTCAGTTGGTTCAAATATATTGTTCTCACTGTTGTTCTTGAACTGTCCCTCCTCCCTCAGCCATCCGCCATGTTCTTAGTTCAGTTTATTTCTATGAGGGAACAAGCAGAGATGCTAGGAGGAGGATCCAAAATCTTCCAAAATGAGGTGCGTGGTGGGTGTCTGGTAAGACAGAACATAACTTCACTTATAGAAGAAAAGATATCCCATTCCTATGGGTGTTCAAACTGCTATCAGTGCCGGACCACTTCTAGAAAAAGCCATTCTTTAATAGCAGCGTAAAGTTTCATGCCCGCCCTCTGTGTTCCTGAAGTTAGAGGCCCACATATACAGGTTTGGCAGCACTATCTAAAGGAGGGTTGTGCTGCTTGAAAGTGGCTGTGGGCTCTATCATCGCCACCCAGTCCCGGCTTGTTTCAGGTGCCTGACCTATGGAAAGATGATTCTTGTGCTTAAAACGCATCAAAACATGATTAAGCAGGCCTGAGCTAGAAATACAGGCTCGAGGGTGCTAATAAAACATAGCAGTGCATGCTTTGCTGCTGCGGCGCAGCAGAGGTGAAGAAGGAAAGGGGACAAGCTCCAACAGGTGTGCAAAGAGGAGTTAGGTTTTTTTGGTTTGGGGTTTTTCCACTTTTTCCGGCCCAAGACACGCCACGCCCTGTCCGATTCCGGCCTTTCTCCCGCCCGCCGAAGGCGAGGTTCCTCCCGCGCCCCAAGCCAGCCGCGCTCTGCCCGCGGAGGGGCCCGGGTCCGCACCCGCACCCGGACCCTGCCGCCCGCCGGACCCGCACCCGGGCCCCGCCCCGCCCCCCGCTGCGGGAGACAATGCCGCAGCCCCGCCGCGCCCCCGCGCGCCCATTGGCTCCGCGCCATTCCCGCATGACGTCACCGGCGGGGCGGGGCGCGGCGCCCGATTTAAGGCGCGGCGCGGGGCGCGGCCGCCGCAGCGGCGGGTGCAGGAGGCGAAAGCAGCGGCGGGGCAGCGGCGGACACCGGCACCATGCGTGAGATCGTGCACATCCAGGCCGGGCAGTGCGGCAACCAGATCGGCGCCAAGGTACGGGCCGGCGCGGGGAGAGGGGGCGCTTCCCGGTGTGAGGGGCTGCGGGGGGCCCCGGAGTCGCGCCCCGCGGGGAGCACGCAGCCCCGTCCCGAAATGAAAAGCTTCCCGGGGCTTGCTAAGGCATCGCGGGTCCTGCTCCCGTGGGCGCTGGCTGGGATGTGCCCGGGCTCCGGTCCGTCGCTGCCCTGCCTCCCTGCAGGCAGCGGCGGCAGCCCCCCCGCTGCCTCGCCCCTCTGCAGCCACGGCGCCGGCTCCCGAGGGAGGTGTTTCGGTGTCACGGATCAGCCCCCGAGGGTGTTGGAGGTGCTGCCGTCTTCTTGTAGAGGCTAGGGGGTCTTAAGCCACTGCTAGACAATGGGAGACCACCAAATTGAGATACCCGGGGACTGTCATCCTTTGGATACAAGCTATAAAATAATTAACTTGCGCTTCGGTGCTCCAGCTGCCTGCCTGTCCCCTGCTAACTCAGCTGCTGCGGCCAGGGAAGCCCTTCGGCACTGACTCACCTTCCTCCCAGGCAGCTGCTCTGCCATGCGAGGGAGTGGTCAGGGCTGTGGCATGCACAGACTGCGCTGGTGTGCGTGATTGGCACTGGCCAGCTGTGGTTAATAATTGCCCTTTTCCAAAAACTTCTTCTAGTTCTGGGAGGTCATCAGTGATGAGCATGGCATTGATCCCACTGGCAGCTACCATGGGGACAGCGACCTGCAGCTGGAGAGGATCAACGTCTACTACAATGAAGCAGCTGGTAAGTGTGTCTGCTTCCTCAGATGCCCTTAAATGGGGCAGACATGCCAGTTTGTTGAGGCTGGAAAAATCCCTGAACAAGAGCTGTCATCTGCCAGTGACGCCTCCGAGAGCTTTGTTCTCAGAATGGCTCTGATAGCACAGTAGTCTTGATTGAGACGGCGTGTCTCTCCAGTGAAATGTGGGGAGGTGGAAGGGAGCACAGCAGGGCTCCTGTGACGCTGGCTGCAGGGCTGTAATGCTGGTGCTGGTTCCTCCCACAGGTAACAAGTACGTGCCCCGTGCCATCCTGGTGGACCTGGAGCCCGGCACGATGGACTCCGTGCGCTCCGGCCCCTTTGGACAGATCTTCCGGCCCGACAACTTTGTCTTTGGTGAGTGAGCGTGGGATGGAGGCGTCCCAAAGCGGGAGCTCTGTGCACAGCACGGGCTCAGAGCGAGCATGCCAGCGACCTGGGGGACCTGAATCCCAACAGCGCGGCGGGGATGGAAGTGAGGGGTGAACCCCGTGGGGCAGGAGAAGTGGGATCATCTCTGTTCCTCCCCGGGGCGCTAACGGGGCACCTTGCTTCTGGTCCGCCCTCCAGGTCAGAGCGGGGCTGGCAACAACTGGGCCAAGGGGCACTACACGGAAGGCGCGGAGCTGGTGGACTCTGTCCTGGATGTGGTGAGGAAGGAGTCGGAGAGCTGTGACTGCCTCCAGGGCTTCCAGTTGACCCACTCGCTGGGTGGCGGCACGGGCTCTGGGATGGGCACCCTCCTCATCAGCAAGATCCGGGAGGAGTACCCCGACCGCATCATGAACACCTTCAGCGTCATGCCCTCCCCCAAGGTGTCGGACACGGTGGTGGAGCCCTACAATGCCACCCTCTCTGTGCACCAGCTGGTGGAGAACACGGACGAGACCTACTGCATTGACAACGAGGCCCTGTATGACATTTGCTTCCGCACCCTGAAGCTGACCACTCCCACGTACGGGGACCTCAACCACCTGGTGTCGGCCACCATGAGCGGCGTGACCACCTGCCTTCGCTTCCCCGGCCAGCTGAACGCCGACCTGCGCAAGCTGGCGGTCAACATGGTGCCTTTCCCCCGGCTGCACTTCTTCATGCCGGGCTTCGCCCCTCTCACCAGCCGTGGCAGCCAGCAGTACCGAGCCCTGACGGTGCCCGAGCTGACGCAGCAGATGTTCGACTCCAAGAACATGATGGCTGCCTGTGACCCCCGCCACGGTCGCTACCTGACGGTGGCCGCCATCTTCCGGGGCCGCATGTCCATGAAGGAGGTGGACGAGCAGATGCTCAACGTGCAGAACAAGAACAGCAGCTACTTTGTGGAGTGGATCCCCAACAACGTGAAGACGGCCGTCTGCGACATCCCCCCGCGCGGCCTCAAGATGTCCGCCACCTTCATTGGCAACAGCACGGCTATTCAGGAGCTCTTCAAGAGGATCTCGGAGCAGTTCACGGCCATGTTCCGGCGCAAGGCTTTCTTGCACTGGTACACGGGCGAGGGCATGGATGAAATGGAGTTCACGGAGGCCGAGAGCAACATGAATGACCTGGTCTCTGAATACCAGCAATACCAGGATGCCACTGCTGATGAGCAGGGGGAATTTGAAGAGGAAGGAGAGGAGGATGAGGCTTAAGTCCCCTGGTATCAACGGAACGTCTCTAAAGCAGGCATGTGTACTGAATGACTTCTGATAGTGGTGGTGAAGCATGTTCTCTAGAAACTGTGTACCCAATTATCCTCTCAGCACTTGTAACTTTGACAGATTTCTCAATGTAACACTTCTGAATCCCAGTTATTACAATGTTTTTGTCCTTTAACGTTAAGAGCACATAAAGGCATGTATTCTAGATGATGTTTTCTGTCTTTCTTTACACCCCTATTGGACACAGAACAGCTATTCGGCCCGTGTGGCGAGAAGTAATTTAAAGACATGTCAGAAATCTTGCAGCACAGTGGTGTGCTCTGATCCACTGAGGCTTACATATTCTCAAAATGTATGCTTCTCATGCAAATATCTTTCATCTTTTTTGCTACAGGACTCAAACCTACCTGCAACTTGAATGAAAATGGAAAGCCAACTAAAATTCCTAAACAAGGCAAGGACAAACACCTCTAACTTGTTTTACAGTTTAAGTCAGTGTAGGAAATCTTCCACTTCTCTGTTGAAGTCCTCTGCAAAACGCAGGTGTAGATTATGCTTTCCTTCTGGCATCAGAAGCAACCTTAAAAGAAAAAAATCAAATGCTGCATATACATTATATTTTGTGAGTACAGGTAACTAAAATATTTGTTGCCTTTTCCTTGCTCTTGGTTACCCAAGTACAGAACTGAAGTAACTCTTGTTTTAAGTACTATCCCTATGTACATTGTTTAGAATGTGAACCACAGCAACAGTTGAAGCAACAAGCATACTACTCGCCCCACTTTGGGGACAATAAACTGAGCTTAAAATGAATTTTTGTGTCCTAGACCCAGTTTCTAGGTACTGTTCTGGTGGTCTGCAAAGAAGATAACACTCCAAAACTTATGTGAGCAGGATGCATCTTCGAAAGGTATGCAAAGTACCTGAGCTCTTTTGCCTCTTTCAGAGAACAGCGGTTGTGCTGGGCAGTGAACACATTGAAGAGATCACTACAGAAATGTAGATTTCTTGTCACCACCCAAACTTAGCATTTGAACTTTGTCTAATCTTTCTGTAAAAAGACAATCCAAAACTAACACCATTCATTCATCCATTAAAGTAAAAAGGGAAGTCAGGACTTCTTCAGCTATAACAAAAGCTTAGAAGTAGTATGTGTGAAGAAAGTTAAATCTTTGTAATACAGCTATGAGTGTGACAAGCCTAAAATACTACTTGCCATTGCTTTCTATCTGGGAAAAACTTTATACATCAGGTATGTACTTCTAACACTTCTTTTCTTTTTAGACGGGGCTGGGAAATTCTTTAAATTATTTTATCCTACCACATATTAAGCAGTTTCAACAGAGCTAAAGCGAGCTTGACTGATACTTTGCTATGTTGCCTTCATGTCATCTAAGTCCCACTATGTGAGGGCGATCTTTCTTCTTTTGGTGGTGACAAATACTCCTTTGTCTTGGGGAAAAGAGCAATAGCGTGTGAACGTACCCAGCTCTTCTACCACTTCTCTCTGAATTTCATTAAGTCTGTTTCTTCAAAGACCAAGCAGCACACAGATGCACAAGCCGATAGCACTGTGTATGCTATCAGCTACTGCTGTTAAGCCACTGTAATGCTACATAACTCTAGCCATACCATGCAAATACAGAATGATGGTGCACTCTTTTATCCTGAGAGAAACAAGCAATGTATCTGCACTACAGTCAGCAAAAGCTTTTTCTACTTTACTACTGGGTAAAAATCAAGGCAAGAAAAGCTGACGGTAGAAGCATGTGTTACTGAAAATATGCTAAATTTAAGGTTTTCCTTCTGCTTCACAATGGAACATGTCATCTCCAGTACAACAAAGGAAGAAAGGGACCATGTACCTAAGTATTAATTTCTGAGAACACCATTAGTCTGATTTCTTTTCTGATAAATACACATATGGGGGAGCACTCCAGCATGAAGACATGCAAAGAACCACTTCACACTTTATTGGATAGCAACTGCTAACACTGTTTCCTCCTTGGCTTGCCTTCCAAAGAGAAGCTATCAGATCCTTGTCTAGTTTTTGTGATGACTTGCCTTAGCATCTGGAGCTTTTCAGGGCTCAGTGAAACCTAACAGGATGATAGGTGTTCTGAGCAAGGCATGTGGGAGTAACTAACAGCAGACATGGAATAAAATTCCATGTGATTGTTAGGAAGGTCTCTTGTTCTCATCTTTCCTGTGGCATAATGCATTTCTATGAACAGCGGGGCTGACTTTCAGGTAAATATATCACTCAATTTTTCACAGAGATGACACCAATGAAACAGTTCCCTACACTCCGCATTCATAAAAATGGGGTTTGTTCTCCTAATTCTTTTCTCCAGTGTTAATCATCACAGTCTGTTATTAAGTAGTAATAGAACTCTTTAATTTGTGTGCAAATCTATGAAGAAAATTCAGCTGGTGAAATCCCACTTTTTTTATAGGAAGCATTTCTGGAGTTTTCAAATGAAGCAGATGGTGCCCAAAGATTTTTCTTGTTTATAAAGTAATACCTCTGAGCATAGTTGTACATTTTTTCTTATTCAGGTTTTCTTAAAAACACTGAAAATTGACGGGACAGTTGGAAAAACAAAATCTTTGAGGAGGTTGTTCACATCAACAAGGCAGAGCAAACATCGGTATCTGTGCTTCTCTCTAAGAACTGGGAATCTCCCTCCAGTCATAGCATAAATTCACTGCTCTACTGAATGGGACAGAAATGAGGTCTTTCACAGCAAAAGGAATGCAATGGCCATAACAGAGAAACAGAGGAGAAATTTGCTTGTTTCGATAAATGCTAGGGAGTGGTTCTGTGTGTGAAGTAGAAAGAGGAAAAAGACCTTACTTGGTTTCTCTTGGAGGACTTTAGGAAGGAGCTTATGAAAATATTATGCTTTTTATATTGCAAGAAAGGTCCAGCTACACTGTTTATGTTGTAACTTGCTAGGGAAGTTTAGAATAGCTCTGTCTGTGGCAGAGACAACTTATTCCAATACTCTTTTTTTTTTTTTTTTTTTACACTGTGGGTCTGAACTGCTTCATTTTTTTCAACAATGGTTTATAAATACTCCATCATATAACTTACCGAGAGTCTTTGATGTGCTTATGAATGTATTCTGCGTGAGCTTGTGGAACCAAAGGGTCTTTCTCACCATGAATTATAAATGTGGGACATTTAATATCTGGCAGCAACTGTTGGCAGATACTACCTAGGGAGAAAATAAATGAAGGTCACACTTCGTTTTAGAATAGTATGAAAGACGGAAACTGCTTCTGTGAAGGACCGTGAACTCCGCTGTGTTCTAGCTATTGCCTCTCCTTGTAGAGAGGGTGCAACTAATCTACAGAAATATGTAATCAGGACTTTAATTAACATTGCTTTCTCCAAAATGTTACCTCACTGAAATTTGCTTCATTAATGGATCATAGCACAAACATAGCAAATGAAGTACTTCTGTCCCACGTTTCCCCGGGTTCTCTTTGTTCAAAGCAAACACATGCATCTCTTTCCTGGCTTTGTTCTTTTCAGCCTTAGAGTCTTACATTCTTCATGTTTATGCTACATTTTGTTACATCGGTTGTCAGATTACAAGATTTGCTACTTTCATCAACAAGCTAACTTAGGTTGTACTCATGCCTGTTGGCCTTCCTGACCCTTTGCTGTCTGAAATGAATAACCATTTAATACAAATTGTACAAAACTATTCAAAGGTTATTCTCCCTGCCCATTTGTCTTACAGAACCTCAAGGATAATTTTATGCTTACTAGTCTTTAATCTCACTAGAAGTAATTTGAATGCTTTTCCTTAAAGACTCTTCTATTTCCTCTCCCCCTTTCTTTTTTCCTCATCCCTTAATAACCTAGTTTCCAAACTCTTTGCCTAACTTTCCATGCTGTCGCAAGAGATTCTGTGGGCAAAACATACTTGTTGAGTTTTATGTTCCACTTATCTTTGAGTTAACTTTGTCCTATTTGTAGTTGCCTCCTTGCAGCTACCAACAGCTGTACCAGTTAATGCTCATACCTTAGCTCTGAAGTCGTACTGTTTCATAGAGTTTTTCCAATTGTTTAGTTATTTATATAGTCTTAGTTTGCAGTTCTACCAGTTAAATATTTTCATTTAGAACATTTCACCCATCTTCCTTAAACACCTGCACAAATGTTGACTGTTTTTCAGAACAAGTAACAAGTAAATTGAAGTTATTTACCTAAGGACATAGTCGGCAGTCAAACCAGTCAGCCCTAGTTTCCAGGTCCTAAAACTGTTTTGTACTATAACCACTAGATTATATTTACTACAATAACACAGAACAGCAAGAAGAATCTTGAATTTTGCAGCTTTATGCAGCTTACTCAGTTTGATTAAGCGTTGGTACCTTCTAAAAATCCATTTCTTACAGCTTTTCACACTAAAAGCTGTCCCATTTAGGGCAAATAACCTTATTTCTTAAAAAGAGCTTGAGTTGTTTTTGACCAACAGAGGTTTTGCTGTCCTCCTTTTATCTCTGATGGGTTTTATTAACCCCTTTTCTTGTATTTGCCATTAATAACCTTTTGTGCAGTGTGTTTAATTCAAAGGAGGCCTGCTTGTGTTCGGAGTTGCCCTCCCTGAGCTACTCCTGGAAAAAAATTGCAGTCCGATGGTTGCTCATCTTTTTTAGCAAACGTTAGGCTTCTCCCAATATCTGACCCGGTTACAGCATCTAGGTAATTCAGCTCCTTGTTACATGTCTCCAGGTGGCTGCTTTTTCACAGTCACTCCATCTCATAGTGTTTGAGACGTGCATGCAGTAAAATGATGTCACAGCCAGACCAACCTAGGCTTTGGACTTAAGAATAAAATAGTTTTAAGGAGATGCGTTCTAGAAAGGGTAAGGTAAAATCAGATCATAATTTGTTGCATCTCTCTACTGGGAGAAATTCTAGTACCACGCTGATGATCCTGTGCAAAACTTTATGGAAAAAACACAAAATGAAGGATTATTTTCCTTGTAGTACCTGCTGCCTGTTAATGTATGGCACCTCCTGTCTTTCATTATGAGAGCTACAGGAAAATGTATATAAAAGAATTATAGATTCCTTGTTTTACGTACTATGTATTTCTGCTTTAGGCAAATTAAAAGCAATTTTCCTCTGAATTAAAACAGAACTGCAGGTTATTATTCATTATATCCTTCGTTGCAAAAGTCTATGTAGAGTAATTGCAGAAATCTTCAGAGATAAACATTTAATAATTATTATAATGTCTAATTTAACTACTCTTTTTGGATTTTAAACACCTAAGCTGTGTCAATAGTGTTTTTCAAATGTGTTTTGTTAATTCCGAGTTCCCAAAATCTGAACTTCCTTCTTTTTTAACTCATTATATGCTACTAGTTTTGAAATAGTGTTTTCTGCTTTGCAGAAACTAGAATGAACACAGCTCACTTTGGGATATCTTAACAATGTCACCAAGAGGTAATCCTTTGACACAGAGAAGAGAGGAGAAAAAAGGTTGAGCAGAATCCCTCCTGTTCGTTCTGCGCAAAAGCAATGATTTAATAATGTAGTTTTGTGGTGGAACAAGAGGAGGGACTCATCAGCTAATGCTTCCCATAAACTGTTTTCCTCCTGTACCTTGCTGGATCTGTGAACCATCTACAAAGTAATTGCTTTATTCATGAGTGTGAGTCAGACCCAGCTTTTAATGCCATATGCAGAGTCCTTCCTTTACTGGCTGCTAGGAGTACTGCTAGGTTTTTTTTTTATCCAGAACTGTCTGCTACTATAATTGCTTCAGTTTAACATTGTAAAAGCCTTACCATCTGATTTTTCAGCAAAGCGAGATATTCCATCCACCCAAGCCTCACAGGTTTTTGCAAAGTACTTATGCCCATACATCTCTTCCAGTGGTTTCTTGACCTTTTCACTCCATTTTGAAACATCTCGGATGCCTACATAAAATAACATTGAAATGTGTTAAGTCCTTTCCAGCAACAAGATATAACCCAGTACTGTCAACACCTAATACGAGTAAGTTTTCAAACCAGACCGCGGATATGTATTTCAAACTTGAAACTGCACTGAATGGTTTTAAATAATTGATAGCATGGGAAGGATATAAAAAACATAGTTTTGTGATCTCTGCTGGGGCCTTTCTGAGTTGCAGAAGACCATCTTGTTATTATGGTCACAAGGAACAACAAAGAAAAAATAATAATCAAAGGACCCAGTCCTAAAACTTCCGATGCTTCTTTCTGGAGGGCTTGCAGAAGAGGAGCTCAAGGAGGTACCTTGTGTATAAAAAAGGGACTGTTTTATAACAGCATGCCAGAGCCGGCAATTCTTTTTTATATCCTTCGCAGCCTTTTGCTTTGGCTCATGGGTGGAAGTTCTTCCATGGCTCCCACCAGTATTCAGAGGAAGGAAGCTCTTACTAAGGCATTCCAGCAGGCTGACATCATGGTACATTTGCCATAGTCTTACAGAAAAACAAGCAACTCTACTTAGTAGAGCCCCATGACTCATGGCAGGCTGGCTAAAGCTGTACAAATAATCTGACATTCTAGTTATTTATCAGATTTACCTATTTTTTCCCCTAAACTTTTCAGTACTGCTCACAAACCAGACATCCACAAGGGTGACTTTCACTAAACTATATTTCAGCTGTAAAGCTTTGTATCGATAAAGCTCAAAACAATGTTGGCATAGCAGAGAACCTGGAAGAGACCTGAAAAGTACTGAATCATCAAACAGCAATATATGCCATTAGAAAAGCTTTTAATTGGTTTCAAATGGGAATTAAGGGAAGAAAGGAGCGAGGTGTTAATTAACAGACAGAACCTGTCCAGCCAAATGCGCAAGGCAGTAGTGACTGAAAGTGCTTTGTAACAACATCTGATTGGAAATGAGTTTGCTCACCCCAGGCTAGCTGTTACTGAACAGCTGTTTCCCTTATAGAAACTACTGTTTTATCCTTGCAGCTGGCCTTAATTTAAGAGAAGAGGGGGAAAAAAAGCCAATGTTGAAAGGACATAGATACCAAATAAACACCTTTCTCTCCTACCAAACCCTCCATTGCAGCAGAGATGCACTGATGGGCCAGTTGTAGAAGGCTTGCGCTGCTACTCTATGAGCTCTGTCACCCAGAGAGATGTTGAAAGCACTAGTCCATGAAGAGGCCAAAAGTCAACATTGCTGTGGGTGCTTTGTGTAAAGTAAGACTTCTTTCTTATTAATTTTTTTTTTTTTACATTTTAGCCTGTTGGCTGATACTGACGTGCATTTCATAATTACATAATAAAAACATCATAAATACAAAAGCACGTAAAGAAATAAAGCAGCACTTTTACAGAGCTAAAAAGCATTTTGCTTACTGAACTAAAAAATATACTACTAGTACTACCAATGAAAGTGCTTTAGTATAGGTGAGGTAAGTACACATGTGCAATACATACACTTGTAATTTAGCTGAAGCCAGACAGTCAGATTTCACAGCTGGTGTAAATCAAACTCCAATCACTAAAATGAAATTATACTGGGTTACATTTGTTGAGACTCTGCATGGTTAACTCTCTTAATTTCTAATTTCAAAAGGAAATATGTTCCTTTTCTGAGTTCACTAGCAGTTTTTGCTATTTTCCTTTAGAGTGACAAATGATCAGATTCTATTTCATATGAGTGGAATAAGGATCAGAAATCCCATGTTTCTCTACTATGCAAAGGTTTTGTAACCACAATAATTAACTTTAAAGGAATGCCAATTAGAAAGGCATCCTGGGATGCTTACTTGAATGATTCATTTGCTTCCTGAACTCAAATGCTAAGTTATGAGCTTACTTGCAATGAACTTGTTTTCTTACTGTCTATGTATTATATAGGCCCCAGAGGCAAAAGCTGTTATGTGCTAGCCCAGTGATTTTCTGTGGACCTTGTTTAAAGGTTGTGCAAGATGTGAGAAAAGAAATCAAGCCTGGGGTCAATAGTATTATTTGGAATATGTTTTCAGGAATTTGTTACAGCAACAAAAATTTGACTTTCAGAAAACTACTGATCAGCTACTATAACTTATGCTTTTCAGCAGCGTAAGTTGGTAAGGACTTTTTAAAACTTCTAATATATTACCCCTAAAGTAATTGTTAAGGAGTTTCTCACTATCATTTTAATCTAGCCCTATACTTAGCAACTTGGTGAATTTTGTGTCCTGTTCCTTTAGATTTGTTGTGTCCTCAACTCTGTCTCTACTTAGCTGTTACAAGACTAAGATTCTTAGGTCAAGAAGAAACGAAAATAATTCTTTTAGGATACGATATTCAGTTTGTACATACCATTATAAATTCTCACATCCTCTTGAGTAACGCTGGCATTTGCTCCCCAGACAACCAACTTGTGGATAAGAGTTGGATACTTTGCAGCTGCAATGAGTGCTGTAATTCCACCATCACTCCACCCCAGCAAAGAGAACTTCTTAAATTTCAGTGCCTTGATTTGTACAAGAAAGTTATATGCAAATCATCAGCTGGTTTTACAAGCAAATATCAAATATTTCTTGAAAACTAACCATACAGATTTAGATACAACACCACATAGTTGAACTATAGTTAGCTTTCATAATTAGAAAATATAATTTTCCTGCTATACATAAAAATACTTAAGAAAAGGTCAAATATTTAGAAAACAAGAAATTATACCTGCCCTTCCAATTTTTGACAACTATTTAATGAAACAGGCAGTAGCCATATTAGATTCTCACTGCATTTAAAAAAGCCCTTTTGAAATTAAGAAATGGTTATTTACAACAGAGAGTAAAGACCTTTTCAGAGAGCCTGATGGTATCAAGAATCTGTGGATTCTTTTGGTATGAAGTTGGCAAAGACTATCACAGTGTGGGATGGTAGGTAATCCAAGACCAAGATGAACTTAAGAAAAAGAAAAGTTAAGACTTGAAAAATGGAACCCAGTGATCTAATTTACTGATGCTAGCTGATCTAAAAAAAAATAATCTGCTCTGTAACAACCAAAAAATGCTTAAAGTATTTGCTACAGGATTGTATCAAAATTTAGTGTCTAATTCACATTTTCTGAAGCTTTTAAGTGTACTTTTAAACGTTACTTCATGGTGAATTGCATTTCAAAACATTAATAATGAAATTCCTCCTTCTCGAAAAGGAAGGCTCAGGGCAAAAAATATGACAACAAAGACCTTAGTTCATTCTGACTTGTACAATGCTTTCCACTAGAATTTGAAACTCTCGTTTCCTCATATACCACAACCTGTGGTAGGGGGGACCAGCCAGGGACAGGAGAGGATTTTGTGTGTATGATGTTCAGTGGGCAAAGGGTGGGAAAGGTAAAGGCATTCAGGAGCAAATGCATCTGAAGGTTGCACAGGGACGATATTCAATGGTTAAGCAGTATTTGCAGTTTTGCATATAGAAGCCTCAGTTTGTGAACTCTTTTGCAAACAAATATAAAGGTTTCAAAGGGGTTTTGGGGTTTTTTTTGTTTGTTTTTCAGAAATTACAGCCTTTTAGGTGTGATTAAGGAAGATATTTTACTTTTGGAGGAAAAAGAGCAAGTTAGTTGAATGAGTTGTTTTGGTGCTTGGTGTTTTGTTGTTGGAAGTCCAGGCCTGCTTTCTTTGGACAGAAGAAAGCAAAAATGCAGGCAATAAGAGAAACAACTACAGAGAGAGAAAAAGCAGTTTCTCGTCTGCTTGTAAACTTGATGCTCAAGTGATGCAGAACTTTATCAGTCAACTCGATACCTAGCAAACTTCTATCACTATCAGGCTTTTCTGGTTTTGGCTTCTTCCTTGGTATTAGGCTTGCTGTAGTGTTGCTCAATATTAGATTTCACTCTGCTAAGCTATAATTACTAAACAGAAGAGAAACAAGGCAGGGAAAAGAAAAGGACACGTAAAGTAAGAGCTGGCAGCAAGAAAAGAGAACCTTGAATTTTAGCAGCTGATCAAAAGTTGGCCCTGGCCTGATGAAGAAGTAGTTATCTGTGACCAACTTTCAGTATCGTGCTGCTGAAGGGTTACTGGTGTCTTGGCAAGTTTCAGGAGTTGGCAGCAGTGCTCGTAAAGCTTAAGTTTTTGCTGTTGCTGTTCTCCTACCACCACTAGCAAATTACGGATCTCAAAGTCAGCTGATGGGTGGAATAGCTGATTAAAATTTTTATTCTTCATGCCAGGTTATTTGCCAATGCTTCAACTGAGATCTATTTGCCTCCAGTATTTCTCTGGTTTACTAGCCATTATCTTGATGCATTCTTTGGGTTGTCTCAGGATGCCTTTGCAGCAGGAGGAATTTAATTTATTCTTTGCAGCCTTCCAAAAAACAATGTGATATAACAGATGTGTTGGATAGGATATGCATGTGTGCTTGCTTTAATCTTGAACTACTTACAGTGCAGGCCTCTACCTACCATTGGCAATAACCTGAGAGCTGACTGCACCTCCTCAATTCTGTGGGTGATTTTGTGTTGGCCTTACCCCGTAGTGAACAAAATCTCTTTTGAAATGACCTCCTCCATCCAGACCTTTGTGAAATGCAATCAAATGATCACGTATGCCATGACAGAAGTAACTTACAACAGTGAGTTGCAATACAACAGTACTCTGTACCGTATGCTTCTGTTGGATCACAGGGAGTACACCACAAGTAAGGGTTGCAGTTGATCTACAAAAACTTGGAGAAGCCCAAGCCCATCCTTTCACTAGGACAGTAGCTTTGAAGAGTAAGAACCTCTTAAATATCAACGCTAATTATTTCCATGATTGTTTTAATGCTGTTGGCCTTTGCTATTGTTAGACATTGAGATGGAGTGCAGCAAAGTGGACTTATTTGCATTATACTCCTTTTATTTCAAGCAAGCTACTTCACAGAACGCACACGGTGATACAGAGCAGTGTCATCTGCATCAAGGTGCTAAATACTCTGCAGAATTTCAGCTTTTGTTATTTGACAGAAACCTTGCAGCACTCACAGCTCCAGCAGAGGCACCAGAATCTGAAGGAGCCTAGAATAAAGATTCTGAAGGCTCACCTATACAGATGGGTTTTATGGCTGAGTGTAGGCAAACCATATACATTATAAAGACCTCTGCAGGAGTTATTACTTTGTTTTATACTGGAAATCCTAGTGGGGATGATTCTTTGGGATTGTGCTAACCTTTATATGTTATGCTAAAATAGAAGCAAGTTCCATGCTTGGGAAGATTTTAATAATTCGTTATTATATGCATATATCAATAAACATCTTCAAAAAAACCAGGATGCTACGTCTCACTTGTTTTGGCAGCTTTAGAGATTGGTAGGCTGCTGTCCTGTTTGACTGGACGCTACACGGTCACATTCTTTTTGGGGACAGCTCTGTTTTCTATTTTGCATTTATCAGTATTTGGACAGAGGCAGGAAAGGGGGTTACAACCACTTAGACTGAAAGTTTGTCACCTATCCATGGCAGCATCTGTATTTTCTTTGTTAGCGTAGCAGAAGAAATTGGTGATTTAGGGTGCAGAGAGATTGCTTTTATGGTTAGAGGGCAAGACTGTGTCTTAATCCTGATTCTGCTGTCAGACTTATTTTGTTTCACTACGCAGAATGCTCCAGGAAGCCTGCATTTCCAGTTTCAGACAGATTTCTGCAAGGTTACTGTTTATTACAGAAAGACAGTTGGATTGACTGTCTGAATCTTGTCTCATATTTTTGGAATTTTAATGCTCTGCCAACTTTCTTAACATGGCCAAAGAGACTGTATAGCTTAACATAACAAAGCCAAAATGTTAGTTAAAACTAAACCAGAAAATAGTGTTAGCACTTATAGGATGGAATAAGAGAGGAACACAGAAACATAGATTTGAAGTAAAAAATTCTGCAAGATGGAGAAGTAATAACAGCTTTAGGTCATATTCTTTATAATTACAATAGCTGTATTAGTTATTAAGATCTGGTATGATCACAGGAACCCTTCGATTTCCCACACAAATTATTTCAGTAATATGCTGTAAAATGCAAAGTGTCAAGTTAGTTTTTAGAATTAAATGTTTCTTGAAATGGGCTGTTCAAGGCAAAATGCCAAGATTCTATTAGCTAGAAAATTTTCTAAGAACGTTTCACTACTGTAATCCCTTCAGTTAAACCACTTAGCATAGACTTTGTTTTTTATATATACTTTACCTAAACTTACATGGTTCTTGGCTGCAAACCTCTTAGGGCAGGGTCTTGGAATAAAAACATATTGTTTTATAATTAATTCCCACTGCTGAACCTCTATGTATATTGCAGAAGATATGGAAGAAGAAAATATTTTCCAGAATAGTGTGCATCTGCCCAGTTTTAAGCCTTCATTTTTTTGCTCTTTTGCATAACTTGCTGTCTGCTGGAAACAACCTGCTTAACAGTACTCTTCTTCCTTCTCAAAATTTAAGGAAAACAGCTTTTAAATATATAGATATATTTAAAAAAAATAATCTCAGAATAGATTTACCTGCATAAGATCCACAGCATCTTTTGCATCCCTCTCAAAGAAATCTGGAGGAAAGTCTCGAGATGGAGGAATGGACTGTCCATATCCCCGAGGATCCCAAGCAACAATTGTGAAAATTTGTTTATTCATAGACTTAAGCTGTGGTCCAAAATCGGTTTGACCACTCCCTGAAACATCATAATTTTTCAGTTAAAGTAACTACCATACAATACATACATAGTATACATACTCTAATTGGAAACTGGGGAAACTTGTATCTTAATTCTAAAAAGGAAGTTATCCATCAACTGAAGTACACTTTATCTCTAATTGTAACTAACCATTGCAACTCTCAGACAGGAAGTACCGCAATAAAAATCTTTAGAACTATCTGCAATATGCTCAGAGCAAATAATTTCTGGTAGGTATGTAAGCTTATCAAAAACTGTGCTCTACACAGATGCTTTAATACAGAATCTTAAACTGAGTTACCTGGGTAGGGATTTATCTTTAACAGATTTAAAGCACTAGCATGGTCATTGCTGTTTACCTGGACAGCACAGATGAAACTGAAAGGGAAAGAATATACTGACTCTAGCTACAAATTTGTAGATGAAAAGCGCTGTGCGAGACAGTTGTTCTTATTTGATAAAACACTTCTATGAGAATACTGGTGCTTAAAGCTGAGCTTTAAATACTCCGTTGCTTGAGGAGACAGTGGTGACACAAAAGCACAAAACTGTAACTTTTGATTTTTGTAATACGTATGTTACCAAAATAAGTCAAATATAGCAATTTTTCTGATGCAGAACGGTTTTCTTTTATTGATGGCTCAGACCTTCAAAGATCAAAAAATTAATTACTCCAGTCTATTGCACTAAGCTGTCTATGAACACTAGCATGAAGGTAAGACTGCAATTTACTTCTTATTTGCATTATGGTCATGGTAACAGTATCACACGCTACTTGATTGAAACCTATTCAGGTCTAATATATTCAAATGATGTAAATCAAATATAAAATTGGCTATCCAGCGCTCTATTAAAAAGGCTGTTTAAGGGCATTTAAGGTTTTGTTTACTTGGAGAAATATGTCCTTAGATACCTCCTCCTACACCATCAACTGGTCTAAATGATAAAAGAGGCTGTATATAGCATGCTATGATGAGCCGACTACAGCCTGGCACGATCTCTTGCAACACCAATTAATAGCTAGAGTCAGAAGCAAAATATCAGGTTGTTTGAAAAATACCAGTGCAACCTGATTAATATTAATCATGTATCCTTACATAGGCTTTGTATGAACCTCTGCACTATCATGCAAATGCTTGTTATACTGTATTTTTTTGTAACTTAAAAAATACACAAGGCTGAGAGCTGTGTTTTCTTGGTTTTCTTAGTATTTTTCTAGTTAGAAAGAGAAGCATCGCTTTTGTTTTAATGTAGTTTACAAGTAGTCTAGAGACTAATTAATTCTATTGACCTAAAAACACTTATCTTGTTGCCACAACACACTTATTAGTCTGTTAATACTGTAAGTAGTATATAATAATATTGAAAACTTAGTATCAGTACGAAGGGAAGAAGTATGTGACAGTTGGAAAGTAAAGCTCACCCTCACAAGTTGTCCAAAAATATTAAAGCATAAACTTAGTAACGGTAAAGACAGTAACACTATTACTGTTTGTAATAATGGTAACTGAACAATAGCAATGTACACCTAATAATATTACTCACAACTGAAGAAATACATTATTTTTATTTAAAGAGTTAGCATTAGCAACAGGATTACTAGTTTAAAAAGCTGTTTAGAATGAATAGGTTAAAACATATGACTACTAAAGCACCCCTCACATCATTAACTTTTTTCCACCCTCCCCTTGAGAATTCTTTGAAAGAAAGAACCACTTCACAAAGACTTGAAAACGTTGCTGCCAAGAAGAACAAATGTCTCCTGCTCTTCAGTTCTTGACATTCTATCATCTTGATCCAGCAATTCAGTTAAGCATAAGCCCAACTCTGAGCACAGTAATGGTCCTACTGACAGCCTGCCATGAACTGCTAGTAAGTCTGATTGAGTCTTTAGAAGTGCAAGAACCCAGAAAAAAAAGCCTGCGTTAATTTTAGAAGATTGTTATCAAAAGCAGTGGTCTCAATGGACAGATACCACTTAGGTAGCAGAACCTGTTGTCTGTCTGAAAAAGCCATCAAGAATCTTAATGACGTTGCCCTGAATAACCAAAACATGAAAACACATTTTTAAGCAAAAAGCAAGTCTCAGCTGTGCCTTTTTCACTATGATAATAAACTGCAAGTGCTGCATTATGTCTATTAATTCAATTGGAATGCACCTAGTTTCTAAAAAGGAATGCATAATTCAGTCTGTGTAACAAATATAGCTGACCTGATTTTCCCCCCCCTGTTATTTTGCACCTTGTGTAGCTATTTGCCACATGTGCTGGACACTCCCTTTGCACAGTTAAATCCAAAAGTGCGAGTGACTATTTCACAAGTCAAGACATTGTATAAAAGGTGCCTGGTGAGATAAATGAAATCTTTAAAAACTGTTGACTGATTGCAATAACTCTGCCTCTTCCTGTCTGTTGTACATGTAGCAATTTTTTTAATGACAATGCTCCATAATCAGGTTTTGAACATATTACAAAATAGTTTTGTGCCTACTAGTTTAAGACTGGATGGCAGAAGAGGAGGTCGCTCTACAAAGATAAGACAAAATCTCCACACCTAACATTCCGGGAAGCAGCAGAACTGCATGGCTTCCTTCTCCTGTCAGCTGATAATGCAGGTGGACTCCATTCACTTGGATTTTGGCAGATGTCATTGAGGTGCTAGGGATGGGGAAAGGGGAGAGAAATAGGCAAACATTCAGACAGTTAATTCTCATTACTACACGGTCATTCAAGAATAATTACTTTTTCTAGATAATAATGACAATACAGTGAGATTTAAATGGGTCACTTGCCTTTCATGGGTGCACAGAAGACCAAATAAAAAACTTGTCAGGAGCAGAGAAGTATTCAGTTGTGACCACTATGTAACATTTGTACTTAGGATTCACAAATGTAGTTAAATGACAAGTTAAAGGGGAGAAAAAAAAAGTCTGGACTGTGCAACAAGGGGAATATAAAAGCAGCTTTACATGGCTACAGAAATGTGTTGAGAGAAAGATATTAGAGAGGAGAAATCTCATTCTGTCACAGCATAACTTTTGAAACAGCTGGTATTGACCTTGTAATTACTAAACTGAGCCTCTCCATCTGCCAAAGAAACTACAATCTATTGTTACGGTTCCTCATGAACCAGAAAGTCTACAATGAAAACCACCTTGCACTGAGATGAGGGTGGAGAAGAAAAATGTGATAATAATATATCCGTCAGTGTAATCTCAGCAGGAGATAATGCTTAACCGGAAAATACCACATGACCAAAAAAACCCACCCACAAAAGGAGTACCACAGAAACCGACCGCATAGGCCACCTCCCAGCCCTTTAACCTTCAGTACAAAGCAAGACATATGTGTAAATGCAAACAGGTAACCTGAGATACTGTGTCTAGATACAAACACCTACGGAGAAAGCAAAAGTAGCATAGATTGAAGGTATCTTAACAGTATAAACCATTGCATCTGTTCTCCCAAGCAAATTTGTGCCCTAATGGTTGCAAGACATCTTTTCACCAACTTAACTCATTTTATTTAAAGGTAGTAATATCATAAAAATTTTGCCATTTGGTTTTCTAATGGTTAACCCTTATTCCCTGCGCTTCTCAGTTTACCTATATTAAATATTCTTGCCCCATGAATTCAATCAACGTGAATTTCACGTGCATACAGAAATGCTGTTTGCCAGTCTTCTATGTAACAATAATCTCTATTCCATGACAGGTACCGTGCAACTTATTAAAAATTCATTTTTAACATATAAATTCTGAACTAATTACAGCACAAAAGCATAGTCCCACCTGTATAGATGGGAGTGGAGTAAAGGTAAAAAATCCCATAAACTTAAACACTTCTTATAAGGAAAATGAAAATAAACAATAGCTTGTGAGCTCAGGTTCCCAGTACATAAGTGGCAGCTAAACTGCAGAACCTGTTCGACACAAAGCCATTTGGATTTTACATAAAATCTTGGTTGACATAACACAACCAATCGTGCCATGTGCATAAATATAAACTGTGACTTCGCAGAATAGGATCAGCTCTTTCCACCTGTGCAGATGCAATTTGAGAACTGGAGTACAAACGCAGATCTGTGGCAAGAATACAGCTCAAAGAAACTCATTGTGTCACTATAACTTCAGTGAGTTTTGCTGAATTGTTACGCAAATGTGATTCAAGTCATTAGTTTGACTGTCATGTCAAACCTCCTTTAAGTCCATATATCACACCTAATGTGGCTATATACTTCACAACTTGAATTCTGAATGTAGCATTCAGATGGCCTTCTTACCCCTTTTTGAATATCTGACTTTTGCTTTTTTCTATTTATAAAAGAAAATGTTTTGTTATTTTTTTCTTGATATACCATCTTTGGGTTTGTCATTCATTTCAGGTTATTTTATCATAGTTCTCACCACAGCAAATGAGCACCTTGCTCTTACTAATTTTTATAGAAATACGTGGTGGTTTTTTTGCTTCTGTTTAGTAACTGCCAAAAACATTTCCAGTTCTGAACAAAACTGAAATAATCACCATCCTGTTACGTTTTTTTAAAAAAGGTTACCAACATGTAGTAGACAAGAATATACATCTCTTGTAGACAAGGGGTGTATATCCCTTGTAGACAAGGGGTGTATATTCTGCTTTTCCAATTCAGATGCTAGATTTTTTTACACAGTTCTACATTTTTTTAGGATTAATTATTAACATCAGGGGCTTGAGAATTTTGCTGAGTTTGTGATGCTTTTCTATTCTTGGATTGTGCCTCAGTGTAAAGTCCAATGAAATCCAGGAGTTTCACAGAGAGTATTTTCAATTCTTTCTGGACTAAGAACAAATGAGTTGGGTTTTTTAATGTGCTGAGAAACTGTACTGGAACTGGCTACACCTAAGACAGATTTGGTCTTCCCCACACCAAGTTTCTGTGAGTCTGAAATCACTTCAGTGTGCTTGTCAGCATGATGATTTCACTTCTGTCAAGTTTTCATAAAGACTGCATTTTCCATTGGTTGGCATAAGCAGAAACCATGTCAAAACAAACAAAAAAAAGCCCCACTATTTTGTAACTGAATTAGTAGTGTTAAGGTTTGTAGCTCTTTGAGAAGCGTTGGATACCTACTGCCTATGTTTACCAAGACAGTACAGATGCAGAGAGGCAGGTCTTGTACTCTGCCTTGTTGGAGGCCACACTTCACCTCATACTCTGTAGGAGTGAGCTTAATCTGGGAACTACCTTTCTGTTCCAGCTGTGCTACAATACAAGCTAGTCTTTATCTGTGCAGGGGGAAAAAAAATGGTATTATGTCCGTTTTCCCTAATAGGATTTGCAGAATAAGCAGTATAATATATATATATATATTACGTATATGTATTCTCATCGCAACCTCGGCGACCTCCAGGAAACACCTTATCGGCAGGTGGCAGAGAAGCAGGGTGGTCAGCAGCACGTCCTGCCTTGCAGGGGAAAAATGGACTCGCAGAGGGGAGGATGACAGACACTGAGGAGAAGGGGCTGCGGAGCCTTGCTTGCACAGCTCCTTGCAGCACAGGGAAAGCAGCCAAGAGCTCTTCCCTCCCCAGCGAGACGAACCGCCCCGCCTAACCGCAGAAGCAGGCACCTCATGGTACCACCAGAGTCCCCACCTCGTCACCCCCCCAAATCTAGTGTACACCCACTCTGCTAAAACACCTTGCTCACACCCGCCCCCGCCCCCCTCCGGTGACACCCACCCGGGCCTGTCAAATGTCACCTTCCGCAAGCCCCGAGCGGAGGGGAGGGACGAGGGAACAGGGGAAGGGGGGAAGGAAGCGGCTGTGGTTTTTACCCGTAGGAGGCGGCCGGTCCCCGGGGCGTGAGCGGCGCGGCCCGGTCGGGCGGCTGCAGCAGGAGCGCCCGGAGGGCCCGGCCCGCGCTCCGCCAAGCCATTTTGCCCGCCGGGGCCGCCCCGCCGGGAGGGGAGGAGAGAGGAGCGAAGGCGGGGCGGCCTCCCCGCCTCCCTCCTTCTCTCCTCCTCTCCCCGGCAGAGCGCGCTGCCGCCCTGCCCTGTCAGCTCGGGGCCGTGTCGGTGCGCGGGGGCGGCGGCCTCGGCGGGTGACGGGCTGCGCTAGGCACTACGGTCGCCGCGCTGAGGGGGTGCCCTGGGATTGAGGGCAGCCAGCGGGGCACTGGGGCGCTTTGGCCACCCTCCGGGCGCTGGAGACCGTTCCCCGGGAGGCAGGAGGGACCCCGGCGACCTTCGCGCTCAGGGGCTCCCGCACCATCTCCGAGACGTGAGGGGGGGGCGACAGGCGGTACCGCCCGGCTGCTGCCCGCGCTCTGATTGGCGGACGGCGGTGTCACTCAGGGCAGGGCGGCGTGCCGGCGGCCGTTGCTGGGAGGAGGGTTTGGCGCCTCGGCTTTGGCGCTCCGCCCCCCGGCGGGGCTTAACGGTCACCCCGCGGCGGGAGCCGCGCGTGAGGGGGGCTGGGTCCCGCTCCGGGTGAGGGAGCTGTGGGGTGGGAGGTGGGTGTCGCCGGTCTCTCCTCCCGAGTCATTTTCCCCACACGCAGTGTGATCCCTGATCCCACCTGCGACCCCCAGAAGGGAAATCGCTGCCCCGCTTGAGGGCAGGAGGTGGGGGCTCAGAGCCTTGCCCTTTCCTGCGGCCTCAGAAGAGGAGAGCAGCGCCCAGCCCTGCGGCAGGTGGCCAGCTGCACCGCAAGCTGTGTCCGGGAGTAGGGCAGTGTGAGCACCTCCGTCCTCTGCCTGAGGCGTCTGCAAGGAGTGAAGATCCCTGCCCTGGGAAATACAAGGGACCAGGTTGTGAGCTGCACCTCGAGCTCTGCCCATGATGCGAGAAGCTCCATGGACTGTGAGAAAACAGAAGACACGGTGGTCATCTCTGACTCCAGGTCTGCCTGGAGAAAAGCTCCCTGTGCAGCTGGGGCAGTTAGGATAGTGAGGGCGTCTCTGCGGACTGCAGCTCCCCTAAGGCAATACCTTCAGCAAGCTGACCCCGGGCCCTCGGCAGGAATTACTAACTCTGCCTCAGCAATGTTTTTTGTAGGGCCTGCTTGTCGGGAGAGCACTCATCCCCTGGCCAAGGGCTTTGGCCTGGCAAGTGCCCATACTACTCAGGGCCAGCCACCTCTGGAGCGGCCTGACTCTTCACCACAGTGCTTGGACTCACTTTCCTCTGGACCTCCTCACAGGTTGCTCATAAAGCACCAAGGAGACTGACCACTTTCCCCAGGGTCTGCTTTCCAATTATGGAGGAGAATGACCAGCCTGAGTCATGGCCTGCCCAGCGCAATGGTGTAGAGGGCTGTGAAGGTCACGAGGAAAACAGCAGAAAGCTGTAGAGCTGGTAACCAGGCTTGAAACAGACCCAGGAAACAAGGTCTCCTGCCTCATACCTGGATGAGAGGGATTTCCTCAAGACAAGTCAGTGTTACATACTCACTCCAGCCCAGCGGGAGCTCAGTGACTGCCCCAAGAGTGAATAGATGTCAGCCTTCCCACTCCATTGCCATTTGTTTGCATGGGACTAGCAAGTCTTAGAGGTCAATGACAGTCATAACAAATCCCAGTGCATAAAGAAATTAACTCAGCTGTGTGAGCATACTGGTTCAGTTTATCCCCTGAGCTGATCAAACCATTTAAGATTAAGGTCTTTAGTATGGCTAATCACAAGCAATCCATCATCAGGACAAGCTGCCTTCACTCTTGCCCAATGACATCTACAAGCCCCTACACTTTCCTTGGCTCTTAGGCCACTTTCAGAGGCTCATCTTTGTTGTGAATGTCACTGTCTACATTTCTTTCTGATGGAAAATGACTGGAGGTGACAGCTGACTGTTCTGTATTTAGGGAAATAGAGGTAGCTTGGTCTTCTGCTACACAAACTGATTTTTTTTTTTTCTGAGTTCTGCAATTACCATGAATCAAAAGGAGCTCTTATTTCATGTTTCACTATGAGCTTCAGAGAGAAAGGCCTCAAACTTTTTGTATCCAGTTTCACTCCTCTTAAAATGCCTTTCAGTCTGATCTTCCTATATATCCTCAACCTACTATGGCTGAAGGAGATGTAACAACTTCTCAGAACCTGTGCTGAAGAACTGATGAATAAGGTGGAAAGGGTTCATCACACAATGTAGGGGGAGAAAAGAGGTAGAAAGGTAAAATTGGAAGCCCTCACCAGATGAGAGAAAAGGGAGACGAGGAGGTGTGTGTACCACTTAAGAAAAGGATGGGGTAGTTCCAGATGGGTTAACCCCCACCATCAGTGTGACAAAAGCTGAGGGGCCTCTTTGCAGAAAAGGCTGTCACAGTCGAGGTGCTGCACCATGTGTCATCTCCAGGCCTTCAGTCACAGCTCTGCAGCATATGAGGCCTGTAAAGTGTCCATTCCTCTCCCAAGTGCTTGGACTGTGCAACCCCTCTCACAGGCAGTATACTGCCTTCTTTAGCCTGGGGAGAGAAAACGAACATGACAGTTGGGGCAGAAATGGCACTGGCAAAAACCCCTTTCCCATATATGTGGGGAAAATGACCGGCTCCGTGAGGGGTGACAGGAGAGAGTTGCTGTCTGGACCCACAGGGCAATGGCCCCAGATGCAGCTGTGGAAGTAGAACCCTGCCAAGGCTGGATGCAGGTGGCAGATGATCTGGGGACAAAAAGAGTATAAATTCACAGGTTCAAACTGTGAGAAACACCCTACTCAGTTCACCAGAACATCCAGTCTAAAGCAGATTTGGACATAATGATGGACAGCTGGGAGAATTAAGTATTTCAGCTCAACCATTTCCTCAAAAATGTTCTCCTCATAAATTAATGGCTGAAAGGAGAGAAAATGCTTTGAGCAAGCTAGACACAGGCTTACTCTTACATAGCCTGTGGAAAGAGTTGAGAACAACTGGGGCACTAGTTCTCCTGCGCGCTCCCATAAAATGTTTTTATTTGTCTGGTTACTGCTGATGGTTCAGGTTCTGGGAACTAACTGTTTCTGGCCATTGCATGGAAAAGAAAAGGAAAAGAAAAGAAAAAAAAAGTTTGAAAAAGGTAGCACTGCTCTGCTGGTGATGTGTCCCTGAACACAGATTTCCCTTTCCCTCTTAACTGCCCTGTCATTTTTTCGGCCCCCTTGGTGTTGCCCCATCTCTCCAGCATGGTCATCTCTACAGTCAGAAACTTGCGTTTAATGGCAGCTTCTGGCTGCTGCTGCTGGCAGGATTTCTCTCTGAGATCCACCCAAGGCTCTGGAGGGCATCACTGCTGCATGGTGGGACTTTGTCACCTGTGATCAACCCTCACAGTCCCCGCAGCCGGGCTGCACTGTTGGTGCTGCATGGATTTGTTCCTTATAGAACTGAACAACAGTGAAAAGGCTGATTCAAATGCCATTTCCCAGCCCACAATTATTTTCCCAAACTTCTTGTGAGGGACAGAACTGCAGAACAGCGAGATCTTTCAATATGCCTATTAAATTGCAAAGACAGAGTATTCTTCTGACTTCTGGTTGGATAGAAAATATGTATCTACAATTTTTGCACTTCCTCAGGTTGTAGAAAATCTAGAAAAGACCTAGTCAGTTATTAACAGAGTGGGTCCCTTGAGACATGCTGTAACATCCGGCAGAAAGACTAATTCCAGGTCTCCAGAGGCATTAATTTCACCCACGTGGGATTCTCATATCAGGAGCAGTGATCCCATAGAAGACACCAGAATCATTACCAGTAGTGGGGCTTTAACTCTGGAGCTTTCAAGGAGGAACTCATTTGTCAGGGCTGTCAGGGCACTATACGCTTTAATGGCCATGATCAGCCTCAGCTAGGGTCTCCTCCCACACCCTCTGCTCATGGGCCCAGGATCCTCATTTCAGCTCAGCACAGGGCCATTGGTCCCTGCCCCAACTCCTGCTGTGTAACAGCCGTATCTGGTTGGGGGTCCCCACTGATCCAGATACTGTTGGAGACTTTGCTTCTTGCTGCAGACTTGCTTCCCAAGCCTGTGTACACATTGACTGATCATTTCTGCCTCTTTTATTTTAGCTGCTTCTATGAAGTGAAATATCCTGCTGTTTTCATGCCTGTTTTGATATTTGGGCTCTTGTGCCTCTTGGATGTTGAGCATTAGAACAGACAACGTTTTCACCTTAGGACAAAACCTCATTGCTCCAGCTCCACAAAGAGGTAAGATTTGGATAGTGGTGAATTGCCAAATTCAGAACAAAGATGTGAAAATGCTGATGTCTCTATGATTTGGTATTGACCTTCCAAACAAGAAAGACTGAGTGGACGGGGAATGACTTTTGAAGCTGTGAAGCGTGGAGAGTAGCAGCATGTGTTTTTGTAGCAGGAGGCCTATTTAGATAGAATATTAGCCAAGTTGAGAACAACCGGACTTAAATTGCAAAGAAAACAATGCTTTGTCATAAGCAGAACAGCTAGTAGAAAAAGATCCTGGATGCCTTGGCTTAAAGAACATTTCAGACTGATGAAGAAACTAAGATGCAGACATGCATTTAAGAATTGTTTTCTTTATATTTGCCTGTATTTTTGTTATGCTAGCAAAGGATAGTTGTCTGTCTGCATGAATGTTCATGAATAACTGCATTATAAATCCAAAGTGCTCAAGTGCAAACGTGTCAGTGTGAGGCGGTCTCATAATTTCAAAGTTGAATATGATCTACATCCTGTAAATCTAAGCAGAGTCTTGGTATAATTTTTGTTCGGATTCAGGGTGTTTTAGATTCAGAGACCTGAAATGGCTCCAAATACTCGGGTACAAAAGCAGAAACAGCTTCTCCCTTGGAGAGGGCAAGAGTAACATTCAGAAGATGGTTCTTGATATGTTTATGGAAGGGGTTGTATGAATCTGTTTTCGTGAACTCAGTGTCTCATTGGAGATGTGTGTGTGGCACATAGGAATTGCAACCCATCATTCAAAATCCAAGCAGTATTACTGGTTTGTTAAGGTGATTAGTGTGGATTTTTGTCTCAAACAGCTCTCATCAAGCATCAGTCTGAGCTCTATAAGCTTTAATGCTTATTATCTGATCACGTCTTAGCTCTGGCAGAAGTTAGTGTCTGTACCAAAGAGATGAGGAAACTGTGCTAAAGTGAAAGGAAGTGACCTACTTAGAGGAGGAGTGGGAGAGGAGAGGGAAACCCAGCATAAGTCAGGAGCCTGGTCTTTGTTTCACTCATATGTAGTACTTCCTCCAGCAAAAAGATAGCTTTTAGACTCTGCACCCTAGACCCTGTTCTGATCCTAACTTCCCCCTTCCCTTCTCCCCAGGGGCTGTATTAAGGATAGAGTGCGAGAGCTGCGTTTTCTCTAGCTGCTGTTTTGTGGCGAGGAACAAATGAGCATCAGTCTGCTGAATCCTGATGCTCATTGGTATGCTAGGAGGGAAACCTGGCATGCTGCAAAGAGCACTTTCTGTAGTCTGCAGACTGGGATAAGGAAGGGGTGGAAGAAATGCCTAGAGGGCATTAGAATCCAGGGAAGGAAGCCCTCCCAAGTGCTAGTTACCTCTGATGTGGCCCTGCTTGTACTGGATGATCCTTCCCACTTTGTTTCCCTGTAGCTCCTTCTTACTGTGTACAAGGCTGGGCATGTTTCAGAGACTCAGAGATTCTTACTCTATTTTCCATGTGCCTCCAAGGCCGAAAGAAGGTTTTCATTTGTTGTAGTATAATGATGAAAAATCTATCAGAGAAAAGTGACGTAGTTTATTTAAAGCTGCTTGATCAGTCAGAGGCCAAGTTCCCAAGTATTGCCTCTCCTTGGAAACTGGCCTCTGAGGAAGAGGAGCTGTATGTTGCCAGCTCAGTTCAAAGTTCACATATCAAATACTTGTAACAGTGTCCTCTCTGAGTTTTTCATTCAGTAGTATTAATTGGTATTATTTAGCAACTATTTTGGAAGCAGTAAAAATTCTCCAAAATTCTTAGCTGCTTGTACACTGTTAGTGGGGACGTAGTTACAAAATTAACCAAATAAATTGCTCTGAATTACATGGACTCTAATCCTTTCTGCATTTAAGAATTTCAGCACAGATTGGCTGCTATGTAATGATGACCGTAGCTACGGGGTGGAGGCTGTACTTGAATGGTATTTGATCATTTGCTGTTAAACAGTGTTCTAGCTTTGCCTCGGCAGAAAAAGCTCCTAGACTTGTTGCCTAGAGTAAAGGAGAAAGCAAAAGCAAGTGATTCCAAGGAACACAAGAATTCTAGGTAGGGAACTCTTTAATATCTTATGCTAGTGCTTTCTGTGAGCAGAACTCAACTAGCAATAAAACCATGATCTGAAGTCTCAAAGCACTTACTCTCTTGAAATGGGAAAACATAATGTCCTTGTGCCTAAGTGGATGAGTTCACCTGCTGTGCAAGTTCTTCAAGGAGAGACCATGAGAAGGAGGTCTGCTGCTGCAACTCACAGCCTTTTTCTCCCTGGCTTGCACCTCACCCATCTTATGAAAAATCTCTGTAAGATTGCTGCATTACTACCACCTCTGCCCTTGAGGCTGATAACTTGCCAGTTTGATGTGAAATTACTGTTCTGTCCTTACACTTCATGGCAAAAGAAAGAAGATAATCTGATCTGCGCCATAAAATCTCTCTTTCTTCCTTGCCCCCATTAATTTCCTGCATTTTTGATCTGTCATGATAGGTTGCTTTTCAAAAATCAACTGCATCCTTGTTTGGGTTTTTTTTTTTTTTTTGGGGGGGGTGGTAGATGAAATGAGCAACCCAGTAAGTTAGTATTAGCTGATCTCTCTCTGCCATACTTAACATTTCTGTAAATTTTTAGGCCAGGCGAGAGCACGAACTCTTTTCTTTGGACCTCTTGTATGCCATTAACTTTTACATTTCACCTAGTTAACCTCATATTGAGACCTATAGCTTTGGTTTTGACTATACTCATCTTAAGAAACAAGACCAGTCTTAAGTAAAAGATATCAAGAGGATCCACAGACTCCCTAGGTAGTTTATTCCAGTAGTTAATCATCCTTAGTATTAAATATGTATTCTAATTTTGGCATGCCTGGCTGCAGCTTCCGGGCATTGGGTCCTATTATGTGGTTTTCCACAATATGCTAAAGAGCTTGTAGTACTTTATATTTTCTGCCCAGGAAGCTGAATCTTCATCTCTGTGATTGAGTTCTGTAAGCATTGCTCTGAAAGAGATTGTCTCTAGCTTTCAGTTTTGTGATTGTTCTCTATACCATCTACAGTGTCACCTGAACTATAAGCACTAGTCTAGAATTGAACTTGACAGCATCAAAGCTAAAATGACCTTTATCTCCCGCATTCCACTTCAAAGATCTAGGACTGCCCTATGCCCAAGTCTTGTTCTGAGATGCTTCATGTTTGTGCTCTACATCTTTGCTGTTGTTTCAGAACATAAGGTCCAGGCTTGCTTTCTTTAATAAAGAGAAAATGAAGCATTTAGTGTATGCCCATTAAATGATCACAATTGATTCTGTGTACCAAATAAGACGAGGATCTTACGAGGGAAAAATAGCATGTTGTGTGAAGACTATAGGTATGTGAGACTTAAAAGCAAATGGGGGGTAGGGAATTGGTGTAGCAATACAGTGAAACCAACCTCACTGGAACATAAATGGACCTTGCAGATCTGTTCAGGAATCTCTTTCAAGAAGTAGTGTAGTAGCTGGTGGTTGTAACTCTGTGAACTGACACAGAGGAGAAGAGTCCCCCCCGCCTCATGTGTTTCTCTATCTGCTCCAAGAAGAGTAAATTAGTATTTCTGGAAAGTGTATGCTCATTATACTAGAGAATTATGTCTTTTATCTGTCTATTATACTCAAGAGTTTATAGAAAATTTAGTATGTTGCTAAGTCAAAACAGTAAGGCAATGCAATAAATTCTGAGGAATTCAAAATACAAATATTACTGTGGTATATACTGAAACACCCCAAGCAAGCCTCAGTGGAAAGTATGGGTTTTAGCATACATTAACAATAAATATATAAACGCTCCAGTATGTGGGTGGGTGACACACTCTTCGTATTGCTTTCTGCTAAACTCTCCATTTTGGGGGCCATTTCCACTACTGCCTTGTGCTAAGTAGGTTTAAAGATGACAAATATGTTGGTGCTTGCTATGATTCCAGTTTCATTTTGCTTCCACTAAAATGGTGGCTGCTGCATCAAAGACCAGAAATCCATTCTAACTACACTTTTATTGAATTGTTAGCTTTTTTGACAATAACCAGAAGCTTATGAACACTTACTGCTTTTTCTACAATATAAAGAATGACCTGGTCCAAAACATCTGCTGGAAATATTTGTAGATGGAAGTATATTGGAAGTATATTGGAAGTAGGAGGTACCGTCCTTCATAGGAAGAGTTTGGCATAATTATTCTTAGGGCATAAAAATTTACAGCTCAGTAATTCTTCTTTCATAGATCTCGCATCCTGAGATCATGTCAATACTAGTAAGTTAAAGTGGCAATGAACATTCCCAGGCACTGGGATACCATCACCTACGCTACAGAGCTGTTCCAGTGTTCCCTGACACAACTTCAGCACTGTGAAATAGCCCTTGCACAATATTTTGGAGGTTTAAAGAATTTGCTATCCTGGCAGCAGGCTGTGGCGTGCCAGTTAACCTCAGCACCCAGGAACATTCCCAGGCACGTTTAATTTACTACTATAAATGTGGCCTAAGAGATTCAGAAACTAGTAGCACTCTGAGCCCCCAGAGTGAGTAGGAGAATGGGTCTTCTGTCATGTGGTAATAAGGCACTTTCCCCTTCCCAAAGCTCTCATATTCCCAAGTTTTTACTTTGGATTGCATAATGATTGAATTTCTTTTTTCACTATTTCACAAAGCAGATGAGAAACTTATCATGTAAAATCTTTTCTACCAAGCAATGTAAAAATCGAATGCAATATTAACCTGTGAAAGAAGAGTATTTTATCAATTACATACTTTTTAAGCCAAAAATAATTTTTGCTTTTATTCACACTGCTCTTTCATAAACATTATAAAAAGATTTAAAAAATAATATCATATTGACTTAGAGCAATCTGGGATAGTACCCTTGTAAGTATTGGCACTTCTGGCAAAATTTAAGAGTTGATTTTTGTTTTCTGTCCAAGTTTTTCAAGGAGTGAGTCAGTCTTTCACATATTATTACTGATATATTAGCTTTGCTGAAATGGCACGCTTTTGTTCAGAACTGAACAAGGGTACCAACATGTTTCAAGATAGAATCTAGAAATTTTGTATAACACGTTCTCCTTGAATCAATATTACTGTTGCATTTGGTTATTATCTTCAGACAATCATTTTATTCAGAAGGAAGATGCTTATTTTCTTTTATCCTCTGGAAGACCAATTATCTTGACATAAACTTTTGGATTTACTGGAGGTATTCACTGAAAACTGCCTGGCAGAAAAAACGTGTTCCAAAAAGTCTGTGCAAAAAGGAGAGCTCCAGAAAGTCTGTTCAGAATTACTACTTGTTATTGGGAGGCCTTCAGGAAAAAAAATCCCTCATTTTCCCCCAGTTCTCAGTCAACTTATTGCTCATTGACTTGCATCAAACTAGTAAGGAGATCCAGTCTTTGGCAGCCAAAAAGGGCTTTGGCAAGCTTTCCAACTGTAGCGCCTTTGGAGCCTTCCCTCATTACCCACTTAAGCAGCATTTGGTAAACTTTTTCTTTTAGTCCATCTCGTTCATAGTCGTGATCAATTTCATCAATCTCGGGATCACAGAAGCCCAGTTTACGAGCACAGCGCTTCCACTGTTTGGCCAACTTTTCTCTCACTAGATTCAGATGTTTCTCGGACAGGACAGTAGTATTGTCTGCAAAGAGAAAAAAAGTATAAATGGCATTGTTTAACATATCTTCTGCTCCTTTCGCTATCTCACGTGTCCTCCCCCAACTATTTATTGGTAATATCTAGAGACAGAATTTTAGTGATACAATCAGAAGTGAGTTTCGGTAAGGCAGTATTACCCAGTGATGCCAGGAAAGAAACTCCCAGTCAGAACACGTGTATTCACAGGTCAGTTGCTGGACTTGCTTTTTGATCTGAGGCTATCATAGTTTGTCACATAAACCTGCAAAATTGAGAAGCTCCTTCCTAGAGTTCTTATACAGCTGACTGATGTCTGTATGATATGTTTTATATTCTGGGACACTATTAATTTGTTTACTTAGGAGTGCATGGGGATAGTTTAATTTGGTATTGACCAACGAAAATAAACTAAATTTCAAAATCTTCCAATTTCTATCCAAATGAAGTGGTTGTGGCCCCAAGCCTGTCAGTGTTCAAGAAGCGTTTGGACAATGCTCTTGGATATATGGTTTAACTTTTAGGTTTCCCTGTGTGGTGTCAGGCACTGGACTCCATGATCTTCATGGGTCCCTTCCAACTCAAGATATTCTATGTTTTAAACTACAAGTCAGGTGAGGACCACCAGTCCTAACCTTGCTTCTACCAATCTGAGTGTTGTTATTCCTCTTGTTCTTGATGCATATACATCTACACTTGCGTCTGGTGTCTCATAAGAGGTCATGAAACTACAGGACAAATGAGGTACATGGTATTAGAGAACAGTATTAGCATAAACCCTTACTTGTTTTATACATTCTTAAGTATGTAGTAGAAAAGGACCCAAATAGTTGTTTCTCAAGTATCAGAGGGAGAAAGCTGTACCAGATAAGTATATGGGGAGAATACATCAAAACTAGGGAGATATTTCTCTTACCAAATATACCCATTGCTTCATAATGCATGTAAGTTGCTTCTGTAGCAACAGGAGAAGTGCTGATGTGTTGATTGTGCTCTTCAATCTTCATGTGATTGTAGGATCCAATTTGAATTCCAGAACTGTTACTTATGTTGTACTTGATTGAATCTTCTGTATAAGGGTATTTAATACAATTTCATAAACAACTGCACATGGTTCAAAATGGCAAGAAGTAACATAAGGAGGAGGTAAGGAGGAAGAAGGTTCTGATCAGGGAAGTGATTAAATGGTTTTATTGTGTTTAATGTAGAAATGGCCATTTACTGGCAACTGTGAGCATATTTTCATTATGCAGTGTGACATAAATATTTTAGTGAAAACCCGTCCTATACTATTCTATAACAAAGTGCAATAACTAAGCCTTGCATGCTGGTAGTTACTAGACTGTAAATAATGTTCCCAGCGCTTTAGGAATGTGTAGTAGCAGCCTAACTTTTTGTTGGCTAACAGCTTCAGGAGGTCTTCACTTGAAAGTGCTTTTCGTTTAAATCTTAAAGCCTTACTTCTGCCTTTCAGCTTTACTTTTCATAGATGTAAGTTCAGGTTTACAGTTATGACTTCAAAGTTCTGTGAAACTACAGAAAATCACTTCTAGTTGCTCATAAGGTTTCTATACTCCATGTTATACTATGCTGTCTTGATGGCATCTCTCTGTTTCACAATGTATTTCATCCCTGCTATCTAGGAGTATATTCTTCAGTTGTATCTATTTTCACAGTGAATCACAGTGCACTACTTGCTCAGTGTTTATTTCAACAACATTTCTCTTTTTTTTTTTTTAATTCCCCCCCCCCCCCCGTTTCTGTACTTTTGGTTCCAAGTCAAGACTAGAATGTTTTCTGAGATACTTTACCAAAAAACCCTACTCCTTTATTTTAAGGCCTGAATCCTCAGCAATAAAAGTCAACGTGTATATGCACCGATTGCACAGCTGAATTGTGTGCACCTCTGGGAGCTTGCATCTGTGGTTTACTGTATGTGATTAGTTAAATATGTAATTTGGTGCCTTTTGCTTACAGTTGTCCGATTTCCACACATAACATGAAATTAAGTGACTATTCTAGTCATGTTAGGTGACATCAGTTTTCTATTCTCTTGACAATGTTTGCTGAACCCTGTTTGGATAATCATCCATTAAATATTCTAACTCTAGTTTAAATGATGAATATCACAACCTGGGTCTAAAATTGAAGTACAGATACTTAAAATGATAGACCAAGCTCTGTATTTAATCACCCAAAATGATGGTTAGATGCACAAACATCCTTGTTACACACAATTGCAATATGAAGTGTGGAAATCTATGGTCACGTATGAAAATCTGACTAAAGGCATTTAATATTTGTTAACCTGAAACTGCTAGTCAGAAATACTTCTATGTATGCATGATTAGTTTCTAGAAGTTGCACAAAAGGAATGCATTTTATCATGTTTCAAAATATTATGATTCCTGTATCCTTTCCTTTTTTTTTTTTTGAGGTGAAGGACCCAGGAAATACGTTCATATTTTTAGCTAAAAAATGAAGAAATCTTATGTTTGCTATTTTCTTATCTGCTAACAAAATAAATCTAGCACAAGATACAAAAACACGTACAAATGCTTTGTCAATTAACAGTAAAAGCTACTGTGCTTATAAATCTCCTTTCCCAAGCCTCTACACTTTGCTTGCTTGTCACGTTTGGGTCATCATCTAAAGACTCTAAGGGGCGTATAGTCAAGAAGACAGAAACCTGCTGTTTCAAGTTTTCTTTTTAAGTGTAAACCACTTACAAACTGGACAAGCCTTGAAAGGGTTAATTAAAGAGTTCAGGGTGCCCAAAGCAACACAACTTGAAACGAGCATATATTAACAACTCCTGAAGGACAGGACAGAATTTCAGGGGTTTAAGACAGTTGAACTGTAGAGACCTGTGCCCCAAGGAAGGCTGATCAGTATGAAGCCTGCAGCTAGAGATTTGTATTAGAAATCCAGAGCAAGAAAGGACAGGTGTCTCAAATGCATGTGTGGTTCAGGAGTTGGGTAGAGTCGCAGTAACTTGACGTTTAATCTAAGAAAGTGACTGGTTTAGGTGTACAGGAGATCTTACAATGCCTTCATGTTTTTAAAAGCTCTTTTACATAAAAGATGATGTTGTCCTTGATCTATCAAATACACATTTAACGGCGTGTACAGGTCCTGCTAGAGACAGGAATTAGTTTTACATACTGGTACTGATAACTTCAGCTATGGTTAGAGCTATTAAGCAGTAACAAAGTATTTCAAGATCTTGAAGTTTTTTGCTTTACTGATCAGGATGCAATGCACAGCCTGTTGGCTACCAGGACAGCTGAAGGCTACAGCACTTACCTGTGCTTACTCTGGGTGCAGTAGGATAATATGTAAAAGTTCCCCTTGTGAAAGAAGTGGAATCCTTGTTACCTAAACAAAGAGGGAAAACAAAAAAATGCCAAAAGCATTATGTAAATAAAAAAGCAAATGTACTTAAAAATGACTGCCATATTTGTAACAGTATGAGTACATAGTTTGTGCTCTTAAAGAGATGAGAAGCTTTTTAATTAACAGGATTGTATCTCCTTGAATAACTCTAGTTAAAGCAATGATCTTATCGTGGTTTTGCTCAGTGACTAATAGCCTTAACCATCCTTGGATCTCAGTAGGGCAATGGGCTTCCATGTGGGTATATGAATACCTGGCTAGTAGATGGCAGTGTGGGATCACAGCGCACCACAGTTATGGACTGAGCTGGTCAGGTATCGGGTATTCAAATTGGAAAAGTCCAAACTCTCAAGTGTGCTCCTCCTGCTTACTGCTGAGACTGACCACTGTTTGTATTAGCAGGCTGCTTGTGACCGGCTCTGGCAAAGACATGGGACGCCACTGCATCTTCTGCCGGTGGCAGTAATGTCCGGCAGAGATGTAACTTCCTGCCCAGGGCAGTATCAATTTGGATGCCCACAGGTGAGCTCTGCAACTCATGATGGGTAGGAGTGACTGGGTTATGGTCACCTGACAGGTCAATGGAAGAGCTGCAATGCAGCTCTTCTGCATCTCAGTCTCATATCTGCCATACTATTGCACACAGCCTCCCTATAATAACTGTTTACTTTTTTTCTTTCAAACAGAGGATTTTACTTTATTAGTGATGTCGACAGTTCTAATCCCTGCCTTCTGACACGACAGCTCTCAGATTCGTTTCAGTAAATAAACTCACATAAACAACTCATCACAGCCTCTGCATAAATAATTTAACAGAGTAACACCTTTGTGGCATTCTGCCTGTAAACAGCTAGGCATCCTTGATATTCTTGTGAGACGATCTGGAAAAGAATGCCACACTAAAAATATCCAATATTTAGTAGGAGCGGGCTAGCATATCTCATGCTACCTCTAGTTCCTAAAAGTTACATCTTATAGGCCTCTAGTTACCATTTATTGATACTTTTTGCCAATGCTCAGTGTTCTCTTCCTTCTTTGTCTCCATACCTTTCTACTCCACAGCTCACCAGCAAATACCCACAGAAGCTCCCCACCCCCATGCTTTATCCAGGCAGAGCTCTCTGGGGAAACCGGTTATGAGCCTTAGCTCCTTGTTGGCTCCCTGAGCTCAGGAGTCTCTTACCTTGCTGCGAATCAAGCTAAAAATACCCATCCATTTTCTGAAATGCTACAAATGTTGTTTCTGCACAAGCAGAACCTATGGCGTGAATGTTAGATTTTTTGAGTCAAAAGTTTTCCTTTGCTTTCCTAGAATGATCGGTAGCAGCTCTTGGTTTTGGTAGCTGCTGTAGCAGTATCTGCTGTCTGCTATTACTTGGCCAGTAGCTGAAGAGTTAGGCATTGGGTCTGATGCTCCTCTATTACACTGATGCTTTAGAAATGGTTCACTTGAAGTTAACAGCCTGAAATCAGTGAAAGCAGCATAATGAAGTCAAAGCTAGAGCGTTTTAGTAACCTGGATTAACTTCAAGTAAGCAAAGAGAACTTCATGAAATAAATTCACCTTTGCTATATCACAGATCAACTGTTAGCAATAAGCAGGTGGTTGTTACATAAACTACAAAACACTCTTGGCCACTTCATTTTTAGAGAACAAGTATGTCTTCAGAAACGTAGGTGTTGGGGGAGGAGGAATCTCACCCGTATCTGTGTCTGCATTCTGTGGATACCAGTTTACGTTGGATGGTGACTGCAGGTTTGGGCCAGATTCAGGCACAGGAGGTTTACTTAGGCTAAAGGTATTGGCTGAGCACAATCCATAGAGACCCTCTGTGTTTCCCGTTAGAAGACTGTTAGGGTTTGGCCCATAAAAGGTATCTACATTTCCCCGTTTCGGTGTTGTTGCAGCTGGCTGTGGCCAAAAATACGGATTAGTGTTTGATCCTGTTTTTTCAGCTCTTGGATACAGTTCACTCCGAGGAGTAGGAGGTGACTTTGCAAACGGATCGTAGGAAACTCTTCGTCTCTTTTCTTCCTCTCTCATTTCAGGGGTGTATACTACAGGTGGAACTGCTTTATCCATCCGGCTCCCAAATACATGGTAGTTGTATTCACACTGAAGTTTTCTTTCTAGATTATCACCAGATGTAAATGAGGTCTCACAGCTCTCAACAGGCTGGTTCTCAGGGGAGGCAGCAAACAGGGCTTCGTTAACCTGACTGGTCGTGGGACCTTGAGAGCTGTGTAGAGAATTAGGCTGATCTAAAAGGGAGGAAAATTAAATACTTGAAATACATCCAAATGCCAGCGTATAGTTTGTTGCGATGACACTAGAATCTATTAATCTACCTTTAATATTACGGTAATATATAAAGATGAAAATATAACATTACTTCCTACATAAGCTGTGTTTTATTTTATAGAATGCCTTTACTGAGAAGTATTACAGATTTTTATCTAGGAAGTACAGGCTTGTTTAAGCTATCAGTGTCAAAATGTCACTTAGTCAAGTGGTGTCAGAATTCACCACATACTCTGCTTATATTGACATCAAGTTCTCAACCACTGAAACAAACAGTTCCTGGAGGCATTTGTAGGGTCTGATTTAATAGTGTGTCTCCGCTGGCATTAACTGGAGTTTAATCAGTGCAAAATTGGAGTGTAATAGGATGGAAAATAACAGCACTGTAATAAGTGTTACTTCATACAGCACAAATAATTTGTCATTAAAGTTATGTTTGCAAATGATTATGTAACATATCCTGTCTGGGTATTTAGTGATGAATCCTTTTTGTCTAGTTTATTCTTCATAGTCCCAAAAAATACATTTTTACAAGTAACACCTACCAGATAAAATAGTCTGTGTCATCTACATCTTTCAAACTAATTCTCACTATCAAAGGAAGCTCTACTTCAGTCTTGAACTAGATTGAGTTATGATCTGGATCATGCTGCAGCATTCCAAGACTAAACAAGAATGTAAAAATCTGCTTGTTACTACTTGTTCTTGTGTTTTTTAAGGGTAGGACTACAGATGCTTTCTTAGAAGTTCTGAAAGCTTCATAGTTGTCTAGAAAATATTGTACATTGCCTAAAGCAAGGGACTCTTACAGACCACTGTAAAACTGTAATAAAGTGTATGTATGTGCTTTTATTTAGCTCAGATAATGCCAGTGAACTGTGTTTGGTTTTTTTTCTTTTTCCAAATTACATGAATTCAGTCCATATTAGGCTGAACAAAAACTAGTTCCTTTTGATGGCTGTATATTAGTACACCTTCAGTCCGACTCGCTCTGCTTCTTTTGTTATCACTGCTAGAGAGGGAGTGGGAGGAATAAGCTAATACAGAAACAACCCCATCAAAAGTGACAGCTATTAGCAATTCAGTATTAGCATAAACTATGTGGCATCCATTCTCCAGGGCAAGCTTGAGGTGTATGAACAGATCCTGGGGGATATCTTTCACTACCACTGTCTGAGTAACAACCACTGACTGGAGAAAAAAAACTGACTTTGACTGACAGGTTGTCAAGATAGTATCTTTCTGCAGGGTAGATTCACAATAGAGCCTTTCGTATTTAAAACACAAGAGCATCTGTAATCTGCTGCAGTTATACGTGATTATTTCTGCTAGGGAAATGTAATTATACTCATTTAAAAATACAGCAGTGGGGCTGCCCTACTAAGTCCATCAGTTCTACTGAAGAACAGTTATGGCAAACCTAGCTTTAGGGAAGATTTATTAGTTGCATGTTACAGTTTAACATTCATTTAATAATGTCTTTCAAATGGTGTGAGCAAACTTAGCAGCATTTTGTTTCTACTGAATTTGATATTGTTGCTTGTAAATCAGTGTTGCAAATATGATCCTATGTCCTTTGCCATTAAGAAACTTTGGTAAAAGAATTCCAGATAGACTACTACAAAACTGTAACTATATCATCACATATTAGTGAGACAGCTTTATAAAATCATGAAACATGCAACTCATCCAAGATTTGACAGAAAATATGAGAGAAAGGAGAGAAAATTCATCTATTAGTGCTTCTCAGATAGATTCCATAGAGAGCGAGATCATAAACAAAGGAATACGTTATAATTATGCGTCCTGGTCATATTCAGAGCATTCATAAGAAACGCTGGAGTGGGAAAAAGGAAAAGTCTTCATGAAATTAAAGCCTACAGACAAAGCAGTTGGCATCACTAAAAGGATGGGAGGAAAGATCAAGTATGAAAAGTAATTATCAAAGTGACCATTGAAAAGTCTAATGTTAAACAAATTTTTCGGCATGGGAGAGGAAAGCAGAAGAGTGTAAAATGAAATTGATTCAAACTGTAGATTGTGGAAAATTCGAAATAGCAAGTATGACTTTCGGGAGCCCGGGAGCAAATTTAATCTTTTCAGTAATTACAATTCTCTCTGAAGCGCTGAATAATTGAGTCTCTTCATAATCCCCTAATGGTAAGAGTACTTAGTTTGTACATGTACACAACTTTATCTTTGGCAGAATACATAGAATAATGATGTGCTAGTAAGTGACTGACTTACCTACTTGACCATTACTGGTATCTTCTGCTACAGCATCTATTTGAAGGGATTGCATCCTATTCAGCAGTTCATTTGACTCGGGCCACATTTTCTGCATGTAAGAGATAACAAATGATCAAGTTATAGGCAAAAGCTTAACCAAAGGGATTACCTGTAGAATGGGAAACAGCACAGCTTCACAGTGAACAGATTCTGTGAATCTGTGGGGAGAGATCCCATACTCCTACAGAGAGCACAGCCTGACAGAAAATACCCATTGCTGTGCTACAGATGGGCAAAATCTTTTCTTCAATGAAGGGAGGAAGGACTGCAATGCAACTGCAGTACATAATACTCTGAGTTGGCCAAACAATACCCTTGTCTACATGAGTATGAGCTTAATCCAGACAGAGTGGTTTTGGATTGTCTGTCTTGTACTTAATAGCTAGACTCGAATAGAATAGCAGGCAATCTCAGTGAGAGGATGCTGCTGAGGTAAGGGTAGCAAACGCGCATTCTGTTTTGTGCATCTATATTTAGTAAGTACATTCATCAACAGGGAGGAGGTGAGGAAGAAGATTTACATTCAGGTATGGTTACATTGACTTTTATGAAGAGTATTAGGAACAAGGAGTTCAGAGCAAATCTTCAGAAAGATGCAGTACAATTTCCTTTCTGTAAACCCTCATCCTCACTTCACTAGAGTGAAGGCAAAACCCATTCCTGTTCTATTCTTTTGATGTTCCCATTATTCAGACTTCACTGGAAGTAAAAAAATTTTTTACCTGGAAAAATTATTTCTCAATTTCCCCCAGTGCTTCTTACTCATAAAATAATTTCTAAAAGTAGGGTTTGGGTTTTTTTTTTTTTTTTTTTTTAATTAAACCCAAGAAGTACTTTCACAGATTAAAAATCAACAACTACTGTTATCTTCCCAAAAAATCTACTTCCTTCCGAAAGCAAAAGATGACATTCTAAGGTGCATTACAACCTTAGGTCCCTAGATTTTACTTGAATAACTGAACTGCTTGAGCAGGGGGGTTGTACCAGATGACCTCCAGAGGTCCCTTCCAACCTCAACCATTCTGTGATTCCGTGGTCCTTTTAGTTAGGAGGCTGTGGACTCTGCTTCCACAATTGCTAGTGGGGGAAAAAAAAGGCTATGTCCAAACCCTCTAACTCATGTTGCTACTGAAGTTCACCACATTGACTTGCCTTGGATGCTGTATTCACATTCTGTGCCCTGATCAGAATGGATGCTTTTCTTCCTGAGAAAGTAGTAGACTCGTGGCCCATTTTCTAAATAGTCCTTTGGTCCCTATGATTTGAGAGGTATATTTGCAGAGAGCTAATGCAGCTAGTATAATTGGCCATGATCCTGATTTTGGGCTGCTATCATAAATTAGACGTATGTACTTCACATTGTGAGTTAGTTGGGTCAAATCAGTCCAGGAAATTTGTTTCATCAGTTTCGTTTTGCAAAACTCTATTGCTTTTTTGAACAGTCATTGGTGCTTCATGTACATCACATGTTCTCTAAACCAGAAACTTTCATTTCCACAATTGTAGACTTGGTGACAGAAGGAAGCACTTTGTGAAACCATTCATTTACAGTTTTCTTTAAAGGAAGTTGTTTTTCTTTTCTTAGTTAAAATAACTGCGTATGTAGTCTTTTGAACCTCACTTCACTGCAAAGATTAAACCCCTAATGCCAGGAGTTCTCACTGATAGCTGTCAGTACTACTGAAGTGAGTAAATTGATCAAATTTGTGATAAAAAAGTTCCATAATCAGCCCAATTGTTCAAGAAGTTCTCATTCTCTTATTTTCAGTCAGGAAATCATTCTTTTTATCATAATTTATAAACCTACAGCCAAAAAAGCAGGAGAAACCAACTTGGACACTCAGGAAAAACATCTGATTTCAAATTTTCCCTGGTGTTATTACTGCGGTATAGCTTCCTGGTCTCAAGCAGGCTGGGACTCATTAGACACTGCTTGAACACAGGACAAAAATTACCAAGAATTTACAGAGTTTTTTACACTTACTCTAAAACAGATTCTGCCACTTTTGAATCTATAGGAATAACATTTTATTTCATGAGTGAGACTTAGGAGTTCTTGCAAAGTATTATAGAATCAGAGTGTCACTCAGGTGGGAAACCATTGTTTCCATGGGGGGACCTCAGTCCCACCTCCTGCTCAAAACAGGGTCACCTATGGGATCAGAGTTGGTAGCTCAGAGCTTCGTGCAGTTGCGTGTTGAACACCTCCAATGATGGTAACTGGACAACCTCCTTAGGTAACATGCTCCACTGCTTGGCTGTCCTCACGGGGAAAAGTTCGGTGTTTTTTTTCTTTCCCCCCCCCCCTTACATCCAGTTTGAATCTCTCTTGTTCCAGTTTGTCCCCTATCTCGTGTCATCCTACTATGCACTGCTGTGAAGAGCTTGCCTCTATCTTCTCAATAAACCCCCTGTAGGTAGGGGCAAGCTGCTATTTACGTCCCCCCAAAGCCATTGCATGTCTGGGCTGAAATAGCCCCGGTCCCCCAGCCTCATCTCATACGGCAGGACTAACAAGCACTGAGCAGATCTGCTGCCTGTGACAATGTTGGCACAGCCTGGGATGCTGCTGGCCTTCCTGGCTGCCAGGCAGGCTGTGGCTGGTGCCCAGGTTGCTGCTCAACACCACCCTGTTCCTTCTCAGCGGTGCTGCTCCCTGGCCAGGCAGCCCCCAGCTGGCACTGAAGTCAGCGGTTATTCCAGGTGCAGCACGCTGCATTTGTCCTTTCTGAATTTCACAAGGTTTCTGTCACCCCATGCCTCCAGCCTACAGCTGGCAGACTTGCCCTTGTGACTGTATTGACTGGTCCTCCTAGTTTGATGTCACCTGCACACCTTATGAGAGTACACTCCATCACCTCCCTGAGGTCACTGATAGAGGAATAAACCAGGGAAGGTCCCAGTATAGTAGACCCCTGCACTACTGCAGTTGTTACTGGCCTGCAGGTGAAGTAGGACCCATTAACCGCTACCCTCTGAGACTTGCCATCCAACTTGTTTTTGTCTGCCCCTCCAGACAGTAACACCCGAACTTGGATACAAGAATATTTTGGGAGACAGTGTTGAAAATCTTCCTAAAGTTGAGGTAAATGACATGCACTGCTCTCCCCTCGTTCACAAATCCAGCCATTTTATCACAGAAGGAAACATGATGTGAAGTGGCAGAATCTGGCCATAACTGAGGCTGGGGAGAGGGGATGTGGGGAACTGACACTTTAAAATGCTTAGGAAGTTACTCACTTTTAACTTCTTCAGGTCATCTTCAATATTTTTTCCTAGATTTTGATAGTAAAATGGCTTGTATCTTTGACTGATTTCTGCAAAAAGAAAAGAACTAAGTGAAAGTGGTTTTCAGTGGAAAATAAGTGATTTATACTGTTAACAATTTTGAGGGGTAAGGATTGAATAAAGACTTGCATTAAGTCAGAAACAGGAAAATTATACATACATTTGGAATCTGTTCACATGGCTCGCTTGGCCTTAATATAATAACAAGAACAGGATGTTTTCTAGGGATTTTTTCTGTTGTCGTTGTATTGCTTTTTAGGGTGAAAGCTCTCTTGTCTACGATCTGTGGCTGACAGCACCTTGACTTCACTGGCCAAAAGATTGGTTGCCACATTTTAAGAAGTAAGATACATTCAATTGCATTCAGCTATTTTATAAACAACTAGCCTGTCTCTGCTAAAGATGTAATTACTGAAATAATCTATTAACATGGTAAATATCAGTATTTTGCATATGGGAAAATTAGAAGCTAAGACCCAGTGCAAGCATAAAGTCAATCCCTTAGCAGTAGATTATGCAGGTTAAATGTGGAAATAGTAGATGGGTTCCTCCTGGTATACAAATTTCCTCTGAGTATGTAAGTACATGCCTGTTGTATATGAAGCTTTTGGTGCCCCTGTCTAAATCCAAACCTCCATTTCCTGTTATGTGTAGGAGTTTTTTGTGGTTTGGTTGGGGTTTTTTTTGCTTGTTGTTGTTTTGGTTTGGGGGGGGGTGAGGGTTGGTTGGTTGGTTGGTTTTTTGGGGTTGGGGTTTTTTTTGGCACTAGATATTGAGGCAGAAAGAAGAGACAGGAAGAGATAAAGAATCTTATTTGCTGAATGCTCTTAGTCTCCTTCCTAGTCCACTCAGTCAAGACTTTTACTGACTGCAAGTGTTTTGGGATCTGACCATACGAAAGGATGATTAGCTAGTCAAAGGCTGTTGCATTGCTCACAGAAAGCCAAACTGAGACAGCTTTTGAAGCTAGTTTCGATAGGGTACTTTTTCAGTCATAAGATTATACTATGCTAAAGACAAATTATCAGCAGGTATAAAATGTCTTAGCTCCATCTACTCACTAGTATTTCTCAAATCTGTAAATGTTGGACCAGATGCCATTTTTAGTCAGGGTACAGGGAGCACACTTTACTGGACATGTGAATTGATATGTCTATTTTCAAAGCAAAAATTTGTATTTTAAGAGGAAAACACTCAAGTTTGTTTTGCTGCATTACAAACTATTGACAGACACATAACAAGAAGAATCCCAAAGCAATGCCTTACCTGCAAAGGTTGGCCGTTTCTCTGACTCTTGCTCCCAGCATTGTTTCATTAAGTCAATAATTTCCACTGGACATTTATCCGTGATCTCCTTTATGTCTGGTCTGTTTCCATTCATGACACCAAAGCAAATCTGGGCTTCATTTATACCATCTGAAAAATAAAATTTCCTATCAGATCCTGATCACGGATTTTGCTACCTTTCTGTAGGTAAAAGAAATAGTGAAGCAGCTCCCTGTGTGTTTGTGGATATGTAAAAGAAGATTTCAAAGAAAGATGTCTGATTTACAGCTACAAATCTCTCCCACTAGTGAATTTGAATCCATTGCCTTAACTTCCACAGATTAGAGATTTATTTTAAGATTAATGGATTTACTTTTATATGTAAGACATGCCCAGTGTGAGTAAGGGTGACAGATCTAGCTCTCTAGAACCTGAATCTCGGTTATGCGCTGCACTGGGTACAAACACAAAGATGGTCGCATAGGCAACGTTTAGCCATTTAGTTAGCAAAAAATCCACTCAAAATGATAAACACGTTACTCTGGAATTCCACAGTCTGCTCCTATTGCTCTACATGAGCACATTACTGCATGTTGAGGAATTAGCACCACACAGCTGAGAAGCGGTAACTGGCTGTGTGACCATTCCTGTTCAAAGAAAAACCACACGTAACTAGCCCACCTTAGGAAATAGCGTACATCAATGTTTCCATCCTGGCCTGCCCAAGGTTTGTCTACCTTCTGCCACTGAGTGCAGGTTTATGCCCACACCATGTCGATGTGAATAGATTGGGCTCGTGCCTGCATTTCAATTCAGATGTTCTTGTCCATGCTTAGAAGTCAGGAATGATGCAACTAATGCCTCTTACTGGCCATGAGGTGCCTAACAGGCGCTATTCTTGGGCATAGGCGATTTAATCTACTAATCTTAATTTTATGACTTTAAAGGCTTAACATTTGTAACTTAATTTTGTGATAGAGTCCTTTTGGAAGTAACTTACGTTCATATGGCTCTTTGTTAGCAAAAATTGCCCAGATCACTATGCTGAAGCTGTAAACGTCTGATTTCTCCACAGGTTTTACATTAAGACAGCGTAAATGCTCTGGGGCCATATAGAAAAGAGTCCCAGCATTGTTCTGGCGAGTGGTCTTGATTTGCTTCTGTCGGACAGTCTCTTCTTGGGTTAGCCGACTCCAGTTCTTAAAGGAGGCAACACCAAGATCTGCAATCTGAAAAATGAGACACATCAGAGCTAGTGCTGTGATGAAGAGAACATAAACAAGTATTTCATGCAGTGCTCAATTTTATAATGAATAGCTGGTAATAATTTATCTAAAAATGAAACACTGCAAAAAATGCAACTACAAGAAAGGAAAACAAACTATTTGCTGTTTTATGGGGGTTTTTTTTGCCTAAATAATGTATCACTGCCAACTGGGAACCATTAGGCTGAACCTTCATTATTAACTTAACCCCACTGGGAACAATTGCATAATGTAAGGAAAAAAGAAGTTTGGTTTTGCTCATATTGACAATCACGTTCAAGATACGCTTGCAGTGCTCATGGCAGAACAGAAGATCCATATGAGAAGCTAAGATTCAAATCCAGAAGTAATCTATGAGATGGGCAGATATCCCTCCTCCCTCACTGCCCTTTCCATTTAGATTCCATTTAACTCAACTTCCTTCAATCTTCCTACAGAAAGGGGGAGGAAGAAGATCTAAAATGATGTGATGTGTATGGCAAAGAGATATGGAAAAGGATAGCATGGAATAAGTTAAAGCAGGGATACCTGGGTACTGTGCGCTTGACAAGGTGACATTACTGAAACTTTAGCGTGCAGTTTTACAACTAGACCAATGGCTGACGGTGAAGACAGTAATCCTTCCCTCCTTTCCCCACAGCCTCTGGTTCCAGCACTGACACACATCTGACACTGGGAAGACATAGTGCAAGGCCCTCCAATGGCTTGCTGAATCAAGTGCTCCCCAACAGAAGGGTAGCACTGCCAACAAGGCAAACTGTAATCTGCTGGTTTGGCTTCCTAAATCAGGGCAGGGTGGTCAGATTAGCATCAGTGCTAACACAAGGGAACAGGAGATCAACAGGAGAGGAACAATGGAAGAAAATGGGACTGCCTCTCTTGGCCACAGGCAGCTGTCAAACTGAGTTGTGTAACCCAATCACTTCAGATAAAACTGAGGTGACACCTTGCCTCACTTCTAACTTGCCTTTCTTTAGTCTCTTGTTGCCTCTACCTTATTGTTCCTCTTGAGTTTCTGAAATTTTGGGCTAAATTTTGAGGTGATGTATTCAGAGGAAGAGGAAAATGTAAGTGACATCCCGCTAGAGGAAGTAGGAGTCCAAGTTCATGTCTACGAGTGAGAGGAGGTCTAATGTGATAGAGGAAGATATGAGATAAATCTTCCTACATTTGCAGTTTCCTAGAACAACTATTTCCCTTTATAAATATTGGCAATGTTAGACACATTCAAGCAGATAAATCATACTGCTGCCTTAAATGATACTTTTGATTAAGCTGCTTAAGGAAGTCTGATCTGATTCTGAATCAGAATTTCAACAATATTATTAATTTTTTTTTAATATTCTTAGTGATTTTTTTTTTCCACAGATGGGGAAGATTATACAAATCTCAGGCTCAGAGGTTTTATAGGCACTATACTTCAGTGATCCACTGCTAACACTCTCTTAGTGATAGCTCGCTAGACTACAAAGGAGTTCATCTACCAATCAGGAATACTAACCAATGCAGCTGAACTGGGTTCTTCAACCCAGAGCATCAGCTTTCTCCATTTACATTCTAACAAGTACCTTAATGTGAAAGTCTGTGTCCACAAGGATGTTTTCTGGTTTTAGGTCTTTGTGTACAAAGCCTTGCTCATGCAGATAAAGCATTCCTTCTGTGATCTCCAGCACAAAACGCCCTTTCACTGACAAAGGCAGTGAGAGCTAAAATAAAGAACAGAAGTACCATCTATTAAAAATGCTACTACAACCATCAAATTAAAAAACAGTCTTTAAAAAAATTTCTTTCTCAGTCCCAAGAGTACCTCTGCTCAAGCCAGGGTAAAAAAGAACCAAGGTCCTTCTTGGATCTAAATTTTCGCATTAAAGTAATTCTAGAGTCACTCCATATTTACAAAAGTGTTCTTTAGCAAATTCTCTACATATCTCTACAAACACTCCTATAACTCTGAACCTATTACTATGGTCTGCTCCTCTGTGATGCGCAGGAAAGTCATAGCTGTCCTCTGCTGTCTCTACAGAAGGCAGGGCTGCCACTGGCTCTTTAATTCAGAAAGCAGAACGAGAAACTAAAGACTCCATTCTCTGGAGATAGCAGTAACATCCTGTTCCTTTCAAGCATCTTATCAACCCTAAGGAGCGGCAAGGGATGAAGCAATTCACTGCTCACTTTCTGTAGCACTTTCATCATGTTCCCCCGGTCCACATACTCCATCACAAGTGAGTAGTTTCCGTCTTCCAAAATTATACCTAGTAGTTTTACCACACGGTCATGCTGCAGTCTGTGCATAATCCTGCCTTCTTCAAGAAGGGAAGCATTATATCTGTAAAACAGAAATTACACTGAACTTAGGTGCCAGGCTAGAAAAAACACAGGGATGAAAATGCTGTTGATTCATAATGAAAATGATGGCTAAAAATGTTAACATCGCTAGAGCAACTGTAAGATGAACCATACCTTCAGGTGGTTTTGAATGGATACAGCTTTGTTCATGCCAGGTTATATTCTCTAAGTCTCAAATGCCTTGCACAGAGACTGTCCACCTAGCCTGATTTTAAGACCTGGTTTTCAGAAAGGGCATAAGCATTCTTTTTGTAGGTGCACTGCTGGTTGTGTATGTCCAAATCCCTGAACTGGGGTGGGATCAGGACAGGGCAGGGCTGAAAGAGCCTTTGGACAAGGAGGATCAAGACACATTTCCCTACCTTTTGTACAGGAAACTACACAGCTCTCTCCCCCAAAGGTCTGGTATTCATGTTCATGTTGAAAATGGATTTATTACAGGGGATCCACCCACATACTGGATGGTGGTAAAATTTACTAACGATTACTGGTTTAGGATGAATTCAAAGCCTAACTCTTTACCTGGGCCTCAGTACAACCCATCAATAGTCACAGGTACACAGCTGGGAGCTCACTAAGGGTGTTAAAGAAGAATGGTACCCATTATATTAAATCGTCTTCTTTTTACTATTGCTCCTGTTCTAGTCATCGGGCAAAAGGATGTAAGAAAATCTTGAGACTATGTTGCTTGCTAATGCTTTCCCATCCTGTGACTTAAAAAGAAACTGCTTTCTCCCTCTGTGTTCCTCGTACTAGAGAAGAAAGTGGCTGTTTTGTTTGCATTAGGCTCAGTTGTAAATTTGCTTAAGACTTTTGGTTCAAGACTTTAAGGAATAACAAACTTAAGAGCCTGTGTTGTGAGAAAGTAAAAACACAAACCCAAAAATAAACCGGGCAGGCTTGTCCATTTTAACTGCGTTCATCCCAAACTGTCAATGCAGTTTGCAAACTACTAGAATCTCTTAATTCACTTTCCACTGGCGAAATAAAAACTCAGTTAATTTATTTATTATAACCCAAACTAGAAGAACATGGGGTTTTGTCTCTCTCTAGTGGATGACTCGTGGGAGAGTTTTAAGATTGTTATGGCTCTGAGGTAGTAGAGCTGCAATGTGACCCGAACCCACTGAAATCAACAGCTAATTCAACCCTCGAATTAAATCAGTAGGCTTGGCTCACTCTGCTTTTTCTCAAGGCAGAGAGGGTTACATTCTTGGTATCATACATGTGGGGTTGGAGTCCTGCTGATAGCTCATGTGTGTTTACTTCCTAGTGGACATCTACGGTTGGACAATTGTATTGAAAATTGGTCTGCCAGCCTGAAAATATCATTTGCCCACTGAGTTCCTGCATTTCCTTAAGTGTGCAAGAGTCCCCTCAATTCTTAACAATTCACAGTAGTGCTCACCTTGCAACAGAAAACAGGAACTTCACTAGAACAATGAGTTAAAAACTAAAAAAGTTGGCTCGTGAGGGAAAGAAGGAAAATTTGCAGGACAGCTGCTAGTATTGTCTTGAGAGTATTTTCCCCACATACAGTATCTCCATAATCCAAACGTCTGAAATTATTACACTTTATTTAGATTTATCTCCATTGAGTTTAGAGGATTCCTTAGACTAACTGAAAGATAAAAATCAGAACTAAGATCTGTAACTTACTCAGTGCGCTGGGGTCCTGTATACACTTTTTTTAATACTACATATCCATGTTTCTTGTGAAAGCATAAAGAAATTGTTCCAAATCCTCCAGCGTCTAATAGTTTTTTTTCAAGCAAATCCTGGCTGTTCATGTGGATGTCTTCCAGAGACATGTTTGCAGTCTTTGTGGCTCAGCAATTAAAACAAAATCAAGTACCCTAGTGCTTCTGGACCTGTAGTATAAAGGAGGAAAAAGAAGTGTAATTATCAAGCATTTAGCTGTTCCACTAAATCAGCGTCCATGTAAGGAGTGGGACACAAGCGTATACTCTCGTTACCCTTATGAACCAAGGGCCTCAGTTTGAAACCAAAGATGCTGTGGTTCTCATGGGATCAGACCTAAAGACCACAATGTCAACCCATTAAAGTTATATTAAGTCGATGTAACACCATTTCTTCACATGAGGATCTCAAAGTGCTGTTAATAAATAGTTTTTATCCATGCAACATGCAGTAGATCGGTACTGTCCCTACACTTCACGTGTGCAAAAACAAACCCAGAAAAATCAAGGGCCACGGTCCCAAAGGCAGGTAGTGCCCAATGATTCTGACAGGTATCTCATTTTCTAAATTCCCTGAACATGGGCCTGTCAGGTGCCCAGCTACTTACATAATTCTAAGCTTCCTTTTAGGCATCTTTGCAAATCCAGCTCTAAAGGGTTTGCTTTAAGCTTAAAACAAACAAACAAATGGTTTCTCTGGAGGGTGAAACACAGAACCCAGCTTCTGTGGGAAACCTGTTTCACAGCTGTCTGAATTTAAGGAGACAAGTGCTAGGAAGGACTGTGGTGGGGATATAAGGCAACTTCTCCCCTGCCCCTCAAAAAGAAGAGGAACAAAGAAATTGTGAAGGCTTGTAGTAACTCCGAAGTGCACCAAGAGGAAAAGAGAGCTTGGGGGAGCCTATGAAATAGGTAGATAAGTAAACCCCAGTGGATGCCAGAATAATTTTAAGCCTTTGATAAAGCTGTGGTGCTCTCTTGCCTAACATGTCTCTCAGGAGGTAAAATGTTAAAAGAAGGCTAGACAGCCAGTACCTTCGGCACACGCCAGCAAGCTGAGTTGCTAGCACAGGTGCAAGCCACAAGCTCTGTTTTTTTGCTTACTGAACTTTTTTACCTTAAGCACCTTACATCAGGTAAGGAAAGAGTTTGCTGAGAAAAGAGAAAGACCAATAGACTAGCAGGGCTGTTCAGTTTCCATTCCTCTTGGGTGACTACGACACAGATATACAGAGCTGAGAGAAAGGCACCATTTCAAAGTGCCACTATCAGCAACAGCAGATTGGCTCATTCGGGTAATTAAGAGCTCTAAATAGCGTAGCAAAGGGATTCCCAAATTTTTCAGACCAACAAGTGACTTCTAACTCCTGTGAACTACTGTGCACCTGTGTCATCAAATCTCTAATTGAAAAGATTGCTTAATGTTGTTATGAACATCAGCTGCAGCCTAATTACTGCAGCCTAATTACCACAGTCTCTTTCTGGAGCCTGGGAACTATGGAGGTAGTGAAAGTGTCTGTAGAAAGTAGGTGTCTGAGGGAAGAGAGATGTTTATGTGCAGATTTGGGAATTGTCTGGTTGGTTCTAACACTGACAAGCCAAAGTAGGGAAGAGTAAACTTGATTAAAAAAAAGGTTGTGCCTGTAGAAGAGAGAAGGCAAGAGCCTCCTCTTCCAAGTGTATATATACTCAATGGGCTGTTGTTGTATAGACAGGGAACATCCTCTCTACGTTTGGTGCGGTGTGCTCTCTTCAAAGTTTTTTTCTTTGGCTTCCCTGACTTTGAAAGGATGCAGATTTTGTTTTGCTGGAGTGCTAGCCTGCATCATGAGCACAGGACTGAGGATATGGCTGCATTCATTTAGTAAGAAGGTAAGCTCTGCTATGCCTAGTAATTGTTAGGGGAGAGGAGATTGTTGTTGTCTTTTGTTTGTTGTTTTTTTTTTTTTTTTAAAAAGTCCTTTACAGTTAATCAAACAGCTGAGTAACAAATGACTCATAGCAGTGCCAAGAACACTCACTGCTGCTTTCACACGCAAGCTTCTGTCTCCCTGGAAGTTTCTGGTGATGGTTCTCTGGCTTTCTTGGGGTGGTGCTACTGACTGTTGTGCAGGTGCAGTGGATGTCACAGGTACAAAGGCCTGAATTCAGTCATGAGACTTCAACGTGGCATGAAGTAACATCTTGCTTCTTTATCTGGGGTCTCCCTTTCAAGAATTGGTTCAAAGTCACATATCTATGGTAATTTTTCCATGCTAACAGTAATTCTGCATCAAGGTAGTACTTATTCTTGTAAGAATTGCATGTGCTCTTCTTGTGAATGCAAATCAGATGTGTATTTTTGAATGCTGAATCTCTGAATTTACATTAATACTATTGATAGCTTGGTGCTGCCATTCAATACTATATAACCTCATGAAAAACAGCCCTGCCTCAAACTGCAACAATATAGGACCTTGTTCCTATTTACATTGCTAATACCTATTCCTACCAAGCAGCATGTAATCACTGTAACCAGAAGGCTTGGAAATTCAGAAGAAGTAATAACTCCTGAAATCATATCTGCTGAAATGAGCTGGATAACATTCAACAGAGGGAATTTTTTCATAAGATGGGAGGGAACCCTCCTCCTTGGGCATGCTCTACTACTAGGATGCTACTACTTTTTTGGTGGTTGTTATTAAGTAGTGAGGTACTCTGAATAAAAGCTCTTTGATCTTACTTCAAACACAAAGGTTTTTGTAGGATGGATGTCACAGGAAAGCAATCTCTAGCCAGGTTTTTAAGCAAAGGCTATTTATTTTGGTATACTATTTAACATGAGGTATTGGCTGGTATTACCTGGAAATGTCAGATGATAAAGAAATCAAGGAGGGAAGCTCAAAGGCTCAAGTTCATTCCAAGCTTACTGCTTTTTATTGAGATACATGGTAATTCAAATGTATCCTCAGTACTTATGCACTGGTGTATCATACATTATGTACCTGTGGTTAAGAGAACAGAAATTTTGTGGTTTGGTTTAGCCTAACCTTACAGAAGCTATGTGTACTTCTAGGGGTTAATTTGTGTTTTATGAGGTAGCCCTCATCCGTATACTTGATTGATTATAAAGCAATTTTTTTAATATACTATTACGAACATCTGTATTAGGGTGGGTTCATATTTAACAAGTGCCAACATGTATTATGAAAATTTTGAACACTGGTTGCTAGAAGAGAGGGATTTTTGCCCACTAATATGTTTGCATTTTCTTTAGAGAGGGATACAAGTTTAATAAGTGGGTTTGTGGCATTTTCCTTTTTAACACCATGGTTATGTTCTCCCCTCTAACCCCCAAAGGGCACATAAACTCCCAAGAATCATGACCTGGTCATTAGGTCATATCGGGCCTGATCACCATTCAAAAGCGGTTTGCTCCATTCTAATGATTTGTTACTGATCTGATGTAGATCTTATGTAGCCTGCATGATTAAGGAGGATTGCTGAGTGCATTAGCAGGGTAAAATAAAAAAGGTCACGCAGTATTTGCAGCCCTTTTCGTCCAACGATACTCACAGCGCACGAGTTCTTGAGAAGTGTTACAAGGTATAATCGGAGAAAGCGAACAAGTTTGCAAGCACCAAAACTCGTGGCCACCTAGTTATCAGTCAGGAACAGAGGGGAATAACAAACAGACACCAAAGCTGGTATCACCAATACGGGTAACAGAAGATAAACGGAAGGGTCCCTGCAGCTGAAGACAAAAATACTGCATGTGTAGAAGATGTTTCAAAAGCTGTCAGTGCATCTCAGCTCTATTGCTGTAACTCTCATAACCCACTCCGTCTAAACCTCTCCCTTCTGCTAAGGTTCTTCCAGCATCTTTTCACTGAGGAATGATTTTTTTTTTTTTTCCTTTGGAAATAGCAAAGACCAGCAGCAGGTTACAGAAGGGATCCCGTGCAAACGTGAGGAGGAGCCAAGACAAGGAAAGCAAAGGGAACGCGAGTTTTCATAGGACCAGAGCAGAGGGAGGGTGGAACGGGGAAAGGAGGGGGTCTGTGCAGTGGCTTGCACCCGTACCACTGTGTCACAGTCGCTTCTGTTTTAGAACAGAAGTGGTCACAAAAATGTGTATTCTTGTACGGGAATTAGAACAGGCTGCCTCGGCAGAGGCACCTCGTACTGCCGTGGCTGTCGGCGGAAGGCGCTAGCCGGTGCCGGGCCCTTCCGGTCAGGCCGAGCTCGGCCCCTGCAACCCGGCTGGCAGCCGCGGCGCCCTGGGCGGGGAGCGCCAAACGCAACCGCTCGCGGTGGCCTCGGCAGGAGACGTGGGGCCGGGAAGCCCTAACGCGGGTTCTCTCTGCCCTAGTTCCTCGTTGGCCGACTTGACATGTCGTCCTCCTCCTCCTCCTCCTCCCGGCGGCTTCCTGCCGCCGAGGCCGTCTCTCCTCGCACGCACCGCTCCCCCGCCGTGCCGCTTCCCGTCGGGGCGCGCCGGGGGTTCCCCCGTGGCCGGGCGACCCTCCCCAGCGCCGCCGACGACAGGCGGGGGGGAGGCGGGATGCGCCGCATCCCCGCCGGGCCACCTCGTCCCGGGGCCCGTCATCCCGCCGGCCCGGCCCCGGCAGCCCCCCTGGACCCGGACCCGGACCCGGACCCGGACCCGGACCCGGACACCGCAGCGGCGGCGCCTTCGCAACATGGGGGCGGCGTGGGGCTTTCGGTTTCGGCGGGGCAGTCCGGGTCCCCCTCTCGCCACCCCTCCCCCTCTCGCCACCCCACTCCCGGTCCGCAGTGCCTTACCGTGCCTGCGGGCCGCTCTCCTCCGTCCTGCCGCCTCCCTCGGGAGGGCCCGGCGGCGTGCGGGTGGCGCCCTCACCGCCCCCTGGGGAGCGCCCCGGCCCCGCGGCAGCGGGAGGAGGTCCTGGCCCGGCCCGCCCCGCCGCCGCGCCTGCTCGGAAGTGGAGGAAGCGGCTCGGGCTCGTCCGAGGGTGTCGGGGAGCTGCTGCCGCTCCCGGGGCTGCAAAGTGACTCGGTCTGTCCGACATAACGCACGCCCTCCACCGGGAAGAAGGGTGCGAGCCGTGCCTGCCAGAGCCGGCCGGGCAGCCGTACCCAGCGTCTCCCAGCACCGCTGCCTCCCTCTACCAGCTGCGGAGCCGCTGGCGCCTGGAAGGAGTCAGCTCCCAGTGCCCACCCGCCTGGGTGAGCGTGGTGCAGACTATGAATGGTGCAAATCTGGCCACGTTAGCGAGACTGACAGCAGTTGGGAGTTTGGTGGGTGGTGGAAATGCATTTCTTTGTTGTGGTTTTGGTGCCGAAGAGGCAGCTTTTCGTTCAGGAAGGGTGGAGGCAGGAGTTTCTGTTTGTCAACAGAATAACTGTAACCGGTAACAGTCCTGGGGACAGCTGCAGAAATACGTAACCTGAAAGGACCGTCATAAACCATCTAGTTCATCCTCTTGCAGAGGTCAGGTGTGTGTACGGCATCTCTGGCAGATTTTATGTAGTTTCTCATTGTCCTAACAGCAAAGAACATTCCATAACTAACATATTCTATTACTAGGAAAACTGTTCTAATATAGAAATAATGTCTAATACAGCTTCTTTACGTAAGACTGATCCCTTCGCCTTTCCTCCAGTGAAATGATGGTGATGATGAGTGTCTACCCTCTTTGCCATGACCCTTCCCATTCTGGGGAACTGTTGTGTTCCCCATAGTGCTTTGCAGATGCTGTGGAGTTCACAGCTCAGTACTACCAGGCACTACTAGAACAGCAGCAGCAGATCCATGTGGGAGGGCAACAGCAGCCCACAACTTGTGTTTAAGGGAGGGAGCCTTTCTAAAGCTGGAGGGCAAGCCTGATAGTGATGAGAGAACGAAAGTGGTCCAGGAGCCTGGTCCTGTTTCCTGGTGGAAACTGAGGGCCCAGACTGTCAGATCTGGAAGAAGCACAATGGCCACAGAGGGTTTGATTTAATTCTGTGCTAGGCCCTGTGGTGGATTTCATGGACAGGGTTCTTCAGCTGTGGAGGACTTCTGAGGCTATGTTTGTACCTGTCCTGTTCCTGCCACATACAAACAAAACATTAGCAAGCAAAAGAACCCCATTCAGTATTATGAGGCCTTTGAGATTTACATGGGTGCGCTGGTGTGTAATGCTGGCATATTCTGGGCCCCTGGCATTCTCCAAGTACAGAACTCGTCCTTTATTTCTCACTGTGATGGTCAGCAACGTAGTATCTGAATTCCTTATCCACCCATGTACCCTTATCTGCCCTTCTAGGGGAAGGCACAGTCTGATTTGTGCCTTCTGCTGGCCAGCACGTTCATCTGCGAGGGGCAGGTGGCTACCACCTTCCAGCTTTCTGAAACATGTCTCTTTGGAAAGACTGATGGGAAACAGTAGTATGTGGGCGGCTGCAGTTTTGGAGAGGTAGAACAGCCTTGGTGATCACTTTCAAGCTGAAGTTTTCTCTCGTGAGTCTCGAGACAGTTTTCCGCACCTTGTTGGACAACCTGAACAAACGGCTTCTTTCCAGGAACTCTCAAAACAATGCTGAGTGCCATCGTTTCCACTCTAAAAAAAAATGTTGGCAATGGAACTGGTGTGTGCCAAGTGCATCCCCGTTTTCCACTGATTCTGGATCAGCTGGTGTTGAGCCAGAACAGGAGTTTAATGCTCTGACAGCTCCAAATGCAAGGGCTGATCACACCTACTGTAATGAGGAGACTCAGGACGGCTATGCCAAATTGCCAAACTAAGCTCATCATAGTTTGAATACAGACATTTCGCGTCCACCCACATTGTGAGGTATCGTAAGGAGGGTGTTACCAAACCTGCAGTCCAGAGCATCTGGGATGTTTGCCAACTAAATACAGGAAAAGCAAATCCAGACATGGTATCTCTGGTGGGCCGATCATGCAGTTTTGATCTTCTGTTGCAATCCCAAACATTACAGAAATCTTTTGATAACATTTTACTTCTGAGTTTTTTTGTTTTGGTTTGTTTTTCTGCTTTTCAGCTTTGCATTGCGTATGTGGCTGAAGACATGGGCTGAAGGCAGGTAGTAAGATGGCTAAATTTGTAAGAATTGCATGGTTAAAAAGGTTTCAGTCTCATTCAGTGGTGATTTGCCAACAAGCGCTAGGCAAAAGAAGACAGAAATTAGCATTTATTTGTTTGTGCTTAGAGGTCAGTGTTGCCAGTATGACATTCCTTCTTGAAATGAATAGGGAAAATAAACTGACCCAAAAATGCAATCTGAATTTATGGAGAAATCTCTTAATTCTGGTTGAGAAGAAAGGAAGGTTATCCTGAACTGGATGATAAGGCCAGTACAGTTTTAATGCTTCTCACAATAACGCATTTATGTGAGCAGAAGTTTTCAATTTTAGTATTAATGAAAATAAGCCCATTAGTTCTCTTTTTACTTTAACTGAAACTTCACTAATCTTGACCAAACTTTCACTTACTTTGTACTAAAAATCTCAGCTATCTTATTAAAACTGACAGAAAAAAATGTAAATACATAGAATTCTAAACGTCTTTTTTTCTTTTTAAACATGTAGCTGTTTTTATTGTCAGCAGGATGAAAATTGTTGTATGTGAAATTTGCAGGTTCCGTTGCACCACTGGAAAAATTGTAGGGGTTGATAAATAAAAAGTGTCAAAACTCCACAGTGCTAGATCAAGGCTACCTGGAATGGTTACCTATCTCATTAATCCTAAAAACTAAAATCAAATCACAGTAAGCTTGTGCCATAATGGGAAAGTGACTTTACACAGGGGTATTTTCCTGGTATTAACTTTGAAGGCTGTATTGTAGTAAGCTTTGCCTACAGAGGCTTAAATTTTCCCACTCCTTCCTCTCCACCTGCAGTTTGCTGCCAGGTATCTCTTTAGAGGCTTTTCCTTCTCCATGTCTCGCATGAATTGCGAGCTCTGTAGGGACCTGAGCGTAACGGTGCTGTGGCTGTCCCCAGCAGGGATGAGTGTTTCCTCACACAGGAGGTTCCCAGCTTTGGAGATGAGTCAATGCTGAAATGTTAATTCTGGGCTTAGCACCCTGCCCAGAACACTGGGAAGGGGGATCATCGGTGGGCAAAACCCTAAGCAGAGATTTGTCTGTAATCTACCTTTTAATCTAAAGCTAAAGCATTATCTGGCCTGACTGATCCCACTGCTGTCTAACAGCTGTCAAGATATTATGTTGTACAGATGATTTTACAGAGAGAAGCCATGATTTTAGCTAGCTTTGGCTCACCAATGCAACAAAACTTCTATTTCTCTGAGGCTCCAGAGGGCTGAGGTGGGAGAAACTGCAGCACTGTGCAACCAACAGTGTTGACGTATGGGGAGAAGGGCCGTACCACGCTGGGGAGTCCGAAGGCAAAATGGGATGCCCCAAGAGCTTGGGAACCACTGTTGTTTGTGACTGACCGCAGCCGCAGTTTTTCATTGTAGTTACGTTCAGAAGATGACCACCCGCGGTCTCCCCTAGACGCTGAGGTGTGGCCTAGCAGCAGATGACAGAAATACAAGGGTGTACATGTAGGGTAGATTGAGAGGATTTCGTTTCCCCTTGGCTTCATATTAAGTTCCAGTAAAGACACCACCTTTGCTCTGCACATCTCACTGGAGTACATAGCATTTGCAGGTGTGGCAGTTCTCTGTGACAATCCGTTACTTGGGCAAGATGGTTAGGTCTTGGTTTGTTCTCTCTGTCTGATGTTAACAAAATGCTTTCTCATTTCATCAAGGGCAATTGGCAATTCAGAAAAAGCTATGGGGTATTTTGGCTGCACAATCCTAGGGAAGAAACTGGTCTTCTGTCTCCTTACTGAGTTTTCCAAAGAGATCAGAATTCCTATGCATTCAAACTGTGTTAAATCAATACTGTTGAGTCTGGAGGATTTTATCTTAGGATGGTTGGAAGTAACTGGTCATGAAACATTACTTAATTAAAGTTTACTGTTTAAAGAAATAAGAACTTCACCAGTATTTTTTTTATTTTTACATCAGTCTGCACCAAGCATTGTGAGACAAATTCTTTAATAAGTGTTTCCTTGGTATTTTGTTCTGTGGAGAATGTTCCCGTAAATATATGAACACCAGCCAAGTAAGATGGAAGCAACAAAAGTATTGCAGGAATAGACATTTCCCCAACTTGTTTGTGAGATGATCAACTACTGCCACTGGGTTAAAGGACCTAAAATGAGACTGCTGAAATATGAGGCTGCTGCTCTGGACTAAGTCCTCTGCTTCCCCAAACATTTGTAGTCAAAGATTCTTTTATACTTTTTAACTCAAGTTTTGGAACTAAGGCTGGAATAGCTCTCTTGGCTACTCTTTGTAGTGACTCGCCTAATTTAAAAGAAAACATCATGGATCTTGGAGCTTCATTTTTGTATGGATACAGTAGGTATTTTAATACCCTTAGAATGATGAGACAATTATCCAGCACTAAAACTAGAGAGTGCCCTAAGCCTAAATTTTTTGCATTCCTTTTGTGGAGCATAGGCTCTTTAGGCTTTAGGATATCTACTAACATAGCAGGATTTTTCTTAAAAAAAAAAAAAAAAAAAAAAAAAAAAAAAAAAAAAAGTCATACATGAATTATGCATGGTATTTATTATTGGCTGTTCCTCTCTTCAGCACAACCTTTTGATAACTTGTCTATTGCAAAGTATATTCCTCTTCAAGCAAGCAGCTAACCTCAGTGACATTGTTCCAGGAATCAAATATTAAACCAAAGAAAAAACTATCTACACCTGCCTTTAAATGTTAGTTTTTTGAAACCTGGATTAAAAGCACTTTACTGCAAGAAATCAGTCTTGGTTTCTCTAGGCTACGAGGCTTCTTGATAACATAGTTCAGATGGGGATCTATTTGTTTCCCTGTGTTTTTCTGAAGTTGCAAGCATGTTTCACCTGCCATTTCAGAACATCAAATAAAAGAAATTCAGTTATGATTTTTGGAACAAACTGTCAGAGAAAAAGACCAGAGCATTGCCTGAAGGTGTGTGGGAGAGGAGGACCACCAGCAACAAAAAACAAATCCCCAGACTAAATGGAAGAGGAAAGCATGTTGCCCTTATACCCTTCTCCCCAGCCTAAAATGCAGCTACAAGTTACTCGCCTAATTCTAGCTTTATTCTGATGAAATCAATGCTGTTTTGACAGGACTACATTTGACTTTTAGCATAATGTGATTTAGCAGGGCAATCATTCTTTAGATCAAAATGGCTGTAACATTTCCAGTACTACTAAGAAACTAATACTGCCACTTCCTTTCTCTTTCCTTATTAACCACAGACCACTCTATTGGTTTGCTACATGGTAAAATTCTCCCCCGAGTTTTTGAAAGGCATGTGCCAGAACATACATGCCAGAACACTGCGCCCCTGCGCAGTGTGGTGTATAGCAGGCACTGAAAGCATGTCAGGACAAGGACGTTAAATCTTGGCTCAGCACCCACTGTTGCTGCACAGTTGACTGGCTTCCAAAGCATTGCAAGAGCAGCACCCTTCAGCAAATGTGGTTTAATCTGTTATGTGTCCACAGTCAAGATATAGCTCTGATTACCTCTTCTCTGAACAGATATAAGAAAGCTAGACATGAAATAAAGGAAAGTGACAGGAATTATGAGGCACGTGGAACAACTTCTGTATGAAAATAGACTACGCAGACCAGGACTGAGATTGACTGCGGAAAGGTACAGTTGAATAGTGGCTCTCAGTTCCCCCATCATATACCTCCTTGTACAATGGCTTTCAAATTGGAATGATATTCCTGAATAAATTACTTTAGGAAAAAGCATGTAGAGAATGGTGATCTGGCTGATATAGTCTACTTGCATTTCCAAGAGGCTTTTGACAAAGTTCCGTATCAAATTTTTTTTTTAAGGAAACTAAGAAGATAGGGGATAAGAAAGAAGGTCATGGCATGGAGATGTGTTTAAAAGATAGGACAAAGAGGGCAACAGTAAATGGTCAGCTGTCAGAACAGAGGGAGGCTACAAGTGCAGGGATCTGAGCTGTTGACAATGATCTGGAAAAGGATGAGCAATGAGATTGAGAAAGTGTCCTGATGATACAGATTACTCAGAGGAGGGGGGACAAGGAAAGCAGATTGTGAAGAGTTCTGGAAAAATGGTTGAGTGACCGGGCAATGAGACAGGAAGTGAAATTCAAGTTATGTAAAGGGGTGCACATGAGGAAAAAAAAAATTACCCTAAATTGATGTATAAAATAATGGCCCCTAGGCTGACCATTACCACTGACAGCCAAGATCTAGAGTTACAACAGATTAAAACATTAGCTAAAGCAAATTGTATGTCAGAGATTATTAGGAAAGGAGCAGAGAAAGTCATATGAATCCAAGAGTCACGGAGTTGACTCTGTGTGCGCTTCTGGTCCCCTCTTCTCAGTAATGGGATAGTGAGACTGAAGGAGTTCAGAGAAGAGCAACAAGGGTGACTAAAGGCCAATGCCTTCTCTTGGAAGAACAACTGAGCCGGACAGGACTGCATGGCCTGGGAAGGAGATTATTTAGGAGGGAGGGTGATGCACATCTACAAAACCCTAAGTGCCGTGTAAAAGAATGGATGGGACTGATCACCTACTGTTGACTGGGAGGAATCAAACGAAGCTACTGGGAACCAGGTGCTTCACCCTCCCCGGGATCCCTCCCCACTCCAATGTTTCATGCAAGGAAAAAGGTGACCCGCTGAACTTTGCCAAAAAATATTGGCTGCTGCAAGTTGGCATGAATTCAAGAGAAGACTGAATGAAATTCAGAGCAGAGATCTGTTTGGCTTGGTAAACATAGAGAAAACACATATAGCTGAGGAAATCCCCCAAACTAAATATAGTTGGAACCCAGGACAGTATTCAGGGGAAGTGCTTGCTCTTCCTGGCCTATGAGAACTGTGGCGAAAAAACTCGGGGTTGGAGGATCCTTGTTCTGACCTAGCACAGCCACTCTTGTATACTTACATTACAAATATCCAGTCTAATACAGGCACTTAATGCTACCACGTGTGCGGGAGCTGGCACGCATCTGCCAAATAGCGTCAAGAAGTGTATCTTCATCATATAGGTCAGTCTGAGATTCTTCATCTAACAGTTAAACCCACTAAGCTCTGCGATTGATCCAACGCAGTGACATTTGGTTTGACAGTTGCAACTTCTGCTTTCATATCCATTTCCTTCTTTCTTGAATAGTCTGGTAACAACACAGTGAACATAAGGATGATTCCTCTCCTATACAATTTTAATATTCGCATTTGTCCTTCAGTCTCTCTTCAGATAACTTAAAGTTGTTTTCCTTAAGTCTTTTAGGCAAGAATCTGCTTTCCCCACAACTTATGTGTATAACATTTTCCATTTTATTCCCTTTCACCTTCTTTTTCCTACAGAAGAGTTATTGAGCTAAAGCAAATTTCTTGCTTGTGTAACCTAAAGACTTTGACTCGTACGCACTGAAGCAGACATCTGCAGCACCTCAGGGCAGCACTGCTTCCAGGGGTCTGTCTGCTTAGAGGTGGCTCTTCACTTCATGCGGTGACAAACAGGAACATGTGACTCTTTTCCTGAGGTAGCAGCAAGTCACGGTCTGGTGTATCAGCTTACACTGCCACTCCAGAATCTGGGCTCAGCATGTTTATTATCCAAATAGTCCTTAAAGAAACATAAGGGTGGGGCATGACAAGGCTGCTACAAAGGACATATGGCCAATGCATGCTCTCTATGCAGAGGCCTAAGTGTCATTTGACAGTGACTCAGAAGGCCGTTTCTTATTCAGGCCACATTCTTTTAATATCAAAGTGCAAAGCCAGCTGTTAGGTAAGCTGATCAAAGCAAGAAATTATGTAGCTAAGCAAGGAACCCACCCTTTGTCACATGCACAAAAAGGGTTAACAGCTCTCAAGCACAAAAATAATCCCGCTAAAGTTCAAGGTAAAAATCACAGATGTTAAGAGCCAGACAGTCATTCTGTCCCACTAGATCCTGGCTCGTAGACAGACAGTGCTCCTGCAGGTTTTTGGGTAGGCGCTCTGCCTCTCCGACTGCCAGTGCTGGAGATCTCCAAGGAAGCCCATCTACACTGACGCTGGAGGGGATGCACCCAGCCCTCCAGACCCAAACAGCAATACTGACTGGTGTGAAGGGGCAGTGAACAGATAGGATTCCTTTTTGTCTCTACTTAGGGTAACAAAAATAGAGAATTCCCTGTGATTTTAGGAAACTACATACTTTACAAATGGGAGCTACATTCTATAAAGAAAGGCAATACACGCACATGGTGCTATATGATACTTGTATTTGGTTTTTTCCTTTTCTGGTATATGTCATAGCTTTAATATTGCTTTGTAAATATGTGGAAAAGCCTAAGGCTGTCCACAAGGCTTTCCAGCTGTCTAAGTCACTGTACAACTGTATATCCTTTTTTTACAACTGTATATCATGATCTGGCTTCATAGCTCAAAGGCACAAGTGTAGAGCTCTCATTTAAAAGAACAGGATTGGCCATAACAAGGTTGACTATGGGCAGTATATTCCCTGGCAAATAAAAAAAAAAGCGGCAGCTGGTACAAAAAGTGTTAAAATAAACTTGGCAATGTACTTTACTGTTTCATAAGCAGCAACGGTATAATCTGCAATTAAATACCGCTTGCGTTATCAACACTTGTAGGCAGGATGTCACTGTTTATATGAGCAAGGATAAGTCTTCACAAAGAGTTTTGCACCCATAATTGAAGAGAATCCCTCAGGAATCAATGAAGATAAATGCTATTTGTCAGTTAAGCTGCTAGCTGTAGTACTCAAGATACTTATAATACATTTGAATTAGGAGATTAGCATTCAGATATTGAGATAAAGTACCAGAAAGAATGGAGGGGGAAAAAAAAAAAAATATTCTCTCTGTAGTCTTGTACCTGAACATTACTTGAAATACCACTCAGGAGAGCAGTTTATGGGTTCTTCCTTCCAAAGAGTCTTCAGACGCTGGGCCCAGGCAGTCAGCATCTCCTTCCTCTTCTCCTCAGAGACATACTCCGGAGCGAAGCAGATGTGAGGTGCAAGGACTTTGACACCACAAAAGTGCATGATTCCATGCTGGACTCAAAGCAAAGAAAGAAACGCCTCAGGAAATAGTTAGTCTCTCAATTCAAGAATGTGGAAGATTCAAATCTGAAACTGTTTTTCTGACCCAATGTAAGGCAGGTTTTCTAAACCTGTGCATTTATCAGAAGGGAAATAAATTGCAAAAGTTCATTACCTATCCTGGCAGTCATCGTTGAAGGCTAGGCATTAAGCAGAATGACATACAGTACACTGAAAAATAAGGTCAACTACATTTATTCTGCTCTGTGGAATTTATTTTTAAGTGCTCTTAAACCTACAGAACTGTTCTCTTCGGCTGCTGTATGCCATTAAATTTGCAAGGATAAGAGACAGCCTAAAGTTCATTGTACTGTTTGAATCTCCACAGATTGTTCCTGAACTGCAGTGTATTTCTCATCTACTTCTAAGTATTTTTTTTAACCTTTTGCCTCTGACAATCCTGAATGAAGGCTAGTGCCTTTCAAATCCACTCAACTTGCCATCTTCCCTATGTGTATTTCTGAATTCACAGTTGCGTTTCACGTTCTTTGTCACGTTGACTTGCAAGCTCTGCAGCTAGATAGCCTCACAAGGGCAGAGAGCTAGTAATCGCAATGGGTAGGAGACCCATTTTTAGTTTTAGAATTTAAGTACATCCGTTGCATTATATCAAGAAGTAGCTGGCACAATTTGCCTTACCACCTAAATTTCTCAAAGCATGCTTGCTACTTCTGATAAAAGGGTAGCAATAAGAAAAGGCATGCTAACTTTCATATGCTTCATCATTAATGCCAGGATAATGTGTGACTCCCCTCCTGCCCCGCATCCTACATGAATCAGGTAGCTATGGGGAAAAGAAATCCTGCACGCTACGGCTAAAGGAAATCCTGTAACACCAGAGAAACTTAAAAGGCTGACAGTATAAGCTTTCTCCAGATCCCAGTCTGGAGGAAGGGGCACAAAACAACTTTAAAACTCTGTGAATTTTTAAAGTAGCCTCAGGATTTTAGGGCCCAATTTATAACCTGCAGATGCTTGGAATTGACAACTTAATTCGTTCTTTTTATATTATGTTTCATATAAAATAAACAATAATACAACTGTTAAAAATAATTGGAATAATAAAAATTAAGGCAAACAACAACCAAATATTCATATATTATACCTGCATGGGCCACAGGAGATAGCGAATATCACCACTGATACCTCCTTTTGCATACATCTCTCTGCTTCCTCCAGTGGTGAAAGAAAACAGGGCTAATTTGTTCTAGAATTAAGAAAGCAGCGCTTGAGTTAGGCATGTTTAAAGAAGAGTGGCTGAGTAGTTCAAGAGATATTCAGGGGAACCTGGACAGCATAAATTTCTAGAGGAGGTGGTGTCCTCTTCTTTCCCAGACCTTATGTGTAGTGGCAGCTCTGAGGCAAAGATTAATGACATACAAATAGACAGTGGAGTGTGTGTCACACCTTTGGGCAGAGACAGGTTAAAAAGAAAAGGAATTACATGTCTGACACCCTTGCATGAAGCAGGGCTCACCCTTGTTCTCCCCTGTGCAATGTTTGGAGAACTGTGGCTGGAAAGCACTCTGTTACTGAGAATATCTTTATTCCTGTCCTTCCTGAATGCAGAAATTGAATGCTACAGTTCCCCTTCAAAATTGGGCTTGCTTGTCCCTTGCCAAGGAATAATTTGAGAGCAAATAGTCCTCAGGTGTTCTAAACCCCTGTGTTTCTTCTGCTTCTGTAACTATGGTATTAGCCACGGGCTTGTGCTCAGCTTCTATCCTCTCAGTTTTAGCTTCCGTAATTGAAATAACATTTTTCTAGTGCAGTACCCAAACTGCCTTGAGCCTGCACTCAGCATGCAGCTATGATCATTGGGGATTACTCCTGTTCATCTCAGTGAGGCAGCCATTTCTGAAATTTAAACGAACTGGAATGTTTCAATTGTTAAGAAGATCAGAAATTACAGAGATTAATATGCAGCGAACATAAATGTGAAACTAATATTGATTGTTTCTGGATGCTGCAGCTGTAATCAAATACGATCCATCAGACAGTGGGCCAAATTTTCCAGGGATATTCCCGGTGCCATGGAAAATTAAAAATTTGTGAATTGTCATCTAGAGATACTGATCTTGCCTAATTTATAAGCTACAGAGAAGAAAAGGTTGAAAGGAGATAGTTGGGACAGAGGCTCGTGCACTGGGTATTTCAGGTTTCTGATTGAGTTTTATCATTTAATTCCAATCTTTGACATCTAATGCCAGAACAGGATCTTGTCACCTATTCTAGTATGTCACTCATTACAGATTTGTGCAGTCCTACGGTGGTGAGAAGAATGACAGACTATAGTTTTAGGAAATGGATCGATTTAAACTGTTTGCAAGCTGTATGCCATCCCAGTGCACTCTGATACACCTATAAAGCCCATTTTGTAGGCCAACTAAAAATCTCTAGGAGGTTGCTTAAATCTTTAGGAACCACTGCATTCTCCTTATTGTACTACCTTTCTGACAGTTTTAACAAGCCAGAAAGTTACTCAACATGTTACCGAAGCATTATTTCAGGAGAGCGTAAAGTGACAGCTTTAAACAAATATAATGGAAAAGGAAGACCAATAGCCTCAAGAGCATTGTGCAAACCTTGATCTTAATAAAACAATCTCAAAAACCTACCTTGAGCAAACCAGAATCGTAACAGTTTGGAAATTCGTGAGCAAATCCTTGGACCAAGACTCTGTCCATCCAGCCCTTCATGATTGCTGGCATGCTGAACCAATATAAGGGAAACTAGGCAAAAAGTAAATTACCTCGTTAGCACAGAGAGTACAGGCCATCCTTAGGCCTGGTCTACAGGCCAAATCCTATTCTCTTAATCTGTTCCGGATCTTGTACATGCCTTCTTCCAGCTCTCTGTCAGGAGAGGCAGTAACTATGCTTGGCAAAAATAACTGAAGTTCCTTCTGTTTGTAGTAGTCTCAGGTACATACCCGAGCATCTATAGCACACTAACACGATGGTGAATGTGAGGGCTTCCACACAAATTAAAGTTGGAATATCATGAAGCAGGAAGGTGCCATTTAATTCAAACTTAAGACTCTACAGAATTGTGTCTCCTATTGCTGAAATGCAAAAGGAACATAGGATCTAATGGAGAATGTGGCCAAAATGCATACAGAGAGCCTTATTACCAGGACTGACATCTGGTGATCAGTTCTGATTTGACAGTCTGTTGACAAATGCCATGGGATCTTAAGAAAGACTGTCTTTCACACCCTGCTGCCATGATGACCCTGAATCACTTTATTGAGAAGAAAACTTCTTCTTTAACAGTAGGACCTTCTGTTTCTAGATCCTCCAGTTACCCCATGTGACTACAGCCTAAAGCTATCGTCTTATTTGCATTATCTTGAATGCTTTACGGACTCTTATTCTAGGATGCATCGCTACCCCTAAACCTTTGTACACACTGCAGTACAGAAGAAATTCAGTAAAAGCTTAACCACATGTGGCTTAATTCAAGATGAAAACAATGTGGAAACTGGGCAATCACCACTGTCTCTAAAAATGGTGAGTTCAGTCTGTTGTAAATTTTAAATTACTTTATGGTGTCTTTCAGAGGCTTTTTCCTTTCTTATTTTTTTCTGCACCAGAACATACTCAACTCTTCATAGCATTCTACAGACAGAAAGTAGAAAGCAACCACTTCCTTCGGGGGATGTTTTACTATACTTATCTCAGAAGCAATAGTGTAAAAATGATGAAGACTTACAGTGAAATGCTTAACTGAGATATGGTCACATCCTAAATTTCATCTAGAATCGGACAGTGGAATACATACAGGCTATGCCTAAGGCCAACAGTCACACAGGCACACACAGAAATGTAAGGCTAGTATTGCCTTATATAGTACTTCTGGGACTTGTAGACACCGAGGACAGAGGTGGCACAGTGGGGACCGGAGATGGGGTTTAATGATCCATTAGCAAATCCAGATAGAGCTTCTGCAACTCAGCAATAAATGAGGACAGGCCGGTCGGGGAGGTCCAAGTTCCCCGAGCCTGCTGGCTGCTCCCAGCTGCTTGCCCAGAAAATAAGCCTTGCCCTGCTTTCTGCCAGCCTGCCTGACATCCGTGGTCGTGTATATGCATCCAGATATTAAGTTTGGCCCAGTGTTGGTGAATGAGTAGATTTGCTGTCTTTTCAGTTGTGCTACTGAATTACTGGATTTGCTGTTGTAATGACCCGCATAATTGTACTACTGATCTGTATTTGTTACTGTACCATTACTTAGAGATAAAGTGTTTATTCCTAAAGCTGTTGGTCTGGTGTCTGTTACTGTATCCCAAACCTATAACTTGGCGGGGCTGCCTTAAGCCCTTACGCACATTTCTGCCTGCCAATCTGTGTTTGCTTTGTGTGAGCTCCAAGACAAAGGGATAGTATCGGGCTGCCTGATAACATGGCATGGTTCTCATACTGAGAATTATAGTATTATTTTGCACTCAATACTTTCTGGTCTGAGTTGCTCAATGCAATCGATTTGGACCAGTCTTCACAAAACCCATGCAATCAGACTTACTTTTGAATATTAATTTTTAAGTGAAGCACTGCTGTGAATTTTACTCAGGTATTTTAAGGTTCTAATTTCAGATGCCTTCCTACTCCTCAAAAATGCCAGCATGGAGCCATTATTTGTATGAAAAATTCATACTGTGCTAGCACGAATAATGCTTACACATGATCTGGTATTTCTGATATTTTCTAAAATCCACATCCTATCAGAATAAACCTGACACCTTGAAATTGCTACGCTGGATACAGACTGTTTTGTGTTGATGGCAGAGCTACTGCCTCTTTTTACTCTGGCTAGATTCAATGTTCCTAATGCAATCTATAATTTTCTCACCTACTATTGCTTTTCTTTTGTTCAACCCTGTACATTACAACTGAAGTCTTTTAACACAATTTAAAATAATGACCTGAAAAATCAGTAAGTCTGCTTCCTGCACCTTCTTTTGCTCTTCAATCAGGTCACTGGACAAACCTCCTCTTTTGTAAGCTTCCCATGTCTCCACGCCGTAATTGAACTCTTCTGAGTTATGCAAGCAACCTGTGGGTAGAAGTGAACAGTCATTGCTTGCCTTGTTTCTAGCATCATAGCCAGATAAGAATTAAATACAGGTTACAATCTACAGTTCTAAATTGAGTTACTGCTTTCCATTTTTTCCCCACTTCCTTCTTTTTTTTTTTTTTGGTGGATATTCAGCATCATCACAGCTGATGGTGATTTGATTTTAAACTGGAGAGGAATGTAGTGTCTGAGAGTACTACAACTTTTGCCTTTCTGTAGCAACATATGAAGCGCAGTAAGAGGACCTAAGCTTGGCTCAAGACTCTGGTGATGCAGGTGGATGATTTAGGAGGATTTAAGAGAATTTTGCTAATTGCCCTGCCTCTGCATTAGGGATTACTGAAACCACCACGCAGTCACAAGCACTATGTAGCTGCTTTTCAGCCTCTGTAACTGGGAAACTCATCAGGGCCTGGGGAACCAGTATTGGCCGGCTCTGCTGACTCCACTACAGTTGGGTGAGCTGATTCATGTATGGCTGAATCAGACACATACATTCATTCTGCTGATTCAACTAGTAGACCATCAATCTCTAGCAGAAGAGAGAGGCAGTAGCCTCATGAACTAAACTCTAGCAAGTCACAGAATGGTTCTGAAGGCATTTCTCACCCATGAGAAATGGACTTCAGAGATTGATTGTGGACACGTGCTAACGCGTTTTTCCCTCTCAGTAATGTCACTATGAGACCAGGTTCGTATTCAGGCATGGACTTTTCGAAATGCTTATGTCTGGTCATTAATAAGTTTCTTCTTGTTTTTGCCAGTGCTTGCACTGGACCTGTGCTATTTCTTTTTGATTCTTGTTTTAAAGAAAGAGAGTTTCAGCCGTCGCAGATCATGTTATGGCTTTGTGTTTCCTAACCTGGAAAAATACTGGGGCTAAATGCTAGTAAGAGCACAGTGAAAATATCACATAAACCTAACAAGAGCATCACAGTTTTTCTCAAGTCTTAACTGCATCATCTAGTCATTTTTAGTAATCATATTGTCTGCTTCAAGGTCGTCAGGAGGTGCCAAGACAACTCAAAAGCCCAAGCACTTAAGTGACTGGAGCTAACTGGCAGAAAGCATTTGTAGTCTTCGTTAAGAGAAGGTGGTTCGTAGAATGTCTCTGCAGCTGACTGCAAATACTGTAATAATATTTTCCCTCACTCACTTTAGTCTAAAGGCAAAACACCATTTCACAAATCCGTACTATACAGACATTTCATTTTTCTGACTGAGGGGCCATTTCTAGTGATCAGATTTATTTAAATAAAGATGATACTTGTTGGGTTCCTACACTGACATTTCTTAGTCAATGCTAATAGAAAATAAAAAGCTGGGTCTTGTTAGTTAAGGGATATTTGTACAAAATAATAGCAACTATTTTTCTGAGTGCACCTAAGAGCATGATTCTGGATTGTTAATGCAGCAGGATAGACAAGGTGAAAGTTTGTCTCGTCGTTATTGTTGAAAAAAGTGTATTTTGGCTAGTCTCACCAACAATGTCATTTCTTGTTGCTCTTGGCTCGAACTGCATGGCATATAAATCAGACACTGTGACACTGCAGCCCTGCTTGCTCAATTCTTCTACAGCAACCCTCTTCAAAGATCCGTTCAAGGACTTGGGCTCTTGATGTGCATAGACTATCAGGACTTTTCTCCCTGGAGGCAGAGAGAAAAACAGAAGATACCTTTGAGTATAGGAGGCAGATATGAAACAGTTTGTGGAGCCGGGGCCTGGTCCTTCATTTATCTGTAGTGTGTTTTCCCAGCGGCACAAAACTAGTGAAACCAGAATGACAGTGGCAGCATTTGACTCCTGCTCGGCAGCAATGAGTGACTCATGAGGAACTAATCAGTGAATACCCCCAACCCAGCAATTTTGTGCTACACTGGGCTTTCCTAGGTGGAACTCAGTGGACAGTGGGTGCGTTTCCACAGCAGGTCACACTGCTCTACATCAGCAGAAGCCAGTCCCTCCTCTTGAGTCAGCATTTGTGTTTATCCGATTCCATTACCCTCCCCCAAAAAACTCACACATCCACAGAAGAAAAAAAAGAAGCTGTCTGCTGGTTTAGCTCCTTAGGCTGGGTCAGACAAGCTAAGCACAAGCGTGAGGGGCGGGCTGGGATCAAAGCAGTGCCAGCTTAGATTCCCTCAAAATGTTGTGGAAACAACTTCTGAGAGCTCAGAGCATCTTCCTTACTGCAACGTGGGATCCCCTCATCTTCCAGTTCAGTGCTGCGGAAGTGACAACATCAGGGTAGATGTTTAAGATGCCACGATCCCACTTCAGCATCATCACAGCGACTTCAGTAGAAAGCAACATGATTTTTTTCTTAGATGTGGGAGCGAGCTGTCTAGTGTATCTCAAGCTGCTGACAAAGTGGATTTAAGGTAAGCTGAGTGGCAATACAGATACGTTGGGATGGAGCTTCTTAAACTGATGTAACAAGGTGTATCAGAGCTTACTTGTTCAAAGTTTTCTTATACATAGGCCATTCAATTTTAATAATTCTCTAAAAAAATCATTCATCACTGAACACAAGGGAAAGGTGAAATACTTTTATGGGGTAGTAGTTGTTTATGCATAAACACTACAGAGAGGGAAATTTCCAGGGACTACTGAAAATGACTGGATCTGCAAAACATGCAGCTCTTGGTTCCTAACAGCCGACACAAAAACTCAGGCATCTCCTGAGTTCAGTTTCTCCAGGGGACACAGAAGCTGTACGGCCCAGAGCACCAGCAGGGTGACAGGTAAGTTTAAGGTGTCAGAGCTAATTAATAGAACCCGAGCTGAATGCTTGAAGAAACAATACTTCATTTTTAACCTAAATTATAAGGGGTTATTATTTCTCCAGTGTGCATAGCATCCATGAAACAACAGCTTTGCCAAAAGTCTATTAAAATTTGTGGTCAAACGCTATGATAAATTTAACACGTGTATAAACTATTTAAACCCCTGCTCCATAACTTATTCTGGAATATCAAGAGCAGTTACCTCTTTGCTGTTGCTGCTAACTCTCAGCAAACAGGTGGTTCAGTGGCTGGACCTGACGCAATCTCACAGGTGCAACAAGATTAATCCTGCAAGCTGCTGGTTTGTTCCCATTCCAGTGGAGCTGAGGGCACTCAGAGAGAGTGTTCAGAGAGACTGGAGTTTTCAAAGGCATCACTTACCGAAGTAATTTCAGTCATTTGAAAAAGTAATACCTCAGTATCCCAACTAAACGTTACAGATATGCCACATACCAGCGTGCCCAGGCCTGAAGCGAACAGCATTTTTATTAGTATTTGTTCTTACCTGCCATTTTCTGGAAGCACCGAGTAGCTTCTGTCTCGGGAATCTGTTATGGCCTGTGAACTCAACCGACAAATTTGCTTATGTGAGAAACATCAGGAAAAGGCACAAGGAAAACCGCTGTTTCAGTAGGAAATGTACCGTTCTGTGTGGACGCGAAGGGGCTGCGAGGGGAGAACGCTGTGTGAGCGCCCGTGTGCGTGTGTATGCACAGGCGTGCGCTGCAGCGGCGCGACCCGCCGGAGGACGAGGGCGTGCCGGGCCGTAAGCGTTGTCCTGCGGTGACTTTCGGCGGCTGAAGGACTCGCCGCCGGCGGGAGGGGCGAGCTCCGCACGCCGCCCCACGCTCGGCTTCACCCAGCTCTCGGCCGGGAGTGTCGAGCGTGGGTTCGCCGTCGGACTAGCGCCCAGCGGCTATCGCACACCCGCTTCGCCCAGGGACTGAACGGCGCATCGGAGCGCCTCCCCGGAGAAAGAGCTGGGCGCTGCTCCCGTTTTTCGTGCTACCCGCTAAAAACCGGTTTCAAAACGACTCGCGACCCCCCCGGCCCCAGCGCGAGCCGTGGGCGCTGCCGGCGCCGCCCCGCAGTTCAGCACCGGCTGTGCCGCTCGCCGCGGCCCGCCTCCCCGCTGGGCGCGGCCCGGGGTGCTTTTACCTGCTGCCCAAGGCCCGGTGTACCCCCGCGGCGGGGCTGGGAGCGGCCCTCCCGGTGGCCCCGCTGCCCGCTCGGCCTGGCCTGGCCTGGCCGGCCCGGCCCGGCGCAAAGTGCCGCGCCAGCGCGGGGCGGGGGTGAAGGCGGGCTCGGCGCCGCCCGCTGCTGCGGCTCCGTTAGAGGCATCGGACCCGTTAGGTGCGCGTCACCCGCTGCTGTTACTACGCCTGATAAGTACTACTAATACACACGGTGTATCACATACTTACTGGCGTTTCTTTATAACGGGTGCTGCTCATCCCCGAGTGCCGCCGGAGGGGAACGGCGGCGGCTCATCAATGGGTACCCCTCCATCTCCTCGAGGCGTTCGGCGAGTCCTCATGCATCTACCAGGGGCCGAGTACCACCAGTCGTGTTTTTTGCATGGAGAATCTGAGGCGGAAATCAAGTGACTGGGCCGAAAGCCCAGGGCAATAAGCGGCTGAGTTGTGTCCTCTTGCAGTGGGGTGAGCAGACGACCTGTGTGCAAACTTTGCACCATCTGCGTTTTTCACCCTCTGCCCTCTATGCTGTCAGGATCAGGGAAGACACACATCCCTCAGCTATCTTCCCCAGCTTCCCAAGGAGAAGGTGACACACATGGTGCTGCAGGCACAGGGGACAGCCCTCTCTGGAAACGGGCAGCGACATTCTGCTTGGCTGCACTCTCCTGGTAATACGGGAAACAGTGTGGTAAAGAACTGGGCAGGGGCTCCAGAAACCCAGATTTGAATTAAAGTTTACTTCCCCTCAGGTAGGATGTCTTATTTTTGTCTTTTCATCCCTTCTGGTAACAGAAATAATGAGACCTTCTGACAAAACACTCAGTGTTTATACTAATACCAACAGCTCTTAATTGTTTACTGCTAGCAAGTAGAATTCACTTTTGTGAAGACTGGGCAAAAACTAGGAAAGAAGCTGAAATGGACGTAGCCCAAAGACTTTGAGTTTTATTGTTGTTTTATTAGAATTTTTTTTTATATCTCATACAAATGACCAAGCCAAAAGTATGTGTTTTCCTTCATTTTTTTCCCCCTTAATGCATAAGTCTATTTACGGTAAGACATGGCAAACTAAAGGAAAAATGCTAGTAGTTTACATACTGTACCTGCATAACATTATCTGACAGACTATTTAATAGGATACCTCACAGAAACAGTAAAGAAAAAAAATTACACTGTTCCTGCTAACTTTTCTCCATTCAAAACTCACTGAATATTAGAGTATTTCCAGGGGGTCTTTTTTTTGATTGACCTAAGATTGACAGCAGTGATCTCACTGTAGAGGTGCCCCCCCCCCCCCCCCCCCCCGCCCTTACTGAGTAACGTTGTAAAGGTTTACAGGATTAGTTCTGTGTTAATTCCTAATATATTAGGAATTGTTCCTGCTTTCCTCCTCAGCATTCACCCTACATTAGAAATTGTTTCTGCCTGGACATCACCTGCGCATTGGCCGAGTCTCTGCCAGCATGCAGCCTCCTCTGGGGTCCCGCTTCCCTTCCTATCCTTATCTCCTGCTATCAGGAGCCTGGTCAGAGTGAATGATGGCTGTTGCCCAGCCCACACATCCAAAGCTTTCTCTGGGCTGGGTGGGAGCCAACACATGCTCAGTCTTATCTTTACATGGAGTATCAGAAACACTCCTGGATTCCCGCCCAGGTTTTGACATAGCTCCTGGACTCACAATTATCTTGGTCTCTTTTGGAGGTTAATGTAAAGAGCGAGCATAACATGTATAAAGTAAATGGCCGATTTTCTTTTGGAGCGCAAAATATTTTTGTCCTCCCCAATATATATTATTAATGTTAACAACATTTGAAAAGGTCTACCTGAATATAAAAACAGCATTAGAAAGGGAATATATTTTGTGGAGGAAGGACTTCAGAGAACACATCAATGATGCATCAGATGGATAGACACCTACGTTAAAAAATTTCACAGGTGCATAAGAGGAAAGATGTTTTATTTCACTACTGATAAATAACAGGCTTTTGAAATGAAAATACTACAACACTGTAGGTGTGCATTGTGATTTTAGACAAATGAAAGCTGTAGTCTCAGCTTTGAGGCGTTTATGAATTTGAAGAGCATAAAATCATTAAATCTTTCTCCACCTAAGATTGACAGCAGTGATCTCACTGTAGAGGTGCCCCCCCCCTCCTCCCCCCACCCCCCTACTGAGTAACGTTGTAAAGGTTTACAGGATTAGTTCTGTGTTAATTCCTAATATATCCTAAGATACTTTTCTCTCAAATATTGTTGGAATGATCTCTAATAATTTTACAAAATTTAAAAAAATCCTTTCATGTTTGTCTTTGGCCATTATAAGGATTTCAGCAGCCACATTCAGCAATTTCTTAACAATCTTGTGAGCACCCATTAGTTTTTCAGAGCTCTTCAGAGAGTTCTTTATGAAATTCAAATTGCATAGTTTTAGGAATCCATTTATTTTTGCTGTTTGGGCAACTGTGTGGAAGAGAGTGAAGTTTCTTGTAGCCTCCTCCTCCCTCTCCTGCTTCCCCCACCTCCTTTAAAGTTAATTAGCACTCAGGAAAGTGTTGCAGTAGCTCAAACACCCTCTGAGATACTAATTTTGCAGGTTGGGAATGTTTCTTATTATCTGTTCCCCTGCTCCCCCCCCCCCCCCCCCCCCCGCATTTGATATTCCTCTCTCCAGTCCTCCTTTGCAGTAAGAAAAGGGGTTTGTTTTGTTGTTGTTTTGTTTTTTTGTTGTTTTGGCTGTTGCTGTCAGCCGTTCATGAGCATTGACTGAGTGAGCCATACTTCATAGGAAGCTTGGATATTTACAGTTTCTCTTGCTTTTAATTGACACGAACTGTTTATCTCTCTAACACAAGACAGAGAACATAAGAAAATGAAAATTATGGTAGGGATCCAGACCAAGGGTCCGTCCAACCCAGTACCCTGTCTCCAACCCTGCTCACAAGTAGATGCCTAGGTAAGAGTAAGAGCAGGTAAGCACGTATGATACTGACCCCACTGCTCTCAGCCTGCAGCTACCTTCAGCTCAGGCCTGGGCATGTTGTAGTTGGTTTATATAGTAACCTCCAATTTACCTCTCTGTCAAGCACTTTTCCCAGTCTCCCTGTGAATCCATGCCAATTCCTTAAAAGTGCACTGTCCTTGGCAAGGACTTCCACAGACTCAATTCCTGCTGTGTGAGGAACAACTGGGTTTCTTTTTTGCTTTGCATCTGGTTCCTATCAGCTTCATTTGATGCCCCTTAGTTCTTGTACTGGAAGTGACAGTGAAGAATCAGTCCCTGCTCATCCCCTCTGTCAGTGATTTTGTGGACCTGCATCATGTGTCTCCTGAGTCACCTCTTTTCTGGACCGAAGAGAGTTCTTCAGGGAGTCTTTGTTCAGAAACCGCTCTGTACTTTCAGTCCTTCCTAGTGCTCTTCTCTGCCCTTTTCCAGTTCTGCTGTATCATTTCTTGAAGTGAGGGAACCAGATCTACATACAGTATTCACAGTATGGATGCGCCTTGGACTTACCCAGTGGTATAATGATTTTCAGCTCTGTGGTCCTAATAATTCCTACTGTAAAATTTGCTTTTTTGAGTGCTACCGAGTGTTGAGCTGATGTCTGTGTGGAATTATCTGTCATAATTAGAAGATTTTACTTCTGCGTGGTTGTAGTCAGCTCAGAGCCCTTTATTTTAAATGTGAGGCCAGGTTGGATGGTTTGTCTCCTATAAGCATCTCTTAAGATTCAAAGAAACTAAAAATAACTTTTAATTGCCTGGCCTCCTGAGTGGCATCCAGAACACGGTGCTAGTCTTAGTTCCCATATAGGTTAGAAACAACCCTTCTGCTCTGTGAATGACTCACCTATAGGAGGAATTTGGCACAAGTTGGTAGCTTAAATATTGTTCTTCAGAGATATTCTAGGTACACTTCTCTACTGTTATCTAAAATACTTTTGCTCTTGATTTGTAGCCCCAAACCCTCTAGTGAAGATAAATAACTATGTTTTTCCTCTGAAAAACTAATCAAGGAACATGCTTTTCTGTTGGTTTTATTGGGGCAGGGGGCTGGACACATAGCTGAGGAGGGCAGAGATACCTCTTTTTTTATACAGTTGCAGTATTTGCTTATTGGACCACTTATTTAGGAAGTTCAAGAGCTGGATTTAATTCTGTCTTCAGCTTGAGGGAAACCAAACACCCATTCTTAAAGAGTGACTCCACATCAAACTGCGGGCTATTCTGGAGTGGGTACATCATCAGTTCCTGGTGAAGGTGTTTCACTGCAGAAAAATATCTTGGGTTTCGGTGAAGGAAAAGAGAGAATGCAGGCATGATTTTGTCACTTAGGCACTGGGATGACCTTGGAACATGAAGGCTCCAGTCCTTGTGTCAAGCATTGCTGAAACCTTTAACGTGCAACAGCAGTTGGGTACATACACAGCCCCTACTATGCTGTAAAAGAAAAGCCCATGCTCTCTTTACCTAAGGTTAGGCATCAACTGGGTGAAAGTTTTGAAGGTAGCAGGAGCTCAATTTTGCCTAACTGTCATTTATGTGATTTTAAGTCTGTCTTTTTTTTTTTTAATTAAATATCTGGCCTAGAAAGAAAATTAGTTGTTTTGTCACAGTTCCCTCTGAGGACTCAATCATTCCTACTACAAGGAAGCACAATTAGCATTAACTGAAGGAAAAGAGAAAGTTCTCATAAGTAGGAAACTGTGGTTCATGTCAAGGTAAACATTTAAACTGAAATCTAAGAGACCGCACCTGGAAATCTTAAGCAAGTGGCCTTAGTTTAGGAATTTTCATCGGACATTAACCTTAACTTTTTCCCTTTCCTTTTAAGATATATTTTACTTCCCAGGTCAGATAATTCTGTTGCTATGCTTCTGGTGGTGGTGTATTGGATGTCTTCCATAGGCTTGGAGCGTGGTCAGATGGATAAAGTTTACGTGACAAAGCAAGACTGAGATATGAAAAATAAGGGAAAACAAAGCACCCAAAAAACCAGGAAGTATGAGGAAGGCAGCAAAGTAGCCCTAGCAGGATGATGATCAATTATAGAGAGATTTATAGCAAAATGGGAATCAAGGACTTGATGTGGGCCTAGGTGGTTTTCCAAGGTAAAAACTTGCTAAGTACTGGTCAAGAAATCTCTTAGCTAGGAACAAGGCATATTTGACAGCTTGGTCCTGTCCTCTAGTGAAATGAAGTATCTTGCAAAATTGGAAAGGACATGTAACTAAAAAGGGAGAGAATCATTCATATAAACCTTTTCATCAAAAGTTGCTTCCTGATTCTCTTCCCCAGTATGGAGACAAATTTCACTGACTTCTTTTCCTTTCTTATGCTGAGATGTAGGGTCATGCTGTCTGCAAGCTCTTCCCCTCCTCTTCCTTCACTAGTTGACAGGTAGGATGTCAGTTTGGATAGCCTCGGGCTGCCAAATGGTATTCTAGAAGCCAGACACATTTCTATCTGCAGTTTATTTTGTTCCTAAGTATTTTATGCTTCTTTGAAACCAGCTGTTATCCTTAATGAGCCCATTAGTACTTTCTTGAACTGTTACCGGTTAAGTCCCATGAGCAATCACTGATTTTAAGCCACTCAGTCATATTCCGCACACCAACAAAGCTCCATTTTGTACAAAGTACTTTTAAAATCCTCTCTGTTTTCCCAAGAAGCTTTTGTATTCTATTTTCAGTAATAAGTATCTACTCTTAATATTGCTCTGAAGTTATTTAGTTTAGTAATAAAAAATGTCCATGATCATAAGGTGTATATAACTCAGCTAAGAACTGGAGAGAACCAGCTCAGTGACCTGAAATACTTGTCCAGTGGCTATGCTTTCAGAGAACTAAACTTCCTGAACCCATAACAGTCCCTTTGAACAGTGACAGGACATCAAAATATTGTCATTGCTTTAGGAAGCCCACTTCAAAGATGCTGTAGTGGTGCAAATGTTATGACATAGGGGATTACAGTCAAGAATAGAATAGACTAGACTATTTCAGTTGGAAGGGACCTACAATGATCGTCTAGTCCAACTGCCTGACCCATTCAGGGCTGACCAAAGGTTAAAGCATGTTGTTAAGGGCATTGTCCAAATGACTCTTAAACATTGACAGGCTTAGGGCATCGACCACCTCTCTAGGAAGCCTGTTTCAGTGTTTGATCACCCTCTCGGTAAAGAAATGCTTCCTAATGTCCAGCCTAAACCTCCCCTGGCACAGCTTTGAACCATTCCCATGCGTTCTATCACTGGATACCAGGGAGAAGAGATCAGTGCCTCCCTCTCCACTTCCCTCCTCAGGAAGCTGTAGAGAGCAATGAGGTCACCCCTCACCCTCCTTTTCTCCAAACTAGACAAGCCCAAAGTCCTCAGCCGCTCCTCATAGGACATTCCTTCCAGCCCTTTCAGCAGCTTTGTCGCCCTCCTCTGGATGCATTCAAAGACCTTCACATCCTTCTTAAATTGTGGGACCCAGAACAGTCAACCTCTCTCTTCTCGCTCTAACCTATACCCACGTAACTGCTCTCCACTTAGGTAGACATGCAGGTGGGATTCTTCTCTCCTAATTTTAGCCGTGTAAAATTTAGGGCATCAAGTCTAAACTCCCTGTAGAGCTAAGAGAGTTAGTCACTCTCAGATGCAATTCCCTTCTCTTGCCTTCCACGCTAGTGGAAGGAGACCCACCACTTGGCTTACAGCAGACATCTGGCAGCATCTAGGTGGTTACGGGGAGATGAATGCTGTCCTCCCCTGCCAGAATACTTGGATTCCCACAGCCTTTTGAGCCATAGCTATTGTCAGTGGTATGTAAAAGACCCAAGTTTTCCAAGTGTATAAAACTGAGCTATATAATGTCAAAGGGTAAGGAAATAAGGGATATTTTCGTATTTCACTACCATGCTGAGGCTAATTACTCTCTGGCACTGGGTGCTGTAAGAACAGCATTATAAAATACCTGAGGTAGAATAGTTTAGGGTGAGTCAGAAGCTATAAACCAGAAAGGCCTCTGCTGGGAAGTGTTTAGAGTGAGCCTAGTGCTTATTGCTGTGATGGTGCCAGCAAAATTTATACAGCAAACAAAGTACAGTAGAAGCAGGAGGAAGACTGAAAAACTGCAGCTAACAAAGTGGCTGCAGGGAGAAGGAACTAGGTAGAGCCACGAGCAGGCATGGCACCAAAAGATTACACTTTGAAATGAAATGAGTTTTCCAGGTCAAAACTGTGATATGCTGGTACAGTGATACAGGGACATCTGCGTCCCTGTATCATGCGTCTACTTCATGCGTCATACTGCTTTGTGCAGAGACAAAGACCTTCGTTCCCCAGACATGTCTGAATAATACTTCCTACACTAGCATCCCGTAAGAAAAAAAAAAGTTGTTTGTCAATTGGTGGTAAAAAAAAGTAAAAAGGGTCAAAACAAGAGTATCTGAATACCTAAAAACAACTAAGTGCTTTTATTTACATTCTCTTCTAATATCTTGCGAGCATTGAAATAAAAATTTTGAGTTGATTATAGGAGAAAGATAAGAAAATCCTGCATTTCAAATACATCTAAGAGAGAGGAAGTAACTAACACATTTTATTGCCTCAAAGTTATGTCCATTTATGGCCTAACTTTAAAATCTGCATGCTAAAAATACGTTACTGGATATTATAATAAGACTCTCTGAAGTTCAAGACCTAAACTACTCTGAAATAATCAGGTTTGTTGCTTCAAGCCAACAATGAATTGAGTCATCAACACAATCAAAAACATTATAGATGCCAGTGTAAAATACAAACATATACAGCACTTAGGTTGGTTGATTCCTTCAGCAACTGAACTAGATTAGCATTTCGTTTTCTTTTTTCCCCCACTTTATCAGATGATACAGCACACAATTTTGTGATCCTTGATATCTGTTGTATAAATTCATGTGGAAATGCTAATATCATATTTGTGTGTGTGTGCATTTTCTTCATACAAATTACAAAACGTGTGTTAGGGTGCAAGGTACAGTCGTCTATCTTAGAAAAAAAATTAATTAGAATATAATCATGCAGGAACTATTTTAGCTTTCCTTATGCCTTTTCCTAGGATTAATACAAAGTTTATTGTACACATTGTTCTGTCTCTGGAGTAGTATATTAAGGTTTTAAAATACCGTGTATCCAAAGGATATCTGTTGTGCCCTCTAGCGCCCAGTGCAAGGGTTTGTCTTTATAGCAGAAGTGAAGCCTTCACCAAGGATGACTTTTTAATCTTTCATGCAAGTTCTGTCCTAGAGGAAATGTTTTAAGAACCTTTGTCACCGGTTATAATAAGCAGCAAGGAAAAACGATGCTAACAAATTATTAGTATAAGAGAAATCCTATTTGATACTAGTTTTCTGGGACTATTGCAGAGAACACGACCACTGGGAGAGCAGTTCTAACCAGTGTGTACTGTAGTTCTGCACTGAAAAAGGAAGGAAAAAAGAGAAGTTGAGAAGTAATATCCTACAGAAAATATTTTTGCATCGGTCTGTATCCCCATACGTGTCACAATAACACTGTAGTTATTCCTAGGCTTCTTTTGTCAGGTAATAAGGATGACAGTTGACCTCATATCGATCTCTCTCCTTAGAGCAGAAGAGTTGACGGACTTGTGCAACAGGAAGGAAGGAAGCAGGAGGTCTGCGTGACTAACAGCCTCTTACTGTGACCTGTTTTTCTTCTCAGTCTCTCTGTCTGGTAGTAAGTAACAGAAATTGAAAATGGTAACCTCTGGGGTTAACAAGTCTATAGTATCTAAATGAAAAGCAAACCATCAACAGGGATAGTGTCCCGGGAAACAATTCTTATCAGTTGTTTAGCTTGTTTTTAAACCTTGTAATGTTAAATATTTAACACTACTAAAGTATATAAATGAAATATGTATTTAAGGCTTTTATCTATTTGAAACTTAATTGCAGCTTCTGCTAGCAGATTTTTGCCAGGAAGTAAGGGGACTAGTTCATTCAAGTACGAATTCTGGGATACATAAATCTGTTACTTGTAAATCAGTAATCTCTTCTGTACTTTTTGATTGAGAAGTCTGGCCTGAGATATTCTTTTGAACACAGGCTGGAATTTCACATCTGACTATAGATTCAGTCTTCGTGTGTAAAGCACAGCAGATCTAGGATTTGCCTTTTCATCTGAATAATGAGAATCTTTGCCAAGCGTGACTGTCTTTCTTCGCCCCATTTGTGATAGCAAAAGGCAATAGGGTGTGTCTGCACTCTCCCTCAACTTCCTGTGGAATTGTTCATGTAAATATAGAGTGGAATGAATATTAACTGGTACCTAAAGAGGTAATAAATAGGCAGTTTGATTTCAAGGGAAGGCACTTTATGGAGCATTTGAACTGAGAGTGGCAATGCGTTAGCTGTGATATTAAAAAACATGACTACATCTGAGCGTAGTTTTCTGAGAAGGTACTTTAAAATCTGCTGATATTCCTCAGCTCTACCTGTTTGATTTTGAACACTAGCTCCAAGCAGAGTTTTAAAGGGATATTTTTTTTTCAGGGGAGAGGCAGAGGAGGGAGAAAGTAAATTTTCTATGCCAATAATTCTTCCCTTAGCTGAAACAAAAACTTGGGAGACCTGTTTCTATAGTCATTGTGCTTCAAAGTTACTTTCTATCCCAGATACAAGATTTACATGTCTATTATGGAGAAAAGGTCATACATCAAGATGACGCTGTTTTCATATTCAAGTGGATGCTTCTTTAGATTTGAAAAGTGAGGCTGGAAAGGAGGCTAGCTGCTGGCTGAAGCCTGTTGCGGTGGGGGATGAACATAATTCTATAAAGTTGATAAGCTCTAGTTAGGCATCAGCAGGTACGTAAGGTGCTGCCTCTGGTGAGTCCAGTGATGTGTGACATAACGTATTTCAGAAGCAACTAATTTTAGGTATTCTTTCCAAAAGGATTTTTGTAGGTTCCTCTTACATGACAGAGTACTTGTCTGAAACATCTGCTGACAAGTCCCTCTGTGCAGCTGCAGACCACCTGGGGAGAAGGCCAGGAAAATGAGAGGGAGCACCCACTTGCTCAGTGTGCCGTGAGCTCACCCTGGCAAGGTTTGTTATGGGACGTACCCATGACAGTAACTTGGTGATTGCTCCCCGGTTACTGTCGAGCCTTTCATTGACTTGGAATCAAGCTATAATATGGGATCAAGTCCTGTACATGAACACATCATCCCGTGATCTGAATGTTGACCATCAAGGTAAAAAAGTCATCAAAGTAAAATTGTTGTAACACACAGTCTTCTACCCATGCTCAAGATTAACAACCTGGCATTGGAAATAGCGAGCAAGTCTGTGATGATTAGCTTCAAAACAAATCCAACTATCTAGCCAGTGTTCAAAAGAATAATTTTGCAGACGACATAATTCTGGGGGAGGCTCCTCTGAATTTCCGCCACAGAAAGACTCTCTAAGGCTTCAACAGGAGCAAAGCAGCGTTTTATTGTCTTTAGTGTCGCGACTCTAAATAATTCGGCCAGTGGTGAGCAATAGAAAAGGGAGGACGGTGCTTGCCTGGCCGAAGCCCAGAGGAGGGTGCTGGAGAGCCGAGAACGGCACTGTTACGTGCCTTAAACTACTTGAGACACGCTGAGCAGTAGATCCACCCCCATACCAGTCTGTTTTCGCCTGTATTGGTGAAGCTGCAAAACAAATAGGGAATTAGTCAAAATCTTTCTTGTGTTTGCCAGATACTTATGTATGTGGATGGTCATCCTACACGTGCCGTCTTTCAGATTTATTTCATGACTCCTTTTCATCACTTCATTTCTGCATGGTTCTGCTGAGCAGCTATTTTGTTACCTCCACCATCCTTTCTTGGTCTATTTTGTAGATAGACTTTCACTTGTACATTTAACAGTTTACTCATAGAACAGATATTGTTTCCATGGTATTTGATACAAACGAAGAATAATAATTTATATCTGATGGATAGGCAAACTGATGCTTGGAGACTAAGGGAGACTCAGCAAACAATATAGCCACCTCCAGTCTGCCTATGTGCAAAATTTCAGCCCTCTAAACTGTTCTGCTGGCCAATCTGTTATGCTTAAAATCCACCTGGAGCAAACTTTCTGACTTAGGATTTGCCCAGGAATGTTTTAGGTAATGATTGTGTAGTGTGAAATGCAGGGACGGTCCCTGGAGCCAGAGCTGGGATCCAAACTTCTCTCTGCACTAGCAGGGTCAGCCACCAGGCTACAGCCTTGCTGTGTGAAGGCTCTGGGTTCCTCAGCTCTGTTTTACTGGTTGAAGTCTCTTCAGCATGGAGGTGTCTGGCTTCCCCCCCATCCTCACCTCCTGCTCTTCTGCAGTATCATGGGGCTTGGTGGCTGAGGTGCATTGAGGTGTGAAACCAGTGATAAAATCCTCTCTGGGGAGGCAGGGTTTGAATCCAGTCTTAATCATTGGGCTATAACATAGAAGGAAGAAAATGAAAAAATTGGCACGTGCACACTCAGAAAAAGATATATGCTGACTTTTGGGTATGGGAGTCGGGGGCTGTGGGTAGCTGTTCTCTCAGGATGTGCCAAAATGGTTGGGGAAGCAGATGATTCAAGACATATTCCTGGTATTACTTGCTCTTGCGTTACTGTTGCCCAGCTGCAGGTAATCTGCCTTTCTGTGGCCCTGTGACTCCTGAGCCTGATGCCTCTTCGCCTGGATGTCCATGTCGGCTCTTCTCTGTTAACTGCCCCGATGCAGGCTGCAGCCAGCAAAGGGGCTGTCCTGGGGAGCAGCTGGGGTTCGGTTAGTGACCCCCGGGAAAACGGCTGCTTGTATCCCAACCTCTCAGCCCCTGCCAGGTCAGGGCCGAAGCGCTGCCGTGGACTGCTCACGCCTGAAGCAGGCCTGGGCTGTGATGCTCGCTGTTTTGATGCGCTCAGATAAATACAAGCTTTTATAATACTAAATATATAATGTAAGCTTCTGCAGGACTGGAGCATTACCATATCTGATAGCTACTCCGCCCCTCTCAGGATTGCAGTCATCAGAGGTGTGAACGGGTAGTCTTAACAGAAATGTAACCGCTGCCCATATATGCCTCCTCCACATGCACAGAAAGGAGAAAGGCATTCCCACAGAAGGAGGTGTTATTGCAGTACAGGTGCAGAACCTGGCTTGGTAAGCTGCCCTGCAAGGTGGAATATTACAGTCTTAGAGACCAAGCAATACGAGTTTTTGGGAAATGGCAGAGTGGAGGTACCTTAGGGTGATGTAAAACTACATATTCATACAAGTTGTTGTTAATTCAATTATTTGCATGTGCTTAGTGTTTACTCTTTGAGAGTTCTGGTTTGAGAAATACTGATTAAGTTCGTTGCTATAATGTGAACTAAAATCATGATTACTTTAGGTTGCTTCTACGCTTGGTCTGCATGACATAGTTGGCAAAGACTAGTGTATGGTTCAAAGAGATATGTCCCATGCACTAAGTGGCATTAATCATATAGCTATATGCATGCTTTTATCTTTTATTTTACATTGCTGTGGGGTATCCCCATTTGTGCCCGGACCTCCTACACAAAAGGCACAAGCACAAACTTACTTCCCTGCAGCACCATAACCAGTCGTGCAGATCCACCACCACTGAACAGCGCTGTCACATTTTAGAAGTACCTCCTTACTGTACATCTGTGCCACCGGCCCCTTCCCCTCCCCCCTTTTTTCTTTGCTACCTGCAGTATTGCAAACCCCAAGAGCAATGAGCAGAGCTGAGAAATCCCCCAAACTCAGTTACCCGTGCAGCTACTCAGCATAGCTCTCACAGCACTCAACATATGCGTTACTTCCCCCATTGGGTTTTTTGGCCTTTTCTGTGGCCTACTGTCATTTAGCATCCTGCGTCACACCACCTCACAAGCCCAAATAATTTGTTCTGGGTTTAATTGCTGTGGTTCAGGGGCTCAACCTGAAGAGCAATGTAGCAGCTGCTATACAGCAGTCAAAGCTGACAACAAAACCCCAAGTGGAAAATTGAAAGAGAGATGAGCTCCTTTCCCTCTCTTCTTCCTGCAAACTCAAACACTTAACCTGAAGGATTCTCCATACATTTTTGGATAAAGAGACATCATGGTCTTCTTTTTTTTTTCTTGTAATTGTTCTGTCCCGTAACAGAATCCCTCACTACTGCAGTTTTACCTTGTGAGAAGATAGCATAGCAAGATATGTTTCTTTTTTTTTCCTCTCTAACTGCTGCTATGGGAGCAGAATTTTATGTGGAAAAGTGTGCATTAATGTTTGTGATAGTGAATACAATTATGAAAAATTATTTTGGTTTAGAGGCAAAACCAAAAGAGGTTTAGAACAGTCAGGGAGAGACGTGCAGGACTGGGAAGCATGAACACTTCATCTCTGCCACTGACAATCTCTTTGGGCAGGGGAAAGTTGCGTAGACTCCTGTTTTGAGCGTTCATTCACTTAATATAAGCTAATTCATCTTGATTTTTGGATGCCTATCTTGAAAAAGACCGGGGGGGGGGTTGGTGCCAAAGGGCCACACAGCTTCTGTTCCAGTGGATTCCTTAGAGACCCGTTGGCAGTAGGCAGTTGTTGAGAGCAAGCTCAGGTTGGGCACCCAGAAACGAAAAGCTACTTTGAAAAAAGGGCTTTAAAGCATTAGTGTTATGAAAATGCTGGCTATCATGAATGCTTATTTCAAAAGGTAGGCTAGTGCCCAAGATGAGTCTTCCAGGAGAGTGAGGGGAGGAAGGGCAGCCAAGCATCCACGGCTGTTTCCCAGTCTTCCTTCACACCTGCTTTCCCTCTGCCTCAGCTGGTTGCAGGAGAGACACCACCTCTGTTGCACCTCCCCTGCTGCTGCTGTCGCTCCGGGGAATCACGGTCCACACGTGGTATGAAGGCTGACAGCATCATGCCCCCCTGCGTGAGAAGGGCCCAAGGGTGACGAAGCTTGGATGCTCCCTGCTCAAGGATAACTTTGCTGTGACCGAGCAATTTTGTGTTGCTTCACAGGAGAGCTGTAAATTGTGATGGTGGTTTTGAGCTGATCTTAGGAGGTCTTGCTGCCATGCAATACGGCGATCTCTTGACCTGAGTTATTTTTTTAACTGTAAGAAAGGATATAAAAAAATAAACATCAATGGAAAGATGAGAGGAATAACAGGAACATGTACTACATGTTCCTGGTCTGTGTAAATGCGTCATAGAATTGAGTTTAAAAAAATAGTAAGGTAATAGAAACCTCTGTGGATAACTAGTCATCTGCTTTATTAGCAATATGACAGGAGTTGAGCAGGAACATTTAGCCTGGGATTAAGAGAAACCAATTTCTTCCTTTTTTTGTTTGTCTACCAAAACCTTTGACCAAGATGTGTCTACGCTGCTCTCCTTTAAACACCTACATTTCATGGCAGGACTTCTTACTTTATCTGTAGCAGTACAGGCAGACCTGCATAATACTGAGTACCTAACATGATGGGGTACAGATCACACTTGGATTCCTCTGGGCGTTCCTCTAATAAAAATCATAGGACAAATACCAAACTGCTTGCATAATCTCCTAGGTGTCAGTGGTTACGCTGCAGAGACATTTAGTCAAACCATTCTCCCCAGCAATACGTTCCGAAGTACAGCATTGTTTTCAGGCCTGCTGGAAACACGCCAGGTTTTTGCTGAGCCTTATGTGTGCTGGGGCATGACTTGAGGTAAGGCTGTGTGAATATCTTGCCTGCAGTGTTCACTAACTCTAATGGTTTCATCCCTTGTGATGTAGTGACTCATTTCTTTGCGTGCATGCATGCACATGGCAAGTAATGCTCCTGAAGCTCTTATGGTTTCTGATGTGGGTTGACACTTGACTTGCTAATGCCAGTGTCCTCTCTTCATGACATTGCTTTTGGAAAGTATTGTTCTTTAAGACAAATTTCAATTTCGTTTTGATTACCATATCCAACCTCCTTGCTTGACTTGCCACCCTGGAGCAGTATAAAGCCCAAAATCATTCTTTCACTATGTTGAAAGGTCTCTGGAGAAGAACTACGTCTTAATAGTTCTTTGTGTATCCCATAGCATTGATTATTTGCTTTCCCACTTCCACAATACAGTTGTGTTTTGGAAAACTGCCCGCTTACAATTACATGCTAGGATTCATACAAAAGATTATGAAAATACCATTTAAATTGTTTGAAACAGATGTGGGAATGCATGTTTGTCTGTGTCTCCAAGCACCTTCTGATGATTTTTTGTGTCCATATCATCATCATCACTCAGCGTCACCTACTGTTCGCCTTCCCCTAAACCCCGCTGAGAGTTCTTCTTGAGGTGGGGAATCTGTGCGATGAGAAGGAAATGGCAGTGGTCTAGTCAGACGTCAAATGTGCATCACTTTTTCCTTGGCCACAGCAGAACTCACAGGCGGGGGCTGTGCAGAAGAATAGTTTAGGCTGAAAGTGTATTACACAAGATACCTAACCCCTCCGCACTAGGGGACAGATAGGCGCGTTATGTAAAGGGGAGGATGGCTCAGAACCAGCAGCATCTAGCAGAAATCATGACAATTGTAGCAGTGCTGCCATGTGTGAGAGATGCTACTCAGGAAGGTTTCCTCTGGCTTCCCCTAGAGTTAGAAAGACATTTGCAGAGCCAAGGGTTAAGCTGCAGCATGTGTGAGTTTGGGTTTGGGGCTTTAAAGACTAACTCTATTTGTCCCCAGATCCCAAGATTGTACAATATCATGTGCCAAATCTTATTAATAATTTTGGTTCTTAAACAAAGAGTGTGGGTGTGTGGAGAGAAATTATTGTATGCAAGCGATTTCATGCAACTGTGAAAGAAGAAAGAAAGTGAGCCTTTATTTCCCTGCGTAGGCGATATTCCAAATAGAGTGACCTGCGCTGCCTTCAGAGATAGCACAGGACTAACAGGAAAACAGCTGTAGGCATGAAAACCAAGAAAAAGTCTTCAGTAAGACCCAGAATCAAAACCAAATAACTTGAATGAAACTAACACTGTGAGTCTTAGATGTAAATCTTCACTATGATAATAAATGAAATCATTGTTTTGTCAACAGAAGGGCTCACCCTGACTTGGGTACGAGTCTTTACTTACTCTTAACTTCATGGGGTACAAGGTTTAAGCACTCAGGTGAGTTACCTAATGTAACGTCAGCTTTTACTGTTTAATAGCCTGTGTTTATTAAGCTAACGTACGTAGTTCAAGATACCGTTTCTGTCACAGACATAAAAATCTTCAATTGTACTGGCAGTTTACTCAATGTCGGAAGTCCTCATACAGTTTAAGAGATCATAGATTAGAATTAATTAAAATAGCTATGCAACAGTGTACATAATTACTGTGGACAGTCTAAGCACAGCTGCAATCATAGACACTTCCTCTATAAAAGAGAAGCCAAAAGGTTTTATCCCAGTTTTTAATGAAGTTATATTTCAGTGTCTGTACTCCAAAACTCTTCCTTGGGAATGAAGCCATATTCAGAAAAAGTCTCACATCTGTATCTCACCTTTCTAGTTTGAAAGATGGAGGGATGAGCTGATCTTGTTGGGATTTGAGCCTCCACTGTCACTAAATCTAACATGAACCTAGGGACAGAACTTCAGCTGACGTACCCTGCCAATAGCTGACTCTGTAGGATTTGATCCATGGGACGTGCTAGTTTAATATTCTTAATAAATAATATTAAGGCTCCTGGTAGTAGTCTGCATTACAAAACAAACAAAACCAAGACATTTTGCAACCTCTGTCAGTCACGGCTTTTATGGAGGAACTGTTGCAGAGGAGTTGAGCTCAGCTCTGTTGTATAGTGTCTTTTCCATGTAAATACTAGGGAAAAAAAAAGCCTACAGCAACAAGCTTTTCAAAGTACCCAACTTAATACTGAACCCCATGAGTTTGAAAATCCTATGTAGTGAATCGATTGCATCAGACTGCAGCCTGATACTGTAGCTACTTACTTTACAATGCTGGCCTGCAAAAGCGCTCGCAGGAAGACCTTGTGAAAAAGGAGAAGTTGTTTAAAAGTCCTGTGCTTCCTTCCTTCCCCTGTTGGGCTGCTGTAGTAGTATCTAAGTCCTGCTGCATACTTTGGGGTTTGTTTGACTTTCTTTATATTTGCCTTGCTGAGGGTTATGCGGAAGGGCTCGGAAGAGAAGAGACTTTGAGCTCGCTTAGGAAGTGCAACAAAAATAGTGGAGACTGTATGAAGGGGTTAGAAAGGGACAGATCCTGAGGAGTCTGGCAGTGATGCAGAGGCTGCCTCCAATGCAATAGTAGCGTGGTATCTTAGCATGTGTACTGCACAAGCTTTTGAAAAGGAAGTTGTGAGAGAAAGCAAAGGGACCACATACATAATGAAACTACATTATGAGTAACGAAAGTACCACCTAGCCCATGGGCCTCCCTTTCTCCAGGAGGTGTTTGAGCCTTCATTTCCTTGTATCTGTATTCTATGACTGGATGTTGTTTCATTTCCGTGCCTGTTCAGAAAACTCTTCCCTTGTTGGTGGCTCAGAATGTCTCACACGTGAGTAGTGCCACCACGTTCACTGCCGTGACTTACTGAGGCAGCATGTTAGGCAGGACCAGCCCAGTACCAGTACTTGCCCGAAGATGTCAAGGCTGGGTAGAGGTAGATAAAGATGGAAGAATTTGGAGATGAGATATGGTGGGGCTTAGGAGAGACTTCAGATGCTCTTGGGGCAACAGAATAATGGTGGAAGCAACTGCTGCTGTTGCCCTGATGATTGCTGCCTCTCTGAGTACACCCATCCCTTCATTAGTAGCCAGCCTTGCTTTCCAGGGTTTTGACAAAGACAAAATTCGGCCATTTGGATATCCTTCCTATGTCTTCTGGACCTTATGCATACCATCTTTTCCTTTAATTCTTCAGAAATCGAGTGAAGCTGTACAGTTCTCATTTTACGCTTCTTATATTCCCTACGGGTGCTCCCCGGGGCCAGCGTGGTCCCAGCAATGGGATTCTGTATCAGCTCTTCTAGCAGGCAGCCAGTTGACCAGACTCGTATAGTGATTTTGTGGTTAATTTCTAAGAAAATACCGAGAGCCATAATTTTACTTCAGAAATGTGAACTGCTACATCGTGCTGTCTGCACCAAATTTACCACCTTCTTGTTGTCCTATTGCTTTAGAAGAGCTTTGCATGAAGACAAAGGTATTTCCTGGTAAAGGAGCATGTCTCAAGTTTACCGATGAGTGTAAAGTCTGGCCGCCTTGAAACGTGAGAGGCTCCGGGTTAGAATGTCTGAGTTCTGAGAAGAGAGGGGAAAAGCTAAAAAGCTTGTCTGCTAAGAAATTAATTTGTGATTTGGAGGAATTCTAGAAGTGTGTGTGGAGATAAAGCATGGGATAAAGCCTAAAATAAAATTCCAGTAATTTATTTTGAAACAAAATAAAAAAAAAAAAGTACCAAAAAGCCACCATGTCCGTTTATTAAAGACCAGCCCTATCTTCCAGCGAACTTGCTAACTGTCCTTTTAAAAAATTAAACCAGTATGATTTCCTCTCTTCTCGGTCTTTCTTCAGTTCAACTTATTTGTGACTGTTACTAGGACAAAGTCTGCTAAGGATGTTTTGCATGAGGTTATAATGTATCACCGATACTTTACAATTTATACAAATTGGACTTCTGCCAATCACTTCCGTGATCACCATAAGAAATTGAGTCTTGACTTCAAAGACGTTATCAGAACTTGAATAGTGGTGTACTGATGGGCTGCCATTTGTGGGGTTTTTTTTACATAGATGCAGTATGCTAAAAAATCTTTTCATTGAACTTTATGTAATTCGTTCAATTTAATGTCAAGGGTCTGATTAGCAGGGGCTACTCTAGTCCCTTTCAGACCCGGCTGGAAAGTCACTATGACAGAGAAGCTAGGGATTTCCCCATCAAGGGAAGTCCCCACTTGATGGTGAAGCAAAGCTAGACCCTTGAAGACACTTTTTGTTTAGAGGCATGTGAAAAAATTTCCCCTCTGGCATATCGGCTCCAGGAAAATCATTTTATGCTGTCATTATCCCCCATTCCCCCCGTGTAATTAGGGGACAGGATACGTAACAGATGTTACAGAAGGCACCTTTACTTGCCATGTTACTTCAGTGGTGTGCCAGGCATAGCTTATTCAGATCCAAGTCTCCAGTGAGCTAGTATGTAAGAGTAAAACCAGTACATCTCCAGTCACATAAATTTGCCTTCATTTTCTGTGATCTTCTTTTTCTTTTAGTCACTAAATATATGTACATATGCGTGTACTTGTATGAAAAGCATGTATTCACATAAGTAATAAAAGCAAAGGACAGAATATAAGGCCTGCACTAAAACACAGAATCCTCGTTTTTTTTTCTGAAGTAGAATTTGTTGCGAAATATTTGCACGTAACTAACTGAAGGAAGATGAGGTAGCCATTTTCCCCTCGATTTATATAATACGTATTTCCTTTGTGAAAGGTCCAAAAGCTTGATACATTGACTGGATATAAAACATAAAAAAACCTTGAACTGAAATCAATGCATCTCTACTGGTTCTGTGACCTTGGATCTTCCCTGGCTGCTTGGTGCAATCCCACATGCTTTTTACAGAGAGGGTTTTTCCTCCATCTAGAACTGTAGCTCTTCAGTTTTTATTTGTAGGGCTTATACAGTTCCCTTTCTAAACAATTCCTTTTCTTCTCTCCCACTATTAGAAAAGTTAATTTCATGGAGACCACTTGGGACACTCAATAACCCAGTTTCCACCAGTTTTCACAATATTGCAAATATGCAGGAAGGTCAATTAGTTGTGTAAATTTAGGAGTTGCCTGGCAAATTTGAAAGTAATCATCTCACATTTATGTAGTTCCATTCATTACCAGGGATCTAAAGGTTTGGCAAATATACAGGAGGATGACAAATTATATTTACTGTGCTCAACAATGGTATCCAACCAGCTAGAGAAGAAAGTTATGAATGAAATTAAAACGCAATTTCAGTTTTAGTTCAGGTTGATTTCAATTAGCATTTGATCCAGTTAGAATCTGTACTACTGGGAATCCATAACTGATGGCTTGAATTTGACCACCACACTGACCTTTACAGCCTACATTTGCCAAAACTGACAGAAGATCCCTGATGTGTTTCTCTCCTTCACAGGGCAGTAGCACAGTGCTTTCAGCTCATTGTACCTGAGGGAAGGTTGACTCAGAGACAAGAGTGCTGCTGTGCAGGTCCCAACGTTGCGCTTGCATTTTGGCTTGCTTGATATCTCCCATCCAGATACGAACAAGGTCCAAGGCTGTGGTATGGAATTATTTATGAACGGTTAGTTTCATTGTGAAATGTGCTCTCAAGCAAGAGGAGCATATTCTACCAACATTTTCTGGTAGCCCACAGCACCCACATCCTCTGCAAGTGAGAGGCAATAGGTAACGAGGATGATAAAGGCACCGCATGCCTTCTCTGAAACTCACAGGTCAAGATGAGGTTAGTAATTACAGAAAACTCCTAAATGTTACTGCTTGGCCTCCAACCCAGGAGAATCCCTCTGCTCCCCACCCAGCCTCTCTTCTTGAAGAGCATGTAAAAGGTTATGAACAAAGTTTTGTTTGTTTTATGGTATCTGAATGACTCCACTAGCATAGTGTTTGATATAATTACCTTACTATACTCTTGTGAAAAATAAATTGTTCTTGCATTAGACTGAGCACAGAGATGATTCAAGTTGCCCAGCGCTGTTCAGAGGGCGTCTGTGGAAAAGAGAAACTGAATAGCTTTGGATATCTTGCAAGTGCCACAAATTTGGGATCATCTTTATACCATTTTGTGCTTCCCTCCAGGCTTCAAGCAGGAGGTAATGGGAAAATAGCAAAATGCAGTGTTGCAAAGATAAGTTTCTCAGGGATCAGTCAAAAGGCAAGTATGATACTGACTTGGCAGCAAAGAAAATAGAAGTGGCCCTGCTGTGGAAGGTTTTCTTTTGCCTCTGTGCGCTATGAGGAATCTGCTTGTGCTGGTTAGTGTGTAGAAATTGTGTGGTGTTCCTTTAAATAGCTGTCATTATCTGGTGTGTTTCCCTGTCTGAAATGATTTGAAAATCACTGCAGCCCTGCTACAGCAAGTAGATAGACTGATGTTTTATATCGATAGCAAGTGGTTTGTGTGCACCCTAGAGTGCTAATAGAATTCCTTTAGAAGATGTTTGGCATGAAGGAAAGGCACATCATGCAGATACCACACAGGTTTTGGAAAACAGTTACTTTCATCTGTGTCTGGTACTTGGTCATTCCCTTCAGTATTTCAGGGGAACGAGAGAATGAATGTTCAATGATACCCGAAGTGAGGTTAATTTTGGTTAGAAAAGGCTGTGACTCATTTTTCCCACGGGCTTTTTTCCTGCTGATAGTTTCTGGGACTTTCCCTTCCTGGAAAGTTGTCCTCTGTGGCTTGCAGCTTATGGCAAGCTTTCTCTCCAGTGCCCATCTGGCACTTTCAGGAGCTAAGCCAGCTTTCTGCTTCATCTCACTACTCCCACTCAGAAAAGTTTTCAGAGCAGAGAAGAGCTGCAGATGTAATTGCAGGGGGGTCCCTTTTCTTAACCTAGCACAGCACTGTAGAGATTTTCCATGCTTTGGGTGTGGGTACAAACGCTTTGCACAGTCCAGTTGACAGGTCCAGTGTGGCCACTCAGGGAAGCAGAGAAGGTGGCTGTTTCTTCTGTTGGCTGCATTTGCAAGGCATCAGCCTTTCACATGGAGGTGCTTGTGTCCGTTTTTGCACTTTTGTTCAAGTGGCAAAAATACTGGCTGACTCTTTTCAATTGCCACACAGCTACTTGTTTCCCAAGAGTAAGCAATACATTGGGGCTGGTGAAAGAAAGGTTCACCTGTCTGAAGTCTGAAAATAAATCCTTGTTTGTTGCTAACAGCTGTCAGATGCCTTCTGGAGAAAATGACAAACAGGGGAACGGAGGTCTCTGGGAATTTGCCCTTAGAACAGGGTGAGCTGTAGAGGGGGAAGCAGAGCGGGGGACGGTGGAGAGGAAGAGTCAAATCTGTCAAGGGGTTTTGGTGTAGCGGCATTAGACTAGGAGCAGCTGCTGGTTTCGCCCATAACTGTGCTACACTGGGCAGAAGTTATTTAAAGTTATAATGTAAGCATATTTGATTAAAATCATGCAGCGTTTACTCTTACTGTGGCCTTTAGTACCCAGACTTACTGCCTAGCAGTCTGAAGTAAGTTAGGTACTGAAGATCAGTGTGGTGACAATAGCCTCAGGCTGCGGGTCAGGCTAACCAAAAGGTGCAATCTGATGGCTGACTCTCTTGAAGAGCTTGACTTGGGTCATTCACTGAGGTAAAACAAAGTATGGCCATTTGGCAGCACTTCAACCTGGATCTGGGGTATTTTTCACTGAGATTTTGGATGCATTCAAATCAACAACGGAGCAAGACTCTAGGACAGGGACTACAAACCAATTACAGTTGAAAAGGCTTGTCATGAATACAGTGCATTGATCTTGATGCACTACCTAGTACAAATAAGAGTCATGTTCCTTTGCCATGGACCTAAATATTTTGTTATATTGTTTGTTCGCTGCTTATTTTATCAAACTGAAGAGAAGGAGAGCATAATAGTCTGTGAAAGATTAAATCTGGACCCAAGTTTCTCCAGGCAACACTGGTGTGAGTAAAGTCATGTCCAGTATCTAACTGAAATTCATTTTACTGCTTTATTGTCTTTTTAAAAAAAAATGTTTCTTAGTGCAAAATAGCAAAATAACTCTATTTTAGTCTGAACAGCATTTTTTCCTTCTAGGATTTTTGGTTACATGATTGATTTAAGTTCATTTTTTCTTTGGTAATGAAGCTGCTATTAAGCTATCTGTGCATACAAAAAAGAGAATATTAGAGCTGAGATTCACGGTCTTAATTTCTAATTTCTTCCATTTTCATATTCTTCACATAAAAGTCAGTCCCTGATTTAGATTATGACAAGATATATTGACAGACACCCTTCAGGAAACGATTAATATAGATTTTTTTCCCTATGGCTCTTTCTCACTCATGCCTTCTTAAAATAGGGGGAGAAAGTAATAAGTTAGCATGAATTAGTATCTGTGGCATAAGGATCTAGTAGAAGATTTTTATCTCAAGATGCAGTGTAGAGACAAGGAAGGAAGTGGGATGTCAAGTGAGAAGCTCCAGGATCTGATTCAGTTACAAGTCCAGATATAAATTTCAGTGTTTGTCTGAATCTTCATTTCATCACTAACACAAGAGAAAAGGCAGAACTGGAATTGTGGGCGAAAGAATTCGTACTATGTAGCATGTGTCCACTGAATTGCAGCTACAAAATTTACCCTTCAAAGCAATGATCCAAAGAAAAGAATATTGGTTGCACTACTTCAGTGTAAACAAAAGATGTCACTATCAGATGCAAAAAGCATTGAGCTAATTAAAGATTGTTCTGATACTATTTGGATCATACCATTATGATATAATAATGATTATTTTTAGTTTCTTTCTTTCTACAAAGGGAAACCACTGAAGACACTGTGAAACTACTTTATCTGAAAAAACCCCAAATTCTGATTTACAAAGCTCCTTTCTTGATAGGAATGTTTACAGAAGTACTTCCAAGTTCCTGTAAATGCCCCCACGTTTCACACATCATATCATGTGAACCTGTTCTTGACCCTAAAGAAGATGCGGGTGAATCATTAAACCAAAATGAAAGAAGAAGAATATGGAGAATAGAAAGTTTGTGAATTGTGGAGACAGAACACAGTATAGAGTGGAACAAAAGGGGAAGTGTCAAAGCAGTAGATACTAGAGGAAAAATAATACCACAGAGATTATTTCTTGCCCTCATCCATGTTTCGGTGGGGTTAAACTAAATGTAGTAGAACAATGTCTGGTACAGTATGGATCTCAATTTTCATGATCCCATTGAGGTCAAACTCCTATTGCCTCTTCTGGAAGTAGGACTGGATTCATGTGTTGTAATCGGGCTAAGCAGCAGGGCAGCGTTTTCACAAAAGGAGCATCATTAACAACAAAGCTATATATGCAGACACAGCCAGACTCCTTCCAAGGTCAGCTGGATTGGCCTGTCCTGTCCTCTTGTTCTGAGTTACCTCCTCCAGAGACATCCTGGGCTGGATCTGGAAATTGTTCCCTGGGCCAACTTTCTCTCTTCCAGCTTTCCTGAGAGTTTCAGCTCTTCTCTCTGCTTCTCAAGTGTGATAGAGCAGAACGTGGTCCTCAGGTTTTCCTCAGTCTTTATTGAGGTCCAGCTCCCAGAAGCCCAGGCTATTTTGTCAAAACCAGTATTTGAAGAAATGTCCTATCTGCATTCACAATACTCTTTATCCCTGCTTCCGCTTCTGTCTAGGCATCCTCTGCTAGACTATCATGATTCTTGTACATATTTTCCAGTGTTTGCTTTTGGGGTTTTTTTTCTGAAGTGTGAGCACAAGATTCAGAGAGGAGGTAGTTCAAGGAAAGAAATTCATTGTCCCTCCATTAGTCCCTTGGGGAATCTTTTCAATGCTCAGTACAACTGGAGACTTGCATTCACTTCTCTGTAAGTCCTGTCTGCTCTGGGGAACTTCCCCATTTAGGGGGAAATCCACATTCAGCCACAGCTGGGTGAGTCCCAGGCAACTGGACAAGAGGAGAGAGGGGTGTAAAGGACCTAGAAATTGCTTCAGAGAAACAAAGGCATCTGTGTAGACAATCTTCAGTGCACACCAGTAGGTGGAACTGGACTTGGAAGACCTGAAGACTTGAGAGCTAAGCCTACTAGTTGTTCCATGATGAAACAAGCTGGCCCCGCTTGGTCCCACTCCCTGGAAACAGTGAGTTTGGAAAGTTGGTGAAAGCAAGTTGTGGAAAGTGGTGGGAATTTTTGCCTGATAAAGCACTGGGGAAAAGCTGAGTAAACACATCAGGATTTCACCAGATGAAGGAAGAACAGAGGAGGCCTCTGATGTTTGCAGAATTAAAAAATAAAGCTTAGGTTCACTAGTTGGGATGTAGAACTTTTATCTACCGCATTGGGTCACCAGCTGGTAAGACGTTATGCTGGGAAGATACCTGTATGTGTGTGAATACGTGGGCAGGTACAGTACAATAGGAAGCAGGCTGTGTAGCTCAGCTGCTTGTCAATATATCTAGCAGTTGAACACATTCTTTCAATATTTTTTTCCAGGTCCAATTTTGATTACTGGCATTATGCCATTGATCTAACATATCACTAAGTCAAGTTAACTGTGGACATCATCCTACGCTGTGTTGAGGATAAGAATTTATACATACATTTGCCTCCATTTAAGTAGTTTGTTCTGTGAGAACAACTCAGAAAAAGAAGTCTTTTTGAACCTATCCAAGCCAATGGAAGTTTTTAGGATCTTTAGACCAGAATATAATTTTCTAGCTGAATGATAATGGAAGTGTTAGTGGTTTGATCTTACTATAGATGAAGTACTAGAAAGAGTACGGTGCTGTTTTTTTCCCATCTTATGAAACTATAATATAGGTGATAGCAGAAGATGTATTAAGAAATATTCAGATATTGATTAAAATGTCAATCAATTTTGGATCCCGTAAGAACTTCCCTGAAAGGTGAAAAGCACAGGTTTCTTTTATTTTCCTTACCTTGGCATCTCCTTAAACAAATCGGGTATGTCACTCAGTAGAGTGCAGTGTTACATTAATTATAGCATGCCACACAGCATTTAATGAGAGCAAACTCATTCATTTAAATTCAGAAAAAAATCTAAAAGTCAAATTACTTCTGCCTTTTAAAAAGTTTGTCTAATCTGTAGAATTTCTATTTCTTAAGCTCTTTCTATCATTGCCACCTTTTCCTAAATTTTTTACATGTGTCTCTGTATAGTAAGTGGTTACATGATATATTTATAGATGATCTTCAGTTGCCAATTCACGTTTTTATTTTCTAGCAGTTTTAGGATGTTCCTCTGTAGCTATTCTTTCCAATTATACTGTTGTAAAATCTTACATATAGATCAAGAATCTGCACTGGTTAAATAAATCTCTATATGTAGAAAGCCTTTTTTTGGGTCATGCAACAGCATAATCACCTTCCCTGGCACTCATATCATATTCCAGTAGTGGCACATGTAGACAGATCTCTGCAATGCACTGGATGCTGATTTATAAAAAAGTATTTTTAAAAATCTGCTCAGATATAAGTGTTAGGGAGCTCATCAGAGCTCTTCATTTGTATTGTATTTATTTATTGCTTATTGATTTCCCAGGGTGTCCAGACTGAAAATACATGTTATATGGTGGTGTGCCTGGAAATTAGAGTAAGACTCATTTGCAGGAGGCTTTGTGCAACACTTTGCCATTGTAGTAGATTCTTTACAGTATACTCATTTTACTTGACTGTGGCAGAGTAAGGGAGCTACTGATGCAGCTAGTCTAGTAAATAAGTATGATTAAACTGTATAATTTGGTACACAATCATCTGAGTTATGCAAACATTTACAAGTCCCAGCCAGGATTCTTTAGAAGCAAATTTTATTTGGAAAATGTATAAATTACGGAAGTGTTATAGTGTTTAGGAATACTGTAGAGTACCATAGCATTAATACAAGGACAACATATTATTTATTCATTTGTTTATTAATTTGCATATATTTCTATTAAACTCAGAATTTTTACTCAGGTACTGCAAAACCCATTGCTATCAAGGTGGTTCTCTCCTCTTAGAGCTTATAATCGAACAGTAACCCCAAAAGATAACAGGGAAACACAGTCTGATAAGGAAAAGGGAACTTGAATTGATCTCACTATAGCATAATTTTTTAGGACTCACAACAAAGGAACATTTTAAAGGGAAATGTGAAGGCACACACAAGTAGGATAGAAGAAAATACAAAGGTGTAGATCTTAACATTTGATAGGTGGCTGTATCACACGTTATTTGGAAGGACCCTCTCACACTCAGCATTTCAATAGCAAACAACGCAGTAAGTAGATTAGGGCTAGACTGTGTCAGGTCCTTCAAACAGAAGACTGGTAGGGTTATACTTAATATGATAAAAAAGCAAGAATAAGAGATGTCTCAAGAAAGGAGATTAAATCAAAATATCAAGGTAGAAAGTTTGTCTTTGCTGAAACATTTGCATGGTGCAAGACTGTGTTGCCAAAGCTAGGAAAAGAAATTAGTGGGGGAGAATGATTAACCATATTAAGCTTACACTGATGATTACACATCCACAGTGAGCTGTCAGAAAGACAGGCTGAGTTGTTAGCTTGGCTAAAATGATTCATGCCTAGAGTGGAAATGTGGATTTGTAAGCGATGAGCATGAAGTTGTTAAGCGCACCGGGGAGTGGTTATTCAGAGATAAGGGGCAGAAGAAGAGAAGGGAACCAAACCCAGGTTTGACAGAACACCCCGCCCCCCTTGGAGCACTGAGCTCTTATAGAGGGCGGGGGAGAAGTAGGAGAGAATGGAGACCCTGAAGCCAATGAGCGTCAAATTTTCAGAAATGACATTGTAGTTGTGTCAACAACAACTGGCAGACTAAGAACGGGAAGCCTGCAACGCTGGAATTGTAAGCTTCGGTTAAGAAGAAGTCACTAGAGACTATGCTGAAAATAGTTTAGTTAAATTCAATTGCCAGGAACTGAACTGGGGGAGGCCTGAGATGTAATTAAAAAAACAACTCTAGACAGTGCGCTTATAGGTGCCATGTTCAACATACCTGGAGTATCCGAAGTCATTAGTTAGGTTTACTTGCTAAGTGAGACCACATTGTTAAATAATTCTAAAAGAAAGAGTTATTCCATGTTCCAAGCATAAAGCCTGCAGGAAACAGCTGTAGCTAGTTAAGGGAGAAGACTGGTAGTATAGGATGAATTAGTCAAAAGAAATGAAAATGCATGTAAAGAATAAAAATTGAGTAGCTGGTTTGGTAAAAAAAACCCAGCGCAAACCAAAAACCTCACCAATGCAATGCAAACTAGTCAAAACAAACCCAAACTAATAAAGGTACATGGTGAAAAGGAAGAAAAATAACACAGATATTGGAAATTAACAACTAGAAATAATTGATAGAGTTCAGAAAAATACATTTTAAAATCAACAGGAAGAGCTATGTTAACATTGCACTGATTTTGAAGAGACAAATTTGTGGCTCATATTTGTATCAATTTCTCATATGTGAATTTTGGCCATAATTTTAGGCATTTTGCCTTATTAATAAAAATTATATTTACCTGCTCCCTAGTGAATCTTATTCCAACAGACATGAGAGAGAAAAAGCTGTAGAAGTAGCAGACTTAAGGATAGAATATAATCAAGGTTATTTGTGTGGGGAGGAGAAACAGAGAGACAGGAAAAAAGGTTAAGAAAAAGAGAGACGAGTGGTGCAAGGAGGTGCAAAATAGACCAGGAGCTGGAATAGGGAAGGATCATGATGGCAAGAGAAGATGTTAAATGAGGAGAGCAGATAAAAACTTCTACTTGTGAGGTGAGAAGGAGGAGAAAGCTAAAGAAAAGGCATGAGCAACTGAAAGCAAGCTAAAGTGAGGTGGAAAATCACAACATATTTAATCAGTTATCACTTGAAAGAAATTGATGGCTTCTGGTATGATTTAGCACATACTCTGTAACATCCTTAAAGTTCTCAACCAGAACGAGACCCATTCTGTTAGACACTAAATAGCTGTAAGGACTCGTCTTAACATTTTTGCCCCGCTGGGCTTTTTTGCGTGAAATCAACCTCTTTCACAAATATCTTCTTTCTGATCATAAATTCTAGCTCTAAGTTTACATTTTCCTTTTCCTTTTATGAAGATTAATTTTTTCATCTGAGAAAGATGGTTAAAAGAGTTTACTTTGTTCTGGATTATTTGTTCACTCTCTAACTCTCGCTTTATGAACCCACCCTCTTATATTAGAAAGTTCTTCTGCTGATCATTACTGGAATGAGTGATCTTTCTACACAGAAACATAGTAAAGTTATCTTTCATCCTTTCTTTCTAAAATGGTATCAAGAAGCTGCCGTCAGTATGGGTTCAGTCTGCTTCAGTCCTGTAAATTTTGTCTCCATTGCCTGTGGTAGAAGATCAATTTTTTCTTCCTTATTCAGCCTAAAAGTCTTTTGGAAATCACCAGAAGATTTGTTGGAATGTGGTCTGTATCTCAGATACAGAGGTAATATCTTAGAGCTAACTTCAGGATGGAAGACTAAAGGGATATATCTGAATGATGAAACGAAACTTGGAAGTACTTGGAACACTGCAAGACAACAAACCAAACCCAAATATTTTAAGTTCTAATTGGAATGCACCCAAAACTAGCAAACTGTTTCAGTAAGGAGCAAAGGGTGAGAAAGGCTTTGGGAACTTCCAGCAAAAGCTGAGATTTGATTAAGGCTAATCTTGAAGTTCCCCCACCCACATATGTCACCTGATAATCAAAAATATGCACAGAAAACAGAAACCGTATGGAAGGTTTTAGTTTCAGCTGCATTTCCTAGCCTTACTTACAGGACCAAGATGAAATGACAGAAGTTAATCTCATTGGTTCTCTTAGAAAGTAGGAATCTCTTCTGAAAGGCTGCAGCATAAGGAAAGACGCATTTCTTAAAAGGCTGCCCTTTAAAAGATGAAGCAGTAAAACCTGTTGGTGTTTTCCTTAATTTCTGCTTAGATCCCTACATTCATTGAAAAGAGTGGATGTCCAGTTATGCTTTGGAAACATATAATAAATACATTCCTGGCTGCAAAGATGTTGGATATGTTTACCCTTTAGACTTCAATAGGTAAATAGATACCAAAGGTAGCTTTACATAAAGAATTCTACTTTCACAATGTAAATTAGACATTTCAAAGTCTTCATGTATTCCAGCTGAACTACTGTTGTCCTTGAACTAATTCATATGAAGCTCTGCACTGTAGACCTACTGAAATGCAGGAAATAACCCCAAGTTTTATGAATCTCAGATCCAGTATCTTTGCTACCACCCTTCCTGTCATCCAGTAATAAAGATGGGACATGAGAACTGGAAGGAGAGCTAAGATCATTAATCTTCATTTTTAGCTTAAAGAAATTATCTTTTTTAATCAACTGAGGAGATGAACTCTTTTAACAGAAGAAAAAATAATGGAAAGCAAAAATTCTGTGATACTGTAGAATATCTTAAGTGAGTCATCAAAGACTACAGAAAAAAACCCACAAAATGATGTATAGAAGTAGATATAATACCAAATATAAAACTCAGATCTCTGGATCCCTATTTTAGATCCCTGGTGACTGAAAGGAAGGGATGAGTGTAAGAGATCTGATGTACAAAGAAACTGCAATGTTTAGATACAGCTTGAATATGTAGGTTTACAGAGCTGCATAAGTAAAAGATGGCTCATAACAGCGAGGCTGAGCTGAAGATGTTTGTGTTGTCTCGATGACTGAGATTGTGGAGAAGGTTTTTGGGAGAAAGGCTTAAAGTTCTGTCTGTGTTGTCTTTAAAGCTGATGGCTAGACACCATGAGAAAATACCAAAATAGGGTATTCATTAGGATGGCAGAGGAAAGGTCCAGGGAAAAAAATTGTGAAAGGCTAAGGCTAGCAGGGGAGAGCTACAAGAGCTGCGTTTTTATGTGAGATCCCTTAGCAGTAAGTAATATAAGGGAAAAAGAAGCAGAATCGTTGAGTCCGAGACTAATTGTGGATGGAAGGGATCTCTGGAGGTCACTTAGTCCAAGCTCCTGCTCAAAACGGGGAGCATGTCACAGTCAGATCAGGTTGCTCAGGCCTTGCCCAGTTGGGTTTTGGTTACAGTCAGTCTCTCTGGGCACCTGTTTGAGTGCTTAACCACCCGCCCTGTGACCAGGCGTGAAACTCGAGAGGACTGTGTTGAATGTTGGAGAATGGTACAATCATTTAATTTTAAAAGGATGATTTCAGCATTAGGATAAAGTGCCAGAAGTTGTCAGTGAATGAGGTTTCAGGACTGGCAGGTCACAAGCAATTTCGTATAAGCCCTTGAAGTATGGCACAGAAATAATCGAGACGTTTCTAAAAAACTCCTATGAGCTCTAGGGATAAGAGAACTTAAGTTTTACTTACATTGGTAGATAGACAGTTAATTCTTACGTGATTTTGCAGAATTTATCTCTTTCAGTGGCTGACCTGCCCATATTTCTAACCCAGGTTTATGTCCCCATCTGTCTGAAATGTTCATGGTCAGATACCTTTCCTAATGTTTAAAATATTCTGGGGAATGAGAGCCAGAATTAAAAAGAAGGATTTAATTTAGCCAGAATGCCTTCAACAGCGGGTATTCTGTTTGGAGGTTCTTTTTGGCTTTCAAAATACAAGATGAAATGCCTCATAGTGCGCAACCATCACCCAAAACCAAAGTCAATAAAATGCTGTTGATTTTGGTGGAAGCAGAGTTAGGCTGACACTTTGCGGTTTTGAAAATTCTACCCATAGATGACAATTGAAACTACTCAGAATATTAACTGTGATGGAAAAAATGCATAAGTAATAATATTTGAGACTGGGAGTTACATCTCACAATCTAGTAATGCCGTGTACTTGTGTAGGTGCCGGACCAACTCAGTTTTCTCACCTCTATGCCACACACACAGAGTGACACCCTGCCCGAGGCAAGGCAGAACTACTTTATTATCAAAGGGTGTCTCAGGGGGCCACAACATAATGAAACAACAGCTTGAATGTCACAAGCACACAACAAGCATGCAAAGCATGTAGCTGACTTCTAGCTAAACAGCAACCTGGACGTTTATTCAGCTGGTAAGTAAAATTCATAGTAGAAGTAGTACATTTCAGGTCCTAGGGAGAGACTTGCACCTTGTGTAAGTTCTAGATTATTGTGCATCTAGGCTTCACTGCCAAAGTGTCAGTGAAATAGGAGTAGCTCTGTTTTGAGGTCAAACTCCAGTCAAGCTGATGTTAGGATGCAGCTAAGGTGGGTACCTGGTCTCAGGAACTGGATAGTTTTCTTCTGTTTCTTAATCTATAAGTAACTTCAAGGCCTGTCTTTCATTTCCAAGAAGTGTAGTGCTTCTGACTTTGCTGCTGCCCATATAACTGTCACCATTTCTCCTGCATTTTTGCTGAAATAGCAACCTTCTCTCTGGTCAGCCACCAAACTAACATCATGATAGGGTCACTGAAGGCTCATTAAAAAGAGATCTGTGTCTAAAGCCAAGAGCCAAAGGCCAGTTTAAATGTGACTCTGTTCTGAAGTCACCATGGAAGAATTTCACCTTCTGTAGGAACAGCTGACATCATCACTTGCATTGGTGACCAGAGAAGGGGTTTTCCCCTGATTTTATCTCTGCCCAGCTTGCAGTCATGACCAACTAAAGGAGGCGATATCTGATTCAGTTCTGTGTGAAAAAGTTCAGTCTTTTGCAGCGAGGACTGCCACAGCTTGACTCAATGTATACAGGAGCACTTCCTTTGTTTCACATTATATTCCAGTCACTCTGAAAGCAGCGAGTTTGCATAGAAAATACTAAGGGACATAATATGATCTTCTGGAGAAAAATTTCAAGAAGGAAAGAAGCCATCACGAGCTCTAGAGATCAGGCTGGATTTATGCTATCATGTTATACATGAAAATAAGAACATTTATGGTGGGAAGTACTGAAGATGACAAACCTGAAACCCCATTACTGGAAGCACTTTACAGAGTAGAACTGCCTTTGAGATGTTAAGTCTGGCTGAATTCATAAAGCTGAACAATACCTTTGGTGAGCTCAATGAGCAGTAGATGTTGCTGTATATAAAAGATCCTTATTTTGAGTCAAAGTTGAAGAACGAAGGAACAGTTGTGCCTGGTCAGACTGGTCAGATGGAATGTCCTTTTAGCCCTTTTCCAATGGTGGCTGAGAGCAGATGCCTAGGGGGGAATTAAAAGGTAAGGTAAGGATATAATGAAATTTTTCCAGAATCTTCTTCTGGCCTTCAGTAATGTGTAGCTCATGGACTTCCACTGCCAAAGGCTTTCCTATTCAGTGATCCTTTATGGATTTTTCCAGTCGCTTACTGAGCCCATACAGCACCTTTGTACACACACTCTTTTGCAGCAAGGATTTCCACAGTTTAGCTCAATGTATAAAGGACCACTTCCTTTGTTCCAGCCTGCTCTGTGCAAGTTTTATCTGATGCCCCTTAGCTCTTGTATTGGAGGAGAGACTAGGGACAGCCATTACCTATTCACTTTCCCTGTGGCACCTACTTTAATAGATCTCTAAACACATCCTTTGTCAGCCACCTCTTTTCCATGATGGAGTCTTCTGAGTCCGTATCTTACACAGCAGCATGTTCCCTGCTCGTTTAGGTAATATATGTACCTGTGAATTATTCTCAAGCTCCAAAGCTTCCAGATCAACAGGTAGTTTGGAAGGAAGGCTTACTGACTTGAGATGTGTTTTCCCCATAGAAAATTTTGATTAATTTTAAATAATATATTATTTTCATGGAAAATGATTAATTTGGTGGTAAAAGCATTAAAGTTTTAACAATACTCATTCTCATCTCTCTTCATCCCATTTCTTCCCATAACCTGGTTTAGAAAGTAGATATTTTGGCTTACTCGAAAGCCCAACTTTACTTTTATACTGGAAACCAGTTTAGCCATAAAAATTCAGCCACTCCTCTGGAAAAAAGGTCCAAAATCAAACTACTCTGCATGGTTGCTTTCATTCTCAGTGGCTGAAGCCCAGATTCTTGGAGGGCAGAAATGAAGGTAAAAGGCAGACTTTCATAAAAAGGGAAGCAAGCAGTCAGTGGTAATTAGTGTTTGACCCATCTACCCTTCATGTTTCATTCTGCAGTTTGGTCTCTAGAGAATGAAAGGTAGTAAGGCTTGGAGCTGTGATTTGGGAGCAAGAAGGGGACTAGGAGGAATGGTGAGATGAGTGAGGGACAAAGATTAAGGGGAAGGATAAAAGGGAAGTTGGCTAAATATGTATTGCAGAAACAGGGTAATCTTGTTTCCACATACGCAGAAAACCTGTGCTTTGGCTGTTGGATTGAGTAACGATTCATCACTGCAACAGAAAACATTGACATTTTCTTCCTCGTTCTGGCGTTGCCACACAGGCAGAGGAAACCAGCTTCTTGATTTTAAGATTTAGCATCAAAGTTTTCAGTAGAGAATCAAGTATGCATTGAAGGTGCCAGACTAATAGCACAGAGACCGAAATCCTCTGTGTAACCACAGAAAGGCTCATAGAGGCAGCAGCAATGTAGACTTTCCAAGCATCAGCATACAGCAATCTTACTCTGAGGGAATCCCTCCCCCCTCCCTCCTCTCCCTCCCTCCCTCCCTCCCTCCCTCCGTTCCTTCCTTCCTTCCTTCCTTCCTTCCTTCCTTCCGTCCGTCCCACCTCCCCTCCCCTCCTCAGTACTAGAAATGGTTGAGTGACCTCTTCTGTATCAGCAATTTGTCAGAAAAGTTTCAGACTTAGGGGCAAGGCATACAGCTCTATTCATGTCAGTGAATGTTGCACTTGATGGACCGGAGCTGGCCGACTGTCACCTTTTGGTTTCCAATAGAACATAAACTATGTTGGGAGTTTCTGAAGACAGAGACATAGAGTAGTTTGATTTGACTCAGCAAAATCAACCCTTTTTACAAAAGGCCTGTTTCAGATTTCTTTTAGGGACAGTCACTGACTGTGCACCATGGACAGGATGTCATGGCGCCTGTTCCTCGAGAGTCGGTGCTTTGCCTTGTTCCGTTTCCTGACGAACTGCAGAAAACATTATTTCCTGTCACTTGTGTTCCAAAATAATCCCCAGTGTCGGTGTGAATAAACCAAAGAGGTCTGCGTGTTTCAGAGAGCATCCTGCTGCTACAAAGATTGTCCACCAAAACATCAAATGGAAATACCTTTCTTCTGTATGATCATTCCTATGGGTGTCAGTTATGTGTAAGCGGAAGAGGCTTCAGCAAGGAGAGGACAAAAGAGCCAGTGGAACAGCTGCTATCTCTTTGTTTGCTGTGTGAACTTCTTTTCCCTTGAGCTTCTTGGGACTGGTATTTCAACCAGTACAAGCTATTGCCACCTGGACTAGCACCAGCTCTGCTGCTCAGCTGTAAGTCGTAACAACACACATAGCAGAAATATGTCTTGGGAAAGTCACAGCAGCAACTACCTACCCCAGGGGACGTGTATCCCAATACCTACAACCACCACTAGCCCTCCTCCTTCCTACATCCTTTCTACTGAAGACTCTTCTTTCAGAAAAGAGAATACACAAAGCGATATGTGGAAATGTTAATTTGCTCATCTCTTTATGTTGCTTCTCTGTTTCCTGTATCGAAGAGGCCAACATATTTGATTAGTATAGATGCTAGCCTATTGCAAATACATCTGTCATAATCCTGCTGACCCCAAGATGTGGAATGAAGGTGAATCTGGCGAAGGTGTTTAGATTCATGCGTTAGGTTCATGAAGTTCTTCAGGTCTAGCAAATCTGCAGTTGTTTTTTAGCTCTGGCTTTTCAGGCATGTTTTCTGGGCACTGAATCTCTGGAACCACTTCCAGGAAAAGGCATCTTGTGGTCCAGCTGCCCCAGCTCATTTTTGAAAGCAGTTTTGTTCTAGTAGCTTTTGTCTTTGTTATTTCTTTCCTACTGTGATATTTTATGTTCAGCCCTGCAGACAACCTGGTGCCATGAAGCCACAGCCATCCTATTGTTCTGTGGTGAGAAGAAAGATCTCAGAGATCTCAAATCTCTGAGATTTGAGATTGCAAATCTCTTTCCAATTTGCATGGAAAGTTATTCATGTTAATAACTCTCCATTGTTCATGTCTTATCTTCCTAAGTCATGTCAGAGAGCTACACAATACAAGCCCTGCTGTCAAAAGGCTTCTGTACACTTTAAGGTATGAAGTGATTTGCCTTCAGTGAATTCAAGTGAATTCAAGGCTTTTAGGGACTTACGTAAAATCAGTCAAAATTCTTAAGACTTTCTTAATTTCCCCTCAGGTCATGTTGTCCACCTTTGCCTCTGATAGCAGTCTTTGACTCAAATACTTCTGCCTGTGCTACTGCTGAGCCTTGTCATGTTTCAGAGGGAGACCGCTTGTCATTTTGTGCGATGATGGAAGGCATTCAGCTCGCAGTGCAAGGGAAGGGTACTTTCTCAGCTGAGGTCGAGTTAAGATATTGATTACAGATATCACTTGAATTCAGCAAACAATATTTGGCCTACCCTTGCATTCGAGGCAAAGGGGTTTGCCTGTTCCTACAAACTGGCAGGATAATCGCTGGACATGTGAAGATACTGAGGCTTTTAGGTTCATTGCCATTTTCCCCCATTTGTATACGTAAGATAATGCTCTGGAAAAAAAAGAATGGTTTTTAGCAGTTAGGTTCATGAACATGTTTCCCTAATCTTCAAAAACTGCTGACATGCTCATATTACAAGAAAAAAGTCGATGTTTTATGGGTATAATCCAAACTACAGAAGTAACACTAATACAAGATGCAATGTCTTGTACGTAACTGCAGAACACTGTAACATGTTTTTAGAGTATAAGGGAGTGCTTTAAAAAACATCAAAGCATCTTTTCAGTTGCTGTTTAAAACCACTCTTGTTTCTCAGTTTTTAAGCACTATCACTCAGCACTGGTTTTGCTTCCTAATGTTGATTTGCTTTCAGCTGAGCTTTTGTTTCACAAACTTTGTGAAACACACCTGCTTAAACACTTTGGCAATATGGAGCAAATCTGAAAATGGCTCAGTATCTATTATTTCATAACTGAAACCCAGCCAGGTTTCTTTTGTATTTTAGTATGATGTTGTAAGCCACACAGGAAACCTACCTTCATTTCTATAGTGACTTATTCTAGAATATTTGGTCAGATATTATCAACTATATAATATATTAAAATTACTCACTGTTGGCACCACTCCTAAATACAAGCCCATCTACATGCATTATAGCTCTGTTCAGATATTAAAAGAGTATAAAATGAGTTTCATTTTCTGCCAGACGACAAATAAAGTAACCATCAAAGCAGGTGAAATAATAATCAAATGAAAAAAGACACTGTGACATTTCCTGAAATGTCTTATTTCTTTATTTACAAAAAGCTTAGGTCAAGTGAATCTTGTATGACAAATCGTGTTCCTGTTCCTACTGAAATCAATGACAAAGCTTTGTTGACTTCACTGGCAGCATAAGCTGTTCCTGTTAGTAAAAAAACAAACCCTGACTGTGCCTTCGTGGACTTCAGTGTAAATTTGCATTAACCCTACCCAAGTCTAACTAGAGTTTGACTATTGCATTCCCTCCAGGTGGGTTTGACTCTTTCTGAACAAAGTACAATTGTTCACCATGAAGAGACAAAAGTATTTTTGCTTACAGAACCAGGTTCAAAGACATGAGTTAATGAAACAAAACTTAGTAGTCTACTGATAAGCAGAACATTCAGGCTGTGTCATCAGCATTGCCAGATGGATTTCAGTGGAAATATACTGCTTTTTCACAAGTAGTGCTCTGGCAGACTACACAATTTTCTCAGGTTAAGGGGAAGCTTAGACAGAAGGAAGACTAAAAACTTTCTGGTCTCAGAGACAAATACATCTCCTTGCTCCCCACCCTTCTCCCCATTCCAGTTTCCCCCAGCATTTGTATAATGGTATTTTTCAGAAATCTTTTCACAGGATTCCCCAAACCCCAGAAGGCTCATTAAAAAGCCTTAGTTTGAAGGAAGGTCCTTTTGTGGTTAGAGGATGAAAAGCAAAGGTGGGAGCTACTGATCATTTTTCACAATTAAAGGAAGTTGCAAGAGGAAGGCAGGGGAAGGAGACTGTGCCAAGTCCTGCATTGTCCAACACATTCACAAATGGGCTGGAAGAGATGGTGGATAGCTAAGGTGGCTGATGATACAAAGTTGTTTCCAATAGTCAAAACCAAAAGCTGCCTGAGAAAGTAGCACGGGGATCTCACATTATCAACTGGCTGGGTAGTAAAATGGCAGAGAAAATACAATGCTGATAAATCGAAAACAGTGCATATGGGAAGAATGGGAAGAATACAGCCCTAATAAATGCAAACAGTTCTGAATGAGCAGTTGTCACTCAAGAAAGAAATCTTGGAGTCACTGTAAATGTTAACGTAAAACCACCAGCTTAACATTCAGACCAGGGTGTGCCCTTGGCTCACAAACCTGACCTGCTGGTTGCCAGAAACGGGAAGATATAAAAGGGGAAGGAATCCTCTGTACTCACCCTGTTTCTTACAGGTGTCCACTGCTTGCCACTGTTGAGAGAAGATGTGGAGCTATATGGATCTTTGCTATGACCTAGAACAGCTGCTCTTATAGCCTTACATAAAATGAACAGTTCGAGAGAGTAGATCTAACCTGGAGTCACAAAGGAAAGTGAAACTATAGAGAAGTATACAACCTGAGAACCAATGTCTCAAGTCGTGCATGTAATCAAGTCCCAGACAAAGGACCAAAGGATCAGGACAAACAAAAAAGCCTCAGAAGAGACCACAAGGAGACCCTGAATTAACCCTTGAGAGGTTAGAAGCTTGCTGGGTGTTGCTGGTGCTTTAGCACAGGGGATGACTGAGACTCCAAAATACCACAATAAAACATCACAGAAACACTTGAAGAGCTCAGAGACAGATGCGAGCAATACATCCTGCAACTGCAAGGTGTCCAGTAGGTGCAGAAAGAGACAGACATCAGCTTAGTGAACAGAGTGTATACCAGGAAGACAGTATCAGCAGTTCCAGTAGCTCTTCCCTTGGGAAAAGACACTGGTTGAAAAGATCAATGAGCTGTCAACCTGAAAGCAAACGGGACGCATCCCAGACTAGTAATTCTTATCTTCTGTGACATAATTTTACTGATGACTGTGCCTGTTGTGCTGGACAAGGCATATGGGATATTATAGTGTCTGAAAATGTCTTTAGTTTAATGACCCAGAATTTACACCGTGTGCAGTGGAATACAGGTTTACATACCAACATCAAATGTTAATCTGTACTTAACTGGGCCACAACAGTGGAATAGTTTGTCAGCAGTTGATACTTTGCTCAGCAGACACAGTGCTCAGCAGGAGGTGACGTTAGAAGAATGGGGATTTGCAGAAGTATGGGGAGACAGATACAGAGGCAAACACTAGAATTTGAAGTCCTGGCATTGTTACTGCTTCCTGAGCTTGACATGATTCACATCCCCAAAGGTATTAAACAGTTGCTGAGAGTAGTTGCAACCATACTGATCCAGGGTGTCTCAGCTGGCCATATACTTAGAGAGAAAACACATTTTTTATTATAACTTGCAGAAGGCAGGCAGGCAAGGGGCACTGTTTAACCTGAGAACATCTTAGTGGTTTACACCTATACACCCAAAGAGGCATGTTTCTTGGCTGTAAGCATGCTCTGTGCTCTGCTTCCCACTCATCTCCTGTTCTCAGCTGCCCCACAGACGGCTCACAGACAGCCCACTGAAGTGTCCTGGACATGCAGAATCCCAGATGCACTGGAGACACACTGCCAGACTTTCTAGGTAACCAGGTAGCTTGGAGGCAACTTTGGAGGGACTCTGTTGCCACAGTCAGATAGATAACTGCAACAGGCCAAAATAACGAAACCAAGTGAAAACTCTGCAAGGAAAATCGAATAACTAACTCTGGATGGTAATATTGTTGTATCAAGAGCAAGCCACCAGTACAAGCAACAGTGCAAGGGCCTCAAGAGTAACTGAATGTTCTTGGAGAATGTAGTGAATATATTGGAAATGTAAGTATTTGGGTTGTGTTTTTCATAAGCGGTATTTAAGGGCTACTATCTTAGACTTTGGCTGAGAAAACAAAATATGGAATAGAGAACTGCAGCTTTAACTGTTTCCAATTTTTCACACACAGGAAATCTTAAGACATATCCCATTAAGCAGAAGCTATTGGGAAAACGTCATCAAAATAAAGATCTGTGCCCAGTGTTTTGGCTGGAGGCAGGCCATGATTACTGAATACCACAGTCTACACTTGAGTATCATGTGATGGCGGAGGGATGAGGAGCTACCTCCTGGCAGTGACCACAGCTGCTTCTGTGGCCGATTCAAAGATTCCTGCTGACTTTGGCGGGTCACACCCTAATGGCTCTCAACTGATGGCTGGACATCTCAGTGATGTTCACCAAGTTTCAATGGGAACTTCAAAACTGATGGCTTTCTTCTCTGAAGAGTTTTCATGGACTGTATAAGAGAAGTCCAATGGATATTATGGTCTATTGTCTTCCTGCAGAGGGGTCTTGTGAAGGCTGTGTTCCCTAGGATTACATGTATATGAACTGGAAGCAGAGGTTAGGTTATTATAACGTTATTTTTCCATTTGAGGACACTTTGACGTGTGCCCAGAGAAACGAATACATACCTAGCTTATCAAGCAAATGCATTTGGATATTTTCACTCACACTCAGCAATGGACTATTCTTAGTAACTAATAATATACATGTGCCTCGCAGCATGCTTTTTGATAGCCTTGTTCCTATTCTTTAGGGATCTAACATTTTACCATATTTCCAAAGAATCCTGGATTAAAAGAAAATGTCTTACTCTTTTTATAACATGGCAGTTTCTCATAGTGAAAAATAAACAGAGCTGCTGCTAGGACTAATTTCTTTCTTATATACGCATTGGAGGTAAAATTGTCAGGTTGACCTGGTAAATATGTGCAAGTCAAAGCAGTATAAATTAAGGGTTAGAACTGACTGCTATAAATGTTAAAGAAATTATGTATTTTTTAATCACTTAGTGAAATCAGAATTTTCAAGGCCTATTGTTTTTTCTATCTCTATTTTCTAAATGTTTAAACCAAGCACCCCACAGCAATCCCAGTATCTGCACTTCATTTGCAATCCATCATGAGTTTTAAGGTGGATTCATTTTTTTTTAAAGCCTGAAGTACATACAAACAAAAGTAGCTGCTGGCAGGTTTAGAGACACAGAAGTGCAGTAATTTGGTACATGGTTGCCATGGCAGCTAACCTACATCTAAATTATCCTATACGCTTTTCTCAGCCATTCTCTAGCGTTGTTCCTCCTGTCTGAATTGTCGGTTCCTTTTTTTTGAGACCTGCCTTCCGCAAAACCCTCCTTTGTGCCACATTGTCCTCATCTGCTGGCTCGGCCCTTTCATCCTGGCATACTCCACATTCTGTTGATATTATCCGTTAATGGAAGGGGAAGCGAGAGGAGTATGAGGCAGAAGGAGATGATGGTCTTCCAGCTACTCTGCCTGTTGAGAGCAGCTTCTCTCAAGCTGATTTTTGCTAAAGTAAACTACACTGGTAACTCCCTTCAGTTTCAGGACTTAAAGCTTGCTGCAACATCTTTGATTTTGATGAAGTTACTGCAGATTCACAGTGACATAATAAAAGCCAAATTTGGCCTTAAGACAGTGAATTTATCAAATGATGAATGAATTCTGCTCTGTGGATACATGGCAGTAAATCAGGGTGCTATCTCTTCTATCCAGAAAACAGGCTTTGAAATGCTTTGGCAATGTTTATTACCAAGTAGAAGTATTAAAAGAGAGGGCAATGAGTCCTCCAAGCTCTTTCCCTTCCATTGACCTCCCTCTCAGCACAGTTCGAAAACAAGCCCAGTGCTATTTATGAATTTTAAGGTTTCATTATTTTTTTCTGGTGAAACAGTTCCTTTCTGTCAAATCACTCTGTTTCAGAGGAAAACCATTGCACTGGCTATTTCTGACCAGTCATCCTTTTTATCTCCCTTCTTGCTACCTCTGAGAACCAAGTTGTGACGCTGCTTCAGGGGAACCCAGCCTAGGTCTTATCAGTTCCTGACAGATCATGGATAGCCGACATGCCTTCTGCCGATGGCTGAATGTGAGCTCAGGGTTTACAGAAAGTGAGATCTGAAGATAAGAAGTAGAGAGTATTTACTTACTTATTTTAACATAGTAAGCTCAACGTACTGTCAAAGCAGAAGTTTTGTCTAATTTTTTTAAGAAGGTTCAGTTTCGGTATCAGTTTGGTTGTTTGTTAGTTTTCAGGCAATTACCTAGAAGACGGTCGTTGCTGCTGAAGACTTGGCATTGCCAGATACATTTGCGTGCAAAGTCAAGAAGTGGGGATTACTCAATTTATCATCCTCATATCACAAAGAAGTAGAAAAATCCCCGGATTTGTAGGATTACAGGCCATGCTAAAGTGATCTCTCTTTTCAGGGATACTGAAAGCTATGAGATTCAGCAAGAGTTTTTTGCTCTTATTTTCTGAGTTCATTTATTCAGTCCAGTCATCTCAGGATAGCTTGCTTTTGTGCAGATACTAGCACAAGGAATCTTGAATCAAGGATCTTGAGAAGTGACAATGAATAAACACTCTGTGATGATTTAGGCTTGCTGAAGACCTGCCCCCATAAATGCATTATGTAGTTGTTTATTACACAACAGCTGAAGAACTAAAACAATCATTTTTGGGAATAACTGGCAAGAGAGACAGGTCTGGCAACAGTATCAGGATTCCCCCTCTAGACCTGTGGGGAGAAAAAGGAGATACTATGCGTCATGGTAAATGTTTAAGAGAAGTGGATTTCCTCCCACTGCTGTTTAATCTTGGTATGTTACTCTCCCACTCTAATTTTTGCTCTTTCACTGTAAAAAGCTGCATGCATGCAATAGAATTGTAATAAGGGAAAGCACTGCAGGCTGAAGTAGGCATCCTGAAGGGAGTCACGAAACTTGAAAATAAAACAGAGAATCACACTTCCCATTCAGAAGAATGGGAACGCGTGACACTTCCCATTCAAAAAATGGCAGATGACTAAGTTATCTATATACTTGTATTCCATCTGTATTGTCTAATATAACAACAATTTCATGTGAATTGCCCATGCACGGTACTATTCAGGGCTCTTTGCAAAGATCAGAAATAGTTATTTGCATTTTACAAATGAAGAAAGAGAGTTATGGGAACTGAATTGACCAGCCCAGACTTCCAGCTTATTGGCCGTAAGGCCTTCCAGTTACTGTGGACCTCTTAGCACACACAGATCCCTGCAGTTATCAGGGATATTATTTATTGTTTATCCTTTTGTCTCACAAAAAGAAACTACTTGCCAGAGTTGCTGACAAGGAATTCTTTCATTTTGGGGGCAGAATGTGTTTAGTAGTTATTATCGCAAGCTGTGATTCATACCTTTTGGACCTCAGTCATATTTTGCACGGCATGAGAATAAAGTAAATTACATTCTGGAGAACTTTGCCAATGAAATATTAAAGCCAATACCTGTGATAAAGCTCACTGCTGTGCTTTTCAGCGGAAGGGGAGAAGTGCAGCACATTAAGTCGGGTAGCTATCCTTCCTGGCCTTACAGGGAGACTGCTCTGATGTTTTTGTGGCCACCGATGACGTGATACACACCCCAAACTCTGTGGAGCCTCAGGGAGGAGGAGGTTCGGGAATGGTTCAAAAGCAAAAGCAGCATCTCCCTGGTGTTCCCCTGTTCTGCTGCGAGCTGAGGCAGGGCCAGGCATACTGCTAAGTCCAAGAGGCTGGTGGGGGGTGTCATGTGGTGAAGCCAAGGTCCTGATCCCAAACGATCCAGGTTGAAGCATGTGTTGGCTTCCTACTGCCCTGCTGGCACGGTTCCATGGGGGAGACCCATGTATGCAGAAAGCAGTGGGGGCTGGCTCACACTGAGCCTCTCCTAACATGGGTTGAGGTGTAGCTCAGCAATGCTCCCAGGGCCGCCCAATTCAGATCGAGCCGAAGTGGCCTAGCCTCAGCAGTCCATGCTGCTTGCTTTCCTCTTACAACCCCAGGGTAAGATCACTCAGCAAACCTCTTGCTAGCACTCTGCCTCCTTGGCGGTCACTCGACGTACCACTGTCACGGAAGCTGGTGCTAAACTGCTTGCCAGCTGCAGACCACTCGGGAGCCCATCCTGCCTCAGCTGCCCTGGGCTGCACTCCTCCAGCAGCGCTGCTTTCAGGCGTGTTCTCTTCCCCTGGAATTTAAGCATCTGTGGTGATGACATGGCTGTTTCAAGGCAAGAGTTTTCCAGCTTCTTAGGCAGTTAAACTGATGGCTTAACTTCTGTTGGCTTTCAAGCGTGTCATTGGCTTCTGTGGGAACAGCACCGGTTTTTGAAGACGTGGCAATCCAGTGACAAGCCACTGCAGAGGCGGGTGGTCCTCCTCCCTGTCTCCGTGTGTGCTCGTCTGACCCCACAGGGAGCGGGCTGTCACCCCTGGCTTTCTATGGGGTTAGTCCTCTGAACGAGTTCGGTGTTGGGTCAGACAAGTGTCAGAGTTGCTTAAGGAAAGGGTCACAGCTGTACCGTTGAGGGTAGCATGGAGGACGTGCGACCGCCTCTTGGGCAACAGCTGGCATTCAATTGCAACTGGAGGTTGTGAAATCATCCCCTTAGAGTGTGCTTGCACTGGCAACCACTGCCTCTACGCAACAGTCCCCCATCACTCATCTATATCATTTCAGAGTTTATCCATCAATTATTTGATACCTGCCTTTGCTGCCTGTCAGCTTTACCCTGTTCTCCATCTTTCACGTTTCCACTGCCTACCTTGGGCTGCAGATGCCCCTGACCTGCCCGGTCCTACTGAAGTGTGCCCAACAAATGACATCTTGACATGACAGAGCGTTGAGTCACAGGTGACACATGAATACCCGTGTAGTTATGTTTTGTTGATTTTTGTGGGTCTTTTTTCAGTATAGTATTTGTTTATGTAATGACAGCTGCTGAGAATAAAGATGCAATTGTCCACAGTAGGATATTTTAAGTATTTCTATAAAATATTATACACATTTCACACTGATGCATGTATAAATGCATAGGGAACTTGAAGGTGGCTACAGAGCAGCATCCCTCTTGTCTTTGTTTTGCATTTGAGCCACTAAGGATTTCACTTTTATGGGGGGTATTACTGGGCTGGTTAGTGGGAGAGATCTTACGTAGTACTGTCCTATCCCCACGTATTTAAACTGTGTGTATCCCTTAAGTCCTTGCCTGCACTCCTGATTATATTAACTCTTTGGAGTAAATTTCCTTCACTAACCACCTAATCCCCAATCACCACACTTCCCAAAACACATCCCTGTGGCTAGCGGGATATGGCTGTATCATGTCACGTTTAACTGTGCACTAGGGAGCAAAAGCATGGGTTTGGAAGGACTGAGCATGGCTTTGAAACCACACCTGCCGAGACTCTGCAATGAGCATCTTTCCCTGCCAGAGGAGGGGGGTTAGACCAGATGGTCTCCAGAGGTCCCCTCCCACCTCAGCCAGTCTGATTCTGTGATGTTTGCTTCAAACTATTGCTTTCTCCTCTCTCTTCATCTCAGTTAAGGACATGAATGTCCTTCGTGTACTTGCCAGCCCACCGTGCCTGTGGCATGACTGGGATCAGAGAGCAGGAGACCAAGGCAGCGTGCTGTGACAGGACACAGGCCGCTTTGCGAGGCCCTGCTCTCCGCGCAGCCCGGGCCTCACGCCTGCGGCCAAGCGCCTCTCCTCGGCCCAACGTCTGAGCACCAGCACGCCGGAGAGGGACAAGCCGGCAAGCGGGAGGCTGCGGCGGCAGCTCCGGCGCCCAAGGCCTGGTGCCTCCTGCCAGACAGGCCACTGCGCCTGCCATGGCCCGTTTGAGGCCGAAACAAAAGCGGTTTCGGTACCGCAGAGGCAGGCAGGCAGCACCTGCCCGCACCGCGTGCCGCTGCCCTGCCCTGCCCTGCCCTCCCCGGGCGCACCGGCAGCGGGCCGTTCCTGCCGGGGAGCCGCAGCTCGGCTCTGCGGGGCGACGGAGACGGATCCCGACCCCGACCCCGCCGCCGGCGCTTACTCATGCCCTCAGGAATGGGGCGAGGCCGGGCCGCGCCGGGCGCCGCTGGGTGCCGCCGGCCGCTACAGGTGGGGCAGGTCGGCGGCGCGGGGGGCGCTGGGAGGTGTAGTTCCGGCGGGCGGGCGGCGGCGGGGCGGCGCGGCGGAGCGGACTACAAGCCCCAGGGTGGCCCGCGGCCGACGCGCCGGGGCTTTAACCGCACGTGGGGGCGGTGGCGGGAGGCAGTTCCTGGTGGCGCGGCCCCGCGGCTCGCCGCTCCCGGGGGTGGCCGAGCGGAAACCCGCCTCCAGCCAGGAGAAAGCCCCGGCCAGGGCGGGGGGAGATGCGCCTCACCCTTCCCAACAACGGCGGGCCGCGGCCATCCTTAATTAACAATTAGCTCGTCCCCAGTCACCCCCGGCAAGCACTGTCCCATGCACGCTGACCCGCCGCCGGCAGCTCGCTAGCCGGCAGCCGACGGCTCCTCCCGCGGTGCTGGCGTGCGGGTCGCTTAAGCCATGGGGAATGGGATGAACAAGGTAACGCCGCTCGTCGTTGTTCCTGCGCGTGAGTGCATGTGCGCGGGCGAGGCGCAGCGGTGGCCGGGGGTGGCGGTCCCTCCCCGCGGGCTGCCGCGGCGCCCCCTCCTTTGTCTCGCCCCTGAGCGGCGGGCGCCGCCGGGGCAGTCTGCGGGCGCCCGCTTGAAGAACAAAGGCCAGGGCAGGAGAGGCTTTTCCCTTCAACTTTGGGGGTCCCCCGCCCCGGGGCGAGGGGGGAGGGAAGGAGACCGTGGCTGCGCCGCTCCCTCGGGGCGCGCCTCCTTCCCAGCCGCAGCGCGGGCAGGGAGGAGGCGGGCGGGAGGGGGGCCCTGGTTTCGGTGATGCTCGCACGGGCTTCCCCTCCCCGGGCGAAGCGAGCCCGCGGGGCTGGGGGCGGCCCGCGCCCCCAACGGTCGCTAACGGCCGCCGTGCCCCCCGGCGCTGTGCTTCAGTCAGCCGCAGCGCCGAGCCCTTCACCGCCGCGGGCCGGGGCCGGCTCCCTCCTCGCCGGTGTCCCCCGCTGGGGGTGCCCTGGGGGCGGCGTGGGGTGGAGCCAGCACCCCCTGACTTGCGGCAGGACCTGGAGCGTTGTGCTGTCAGCCCGGCGAAGCCAGCGAGTGCGGGATCAAATCATTTAACTTCTCCATCCCTTGCTCCCCCCTCCCTCAAACAGGATTGCGGGCGTTGGCCCGTGCCCCCTCGGGGGTCTGCCCGCGCCGGCCAGTGCGAGCTCCGAGGGCGCAGAGCAGCTGGTGGATACGGGCTGTCGCTGGAGGGCTGGCCCCGGGTGCTGGTGGGACAGGAAAGCGCTTGGCCCCAGTGGAGATCACAGCGAGGAAGGAAGATGGATCTGTTTTGCAAAGGGTGTTGGCTTTTTGGCAGTGGGGGCTTACTGTAAGCGCCGATTCCCCTGGCATGTTGTGGTGGTTATCAAGGGATAACTGTGATTTTTCTCAGTATCTCCACCTCTGTTTTAAACCCAGGTTTGAAAGTGTGGTCGTAACTAGCCTTTTATATATAGCTTACTATGAGGAACAGAAGTTGAGTCATCTCTTCTGTCTAACATCCTGCTTTGAGTACTTTAGGAGTAGCTTTGCTGTGAGTGTGGCCTCCGAAAAAGCGGAGGAGAAGAGCTAGAAATAACTGCTCACAAATTGTCCAAATCTGACATTCTTGCCCCTGGAAGTCAGATTGGTGAACGTCCAGAGTGCTTAGTGTGCCACCTGGGAGGTGAAGCCTTTTCATCCTGTTGATAGAGACGTTGAAATAGAAACTTTAGGCAGGGGAAAGGTCTGTCTGGTTAGTTCAACTCAGTTAGCGGGTAGGAGGTAGAACCTCCCTTGGTCCTTCTCTCCATTTTTGGTTTCAAAGTCTGGGGATAATGTTGCGGTATGAAGCCGCTCCTTGGAGGTGCCTTCTAGGAGTGGCCAGTTAGGAAGAAACACAGCTGGAGAGATTTCTTTTAGACTTTCTGGTATGTTTGTAGTATTTTTCTGGGAATGTTTGAAATTATCAAAGCATTTAGAGGGACAGGATATGGGATGCTAAAGTTGCAATCTGGGGTGGGGGAAGGACAATTCTCAAGCCTTTGAAGCTTAGCACTCTTTGCATTACATCTTACTATGGTACCATGTGGGCAGGAATTGGCAATCTGTGACTCTGGGCAGTTTGGTCATTTTCATTCTGTTAAGTGTTGCCCTCCTGACATGTACCAACTGGAGCTTTTGGGACAAGCATAGCACTGCTTTGATTTTTCTCCTCCCTTCTTAGGGCCGTATCCGAGAGGATGAAATGTTCAGCAGTTTGGGAGGAGCTGGCTCCTTTAAGGAGCCCATAACCATGTTGGGTCCTGGCCATCAGGGTTTATTTTTGTAGGGGTCCTGCGCGTAGGTCTGGTACTTGCCACCTGTAGAATGTGCCCCTGGATCATCTGTTCCTTTTGATCTTGTGAGTCAGTGAACGCCGGAGGGGCAAGGGGAGGTGTGGAGTTATCAACGCCGATATTGGAGGGTATTTGCCTGACGCTATCAATACAAATTGCCCTGGTTTCCAACTGAAATGTGGTTTTGGTGGTAGAACTATATGCAGACGGTAGGAGAAAATAAGCAGCTTATCCAATGGTGGATTATTTCATTTAGGGAATCTCTTTGTACTGATGCCAGGGGAAGAGGATTAGTGGTGACCTGTAACGGGTATGGTAAGGAAAAGCTCCAGAGATTGCTACAGCTGCTGTGGCTGCTCTTGGATGCTGAGCCTTTCTCAGTGACATGGTCCCCTCCTATTTTTCTGTCCTATGATATTGATGTATTTTGTAGCAAATAGCAATTGCACCTGACTTTGTGGCCGTGAGTGCTGATCAAGGGCTGGAGGGCTGGCATTCTTTTTAGGCGGGGTTTGTCTTTTGTTGCTAGCTTTCTCTGTAAAATTAGCTGTGCTCAGTTTTTTTACTTAAGCCCGCCCAAGCCTCCTGACTTTTCCCAAATTAAACTGAAAGCATTGGTTCATAAATACCCTTCTTATTCTGCTCAGAGAAGGAGAATTGGCTAGTGAGTGTGCATTGACATAGCTACTATTAATTTTCAGTGCTTTACTTTTTTTTTTCTTACATCTTTTAAGTACAGGATGAGTAATGGGGTCTCACTTAGGAAATTGTCTGGGTGGCCTGATTTGTCTTCACGCTTAATGTCTAACTTCGAGTCGTATTCAAAGTTCAAGTTGAAGTCTGTGGTTGAAAATTACAAAGATGTTTTCCAGGAGCTGAAGTCTAGCGGCTGAGATGGTGACAAGAGATTGTAGTACTTAGATTTGATTATCTGTGAACAGGATATGCTTAGTGAGGAGTTTTTCCTGGGTTTTAGTTCTTGTTCATCCTGTTACAGTTAACTGCCCATTATTCATGCAGACTCTTCTGAAGGGGCGAGTTGAGTGTTATCTCTATGAAAAGGGCAGATAAGCCCTGTTGTTGTAGGAGTTGATTCATGAGAAATGTAAATCAGTGTGGATAGTTACAGCTGATGCAACCAGTTCTATGGAAGCCAGTGAAGCTGTGCCAGTTCATGTCAGCGGCAAATCCCTCTGCCTGACCCGTGCCACTCTCCTGTACTGCTGGACAAGGTGGGCTCATCTGCTCCTTCTACAGCGCCTGGCCGTCTCTGCAGAAAGCCCCATGAACTTCTGCGGAGTGCCCATCAGTACTAGTGCATCTAGAAGCAGCGTTGGGAAGGAGTTAGATACTTTATTATAAGTGTGTGTCTATATAGGAAACAGCGGCAAAGTAGCCCTTTAAGCCATTTTCCAGGGAGGTGGATTTTCAGAGAGGACTGATGAGAAGCTTTAGCAACTGGAGCAACTATCGTCCATTGCAGGGCTCTGTCTTTGTGCAAGGTGGAGAACGTGAGCTGTTCGCATGCGAGGTATGAACGGAGACAGGCGTTTGTTGTGTCCTTGTTGCTTGGTTGTGCATTCTTCTACATCTGTTATTTAGTCCGTGGTCATTTTCTCAATGTTTCGGATGATATAGAGAGGCTACTGTTTTTATTCATAAAGCAGTAGTTGAAAAGTTCACAAAAACAACGACCTTATTTTTCTTCTCTTCTGACTCCCACCCCTTCTCTCTCACACGCCCCTAGCAGCCATCAGCCTTCATTTTGCACAGCCCGGAGTTGCAGTTGCTGAAGGCAGTGTGAGATGACACAGCTGAAAGTTCCCAGCCGTAGTCTAGTGCCGAAGTATTAGTCAGCACGGCATGAAAATTCACTTCTTTCCAGGTAGCTTTCACCCATAGTAATGTTTCTTGCTTCTAGAATGACTAGGACAACAGGGGTAACATCTGTCCTTGGTTGCACAGTGTCCTAATTTCCTATCTAGCATACAACATTGCTTCATGATGCACAAATGCAAACTTCTGGATTTTTCCTTCTTTGCCAACAGCAATCTAAGAAGCCTCATTTTTGCAATCCCCTAGTGTTTCTTGGTATCTTTAATTTATAACGTCTAACCTTAATGACTGTGACTGGAATTTAAGCTTTTATCCTCTCTTGAGAGTACATATTTGATGCAGAAATAATGTCCTGGAGTCTAAAATGCTACCATCTACAGTAGTGGTGGTGTGATTTGAGATTTGTGCTGCAGATAGGAAATACCAGACAGCTATTTAAAAATATTAGAAAGACTTTTTAAATTTTTTTAATTTTTTAAGCTTGAGAGAGCTGGCTGGGGTGATCTGGTTGGTGAAATTCATTCATAACTTGACTCTCTTTTGCTTTAGAGCGTGTTTTTTATTTGCAGAATTTGGCCCTTAGCAATGGTCCTTGGGTACTCTGCTCTCTGGAGCAGCTACCAGCTTCTGATTCCTAGCCTGGGATGGTGGCCTTTGAGCTGCACTTCTAGCGGAGTCATCAAGTGTGCTTAAAATAATGAATCAGTCCATGAAACCGTGAGTCTTGCGCATGCGGAAAGGGACAGCAGAATGTTGTAAGGGTTCTCTTCCCTACTTGATACCCTGGCATTGGAAACTGCCCTGCTGATTTTTGCTGCCTTTGTAGGAATGTCGAATTTGTACAAATGAAGAGGGAAGGAAAGGAGAGAAAGCTGTCTGAGTTTATCTGCAAAACTTACAGGTGCCTGTTTGTACCAGACTAAAGAACCATTTTCTTGTCTAGCTGGTGTTGTCAAGCAGCCCTTCATTTGTAAGCAGTTCAGGATACAGCAAGGATCCCAGAGAAGCGCTCTTTCAGTATTGGTAGCAGAATTGAGCCCCGTGGTTAGAGCTGGTATGACACGGCAGGGAGAGAGAGATCACCCAGCAAAGCTGAGAGGGAGGAATGTTTGCACAAACCAAAGCTGCAGGGAGTGTGAGAAGTGCTGCAGCCTTTCTGTTTTCTGCAAGGCTAGATAAATAACACTGAACACGACATTTTTATCAGGTGAAAGTCCTGGAGTTAAGGCAGATCAGAAGCTGTTTTGCAGGCCCTTCTGCCAGTCTGCTAACCTTTGCGTGGTAAGCTGGGTCGCCTTTCAGCAGGAAGGCTGTAGTGAAACGGAGGCTGGGGCGATAATCCCCGATGAAAAGTCCTTCATGACTTTCGGAACTTCGCGGCTGCTGGACCGAGCAAAATGGGTGGAGTTTTCCCTTTAAATAGCTGTGCCTGAGAGACTGTTGCTGCTGTTGTGGTGACACTTGGGTGTTGCTAAGGCTTTAGGAAGTCAGTGCTGACATATCTGTATTGGTGGTATGCTCTGCGTGCACTGAAGAAAAATGGATCGTACAGTTTCACCACCACAGTTCTGGCCTCTTCAAAGGATGTGGGCGTGGGTCAGAGACTTCAGGTGGCAGAGAACAAAATTCTTAGCCAGAAAATGTGTCTGGTGTGCCTGGGGGTTTTTCATGTCCTTACTGCTGTTCCCAAGTTGGGAGGGTTATGAGAGGGTGGGAGGGGTAGCACTGCAGTGTCACCCGCCTCTGTGTGTGTGCGTGCACGTGTCCTCAGACTGCACAGGCTGGTCCTCAGGCTGACCTTGAAACTCCCCGGTTAAAGAAAGTCCTGTAACTGAGACCTGTGCAGGCTTCTGGGAGTGTTGGGGTGAGTGGGTAGATCTGGGAGAGAAACATGCAACTCGAGGACTTTCATCAATTCTCTATGTGAACACACAACTTGTTGTTTGCAGTGATTTCCTCTATCGGAAGAGCCCCACAGTGCTGCAGCCCCTACTTGCATGGCTTTGCACTTCAGAAGACTTGAAGGATGTAATTTTGCAGTGCTTTGTCCAGCTTCCTTAGCAACTTTAGGCAAATCACCTTTTCTGTATGAAGTTTCATCATTAGTTAAATGAGGGTAACTCTTACCCTGCTGCGGGGGAGCAGGGGCGTGTTGCGAGGCCCACTTCGCATTTGTAAACCACTTTTGCTATCCTTGGAGAGCCTCCATTATGTGAGAGTCCACATGATTAACAACCCCCGGCTGTCAAGGAACACTCAAAGCGTGGTGTACCTAGAGCGATGTAGTTTGAGAAGATTGCAAAGAGGCATAAAATGTTGTCAGTGCTTTTTAGATTGCATTTGACAATAGTCTGCTAAAGTAGTATGTTCCATCCTGTATGCAAATTGAACTTTGTCAAATTGTCTTACCACAAGATATCTATATTTGATACTATATTTCTTTCTCACAGATTCTGCCTGGCTTGTTCATTGGCAACTTTAAAGGTAAGATTAGTTTTATCATTATCTCTAGGATTACTTAGCAGGGGTCTTAAGGTGTTGTTTCGCAGGCCTATGGAATTCTCTGATGTCTCTGCAGCTTCTTTAACCCCATCTTGCTTCATTTCTGGATTCACCTGGTAGCACTTAAAGAAGAACTTGTTTGCTCTCTCATCTGTGCGCTGTGCTGCAAGTACTTTAAGAAGAGAAAAATGAACACCATCTCCTCGGAGCATGCTCCAGCTGGAATTCCTAAACATTGGCCTGCCTTAAACGATTCCTGTGCTTGGCAGGCAAGCCTGTGAGCTGGGCAGATTCTTTGTAAGCCTTATTTCAAGCCCTCCTTATAAGTAAAGGCTTAGTATGCCTCCCGCTCATTGCTTTCGCTATTTTGGTTATTTATAACAACTGCTAAAGACTTCTGTTGTCACTGCTTGCGAGACTGATAGGTCTGCAGATTGCTGTCTGACCACTGATACTTGTGCTGTCCATGTCTTGGATCTAAGATTCTCTGGATTTTTTTTCCTTTTTGCATGAGGTTTATTTTTTGTGTACAGAAAGACAGAACCATATTTAGAAAACACAGGAAACTTTATGTAGACATCCAAATAAATGACCTGTTCTCAAAGCACTCTGTTAGCATCAGTTCCAGCTGACTGTCCCTACTCAGAAGTAAACCGGTTGTGCCTCTACAGTCGTTTTGATACATGTAGACCCTGTATTTCCTATGGTTGGGTACAACAGCACAGCAGGACTAATAGGGGCTACTGCGATAACCTGTCCTTCCTGGTCTGTCTGATGTCACAGCTGGTCTGTCTGTTAAGATTGGACAACATCTGCATTGGATTTAGGTGGTGCTGCATCTCCTCTCTGCCTCGTGCACACCCTTCCTCCCCCCTCCATCCTGAAACCTGTGAGTTCGGTGGTTTTTGCCCAGTTTACCTGCCTCTGGACCTGCTGACCCCTGTTGCTGGTCCAGTGCTTGCTGCCCCTTGCGAAGTGGAGCCCATCACCTTGAGAGGCAGCCCGGAGGTACATGTGAAGTTAAAAGCTGCCTTTTGCCACACTGGGATGCAAACACAAGTACAATGGCTAGTGTGTGAGAGGGAGTTAATCATGCCATGGTAAGGAAAATGAGAGGATGGAGGTGAGTTTACACTGGTGGAAGTAGGTAATGAAAGGAGGAAAAAAAGGAAAATAAGGGGAAGAGGATAGTTTTGAAAACACTTAGGATGGACCACTGCATGTGCCAGTGACAAAACTAACTTGGTTGCAGCCATGTTGCTTCCTCTTTTTGTTGTCTTTTTTTTTTTTCTTTCCTGTCAGGTAATTTAGGAGAGGGGCAGGATGGGAGGATGTTTGATAGTGGAGTCCTCTAGGTTTCAAGCTGTTTGGCAAGGTGGGCAGGATGGGCCCAGGGAACGTGGCGCTCAATCTGCCCCACTCACTGTGGCAGCCCTGCTGGTAAGCCCTTGACAGTCCGCCCAGGGGAGTGAAACTCAGCCGGAGCATCTGTTTCTTGGTGCAGTTCTGTTTTCAGCTGATGAATAGTTTGACCAGCTGAGGGGAGTTGGCCCAGGTTGCGGAGTGAGTCAGCATCTCTGCCGATGCCAGGGCCTGTGACCCCCTCGCTCGTGCTGCTCTGGCCACTCAGCTCTGCGCCTTGCAAATGGTCCTTAAATGGCATGCCAGGCCACTTCTGTGCATAGAGTAGAGGCGCGCCCATGAAGGTGGTGTGAGGAGGCAGTGTTTCTGGGAGTCTCGCTAAAAAAAAGCAGAGGCTGAAATGCTTCAGCTACCTCCATAAAAGAGAGTAAGGATGGGTTGGCTTTAAGCTCAGTGTTTGTGTTATGGAGTCTGTTTTTCAAATTGATTAAAAACACAAACAAAATGTTTGTTTATGTATTGCTATGACCTTTGCTCACATTGCATTTAATTGTTATGTTCTACCATCGTGAGTATCTGTCGTTATAATCTCCAATTAGCTACCGTAGCTGGAGAGGAAGAGAGAAGATTGGTGTTATAGTACTCCACTAATACAAAAGCAGACTTTGAGTTCTGTCTTTTTCTGCATCTCCTGCCCCTCAACACCCCCGCCCTCTGCCTCGCTGCTTAAGAGCAATTGCAATGAGCTCTCTGTGCAGTGAAGTCATCCCGTTTAGGAGCAGGCTGTTGGTTAATCACCCATGTATTTTTCTGGAGGAGTTTGATTACCTTGTTCTTGGGGCATGTTCTGATTTGTGGTGTTTTTTCGAAAAGTGACTAATGAATTTTGAAGCTGCCATGAAGGGGATCATTGAAAAATACTCAGCAGCAAAACAGTTGGGATTGGTTAGAGTATCCTGATTTGGGCAGTTGAAATGTCTAGATACTTTTAAAGACATGGGTTTACAAAATTATTTCCTGTAATGCACTTTTGAGCAGTCTCCTATTTCTTCAGCTTGAGACCAATAGCTTGAATTGAATAAAGTTACATCTTGTCAGTAAGAAGAGTAACACTGAATCCCCGGCGTTGTGCATCTCACCCAGACACAGGGCTGAGGCATCGTGGCACCCTCCGGGTCTCTGTGCAGGGGGTAGAGAGGAGGGAGCTTCTCCAGAAGGTGAGTCAGGGGAATCTCTCTGAATCGCTCTGATCTGCCCTCTGGAGGATAGCCTCCCCTCCTTTCTCCAGTGACTCTTTCGGGAGCCTGGGCAGGCAGGGTTTCCATAGCTAGGTCGAAATACCGTTCTGCGCACACTCCTGTCTCCCTGCTGCATGGGAGACCTCTGGGGACACTGACAGAATGGGAAGAGGCACAGTTGTTCCAGATGGGTGCCTTCTTGCTGAGTGAAAGCAGGATGTTAAAGATGTTAAACGCTGTAATTCTGGAGGGCTGTTGTCCGGAGAAGGCATTCAGCAATTGTTCCGATTGGGAAATTATCATTCAATATGTCTGCTTTATGTATAGGGTTTCTTACTGTCTTTTTAGGCCTAATGAATTTAAAAACAATCCATGACAGAGGAAGTGCAAACTCCTCTGCGTTTGACTGGGAGATAAACTGAGGCCCAAGAAAAACTTGTGAAATAAATCTCTGGCAGAAATGGGAGTTGAGCTTGCTGCTTCTGGTTTGTCTGCTCCTGCTGCGCGAACCTTTAGGCACATAGAATGAGAGGGGCTTTTGTAACCACCCTAGGGTCTTTAGGGTAGAAAGTTATGTGTAGTCCTGATTATGGAAAGCACTGAAGTACATGCTGAAATCCCCCTAAGTCCGCAGGACTTGAGCATGTCTCTGGAAAACTTTCCTGAAAAAGCATAGATCTCGGCATGTGCTTAAGTGCTTGTTATCTTATAAGATCTATAAGCATGATTCTGCTCATCAATAGCATGTTAAAATTGTGGTATGTTCCTGAGAGAGTGTATTTGAGATTGCACAGCTAGAGGGCAGAAAAATTCAAGAAGAACCACAGATGTACATACAAAATACCAAGACTGAGTTTGGTCTGAAAGCTCAGAAGGAGACAGAGCTCTTGGGCTTCTTCAGTGAAAGTTAAAGAGGACTTATTTCTCTGCAAATGGGAGGATGGGGGGCTAAGAGAAAAACGAGGGAAGAGAAAGAGGAAGTTAACTCTTCTTCCTACCTCTAGTTTAGGGGAAATTTTGGTTTGTTCCAGTTGTACCTTACAGATTAAATTCAGTCCTCTCAAAACCCAAAGAATTTATGGTGGGATTACATGCCCATGTGTCTTCTGCACTGGAAACCTGATGTCCCTTGAAAGGCACCTGTGCTCACGATGAAAATAGGTGCTTTGTTCCTTAAGAGACTGATATGACAGGGCTTTTTAGCCTGTTTCTCTGCACAAATAGAAAAAATACCATTTCTTCTGATAGGAGGTTCTAAATGGGTGCTTGTTTGGTTCCAAACCGAAAGGTGTAGCAGTAGCAAGCACCAGAGACTCAAGAGTGTTTCTACCTTGAATATTAAAGAGCTTGTGTCCTTCCTTGCTTGTAATCATATTTGGAAGATTAAAGTTTTTCCAATGGAATATTTGGGGGCTTTTTGATTTGAAGGGGAAAGCCACAATATGAGGTTTAATTCCCCCCAAAGAGTCCGGTGTTACTGTGGATGAGCTGGAGAGTCTTGGGAAAGTTTCTGCCCTTCCCGTTACTAAGTGTATAAAAAGGCAGTGCCCACCAAGTGGTTCTGCTGTGTTTCTAGATCCAATTAATTCCTGTTATCAGCTGCTTAATTTTTGGGGGAAAGTTCCCTTTTCTACAGCTTTATTTCAGGTACTGAAAACAGGAGAGGGTGAAGATACCATCCCCTTTTTCAGGTTCATCTTTTGAAGGAAGACATTTTACAGGTACTCTCATTAAACAGAGTACTGGACCCTTCTCCGCACCTTTCTCACTCCCTGAAAAGGTCCTTCTGAGAGGCTGGGACAAAATACGATTAGAACATAGTGTGAAGTGGGGACAGGAGATGTGGAGTTTTTGTGTGCTTAGTTTCTGTGTGTGTGTCTCTCTCTAAGTGTGAATCACTGGACTCTGGAACAAAGCTCTCCCGATGGGAGACCATTCTCAGTAATAGCTCTTAGTGCTCTAAACCACTGGAGAGGAGGTTCTCCTTTAGATGTCTATCTCTAGTTCTCTCCAAAGCAGAAAATAAGTGTAGACAAAAAGTTGCTTTATTAAAAAAAAAAAAAAAAAAATTTGGTGGCAATGATGATGTAGTCTCTATACATCTGCAGATTGAGACTCAATACTGTTGTACGTACTGGGCTGACTTGCCTTCTCTAAGCGCTTACCTTGTTTTTGTATACATAACCTAAAATTTTATACTGAAAACTTAATACATACTAGCTTACTGTGTTACAGGAGTATATCTGTCGTTTCAGACTAACAACAGAGTCAGAAAGGTGGGCTTTGGAGGAGGAAGAAGGAAGGATGTCTTTAGTTTGGGATAGCTGGCTAATGGGAGGAAAGGTGACAAAATGAAAAGAAACTTAAACTAATCTCACTTACTTTGTGGGGACATTCAATCTTCTAAATTCACAAGTGAGTTGCAGTTAAATGTTGGAGGTCAGGCCCATATCACTGTAATGCTTTTTTTCCCGTTCCTGGCAGGATGCTTTTGTATTTTGTTGTTAGCAGTAGAGGTGGAAAAGACTTTACAGCTGTTTCTTCCCATCTAACTCTACAAAGGGAGAAATCTTTATTCCTCACCTTGCATCTCTATGGCAGTAGTAAAATAGTAAAGTAAGACAGAATGGTTGAATGTATGTTTGAGACTTCATCACCTTAGTATTGGAGTCCTTCAGTCATTGATGTGTCGTAATTGGAGTGGTTGGAGCAGTATTGTCTCCCTTTTGCCTAGGGGGGATGGAAGCACACTATGCTAGGTTATTTGCTCCCCAGCCACACAGTAAAGCTTCCCAGAGCTGCAGGGAAACAAATTCTGACCACTCCCTCCAGGCCCATTTTGATGACTTTGCCATTGCTTTTGCAATTAAGTATTTGCAGTTCTCTGTGTATGAGCAGAGGTTAAGCTCGGAGTCATAGAATGAAATTGAGGGAAAAGAAGCTGAATATGTGCATGGGAGGGGGGGAGGAAGACTCCCCCAGTGTGAATTGTGTCCTTTTGTGTGAAGAGAGAGTTTCCTGAAGGCTTTACTCAAAAGTCCACATCAGCTGAGAAGTGTTTTCACTGTATGAAACAGAATAATAGGTAACCTACTGTGAAGAATAATACTACATTTGAGGGACCCTTTAGGGGTGCACAAGATGGACTCTGATAGGTTTCTTTCATCTTTAAATTTGGAAATGGGGTGTTTCATGCTGTGATTTCAAAATGTGGGCCTGCATGTGGTTGTACAGCACTGTGCTACAGTAAATAAGTTAGAATTGCTGTGGTAATGGTGATTCCTCAGGCTTTTGGTGGTCCTTTACATAACCCCTTAATTTCTTTTGTAATTTACGGTATGAGACCGTGAGTGACAGGATATCTGATTTGTACTGCTGTTTAAATAGCTTTGTCGTAGTATCTGTGGAGACTTACAGCAGGTGCTAGGGGAATTTCCCCTTTGTGAACTGTTTAAAGCTTAGATCCAGATAATACAGTCATTGGCTGGGAAGCTTTTTCTCCTCTACTTTTGTGATTTGAATGGTTGTTTCCTAAATATATTGAGGACCTGCTGGTTACCCTGGAATGTAGGTCTAGGATAGCCATTTCCAGTTTGTTCCTAGGAATATCTGAAATCTCACTGTCTTACTGTATAGTTTTGATTTGTTGAAATTTCTTTAGCCTAAGTCCTTGGTTAACTGAAGAACTAAAATCTTTCAGTCCTTTTGAGTTGTACTGTGTCCATTAGGCCTTTCAGACTGGTTCAAAGCAGTCAACATTTAATTTGGATCATATCTCCTTTTAAAGCTGTTTGCCTTGTGTGGCAAGCCATTTCTTATCATGTGGGTCATACTGATAATTAGAGATTGGGGTCTCATTGTGCTAGGTATGCGTTGACACCATGAGTTCCAGCCAGCAGGCTCTGAAATCTGCCCTTAGCCTTTGGAGAACAGAAAGCAGTGATTTTTTAGGGATGCTTAGGCTGGCTTCTGGGCTTGCAAACCCTTGCCTGGTTAAGTGTTCTCTGAGCAATCAAGACTGTCCTATAAACTGTTAAAAAATCTGAAGGTCAGGTGGATTAGAAGACCTCTCCTGGCAAACATTAGCGTTTCTTCTTTGAAATGCTCACTCTGAGATTTTTAGGAAATTTTAATTGTTCTGTGAAGCTAGACCTTAATTCTGTTTCAGACGGAATTTGTGTTAATTCCCTCCTGAAGGATTAGACATCTGTGTTGATTGAGCAGGCTTGACCAGTAGCAAGTGAAATCAATGCAGTTTTGACTCTTCTCTCCATTTTATTAGCCTTAGAGAAGCTTTCATAATTGGATTAGGTTTAAATTTAACGGCCTGTTATTGTGCTCACGTGGATCTTGTCTATGGGGCAGTATAATTAAATGTCCAATTCCTCTTTGTGATGTAGAAAAGGCATTGAAACTTTATAGTAGAGTGGAATAAGATGAAGCAAGAGATGCTAATTGAACTCTTGCACGTACATAAAGAATGTACAGGTGATGCTATTGTTATTTTTGTACCTAGAGAGAGCCGGTTTGAAACCTTTGTGGTCAGTGCTCTTTTTTTGTGTGTAACCAGGCTAATGTGAACAGATTGTACAGGCAGATTTGGAAGGCAGGTGTTCACATCACAAAACCACTGCTGTAATTGCCATGGTGTGCTGTGCCATTCTCAAGCAAAAAGGTCAAAAGTAAATGGACGCAAACTAATTTTTACCTGTATTAGTGGTTCTTTGAGGTCATCTTCTGGCATGCTTATGGTTTAGTATGGGGAAAGTTGCTCACTGATGACAGATAATCTATTTTACCTTTCTCATAGAAACAAACCTATGCTTTCTCAATATCTAGCATCAAATTTTCAGTCGCCCCAGTTTGCTTTCCAGTTTTGAATGTTTGAAACCTCTTGGTTACAGGTCTAGGAACCACCTTTTCACAACTGCACTTCCTTGCTGTAGCATTTTGCTTTTTCATACATTCGATATCTTTATGATCTCTCTCTCTTCAGACTTAAAATTATGGTATGTATTGGCTAAATGCACATTTTTCCCTACTAGTCCGCAGGAAGTAAGAATCTAGTTCTCGGCTTGCCCATTAATACCTCAATTCAAGAGATACGCTTGGCTTCACTTCTCAGACCTGGATATCGCAAGGTCTTTCTCCCAAGTGAAAATATATCTCCTGAAGGGGGATTTGTGGGTAGAGAGGAGGTAAGCTATTTCTTGTACAGCTCTGACTGCTTGTTCAGATGGCCATCACCTGCACATAGGCATACACAGACTTATATTTCAGATGCAAAATACATGAAACTTCTGACTTAAGAACACATTCCTGAGTCACTTAAGCTTGTTCTTTATTTAGTATATAATTTGTTTTGGAGTTAGAAGTGTGTCTTCCCGTTACCCGCTCGGATGATGATGTTCTAAAACAGCTGCATTTGGGGTTTTGCTTTACTTTATGAAGCTTCAAAAAGAAATGTACTGATGATAAGTGATTTTCAACATGCACAAGGGGAAGGGGAGTGGGCTATTTCAAGAGATTAAAGAAATTCTCTTCCTTTTTTCCCTTTATCACAGATGCCCGAGATGTAGAGCAATTGAGTAAGAATAACATTACGCACATTCTTTCAATCCACGACAGTGCCCGCCCTATGCTGGAGGTAAGAGGTGTGGGGGACTCCATGGTAAATCCTTACTTTGCAGTTGACTGTTATAGTCATCTTGGGGTTAATTTCTTGTTCTGTACAATTGGTGTTTTGAGACCAGTTTTCTTGTGGAAATGTTTGACAGCTGTAGTTTTGGGATCCAGTCACAGATTTCGTTGTTGCTGCTATTGTAACAAAAGAAATCTAGCTGACAAAGGAAAGGACAATTACAGTGTCAATCAATATAACACAATAATCATAGAATCATAGAATCATTGAGGTTGGAAAAGACCTCTAAGATCATCGAGTCCAACCGTCAACCCAACACCACCATGCCCACTAAACCATGTCCCTAAGCGCCTCATCTACACGTCTTTTAAATACCTCCAGGGATGGGGACTCCACCTGTGTTATTAATTTAATAGTAAAGGTAAGTTTCCTTCTGTGTGGAGTTCAAGCATCACATAAACAACAACATTCCTTCTCCCCCTTCCCCATTACCAACCCTTCTTTGTACTTGGGCCCCTTTCTTGAATCTTTATAGCAGATGGTTGTATAAGAGGTTTCCAGTCCTTTTCTGTGTAAAATAGCCTTATTTAGGCTTGGGGTGTGGGACAAACCAGTGCTCCCTCATACAATACATCTAATATAGCAGAGGGTCTGTAGGTCTCCAGCACTTTAACATGAAAGTATTATTCCCCATTTTACCGAAGGGAAGCTGATCTGAAGAGCTGAAATGACTTGACTTGCTGTGATATCTTGAGCAGCGAAAGAGCTGGCATCAGGCTGCAGGTCTCCTGTGCTGGGCTGTTGTGCTTTCTTCTTTATGCCAGCTTACCTTGGAAGGAGGGGAGTTTGGCTGGGTTTTGCTACACCTTAAAATCTTGCTATTTGATTTATGTTAGGAACTGTTGTCCCCTTAAATTTGTTTGTTCCTTCCCTGCATTCCACTTTTCATGAAATACGGCAGAATAGTGGGTAGGGCAGTTGCTGGTGTTGCCCTTCAGATGCTGGTGGGAATCTCTGCTTTTCATTCTCTTCAGGTAAAATGTCTCTAGTGAATTTAGTCCTTAAACTACAGAATTTCCACCTCTCCCAGGCAAGTCAATAGGTAAGCTGAACAAAAGGTCTCCCTAGTATGTCACGATTAAAACCAAAATCAAGTTAATGGTGAATTCAGGATTGACCTTGAACTGAGAAGTGTGCTGAAGCAGAGCTCTAGCTGTTGACTTTATTGTACTGTCCATTTGACTTCTGTTGTGCCTGATGCTTGTTAAGTGTGAAACATACTGAATTTCAAGCCTGCTCTTAGTTGAAGAGAGAAACAGTTGTACTGAGTAAGGGGGATGTAATGTTTCCTCTAGGGTGCTGTTCTCTAAAATGAATAGAAGCTTGCTTTGTTTTATTACCATGATTAGAAAAGTAGGAAGGCTAATTATGGCACAGATCAGCTGCAGCCTCAGGCCAGTGTTTCTTGTGGTGGTGGTAGTTTTGGCAGCCCACACGCCGCCACCTCGCTTGTGGTGGTGCATCTGTGTGTGGGGCTGCATGGTAAATAGATCTGGGAGCTTTTGTGGGTTAAATATAACCAAGTCACCATTTCTTCCTCTAGCTACCCCCACAAAAGACATGAAGGATTATATTTACCCAGATCTGCTCCCAGTCTGGTTAGCAGTAGTGTCTCAGAAGTTACAGTGGCATGGGAACAAGTAGTGGCTGGTTGAGGATGGACTTGCTTTATTCACCCCTGCATCTAAAAGAAATGTTTCTCCAACTGTGCCTTCTATTTTCTCAGCATGCAATATACTCCTTTATGTGCTGGTGATCTGGAAAACAACTGTTAAAACTTTTCTCCAGTTCCTAAAGTAGTGGAAGGATTGCAAGTTCCATTTGTTTGGGAGCTGAGCTGATTATTAATTACTTTATCATTCATGGTCTTACTGCGTTGCTTGTTTGCAAATGCTTCTGCTTAGGAACAAGGGCCTAGAAAACATCTGTTAGGTTGTGTTACTTCCTTTGTTATTTACATCTTTGCCAGGTTGTAGGTAGGTTTGTTTACAGCTTGTGTATCCACACTGTGCTTGGGCTCGTTCTCAAGTCCACTGAAGTCAAATGGGAGTGCTTTCCCTGCGTGTCTCCCTCTTCCCCTTTCCCCCCAGATCTCACTCTTGGGAAAGTGAGGGCTTATATTTGTGTTCAGAAATCCATCTGATGTCATTCAGACCTTTAAACATGGAATTGCAGTGGTATGAGAATCTTTTTTTTTTCCCTAAAGTTCCCTGTTTTGTGTGTATTTATGTGAATGTTGATCATCTGTAAAAAGCTGCCTTTTCTTGGACTGCAGTAGTTGCATTTGCCTTTGCTAACAATATTTTATATCAAGTATTTCCTAATCAACCTATAGGAAATGCTACAAATATTTCATTAAACAAAGCTTTCTGTGCGAGCCATGGAAGGTGTTTTTAGATATTGAAAACTCAATAGTGTTGTAGTAACATGTTGTCAAAGAGAATTTGGCCTTTTTTTGGCTGTCTGTGGAACAAACAAATATGGATGCATACCATAGCTCTCAAAGAGGTGACAAATTGCCCACATCTTGCTTGTCAGGTTTTGGAGTTTCAGTAATTACTGTTTTGATGCAATAATATTTCTGATACAGTACTTAAAGCTGATAGTGGTGGCTAGAGAATGAAAATGACCAACTTGGCTTCATTGTCCATACTCAAGAAATAAAAGCAAATGTCACGGTATATGGTGAACACCAACTTGTTACAGATTGTAAAATTATTTTCTACTTTAATAACTTACATCATTGCCCCTCTCTGTGATGTTACAGACCATTTTTACTTGATTGTGATTAAAATATTCACAGTACCTTTTAAAAAGTGTGCTTTTCTCTGTGCTTTATATACTGCAGTATTTGGATATATGTTGCTTTAGTTCTTCATAGCTTACCAACTTACTAGAAAATGAATGAAGAGTTTCACAAAAATATATTTGTTATATTGGTTTAGGTTTCATAGTGTGTGCCTGTTGAGGTAAATTAAAACAAAGAAGAATGTTTTCTTACTGAAATTTGGTCTTGAACATTATCTCAATGTTCATTTACAAACCCTCATGGATGTCTGATTTATGGGTGGCTCACAATCAAAGTTTGGCCTTAGGAAGTTATTGCATACTTTCATGCTGGAATAACTGGAAAAAGTAGGTTTAAAAATCAGTTGGATTCTAAGACTTTTTATACCTTTAGACATTGGCAGCCTGCATTAAGTACAAGACATAGAACTGTTTTGTAAGACTTCAAGTGATTTAGACTGGAAGGAATTTGCCAAAATCTGGCCTGAACTATATTGCAGTATTGCTCCTTAGTTCTTTTTGTATAAACTGTTTCAAGGAAATTTGTCCTCTAATAAAACCAAACCTAAAATTAATTTATATTTAGAGAGCATCCTAAGGCTATTATTCCAATGAAGTACACCATTGTTACACAGGATCTTAACCACTTAGGTAAGCATTAAAGGACTGCATGCCGCGTGGAACAAGGTTTGTTATTTCAGATGCACAGAAGTCAGCCCCTGAGTAAGAGCAGTGTCCAAGAGCATCATGTGTGTTCCTGCAGAGGCACAAAGGCAATTGCCCTGGTGAATCGAGTTGGCTCCTCCAGAGCACTTTGGACGGCTGCCCATGGAACACTGACAGATGTTTTATAAATCTACGCAAAAGCCATATACAGAGGAGAATAATTAGGTTTCTTGCCACCTGCTTTCTGATTTATTTCTCAGCTAGTTCAGGTTTTAAAACCTCTGTTCAGAATGTGAGAGACACTGAAAGGTGGATGAGGGAAACGGCTATCTCAGAGTGTGCTTTACATAACAGTGTATCTGGCAGTGACTTTGTTGGATCTCTTGGTAGTACTCCCTTTTTAAAGCTAGGACAAACAGCTGTTGGGGTTGGAGGCCAAAAGGTCTGACTGTTGTGATATCCATATATCCTAACCAAGCTGGTGCGGTCAGTCAGAGCCCATGGAGAATGTGGAAGCACTTTTAACTAATCCTGAGCAATTCTTCCCCCTGTTGCTTCAAAGGATGCCAGCTAGGTGTTACTCTGCTGCATTAGATCTGGAGTCTAACAAATTTTGTTCCAATTGACCTAAGTGAAGGAGGTAAAGGCAAATCTTGTTAATCTTGCCTATGAGAATCTGGCTGCAGATCCATTGAAGCTAAGAGTGTTTCTCTGTGGATTTACCAGGTGTTTGACCCTGTTCTGGGGGATGTTACATGGAGGTGAATGTGGGCCCAAACCAAATAGGATGTTGATGTGGATTGTGCAGCTGCTTAAAAACAGCTGCATCCCATTCTGGAATGTGCGTGCTGTGGTGGACAGTTATGTCCAAGCAGCTGAACTTGCAGCATCCTTAATTCTCACTCTTACCCTTCCCCCCCGCCCCCCAACCACACACATACACACACGCTTAAATACTGGCAAAAGCAAGAATGCTTCCTCCGGTGCATTTGGCAGCGATTGCTGGGTGTAATGCAGGAAGGAGTACAGCCTGAGTCCTGGGGGAGGAAGGGGTGCTAGGACGTCTTATGGTCAGACAGTCATTCAAGCCCTGTCCCAGAGAGGTATTATCCACAGAGAGAGGCAGGGGTGGTCTGATGACAGTCTGTGGGTCCCCATGCAGAGAACCCACTGTAGAGAACAGCGTGATATGCGTGGCTGACAAACGATGTCACACAGATTCGGACTGGAAGTAAGTGTCCTGGTTTCGGCAGGGATAGAGTTAATTTCCTTTCTAGTAGCTGGTACAGTGTTTTGGATTTAGGATGAGAACAAAGTTGACAAGGCACAGATGTTTTAGTTGTTGCTAGGTAGTGCTTACACTAGCCAAGGACTTTTCAGCTTCCCATGCTCTACTGACTGAGAAGGCTGGAGGTGCACAAGAAGCTGGGAGGGGGCACAGCCAAACTGGCCAAAGGGACATTCCATACCATGTGACGTCATGCTCAGTACATAAACTGGGGAAAGCTGGCCGGGGGGGCCGCTGCTCGGGGACTGGCTGGGCATCGGTCAGCAGGTGGTGAGCAATTGTACTGCGCATCACTTGTTTTGTGTATTATTATTATTATTATTATTATTATTATCATCATCATTTTATTTCAATTATTAAACTGTTTTTATCTCAACCCACGAGTTTTTCTAACTTGTGCTCTTCCAATTCTCTCCCCCGTCCCACCGGGTGGGGGGGAGTGAGCGAGCGGCTGCATGGTGCTTAGTTGCCGACTGAAATTAAACCACGACAGTAAGCAAGGCTTTAACCGTGAGGGTAAGTAATTGCTGAAATATATTGCCAGAGGCAACAGTGGATTTTCATGCGTGCTCCATTTTTGTGTGGAAGTTGATTCAAGTAAGGCTGGGTTACAGAGGTCTCTGAGCTTTGCACTTTACAGTCAGAGCATTTCACAGTCCTTGGTCTGTCTGAGACGCTTTGAGGTGCCAGTTGTGGTGACTGTTATGTGCATTGTAGACACCTGTCCATCAATCGGGAAATGGACTGAAACTACCAGCTTCTTTCACACGGTCCACCACACATTTGTCAGTTACTAGTAATTTTGCTGTTGCTCTTGACCTGCGCCAGAGGTTTGGTCTAGTAAATGTATGAGTCCTGTTACCAGTCACCTGTGGTTGTGGAGTCCTTTGGCATTAATTTATTTATAGCATTATCATTGTCAGACTGACTACTGCTGCATCGCAGGAAGCTCTGTATGCTGCACTCATCTTGGAGACATCGTAACGATCACAGTAATGTAGATCTTAAATCCACAAGAGTTTACCTGGGCATTCCTGTACTGTCCTCTGCCACAAAAGCATTGTTCACTCTGTTCATGACAAATTGCATTAAGAGTAGGCTTTTGCATGTGTGCTGCTTCTATATGAATGTCAGTTTTCTTTCTTTGTTTTCTGTTGCTACAGAATATTTGTTTTGTTTTTATTTTTAGTGTGTTGTTTTTATTCAGATTAGGAAAGAGTATATCAGTATATGTGATAGTTTCAATTAAAGTCATTTGGATGAAGTGTAAGTAAATGAAATCCCAACAAAACATGCACAATTTTTGTGTTGGGGGGTATTGTCATCTCTCTCTGCTCAGTTCCAAAGCTGTCATAAGTTTTTGGCATCTTCATTTCATGTGAATAGCTGATCTGTGTCCCTGTGATACTCGTGTACTAGATGGTTCTGTTTCAAGTCTTACCACTTCTAGGATTTCTTCTCCAAGCAAAAAGAGTGATCTTAAAGCACTGTATGGCATTTTTTGAATGTTGCAATAATGTCTTCTGGTTGCTGAGAAAATACTCTGTGACGCCTATGAAACATTCGCTCTTCTTTTTCTCTAACTTTCTTAAAATATTAGCTTTATAGGTTATGGGTTTTCCCCCTTATTCTGCATAGTTAACCAGAGCACCCACAGAGGACAGTTATTTACTCTTTTCTCTTTGTATTCTGATGCCATTAACAATATCATCTTAATCTGGTACATGCTATCTCCAGAGCAGTGGTTTTCCTCCCCTTTTTCGTGAATTGATGGCTACCGAAATAAGCGCTGATATGGTAGGTGGGTGGAGGGGTGGGGAAGATAGAGAAGAGCTAATTGCTGACTGAACTAAGCATCTTTCTTGTCCAGTCTGTTAGCTTGTGCAGCCAGCACAACTTAAATGAACTGTATCTTTGAAAATAAAAAACTTCACAGGCCAGGTCATCTTATAAAGAATTTTAGATTTTTTTTTTTCCTTGCAAACTTCAAAATTTTAATCAGAGTAGAAATAGGGTTTCAAATACTGAGATTCTAAGAAGCTGAACTGAAAGGGAAGAGCGCAGCAGAAAAATCTGTGCTGATCTTTTAGAACAATCTTTCATACTCCCTGAGTAAACAGTCAAATGCATTAATAGAATACAGGCAACAAAAAGATGCTGTAACTGGAACAGAACCAGTAAGTGTGAGGAATAGAAGTTGTAGAAAAATAAGGATGCTACGGAGAAGCTGTATAACTTCTCTGCACCAGTTTTATCTCTGCTGAATGCTGTGATATACCTGTTTTATAAGTGTTAAGGATGAGAAAGTTGCAGCTGGGGAAATCACAAGAGAAAGTGCTGGATCAAGTTTATGAATTTAAAAATGTGTATGACTGGCTGGTAAATCCAGACCTTTGGAGGAAAGTGAAGAGCTAAATGACTGAATACCTATCAAAAACTGAGAAATGTTTCTAAGATCAAATGGTCATAGCCTGCAGACCTAGTATAGATAATGTATTCATATCAGCTTGCATTAAGATCTGGAATCTCATTTCATATTTTTTAAGCCTGGCTGGATGTTGTAAATCTTAATGCAGTTTTAGCTGGGCATGATAGTCTTGCATGTTTACAGATGATCTTTAGGCTATACATGTGCAGTTTTTTAGAAGAGGAAAGCAAACTAAGCTATAGAGGAACTGAACTGGCAGCTCTGGCACAGTCAAGTAATCTGCTTAGCATAGTTTGTGGATAGTATTTTTGTAGCTATTTTGGGTTTTGCCATAGAAACCTATCATATCTGCTGTTAGCACTTAATGTGGTGAGGTTTACTACGGGGGAGCTTTTACTGAAGCTTTGAAGCTTCATCTAATTCTAATCCTTCATCTCCTTCTAATTCTTTCTTTCCATCACCAGTTTGTGGAACCTTCTTTCTTTCTCTCATGGTTGCACATTCTGGACTGACTTCAGTTTTTGTGTGTGTGTATAACAGGGATTACCCTGTGCTTAAACAAAAGAAAAAATTCCTGTGTTGTGTCCCCAGCTCCCCCAGCTGATAACTCTGGAAGTGCTGAAAGCTGCCTTAGTGCTGTCGTCTTTGGTTCTGTAATCCGAAGGAATATCCTCACACAGACACCAGTCCAGAAAACATTTGTCTGGACTCTAAAGCGTATCACTGCTCAACACGAAATAACTAAATAGGGAAATACTGGGAAACCAATCAGCCCTGCTTTTTTTTTTTTTAAGAAAAAAGCATATGCTAATTCTGGACAGATGCTGCTCAGCAAGTGAGAACCGCCAGTCTATTAAAACTGTGTTACGATGTTGGATAACATACAGAAGTCTTGAGCTGTAGGAGACTATTCATATATGAAAATTGCATCTTGATGACATGATGAGAGAAGTCCCTGCTGGGTATGGCTGGGCAACATGTTCTCTGCACAAGCTCTGCTGTCTTTGGTATCCAGCCCAAAGACTTATGGGAACTATTAAAGAAGAAGATGGCAAGACAGCCTTCAAAATCAGAGCTGCTAATATCTTATCGCAAGGTCATTGCTGTTGTATAAAGATCAGCTCTGCAAATTAATAATTTAGTCAAGTCAGACTGTTGCATTTCCATCTATAGCACTAAGCTCTTCTCACCAGTGCTGGAAGCTGTCAATTTGCACCCTTTGTGCTACCATCAAGGGGAAGTGTACAAGCGCTTCTTCTAATAAAAAACTTAACTTTCTTCTATGTTGTTTCACTGCCTTTTCATGGTAAGGGTTTCCCCTCATGAGATGTTTCAGAAGACCATGCTGAGCAAAATAGCTACCATTTTTCTTTCAGGTGTAGCGGCACCAGAAGATTCTCTCTAGTTTGAAGTAATGCCCTGTCTGGCTTTGGCTCTGCTTGTGAAGTTGGGAGCTTTGACTAATTTTTAAAAAATGACTTTGATAGCCCACTAAGCTGCCTCCAAGAGACTTCCACAAAGCGGCTTTTAAAGTGTGTCAGGCCGGGCATTCATCATGAGGTACCCTTGGCAAAGGCTACTGGGGTGATGCGTGAAATTAGTTCACTGTTTGAATTGCTCAGCACACGCTAGCTGTGTCAGGGGAAGCACGTCCCTGTAGTGGCAGATGGCAGGGAGGAGAGAATGAGGACCGTTTGAAGCTTTCAATGGCGAACTGTTTGCATGAGAGATGTTTAGACCAGTAAACACCTGGTGTTTCTCATTGCTTGGATACAGCATTGACCAGAAAAGAGCAAATGCCCTGACCCGCTCTGTGCAGAGGACATGATGTGGAGAGTGTGTTAATCTATGCTTATAACGTGAGCATATTCCAGAGATGTAGCAATCACATTCCAGCATTCCCTGAAAGAAAGAGGCAGGTGGGATATATTGTTTTATTGTAGTACTCAGAGATCCCCTTGAGGGCTCAGGGACAAGGTGTGATAGGTAGTGCTCAGATGTTAGATATGCCCTGACACGCCTTGGGGGCTTGAATATATCATCTAGTCAAGGCAAACTAACAAGGTCCTTCCTCTCAGCTGAAGTATGTAGTCCTGTAAATATTCTTGGTGTGTCCTAGAGGAGATAAACCACAATTTAGTATAAACTCATTAGTGTGTTCTCCCACTCTGCATTCCTTCAGATGAGCCAGGTTAGAATTGGAATTCAGGGTTAGAATTAGAAATATGTGCAGCGTTTTGTGCAAGTAAAGTAAAATCCTTAAACTCTTCAGCATTTCCCTCTTACAATTTTAGAAAGAGTGATAGAGAGGAGAGATGGGGAAGGAGGGCTTTAACAGGACACTTTATATTTGTGATTGGCACATTCCAGCCTTAATGATACGGACTTTTCAAAAGTGTCAGCGGGACTACTTCCTAAGAAAACCATGAGCAAACATTGCAAAAACTCCCATGACTTGTAAAAACTATTGTATTATTCAAGATAACGCAAACCAAATGTACAAATTCTATTGCAGGAGCATCGTGCTTTCTGTAGTTCATATTCTTCATGTAATTTCAATTTCATTTATAGTATTTTTCAAACCCAAACCTGAGTGTGTTGTTCACTAAAGCCAATTAGTGTTGTTTTTTGCTGAAACAAAAATGTATTTTCTATGACTCATTAATAAAATCAGCACCAATGGTGATTGCTACAGAAAGTAACTGAACGGACAAACAAACGGTTGAACGGTTTTCAGTTTAGCAGGTTCAGTTTGGTGCATTACTGGACAAAACTCTTGATAAACTCTTGTTGGTTTGGCTCGAGGAAGCTTTGTGCCGGCTGTTTCCCACTTTAGCTTTTTTGCTGAAATGCCCCTAAACAAAAATAAGTCCTCCTGCCCTCATCTGTTGATGTGACGACTCAAATTAACACATGGTTTTTGACTAACCTGAAAGAACTTGCCAGGTGCTGGAGGTTTTCTATTTGCATCTGGGTTCACAAATTTAAGTTTAGGGGTTTAGGTTTAAAAAAAAATTTCTTGGAAGTCGTTGATGGTATCTTTACATAAATTTAAATAGAGAGACTTAATGCCAAAAATATAATCCTGCTCTTTTTAAACTTTTTTTTTTACAATCCCCGCCCCCTGCCCTTGGAGAACAGAAATTTTGTAATTTGAGGTTCTTTCCCCCTCTTCTCGCCTTTTAACATCTGAAGTTCTAGATTCAGGTTTCCAGTGCTAACTAGAACCTCAGAAACGTTGTATATACAGCAGTGGTGGGGACAATGTTCTGAAGAACATCTGTAAAAAAACACTACTTGGAAAACCCACTAAACATGAAATAATGAGTAACATTTTTAGTCTGTCCTTATTCTCGTGCATACTGTTTTGCTAGAGCACTCAATTTTATGTAAAAATCGCTGGACAGTTTTCTTTCACAGATAAACTGTATGTTAGTATGATTTAGGGTGTAATCAAACTGAGCATCATTCTTAATGACTTCAGAACATCTTTGATCATTACAAAGGGGGAAACATTCATGTAGGTGCTGCATTTGTCTCACAGTACTGTTCTTTGCACCTTATCCTGTTTGGAGTTGAAATTATTCTTGGTATTGTGCAATTAAATTTGTGTGTGCTCTTTAGAGATCCTATTCTCAGTCACTGACCCATTATCTGACATGTAGCACTTATAGATGTGTCATTTTGCTACTGCAAAACTCTACATGTTCTACTAAAAAACCCGAAATGCCAGTTTTTACAAGTTTAGTTACAATGAAGCTACAAGTTTTTAAAGTAGATTATAGGTAAGTAGAATAGAAACAGTGTTCCTTAAGAAACTGGACTGCTAAGTTTCCTGAGCACTTCATGAAATACTGGATTTAATAACAAAGATTTAATTATCTTTTTAAAAAAGATAATGATATTAGGAGGGTGTTGTTCTATATAGTCTTACTGACTTTTCCAAATGTGAGATAACTCTTCAGTTTCTGATCTTAGTAGATCGACCTCTAAAATAATTAAAAATGAAATTGGCTGCAATTCCATGAATACCTTATTAACTGTAGTGTAAAACCTCTGCATATATATGTGTGCGCCTAACCTTTTTGTTTTTAATACCTTGATATTCACTGCAGCAGAACTTAGTTCTAGAATCTGTGATGAAATTGTGCATGTGTTGTCGTTGTTTCTCAAATAACAGTGAATTTTAGAAATTTTACTTAACTCTCGCTTGTTTCAACTTTGACAATCTTGAAATCAGAATACTTGCCCTAGTTTTGTTAGCTCTCACTGTATCGGTTTAACTGTAGCATTTAGTTTCAGGGCCTAAGAGAGACAGAAATCTAGTTTTGGTGGTTACTCTGCTGAAACAGAAAACAGAAAAGTAAATTATATTTTATTTTACTGATTTTTTTGAGGTAATCTTAACAGGTTAAATACACCAAAAGAAATGGGAGTGCTGCTTTTATTTGATGGGGGCATCGGTTAGGATCATAGTGTGATAATAAGGAAAAAGTTTAGAGAAGTGTGAAGGGTGGGGGTGTTTGGTGCTAAAGGTGATGGATGGAGAAAGGAAAGTGAGCAATGATTTAAAAGTAACAAGTGGATAGTAGTAGTGAATCGAGAGGAGCAGAAGAAAGCTGTGTTCAGCATCTCATTGACCTAGGAGCTTGGGTTTAACACATTCCATATGTATGGAATGTTTTATTACCTGAGAACATACATAACTTCTCTTTAATTAAAAAGGTTGGATTGATTTTTTTTTTTAAATGGGTAATCTGGGAAAAAGCTTGTTTGCAGAGATAAGACACGACTGACAGCTGTCAGATGAAGAAATGTTTGAATAACAATATATTAGCAGCAGTATTCAATAAATAAAGTGGATGTATTACTTCATGTATGATTTAAAGTAATATTTCTCTTTTCATCAGTTTTTATAATTGCAAGCTTTTCTCTTTGCTTTGAACAAATACCATGTTTTGGGATGAGTTAGCTATTCTGTGGCACCTAATTTAGTGTGTGTAGGTGAAGTGGTATAATACCTGTTTTGAGTTGTTCTGTCCTCCCTCCACTGAATAATTTTTAGAGAATTGTCATTCCTAGGGAACAAAACAGAGTTAATTTTAAAATAAATTAATAAATAAAATAAAGACTTCCATATGGTTGACATAAAATTTGTATTTTGTCTTCCCATCTTTATTAATATGCAATTGTGGTTCAACTTTGGGTATTGCATTTGCAATCAGATTCAAGTTTGTTTAATGAAACTGTAGACTAGGTACTGATTTGGAGCGTGTTGAAATCTTCACTAGGAGCTGGTCTGCTTGACTCTTCAACAATCTTTGGTTTAGTTTACTCTGTTTTAGTTGCTGTTTCAATGGTTGTTGCCTTCTTACATCTTGTGCTTTGCAGTTTCAGAATGGCAAACAAACTGCTAGGTAATAAAATAGTGATGTGTCTATCTTTCTTGCATGCTAGTACCCCATCTAAAATGTTGTAGGTATTTACTTGTTTGGTTGGCATAAACTGTTCTGCTTTGAAAGGTCCCTTTGGGACAGTTCTTAGATGTTATCTGCAGGGTATATGCACAGGAAGGACAGCAGTGTCTTGGGACATAAATATACAAATAATATTATGATCCTGGATAGTTTTTTTTTTTTTAAAAGTCACAGACAGCAAGGTTCAGTAATTAAGTGTCTTCCTATTGCCAATGTGTTTAAAAAAGAAAGGGTATCCAGTGTATGTGAAGAAAAGCTAATTCCAGCAATCAACATATGAGTATCTACACAGAAAATCTCTTGAAGTCTCATTTATGAATACCTGCCCCATACAATCTTGTGTCGTTGTTGTATTTCAGGTATCCAGTTACAATGAATTATATTTGATCCTATTATTATCATTGTTATTTCCACCAATAGAAGCAAAACTTGGTGGTAGGGTGGGATCCTCAGGAGTTACCAACTCTGGCCAAACTGTGTTTTGGGTCAAAGTCACTGAGAGTTTCACTGTTGATTTTTGTAAGAGTCAGGTTAGGTCACTGCACAGTACTTTTGAAATCCCACCTCTAACTATTTCTGAGTTGAGTGTGTGATTATTTCCTCACAGGGAGGAGTCCATCACCACAGCCTTCCAAAAACACCATACAAGTGACATGCGTCGGTCAAAATACCAAATTCTAGTAACTTTAACCATCTGCTGTCTGAGAAGCTGTATTAATGAGGCTAATAGGCTGATGCTAAGCATTTACAAGCACAGTAGTGAAAAGAGTGCCGTGGGCTTCACTGCAAGTTATAAGTGCTGAAGACCTCCAGGATCAGGCTCTGGATGAGCCATTCAGTACTATGTGTGGTCTCTCATAGGCTAGTTTCATGCTTGCTTGCGGTACTGGGAACTAGCCAGCCATGACAAAAAAAGAACATTGTGGGTCTTAAACTTGTGCTAGTGCTACTTCTGCTTTTAAAGTGAACATGATCTGAAAGCCCCTCTGCACTCGGCTTGTGAAAAGCACTCGGCATGTCCCATAGCTTCTGAAATCTGTGGTACAACTTGCGTCAATGCAAGCTGAAGGAGCAAACCTTCCGGCATATAGTGTGCTCTGGAGTTAAAGCACCTTCAGTTTCCTTCCTGTTTTTTCCCTTGGTGGTGCAGTTAGTGGCATGGAGTTGTCTAGAGGTATGGGGGAAAGAATAGCATGTAAATTTACTTTCAGGTCACAGGCCCTCATTCTACTGGAGTGACTCACTTGAAGTGATACTAGTGTCCGAGATAAACCTCTCGGATGTGTCATACAAGATGCTTATTATCGTAATTGATCTGTCACAATATAATTATCATCCTTGGCTCAGCAGCCTATCAATATATGTATTACTGCTGTATCGTCTGTCTAAATGAATGTATCTGTACAAGCTGTTGTGGATCAGCTTATGGCTGTGGAGCCATCCTGGTTTCCCACAGCAGGTATCCCTTCTCCTGACACAAGGCAGGAGGGACTGTTACTTGTTGATACCGTCGTCTCTGGCAGCAAGCTGCTTTGGTTTGCATGCTGACTTCATTCTCATTCTCTCTCCCCTCAGCTGCATTTTGCCATGCAGCTCTCACGTAAAATGCCACGTGCTGTCATTGGCTTAGTGTTGTCCTGATGGTGCCTTCTCCCTCGTCAGGCGCTGCCACGTCCCCATCTCCACACTTAGCACTGTCTGCAGAGCCTTCCCCGCTCTGACTCTGCTTCCTCACACCAGAAGGCCGCAGACAGTAGCATCTCCACTCCAGTTGTGGCACACTGGGGATGGCCTGTCAGAGTGAGGAAGTCTGGTAAAGCATGGTGGGGACAGGGCAGGCTCTCAAATCTGTGTGGCTGTGAAGACGACACTGGCTGATGAGGTTCTGGTAGGTTGAGGAAATGGCTGGTGCCATGTGTAAGTAAGTGGTGGTGAAGAGGTGGGGGTGAGGTATCACCGCATTCTTTATGACATAGTAGTGAAGTTCATGCACCTTGCAGAGGATTAGCATGATGGTGTATCATGGTGCCAGGGGTCAGGACCTCTTATAAAAGGGATTGCTCTTTGGCGTAAGATGGCAAGTAAAGTAACAAAGTGCACGTAGGGGAAATTAAGGAGGGGTTTCTGAGCCAGCAAAGCAAAGGCGGTGTTGGAGAAGATACTGCCTCAGGTAGCCACCACAGCTGAGCAATGGAATTTTCACCCCCCACCCCAGCTGGCAAATGAGATGCCTGGTAGATGCATGTTGTGTTCCATCTTGTTAGCAAAGGATCTCTTATAGATAAATGTGTGACTTTCCATGTGTGTTGTTTAACATGCAGGATTATTACAGGGGTTTGCATTGTTACAGAAAGATAAATTAAGGTGCATTTTATGGTGGACCTTTTGCTGTGAATCCTGATCTTTACAAGTACATCTCAAAAATTCATAACTCCGCCTCTGAGACAATTCGAAAGACTTCCAGTGAATGATTTAGTTTTCGTCTGAGCTGCAACCTATATTCTTGGAAGTCCTATTTGAGAAGTTAGCTAAATATGCTTTCAGAAGTGTTCTTTTTCTTAACAGTCATAGGAGCAAAACAAGCTTTGAAAATAAAATGGCAGTTAAAATGAGCATTGACAATGCAAGGCAGTAGTGTATGATTATAGTGTTGTTTTAAATATACCCAGTAACATTTTTAATGCATCAGAAATGGTTATCTAACTTCCCTAATTGATCTTGTAACTTATTACGATAGCTGACTAAGAAAGTGAGGCTAACTTTGTGGAAGAAAAGTATGAGTTTTACGGTTGTCCTTCTTGAAGTTTCCAAAAAATAAAACCCAAAATGCATACCACAAACATGTTTCTTCTCTGAAATGCATTTTGTTTGGTTTATCAACTAGGTAAAGAAAAATGATTGCATAAGATCAAAAGAAATTGCTTATCACAATTTTAGGTTGTAGCATCTGTTCGGAGAAAGGGAAGGGCAGGAGAAGATGCAACTTAGTTTTTCTAGAAATGTAAGAAGAATGAGATTTTGAAAAAGAGGTTTACACCTTTTTAGTAAAGATGCTTCTATTTTAAAAAGCTCGCTGTTGGGCCTTGGGATAAGCATGACTAAGCGATGTGCTCGTGTCTTAGCAACAAAGCAGATGGAAAAACAGTGGTTTAAAATCTGGCTGCATAGAGATGATCTCTGCTTGTCTGAATAATGGTGTGCCTTTCTCAAAGTTAATAAAACTGCACCAGTCTAGAGCAGGACTTGCATAGTGGTAGATAAATGTATTTAACTTGGATATCTTCTTCTCATTCCTTTTTGCTTCTTTACACAGGGAGTGAAGTATCTGTGCATTCCTGCTGCTGACTCACCCTCGCAGAACTTGTAAGTTTTCTTTAAAAATAAATCACAAAACCCCAGAAATCCCTCAGTACTGTGATGCCTGTTTTACAAGCAGCTGAAAGATCCAATTCTGATCTCTCACAACTGTTACACAGATGTGTTTTTTAATCCGTTAAGAAAACACAGTAACACTTTATTCCAGCCACTTTGATTCAGACCCTGCTTTTTGTGTGTAAGGGTTTGTAGGAGGGTCAGTATGTAAACACTCTTCTTCATTTGTGGCCTTAAACTTCAGAAGCTCCTTAGTGAGTCTGCTCCTAATTTAGTCCCAGTTTATTCTAGCCATTGTTTTTGTAAATCTTTTTGCTTGGCTGTTCTTTTTTGTTGGCGCTATCTCCAGCCATTAACAAGAAGAAAATATTTGAAAGAAGTATGAAGTCTGGTGCTTCAAGGGTTGAAATAAATTCCTCACAGTGGGCCTTCAAGGTAAAGTCCCAGCGTGCAAACTACCCCTGCAACTATCTGCTCTGGACTTCTTGAACCTGCCTTAGAAGGCCCCACTGCTTTTAGTAGTAGGCTGGCACGGTGGGAAGTTTCTGCCCTGCGGTGACTCTTGCCTTGAGGATACATGTACTGAAACTAGGGTGTCCCAGCCTTGCTCTTTCTCGTCTCCGCTAACGTTCATGAAACGCTAATTGACTTGCCCTTGCTTTTAACGTTTTGAACCATTGAGCAGCAAGTCTTGAGTCCAAAGAGAAATCAAAACAGGTTTTGTAAGAGAACTTGGATGGTGACCAACTCTTTCTTCTAGAGCTCACTGTTTATGTTGGGGAGAGGTGAGGGGGGTTTCAGCCACATCCTGCTACCAAGTTTTGTAGAGAAACAAGTAGTTGAAAGAGGCCTGGTAGGTACGGAAGGAAGTGCAGCACTGCTTTTCTCTCACATCACAGCAATATTCCAGCTCATGCTTTCGGGGGATATTTTTAGAGTATGTGTTTCTTGTACCCTAGAAAGATTCCAGCGAGGCATTTAATGTGTGGTGATTTGCCTTTTCATTCTGCATTTCTGTTGTGATTTTAGGGGAAGGGGGGAAGAAGAAAACACACCACACAAACAACACACACGCCCCCACCCCACAACAAAAAACACCCCAAAACCCTACATTTCAAGACAGGTCTGTAATGAGAAGGCAGATGGCTAACTGCCTTTGTCATGGACAACTTTTGCAGCCTTAATACTTAAAATAAAATTAAAAATTAAAAAATCCTTTTGGGAAGGAAAAAATACGAGATTAGAGGGAAACATTCACATGTCATTTTAATTGCTTGTTGGTATTCTGAGATCTGTAGCATTTCTGAAAACGTTTTGCAAATCTGCTTCCTTTGTTAATAGAGATCTGGGAATGGAAACAAAGGATGGCATTTGTGATGAACGTTAATCAGTGTACGGTATCACTGTTAAATATCAAGGAGTTATATTGAAAAACCACCTCCAGCGCTTGAGCTGTCTGGCGCAGTACCAAAGCTCTTAAAGCTTCAGTAAGAAGATACGATATTTGCATGAGTATTGTTTCTGTTATGCTGCAGACATCTAAAATACTTGCTTTGGTATCAGGTGGTTGCAAGCAAACGTCATTACTTCTAATACTGATACATTTTATCACTTAAAATAAAACTTGATGAGTAACCGACTTTTCTTTTTTGCTTTATACAGTCCAGATCTTCAAGTAAAATCAAATCATGATGCTCGCAAATAGCAATGTTGCTTGCTTTGCACATACAATCTTCTGAAAGCAAGAGGAAGCTGTCTTTGTTCAGTCTGTGAGGATTTGACACAGTCTTATCTAGGAGCAGTTAACCGTACTGCCTGTGCCCTCTGCAGAGGGAGGGATAGCTGGGGAACAGGAAAGGGAATCGGTCTCTGCAGTATCTTTGTGTATCTACCCTCTTCTTTCAAAAGAGGGATCCTGGTGGTATCAGGAAAAAAAAAAAGCAGCATCCTGTATTGCAGGTCCTTGTGTTTTCTTAGCAATGGTTGAAAGGCACAACTGACCAGATACGCACTGCTGTCTTGTCTGTCTCTCCCAACAGCAAGTTTTTCAGAAGCTTTGCTGCTACTTTGCAACTGCTTGGCAGGTTGATAAGGTCCGACTGAAAGCCTTTACACACTGAATTTTGGGACTGTGAGCTCTTAATTCACTTCAGCTCAGTTTTTGCGAGGGAAACTTCTGGTTTCTTATGTGTGTAATGCACATTTACTCCTAGTAAGCTTGTTTAGTGGAGCTCCTTTCCTCAGAGGAATGAATTGCTAGGGAAATACAGCAGGGATTCCCCTGTTAACATGTGGGTGTTCACCAAAGTGGCTCAAAAGCTTGCTTCTACTCCCATGTTCTGCCCCTACCAAGCATAAGAATCAAACAGTTGCTTTTGAGACTCAGGTGCTTCCTAGGCATTAAATGAGTGTTTTCCCTGGACTGTGAGAATTTTACCTTGGGCCATTGACTTCTCCAGAAATGTCATCTCCTATAGAACCTGTTGCTAAAAAGTTAATTCTATAGAATTCAAATCTTCCCTTCCTGTCCTGTTCCAGCTAATTGTCTTAGGCTACGTGTTCCTAAGGAACTAACCTCCAACAGTCAGGCTGTCAGTGGTGATAATACAGAAGCCAGATAACCTATTGAGAAAAAAAATTTAGGTGGATCTTTGTTGCATTTCCATTGCCAAAGGAAAGAAACATCAAGATGCTTCTTCCCGTCTGATTTGGATGCTTTTCTTTAACCTCTATAATATTTGTAGAATTCTGACTAGCAACGAATGAATATGTAGATCTGGTATCATAACTCTGCCCTCAGCCTAGTTTTGGATTATCCAGCTTGCTACTGTGTAAGTTTAGATAACTTTTACAACATGCTGGTAGGGGCACTGGACTGGTTCTTCTTCCTGTGGTGTTTTCCCACTGTGAAAATGATGCAGTTCAGGACCCAGCTTTAAGCTGGGAGATGTAAAACCCAGATATCATGTAATAAATTGTCTCAAAGTAACTGTTCAGTCCAACAAATAGGCTGCAAATCAACATATTTGTCAAGTGCTTTCCTGTTACAGGCGATAATCAACTGGTTTGTGGTTAATGTAAGACTTGCCATTCTTCTTTGTGTCTGGCACTTGCCACACAGCTAACTGGTCCTCAATCTTAGTTTTCACGTAAATATGGTTTGTACCATAACTTTGAAAATGAGTTTACGCAGCTGTGTCTGCTGGAGCCAGCAGAGACCCTGATGTCGTAGGATTGTGGAGGAGTACATTTCTCCTTTTCTCTGACACAAGGTGAGGAGGGGCCACGGTTCTACAGAGCAGCACTAATTCTAAGCTTGGCTATTTCTCTTCTCCTTTTAATGAATGCCTGTAAACCCTTACACTTGACAGTGTTTCAGCAGACCGAGTGTCAGCAATAAGGAAGGGCAAATAAAACTGAGTGAATGGAGTTCACTGCTAGCTATATTTAGTACCTTGCAAAGGTGTTATGCTCATTCGCAGATACTTTTCAAACCAAAGCACTGAAGTGTTTAACCAAAACTTGTGCTAGACCATTGAAGTGAATTCACTGGTGCTTGGAGCTGCGCTGTTGGCCAGATTTTCTAGAGAGAAAGAGAAAAAGATGGGTGTATGAGAAGATTGGGACATTGTCAATCCAGCCCTAACCAAGTTTCTTCTGACTGAATCCGATCAATCTCGGATAAGTACTCCTGCACTGTGCAATAGCGATGCCTCTTGCGCACACAGCCCAACATCTCATTTGTCCTCTGAGTTCATTTATGTGAAGCTGCTCGTGCCCCCCAGACAGACCTGAGTGCCATGATTTTTTAGAACTCAGCCAGTAAAAATGTTTTGGAGTGGCAGTCTGAGTAGAAATGCATTTGTGAGGCTTCGTCCCTCTTCTTCACTTATCCCACATACTTGATTGGTTTCTTGAGAAACAAAATCCTGACTTCACATGCCGTCCTAAAGCTTGTGATTGCATCATGCCTTGAGGTTTTCCAAATAAGTCACTCAAGTCTTCTCCAGCTGTGTTTTCCGTGTTGTATCCAGTGATGCAAGAACTGCCTTGGAGAGGGAGTCCTGGGCTTTGGGATCCCTTTTTTTGGATATTTCAGCTTAGGCATCATTGCCTTTGCAAGTTCCACAGGCACTGTCACTCTGTTGCATCACTGTTGTCCTCCTCCAGGTCTTGCATGTTTAGAGTATCAGCAGCTGCACTGTTGGGCAGGAAGGGAACCTTCCTTTTATGTGGGTATTCCTGATTTTTGTGTGGCTGCTGGTGCTGGGCTGAGGTTTTCTTCTTCTACACTTGTGGTATAATATTCACCCTGAGAGGGGAAACATCTTGAATACAGGACGTTGTGTTTCATGGGTGTTGAGCGCAGTGTGCTTTCAGGTTCGTCTTTGCCAATAAGCCCGGTACTGACTGCCTCTTAAGAAGCTCTTTCCTCTGTGTTGCACACATTGCTACTGCTTGCGAGCTTAAATTGCAAGAGCACTCAAAGGCCACAGTGAACTCCAGCTCTATTGAACTAAGAGGTGCTGCTTGCACCTGCGATAAATTGCAGGCAGTCCCAAAGGCTTTGCAGTCTGAAAGACAGAGGCAGGGTGAGCAACTTGGGACTGGGATGCAAAGAGGCGATGCTGCAAATTTACTGAGATGGTGACAGCTGCCCAGTTACTTTCCGTCAGACTTGCCCCACTTAAAATGAAGAGGCATGTGAGATAATGAGAGTACAAACCTTAAGGTTTGTAAACTGAGTCTTCATCTTCTCCGCATTTTCTCCTCCACTGCTTTAAAAAAGGTAGGCTGTAGGCAGGGGTTGACTGACACCCTGAATACGGGCAGGCAGAAGGGGTACTGCAGTCTGAGGGGAGGAGACTGGAAGGACCTGAAGAAGTCAGGGCTTGAATTGAGAATTTTTTCATAGTAGGGACAAAAGGGTGAGATTTCATGTTGCAAAGAAGAAAGTCGTAACATCTAAATGTGTCCTAGTACATGGTTTGAAGGAGGAAGTGAAGTCAAAGTTCAGCGTAAGTTTGGGTAGCAGGTAGTGGATGCCTCTTTGTGAGAGACAATATACCTTGAGAACTGCTCATGTAGTCGTGCTGAGTTTCGTCTGACATCTGAGCATACGCAAGGACATGCAAGGTCAAGTTACTGGTTTAAAAAGGAATAAAACTCAAACTGAAATACAGACTTGACAGTCATCGGAATAAAGTGTTTGTTAATGTTTATCACACTGTAGTGCCTGAGATACCAGTTTCTTCTTCAGGTAGAGTGGAGAATAACTATGCCAGTGAGTTTTGCGTTTCATTGGCAGACAGTAACTTTTACCTTGTCAGACCTGTATTCAGTTCTAAATTCTAGAAACAGCGTTAAGTGAGCTTTCGGATATGTTTCTCTCTTTCTAAGTAGTGATTTTACTAAATAGACCACTTTCTTTATTCTCCTTCTGCTTCTGTTTTCAGGGCAAGGCATTTTAGAGAGAGCATCAAATTTATCCACGAGTGCCGGCTTACAGGTGAAGGCTGCCTAGTTCATTGGTATGTATACCACGTGCTAAAAAAAAGTCTTAAGGGTTTCTCTACCTTGATTTGGATGTTCATCATTTTAATGATAAGTTAGTTTTCATCTCCATTTTATAGCAAAATCCTCTTGGACTGAAATGCCCCCTTTATTTGAAGAGCCCCAGAAGATCTGCAAATGCTATTAAAGCCTCATGCTAGGACTTTTGAGTCACTGGGGTGGGCAGCTGCCTGGAGATAAAAGGAGCCCAAGAAATTCTTCTTGACCTTCTCTTCTTATCATACCTTTCTGTAGGATTGATTTGACTGGAGATGCGTTAACTAGAGGCGTATTATTTATTTCCCATTATTTTAATCACTGTATTTCTAAATGCGATTTCCATAATTCTAATAATATTATTAGTTTCTATAACAGCTATTTTGGTGACTTCAGAGTTGTTAAAAAAAAATTTCCTCTGAACAGAAATTGATTTTTTTTTTCCTCTTTTTTTCTTTAAACTGTTGAAGCATTCAAATGTTGCATTTGTTAATAGCAAGTCTCTGACTGGAGAGATGCTCCTGGGACTGTAGAGAATAGAAAAGGAAATCCCACCCTGGGTTTTTTCTTGCTCTCTGCTATTGGTTGTAGTCTTTGTGCTGTATGTCCAAGTGACATATCTGAGTCTATATCTGGAATCAGAGTCATCTTGTGATTTGAACACTGGACTTGTACGCAGGCCCTGAGCATAAATCCTGAATTTGCTACTGACTCATGATAGGGCTGTGCACGAGTCATTTGGTCAGTCTCCATGTATGTAAAACAGGGATATTTAGCCTGAATTCTGGTAGAATTTTAAAAACCATATATTTAAATCTGTGAAGCATTTCAAAAGCATAAAATGTTCTCAAAATGCCAAGTGAAAGAATCTGGTACAAATGTAACTCAAACACATTCTTTATACTCAAAATAGTAATAGTTGGGAGTTTTTGTCCAGCACTGTCAAACCAGTAATAGTGAATGATTCTTATTTTATCCCAGCGTTTCATGTGGGGAAACTGGAGTCCTGAAAGTTGAAGTTGCACAGTGCATGGATAGCAGAAAAGGGAAAAGAACTCAAGCAATCAGACATACGTACTTTAACAGTTCAGTTAAAGTTCATTTCAGCCCTGTCATGGTTTAAACTCAGTCGGCAACTGAGCACCACACAGCCACTTGCTCACTCCTCCCGCCCCCCCCCCCCCCCCCCCCCCCGGGGGATGTGGGAGAGAATTGGAAGAGTAGAAGTGATAAAACTCGTGAGTTGAGATAAAAACAGTTTAATAATTGCAATAATAATAATAATATACAAAACAAGTGATGCACAATGCAATTGCTCACCACCTGCCAACCGATGCCCAGCCAGTCCCCGAGCAGCGGCCCCCCCGGCCAGCTTTCCTCAGTTTATGTACTGAGCATGATGTCACAGGGTATGGAATGTCCCTTTGGCCAGTTTGGGTCAGCTGTCCTGGCTGTGCCCCCTCCCAGCTTCTTGTGCACCTGCAGCCTTCTCAGTCGGTAGAGCATGGGAAGCCGAAAAGTCCTTGACTAGTGTAAGCACTGCTTAGCAACAACTAAAACATTGGTGTGTTATCAACATTGTTCTCATACTAAATCCAAAACACAGCACTGTACCAGCTACTAGGAAGGAAATTAACTCTATCCCTGCCGAAACCAGGACAGGTTTTTCCCCATGAAATTGCAGCCTTTATTCATGGTGGAGAGGGAACGGTCTTATTTCACTGCTCTGATCTATATAAGCAGAAGAAAGCAGGTGACTTATTTCTAGCTTATTAAAAAACAAATCTAACTTAGAACATGTGCACTGTCCCCTGCTTGTGTGAAGACTTAATACTTATTTCTTCCTTTCCAGGCTCATATGAATTACCACTCAGAACCTACTTTATCGATCTTGTCATAGATTTGTTCTGATCGGTTTGAAAAAGCAGCACCAAAACCCTTTAACTCAAATATTGTAATATTTCTTCCTCATGGCAAGCAACACAGCAGTCTGCTGTGATGTTGGGAAGCGATGCTTTTAACTGTGATAGATGAAGCACAGCACTGCTTCAATTTATTGCTCCTCCTTGTTTTCATGCAGCCTTGCAGGTGTCTCCAGGAGTGTAACATTGGTGGTTGCCTACATCATGACCATCACAGACTTTGGTTGGGAGGATGCACTGTCTGTTGTCCGCGCAGCGAGATCCTGTGCCAATCCTAACATGGGCTTCCAGAGGCAGCTACAGGACTTTGAAAAACATGATGTTGATCAGGTAAATGAACTACAAACGAGAGCTGCGAAACACAACCCCAAGTCGGATCACGGGCTACTTCTCATTATTTTGTGGCCTGGGTGGTTTATCTGACTCTTCTTGTTTTTGCTTTGAGGGAGTGGCTTCTTGGCCAAGCCTGCTCCACTGGGGAGGTACGGATAGAACTGAAGGTATCAGGGAGTGCTGGATGGGAGAAGAGATGAAGCACAACATCTAAACACCTCCTGCCCAGCTGTGCTCTCAATCCAGTGATTGCTTCATGTGTGCTAATACACAATACAAGACTGACACCTTTAGAGGGCTAAAAACTAAAGACTGAGTTGCCCAGAATGCAGCAGAAAGACCAACCTATAAGTACCAGTTGCATAAAAATAGTGGGTTTCCCCCCAGCACATTCATTTGGAATAGTAAGCAGGAAAGAAATCATAATCAGAAATCTTTGCTATCCAGGAGTTAAACTAGGTTCTCATTATGACTTACGCGTTGTGTTCCCCCTACCGTCTGTGGCTGAGACTTAATAAATTTTCTGATGTGTAGAACATTCTCAAATCCGACCCTTTTTTTCTTCTTAGCCTTTGAAGGCTTTGTAGAACTAGGAGAATTGAGGGAACAGTGAGACTGCAAAGTGGTTTTCATAAAACAAAAATTAGTTTCTTACCCCTAAAAAGAACCGTCCCACGCAAAAGACCTGCTCCCCGTGGGTGATAGGTGACTTCCACTTATGTTAACAACCTGCTCTGGCTATCCCCTCCGTTTTCCATTGCTCAGCATGTTGCTGTTCTCTGGGCTTTTGTGCCTGTTGTGCTTATTAAAAATCAACAACAACAGAGGCAAACCAAAGTCGGAAAACAAAATACATGAGGCAAAGGATGTTGGTGGTTTTTTTTTTTTAATTCCATCCCTGTCATTCTGCTGCAGAAAGCTCAGAGTTTAGAAATTACCATTTGTTTTGCATGATGCAGTTTGCAACTGTAAATATTTGCGTTTTTTTTAATATTTAACTGAATGTTTCCTGGATCGTTTGGAACTGGTGTAAATGGCAGAGTAACCGATTTTGAAGAGACAAAAGTCAGAGGGGGACTTTCCAGACTTGTCTCCTTCCTCCCTTACAGTCATTTCTACTCTAATTGGTCTGGGCTAACAGCAATGACAATTAAGGCTATATGCAAATAGCCTGATAAAGACAGTAACGTCTCTCTTTTTTCATCCACCATGGACGGCACATTCTGCCTTTTTTCACTGAGGGGGAGGCAGTAGGTTGCAAAAAGAAATATCCACCTGTAGTCACTGGCTGGGCTGTAGTTTCCTACTGTCTCTTAACAGCAACCACATCCTTAGCAGGTGTCTGTTTACACACCTGATTTCAGTGGAATAATGCCATCTGCCAAGGGCGTGAACTTTTTTCTGATTTCAGCAGCATGGGTGTTTTGCTGTGCCACTGTAGGGTGGTATCCTGTGGGGTTTCTGGAATGGGGCCCTTTGGATCTTGGTCTTACAGGAAGGGGTTTAGTCACTAAGGTCACAACACGGTTTGCACCAATTCCAAACTTCCACGTGGTGGTCTGAAGCTTCAGATTTGACTCAGGATCTTATGATCTTTTAGGAATGGGAGGGAGTAACTATGTGGAGGTCTTGTCTTCCAATGTCCTAGTAAATGATCTTTATGGATAAAGCTGTCCATGAGCCCCAAACAGAACAAAGCTGTGAAAGTTAAGGCTTGAAAAATGAATATTATCCCCACTGGGACAGAACAGTTGGGGTCTGTGTCTACTTGCTGCTTCTGCAGAGAAGAGCAACAAGATTTTCAGGAAGGACTAAGTGGGCTCAAATTCTTCAACTGGCAAAGAAGTGACAGAGAAGGATGTGATAAAGGTCTATAAAGTTAAGTGGAATGGAGAAAGTGAACAGGTGTGATTTTCACTCTTCCCTGTAATGTGAGATGGAGCTATCAATTGGGAGGTCCCAATCAAGGAAAAGGAGGGTTTTTTATACAATATGTACTTACGGAGCTTGTTGGCATCCAGATATCTTGTGGTAAAAATTTGTGGATTCAAAAAGCGATCTCAGGGCAGAAAAACTCATTTGTTGCTATCAAACACAAAGGTACTGCCTCAGCGTCCAAAAGTACCTGAGCTGAAAATTGCTGGAAGCTGAGGAAATGAGCAGGGAAAAGGTCCCAGCATTATTGCCCTGCCATTGCCTGATTCTTTCCTTGGCATTTGCATCTGGCTAATCTCATACCAGGATACAGAGCTGGACTGACCTTCAGCTGGACCTGGTCCATCTGTTACCACGTACCATATTCAGTCATTCATGTCAGTAACGTATAGGGTCCTATTCTATAGTTTTTAAAGCTCCTGGACTAGAAGATACCTTTCCTGATATCTACAGTACATTTTTTACTACTGGTATTTGTGGGCTCAGGATAAAAAAACCATGAGTGGTTCACTTTCTGATCTTCAACCTTCTTGCAGCCTGTTGTGACTTGGGCAAGTTGGCTGATCATACTAGCTTCCACGCTAATTCATCTTATCGTTTGTATATGTAACAGGAGGAGGGTGCTTTTAAGTCCAGGATGTCCTTGCCCAGTGGGCGTTCCTTACTCCGTATTACTCCAGCCAGCCAAGCTGTTGTGCAAGTGTGTCATTTTAGGGGATGTAAGGGACCTCAGTGATTTCAAATGTGTTCTGTGCCTGTGTATTCTGTGCTGCTATCGAAGGACAGGCAATATTTGGAGTGCTTTTCTTTAAACTGCTTGCGTTCTTAAAGGCTCTTGAAATTCTGTAGGGCAGGAAGGACTATTACTTCTGCATTACTCTCATGTTATTGTTTCATCGTGTTGTATCTGTATGTTCAATTTCTGCAGTTCAGGCAGTGGCTGAAAGAAGAGTATGGGGAAAACTCTTCTCAGGATCTGCAAGAAGCCAAAAATCTTCTGAGCAAATATAAAGAGCAGGCAGAATTGCAGCAGAATACTGGGGGAAGACAGTGGAATAACAACTTCTCATCTGTGCCATCTCTCTCATACAGCAACTACACAACAGAGACCTAATCGTAGGAGGTTGACTTTTTTCTTTCTACCTTTGAAAAACATCTTGCCGTAATTTCCATCCCATCTTCAAGACTCTCAGCGGTAATCATGCAAGCAGTTGATTTGTAGAAAGCTTCTTGATGAAAATACTACATTATGTGTGTGTGTATGAGTGTGTTTGACACAGTTTTATAATTTGGGCAGGAACAAGCTCTCTGTATGCCCAGATCCAGCTACTGTGGCTGAGCCAGTTTGTCAGCCAGCCACAGCTATTATCCCCTTGTGCCCACGTTGCCTGGCATTTGCTGTGAGGTTAGCTCAATTCCTTTCATTGTAGGCTAGCAAAGGGCTCTGAGAGATGAAGTCTGGTGATTCAAGCTGTGGCAGTTTGACATCTCTGCACTACTAATGTGGCAAAGATGTTCTTGCACCTGAAGAAGGGAAGTCTGTGTCTCTGCTGCTCCTGTTCACAGTCCATTGGCAAGTAATACCGTGGAGGTGGGCTTGAACTTGAATGCTAGGCTGCAAACTGGAGCAGGTGAGATGTGGGTACATGTACCTTTCTACCAACAGTAGCATCTAGGAGAGAAGTGGGACAGACAGCTCTGAGTAATAACATCTTCAACTGCCACAGTTGTACTTGCTTCAGTGCACGTGAGACAGAGCTGTCGGTAGAACTGCCGCAGACCAAGAGCACCGAGACTGTTACCACAGCTCAGCTGATGTGCAGTGATTTAAGCCGTGGTCCCTTGATTGTGCATCTGGTCTCCCAGCGTAAGTTTCTCTGGAGAGTAGTTTATCAGGTCTCCAGTGCTGCTGCACTTCATTCCCTGTGGAACGTGTGCCTCTTCAACACACGCCCCTGCGCACATGATTATGTGTCTCCAAAGAGTGGGCTCGGTGTGAGTGCGAGCACCTGTTTCTTTGCTTGTGCTGTGGTTTGCTCTTTGACTTCAGCTACCTCAAAAATGCTGTTCTTGTCATTGTGGTTGTAAATGCAACCTTGAAAATTGCCTTGTGTAATCTTAATCTGACACTGAGTGAAGTAAGTGGGGGTGTGTGTGTGCGAGAGTGTGCGCGTGCATGTATATTTCACAAATGTCTGTATTTGCAAAGTTTATTGTTTTCTTTTAAAATTGCCCATATTTCTCACTGGTTTAAAAATTGAGTTGTTTGAATTCAACTTTCTGCCATTTTAAAACCACTATATATTTTGCTGTGATCAGATTCTTAGGAACGCATTTGTAAAATATATTTTAAACTAGGTTAAAAGTAGGGGCCATACTCTGCTCTTTGTAACATTGTGTGTTTCTGGAATGGAGCCATTGCCTGACTCAAGTGTATTCCAAGAGTGTAACTTCAAATATGTCGCCAGGGATGCTGGGCAGCGTATTGATTTCTGATGGTGTAATGGGGGGTGGCACTGATGTCAAGATCATGATTTCTTGTCTTTGACTCAGAGGATGGAAGGCCTATTTTTCTTGAAGATTCCAGAAAATAAAAAATACCTCCCAAACAGCCAGGATAGAACAACAAAACCAAACCCCTCATTTGTTTAAATGTGGTGTGTATCATGCCAAAAGCTGAGCACTGAGCGAGAAGCAGTCAGCATACTAAATAGACTGTTGTCTCTTTCAATTTCTTCGGTTCTCTGACCTCCCATCCCTTCACAAGATTCCTCTTCATGTGATTTCCTGCTTGCCTTGGGTGGCAGTGAATTCTTTGGATGGGAGCAAGGCTTTTGGGGTCAAGTAAGCTCTGGCTGTTAAATATCTGTTGTTAAGTATCTTCAAAAAATACATGTTACGGCTTGTGAAATATGGATCTTGCATATCAATAATTGCCAAAAAGGAAAAAAGGGAATGGGGTGGAACTGGCCTGACCGTTTCATCCGAGTCCAAGCCTGCATCAGGGTTCTCAGTGCACTAAGTGCTTTAAGTGTACTGAACACAGTGAGAGCAGGATAACCGTGTCTGTGTTGCAGTAAGGGATGCTGTTGGATTTGGGAAAGGTGCTGGAATTCAAGCTTGTCGCTAAATGAACCACCACCTATTTGGTATATCCAGCAACTGCTCTGTGTTTGCCTGGTAAGAGAAGTATTTAGCTCTTCTCGAAGACGTTGATCTGCAAATAATTGGCTGTTTAGGAATTCCAGCACAGCAGTGCCCACGTTGGCAGTCCCCTCTGTGCTGTGAGGGCAGATGTGGTAACTGGAAAACGCTTTCCTCGGTAACAGGGTCTGACACGCGTTCAGGATGCTAGTCCACTTGTTCAACCCTCTACTCACAATAGGACATGTAGGGCAACTTCAGCCTGTCCCCAAAGGGCAGCTTTGTCAGAAGCATTCTGCCTATGCTCTTGCCAGGTATCCAGTCAGTCCATCCTGTAGCTGACTGCCAACGCTATGTATCCCATTACACTTTTGGCACTCTCGTCCTTGCGGTAGTAACCCTGTGAGTGCTGGTAAGTTGGCAGTTCTTTTTTCTGTTCTGACAAATACAAGGCAGAATGGGAGACATCTGTTAATGTTCGTGTGTCCGAGATTATTCTGTACTGGATTTTTTTTTAGTAGCTTGGCTATCCCCAAAGAGTCAGTCCCGCAAATAGAATTTTTTTAGAACTGAATTTGGCTTTAGGGCCATATAGCCGCATCAGTGTGCATTATGCTGCAGCTTGAAAGCAGATACAGGGTAAAGCAGGAAGATGGAGGGAGTGCCATATTGTCAGCAAGTGGAACTGCTTCTCTCTTTTTAAAAGACAGAAGAGGTATTTTCTGTAGTCTCTTGCTTCTACATCTTGTTTAGCGGTCTGTATGTACTGCACACTGCATTTAAGAGTGGTAAAAGAGCAACAGCAGTCTGAGAAAACTTGAATCTGGTTTGTCCACGTAGAGAGCAGAACGATAGTTTACTCCTTTATTACCACAAGGTGCAGAAGAGAGTAGCAACAGTTCTCACCTTTGGCCTTTTAGAAAGGGAGAGGAGCTAACACAGACTGAGAACGTGACATGATTTGTCTTCCAACCAGCCTTTCAGTGGCAGTTAGTAGGACTTTCCAGCTATCTGGAACGTGACTAGACCCCAGTCCACCTCTTAGTAGTTGGCCTTTATAGTGTAGACGATGCATTCAGTTATTTTGTTTCTGTACTTCAAAACACTGTCCTCATTTTGATGTTCACTGGAAAATGTATAAAGTTTATAACACCTTATTGGATATCCAGATTTGAAATGTATAATCGATTTTTTGGGGGCTAAACTTGATATCCATGTCTGATTATAAGCAAATGTTTAGTGTTATACAATGTAGGTAATGGGTAAAAGCATTAGTATTTATTACCCTGATTTTTAACCTGGAAAGAGTTGCTTCCTTACGTTTTGTGGTTGAGTGGGAAGATATGGCAAATCATATCTCTGTTTTTTAAAAAAGACAGTAATAACGTTGGTTGCTATAATGGCCACTGCCTATAAAGAAGTCAGTGAAAAATTATAGTAATTACTTCAGCTAGTTTAAAAACTCTAAACCTGGTAAGCTTCTTGATTCTGTCTTCCTCTTCCTGGGCATCTTAGCAAAGCCTTGATTGCTTTTTCCAAATGTTTGTATTTAATATGTTCTACAATTTTTTTATAAATAAAAGTAAATGTTAACACCTGATCTGCTTGTGTATTTCTCTAAATAAATAATAGTCTCTGGAAGGTTTCTACTCACTGTTTGTATCCCTGCAGGTACAGTAAGAGTACAAGACGAACTCATTTTGATATTTAGATTACTTTTTTTCTCCTGCACAGAGACTTCTTGAGACTTCCCCTCTCTTCACCAAGTTCTTCCAGGTGAGTTCAAGAATCTGCAGCACAAGCATCTCTTGATAGTAGTCCCACAAGAGGCTGTTGCATGTTGCTCTCTTACTTATCGTTGCTGGCCCATCGTTGCGATAGGGTATGTGGTGAATCCAAATTTTTTATTCTTTTGAAATACCTTCTTTTCCATAGGACACTGGTTTAGGGCTTAATTAGCTGTAAAATTTAGCTGGCTTACAGACTGCCAAGACTCAAGGCTCTCAGTAGTGGTTTGTCAGAGGAAGTTGATGTAAGTGGCAGATGATGATTCTCGGGGAAAAAAAAAAATTTAAAACTTACAGTGTAAGGGGGGAAAAAAGCCCCATTTAAATTCCCACAGATAACGCACTGAATTTCTGGTTTGACACCACCTCTGCTAAGAGGGTAATTCTGGCATTCGAACAACAACAACAAAAAAAAAACCAAAACAAAAAAACCCAAAAAACCAAACCCACCAACCTGAAAGTATAATCAGTCATGCCTAAGTAGCCAGATCTCATGGCCACTTTAGTCGTTGCTGAAGGCTGAACTATGTTCTTGGAGTGGGACTCCTTCATCATGAAGGCAGTTAGATGCTCAGGCACAGTGGGGTTTGGGTCTTTTCTTTTTGCCCTCTCCTCCCTCTCCCAGCACTTGTTAGCTTATAGTCTGCTGGGAGTGTGTGAATGTTTCCTAAGGGATCCCAGGGATTCAACTAAATAATATCCTGCACTAGAATAAAGTTAATGTGTCTGTAGATAGCTTTGTATGTGCTAGATGTGCCTTGTTCATAATATATTTCAGTTCATCTTCAGTGTAAGTGGGATGGCTGTGACTTTATTAAGTGTGTTTCAGTTCTTTTCCTCTTTCCATGAAAAGACTTTAAATTCAATGCAGCCTGCTATGTGAAGCTTGAATTAGTGTAATTACCTCCTTTCTCCTATCTGTTATCCATAGCAATGTCTTAGATACATGTGCTGTAGCATTGATGAGACAGAAAACATGTTTAAAATATAATCCCTTGTGAATTAGGAAAATCTCTTAAGTTTTAGAGGAGGCTTCCCCCTACCCCCAAAGGAAAACAGCAAGTTTCCAAATGAAAAATGCACTGCTGCTTTGTCTCCCTTTTGACCACTTAGCACCTCTCAAGGGCAATTTTTATCCAAATCACATGTAAAAATTGTGCTGCAACCATGGTGCCATACTACTGTTCCCAACTATCTTGTTTCATGCAATGTTATATGTAACTGTCATGAGTTCTAGAAAATGGCAGTTCTGATTTGATTCACGTAGTCCTGTCCCACCCATGCAGTAAACTGAGGGAACTAGAGGGCAAACCCGCATGTCCTTAGATGTGCTCATAACCTGATAAGGAGTTTGGGCTTTGCCAGCGAATTGAGAGTCCTTCCACCTCCTCAAGAAGATTGTACTGGCGGAAGGAAAATGGTGATGGTCTCTAGAAAATATTAGACAGCATGAGGAGGATGATCTTGCGCTGTACAGTGTTTCTGTAGAAACTGCTGGAGACACAAAGCATGCGACAAGAAACAGCTATTTTCACACTTCATTCTTCAGCAGAGCTTTAAATGTGGCTCTCGTTTTCCATGTGCCCCAGCTCCTGTGTCTTCAACTATTCCACTGCTACGTATAGCTGCTGTCCAGTATTACTCTTCTGCCCTCACCCAGGGAACAAATTCTTTTTCATACATGTTTGAATGTGTGCTTTGCTCTAGTGAATTATGCAAACTGCAGTTTACCAAAAGTGAGTAGCTTGTGCGTAGCAAGATGACTTCCTGTAGTTTCCATGTAGTTTCTAGGGTAATTACTGGGAGTCAGCATCTGATGAAGTGTGAGCAGGAGGTGCCTTTTTGCCATTGAACTACTGCATAGCTCAGTCCTTGTAGGAGACTCAATTCTGCTCGTGTGAGCCAAACACATCTGCAGTAAACTGGGAGTAAAATTCATTTGCAAGCAGTCTCAAAAAATGGAATTTTTCAGCCAGACCTGCACCCAGTTTCCATTTTAGTTGAGGCAATTATGAATGTGCAGGTTTGTACCCTTCATTATTCATTGAACTATGACTAGAGAGATCAGAACCAAGACATCCCAGCTACTTTTAAGTTGTTTGCTCGCTTGGTCATCTATTCACACAGGCATTAGCAAAGCACAGCTTTAGATCTGGGCAGATGCATTTACAAATGGGCCCTTTGAAACTCTGAGTTCTGATTCCCCTTCTTCCCTTCTTTCTCTGAAAGCAAGTGAGCTTCTACTTAATTTGTCAGATACAGGGCATGGTTTCTTGAATCTCTTCCCTTCCTCCCCTCCTTTTCCCTTTTTTTTTTTTTTTTTTTTTTTTTTTAAATAACTGGTATTTATCCCAGAGCTCTTGAGTCAGGATAAGTGAGTGCCAATGTGTGGCTTGCAAACAATTTATTTCCTGTAAATGTGTATTAATAAAAAAAGCTTATGTTATAAGGTTGCTGATTTAATTGATTGTGGTAACAAATACAATTCTGCTGTTTGTGCATCTGTCCTGTTACGGTGGTGGTGGTTGGTTGCCAAGCCTGCCATGACTTCTGTGGGTGTTGTCATCTTCTGTGGCAGTCTGGCTCCTGTACAGCACTGGATGTTTTGGAAAAGTAACACTGATCCATGACAGTGTTGAACCTGACACTTGAAAAACTAAAAAGGGATATTTAACTTTTATTTGTATGCCAAAAAGCAATGTCATTGGTGGACCAGCATCCTATGCAGGTTACTGATTACAAACAGCGTTTTGCTTGATTCTCTCTATTCCTTGCTTTTTAAGGCAAGGTGGGACTTTGCTGAAAGCTTGCAAGTAAGGGCAAACTCTGCCCCGTGTTTAGAGAAGGTAGGTGTTGAAGATGTCAGAATTACGGCTGTGTTTATGCATGCTCGCTGCGTATTTTCCCAAGGATTGCATTTTGGAAGTCTTTGCAAGTAAGTCTGCAGCATGTGACTTTCCCAGCAAAACTACTTACGTAATCCCTCAATGTCTCAAAAGAAGAAGAAAAGAAAAGAACCCCCCCACCACCACCAAACAAGCAAACAAACAAACCCCAAACCAAAAACTGAGCGCTAGGCAAGCTTTGGTCAAATCCTCAGATTTTAGACATGAGACTCTTCTGTTCTTAGGTAGCTTATTTACTTGATAATGTCTGGTTTGCAGTGAGGTTCTTATGAGACCTGATAAAGATCTCCGTTCCTCTGGAAGGTAGGGTATGTCACGCAACAGCTTGCGTCCTCTGAGTAAAGCTTCATTTTTGCAGAAGTCTGCAGCCTGGGCCCGTTTACAAGGTGCGGAAGGTGCCTCTGCTGCCCACAAGTGAACTGGTTGGGCTTTTACTGGCTACTGCTACCATTTACCCCGGGGGAAAAAAAGACTTTTCTGTTTGAGAATGCTGAAAACCATTTGCGTTTTGCAAACCTTGGAGGCTGTGCAAGTATGTCTCTATCGTTTCTCAGCTGGGTAAGGCTGTATGACTCTAAAGTTAACCATCAGTACTAAGTTTGCGGGAGGAATGGGAAAAGGTTTGTCACAATACAAAACCCACCAGGGTGTTTTGTAGTAATGTACTAATTCACTGCAAGCGCACTCTGGACTTTGCTGTCGCTGGAAGGGTCTTAAATACTCCCTCTCTTCCTTAACCATATTTTCTTTTCAAGGGACTGAGGTGGGGCTTGTGACATGTTTAGAGTTGTCCTTCATTTCCCCGGGGTGGTCATCTTGCATCAAGTTGATTGCACTGGAGGAAATGTTTGTCTTGTGAGATCTCACATATTTCTCGCTGGGCCTTTCTCCCTTAGAATTATACATCCCTGATATGCACGTGAATTTCCAAAATGGCATAGAAGGGGTTGCAAGAGCACTTGCGATGCAGTAAGACGGGCTAGGAAGTTCAAGAGTCCCTTCTGACGCAAGTGTCTTGTGGTTTTTGGCTTATCAAGAAGGCATATTGAGTCAGACACCTTTGTCCAATCCGTAAAATGCTGGACTGAGAAGCATTTGGGCTGCTGTTCCCGAATCTCCTACAACTTGCTGTGTGACTAGGCAAGTTGCTTCAGTTCTGGTTTGCTTCATTTTCCCAATGAAACAGGGAAGAAGTGTTACGACTTTCCCTGCTACAGCTCTGCGAAGCCCCCGATGCAAAGCACTGCAAACACTGTGAGTGTTGGTTGTGTAGTGTTAAATGAGGTATCAGCTCCCCGAGGGGTGTTAAAATACCTTTGCAACAAGAGAGATTCTGAAGCAGGGCAAGGAGCTGTGGTGGCTTCTTGCTTATTCTCAACACCTCAGTCCCACCTGCATAGGAAGTGCTGGGCTGCACAGGATGGTGCTTGGGTGTTGATGGGAATAGGGAAAAAATCAAGGTCTGATTCCCCAGGTACCGGTTGCTGTATTTCAACGTGAATTATATAAAATGCAGATGTCGTCATTTCTATGTGGAAAAAGACGGAGTGAAGTGGAAGAGGTCCAGGGCAATTCTGGTTGTGACTGCCCTAGACAAAATTCATCCCACACGTGCATCTGTTGAACATAAAATCTCAGGTAAAAATTAAATGGTAGGGATACGTAACATGCCTGTGATGTCAAGAATGATGTGGGGGCAAGTGGAGGAGGAATAGCATACGGAAAAAATTAAAGCATTGGAATACCTAAAGGTAACGTGGTAAGGGCTAGTGATAGATGTGCTGAGATACGTTCCATGCACTCCAGGAAAAAGTCTGCGGGTGAAAAAAATAATGAAAGGGAATCTCTGCTGTTTCCTATACTTTAGATATATGGTCATGACGATAGAAAAAGTGATGTCCCGATTTTCCCCTAGGCTTGTTCTGGAAAGAAAGTGCATATGGAGAATTCATCTAATAAAACCTGTTCTGGCAGATGAGAACTGGAGGAGGAACAAGATTAGCGCCTCCTTGGCCAAGCTGCTGCTACTTTTGGACTCTTTCATGGAAGACATGAATTTGATTCATTTCCAAAGATGGCTTGGAAACTCCAGGCAGCAGAGGAAGGGACTCCCCCTTGACTTAGCTGTTTTTCTCTGAATGCATTGCACTTGTGTGAAATGCAGTCAGCACCGCTTCTCAGGTCATTTCTGAGGGAAGGTTAGTGCGTTCAGACCCTCCGTTCCTCAGTTTGAGTGATTTGGGAGCCTCGGTGCCTTGAAACACATTGAACTTCAAGCAGGGTTGGGGAACTTGCAGCACCTGCTGTGGCCACCTCAGTTAAGAAAGGAAAACTCCCTGTGATTTCGAACGAGAGTAGATCCAAACTGCGTATCGGAGAAGCCTCTGTCTTTCTACCGGTGGCCAAGGTCTCCTAGATCATCTCTCTCTGGTTGCCTCCAGGACTAAGCTGGGTGATGAGGACTGGTTTAGTCCCTCCAGGCCTCCCTCCCTCCCTTCAGGACGGAATGAAGGTGGTTGCTGAACTCCGTGTTGTTCGTTCATTCAACAAAGTCAAACAGTTTTATCCACTTCTAATTTGAAGCATGTATATTGGGGTGGTTAGAAACTAATAGATGATTTACCTAGCTGAAAATAACCCATCTGAGGAATGGGGCTGCGGAAATAGCCGAGGTAAGAGTAGGGAGAGCATGGTTTGGTGAGTGCTCTGAGAGTAATTTGCCAGCTATGATGGGAAATAATAATGGGGAGGAAGAGACAGTAATCAGTGAATCAATCTGCACGGCTCGTTTAAAAATACCTCCTTTTTTGTGGCTTTGGTTACAAGAATGCGTTGTGGGCCACAGAAGAAAGGCATTAAAAGTTGTTTTAAACAAGCCGTATTCTAATTTCACCTTTCATGAAGTCCCGTGAACCTCTGAGCAAGAGAATTTCCACCCATGTGCGTGTTGGGGGGGAGGGAGGGCAAATGGGCAGTGGATATTTTCAGCAAGCGGTTGCAATTAAAGCAAGCAGGAGCTTCTGTAACTGGTGCTAGATTGCGGTTAAGGAGAACATTTGTTTGAGAAGGGACAGGATGAGACATTAGAAACCCCATCTCAATAGAAGCTACCAAAATGGTGCCTGAAGGAAATCTTTGACAATGAAGTTGCATGTAACGGCCATCTTCTCCTGGGTAAATGGTAATAAATATGGTCGTGTCGCCATCACCTAGAGTAAAACCTGCACAGCGAGGAGGATTGCCTGCCTGTGCATCCCAGCTGGCTCTGTGCTTCGACACACGGCATGCCCCGGCTTCCAGAGGGCTCGTGAGCTCGGGCACAGCTGGGTCTGAATGCACAGAGCCAGGCCAGGGCTAAGCTGATGACCCTGCCCAGCTCAGGCTGAGCTGAGCACAGACCCACGGCGCGGTTTACCGGCGAACTGGATAAGCCGTACCCCAGGCAACTGATTGTGCATCGGTAATATTGAATATGTTCTGTTTGGGAGAGGATTAGCCTGAAGACCTGGAGGGGAAGCTTTAAACATCGAGTGCAATCCTAAGATAAGCCTTTAGTGCACATTTTCAGAAGTCAACGATGCTTTGGGCAGTTTTGCTTTTTAGCCACCCTTCAAAGGGGGGTGATCAATATTCTTGGTCTGTCGCATGTTGTTGCAGCTTTAGGAAATAAGAGCTTCCCATTTCAGGGATGACTTTTATTAGGCCCCGCAGATGCTAACTCATTCCTGGAGGGAAGTCATAGCAGCCAGAAAAAGGAAGACCTCTATTATGATATACTTTCCCTTCCACTTGTCAACAATAGTTAGGTGTGGGAAGATTTTATGACGATTACAGTGTACAGAAGGGTAATTTATTTATTTAAACAAGACTACTGATGGTGTATAGCCTAATCTTAAGGTTTCAAAAGAACTTGCAGCAAGGTGGCATGTTTAAAATCCTCCTGGCATCTGATAGCTTGGACAATAAACATGACAGTTGTTTGACCTATGCAGATGTCTGCTGTGATCGTCTTTGAAAGTAACACGTAAAATGTAATGGAAAAGAAAAGCTCTCAGTCATCGTATGACTTTGGGTTGTCATCAAATTTCTCTTTTTCCTACAGTCTTCTAGAGCTTTGCACCAATGATTCTCAGTTTCTGTCACTGTTGGTGTGTTGGACAGTCAGAGTGCACACTTGTTCAGACCCTGAAGGTGAACAGTCATAACAGATAACCTGATCTTAATGGGGTTTGTAGTGGCCTGGCTCAGTGAAGGTAAAAGAAAAGCATAATGATGTTGTTAGAATAAAGCCAAGCAAAGGCTTTGATTTTGGTCTGTTGGTTTCCTGCTGCTTTGTCACAAGGGGAAAGCTCTACAAGCAAATAGCGGCACCTGTGGGAGTTGGAAGGAAAATTTGGAGGAACTTTCAGGAACTGCGTAAGTTTTCTGAGAAAGATACAGTGAGGTAGAGTTAAGTTTTTGTTCTGGATTTTCCTAGAGGGCAGAAAAGATGGCTAATATTGCATGTAAACAGAAAGATGAAAGGAAAAGGACTCTTCTTCAAGAATTACGTTGACGTTGTATCTCAATACACCAAAAAAACCCGATAATGAAAACACGATGACTAACCAAACTGATGGTTTTAGTCCAGAGTGTATAGACAAACTGGCTGCTGGTGAACAGTACTTGGCAGTGCAATGGTTACAGCACCGTTGTAGGACTTCTAGTGAGGAGTGGGAATACGAGGAGAGAGCGTGAATGCACTGGTAGAGAAGATTTAGGACTTGCAGACTTAGACTACGTGAGCCCATGCTGACATCTGATGTTCTCCTGAACAGTGGGAAGCTAGCCCCAGCTTTCCACTCTTTGTACTGATATTTTGTGCTTTAAAGTCCTGTCTTCATGGAGGGGTGAAAGGAAGCCAAAAATGCAGCTGGAAGATGATGTTGCAGGTGGACAACCTCTGCTCCCTTAAGCTCTGAGGAGCTTGATTAAAGTGTGCATTAAGTTGAATAATTTTTCTGGGTTCTGCAGGTATAATGTGGTTCCTTTTTTTGTGCTGTTTAGTAGCACCAACAGTTATTCTCATCCCAAGGCACTGGAGGCACTTGTTGTCGATCCCGTGCACCCTAGCTGCTTCATGCATTCATAAACCGAAGACGGGGGTGACTCTCTGCTTCTTCTGTGCCACTCTGTATCACTTCTCCACGCTGGAGCAACCCTGTTCTGCCTTATGGACCTTCCTTGAATGGTCTCCGTGCTCTGGAAACATGAGTTAATATTTTAAAGTGTAAATTTATAGATTGGGAGCTCCCAAAAAGATCCTTTCAACCTCTGGTGAGCGTCAAAATTATGGGAACTTGGTTCAAGGGGACCTTTGAGGGAAGAGGAAAGAATTGGTCTCAAGCAGAGCTGGAACAGCCCTTGTAATATGGGTTCCCAAATGAGCCTCGGGCAGCAGTAATGATGTTCTTGAGTTCCCTGTCCCAGTCAGACATTTCTTTTCTTTCCTAATGAGGACAGCTTGTACTGCTGCTTCTCTAACAATATGGTATGATTCTCATTTGCCTTACAAAAATTAAGCACCAGTCCTTGGAGCTCTCCTAGTCCTTAGTAGAGAGGAATTTATCTGACTGTCCGATGTGGAAACGCACACCTATCCCAAACATAGGATTACTGGAGTATCTAGACACTGCTCTCTCTAACATATTGAGATACATTACACGTTAAATGGATATTGGTCTAGGTTTCACACTGGAGTTTCGGTGGATAGGGAACAACATCACTGGAACTGTGTCCTGGGACTGCTGTTAGTAATATGGTGCTGCCAGGGCTGTGGAGGCTTGGAAGTAACTATGCCAGTAAAGTCCTCACGCGAGAGATGCCTCAGAAGCCCCGATACGTGTGCCATTTTGTGCGGAGCATTTACCATTACTCACGAAGCACTGTGCCAGCAGGGAATTTTGTCCACATCCCTTTAAATGCTGCTGCCTGCCTGTTTCAAAAAGTCTTTTAAAAAGTCACTGCCTTGCAGCTGGGGAGGGAAACCTCATAATTCACAGCTGCTGGGGCGGTATAGCAGCAGGCAGCCCATTGCATCGGCAGGATGGGGACTGCCTGTCTCTCTGCAACAGCCAGCTGCTGGCCGGGACACTTTGCCCCCGGTGAAGCCAGTGAGGAAACTCCTCCCGAGCTCAGTGACAGCGGGATCTGGCTTTCCGTGCTTTGAGTAGCAGTTTGTTAAGGCCACCAAGTGGCCACTTCTTTCTTCTCCCCCCCGCCCCTTCTCAAGGCAGGCAGCTGCAGCACCAGCGTGGTGGAAAGGCTAACGTAGTACCAAAGAGACGTAACAGGATTTTGCCTCACATAAGGTGAAACTGCATTGCTTCTCTACTTCTCATACTATTGCACTATCACAAATAAATTCACCCATCTGCAAGGACAAAATGTCTGTGAAAGAAAAGGGTTAGAGAAGCTTTAGAACACCTAGCAGGTTTGATAATAAGCTCTTTACAGCAACCGTTGGCAGTGATTTGTATGCTTCTCAAGCAATAAGAGCCGGGGAGCACTGCAAGGAGATTTTGGAGGCCTTTGTAAGTCTGGTAGGTCTGAATATCCAGAGGTGATAATAAGGAGGGATGAACTGTCCCACGGTGGACCTCAGGTGCTGCAGGAAAACCAGGGGCAAGTTACCCATGCCAGCCTCTTGCTCTGACCAGTAGCCCATGGTGCCTTCCCGCTCAGTCACAGCCAGAACTGCATTTGCTACAAACAAGCTCAACAGACAGGATTTTTAACAGGCACTGTATTTGTTGACCCAGTTCACAGCAGAAAGAAAAAAAAAAAAATTATGTAACAAAATGAGCAATGCTAAGTGGGTGAGGGAAATTCTTGGTGTTTTCTAGCACGCAGCACCTTTGGTAGAAGTGTGCATGGCCAAGCTTGCATCATTGACAATGTGAAAAACTTTATTTTGCTTCAAAAGGGAAGCATTCGCCCATGCTAGTAAGTCACCCTTCAGAGTATCCTTCCTGTTCATGCTAACCAAGGGTAGCCATGCATGCAGAGACCTCTTTTTTTTTTTTTTTTTCACCATTAGAAAAGAGCAACCTGGTACAAAAGTTAATGCAATAGGCCATCCAGGCTGCATCAGCTGTCAACAGTCGCTGCAGCTGTTAACTCCTCAGAAGGTAGTGTGGGCCAGCATCAACTGTCAGGTGAAATTCAGAGAATATTCAGAATTTTCCTGAGATAAAGTGAAACAAAACGAGGTGGACAATGCGTTTTAAAAGGGGAGTTTTTCCCATGTCACTAAAAGGAAAGCAGCACCCCACTGCCACCGAAAATTTCCCTCCCTCCCTTTGCAAATCTCCCCTTGGTGGTCAGTGCTTTCCTTCAGCCACTGTGAAGCAAGTTAGTATAAAACCAAACACTGCCCATAGGAAACCCTCTGGATGTGCGTACACGCTCTCGCTTGTGCAGGGCATTTCCAGTTCTCCCTGCCAGCACCTATGCAGACTAGCACCTGGTGTAAGATTTTCTTCTACCTAAACTTCACTGGGTCCCAAATGTTATTCTCCTGACAAGACCGTCGCAGATTGCAGCGCTACGATTGCCACGGCCCTTCCTTACGCGGCGATACCAAAAGCTGCTGTGATCTGGAGTGGAGAAAGGTGGGAGGAGATGTAATAACATGTTGTTGCTGTAATTTCACATATTCACTGTTCAGGGAGACGTTTCCAAAAGCAGCCAAATCTCTTTTTCCAAAGTGGCCACAATGTTGTGAAGTTTCCTCTGGACTTCTGACAACATTTCAGCTCTTGTGTATTTTCCCCTCACGTTTTGTAGTTTTATCCTCCATCACCCAGGTGTTTGCTTGCTCTTTGCAGATTATGGTACGCTCTCAGCATCTTTGGAAATAAGGCTTTTATGAGCACTGTGCTGCCAGGCTCTCCAAGGAAGGAGAAGCAACCCTGAGCCTCCCTCCATCAGGCTTTACTGGCCGTAGGGGAGAGGCGCGCCTCGTACCCAACTGAGGAGCGATGCAGCCATCGCTCTCCCTCCGGTCCCCGGCAGTAGCCTGCTGTTTGCAGAGCACCTGCGCCTCCAGCTTTCACCTCTTCCCTGGCCAGTTTACATGTGGCCGGCTCCTGCGCAGGGAGGAGCATGTGACGCAAGGCGAGCCCTGGGGAGCCCCGCTCCAACCTCCTTGTTCCACCTGGCCCCGTGCCCAGGGGATCAAGCATCAGTGAGGAGGAGAAGCCTGGTTAGGCTGCCCCTTCCACCCTGCTCCATGGTATGGAAAACCCATGCCAAAGCTCCTCTAGGCAGAAAGACGCTGACATCCCAGAAGGGATAGACTACTTCGAGCAATTTATTAAAACTTTGTAGTGTCAGGCACTTTCCACGCTCCCATTCCCTCTCATTTATAGAGGCACCTGGCAAGGAGGACTGTTAACACAAATGACCCAATCATCACAGGACTGTAGAAGGACGATTTCCCTCCTGCAAGAGCTTGCCCCAAAGCCCCTGCCTAGGGCAGCTGGCCTGTTGAGCGGCTTGTGCTGCCCCATGATCCGAGTGCTGGAGCTGAAACCGCTGAGGATCCAGCGGTTCATCCGGCGCCGTGCTGTAAAGTGATGTTCGATTGCATGTGGTGTTGCAGCTAATGAAGGTGTTTCATGTTTTTGAAAACTTTCGGAAAGCATTCATTGATTTATGTATGTGCTAGACTGATCATTGATAGCAGGAGAAATTCTGACTGGATGTACTCGCTATCCCCCATTCTCGCCCTCCACCAAAATCCTTGTTTACAAAGACTTGTTTCTTTTTAAATCATTCTTCTGCACATCTAATAGGGCTGACCCGCTTCTTTTCAAAGTGAAATACCACTGTACATTCATTTAGGGCTCGCATTCACTCCCTCTAGCATACAGCCAAACTTGCCTTGTGCCGCTGTGAACGATGAGTCAGGTCTCTCCTCAACAGAGAAACACAGGCAGGTTGTGTTCCTGCCTAAGGAAGAGCAATTAGTAAGTGGATTTTTTTTCTTTAAATAATTTAGATTATAGCCCTCCTTGCTCACTAAATATTTTTCCTTTGGGGCTGTGAGTTCCTCTTTTGTCTATCAAAAAGAAGAAGGTAACACAAACTGCTAGACCATCGCTACCACCTCCTTCTCACAACCATCTGCATCTCATCGCCATCTGCTCAGTAAGTCCAGGCTGAGGATTTACCCCTCACTAATCAAGATAGGATGAAACCAAATCATGTTTGAAATTGTACGGGGTATGCTATACCTATGGTCTCTAAAACATCTCCTTCCAAAGGGATGTATGTGCCACCGGTGATTTCCACCCTACAATGGCCACAGACAAGAGGAGAGCCTCCCAGCTTCTTTAAAGCAGGGAAATCTCAGTGGCAGCCGCATCTATGCTTTTTGTGAAACTTCCCAAAGCTCCCTCCCTTCTGAGTCCTTTATCATCTGAATTCCTGCTTTGCATTGCTTTTCACAAAGATGCTCCAATTCAAAAGGACGGAAAACCCAGACAGTTTTATATTTAATGGAGAACTGTGGTAGGTAGCGGGAGCAGAAAGGGTAATGCCTATGCAGTATAGATCTTGTGGATTTTTTTAATGTTCAGTGTTTAGTTTTCAGTGATTTTTCTTGTTGTGTCATCCTAATCCCTTCCCTCTCCAAGTCAATTTCTGATTTAACTGGGTTCCTTGCAGCTCAGTTTCTTTGAAGTGGAACCTCAACCCCAAAATGTATACAAAACCAAGTTGATCTTTTGAACCCAGGAAATGATGTGGGTTTGAACTTAGATACAAATGAACCCAAGCGCAATACTTACATTATACTGGCATGAAAGCCAGCAAAGATTGGTTAAAGCAAAAATACTTAAAGCGGTCACATCGGCAGCCTCCCTTCCCCCAGGCATGGGGCTCTCACAGCGTCCCAGGATGTCCAACACCTGGGGTGTCATCCAGCCACAGACCCCTGACAAGCTCAAAATGTGCCAGGAATCAACCAACGTGCCAGCCAGTGCTCACTGCTCCCTGGAAATTCGCTTCTTCCTTGCTGGAGGAAAGGACTCAAGAGAGTGATCCCGGGGGGTCCTACCCCAGCCCACGCACCCAGCTGGCAGCTCCCCCATCACCGGCTGCATCCTTGTCCCACTCCCGCAACAGCCGGTCCGGTCCTCTCCCTGCGTGTCCGGCAGTTGAGAAATGCGCTCCAAAAAGGGAGTATTTCCGAGGGCCTGAATTCAGCCTTGCCCTTGTTCTTCACTGTAATAAATCATATTTAGATTGGGTACCCCCTCTGGAGCGGTCCCACTTCTCCACCCCAGTGAGATACCATCCCCAGCTTGGTTTAACTTCTTCTGTGATCAAGATGCAATAGGTGGTTTTTGTCAGCGTTAGTCCCGTTTGGGGTGTCTTCGAGTGCAGTGTGTAAACTACGTTTATGGGAAATGCTCTGAGGACACAACACAGCTGAAGAAATTTGGCCAGGTGGGCTAATGGTCTGAAATCTAACCCCCGGTCCACTCCATCTTTTTATTCCAAATAAAGAAGGTTGGTTATGAAAAAGATAAGATTTTAAAAAATATATATAAAGTAAAATAAAAATAATTCCTATAATTTGGATTTACCCCCTCCGCCAGATGAAGGGTAGCATGAATTCCCAGGTGGGAGTGAGACGGACACGTTACTCCAGGGAGCGGGGGACACGTGGCCGCGCTGTGCCCCACATCGCTGGCAAAGGACTGAGGTTTCCTTGCCTCGATACCGGCAGGCCCGGGCAGTCCTTGATAGCTGCCCTGCAGAGACGCAAGTCTCAAATTACTTGAGTTAAGGGAGAGGTTGTTCTCCTGGCCAGCACCAGAACACGAGGCAGAGCTGGCTGATTTGTTTACTGGAGGTTATTAGAAAACAAACTTTTTGCACTTAAAACCAAACAAACCAGAAAGCACAAAAATAAAAGCTGATAAAATATTTTGTCAATGGTAAGTAAATAAAACCAAATACATTTTTAAAGCTTTGAAAAGAGAATTCTAACAGATTTTTCATTTTTTTTCTGTTTTGTCAAATATCAAATACACTAGCTTTTGAGTTTTCATATGAAAACTGAACAATTTTTAAAAAATGTTTTTCTAAAAAAAGTACTCTTCTTTAAAAAGTAGTCAGGAAAAAGATTTGGCTTATTCCTTGATCTGCTTCCATGATAGAGTTTTTTATTTGTTGTAAATTTTAAATTCTTGCAGCATGTTCAGCTTTATGTTTTTATTTTAAGGGCCAGAACGCTCCCCAGACTTCATCAGGACAGGTTATCTCTCCATAGCTTTTGTGTTGGGGGTGATCCTTTAAAAAACCGGGGGTTGGTACTGGTACTTACTGTTATTTAATACAACACGTTTTAAAGAATGGAAATGGTGACTGGTAAAAGTTGAGTTTTTGAAAAAATCGAGTGCTTCCCCTTTCCACAAAACTGGAAGCTTTTGGTTTCTTCAACCAAATGCCAACAAGCGAAGAAACAAGAAAGAGCGAAAGCAGGTGGGGGCAGAGATTTCCTTTCAGCAGCAGGTGAGCGGCCGTGGTCCTTGTGATGCTCATCTCCCCGAGGAGATGGCTCCCTCCCTCGCCTGAACTCATCGGGGAGAGCTGGAAGAGAGGTGAAGGTCATCAACACGTCAGCTGCTCAGACGGTGACAGTGAATAACGAATATGCGATTGCTGCCTGTGAATTAAATGCATTATTTCAAGACAAAGCAAACATATTCTTCGCAAATACATTTATATATCTGTTCAGAAATTTTCAGAAATCCACTTTGTTAAGTGATGGCAACCATACTTGCTTTATTTTTTTATTTGAAAACTACTTACAATTTTTTCTTTTTTCCCCCCACAACTTCTCAATTGTTTTTTCGATGCATAACTGCTGCTTGCTGATCAAAGTGGCTGGACTAGCATAGGTTGAACTGCTTTGGGGAGATGGGGAGGGAGGACGACACCATATTCAGAAATAGAGCTAACGCAGAAAAAGACAGTGGGAAAAGGATGCCACTCTGGGGCAAGCTGCTGCACTTCACATCCAACCTTGGCATGCAAGAAGTCCAATTGCTTGCTCATTCAGCAACAAACTCTCAATATTGTTTTTATTCATAATGTTGATGATTTGACTTGCAACACTACTTAGTCACACGTTTTCATTTCCTCAGCTTGGTGGAATCGTCAGATTCATGCATCCAGCACAAACGTGACTGCAGGGTTTTTTCTTGAAGTTTCAGGAAGCTCCACCTTGTCGTGCTTGGACTGATGACGAGCAGGTGGTGATCCAGAGCTGCCTTGTGGCTTTTCAAGGAGTGCAGAATGAGCTTTAAAAAATACTTTTTAGCAAAATTGGCATTGTTACCAGCACCCTGCAAAACGCAGGCACGGGAGCGTGTGTGCAGGCACACAAAATCCAAGGTTTTTCTCCCTTACAAAATTAATAAAACCTAGAGCACCTCAAGAGTAAAGCCCACTCCTCCCGTTAGTTTTAGACTGGAAATGTTCATGCTTTGTGGTTCCAGACGGCTACAACAAGCAGATCGGACACTGGAGCGGTACCCACCTCCTATCCTTCATACTCGTCTTGGCTCCTCTGGCTTCCCAAAGGAAAATCCCTTCTTTAACATTCGGTTTCCCTGCACTAGCTCAGGGCACTTGGGATTTTCTTCAGATGGCAGTGGTATTTATTGATTACCTCTTGTACCTGCAATAGAAACAAATACATGTTCGCAACCCTCCAGCAGCTTTTGCCTTCAAGGATACGCAATCGTAGAATGGTTATTTCCAAGTCATACAGCTTTTCACACATTTCTGCGTATTGAAGAAAGTAGTCCATGAATTTGAACATGAGTTATTCCTCATTTCAGAAATCTGCTCATAAGACACACTCTGCTTGTATCTCCTTTCCCAGCCAGTGTGGGGAGTGTTGGAAAGCATCGGAAAGCAGGTCACAAATGGGCTGTTCAGCCACGAAAGTGGGGGGGAATAAAAGAGAGCATGGAAATACCTCTGATTTCCAGAAAAAGTAAATTAATGCTTAGAAGTGCCCTTAGATGCAAATATATTGATTACATTATTATCAAAACAGTCTCCAGCATCCAGCAAACGGTGTTGCTCTCGGTGGAGCTCTCACTTCTGGCAGTATAACGTTGATGGTGTGACCTTTCCCTTCAGGTGCCTGATGGGACCCGAGCCCTTGGGGCACGGCTGGCAGGCGTGGATGGGGCAGCAACGCTTACGCCACTGAAGCTTTTCATCCCCCAGTTCCAGCAACACAGCCCTCCAGTGCCTGTTTTATAAAGAAAACACCATCAGCCCCACACTAGCTGCCCAAGCAGCCTGCTGCTCAACCAGAAGGCCCCGAAGAGCGGGAAGTCTGTAAAAATTTTGCTGTTGGTTTGGAGGGATGAAGGTGTCAACCCAGGGTTTCTAGCTCCTGGCCTGGCGACCCAGCACCAGGGAAAGGCTCCTTGCTGTTTGTGTGCCCCGTTGGTTGGACGCGCACACCAACCTTTTCTCTTCAAAGGAAAGCTGCAAGATACCTCCGGTGTTAGGACATGCGGTGGAAAGCTGTTTCAGTCCCAGGCACAGGCTGATGTACAGAGGCACGAAGGCAGCCTAATGAAAGGCGGTTTGAAACATTCTTGGCTACGAAGTGGAGGGGAAGTACGTGAAAAGAAAACAAAATGTACACCGAAGCCAAAATAATCGCAACTGGACCATGCGACTTTTCTGCTTAAAAGTACAGAGACACGGCCACGCTTGCCCGTTTGCTTTATTTCTAACAGTTTAAAATGACTGTGTAATTAGTAATATGGAAGATATATGATAGAGTAATACTGTTTCAGGAGTCACTATTTTAAATGGAGGAACTGCCAATACCCTCCCAAAATGAGAAGGGAGTGCGTATGACTACCAAAAGTTACCACAACAGAGGATGCTTAAAATCACCCATTGCGACTCGTGTTAGTCCGCTTATAGAGCAGGTGCTTTGCTGGAATAAATCGAAGTAATTGAGAATCTGCCCCAAATTTCCACGGTGTCCCTGAATTCCGTCAAATGCCATCCATGGAGGTCTTTCTGCTGTGTAAGTGACTTGTGAACTCAGCCCCATGCCTCAGAGCTGTTGACTGCAGCGTGGGGTTGTGAGGCTTTAATAGTGCCACTTCTTGGGGTCTGAACTGCGCTGCTGCTTTGGGCGGCGGAGGGCATCATCTCACAGGGACTTGCAACCAGGGATTTGCGAGGACTTCTGAGGGAAGAAGGCACCCAGTGGAAATGGGTGCCAACAGCAAGGCGTTGAGCTCTTCAAACACTTCCGTCTCAGGAAAGGGGTTTTGGGGCAGCTAAAGATGTAGACAGGCAGCTGTGGGCTTTTCAAAACCACTTTTAGGGGCTTAATCCACTTCTGCAAATGCATTTGCCGGTGTCATTTGTCAAGGGCTTCAGTACCAGCTTTGCTGGGTTCCTGAAGAGCCCTGGTCAGGGTCTTCACCCAAGACTAGAGTTGGACCGCTGGGGAAGGAGCTCGCTCGCTGCCGTGCTCCTGCTCACCGGTGGGTCTGTGCTGCCTGCGAGCTCAGCTAGCAAGCGCTCTTCGCCCTGTGCTCAGGCTTGCAGGAGAGGCAGGAGAGCCTTTGCACCCAGGGGAGTAAGGGCAACCTTTCTGAAGGAAAGGAGGAGTAAACTCCTGAGTGCAAGAGCGTTTAATATGTGTGCCCTTTGGCTCAGCACTGCACCTTTCCGTAGGGACCCATTTCAGAGAGCCCCTGGCAGCTGGTCTGAGCTGGCGTCTCTCTTTGCTTTTCTGCCTTGGGTGCATTTCCCAGGTGAATCAGCTGGGACTTCAGAGGGGTTTGGTGAAAGCAGAAGCCAGCTTTCTATGCACTGAGGGCTTGCAAGCGACTGTTGAGAAGAAACAGTCACTTTTCCTGGCATGCCTTTAGTCAGTGTGACCTTAAGAGTGTGAAAAACAGGGGGCCCGGTGGTGACTGCCGTGGTTAAACAGCAGCAAGAGCATTTTCACAAGAGGACTTCAATTCGGTCACCAACACAGAAAACTTCCATGAGGGCAGCGGGGCTTTTGGGTAAGGTTTGAAGGGTCAGGCACTCGCGATGGTGTGGAAATCACTAGAAAAAGATGAACAAGCTTGAGGTGCTGTAAGCGTTCAGATCACCAGCAGGACCGGTTAGGGAGGAATCGTCTCTTCGAATATGCAAAAAGCACCCAACGAAAGTTTACCGGCGCACTGCTGCAGCATTTAATGCAGACACCACAGTTGTGTTATTGATCAGATTTTTCTGCTTTACAGGCCAAAATGGTGGTCCTAATTTTTTTTTTTGCCATCTTAAATGGAAATGGCTGACATCCAGAAACCCTGAGTAACGGTCAGCAAAGCTAACGAGATTAGCATGTCTTACTCATGAGAAGACTTCTTTGCAAAGGCCGAGTGTGCATATAGGGGTCTGGCTTTAAGCATCCCTTCTAAAATTTAGGCAACTGGAGATAGTTTTCTAATAGAGTTCTTGCTGCAAAAAGACAGCAACCAACCACCCAGCCAGGTAATTTCCCACATATGTAGTCTGGGTTTTTTATGATTGACTCTCTCTTCTCTTAAAGCTTTCTGAATGTGTAACTCATCTACCTCTCTATCTATACATGGATTTCTTTGGACAAGTACAGTTATTTTTTCAAAATATTCTCCAGCATTTGAGAAAGATTTTTTTTTTTCCCCCTGAATGGTTTGACCTAACGCGGATCAAATCTGCATGTTTCACACTGGCCCAGAATTTGCTGTCTTAAAAGCTGCAAAAAAGAGAAGGCATTAGAAGTGTTCATTTTATAGTGATATATTTCAAGATGGTTTTATACTTAATGGAATTACAGTTGGCGCCCTGAGTACCACGGTTTTGCCCCTAGAAATTGAAACTGGATTTTTAGACAGCCTTTCAGATGCCGTTTGGTAAAGCTGTGGTTGCTCGTCGTGATTTACGGTGGCAGTCACCTCCAGTCTCAAAGACTTATTTTAATGTTTTGAAGGTGCCTTAACGCGTTACTGAAAAGATTTCTGATCGGCACTGCCAATTCTTTTTTTAGAGGATGGATGGTGTGTTATAAGCCCGATATCTAAAAATGCCTGCACTTCTCACTTCTCCCTCAAAACGTGGCGATAATTACATTTAAATTTCAGAAGATGGCGTTGAAGATTTGCAATTAATATCCTAAACTCTGCATGTACCCTCTGCACCGGCGGCCTGCCAGCACAGCGCGCGATGACTGGTTTTTTGATCTGATACGTTACAGCAGAAAGGATGTGGATGTGTGTTGGAGACGTTAAAACAGAACAACAACAAGAAAGTGTCGTGGCATGAAACACGTGTTTGAAACCCGAAAGGCGGTAAGAAAGACTTTTCATGCGAGCCCGGACCTCGCTCCTTCATCCCCCCCGGCTCCCACCACGTTAGGGCAGGGGACTTTGCAGGCAGGCAGGCGAGCGGGTTACCCACCGCCCAGCCCCGGCTCTGGTGCCGGTACTCACGCCGGGCTTTCCCGGGGCAGCGTCCCCTGAGCTCAGCGGGGCGGGAGCCGCTCCCGGCCGGGGCTGGCGGCTGCCCCCGGCTCCGGCGGCTGCCGCCCCGTCGGGGCCCGCTGCCTGCGGGGCCCGGCCCCGCTGCTGCCCCCCACCTTGTCCCCCATTTCACACCTCACGGGCTGCACAGCACGGGGCAGGCTCGCCGGGGGAGAGCCCGAGCCCCGAGCCCGCCGGCTCGCCCTCGCCTCGGGAGGGGGTTTCTCATCCCCCTCCGCGATCCCGGCTCGGCGGCCCGGGCGAAGACGGGTTGGGTCGCAGGGGGTGCGGGCGGGGGGGACCGGCCCCGGGCGCGGCGTGGATGCGTGGGTTGGTGGGTGGGTGGCTGGGCGGATGCCCCCGCCGTCTCCCCGGCCGGCGCCGTCTAGCACGTTTCTGGTGGGTGTAGCTAGATGGGTCTTTTACAGTAAAAGCCGCCTGGCTATCGCAGGTAGGAGTTTCCCCATGCTATTTATGTATATGTGTCTGTCTGTATAGATTTAAAAAAAAAAAAAAAACCGACGCGGACGCAGAGAGGGCGCCGGGCTGCGCGCCCCCCCCCCGCCCCGCGGCGTGTGTTTACCAGCAATGGGCATGTGTCACTGCCTCAGATGTTTTCCAGCTCGCAAAGTCCCCGCTCCCCTCCGCCGGCTCCACCTCCGGGCCGGGGCCCGCCCCCCCCCCCCGCCCGGGCACGACGCCCTCCATCATATAAAGAAACTTCCCGGTGCCGCCGGCCCAGTCGCCGTGCGCCCCGTCTCAGCAGCCGCCCCGGCAGCCGGCGGCCCCTGCCCGCTCCCAGCGCCGCGACAGAGGTAAGCGGCGGCGGCGAAGCCCCCCCGGCCCCCCCCCCCCCCCGCCCCGCCGGGCCGCCTCAGCGCTCCGCCCGCTCCCCCCCCCCCCGGACAGAGCGGCCCCGCGGCGGGACCCGACGGGCTGGGGAGAGAGACGGGGGTGGGCGGTGCGGGCACCTCGGCTTTCCCCCGTTTGGGCTTCTCCTGGTGCTGTCGGCACCTGAGCGAGCCGTTTGGCCTTTTTTTTTTTTAAAGAAATATTTTTTCCCTAGTTTAGAGCAAAAAAATAATACCCGCCCCATTTTCTGCTCCCGAGGTGAAGGTGCGCACCGGCCCCCGGCCCTGCCGGTTCCCACTGCCCTGGGGAGGGTCGCGGGAACGGGGGGAGGGGGGCGGGAGATCCACTTCATGCTCTAAGGGGGGGAAAGGGCTTTTTGGGGGTCTTCGTACGGGCTCCGGCGGGCTACGCGCGGGGCAGCTGCAGCTCCGGCCGCCCCCCAGACACATCGTGCCCAGGGGAGAAGGTGGGGGACCGGGTTTGGTGTCCGGGGGGATGCTGCCGCCTGAGGAGGGGTGTAAGGGGTGCGGAGCTGCCCGTCTGCCCACAGTAGTGTGCACGTGTCATACAAGGGGTCTCTGAAGGTCTCCCTGTGTGTAGAGGCAAAGACTATGGGTGAGGAATCACTTTTTTATTGGATATAATGGGGTAAAAAACCCCACCAGACTAAGCTTTTGGGCATTCAAGCGTTTTTTCAGGTCGGGGAGTCAAACCTGACGCCAGGTCCCCATCACTGGTGTTGGTGTCCTCACGTTAGGACCCTTCCAGCGGGTGCCCATCACTGCAGGGCCGCACCGCTCCCAGTGCGTGCCTGCACCTCTGCGTGTAGCTAGGGCTCTGCGTGGCTGGCTGCAAGCTTCCACGTCTCTGGGGACACTGCCCTTGTGCCAGGCCCCATGGGTTGCTGTCTTTCCACTTTTAGGTATTTGCAATGTATAGATTTGAATGTTACTATATAGGCGTGCTGGGAGCAGTTGCGGGGGTAGATACATATAGGACATCATGTGTTCAAATGTGTCTTGCTTAAGTGAGCTTGTGAAAGCTACTTTGATGTTATAGTTAGATGCTGTATAAATCATAACTGCATGTGAAGCTCTCCAAATTGTGTGGATGTGGCTAACATAACATATGTGCACTGTCATATGCACATACATTTTTATGCAATTTTTTTCTTTTTTGGTTAAAAAGTAAAAACCCAGTTGAACTCCGAGCAGGACAGGGGGTTTGCACCTTAAGTCACTTGCAATGAAAATTTCAGCAACCTGCATACGTTCATGCAAAACAGTGTCGGGACAGGGGGGAAGTCTGTCAAAATCTGCAGCACGAGCGGTGCCTGGGGAGGGCTGCGGGGGGCTGTGTCCGGTTTCCTGAGGCTCTGTACCGTGTTTCCCGGGCTCCCCAGGGCCCCCCTGCATGCCGTAGCTGCCGTTTGGTGTGATACATGAGGCACCAGAGACTGGGGACCGCTGATGGGGCTCTACACAGGGACTTTAGCCGGCGCCTGACCTGTGGGTTTTCCTCTCCCCCCATCCTGTCCCTCTCCCCCTCCTCTGCAGCCCCCCAGAGAGCCGGTGCTTGGGTGTGTGCAGAGGTGGGCTTGGTGAGGCACCCTAAAACCCCCCACCCGACCCCCGACACGAGTGGCATGAACTTGGAGCCGGGCGAGTGCGGGATGAACTCGGTGAGCTGCGGCAACGGGAAACTCCGCCAGTGGCTGATCGACCAGATAGACAGTGGCAAGTACCCGGGGCTGGTGTGGGAGAACGATGAGAAGAGCATTTTCCGCATCCCCTGGAAGCATGCCGGCAAGCAGGACTACAACCGCGAAGAGGATGCCGCTCTCTTCAAGGTAGGGCTCAGCCCGGGGTCAGGGTTGTGGGACACAGCCGGGGCAGGAGGGATGCCCGGAGGCTCTGCGGTGGCCCCTTGCCATCCCGTCCTCGCTGCCCGCCTCTGCAGGCTAGCTCTGCTGGGTGCCTGCTGCCGCTGGCTGCCTGCCTGGTGGCCCTGGCTGTGCCCTGGTGTCCCCTGTGTTTGTGGGATGAGACAACCCGCCCTTTCCCACTTCTCCGTGTGGAGCTAAATGCTTGTGGGACTGCAGCACATCTATGTCCACATTGGATCATTTTCTCCCTTTCCTCGTGCCTGCTAAACTGTTTTTCCTACCTTACCATGCTGCTTTTTTTCTTAGCCTAAACCTGTAGGGAGTAAATTCATGCACATATAAGCACACACATATATGCTGTTTCTAGCATTGTGGACCTGTACCTTGTAGTTGATTCTTTTTCTTTTTTCTTTTTTTTTTTTTCTTTTTCTTTTTCTTGCTCTTTTGATTATCTGAAATGTTTCCAGGCTTGGGCTCTTTTCAAAGGAAAGTTCAGAGAGGGCATTGATAAACCAGATCCCCCTACCTGGAAGACAAGATTAAGGTGTGCTTTGAACAAGAGCAATGACTTTGAAGAACTGGTGGAGAGAAGCCAGCTGGACATCTCAGATCCCTATAAAGTGTACAGAATAGTGCCAGAAGGAGCTAAAAAAGGTAAAGCATCTCCAATTCCCTGTGTAACAGAGTGTGAATATGTCTCATTGTAAGCTTATGAGGACTGAAGCGTGCTTTTCTGGAGAGGCCCCACAGTCTTTTTTAAGTCTTTTAAGGAGCCAAAACGCAGGGCTCAAGTGCAGCTTGTTCTGATGACTTAAGAGGCTGCGTCTGCGGGAGGACTGTTGGCGTTCGAGTCAGAGCATTGAAAGGGAGCCCTTGCAGAGGATGCAGACAGGCGCCCTGCACATCGCTGGAGGAACTGCTCTTTTAGCTGGAGCCTCCCTGCCAGTTCTGTGCAGAGGGAGCCAAGCAAGCGGCTCAAGGGACAGGCAAAAAAAAAAAAAAATTGCTTGCTGGATCTAGGTTTTGAATACAGGGAAGAGCAGAAGTGTTTTGAGCCAGACAGTAGGTAACTGCTGCGGGGGGAAGAGTTGGGAGCGAGGGATGCCCAGCCTGCAGCCTCCTGGGCAGAAGCTGGGGGCAGTGCCTGCTCTCCAAGAAGCCCCTGGTGCCAGGCAGGGCTTGCGGGAGGCAAAGGCTTGACAGGGCCCGGGGAGGGCATCGTGGTGCGCTGGGTATGGCTGGGCGGCTCTTTTCTGTGGGGCACCGGGGAGCCCAGCGGGACAGACTGCCTCCAGGAGCTGCCTGCAAGGGAGGGCTGGGAATCTTGTCCCGAACGGGCACTGGAGGGCATTTTAGTCCTCTGCTTGTTCAAAGGCAGGTTGTATGGATTTGTCTTCAATGTGCCAATTTCAGATTTCCTTAAGATGTGGTTGACATCATTTACTTTCATCCCTCTGGTGAACATAGGTGCAAAACAGATCAACGTGGAAGAGCAATCGTTAATGATGAACCATCCCTTTCCAATAACGTCTCCTTACACTTCACTACCATCTCAGGTATGACATTAGTTATGCATTTCGCTTGGTGCTTGTACATTGAGCAGCGTCATTTCTGTACTATGTGCTATGTCTGTCTTTGCTGGCGTGGCTCTCTAGTTGTCTCTGGGAAGAAACTTTATTATGAAAACTGAGAAATCGAGAAGCAACTTTTCTAATGTCATATGAGGCCGCAGGGTGGTTGATTTCCCTTGGTGTTGTTTATCCCTGAGTAATAGCTTTTTTCTGTTGGGCGATAGCTATTAGTGCACTGCCATTCTGTTGATGCCAGAACGTAAGCACCCAATGAAGCCTTGCTCTTCCAAGCAGACATTTGCCAGCAATGCTTTGACTGCCTTTTGTTATTCCACCCTGCTTATTATTTACACCAGTGGTGAGAAGTTAATTTGAAAGCCTCATTGGTGGTGGCGGCGAAGTGCCGTTCGCGTAGCCAGGGCAATGCTTAGACCTCTGCGGGCTTTGGCAGAGCAAATCAAGCAGCTGAAATGTGAAAGCTGGTGCAACGCAGAGCATTAGTTTTGGCAGCTGCTGAGTAAAAGACTATCTCGTTAAATTGAATAGGTACCAAACTACATGGTGCCCCACGAACGGAACTGGAGGGAGTTTGCCCCGGAGCAGCCGCATCCCGACATCCCCTACCAGTGCGCCAGCGTCCCCTTCGCAGCTCGCAGTCATCACTGGCAAGGGCCTGGCTGTGAAAATGGTAAGACGCTCCCATTTAGGGTTGCTTGCTGAGGTTGGTCACCTAGAAGGGCTGCAGATTTCAGGTTTCTTATTTGTAGCTTTCATTGGAATTAACAGAAGTGGCCGGAGAGGAGTGCTGGGCTCCCTTCAAAGAGAGCCATGGGGCCCGTGGCAAGAGCCTTTGTCCTAGCTCTTGCTTTCACTGCCACCATACGTGCGGTGTGTGAGCTATGCAGTCCTCTGAGTTGATACAAGTCAGCCCCCAAAAGTCCTGAGCTGTCTCAAAAGCCCTGAGCAATAAGAAGGGAACCAATCTCCCCCCAAACCCCAAATGGGAACATGTGTTCTTCAGCTTTGCTTTCTGATTTTGGACCTTTTGAGGCACACATCAGTGAGTTTTTCCCTCCAGCCTTGTGGATTAGAATGGCATTATTCTCCCGAGAGGAAAGCTGAAATTATTACTTGGTTTTAGTACTGTGGCAATGGGACAACTTGTCATGGATTGAGTCTCTCTTGGGGCTGGTACAGCAGAAACAGAATAAAGGGACGTTCCCTCCCCCGAAGATCTCACAGTACCAGAGTGTAACATAGTCACGGCTTTCCAAGCTCTGCATCCTTAGGAAAAAGCCTGAATTGTGAAAATTGGCAATGCTGAAGCCTGCAGGGGATAAAACATAAGAGAAAGGGACCTGTGTGCTGTAGACCCTTGCAGGATAACTCACCTGAGGATGCAGGCTTTTGCTTCGTGAGGAGAAGCAGCTGGTTCAGAAGGGCAGGAAAGGACGGGAAGCGAGGAAGGACTTCTTAGAGCAGATGCTACATTTCCAGAGGACAGTTCTCTAGAGGTTTTGGTGCAGAGAAATAAACTTCTGTTTCTTTGGGTCTGCTAAAAAGTAAATGCTCAGTGCACCGCAACTTTTGCGGGCAGTATATTGGAATTATTAGGCAGAATCCTTTGCTTTTAGTTGAGCTGTTTGCTAATAAAAAATCGAGGTATCAAGCTGAATGAACTCTGCACTGAAGTACATCCTCTGCAGCAGTTAAACACACGTTCAGACGCTTTGTTGAATTTGGAGGCAGTTGTTAGTGGCTGGTATTGGGTTTCTCACTCTAAGACTTCTCCAAGAGATGCAGATGTTTTGTATCCGCATCGCTCCAGCTCCTGATCATGGTGGGTTCTGCCATTGGGAAAGGTTGTGTGCACTTGTCTGCAACTCCCTTGCATCATCCTCCAGAGACTTTCATCGACATTAAGAAACAGGAAAACATCAATTGGCCGTGTTATAATCCACTTACTGATAGGCATCTCTTGGAACAGTCTAATAGTACTCCTGGTAGTAAAACCCTAGTAATCTCCCGCTGCGCAATGTTCTTTACCTGCTTTTTAAACAGTGTTAATTCCAGCTTTATTGTTATACCTGTCTTTAGTAAAATTCCTTATACTGAATGGATTATTTTATGCAGGCAACTTTTAAGAGCACTATAGTCTAGTTAAAAATGTAAATTATTCCTGTAATAGAATAACACGTTAGGTAAGGAAAAAGTACTAGGGGGAATACTGAAATGCCAAGGGAGTATTTCATGCAGACCCAAATAAAAATGCCAACTGGTAGAGTTGGCATACCTGGAAAAATTGGGAAATAAGATCTTTTTAAGAAGAAGGGGGGAAGAGAGATTGTTCCTGGCAGGGCCCAGAAAAACTCGCTTTTGCATCGCTGTGATCTCTGCCCGAGCTTTTCTTTGAGGATTTAGGCAGCTGTCACTGACTTTTGTTTGTGAAAACAGGTTGTCAGGTGACAGGAACCTTTTATGCTTGTGCCCCTCCTGAGTCCCAGACTCCTGGCATCCCGATTGAGCCAAGCATAAGGTCTGGTGAAGCCCTCGCCCTGTCAGGTAAGGTCCGTAACCCCCCGGGCTTTCTGGGGAGCTTGACAAGAGACTCCCACTTCTGACTTGCCCTGGCACCGTCTCTCTTTCTGATGAAAAGGAAAGAGAAGAAAAAAAAGAGAAACCTCTTTAATGAATGAATTCGGTGTGTGGGCTTAAGCCTCTGTTTGCTAGGATAGTTAAGCACTTGTAGCCCCAGCTCCAAGGGACCGAGGGACTGTGGTTAATGTTAATGGAAGCGCTTCGCTGGCTCACGGTGTTAGTGCTGGGTTGCTTCGGTGAGCCACCAAATCAGGCCTTCCCAGGGGAGTTTGGAAATTTTGGGGTTTGTCAGTGACTTTTGGCTCAGTTTTTCATTTGGGGGGAGCCTCCAGAAAAGCTGGTGTTATCTGGGTACCTTGCTGTGCTCCTGCTGGTGCCATCTGGCTTTGCTCTGCTTCATTATTCCTGGTGAAAAAAAGGCATTCGGGAAAGAAAAGGAAAGTTATTTTAGCCAAGTTTGCAGACATCCAGATGCTGGCGGACTTTCTGAATAACTCTGGGAAAAGGTGTGGGAATGTGCTTTTCTCAGAAATAATGGATAAACCTGTAACACGACGCTCGGCAGGTTTCTTGGGCGGGATTGTTCTCCTGAATCAGGGTCTGTACGTATGTATATATGTGTGTGTGTTTCTGTATATGTATATATATAAACATATCTTGTACACACACACTTTTTTTTATATATATGTGTGTGTGTATATATATATATATTCAGCGCTGTGTGAGTTCTTAGAGGTCAGCCAAGTTGACCGAATGGTCATTTGAAAGTAAGGTTGGGGATTTCAGGCACAGCCCTGTTGGAACTGGAGCCAGCAGTCGCTTCTCTTCAGGCAGCTGAGTGCAAGTTTGCAGGTCCCCTGTGCAGAAGCCTCTTTTATGCAAAATCTGGGGAGAAACACAGCTAATTCATGATTAAATCAGAGGAAGTGGACTGAGCCGGTGGGTTTAATTGTGAAGTGAACTTGGAAAATGTGACCAACAACAACTTTTCATGTGCAGACTTTTCCTTTTAAATGGAAATGTGAAGTTTGCGGGATGTTAGTTCCTACCAAATTCCCACATCAGTAGCCCTTATAATAAAATGAGAGAGCATTAATGCTACCGTGCCCCTAAAGTTTTGGTATTTATATTCTTTAGATGATTTTTGCTAATGTGAGCCTGTCTTCTGGGTGGTGGTGACCACCAGGCTCAGAAATCTCATGCAAACCTGTCTCTTGGCGTTAGTACAGACCTGAAGCCTAAAACATTCATACTAACGTATCACAGTGATTCTTTTTTTTTTTTTTCCTTGTAGATTGTCGGCTCCACATCTGCTTATATTACCGTGAAATACTGGTAAAGGAGGTGACAACTTCTAGTCCTGAAGGTTGTAGGATATCCCATGGCCAAAGTTACGAGGTCAGCAGCCTGGAGCAAGTTGTCTTCCCTTATCCAGAGGATAATGGCCAGAGGAAGAACATAGAAAAACTACTGAACCACCTGGAACGAGGAGTAATACTGTGGATGGCACCTGATGGCCTCTACGCTAAGAGACTTTGCCAAAGCAGGATCTACTGGGACGGGCCTCTGGCGCTCTGCAGTGACCGACCCAACAAGCTGGAGCGGGACCAAACATGCAAGCTCTTTGATACTCAGCAGTTTTTAGCAGGTAATTCCCGCTATGGCTTTGATATCGTTTCTGGAGATGTCACCTGGTCGCTCTCCACATCAGCTTTACGGGAGTGTTCTTTTCGTTTTACCTTACGAGTTACAGTAAGAATTACTCCTCACTTCTTCTGGGCACGCACAGTCAAGGGGTAGTTGACTCCTGAATAATCCTGTCAAATTCTGCTCTCTGTGCACGTTCAGTGCCCCTGCACAAACCAGCAGGAGTGAACTGATGCGTGGCTGGTGACGCTCTAAACCTCACATCTCTCTAAGAAGCGTAAGTAGGAACCTAACAAAATAGTCTTTCCACGTGTTGGGTGACAGAGGAAAGTGGATCCTGATCTTGGATTCCGCTAGTGTAAGTCCTGGGTAGGTCTGTGGTCTGCACTCGTGCTGCTCTCAACTTGACCCAGAGCGAGCCTGAGATGTTGCTCAGAGTATACAAATATCAGCATGAATTTCAGTAGAAAGCCACCTTTTCAGTCTGTGCCAGTGTTTAAAAGATATCGGGGGGATGAAAAGAATTTCACAAGCTCTGGAGTTTCCAGATTGCTCTAAGCAGGGAGGTGCATTATCTCTCCAGAGCAATGTGGGAAGGTCTCGTTTTGCACAGGGCGGTTGGGAGCATCAGTACAGAGAGGGCAAGCGCACGCTTCAGGATGGTGCCTTCTCCTTCCGGCCCCTGGAGGGAAGGGGCAGAGCCTCAACCCCGCTTCCCAGCATTTCTGAGCAGTTAGAGGGAGGAAAGCTGTCCACCCAGAGAAACTGGTGGGAGCCGGTCATTGTCGCAGAGGACAACTTGGCCAGCAGGTATATGTTGGCCCCTTTTTTGAGATGTGTTGTAGGAGCATCGCTACAGGTGAACTGAATGCCTATGGTTTGGCGTGTTTTCCCACTAGAACAGGGCATCAGCACTGGCATGAGCCTCTTAGGAGAATAACGCCTTGCAAAATTAAAAAAAAACCAAAACACCAAACCCAAACCAACAGCTTTAGCCTACTTTATATTCCAAGGTTGATGCACCATCCTAGCAAAATGGTCAAGCAAGAAATGCATTTGAAGAGAGAAATCTCATATGGATGTGAAAATTGACAGTTAGAAAGGGGAATTTGAGGTCAGGGTATTGGCTTGGGCTTCAATCACATGCTAATTTAAAGACGTATAATTCTGCCTCTGATGATGGTTTTGGAAATCCCTTTCCCTTTTCTCAGGTGGTTTTTTAGATGTACTCTGGGTTCTTCCAAACGGTTGACAGGACATCTCTTTTTAGACGCCTAACCCCAAAGATAAGCTCAAGCAATAGTTATTTTTTCCCCCCTCCTAAATTACTTATGCACCAATGCCTGTACAAACCCAAACACGTGGTTGAAGTCATAGTCTGTGGTGTGTGCAAAGTGAGTTTTTGCATGTGTTGATGCTCAGCTAGGTTTGTAAGTGACTTGCCTTGGGTGTATCACATCTGCATGTTAATTGAATGTACTGAGGTCCCAGACTGCAGGCAAGCTTGGGGATTTCCCCCTTAGGAAACCAGGGCTTCCTTGGGAAGAGGCGCAGGAGACCTCTACCAGGAAAGAAAATATTGAACAACAGAGAAAGGGGCAGGAGCAGAACTACTGTGGACCACAGCTATTAGGACCCCGTTGAGGAGCTGGATCCTGCAATGCAAACTGCGCCGGAGCATCGAGGCCTGTGTTGAGCAGCCTGTACTGTTGAGAAGGCTAAAATGGCAGTAAATCAGAAAACAGGTGGATGGTATCTGGAGAGTACTGCGTAATAAATACAGTAAGTTGGGCTGGGTGGAGAGTAGGAGGATAGAGGAAGAGAATTTGGGAGCGTGAGGGCAGCAGCCGGAGGAGGGTTGCCTTGGCAGAAGGAGGGGTGGCTGGAGCCGGAGTAGCAGGAGATGGGGAAGGTTTGGGGAGGTGCATGGGGAGCCCTGCGGCGCAGGAGGAGGCGGTTGGGCCTGGAAAGGGAGATGGAGAGAGTGGAGTGGTTTAGAGAAGTGCGATGCTGACCTCAAGCCCCAGTTATCCTGCTGGTGGGAAAGAAAGGGCTTTCTTCTCCAGGTCCATGCCACAGGCTGCTGTGTGGCACTCCCAAAGGTATGCAGGATTTGGAGAACTGCTGAGGCCAAGTAAAACTGGGGGAAAGAGGAAGGTGGCAGAAGTTGCCCATTAGCAGTATGGCGTTGGACTGGCCTTGGGTGGATCGTTCTTCCCTGTCCTGTGGCAGCACAGAGGGAAGCAGGGTCCTATGGAAAATCTCTCTTCTCTCCTGGCATACCTCCAGAAAGTTCACAGCGCTTTTAGGGGGTTTTGGGAGAGACTCTAGGAAGAACTATGCTTTACTCTGTGTTTTAAGTGAGCTGCCTATTGTTTTACTCTTATAACTGACGCTCCCAGTAAGACCCGTAGTACCAAGCCAGGGTTGGGACACTATTGTGGTAGCCGCTGAATTCACACCTTGGTCTGAAAAGCTTGCAGTTAGAGTAAAAATGGCAGGGGTGTATTTTGGGAAAAGGTGCATTTGTCATGCCAAGTTTGAAGACTCTCCTTTCCCTGTGTAACAGGGGGTGCTTCATTATAAGACATTGGTTTTAATTATTAATTTCAACTTTTTCCAGAAAGCATGAACAGGGTTATAAACTAAAATGAAATCTACAATCAACTATGTAGCAATACTGCACATAACGCAGACTTTAACGAGGATATTGTGTTAGATGGAATTTTCTCTTTTCTGGAAGGAAATGCAGTGTCTAAAACACAACATAGTGATTTTGGTCCAAGTGGAAGTCTCTTATAAAGGCCTCTGCTGCTATCTTTCGTAGAGGACACTTTGACTATTGGAATAATTACGTAATTTGACCTTTTTCCCTTTGTGCAAGGGTGTGGGTTAGCGAAGAGAGTGCAGGAGCGCAGAAGACACAGGCTCTTTTGCTGGCTCGGTGCATGGCTTAAATAAGGTCGTTCACCTTCCCGTGCCTCCCCGTCCCCCGCTAGGCACAGTGATGACAGTGGCTCTATGACTGTGTCTAGCTGAGCCTGAATTCCGTGCCTGGCAGTACTTTGAGTCTCTGGCTCTACTAAGCCGTTGGTTTCAGTGCTGCTATTGGGCATCCATTTGATTGGGTCCCAGCTACCACCGGTGTCTGCTCCAGGAGGTTCTGCTGTCAAGGCCCAATAGAAATACTAATGGGAAGACATCCCGGTTTGTGCATATGAATGACTTGTGAGGCAAGGCAAATAGAAAAATTGCAGTGTTATAACTAGCTCCCCCTGATCGGTGGGAAAGTCTCCAAACTCAGTGTCCTCTCCTTACCTCTTGTCTTTTCCCTGACCTCTCTCATCCTCCCCTGGAGTTACTTCATCTTCTCCCACTGTGCTGCAGGGTCCTCCATTTGGAGCTCAGCCATCCACAAAGTCTTTCTTACTGGCCTGTACTGGTTTTGGCTGGGATAGAGTTAATTTGCTTCATAGCAGCCCATGTGGTGCTATGGTTTGGATTTGTGATCAAAACAGTACTGATCACACAGGGATGTTTTAGCTAATGCTGAAGAGTGCTTGCACAGCGTCAAGGCTTTCTCCATTTCTCACTCTGCCCCCACAGCAAGTAGGCTGGGCGAACAAGAGGTTGGGAGGGGACGCAGCCGGGACAGCTGACCCAAGTTGACCAAAGGGATATTCCCTACCGTGTGACCTCGTGGTCAGCAGTAAAACTGGGGGGAGGAGTTTGCCAGAGGTTGCTGTTGCTTGGGGACTGGCTGGGCATCGGTTGCCCAGTGGTGAGTGATTGCTTTTTGCATCTCTTGTTTTTCTTTGTTTTGTTTAGTCTTTTTTTTTTTTCTTTTTACCTGTTAAACTGTCTTTATCTCAACCCACAAGTTTTCTCACCTTTGCCCTTCCGATTGCTTCCCCCATCCCGGTGGCAGGAGCGAGCGAGTGGCTGCACGGTGCTTACCTGCCGGCCGGGGTTAACCCACAACACGGCACTTTCTCTCTTCCCAGAGCTGCAAGCCTTTGCTCACCATGGACGCCCGCTGCCGAGATACCAGGTCGCTCTGTGCTTTGGGGAGGAATTTCCAGATCCGCAGAGGCAGAGGAAACTAATTACAGCCCATGTAAGTAGGACTTCTGCCTTACCTGAAAGAAACATGTTCCTTGGAGGATATGAATCTGCCAGTCGGGCTTTTCTACCTTGTGTAGGTTGTGGGGGGAGGTAATAAATTCTTGAAAACGCAGCACCATCCAGACCGGGGTTGAATCCCCAGATCTGCCAAGGACTGACTGGTAGCTGTCAGTAGGGCAGAGCACCTGATTTCCCTCTCTGTAGAGCATCAGTGATCTCTTCTGCAAATCCCTTCAAAACCTAACGCTGAAAGGTACCCTGGAAGAGCTGGGCTGTGTTTTTATTGCCAGCCCAGTTGTGCAGCTCCTTGGGCTGCCAGGCCGGTGCAGGACGCGGTGCTTTCACAACTGCTGCAGCTGAAGGTGCTCCAGAATCACCACCTGCATCTCAGGGACCTCAGCCCTTAATGGGATGCAGGGGCTGCCTGTGCAGCTTCGGGGTTAAGGTAGCTGGCAAGCTCATGGGCTGACTGACCACAGTTCGCACACACTCAAAGCTAGTGTTTCAGGACGCTATCTGAGAGAGGGTGATGACAGAGACTGAGACCAGGTACTTTCTAAATTGGCTGTATTGGCCCATAAAACCACAAGAGAGGTGATAATGCACACGTTAGCGGCAGAGCTTAGCTTATTGCATCCTTGGGAAGAAAACTGGTGTCTCTTTTAATTTTTCGAAAGCCCCTTTGGTAGCAGCACAGGTCCCAAGTCAGACTTTTGTCATAAGCCATGGCCTCCCCTTAGCTGCGTAGCTTTCGTACTGCCACACTGCTGCGTAGCAAGTCTCTGGGGTGGAAGGTGGGAAGCTCACAAATCAATCCCAGGCTATCCATCCCTCCTTCCTAGCAGCCCTTCTCCAGCCCCCTTTTCCATCTCCTGTCCTGGCAGCTTTTCTGTGAGCCTGTACCTCCTGCTCTTTCCAGAGCTTTGCTTCTCCCTTACCGGTTGCTCCTCAACTTGTCGGGCTGTCCTGGCTTGTGGGCTGGTGGGGCTCCACCATCCACCAAACAGCTATGCCCCGGGAGCTGTCTGGCTCACCGTGCCCCGCTGCCTTCCCGTCTCCCCCATGACGGGACGGGAGGTGCTCAGCTGCCTCTGAATGCCGATGAGAGGAAGGGAAGGGGGATCAGTGGGGCTGCTCCAAGGCAGCGATGCCTTCTGGCTCTCTCCCTTCCTAGAGGTGGGACCCACAGACAGCGTATTTTTCCTCCAAAATGGTGCCCGTGTCTTAAAGTGGAGGGGCCTGTTGGTCCCCCGAGAGCAAGCAGAGCTTCAGGTGTTTGTTCTCAGTGTGCAACTTAAATACTTGCAGTCAGAGCCCAAAGCCCTGAGGGGGAACGGTGGTTTCTGAAGAGACAGAAGTGAAGACAGTGTTAAATCATACAGATCCCTCTTGGTGGTTGAGCAGATTCCTCATCAGAGCTTGAATGAACAGAAACAAGAGTAACCTTGGTGTTAGACTGAAGTCTAATTTCAAACACAGTTGTTTGGCGACGTATCTCAGTCTACCCGAGGGCTCCAGCATTTCAGGTTAAGTCCTCAAAGTACTTTACAACGCAGATGAGACTTACAGCACTTTGTGTATGCATTTGAACATGTCGAGTGGCCACGGACATGTCTGGCCCGTAGGCATTGCTCACACCCAGGGGCTGGCTAAGGGGCTGTAATTGCTAATACATCATTTGTGTCACTGGTACGTGCCCTTCTAAACAAAGGCCGTGGTGGTAAGGAGTGTGTGCAGTTAGCAAGGCACGTGGCAGCAGAACAGGCAAGCCCTAGCTTAAAACAGAGATTAGTGAGACCACTGAAATCGTTTTCCCACTCTGGTAAGCAGAACTGTTTTGTCCTGCCTTGTTTTTAACTTAAAACCACTGTAAATAACTAAGATGAGGAGCATGAAATTTTGTCACATGTCTGATTAACATTTTGTCTGTTCTTAAGGTTGAACCAATGTTTGCCAGGCAGCTGTATTACTTTGCTCAACAAAACAGTGGACATCTTCTAAGAGGCTATGATTTACCAGAACTTGTGACTAGTCCAGAGGATTATCACAGATCTATTCGCCATTCCTCTATTCAAGAATAAGATCCTCAGAAAGAGTGTTTTTAAAGGCACTGTAAAGATTTTGCAGAGTGGAGGAGGAGATCTGGGTCACAATTTGGAGATCCACATCACAGCTGGATGTGTTCAGGGGTTCAATGATAGGAAAGTGAACTAGGACAACCATATTGTATGATACAAATGACGGGTCTTCAACGTTTGGATGCTACATCTCACATAAATTCCACTGTCGCTGAGAATAACACAAAACTGACAAAATGATTGCTATGTTTACGTTTGCTTAATGTTCTCCTTGGGTTTTGAGGACTGATTCTTACCGAAGACTTAAATCCAGAGTTTACACTGTTAGATGTGCAGAGTTATTTATTTCGGGTTGCTGATCTCAGGGAAGGTACATAAATTTGTGGTGTTCCCAATTTGAAACTGTAGCTACTGTAGGTGGGTAGCAAACGTAGATGGTTTATTGAGAGTAGCTAATACATCTAAGTGGTTATAAATTTAGATTCATAAGTGTGATGCCTATATTCTTGTATAGAATATTTCAGCGTATTTTTTAAAAACAATGCAATTCTTCAGAGACATATTTTTTTAATGCCTGACTGACATTTGTCCTGACAATGAATTTTGTTGCTGCCACTGTTGTTATTGGATTAGCCCCCATAATAGCAGTTTCTGAGGTGATGAATTTATGGCACTGTGTTAAGAAAAGTGACCGTTCAGCTCATAGTACCTGTGGATTTAGTGGATTAACCACGGAAATTCTAGAGTCCCAAAGAGCAGGTTTAAAAATAAATTACATTTTTCTTATAATTGAAAGCTACTATGCATTTTATATATATATATATGTATATGTATGCATTACAGTTAAGTTGGCAGACCTTGAAAATAGCACAGAAATGGTCCTGCTAGCCCTTTTTTGATGTCACTCGCGTGAGCCAGGTTAAAATAACTACCACCTCTGACTTGTACAGAGCCAGCTCTGCTCTTCCTGTGCACTCGCAGCTTCCTTCCAGTGGTACTGAAATGAATGTGAAGGGAGAGTTCAAGGAGAGCAGCATTTGGCCTCCCATATTAAGACAGTCAAGGAAATACTTGTTTTAACGTTTGTTTTCAAAAATTTTACAGAAGTATAATTTGATGCAATTTGCAGCTTTTAATGGTAGGGTGCCATTATACAGATGAGGAGAAGAGGTCTGTTGGGTATGTGTGTCAGCGAAATTTCCTCGCTGGCGAGCAGACCATGTGATCTTACTAGCTTTAACTCCAGAACACAATCTCCCTATGCTTAACAGACGTACTTCACTTGAATTTCTAAATGAGGAAGAAAAAACGGTATTTGGTCTGGCAGCAGACTTGTGTTCTAGGGACTATGAATTTATACATCTTAAAGATGCATACTCTTTTGGGATATATTATCCCCCTCCTTCTCAACAGAGCTAAAAGGAATTAACAGATCATTTTAACTTTTGTGTTCTTTGTTACTTGAAGTATTTTTCCTGGCTTAAAGATTTTCACAGGGAGACCTCTTTCTGAGACATTAAAAGCACTGCTCTAGGTGACTTTCAGAGCTTCTGCATATGTTTTTGGCCTGTGCATACATTTTACTGAAAGGGGCTTTTGTGTTCAAACTGAACTGGTACAATACAAATATTTGTTGTGTTTTTCACTTTTTTCTAGTGGTCGTTGCTTCGTATGCTCATTGCTTCAGCTCACATCTTAGAATAAAGTCCTTATTCCCTACCAACTCGATTCGTATGTGTTGTTTTCAGTAGCGGGACAAATCTAACGAACGGCCTCGGTTCTGCGCTGCGAACCTGGGCAGCACTGCTGGCTAAGTCTATGGGGAACTGTGTTTTAAGCCAAAAGTGCAGGGAAAGGTCAAAAGGTAAGGATTTTTTCTTACGAAAATGTCTGCGATATTAGCTACAGTTAGTAGAAAAAGGGAAAATAGGGAGGTTGCCCCTTTGGCTGTTGGTTTCCTGGACCATGGATGATGCAGCAGAGCCCTGCGGCTGGGGATCTGGTGCTGCCACGCACCTGAGGGCTCTGCCCCTGCCCCTCCATGGCCTCTGGGGCTGGGGACCGGGCTGGTGCCCCCCCTGCCCAGCCCAGCACGTGGGGACTCTCTGACCCGCTGCTTGCCGGGCTGGCGGCTGGAGCTGGAGGTGGTGGTTACTGATGGCTATAGTTTCCAGAGTGCTTTCAAGTGAGAAAAGCTGGGAAAGGGTGAAAAGGAGGATGACAAAGTGAACTAAAATAGTGAAGTTACGAATAAGAGTGAATTTCACTGGGCAGCCCCGCTTACTGGAAATCAGGGTCCCGGGAAGGGTCCTTGGGTGCAGTAGCTTACAGACAGAGCAAGGTGGGAAAAGTAGTTACAAGATTTGTGAAGTGTCTGAAGATGGGGGGGCATTTTCTCTTTATGTGGAGGCTCCTGTTGACTATCGAGATACATTCTCATTTTTGGCTTTGGAATGAGCTTTTAACTATTTTCCTTGAAGGAGCGTGATTTAAAGTCAGCGGCTGTGAAGAGGGAGGGAGAAGAGCACCATCTACGTTCTGCTTAGTTTGAATGCAGAGAGATGCAGGTGAAAGACTTACTTTAACCAAGCGAAGAGGTTGAGATATTTCTCTTGGAGGGATGGGGCAGGGGGAAGAGTGGACGGAAAATCAAGCTGTTGATTTGTACCATAAATTATTTTGCATGTGAGGACTTTAGAGATGCGTTTGACTTTTGTGCCATCTCTGCCCAGGCAGAGGTCAGACACTTTCAGGTTCAAGCACTTCTGCTGTTTGTCTCCAAAATGTATTAGCCTATCTCTGTCCACGGGTAAGTCCTACTCATATGTCAGGGGACTGTTTATCTCATGTAGGCTTATGCCTTCTCCCTCTGGTCTAATGTAGGTACCAGCCTTGGTACATGGTCATAATAACGGTTCAAAATAACTAATGGATACGTAAAGTGGGGGTAAAAAAAGCAAACGAGAAAAAACCCTGAAAACATTTTCTCCTTTTAGTATCTTTTTTACAGTCACTACGTGAAAGCATTTGAAGTACTTCCTACTTCTGTTAACTTCTGTTTATAGTTTCTGAGGTCTACTTCCTTCCTGTTATGATTTCAGTGGCGTTATAAATGACATGTTTTACTCCCGTCGACACCGAAGGCATAGCTGGTGTTTTTCCAAACGATTTCAGCGTGCGATTTGTGTCAGTATTGGTTTCTCTGATTTTAATACGGCCACACTTACAATTGTTTCTTGAAAGGGTTTCGTGCCAGAGCTCTGCAGCTGAAGTACCTGTATTCAAAATTTGGTTCTGCTAAGTGGTTTTGCCTGCTGCTGTAAACTGTATTAGCCTTAAGGGGATTGTAGGTTAACCAGAAACGAGGAGATATATTTTAAGCTGAAATACAGTGTAACAGGGCTTGTGGAAAAAACACAGGATTCACGTGAAAACCCCCGTGGCCTTTTAGACAGGCATATGCATGCTGTTTACATCAGCATTTGTCAGCAGCGTGGAGGTGGGGAAACACCACCTTCGGCAGAGAGCTTTCAGGAAAAAGTAAAGCATTTTCTCTTGCACTCTCTCAGATCATTGTCTGTGTATACTTGTAGAGAGGCAGAGGGGGGAAGAGAGAGAAAGAGTACTTACCAAAAAAAAAAAAGCCGAGTAGTTTGAAACAATCGTAGTATCTCCTTTCCCAGACAGAACTATGTGTCAAGTTTAGCTGAACTTGGATGGCAAGATTTGAAAGATTTCCAGGGTGTTTTTTATCTGAACTCTGATCTGGCTAGTAGGAGGCTAAGAGTTACTTATTTGCCATCAAGCGCTTGCGAGTTTGGTCAGCTCTGAAGAGAAGTCCACAGGTCCCTATGACTCGGAGCAGTTAGGAGGTAGCTGGTGTGCAGCTCATTCAAGCATTTAGCTTTCAAGTGTGTAGCCAGGTAAGCGCATCCTCTTTGCATCCCAGCGGGGTAGTTACATCCACTGCGTCCCACAGCCAGCTCCACTGCTGGGCTACAGGTACCAACTGCCCGAACGCCTGCAAAATGCTCAGTGCCTTGACCGTGCTGAAATGATAGTCAAGGAGGACCTAACCTAGGTGTCTCAAAATAACACTCCTTGAACTACAGACATCGAATAACTGAGGAACACGCTGATTGGATGGGTTGCCGTTGCCCTTTTGGCAACTGGCAAGATGGTAAGGCAATCACCTGTGCTCAAGTGGAAACTGAAAACCAGGCCAGATGCCTTGGTTCTGGGCTTGGATTTTTTTTTCCACTTTGCACTTGCGGAGTCTGACCTGAAAGCTGATGTCTGAGTGGCTCTGCACAGGGTGGTGTTTCGCAAAAAGGCAATAGTCAAGAAAGGGTAGAGCCCAGTCCATATTTTCAGCTCTTAGATAGGAGTAGCTTCATGCCCTGGGAAACAATGGAGATGAAACACAGGACTTTTAATTTTGCAAACACATTTTTATTGTTTCTGCAGTGTTGGTGCAGCACGGCTGCCTCACACGTCTCTGCAGGCCGGCTGGCAGTCTCCTGCCACTCCAGTTACGGTGCTGCCGACTGAGGCCAGACACGGGACTGTGCTCTGGGCACTTTTCTGAAATTAGTCTCCCAGGCTTCGGCTATCATTTCCTGCTCCCTTCAAAAAACAGGTCATGAATTATGCACAAATTCTGCCTCTCAAGCTAAGAGAACAGAGAGATTTAGGTGACTTCTTTTCACAAACCACAGGTAATGCGTGTCCTCCGTATTCCTGGGAAGTGGTTTCATCTTTGACCCTTGGGCTTGTTCTGTTTTGGTTTCAAGACCGTCTTCTGCATTCTTGCTCTAGAAATGTCTGAAATCCAAAAAGCTGTGGATTCTGGTTGGCCTGGCTACTCACCCCAGCTTTTAATCCCTTTCCTGGCCAGGCAGAAATGATGTCCATGTAGTATCAATGAAACCACCTGCCAGAGGAAGTTCTGTGAATGTCCACGTGAACGTGGTGAAGTTAGAGCAGATACTTGCATCTTAGTAGCTGAAATATGCTTGCCAAGATCTCTCAGCTACATCGGTGCTAGTGCAATGTGTGCATCATCATGTGCATGAAACATATTTCATCGCATCCTCACCATGTTGTCCACCTTGCTCCTTCTCACTTCCTTCATGAAGAGCAGATGTTTAAATCTGGATCAGGCAGCTAGAGGAATGCCCTGATTTCTTCAGGTCTGCAAGATGCAGAATCTCTCTCTGAGCTGGGATTGGCCAGCGCAGCCCAGGCAGAGGTCAGACACTTTCAGGTTCAAGCACTTCTACTGTTTGTCTCCAAAATGTATTAGCCTATCTCTGTCCACGGGTAAGTCCTACTCATATGTCAGGGGACTGTTTATCTCATGTAGGCTTATGCCTTCTCCCTCTGGTCTAATATAGGTACCAGCCTTGGTACATGGTCATGAAGACATTTTCTTCTTTACTGGTGGTTGCAGCCATCTAGTAATGAGCATTACTAAATACCTTGTTGTGGGCCTAGCTAACACTTTTGGCTCTCTCTTGGGTCCTCTCTCAATCTTCCTCTGCATTGACAGCAAGATCTAAAGGCAGGCAGTGCTTCTTACTATCTGCGCAGTGCCAAGCATGCTGGGGCACCACCTTTGAAGGTGAGCCTCTATACAACACCACAATTCCTGTAATTGTGAGTAGGATGGTTTTGGGTCTTGCCAGTTGTGATTCTCACCCTAGAAACCATAAAATGCTCAGCAGAATATAATCGTGGCAATCATTTATGCTAGACTTTCCCGTAGGAAGCTGGTGTGCAGCTCATTTCAGCCCAAGCCACCACATTCAAATTACTTTTTCTCAAGGAGGTGATTGAATCAATTGTTTCTCACGCTCCTGTTACAGCCATTCATAATTCTCTTGTACAAGCGAAGGCTGAGCATTTCCAGTTTCTAGCACAGCTCATCTAGCTTCAGGTAAAATCACTTTTAGAGCTAGATGCCCTACCATTTTCTTTCAAACTTCTCCTGGTTTTCATGATTTTTATGTCCTCAGAAACCAAAGTTATGGGTCAGGCCTAGTTACATCTCCAATAACTCATTTTCATTTCCTTTTTTCATACATGATCAAGAGGTTTAGCCCTCTTCATGACTGTCCCCTCCCACAGAAAAAAAACCATGTGAGGAGTAGTGAGAGAGAAAGACTTCAAAAACAGGGTGAGTGACCTCATCATGCATCTACTGTAGAGATGTCAGTCTCCAAGAAATGGGAAAGGTCAGAGCTGTTTAGAGCAAGGGGTTTTTCACAACACAGCTGAAAAACCCAGACTAGGTCAGAAGAATTCATGCTGTCCTCATCCCTTATCTCATCTTTTCCCCAAATATTTGGAGACCCTCCATCCAGAGGAGCTGCTGCTGTGTGATTTTTAACATAGGTTACCATCCTGAAGCACCGGTCACGGTAGCTTTCACCAGGCTTGGACTTTCCAAAAGAAAACGGTGAAACAAATGACAGACATTTGCATGGGAATAGTGCAAAATCTTTTTTTTTCTTTTAAACGAAACACGATTTTTTCTTCCAGAGCTTCTCCCACCCCCAATATAACCAAAGCCTGGAAGTTTTCATTGCACCGCCTTAACAATTTTATTATTCGGACTAATTAGCCCAAATGGTCGCTGGGCTTTGCGCAGCGGATGGGAGAGAGGCGGAAAAGCAAGGCAGGAAGGTGGAGGAGCCAGGAGCTGTGTCCCAGGCGCCGTGGGCTGGGGAGGGGTTTTGCCTGGTGTCCCTGGGCGTGGATGCAGGTCACCCGTACCCGCGCATGAGACGGCGCCGGCCAGAAGGGTGACTCTGAAGTCTCACTTTCCTTTAAAACCATCACTCTACGAATAAAATGGCTTACCTACAATCCCCACACAGATACAGGCGCTGTTTAAATATAGCAAGCATTGATGTCTATCTGTAAATTACAAGGAAATGAATAAATCGAGGCAACATAAACCGCAAAAAGGAAGTTTGAAATCAGCCCAGAGCTGTGATAGGTCGGCCCCTGTCAAGGGACCCTGCCGAACCTTCGCCATCCACTACGGTGGTGACACAGCTGACGAACCCGACCTGCCCGTCCCGGCTCCCTGCCGGCTCCCCAGCACGCATACCCATGTGCCACCACTCGCTGGGGATCTGGCCCATGTCTAGCGGTCTAGACCTGTGCCGTGGGGGCACCTGTGTCCACGCAAAAGCTGGCACCCGGGATCCCTGCCATGGGGAGGGGACGGCGCGGCGTTTTCTGGAAACCAATGAGCTCACTTCTGGGAGGCGGTGTGGGGGGGTGCTTCAGCGCACGGGGGTTGCGAAGAGGATTAATGCAGGAAGTTGGGGGGAAAGGTTTTCTTTCTTTTTTTCTTTTTTTTTTTTTATCTGAAGCACAGTTTCTGCGCTGCTTACCATCCCACAGCCTGCTAGGTGCAGATATTTGGCAAGGTTATTTGGCTTGGCTTCATTTATTATTATGAAGGCTGATTATTTATTTTCTTTGCAAATTTTATATTAAAGCCAGAATTATTAAGTAAAATATGAAGGTTTTGCATACAGCATGTGTGTATGTGTGTGTGCAGCTAGCAAGCCACTCTCACCCCTCTAAAATGACGTTTTACACATTTGGCCAGGTTCATTCGCATGTGAGTGAGGGAAAGGGTGCTAATGATGCCCTAGAAGTTTTATGAAAATACTGGGCTGGGGAGAGGACAGAAAGAAAGATCAAGTGAGCATGTGCAAATGGGCATCTGCTGCAGGCTCTCGACATGTGTTAGGCACTTAATTTTTTAGACTCCACCTGCGGAGGAGTGTCCATCGATGCCTAGTGCCTTATTAAACCCCAGAGACTGCACTGTAGGACACGGGCAGCTAATTGTGCTGCTCCAAAACTCCGTCCTTCCTGCAAGCTCTTACGGAAAACAAACCGCACACTCCAAGGGCCCCGATAAACCCATTTCTCCTCCTTCCACATGGTTGGTGTTCCCAGAACGAAGACTGTAGCTCTGGTACCAACAACCCCTTCCCCGGCCACAAGCTTGGGGAGGTGGGCTTGACTTCTGGAGGGGAAGGGGAGAGCTCGTGTGCAGCCTCTCCTTCCAGCCTCTCCTTCCAGCCCTTCTGGCACACCCCTGTGGATGGGCTGGTGCTGAAATTAGTCTGGCAGGATGCAAGGATTATCAGCATTGCTCTTTACCATACCAGCAAAACTGCGTCTTCCCCAGGAAAAACTCTCCATCTTCGGAAGGATGCGGCAGAGCAGGGTGGCTGCAGGCACGGACCCAGTGGATGCAAGGAGAAAGTGTGGAGGAGGACAGCTGGTTGAGGACAGTTCAGTTGCCAGGTTTAGCTGGGGATCATTAGGGCCATTTAGTATGTGCTGCTAAGGTGAATTAGCTTTGCCTTTCACAAGGGAAGGGGCGAGCAGGTCTGGAGTGGAGAAGTGGGTTTTGGCCAGGAGGAGAAGTCGTCTATTTCTCAGAAATAAGGCGGCACATGCAGACGTGGGGAGCAGGAAAGACATGAAAAAAAAAAATTAATGCATAAAGACAGCTCTCCCCCTCCCGCCCCCCCGCCTTCCCCCCACCAAAAAAAGGAAGAGAGAAGCTAAAACTGTCTGGAAAAAGAGGAGGGCAGGTACGAGCTGCTGCTTGTGGCTGCACAGGGAAAGTCGGTTATGGGGTGGGGGGAATGGGAGCTGTGATGGGATCAGGAAGAGGTCTGCAAGGGGTGAGGGAGGGACACCATAAGGGATTGGACCAGGAGCAAGCCTGGAGACCACTCCAGGGGAAGAGAGAGGGACAGGGAGCGAAAGGGCCCCCTGAGGAGCAGCGGTGGCCTTGGCCGTGGGGGAAGGCGGCAGTGGGGCTGCTAAGTAGAGGTGTAAGTGGAGGGCAAGGGAGAGTTTGAGGAATATGGTGCAGCGGGTCATGCTTGGAATAGGGGAGGAAGCTTGAGGAAGTGGTTGGAGGGAGGGAAGGGGGAGAAGGCAGCACAGCAAGAGGGATGTTTCAGCCACTGGTGCTCTGGCAAGCAGGAGGAAGGGAGGCCAGGGAAGAGGGTGGAGGATGGTGATGGTCAGAAATAAGGAGCTGGTTGTGTTTAGAGGAGTCAGTGCTGTGTGGCTAGGTCTAGAAGAGCTGGAGGAGAGAGTTATGGGAGGGCCTTGCCACAAGGCTTTCAGCCACGCTGGGAGAATGGGAAAAAGTGGATCTTGAACTGGGATAGAGCTAACCAGAATGGACCCGGTGCTAAAGAGGGAGAAAAGCAGAAGACTCAAAGCTGTTGGAAAAGTCCTGAAGGAACTTAGCTGTGCAGAGGGGCAAGGGGAGGCTGAAAACAGCAGCAAAGCCACGGCCAGTGATACAGCTGAGGTCACGGCAAGGCCAGACAGAGAGACAAGAAGATGATGCTGATGGAGAGAAAAAGGTGGCCATAGAGAAGGAACTGAGAGCCCAGAGATCAGATAAGGAGCAGTGCGTAGCCTGAAGAACGGTTTTAAGAAGAGCAAAAGTTAACAAGTGGTCCCGATGTGGTGAAGCCTTAGTGAAAGTGGGATGTTGAATAATTCCTCAGTTCCTCAACAAAGTGAAGTGAAGCTTCCTTGGCTTCAGGTAAGCATCTCCCCACAGCCACCCATGTGCTCCTGCCCAGCTTTCTCCAGCTCCGTGTTCAGATGGAGAAGACAAACAGTATTACTTTTGGAACAAAGACAGCAATTCCTGCTGAGTCCACCGGGGAATCTCGTCAAGACTGCAAAGGGTTTAATGGCCCAGGAAGGCTGATTTTTAAGTAGTGAAAGTTCAGTTAATCATTAATTTTATTGCCAGTGACGCAAAGGTACCAGCTGCCATTGCTAGTCGACACCACTTCTTTTCTGGGAAGTGCCAGCCCCTCGGACTGGCATGACCATGACCATGCTCCCAGCAGAAGGCATTGCTGTGAGCTTCACGGGTGCAAGGAAGCTCATGTGTCCAGCATGCACGGATTGCTTTTAACCATCTAGACCAGCAGAGACGGTCCTTTCCTTTCCACAAGCAGGCAGTCAACCCCGCACATTGAGTGTCTCCCTCTCCCCCCTCACCCCTCGCAGCCACTCTGTGGGCTGGGCTGCGGGAACCTGCTGCTCCCCTCCTCTGCTGCATGGGCAGAGGGGAGAGGCCAAATGCACCGGGCAAGGGGCATCTAAATGACACTTGAGAAGGATTCAGGCTGACTGTCGTGCCTGTAAAACCTCTCCAAGCTCACAGCCCCTGTATTTTGGGTCTTGTACAAGCATGGGACAAGGTTCTCTACCTGGCAAGAGGGAAGGCTATCCTGCCCTCAGTGTGTGCGGGGAAACGCTTGGCGACGTTTGCCAAGGGGCAGATAAAAGTCTATGGTAGGTCCAGAGTAACCCCATGATTAAAGGCTATCCAAAGCCATCCTTCCACCCCTGAAATAGTCCTGTGTTTGTTTGTGAGAACTTACTTAGATCTGCTTTTAAACACGTTGGAAGCAGGTGAATTTCAAGATAGATACACAAAGCAAATGTGCCATTTATCACTTCTTATGCTGATGATTAAAGCAAAGGTTTTCTTTTCTCTCTAAGGAATATTGTGAGCTGTGTTCAATTGTGTTAATGACAGCAGTAACAACAACAGCAATAAGTATTATTTTAGTGGAAACTGAGGTGTTGGTGAAATGCTTATAGTCTGAGAAGCTGGAGTGGGGCAGGGCTGGGGGGGGAGGCTTGAAATCCTGATTCCACTGACTTTGTGGGCTGAGGTTTCACCCCAGATAGTAAAGTCTGAGTTTTTAAAAAACAGAGATGACTTCAGTTATTTGGGAGCAGGTCTGTGATGTTATTTAACTGCTGAGGACATCCCATGAACCTCACAGCCGCCTGTGTTTTGATGGCCAATTTGGAACCAAAGTGAGTGATGCGGTGGAAATAATTATCTCACCGTCTGATTTAGTCACTCCGGCAAGGTGTTTGTAGAATGTAGCTGCTTTGTATAGGATAAGAAAAAAGCAATGGGCTGGCTAATTCAATTAAAAGCAAATAGCTACAGTCTAGGCACTGACAGCATGTGGGAGGAAGTGGTGTTGTTTCCACTGTGACTGGCAGTGAGCGACTAGCAAAAACAAGGTGGTTTGAGGAACGCTTGCGTGTTAATGGCATTTCCCTGTTCTGTTTGTCAAGCAAAGGTGGGAATATAGAGTCAGAATTTACTTGAATCGGTTCTATTACAAGAAAAGACAAGGGGCCTCCATGGGAACGATGCTGAACTGCTGTGGTGTACAGGCAGCGCCCTGAGCTTGCCTGCAAAAGCGTGCACGTGTGCGGCAGGTACTCAAACAAAGTCTCTGTATGTGAAACAGAAAAAAATGTATCGCCGTGCACAAGGTATGCTGGAGATGGTAGTTCGTCTGCCGGGAGTGCTGAGTTGCTCTTGCTCTCTTTCTTTGTGCCACAGCAGGGCTCCTGCCGTCTGCTGCCAGCTGGCATCTTGTACCTAGAAAATAGGCTGCCCGTGGCATGGCTGATTCAATTCAGACTTGCGGCAGTTGTAGGCCCACGCTGCAGCCACGGGCTCAGCAGTCTGGCTGCGGTGTCGGACTGGAGTGTTTCCAGAAGTGAATCAGACTCTCTGCCTGATGGCCGTATCAGACGTGATAACCCAACAGCGTGTAATAGCATCTTCCTCTGTCTCTGCCTCTGTGTGTGTTCATCTTTCCCTCATTATTAAGCTAAAAAGGCCACCTGTAATGGTGTTGGGCGCTCCGCTGGACAGCCTATAGGATGTTAATTCCTTTCTGACCACCTCAGATGACTTTGCATAAGGAGAAAATATTTCTTTAGCAAAACTCACTTTAAAAGAAAAGTGTCCATAAATAATTAATTCCAGCCTTTCAGTGGCTTAACCTTTCAGTCAGCATCTCGAGAGAGAGACAGAACTGAGGTGCAGCCCAGAGAGGGGCAGTTCCCGGGCTCTGCCCGCCGCTCGCGGGAGGGTGGCAGTGAGCGCGGCTGGCAGCCCTTGCCTGTCACAGGTGTGTTTCGTATTCCCGGTGTGCCCCCACCGAGAGGCTGGCTCCCTCCTTCACAAGCCAGGAGGGGGCCCGGCAGGTGCCTTCGGTTTGGCAGGAACACGGGTCAACGATGCATGGGTTTGTGTGACAGCGTACGGTGATGGAGGGGAGCGTGATGTGCATGGGAGGGAGCACTAAGCAGTGGCCTGAAGACTGAGCCTTCCTCACCGCTTACCTGCAGCAGTGAGGGGTATTGCAAGTGGCAGGTAGCAACCCCCCCGCCCCTTGGGCCCCTGTGGAAGCAGTACACAGGGGAGTTGGGGCTGTAGCTGCCTCCGCTACATGTCTGCAGAGAACCGAGTACCTGTGCTTAGAGGAGGGGGCAGGAGCTTCTCGGCACAGAAATTGGCCTGTATTTGATGAGGCACCAGCTGATAAGTACGTGGTGCCTCTTGCACTGGAGCAGGGATTCCTCTGCAGCTCTGCGCTCCTACTTACATCTCTTATCCTAGTCTGAAAACTACCACCCCTGACTGGTACCAAACTCCTCGCTGTAGGTCAGGCTCAGCCTTCTAATAGGTCTCGTTTCTCCTCAAATGCATAACAGCAAAAATAAAATAAATATGTAGATTCTTCCCCTCCCACCCCAGCTAATATATTTTTGCAATTTAAACAGAGGGGAGATGCTCCGGACTTACCTCTGTCATTTCAAAGATGAATACAGTGGCGTAAAACTGAAAAAGCTCAGGCCTGAGCTGGCGTTACCTCTGGCCTCTCCCCTGCCCATCCTGCTCTTCCCATGCTGTTTTTGGTGATTTTTTTTATTTGCATTTCTAGGCTGCAAATTCTTTGGCACTGTGAGCGTGCATTTCTCTATCACTAAGCACCGTGAAACGACAGGCCTAGCTGGGAGCTATGTATGGTGCCAGGCTACAAGGACGATCCGTGCTAGGAGAAGGCGGCAGGGTATATATAACAAATGCATCAAGAACAAGCATTGCTATAGCGTGATCTGCTGGAAATTACCAGTCACACACCTGCTGGCATAACGCAGAGCACAGGCTTGCTGGGTGTTTTGGAAGACAGAGCCTGCAAGTGTGTCCTGCAATGGCCCCTGCTGCCACCAGCCTTGGGTCATCCCCAGGAAAACAGGGTGAGAGGAGAAGCAGAGAATCTCCTGTGCAATTGGAGATGCCCTAATACCACTGAAATAAGTGCCCAGATCCCTTGAGCTGGTTTCATATTAAAAAAATATCATAACCCAAGGGTATGCCCAAAGCAAAGTTAGCAAGAGTGTGGCTGTGCGATGTACATGGCTGTCCTGCACAGCTCCAGCTGCTCCAGGGCTTTTCAGTCCCGTGCTCTCAAACCACGACTGCAGCTGATGGTATCGGACATTTCAGTTGTCCGAAGTGGTTTTCATTCCCACCCCTGGGAAGGACAGCTCCTGCTGCTCAGTAATGGGGCTTGCATGAGCTGGGCGCTGCTGGGGAGGGACCAGGATGCTTCACCTCCAGGTAAAACCCTTGTAGCTGTTGTGAACCAGCCGTACAGAGACAGCAGCTACTTGACCGCATTTATTTACATAAAAAAGCAGTTCCTTTTGTTCTGTAGTTGGCATCAGGAACTTCAGACCAGTGTTTTTTTTAAAAAAAAAAGTTGTTGTTTTCTCTTACCCAGTTTGAAGGGGGCTACCTCCCACTGTCCCCTCCCTCCACCCCCACCTTTTTTTTTTATTCTCACTTACTGCTTCTGCCTCTTCGTAATTCAGCACTACTGGCTGAGGAGGGATGGGGGCTCGGGCAGGGAGGCAGGCAAGGTGGCTTGCTGGCATTAATTTCTTTGCAGCAGTTGCATTGTCACTGCCTGCGCTGGTTTGGCTTTGGGTCGCGTCTCACACAGTAGGGAAAAGAGACTACCTGGTGTTTGCACGGCCCTGTGCCACATTATACCCCTCTCCAGCCCTGTGAGATGTAGAAAGCCCTCGTCCCAGGTGACAGGAACATCCAGTGGGGCGGCCCCACGCTCCCCGGCACCTCGCGGCCCCACGGCAGGAGCCATGCTCGTGGCAGCAGCATCCATCGTTCTTGGGAATTGAGCTGCATCCCACGTGGGAGGGTGTTTGTGTGTTTTTTCTTTCTTGGTTTTTTTTTTTTCTTTCCACTACCATCACAGGTCTGTCTGCTTTGCCTCTGCCTGTCAATAAGTCAGGGCTGCTGGACAATAAGAATTCTGTTTTGCAGAAGCAGCAGTGAGTTTTATGACATTTGGGGTTTGGGCTTTTGTTTGTTTTTGGTTTTTTTTTTTTTTTTAATTCAGTGATGGGTGGGGGGAAAGCAAAATTTCATTAAGATTTTTCCTGGGGAAAAAAACCTCCAACAAACAAAGAAAAATAAAATAAGTAAATTTAAAAAAATCAAGCTACTCAAAAGCTTGGACAGTACTCCACACCAGTAGGGAAGTTGGAAATCAGGAGGTGGGTGCTGGCTCAGCCCAGTCTCCCCAGTCACTCGCCTGCTCTGGTGTGGACACCTGTGCTGCACATCGGTGCGGGTGGCTCCACAGAGGCATTGGGATGCCTGGACACCTCTGTCCCCAGAGGAAGGCTGCCTGTGGCCAAGGCCGAGCCAGGGAGGTTTGAACTCGATGGAGGAGAGGCTCAGCAGCAGGGAGGACACCCTTCACCCCCACCAAGAGTGGCGATTTCAAGGCTCAGCCCCACTGGCGGCATCCTTGCTGCCTGGCTCTCTGGGACTGTGCCCCGTGGGTGCCCGGAGGGAAGCCCAGCCACGGGAATGCCTCCCCAGGAGCCGGGGTTGGTCCTGCGTGGCTCAGCAGGCATGTGGTTTCGGGTGCTCAGGCGGTGAGGCAGGGGCTGCAGGGAAAACTGTGCCTTGCAAGCCGGCAGCTCCTCGCAACGCTGCAGCAGACATACATGGCAGCGCAGCAGGGCTGAGCCGGCTCAGGGCTTGTCTGCATCACCCAGCTTTTTCTAAAACCAGAAGACTTCTTACTCAGAAGCAGAATCGAGGTGCCACTCGTCTTTACTCCAGCTCTTTTATATATAGTCCCCATTTCTCCTGATTTTACTTCAGCAGTTACTATATGAATCGCAGCTCAGAAGTGGTAGGGAGGGGAGCGGGGATAACTGAGAGCTGCTGGCCAAGCTGGAGCTGCTGGTTTGCTGCTGGATGTGGGGAGTTCCCTCTGCAGGGGCTGTGTCAGAGAGCACCCTTCATCCACCGGACGGTTGTTGGTGTATGTGGGGGGGATGCTAATGTTGCCTTAAATGAAATCTGTGTCTCTTCTTTTTCCCCAGGGATAGACCATTAGCATTTTCATTAGTGTTTTCATTCCTCTTTTTTTGTTGTTTTTCTTCTTTGTTGTTTTTCTTCTTTTTTTTTTTATTTTTTTTTTAAGCAGCATAGCCAAGCTGCAAAACTAGGAGCTTTGTTTCCCTGCAATGCAGGACGATGCAGAGCTTTTGCGATATGCGCTTGGATTAGCCTCCAGCCTTTTCAAGGGAGGTGCCTGATGCCACCTCCAAGAACCACGTTAGCTTGAAACCTACACTCAAAGGGAAGAAAAGACAGCAATGGTGGTTTGACCTTACCTTCAGGCACCTTGACGCTGGAGGCGGCAATAGGCTGCTTTCAGTTTGTCTGCAACTCAGAAGATCCCCAGACCCATCAACCAAATGTCTCGAGGAACTGCAGCGTTTCCGTTACCCTTTCCCCAACATGCCTCATGATGATGTAAGTTGGAGCTGCATTTACTTCATGGATTTCCAAACTGATGAATCAAGGCCTCTGCTTATGACAGCAATTCAAAATGCACATAAATAGGAGGCCAGTTTCTTTCTCTCTTGGCATTTTTACAAAGCTATGGCAATGTAAACAGAGATTCATAATGGCCAGAAGAGAGATCACTGGAGCAGCCTGAAGTATTCTCCCAGAAAAGATTCACATAGGCATGAGTCTTTGGCCCACATCATTGTTATAAGCAGAGATAAACAGAAACGGCTCTTTTTAGACACTGAGGCTGCTCTGCTCAGACTTAGGGAATTTAAAAGTGAGGGACATCTTTCCATATTGGTCACTTTGAAGAATCGACCTGATTTTTCTTTTTCCAGTGGTACAGTGTAACTTCTGAAAAAGCAGCATGTCTCTGTCTGAAGTTTCCTACTTCGATTAATAAAAGCAGTGCATGATCAGCGCACACGCATATGCGAACACACACACACATACAAATCAGGTCATCTTCAAGTTGGAGTCAAAATCAAAACAGACCCCAAAAACCCCAAACCAACACAAATCCTCAAAAAACTCAGAGGTTTGAGTTCACCTTCAATGAAGGTGAGCTTGAGACCATCAAACCGGAACTTTCAGGCATTTGGGTGCTCAGTTTTTATTAATGCTCTCCTCTGCTTTACTGTCTGGACACCAAACCAAAATGAGGTTATCTGATGCAGTAGCATCTAATAAGGGACATTTCTTGTCCTCAGAAGCTTCTTGTCTAAATCAATGGGGCAAGTGGCAGGAGAATGGAAGCATTACTAACTAGATCCATCCTCCACCACCACCTTTGAGAAAATGATACAAAGAGAGGGCTGATAACGAACAGATCAAGGGTTTGATAATTAAAAAAAAAGAAAAAAAAAAAAGACTCAACCCATGAACAGAATTTTTTGAATGGAGTCATAGGCCTAGAAGTGCTGGAAATCACACCAGGGACACCTTTCCAGTCTTAGGCACCAGACCTGCATCTTCCCTGGGTACTCAGGGCTGCTGTATCCAGCCCTCCAGGTGCCCAGCCCCAGGCAGCCCCAGCAGGAAGGCCCCGTAACTTCCCCTCGTGAGCTCACAGCCTCAGACATCGGCCTTGCCCGGGTAGTGCTGTCCTAGTTGACAGTGAAGGGAGGAGCATTTCCAGGAGCTGGTCCTGCTCATGCTCCCTGCTTGTCCATGCTCACGGGCAGCTGAGAAAGGAAGGATCAGGCACACACATAGCTTCAGGCAGGGCTGGTGGGACGCTTTTCCAGCCCTGTGTTGACAGTCCAGGTCTCAACACAGTGTACAGAGCTGCAGGGTTGGTGGGGAGCTTGTGGGGCCACTTTACAACCTGGATCTTTCACGTGGGCTGCGAGGTGCCAGCTGGACCGATGGTGGGATGGTGCCCAGCAGTTGTGTGGGTGGCAATGAGAGGTAGGTGTAGGTTCAGCGTTGCCTTAGAAGTTGCTTTTGAATGGACTGAGCAACTTGCTAATCATCACAGGTGAAAACCAGCAGCTAAGCTGTGAATTAAAGCAAGCTCCCTTGCATACCTTCAATGCCATAAGAGGAAGGTTTCTCCACCACGCCTTGGAGAGATGGGCCTACAGGGAAGGACCAGGATGGCGGTGGTGATGAAAACAGACCTATCTAAAGTAAAACCAACCAACCCAAAACCCCAACAACCCATTTTTATGAGCAATTGCATCTGTTATCCTAAATAAGAAGGAAATCCCAGAATTCTGGACAAGGGTTGGGGTTGACTGGAGGAATTACCCACCATCTCCTCCCAGTGGCAGGTACCTCAATGAGTGCAAAAGGAAGCAAAAAGAGTTGAAGAATGCAACTGCAGCACATGAAGTGTCTCTGTCAAGCTAGGAGAGAAGAGCAGAGATAAGGGATGGTTTTGGCACAGGTCTCAGAGCACAGGCCTCATGGCTCGTGATTCAGGGGTGCTGGTCACTGCTTGGCTCTGTCTGAAGAGGTGGGTGCTCAGCTTGTCAGAAAGTCAACCCTTTATTTACAAACCCACTCATCATTTACAAGCCCACTTATTTACAAAGCCTGTTGATGAAAGTGCCTCACCTTGAACTCTCATAGGAAGTCTCTTTAATCACAAGAGTTTCAGATCACTTATTTGCTTTGGGTTGGGTTTTTTTTTTTATTTATTTTGCACTTCACGTACAATACTATGCGGACAGAGGAGAAAATTATGAAGGCTACATAGAGAAAAGTTAAGAATTAATCGGCACTGGACTTGTCTGTGTGGTGTTTGTGTGCCTGGGTATGTAGTTCCCTTAGCTTAAGGAGACAGAATTGGAAGGGAGATCAAACTCAAGCAACAAGATGTGATTACATTATATTGGACCCTTTGGCTGTAGCCTGCTGCTTCAGCTCGTAGAGGTACTCTAAGTGGCTGTCCTCGTGATTAGGCCTCATCCAGTATGTCCCAGTATGCTCCAGGCGCTTGCTCCTCCACTGCTCTTTGGCTCCTCCTGGATGTTGTTTCCCCTCCTTTATCTCCTGCCTTTGTTTCTCTCTGCTGTTGGTCCCCGGCTCCTTCGAGCCCAATCTCATACTCCCCACTCCCAGTCCCAGCAAGCTGGTGAGGGCACGGGGAGCCATTTCTCTCACTGTTTTCAACTTTTTCTTCCCTGTCCCATCACCACCAACTCTAAGGCACAATTTCTCCCTCTGTCTTTCATCCCTAGTCCCACCCCAAGCCACCTCTGCCCTCCCCTCCACCTCCAGCTCCTTCTGCTTTGCCACAGGCAGTGCTGGGGCTCAGGCTGCTGCTGCCTGGTGCCGTTGGGGCTCATGGTGGTGGGACCTTCCTCCTGGGTGAGACCCCAGCAAGCCCCAGCCCCTGGGCTGCAACACTAAGTTTCACACAGCGTGGCTCAAGTGCAGACCTCAGGGGGCTCACGGGGAGCTGTGAGACTGGAATAAAGCTAAGGAGGATTTTTTTAGCCGTCCAGCTTTAGCAAGTGCTTGTGAGCAAGATGATTTATCTCTTTGGAGGCTTATAACCTGGCAAAATTTGGATGGAGGTTTTTTCACAGGCAAGCGGCACGTTCCTGACACACAAGCCAAAATCCTGCCACATTTCAAGTCCTTTTTCCGAAGCCTGGGGGAATGAAGAAAAGGTCACCAAATTTCTTGAAGCTTTGCGGGGGGGAGGGGGAGCATGTTTTCTTCCAGCTAAATGATCAGCAACCACTTAAAATTTCCAGGCAGAGAAAATATACTGGGGCAGACTCCAACCTGGGATATTTTAGCCCAAATAGCTGTCATTTGACAAAATTACAAGCAACCGTAATTAGGAAGCAACAGGCAACTGCTGGATTTGCTGGTGCCCCATTAAAATATGCTTTTTACATTTTTCAAAGAATGAAAGCTGCTGTGCAGGTGTATTTGCTATGGTTGGGAAGAAGTAGCACTCTGTTTTTCTTCCCCCACCTCCTTTTTTCTGAATGAAAGTGTTTTACAAACGAAAAATGAGGTTTCCTGAAATGAAGGGCTGCCTTTTACTCTGAGCTGGCTTCCATGAAATGTATTTGAGAGCCTCTCGTCCTTATCTCTGAACTTGCTGAGGGGTGACAAGCAACTGTCCCGTCTGGGTCGGCTTGGCCGAGTGAGTGGCTGGGCTGGGCAGAGTCCCGTGGACCTTGCAGGGCATCTGAGGAGGTTCTGGGAATCCCCAGGAAAAGGCTTGCCACACTCTTTGTTGCCTGCCCTCACATTTAGAGTCCAACCCCACGTATGTCCGCTTCTCCTCCTCGGCGCCAGCAGGGCGCCCTGGGAGGCACAGGCTGCAGGAGGGTTGCCTCCCCATCACACCACGGGGCTCCAATCCCAGCCAGTGCACCGTCCTGCTGACGTCCCAGGGAAAGGCTTGGCTGCCTGGGCAGCATCACCCGCCCCACCTGGGCACCGAAGGGTTCAGTTTCCCCAAGCCGGAGCGGGGAAGGTGTCCCTGGACTGCTCACCAGGGATGACCAGCACTTGCCCTGATGACTCGCTCTCCCTCACGCTTTCTGACTCATCTCCATCACTTTCCTCCAGGTCTTTTCTCTCTCTCTTTATCTTCAGTAACCTCCCTTTTTTGTCCTAGTCCCTCTTTTCTCCTTCATTGCTACTGCCTGGAGCACCGCCGGGAAAGGTGGGAAGCAGTAAGGATGTGCAACAAATCCCGTCCCTGTAGAATGAGAAAGCACAAGCGCCTCCAGACATACAGCCTGACCTGCACAGCGCCCACAGGCAAGTTACAGAGAGAGGAAGCATCGGGCATGTGTTGGAGACTGTGGGCCAAGGCCATTGTGACTTTATCTAGGAAGAGCCGATACACATGAGGGGAGGCTCCGACATGGGAACGGCAGCTCCCCAGTACACTTAGCTGTACTCGGTCAGACAGTGAGCACCAAAACTCAGCCCCACAAGGAAAAAGCAATGCGACTGTATATGATAAACTGTTACATGCAGTTCTTTGCATAGGTTAGGATAATAGTCTAAATGGCACGCGAGCACAGGAGGAAAAACTTGTAGCTGATCACTCTCTAACGTTAACCTGTGGACCCACTGCCACAAAGTATTGCTGAGGCAATAGTTCAGCAGAAAAATTAAAAGCCTCATAGGTCAACCTCTTTCCCCTCGTCCATAGTGCTGATGGGAAAAGCACAGCAGTGCAGCAGAGGAAAAACCATCTTGATGCAATCTTGTGCAGACATTAAGAACTGCAGGGATGCTGCAGTGAAATCTTCCGCCAGGTAGGCAGGAAGGACAGGCTATGGCCCGTAAAGCTGGAGCACTTATGCCACATAACAGACCTCATTAAACAGATTCCCTTTTGCCAGAGAGAAAATCTTCATTACACTGAAGTTAAGATTGAAATAACATATTGGTGAGAAGTACAAATTTTAAAAAAAAGAAAAGGCATTGACACTGCAAAATCCCTCTCAAGTAACACCCCCCCTCCAATAAATCAAATACATAAACAATCCCTTCCCAATAAAAGTCCAAGCAAACCAAACAAACTGAAAACAAATGAAGCACAAAACCCAAAAGGACCGACCAGCCCCAAAACTCTGACAAAAGGACAGCAATTGGGTTTCAGTGGAACATGGTGAATTGAGTAGATGAAAACCCAAACAAAATGCAGATATGGGAGTTGGGAAAAAACAAAAAACCAAGATGACGAACAGAAGGAAACAAATGCCTGGAGCATCATTCCAAAAAGCCTAACGTTTTGTGGTGTGACAAGTCACTTCAGATGATGCTCCACCAGCCCCATGCGGCTTTGTTCCCCTCCCCTCTCTCTGCAGCACGATAAAAGCACAGGAAGGATGTTCGATGGCAGCTTGGCCATCAGCCACTTTCAAAGGGGAGTCATTTAGTGAGATTCACTCATACTTGTATAAGCTGAAACAAAAAAAAAATGAACAACATTGGTAAAGCAACCAGACTGATCTTGCAAACACACTTCATCTTGGACGTGGCTGATGGGAAAAACACTCTGTTATAGAGAATGTAACATTATGAATACTGATAACACCTCCCAGCAAGCCTCAAACACCTATTTCCAGATGAGTGTTTACCACCACGTGGTCAGTCAGGGCTGACCATATTGTGTACAAGTCTGATTATTACAGCCCTAGTGTTGTATTGGTTTTACTTTTCTTTAAATATAGGCGCTTATGGGGGGGAAGGGGGGCTTTTGACTCGCCCTTCATTTCTGTAGCACACTGGAGCTGTCATGCTTAGACCAAAATCTGTGAGCTATTCAACCCAAAGTGGTCAACCTGATAAAAAAGGCTCCCCAGAAAGGCTGAACCATTTTTAACGATGAATGTTTATCACCTACTATCCTTGGTAAAAGCTAGCTAGTCAGGCTTAAGGTCGTAAGAGATAGCGATAACCCACAGTATTTCTTCAGTTATTTGAGTGATATGCTGCTCCCCAGAAAAGTTGAGAAAGCTTTTGAAGCCTGGATAACTTTTCATTCATGAGAACTGGCAGGTTTTTTTCTTTGTTTTTGGGGCTTTTTTTCTTTCCTTTCTTTTTTTCCTTTTAAGTCTGTCTTGCAGATAAAACTTGACAGAATTCACCACTGGCAGGAAACCTTGGAGGGTGGTGCTGGGTAGAGCAGAGGCCCAGGGCTTTGCATATCTCACTTCCATCCCTGCCGCTGGCACTGACTCACCGGCTGGCTGGAGGTGAGTCACCTCCCTGCTCCATACCTCCTGGGGAGACTGTGGTGTACCTGGTGGGACAGCTCTCCTATTTAAGTTAGCTAGCGCCAGGCACGTGATTTTGGGTTTACCGAAGCCGATGGGTGGTGTCCGTTGGCTTTCACAGGTTCTGGTGTTCGTCCCTGCAAACCACATCAGAAGTCAGAGATCAAAGGCCCAGGGTGCTACTAGAAGCTATGCTGGATTTGTAAATTGAGTTTTCAATATGGTCATGGATTGCACATGAGGGTCTTGGTTGAGTTTGAGCAATGCTGCCTTCACTGAAGCATCAAAAGCTTGCCGTGTGTTAGCCAACCAGAAGTACCATGACTTTGCTCAAGAAGGACTTCCAGGTTCATGCCTCTGCTCTGGCATCAATGCATGTGATCACAGGGGAGGCACTGAGGCTGATCTCATGTCAGGAGGGGAGCCTTGGGCGCTTTGTCCCATCTCAAGCAGGGCTGCTCTCGGCCCATCCAGCTCTGGACCATATGTTCCTCGTCTCTGGACCCTGCCCTCTTCCTTGCGCCAGCCTTTGTGTTTTGGCAACCATCTGCTCAGCAATCTGATGCAATTGATGATGAATTTGAGGCAAAGGTGGAGGGCCAGGCCAGGGTAGCGATGCAGCAGTCTTACATTCCTCAGAGCCATGTGTTGAAGTGTTGTGTCCAACTTTGCAATGCCTCAGCTCCTGTTGTGGTTTAACCTCAGCCAGCAAGTGAGCACCACACAGACGCTCGCTCACTCCCCCCCCCGCCCCCGGTGGGATGGGGGAGAGAATTGGAAGAGTAAAACTGAGAAAACTTGTGGGTTGAGATAAGAACAGTTTAATAATTGAAATAAAATAATAACAATAATAATAAAAGAATATACAAAGCAAGTGATGCACAATGCAATTGCTCACCACCCGCAGACTGATGCCCAGCCAGTCCCTGAGCAGCGGCCCCCCCTGGCCAGCTTTCCCCAGTTTATGTACTGAGCATGATGTCACATGGTATGGAATGTCCCTTTGGCCAGTTTGGGTCAGCTGTCCTGGCTGTGCCCCCTCCCAGCTTCTTGTGCACCTCCAGCCTTCTCAGTGGGTAGAGCATGGGGAGCTGAAAAGTCCTTGGCTAGTGTAAGCACTGCTTAGCAACAACTAAAACATCGGTGCGTTATCAACATTGTTCTCCTCCTAAATCCAAAACACAGCACTGTACCAGCTACTAGGAAGAAAATTAACTCTATCCCAGCCGAAACCAGAACAGTCCCACAGCAGAATCCATTTCTAACACCTTAAGGAAAGCACCTCAACAAGGTGTCTCAAGAGCACATAAGCTGCATGAAGAGGCACCCACATGAGTTGTTAGAAGTCAGAAGTTCATCGTTAAACATTCCTTAGCCACAACACTTCAGCAGTCTTCAAAACTGAAATGTAGGTCTTTCCCTGTCCTTAGTTCTCACTTTAGGCAACCAAACAGCACTTTGCTCCTTCTTTCTGACCAAAGAAATCTTGAATTCCTTCCTGCACAGCTTAAACCATGGGGGTGGGGACTCCCTACCCCAGCACAGCCTACAGCAGAGGAGCTATGATGTAGCTGTGAAAGGCAAGGGAAGACACAAATCCAGAGGCCCTCTTCCTGGGAGGATACTCTACCCAGGGTCTTGTCTTGAAGACCCAGACTGTGTCATCTATGTGGAGCTCCTGGCTGCAGGAGGACACAGGAGGAGTTCAACTCCAGGGCTGCAGTTACGTTTCAGGTGCGAGCAGGATGCCTGCAGTTAATCAGCAGTACTCAACTGCAGGCAGCTGCAGGCAGGCACACACTCTCCCCCTGCAAACGCGATGGTAACCAGGCGCGTGCCTGCCATGTTTAGGAGGTGCAGGTACAGGCAAGGAGATGCAGTGTTGCACTCCTGCTCTTCAGCTACTGGTTTTTGCCTACATCCCATCTGAGGTGCCAAAATCTGCTTGTGAAGCTGGGCATATAAAATTATGGGCTCGGTGCTGGAAAAGTAAATACACGAGTACTGATGTGCTATGAAAAGGGGCCCCAGGAACATTCAGGAGGCTGGACTGAAGTATGATAGGATTAACACAGTTCAGGTGGGTCTATGTAGCAAGTGCTCTTAGGAGAAAAATACATACATACAGAACGTATTGTACTGGGACACAGGGTTCTGAGGCAGCGGAGTTGATCGAGGTTCAAAAAGAGATTTAACATTCACATATGCGGGACCCTCAGAAAAATTGTATATTTTGCTCATGAACTAATCCATGAACCACCCGGGTTTGTAAAGCGGTCACTGATTACGTGAGCTAGAAATCATCTTTCCCGTTTGATGCGACACTTAAATAATTGCCCAAAAAGGATAACCTGGGCAATGCTGCTGCACAAGGGTAAAATGTGCCTGCGAGAAACATCTTCCTCAGAGATTGTACCAGGATTAGGCCAGTTGCGTTGCTGACTTTGGAAGTTTCAAAACATAGAAAAGATTTTATCCTTGTGAGACAGAAAATTTTGCTGGGGTTTGTGTTATCCAGTTTTGTAGCATTTTAATTATTACAGGGAAACATCTCGCCTTCTGCACCGAGAAGAATACGCCGCCTTCTCTTGCTCTCCAGCATCAGTGGGCACAGATGTCTGAAGAGACGTGGATGGAGATTCCCTTCCCTGCGCAGGCTGTACCAAAGAGGGTTACAACAGGTGCCTACCAACATTTTTTACCCCAATGGTTCAGAGCTCTCTGGTCTCTATTAATTTATTTTCAAATCTATGTCTGCCCATATTTATGTCAGGTTCTAAAAACAAGTAGCACCGTTAACATTTTGAATTTTAATTATCTACTGAATATCTAAAAAGATAAGCTGGAAGGGGAAGCCCCCCTGCGAGCAGAAGTACAATCTAGTTAAATGAGTGAAATTTATCAGAAAAAATGAGTAATGAGCGGTGAGGAAGACTGCCTCATTTTGCTAATTTTACCTTATAAATTATCTGATTTGACATTCTGCGCTAAAAAACTGCTTATGAACCAAGAAAAGCGAGGGATGTACTCCACTTGGTTGAAGCAGAATCTGTGGCCACAAAAATTTTGCTGCATTAGTACTGCAGCATGAAACCCCCTACCACCGAAACAAAGACTGTCGTGCTTGTTTCTAGATCACCCTGTATCTAGAAATAGCTAGGTATGCTGGGCTTCAGGTTTGAGTCTACGCAGAGCCTCCTGGTTATCTGCAGTCACATCACAACTGCATTAATTTCACTGCACAGGTGTCATAACGCACAGAAGTGCTAAGCAAAGTTGTCCTTCCCCTTATCTGCACCCCGAAGTCCATTTCAGGAGTGAAGGAAAAGTAATTCTGAATCCTTAACTTGTATTTAATGCATTTTTAACGAGCTATATTGAGACTATCAGCCCATTTTATTTAGGCGCTTTTGCCTGGGACTGGTAATGAACTTTTAATACTAAAGTTATTTCAGAAGGAAGAGGCGAAAGGGTGCCAAAATAGGCTATAAAACTAAGCATGTGTTAATAGCATCTGTTACAAATAAGGCTGGATTCCACTTTCCATTGTCTTCTTTTTCCTCAAGTTGTTTAAATTTTCCAATTAAAAAGGAATTTGGCTGAAGACTTCCCTTACTTGGTCTTGACCTCAAGGAGGGCTGCTTGCAGAAGAGTTGTACAAAATCTATTACACGCCTTTAAATAGTGAGGGCATGAGAGAAAAGGAACGCAGACATATTCTTCGATGTTCAGACTAGAAAAAATTAGGTGCAAGAAAGGACCCCCCCCGGTCACCCCCATTTGATCACAAAAATAAACCACAGCAGATCTGTTAGTGCTGCTACTCCAAAAGCAGCAAGTTTCCCTCGCTGTTCCGTGCAATGATAAATGTCGCAAACTGTGTCATTTAAGTTACTCACCAACACACATTATTCTAAGGGACTTCAAGGGTGCATTGATGACTCTCCAAATGAAAGCCCCCTTGGGCTGTCAAGTAATACTGAAAGAAGTATATAGTTTATATGATAAACACCTTGTTCTGAAATAAGTATACTGTTTTGGACATGCTCTCTTAATATCTTCATTAAAGACAAGCTTTTAGAGCTCTGAAGCTTAAACAGCACAAAGAGAAAGGGAGCTGAATCGTGCAAATCTCCTTTTTAACCTATGGCAGCACTATATAAAAACAGAACTTAAAAAAGGTGTAGACAGAAATGGCTATCATGTTCCCTAATGAAATTGCGTTCCCCATTATTCCCAGTTTTCCCTTTTATTTCATGCCAAAAACACTCCAGTAAGTACTGCAAAGTCAGAAAACAAGGTGTCAGCCACATGAAGCCAAAATACTCTTACACAGAACACAGCTTGTGCAAAATTATTTTTGCCTATAATTAACCATCTAGCATTTTATTGTTTCCTTTAACAATGTTAAAAGAAACAATGTTTTGTGTTAACGCTGCAGAAGCAGTCTTAACACTACAAACATCCTAATGTCTGCACACTTAATACTAACATCTAATAAGAAGAGAAAACTGCTAATGAGGACAGAGCAGGTAAATCGAACCATCTCTTTATGAGTATATGGACAGGCTAGAATGTAACTAGGGATAAGTGGTCGAGCAGGATTTTTGTTTGTTTGTTTGTTTTCTTTCCTTCAATTGTAAACCCACCAGTTTGTCTCCTAAAAATCTTTTAAACAAATTTACAAGTTACAATGATTTTTATTTTCTTGTTTTGGATAAGGGTTGTCACCCCGAACTCCTCCAGGTACACGGCTAGGCCAGGAATGCCAAAAGACAGAAGTCCTCTTTGAAGTCTATCATCGTGTTTAACAAATCCCCAAATATTTCAACCTACCTGGAAACCTGCCTAATTCAAAACGTATTTGTGTCTTACCAGTTAAATAACGCATGTGCTGTTGCCTGTTTTGACAGTAGTCACAGCCTATTACGAACTCCTGACTGATGCTAAAATTTTAAGTGCCGTGCAGGAACTACAATTCCTAACAGCCAGAAAGAGACTGCAGATGTGTTATACCTCAGGGGTCCCTCTTTCTGTCCCAGGATAAGATGCACCCGATCAATCAGATCCAGAGAGCCGAAGCTTTACAATGTTAAAAGATCCAGATCTGAATTTCGAACCTCAGGCTTCAGCAGGAGCACTGCATTCATTTTTCAGTTTCAGTGTGTTCTGATGAGGTTAAGGATCTTTTCCTTCTAATTTTTAGAGGTATTATAGACTGAAAAGAGCAAAATAGCAGTATGTTTATAGTGTGTAAAAGATGTAAACCCCCTCATTGCTGGTGAGTCCAGACACCTATTTGGACACAAAGATCGGTATTTGCATCCATCGATACAATCAATATTGTATCAATTAACATTCTCAGGAAAATCACAGCGCTTCAGGAGTATTTTAGCAGGACCGGTCCAAAGAAGTTGGCTGGAGTTGACTTAAATATGGTCTGGCAGCAGGTTTGGAAGTATAAATCCCCTGTGTAGCATCATCTCTGATGATCGTGTGTCACCATGGCAAAAGATTCTTGTCTTAATGTTTCCTTCTTCGCAAGGCCGAAATTGGAAATAGGAAATTGCAATCTTCTACCTTCTCTTGGATTAGAAACAGAAAGTGCCCATCACTACATTTGAAGTTAAAAAGGAGTTAAATTTGTGAATGTTTTTTATGTCTTTTTATGATTTTTTAATTTTTTCCTAGGGCTTTGCCTAGCCAAGTGTTAAGACATTCGCAGGTGAGGGACTTTCTGCATGTTCATTGAGTAGGCTCAGCAGTCAAAGAGCTCCATGAAATTCTCCTGTCATAATAATTTTTTTTAAACATTAATCGCCATTACACCTTCCTTTGTATCAATGATCAGTTCTTATTCTTGTTTCTTTCTGAACATATGTAAGAGTATTTTTAACTAAAGTAGAATCAGAATAAGCAATAACTGAATTTACCTTTCTTTCAGCTCCATGTTCTGTACTGTATTACACTAGTTTTTATGGCTCTATTCTATCTGCATCTCTCTGCTTACCCATACGGCCACAGAAACATGCTATTACTTCAGAGGTGTTTCCTTAGTTCCGGATGACAAAAGGCTGTCTGGGTAGAAAGCAAAAAAAAAAAAAAAAAAAAATCTCACCTTCAACAGAAAGTACCCTCTCTTCAGGGAGATGCAATAGCTTTGGCAAAAGTTGGGAGGCTGGACCTACTTTTACAAGCCAAGTCACACGTCATCGCTGCAGCCAAAAGTGCCCCTACAAAGCACAACTCTGCAGCGCTCACAGCACGTGTTTCTCATTTCCTTCTCCGTTGCCATACGGTGAAATTAAACTGGTTGGAGACGTGGGTCTTTTTATGCAGCTAGAGGAAGATGCAAGGGGTTTAGCCCATGGAATACAACTTCCCTGATCCTCAGAAGACAGGCACGTCTGCCCGACATTTGAAGGAGATCTTCTGAGCAAGTAGTTTCATGTCTATTCATATGCTTGAAATTCAGCACATGCATGAAACTCAGCAGGACTATGGTTCTTTTTGTATTTTTTTAAACTAAGTGGCTTTTTAAAAGCTGTAGGAAGGTGTTTAATTTTGACAACGATGCACTATGAGCACACTTCATAAACATATTTTCTAAAGGATATCAATTAAAAAAAAATGTTTCATGCTACTTATTTGATTAACACCCAGGCACGTAATGAATTTTTCCCTATTTTTGCCATCATTTTACTGGGGGATTTAAATATTTTTTCTCTGTCCCCCCCTCCCATTACATTGATAAAGCTTTTTTAATTACTTTTATTTGCTTTTTATTACTTCTTTGCCTACCCCCTGAACTGCTCGTGACTATTCAAAATAAATGTTCAAAATACAATAATAGGAGAATGCCTCAACATCTCCAGAGGCTGAATATCTCAACACAGCATATTACGGTTGAATTTTCCTATAAGTCTTTACCTACTTTTAGCAAGATATATTTTACAGCCTTATTATTTCCTAAATTTTTCTCTTAAATGAGAAGTAAAGCTCTCCAGGTTCTTATTTCAATTTTTTTCCAGTCTGTATTGATTTTACATTTTTCTAGAGGTTCAAAGTTCATGTAATAATTCACTTTATTTTCTCTCGTACCGTTTTCAGCATTTACCTTTGCTTTAAATGTCAGAGCCTTTCACTTCTGTTACTTTGATTTCCTTGCTGCCTCTCTTTTCTCTGCAAGCCCTAACTGATTGTGTATTTTGGTGTGGTCTCCTCGTCTTCTTCCACTTCCAATTATTTTTTTTAAAGCTCATTGTATCTTTGCAAAAACACCTGTTCAAAAACCACACTGACCACTTCTTGGTTTTTTGTAATCTTCTTTTCAGAGGAACTGCAGCTTGCTGTACGTTGGCTGTGAAGCCTCGGCAGTCCCAACTCACCTTCCACGCAAAGGGATTCCAATACATCCTGTTGCGGCATGCTGCTCACTGCCTTCCTTAATTCCACCAAGTGGATTTATTGAAATCCAGTGCTCTGACTTGACTGCGAGCATTTATTTCATACCAGGTTGAATTCAAGTAATATTTTGATCCTTTACACATTATTCTCTTTTTTGCTGTCAGCTACATGTTCTGAAGTGTTACTTCAGAAAGGCAACTAAACACAAAACATCTGACTTCAGGTTTTAAAGACAAGCAACAAGCTGTTGCAACAGAAGATGAGTAAGAGAATGATATTATAATAAAGAGATGCCTGAACATATATTAATTCAGTACAGATGATAAAATAAGTTTTCAATACTTAGGCACATGTCCGATACAAAATGCATATGATACAAATGCAGACTGATAAAATTCACAAAGAAATCACATTTCTTGGAAAGCGAGGAATTCAAGAAGAGCTTATGACCATCTTTCTTAATATTTTATTATTCTGAAGCTAAATCCTTTACAGACTGAGCTAACTGGATGACTGTTTCAGTTAATACCAGCAGCTGAGACTATGACCAGCTTAGAATGGACAACATCTAACAAAACAACATTGCTCCAGGTGTTTAACAATTCTCCCCAAAAGCCAATAATGACATATATTTGAAGTTTCAAACTTCCATTCAACATGCTATTACTACTTACACACAATTTCTTTTTTTATGAGTAAATACACGTGCATCAAGCTGTTTCTTCAGTATTTCATATTACAGGAACTGTACGCTGTATTTTTAAAGCACGTAACTGAACTGGCAAGAGAAAACAGTTGACATTAAACATTGTTTGAAAACTCAGTGCACTGTTTCTGAAAAGTCCCACTCAAAAGGACTGTAAATACAGGAAGAATATATTATTACCACATTATTTACTTGCAAGTCATGGTTTCAGTTATAAAATTAAACCCACTCCTCACCCCCCAAAACAAGACCACTTTCTATTAGTTGCTCTCTTGTTAGAGCTTCCTGCATCTTATATCAAGTCCCAAAATGAAAGTCAGTGTCAAATCTTCCCTGTTGGGAAGACGGTTCTTGATCTTTGTGTAACTGTATCTTAATGGCAGCAAAATTCTTTCCTCCTGAATCCCTATTCTCCTCCACGCAAATTCAATAACTGGTGGTGAAAAGAGGACTGACTAACAAGTGGGAAAAGGAAGACAGTGGTAGTAAGCCTGTAAAGCACAAGAAAAGACAAGAAGAGTAAGAAGGAAGCAGCAAAACCAATGACATATTGTGCTCCTCCTTACTTCTGACTGTGCGAGAGACTATTAACTATTCTACTCCTTAACACCAAAGAATATTACTTGAATGTTTTTTTAAAAAACTTCTACTAATCTTATAAACTCGGAGAGCTTTTCTGTTAATTGCCAATGAAAGGAGAGCTTATTTCAAATGTGAAGGTTATCATCAATATTCCAATAGAAGGGAGAAACAAAAGAGGCAGGAACATGTTTAATTAAAAAAGAAGCAAGAAAATAAAAGCCTCCCAAGAAACCAGACTTATGACCACTAAAACTGTAGATGATAACAGAAAAAAGGGTGATAATTTTTAAATGCAAAAGAATCAGTGTCCTTCTCCATGTTGTATCTGAACACTTATTAGTCAGCTGTACGTAGTAATGTTTATTACATACTTCTTAATACTTTACAGAAGTTGAGTCTTCCAGTCACTTACATCAGTATCACTCAACATCTAGAAAGTAATAGATTAATTTAAGGTGACATTTGCTAGAAATACATTTCAATGTATTTTTAACAAATGAAACTGAGATTGCAGCATGCTAATGAATATTTCTTGATGAACATACAGCCAAGAAGAGTGTATGTAAACAAAATGGGCTTAATCCCCTCCACAGAATGAAATACAGTAGACAGAAAACCATTTTATCAAGGTATTTATGACCAGAAGTCTCACTCAGCAGGATACCCCATACCATCACTCAAAGAGTTGTATCTCACAATTTCTTTTCAGTGAAATTCCTTTTGTTTTCTTCAGAGTCTTCAAAGGAATTGAAGAAGTACAGAAAAAATGGGTGTCGTTTAAGCATATTTGTCTTTTGAGTTGCCTGCATTGTGTCGTTGTCTATGTTTTCACCATTGCTGATGAAGAAGCTTGAAAACAGGTCAGCTGCAAGTGCATGCTGCTTTTAAATTTGTTTAGTAACTCTTCTAGTAACCTGTAAAAGGAAAATAGTTACAACTTTGGCAGATTCTGAAAAGGGAACAATTACCGAAAGTTTTGGCTAGTCTGTCTGTGACTTCGAGTACATTGTCTGCTTAAATAAAGGGCCTAAAATTGGATCTATTCAAATGTCTGAATATTATAGATATTTAGAAGTATACCAAGTGTGTCAGGATGATCTGTGACCAGAGGAGGACTTAGCCACAGAGGTTTTATCAAGGTGATAAAATAGCCCTTTATATGGCTTTCCTTCCAGATAAAGATCATAATCTTGAGAGAAACATATTTGCAAAACACAGTGACAAAAGGACTGGTAGAGAGCATGATAAGGTAATTCTGTAAGGAAAATCCAGAAACTGTCAGACAATGTACCATAAAACCCGTATCCCTTATCAAGGCTATGGCTTTTCGTGTGTAGCTGACCTGCGAATATCAGTTCTCAAACTTGTCTTTGGAAGGTATTTCATAGATTTCTCTTAAGTATCATGGCTGAAAGATCAGAGATGGTATGACTGTTCTAGGAGAAACATTAATTCACTGGCAACCATGTGTTTTTGTCCTTTATAGATAACAAACTATGTATGAGTTCATTATGGAGCATAACAACGGTTCATTTACATTTACATAGTTGCCAAGAAGGTACTTGGTGCAGTGGATAATATTTATTATAATCTACAAACTACAGGTGTAGGACCAATGGTGTTGATGGCTCTGTTGTAGGAGATATTTATTGTAACAGTGGAGATGCATTATGAAGTTTTACAGTCTTGCCTGTGTGTTTTATTTTCCCCATATTCTAGGGAAGAATGTGTTCTCTGAACTTTTTGCTCTATTTCAAAAACAAGCTAGATAGGGCAGACATGTAGCACCTCAACTTTTTGGCAAGCTGTGATTATTGAACAGCCAGTAACAGAAGAAATTACGCTGTATGTTAAAAAAACCCAAACAAACCCAAGAACAACAACTTGAACCACAAAATCAGTATCTGCTTCCTCAGCAGGTCCTCTGGAAGATGACTATGGCCACATTCATCATTTAGTATCATAGTAATAACTGTGAACGAACAGAAATGAAGAGCTCTAAATCAATGCACAAATGTGTGTTATTTTACACATATTTGTGTAGATTACAATGAGCTGCCTGGAACGATGACAATTGTGGTGTAACGACCTGAGAAACAGAAAAGGTTTTGCACTGTCTAGGGCTTAGAACTGTGAGGCAGATGTAAAATTGATGCAGTTCTTGATTCTCATCTGTCCCATGAAGCTCAAATGCTTGTGACTAAGTGAAAAAAAAAAATTCTACAGGTGTTTCGGAAAGTCTGAGTTGAAAGAACTCTCCTTACTCAAAACTGATTCCTATCTTTAATGAAGCATAAGAGCTAAGTAACGCAAGGAGGTATCTTTAGACTTCTTGTGGCTAGTGAGGAGTAGGTTTGAATAAATAGGCAGAGGACATCTGAAGAAGGCACAGTCCGCAGACCACGGGCTGCACAAACAGTCTCTTCATGTGTCTACAAAATATTCTAAATTGTGACTGTTAAGCGCAAACTGATTTGATGCAGTTCAGTTCCTGAAAGTACCATAATACCAATCTCAAGTTCAAAACATCTATACTTGCACTAATATACCCATTACAAATCCATCCTAGTTTTACCGTACTACTCTTTATTAAGCTATGCTTGTAAAACAGACTACCAAATACTAGGTTGGATGCAGCAAAGCAGCTTGGTTGTCAAAGGTTGCTCCGGTGGGGAAGGAGGAACCCAAACTCCTCCTCCTGATGTTAAGAAAGAACCACAGACCCTTCTTCTTTGTTTTCAAAATGAAACAGGCCAGTTTTGAGAGTTCCCCATATATCAGCTGGCAAAACCTTGGACTTTGTTCCTTGGCCATTTTTTTATTGCTGCTAAATTCAGTAAGACAAGACAACGGACCTCACAGAAACTTTAAGATTAACAAGGAAGGCTAAAATAGACAGAAATTAGAAAATAAATACAAAGCTACATTGAACTGATAAGACTACGATGGGCAAGGATATGCCACAAAGCCATCGGCTCTTCTGTGTAATTTAATAGGCTATGATGAACAAGGACTTAGCTTATTCTTAACTCTGCCCAAAGAGGCTTCTGCTCTGTAATTCAGAAGGGTCAAATACAGTGAACGTTAACCCTGTTATGACAAAGTTCTGATACAAGAGTAAAAAGCAATGGCTTCAGAGACCAGAAAAGAGACAAGACAGTGCATTATACTCACTTTTTGTCAGTTCCACTTGAGAGCTGAGGCAAGGCTTCCAAAGCTTGCTTAAAGCTTGAGCTGCAAGGAAAACAAAAATACTCATAATCCACTGGTACAAGTCTCAGCATTCACAGTTTCTTTCTATAAATTCCATGGAGATATGCTGTATTTTATCCATTCTTATTTCAATAAATTAAGAAATATTAACTTGAGACCTGACATTCATGTGCAAATTGAACATAAAGTGGTCATGAGTTCAAGCAGGTCTCTTGACAATCCTAATGTGATGTATACCATACATCAACAGGAAATGTTAAATCAGCAGCTGATTTAAGACTGTGGTTGACATCCTGGACTCTTCAAGAATTACAGACAGTTGCCAGCCTGCCTTCTGCCTCAAACTAAGTGACCGTCAGAGTATGAAGCACAGATGAAACACTGACTTTGGCTTTCTGTGCTCAGTAGACAGGTCACTGCATTCTCCCCTACAGAAGGGGGCCTACAGAGAGAATTACAGTAGGTTTGCATTGAGGTAAGGTAGATTCATAGAATAATTTAGGTTGTAAGGGACCTCTGGAGGTCTTCAGGTCCAACCCTCCCTCTCAAAGTAGGGCCAACTTCGAGGTTAGAGGAGGTTTCTTGAGGCATTGTCCAGTCAAGTTCTGAGTAACTCCAAAGATGGGGTTTCCACCCCTCTCTGGGCAACAGATGTGGAACAGAAGTGCAGGGAACGATGCAGGACCTGCACAGATAGGTACAATCTTGTCAGCAAAAGATTAATATGGTGACTTGTGGCAACTACTACTAGTGGCGAGTCCAGGAATAAAAAGGCATCTATGAAGCTCCAGTTTCCAGGGTTCACTGTGCTTTGCCCCTGTGCTGATTAGAGACAATACCACTTCCATTTTATCCAATTTGAGCCAGTGCCAAGTAGTTTTCATTTAGAGGTCTTCATCACTATCAGAGACCCAGAACAGGGAAGCAAGTCTTTTGAAACGGAATGCAGTGACACTGTCTGTGACACTATGAAGACACATTAGGCCCTCAAGCCCTGCAAGGTCTCCTACAAAATGTTGATTAGGTAAGATGACCAAATTGCCATCTGCGTGAACATGTAATGCCAATCTTAACAGAAGCGTAGGTAATTAAAATAATGAATGAACCTGCCCATATCCAATCCCCAACATAATCACCTAGAAATTTCAATCAATCAACTTTACTCAAAACTGCTGACAGCTATCATAATTTGTTTTTACGTGCCTTGACTGCATCAACCACTGATACTGCTAATGCTTTTCTTTCTCCCTTTATATTAATGTATGAGTGTGTCCCACACTATTTATCTTTGGTCTTGCACCTCACTGAGAAATGATAAATTGCTGAAAGCCTTTTGAAGGCTTTCATTCTAAGAGACAGTGTGAAGCTGAATTCACTTTCCCTGATTAGGTGTGTGGAGAAGGAGTAGGGTATTGTACAAGCTTGTGGAGAGCCCTAATTCTCCACATCCGTATAAGGGGATCCTGCCAGTGTCTGGTTCTGTGGCATCTCTGATGTGCCTGGCAGGTCCTTTGCCGTGTACTTTGAGATTGCTGTGAAAAACTGGATAAAACTGAGACATCTGCTTTAGTCTTGTTTTAGCATCATTCTCCTCAGCAGCTGTACTGCTGTTAAGAATTTTTACCTTTTTTTTTTTTTTGAGTGGCAAATACTAGTTTGTGTCTAAAAATTCAAGTTAAAAAAAACAAGAAAAGAGTAATTCTTTCTTTCAACTGACAAAACCTTGCTAGTGATCTGTTTTTCGTATATTTACCTAGTATATCACATTCTATTTGAAGCAAAATTTCGTAGTCCTTAATTTACATTATGTGCTTTTGCATGTTAACCAAGGATTCCATTACATTGAAAAAAATAGACACTACAGCACATCTTACTTGCTTTCAGGTGTTAGGTATATGGCCACGGTATCTCTCAACGCACAGATTTCAAGTCTTGCCTAAAGACAGAAATACAAACATTGAAACAATGACACAATGTCCTTTCATCAAGTGAATACCAGTATCCCAAAGCTTCATCTTTTTTAGAGGCAAATATTATTGCACACTGCAGTTGTAAGCAGCCTTGGCTTCTAACAGTTTGTTTCCTGTATTTTTGGTTGCCACGCTGCTATGTCAGGAGACTGCAAAAATGAACAATTTCATACTTCTGATTCAAGTCAAACTGTTGTACGGTCACTATGTAGCAGTCTAAAAACATTGGCTTGTCTCTCAGTAACAGTAATAAATCTTCAATTCTGTTCCATCTCTTCTGTGCTGTGATAGAAAGATAGAAGGACACTACCTTGTCTTTTTTTTTTTTTTTTTAAAAAATTAAATACAGTGAGCTTAACTTCTCACAGCACAGCTTGGCCAAGGAGGAAGGAAACAAAAGAGTACAAGAATCTGTCAATACACGTTTTATTCTTGGTTTTCCTGTTGAATTTATTTTTTTTCCATCAGATGAGGAAGTAGAATGGTTGTCCTCTGCTTCTTGTCTGTCACCTGGTGGGCACACAAGCTTGGGGATTTTACTCCTGCACTGTACTGTGTGTCTAGGTATTGATTTTCACCTAGGCAAACTATTGTGGAGAATGAACTCAAAGATTAAACAAATTTCATAAATCACCCTTTAGCGTTTGAAAAGCAATCATTATCGTGACTGGTTTTATATGAACTAGAAATATTCTGCATGTGATCAATACTTTAAGTAATTTCATTTAAAAATATGAAGTGAACTTCATCCAAATTCATATTCCATTCTTGTTCATCATAAAGATAAAATTTAATCCAGTTAGCCATTGCAGAAACTGATCTACATTTAGACCCAACTAATATGACATTAATCTTCCAAAACAAAACTTATTATAATGCAACACAGACATCTAATTCGAGTTCTAATGAAAGGCTTTGGCTTTTAGTTCTTCCCCTCATCTCTTCCCTAGGTAGGAAGCCAGCTGAGATTTATGCTTTTTTAGTACCAGAACTTTCTGGCACAAAATACAACATAGCCACCCCCCAATTTTATACTCATAAGAAATGCTCTTCTCACCACAGAATGTTTCACCTCTTTTTGTATGGTGCTCCAAGCTGAACAGCCTTGGATTTTTTGAAGTCCTGCACATAAAATTCCAGAGTCTTTCCTACATTTTAGGAGGGAGCAGTACCATGGGGAAGTGTCACATTCTCAAGTACCACAGCCTAAATAAACACGGTGGAAGGGCAAACCCTGAAAAACTGTGGGTCATGGGATGTGGGAATACAGATTCAGGCTTCTCTTCAGGAATGGATATTTTTTGATCAGTCAGACCAGGCTCAGATCACTCTCACACTGCTGCTGTCTGCCAGACAGGATTTTCTATGTTCAGAGGAACAGAAAATGACCATGAGTGACAAATTTACAGAAGGGAGAGAAAATCCTTTCAGTTATGGGTTTAGGCAGCAAGTTCATATGGTGGGCTGTCTAGTCAAACAAAAACGATACACGGGTAGCTTTCTTGCTATTCATTGATTTGGTTTTAAATAGGCAGTCAATCTTATTTGGCTGCGATCTTCCCACATTAATTCTCTGTCCAACGCAATTACTACCAGCAACTGGAAAATAAGGCTTGCAATTGGATAACTATTTTCCCATCATAATGCAAGAATGCTGTCATGTACAATGAAAACTGGGAGTTTGCTCTTCTTGCCTGTTACAGCCATACCAATCATTGACTCAAAGGAACTTTTTTAAAAAGATTTTTTCTTGGAGTCCTGTAAAACTTATCCAATAGTAAGTACAACTACCAATCCAGCCATAAATGAAGAAGGCAGTATAAGAGTATCTGTTCTACCCATGCTGCAACAAAGTGCTAATGTAGAAATAGTATAACAGACAAGTGCAAAGACTTGCAAGATCCTACAGCATCATATTGTCAAAATTTTTAAATCTCAAAATATCACAAAATTGTTTTTTCTTTTAAAATAATTTTTTGATGACAGGCCAAGGACAGTATTTAACGACATTTCAAACAGATACCATTACGATGCTTTTTATCTCATAGGATACAGGTAACCTTCTGTGCACTCAGACACAAAGACAACACTAAAATATAATCAAACCCAAGAACCAGTATCCCAAAGGGTATTTATCCATAAATCTGAAATAGGTTGTATACTAATCCCTTTTATCGCATTGCTTTCACTGCTACAATAAATCCAACAAATACACAGATTATACGTGTGTCTGTTATTCTCAGTTTTCTAGATTCAGATGTTGGACAGTACAAAGTATTCAGGTACCTGTAAAGCTCCATTTTTGCTGAAGGATGAGACACACTGCATCAGTCGACTCAGTTCTTCAGAGACTGCTTCTACAACCCTTGACATTACCCGAGGAACTAAGTCTTTGGAAATGGTAAACACCTGATTTTTACAAAAGAAGAATCATGAGCATAATACCTATATTAACAGAAATATTTTCTACGGTAACATTTCGGTAAAAAGCATTAAACACTTTCAAAGGACCACTTCATTTTTATCAATGGACAAAAAAATTTCAAAGCAACTGGAATACGAAGGATTTCTTTTGATGCTTGTCCTGCGCTGTGACAAATCACCTCTGTTAATAGCAATGTTAGCTATATGATATGTGATAATGACAACTTTCTTGCAATGCCTAAAAGCAGCTAGACTTCAAAATACGTGCTCTCGGCTGATGGATGCAGGGAGTCAGGTGGTTGTATAGACTGCTGTTTTGTAGATAGCATCTTTAATTCAGGGTTGTGCAACTGACTGACCCAATTACACATTCAGCCACTTTCTACCCATGTACTTTGCTATTTCTTCTAGAATCCTTTATATTTGACCACTGCCAAACAGCTAGTGTCTTTATGCTCTGTGGCAGAGATAAGCCTTTGAAAGGGTTTGAGAGCATGGCGGTGTAATGGATTTTCACTTAGATTCTTCCACCGCTGCCATTTATTAGTTCCCTGGCAAAAACATCACACCTTACTGTTTTTTCCATGCATCAAAACCATCTTTTTAACTGCTTATTTGTACAACTTTTTAAAGTGATACTTGGATCCTCCATTTGAGGTTCAGAATAGCAACTGCAACACAACACCACCACAAAATTAAACATTAGATCTATGCCTGAAGGAAAGCATGAAGAAACCAATCTTCCTTAAAGGGAGCTTTAAGGAAGCGAGAAATTGTTGGTGAATTAAAAATAAATAAAAAAGTATGATTTTTCTACACAAAATTGGGGAAAATGCAGGCCAAGAGGTTGGAATATAGGAGGAAGTGAGATTATAGGTTAGACAGACCAAACTTGTGTCAAGACTTAGAGGTGATGATAAAGCTGCACTAAAACTGCATAGGGCTGGGGGAGAAAATGACACAAGGAACTGAAGATGATGTGACTGGAGTGGTGCAAGAAGGAAGATGAACTGTATACACTTTTTAAACACTTCTCCCCCCCCCCCCCCCGCCCCGATTTCTGCTTGAAAATGATCTAAAAAAATTAAGTAGTGGAATGATTTTTTGCTAGAATACCTTTGCTTTATGTGAAGTTGAGATCTCATGTCTGACAAGGAAGTGTAGTAATTGACAGAAGATATTCATACATGTGTGTAAAAGTAAATTAGGGGGGGGGGGGAGAATGCAAGATTCCTACAGTTTTCAGTGATTTAAGAAATGAATTATGTATCAGGGATCCCATCAAGCTGACTGCTCCAAAAGGCAGGTCTACACCATAGGTTAAGTACACCGACCACATATATGTCAGCTATCAACTGTTATCATTGCCAATTCAAACATGTAGGCTGTTTTAACTGTTTTGACCCACAAAAGCTAAGTGAGTGACATACTTAGCCGTATGGTAAGAAAAAAACCCACCAGTAACAACTGGAGAAGGGGTCATCTTATTTAGCAGCAAATATTGCTGAGCAATTCAACACAAACGTACCAGGAACACGCCCAAAAATCTTCTACTGAGAAGAGAGTATTTGTGCCCACAATGAGCACTCTTGAAGTTACTATACAGAATCCAGGAAAAAAAATTCTCAGCAATGGTGAATCATCACAAATTTGCAATAAGAAGCCCTTAGTTTGATTTCAGTTAAATTTGAATTCACAGGTAGAGAAACAATTTTTTTCTACTTCAGTCCATGCTCGCTGTTCAGCTGATGGTTAATTTTTGCTGTTTCAAACTACAGAAACTTGCAGCCTTGCTAACTAAAATTAAATCTGACCCAGCTTACAGAATTTCACCAGAAAACAGTGGAAATGGGAGTTTCATCTTGACACATGTTTTCATATTTCTGTAATATTTCACATCTAGAAATTTATGAGGCAACACTATTTGGGCCAAAATCAGTATCGGTCTCAATGAAGTCAGCAAGGCAGTGCACCTTTCTGCTGAAGCATTTTAACGAGTATGCATGTTTACAGGATTAGCTCAATAAGTCACAAATGCCTTTGAATTTTTTAAAGCAAAACCTCTCATTTTCATTTTTATTAATTTCCACTACACTGAAAAACAACATTGAAAATGAATGTCATGTTGGTATATATTTTTGGTGTTGCTTATTCCCTTATTCAGAAGCATTTTGTAAAATCAGCAATGCTTCTGTGAAAACTGCTGTAAGTAAATACTGAAACTGAACCAAAAATATTGCAAGCGGTATTTAAAGTTTCTGAAAATATTTTAATTTATATGGACCCTTGTAATTTAAGGAGGAATAAAATAAACAAAAACCTCAAGTGACTCTCATCAGATTTTAATTAGATGGAAAAGGTAGAGCACCTATACTTGTGGTATTTTGAAAGTTAAGAGTGATACTACTACCAATGCTTATACCAGGAGCAATAGTAATCTGGTAACACTCTTGACGATTAGAAGGAAGGAGTATGTAGAACAGAGGCTGTCATTTAAAGGACTACAGAAAATTCCTGCATATTATCACAAAAGGCCAAATAACTGCAGCTCTGCAAGCATATTATTTTAAGAATAATGTTTTAATTTTAATATGCACTCCCTATCATAAGCCATTACCTACCTAAGTATTTAAAACACAATTTGTGCTGTACAGAGGCTATAAAACTTTCTGGGTTTAGGTTTCCACTTTTTATCCTATGTACAAGAATGATATATATTGCTTTTCACTTCGAGTGGCATATGTTGAACACTTCTTCCAAAGTGAAGCACAAGCTCATTTTCATATGTTGTGGAAAATAAAGTTAATCAGAGAAAGTGAGCATCATATCTATCTATGTATCTCTCTCTCTATATATGTATTTAATCTGCATGAAAAGAGAAGAATTGAGCTTTAGACTTTGGCTTTCCTCTTCATCAGATAGTGGAAACAAAAAGGTGTAATGGAGTGTTACTGAGGATAAACAGGAACTGTTCATCTCCTTCTGCCCTTAAAAAAGTTAGCGATTGCATAGTTGGTTGGCTGAACCTAACCCAAAGCACTTACATCTATAATGCAGACACTTCAACAGAGCTACAATTTTCAGGGGTGATGAAAGCCAGGATTTACCAAGCAAAATACACTAAAATTATTCATATGAATGTAAGCACGAAACAATCTGAAGTTTTTCTCACCTCTGCATGCACAGCAATGATATTCACTAATGCTTCTTTCAAATAGTTTCTGACACCTGAAACAAAACAAACAAGATAATTAATTACTTTCTTTCTGATGTCTCAACAAAGCCATAATATTCTACTGTTCAGTACTGTACTTTTTCTTTTCATTCTTTTACTAGCACTTTTGCAATCAGAGGCAGGAAGAGAAAGTTCCATAGCCACACCACCAGTCTATTTCCTTTTTCAAATCAAATGGAGAAAGGCACATTTCCTTACAGCAAAAGGTTAAAAAAGCCAGCAGGTTCCTGTTTCAGTATTCTTCTTCTCTGACAACCCCGTTTCACCAACTTTGCAATTGAATAAAAACCTAGCATTATTAAAATATAAATTTTGGATGTCTTGCTAGAATGCACATACCATGGCACAGAACATGCACTACAGCTCGGTAAGTTCTAAAGAAACAGATAAGACGAGGGTTTCTGTTTGTACAACAGTCTTCAAGAAGATCTTACTACTTTATCAGCTTCTCTGACTGTAAATTATTATTACAGATAGAAATAGCAAGGACTCTTGTTTCTCTGAAAGCAGTTCAGAAGATATTACTCATGGCAGTTTATAGGAGATGTCATGCCTTAGTAGAAATTTCCTTGTGGGGAGGGTGGAGAAGTCAAATAAGCATTTTTATTTACCAAGCATATGAAATGCTTGTCAATTGATATTAAAAAGGAAATTCTAAACAGAAGCACATCCAGCAGGGTATGCTTTAGTTAGGACAGGCTCTTAGTCCCCTGCGCTGCTGTAATTCTGGAGTAACTTCCTAGACCTGGACTCCAGTTGTGTAAGATCTAAAACAGGCAAAAATCTAAAATTGCCCCATTTGCTTTTCTGGGCACTTCACTTTGTAGGCAAAGGTAAATTAGAAAGCATTTAACTCATCAAAGTACGCATAAATGTTGGAAGTGCAACACAAAGTAATGAGAGGGGGCTACCGATCCACATGACCTCAACTTCTGATTTCAATTATTCTAGCGTGAATCAGAGAAAGTGCAATGACCCCATCACTCCCTTCGGTATATTCAATCGACAGTAAAAGATCAGAATCATGGACAAAGGCTGGTGAGACCACACAGCTCAGAGATCACAATGTGATTAAGGCTGCTGTTATAAAAATTACAAAGTGAGCCTTTAATCAGTTCATCTTACTTGCTCCACCTTTCCTCAGATAACACCGATGCAGCAACTTAATCCTACTACGAAAAACAGCTTTAAAGGGAGTTACGCAAGATCAACAAAATGAGTTATTCTACGGGAGAAGAGAGTCATGTCTTACAACTGCCATCTCAGTTGTGCTCATTTTTTTAACCACGGGTCCCACAAGTTGCCTCAAGATCTAAAAAGGAGACACTTACTCTTTCTTACTTAGAAAATTATGGACAAACATTTTATAAGAGTAGGACGAAAGGATGACAGGACCCCCTGTTGCATGAGGTGCGAACACTTTCATTGCCTGCGTCTACACTGTGCAACGTGATGCAGCCTGGAGTTTAGAGGAGGGTGCTTCCTGGAGGGCATCATGGGTCTCCTGTTGGAAACGAGGGTGCTTGGGGGAAGGCAGAAGGAAAGATGTTGAACAGTGACTCTTGTTCCAAGGTGCAATCAGGATGTAGCTGAGCTCTGCACCCAGGCCCGTGTATCAAGACAGTCTCTGTTTCAAAAGTTCGTAGCAAAGAGGCAAGCGTCAAAGATTTCACTGCTCTCACTAAAAGCAGTTCAGTTTCTGAACATACAAGAGAATCGATACCTTTTTAGAAGGAATGTTCTATTTTCGCTCTGGAAGAGATGCAAATAACTGAAAAAGGTAAAGAAGAATACCAGCTTTTCCTCACACATTCCAAAACATCTCTAATGCCTTTTATAGCTAGCTTTAGTCTTGTCCTTGAAAAATCTCACTGTTTCCATTTAAACTAAATCAAGGACAAGTCAAACAGCATAGTATACTAGGTTGCAAGCTTATAATTTCTCGTTATAGTAGTGATTTTTTACGTCAAGGAAGGAAGGGAGGGAGGAATAGAGCAATACCAGAAATTTTATGAAACTGACTTTTTTTCCTCCTCCCCTGTAACCTGCAAAACAAAGTAAGAATGCCTCACACCACTACTTGAACCACACCAAAAGATCACAGGTATGTGTGGAAATGCAACACCCCCTTCCTTTTTCCTCTTCTACTGTTTTCCTTCTTCTACTTCACTCTGCCCCAGTTTAAATCCTCTGCAGGCTTCATAGCACAGAGGACAAAATTTGTATCACATCCCACAAGCAAATACAACCTGACCAGGCACCGAACAGTGGTATGCAAATCACATCAAGAGGTACAGGGCGAATTTGGGAGCTGGTTTGCAGTTAATCTCAGGGTGCAAAGTGTTGATTTTGGTCTGCAAACCCATGCGGTATTCAGCTTTCGGCTGCCTACCGGCCTCATCTTGTGACAGTAGGATCTTTCATGTGGAAACTGTGTGTTTTTACTTTTGCACAAATGCCGCGCAAGATTAAGACTCTGATGGTCTCCCTTCTCTATGGATACCTGAGCACTGCTAGAGCATGTTCATTAGTCAATCAAAATTTCACTCATGAACTAAGCAGCATTTCTTTGCCCCAACTGATTGTTCTCTAATGAAGCATCTCACTCAAGCCCTGGTGCAGCTGGGGAGCCATAATGGAAGTACAGAGAGGAGGCTGCTATGTCAAGCAGAGAGGGCAGGTGTGTGTCCTGCAGAGAGGAGGCCAGCTGGCTGAGCTGAGAAGTGGTGTTATCAAGGAGGCGAGTGAAAAGCTGGAATGTATAGAGACCAAAGCAGGTGGGTTGTGTAAGAGGGTGAGGTGGTTCCAAGGAAGAATCCTTGTTTCTCACCCATCCCACCTAAGCTCCCGAGGTAGCGTGTCTCTTCTCATGCGTTCACGCAACTTGGCTCAAGATAGGAGCTGCTAATTCTGTCTGCTGCTGCTGAGAGAACCCAAATTAAACAACTTTTGACTGTGCTAGTAAAAGTTGCCTGTCAACTATGTCTGTGGAAACCTTCCCTAACATATTTCTTAAAGAGTCAGTCACTGAGTTACTGTAACCAGGTACCGTTAATTTCTACAAGCATGAAATACTTATGTCAGCAACATTAGCACCAGGTGTTAAATACCATTGTCTGGTGGTGCACAGCTAAGAGATAAAATGGTCATTTGTGTCTTCTAATGAAGAATTCAGAATGAATTGACTAAATGGAATTGAGATGGAACCTATGGTAAAAATGAAGCGACAGTAGCTTAGTATCGCATATTGCTAGCCCATCCCAGCTGTACGGCAAAATTGTTAACTTCAACCTCAGCGAAAGGGCACAAGCAGACATATTTTATCTTGCATCCTTGTACCACATACAAGGACAAATGGGTGAACTGAGAGCTTAAAGGAGATTATTTCTTGCAATCCCAGTAGCACTAATTAGGTGTTCCTGACCTTTCATAGCGGGTCCAGTCCTGCTATGACTGCAGGATCAGGGGGCTCAGCACAAGCTCAAGTATTTCCTCAGTTTCTTAGACAGGTTTTGCAATTTAAGAGCAGATAATTCAGCACAAACTGTTCAAAGCTATGCAGTTTAGAGACAGTCCGTGTATATGAAACTGTAGTTGCCTTAATTGCAGCATCTAATAGTCTAAAAGACCTTGTCTTGGTAAGCTAAACAAACCAAAGATGGAAAGAAAATGCAACTGCACTCCAAAAATGCCAGTAAGTGGAACCAGACAGGGGGAGAACGGAGAACTAGCTAAGCTGAAGAACAATAGTGGCACAAGAAAGGAAGGTATAAATGAATTGACCATCAGTAAACTTAGGCTGGAAATTAAAGGTAACTGTGTAACAGGTTTGCTCTGACTATGCTATTAAACATGCGGTGTTGTGACAACCATTGCTGTCAGGGAGTCAGTTTCCTATCATGAATAGAGCGCAAGTAAAAAGGGTATTTCCCCCCAGCCCTTCTTTTTGTCTTATTTGTGAAGGATTTTCATTTTTGCATGTGGAGACAAAGCCAAACATATCTGAATGTCAGGACCTGCAGGCATAGTTAACAACTGTACTATATTTTGAAAAATTACAATTAAAAAATATCCAGTTTCTGTTTTATATCACTGCACTGTTTGTGGCAGGCTTTGTTGAAGCAAAGTATTACTTTTCTGGAGTATGATTTGCTGGAAATACAAGCAGTGGCATCCAACTGTGAATTTGTTGTGAAATTCATTTAAAAATGAAAAAATTCTGTCTAGAATAGAATTTTTGTGCAGCTTTCTCTACAACTGTTCAGCAGCCCACGCAATTACAGTTTTTGGGACACCATGCTGCCAGTCCTATTATACAGCACTGAAAGCTAATGCACCACGTAACTGTAGGTTGCACCTATTAGGCTAATCAAGTGAAACATAACATTCTTAAGTCTAAAATACCTCTTATTTAGCATATTGAAGCACAAATACAATGCCTTTCCATAGCTTCTGACAGAAATGTGTTAAAGAAAGCCTCAACAAACCCTTGCAATTTCTCTCAGGAAAGTGTTATTATTCTGTTACAGCATAAATGCATTCCACTCCCACTCTATTCTTAACACCGAAGACTCTGACTTGCTGGAATTCTAGCTGCCAGTAACAAAGCCCCAGTACTGCTCTAAAGAAAAATGGATGGGAAGACTTAAGGCATAAAAATGAAGGACAGTTTCAGCCATCAACTATCACAATGGCTGACAGAAACTTTAAAATAGCACCTTCCAATTTTGGGCCCTCCACTGTACTTTTTACTGGTGAAACATCTAACAAGATTATCCATTAAATTTAATCTCCAGTTTACATAACTTTTTTTTTTTTTAAACAAACTAAATCTGTCAGAAAGTCTACATTTAAAGGCAATTTTAACAATACCATAAAGCTGTAGCAAGGATGACTGTGTGAACTATGGGAAAAGCGGAAGGGAAAAAGATTTGTGGTTCTGAGGAGTAACAGAAACTAAACTTCTAGCTTGCCAATGCAGGAGTCTTCAGATGGCGTAGTGCTACCAGTTGTCCCACATGTAGTTCTCAGAGCTACGTTTCCCCCAAGTACTTAGATGACAGCATTCTACTACGAAACCTCCAAAGTGACTGAATAAGCAAAGCAAAAGCTGGAACTGCAATACCATATGTGTAATTTTAAGACAAAAGAGGCTACAAAAACTTGCATGAACAAAGAGAGCAAGAGTTGCACACACAGTAAAACTGAACTCATCAGGATGCCACTTCTGTGCCAGAAGCCAACCCAGGTCTTCAAATGTTCCCAGTCCTTCTAGAGTAACTTGATAGAGAGGATATGAGCGTCAAACATTTTTACACCTTTCGCAGACTCAGGAGTTCAAAGAATGAACTGAAGTTCAGCTAGGACAACTGAAACACACAGGAAATTTTAACCCAGGCAGCTTGGGTTCGATGTACTTTAACTCTTGTGAGATTGGAACCTCATTTGAGATGGATAACTGGGAAGCTAACCTTGCTGCTGCCTCTCGCTGAACAAGCCTTTCAGCTTGCCTGTTGTGCAAAAAGGAGGAGGGGAAGATAAAAGCACATAACAGTTCAGAAAAAGTAGGTGGTGTCAGCAGGTACCTCTGCTCATCGGCAGTAAACCACACCAGACATGAGGATGAGAGGCTATGAAGCGTCAAAAGAAAAAAAGTTCTGAGGCAAATTCACAGTCAAATAAAAATTGGGCAGGAATATTAAAAGCTGCTGCTCTTCTGTGGAAGAGTTAGAAAAGCCATCCATAGGAAGTTCTACAGTTTGACAGCTGTCACTCAGTTCTGGCTTCCCCCCCGAAAAGCAAAGAAAGAGGATTCACCAAAAAGGAACAAATGGTTCTTTGTATGTTGACCAAGCTACCAGTCCTGTTTCAAGACTGAGTTGACTGACTTATTAGAAACCTAAGCTCTGAGGGACTGAAACAGAAATGAGTCTCGGGTAGGCACAGAGCCACCAATTTAGGAAACAACAGAGAGCATTCTGGCCTCTGTAGGAGGCCAGTACTTGCATGGGCAAGCAGCTGCTGCTGGTGGTAGCAGTGTTTCTTAGTGCCTCTGAAAAGAGAGCACTAAATTTGTTGGCCTTGAGGCTTGAACATGACTTGGTAGAGCTAGGAAAATTGATGCCTGAAATTTCAAGTTTTAAACTCATCCAATTGTAGGCAATATTTTTACAATTTATTGTTCTGTGTGGTGAATTATGCCAGTAACAGTCAATCAGTCTGAAAACTTTTTTTTGCCTGATGACTTTTTAATAAAAACTTTCCTCAAAAATAACAACAAACAGAATTTGGTGATCCAAAGAGATTAATATTTTTCATACCTAGCTGCACAGTACTGATACTTGACTGTTCCTGGACGTTTTATTTGTTTATGCTGATAAAGAATTTAGGAATAATAACCCATAAAGGAGGATGAATGGAAAAAAAATTATGATTTCAACTGCTCTGTTCTAAGGAAGGCACCTGCTTTTTAAATTATTTGATACAGATTCTTTACAATTACATTACACCCATTGCCAGATTTAACTGAATTGATATTGGAAATGTTCATCTCCAAGCTTCAGATATATAGTACCAAACTTTACAGCAAGTGACACACAAAGTGTTTTGAACTGTATGTCAGTTAAGCTCCTGCAGGTCTTCTCTAAGTTTTTAATCTGCTATATGAAACTGCTGGAAAAAAAACCTGCACACATCTACTGCAAGTCGTTAATCAGTGCTGTGTAGTGCACATTAAAAAAGAAACTAATGAATGGTATCCACAAAGCCATGTAACTTCTTTAAACAGTCTGATTTTAACTGTTGAATTTCCTCTAGGTTCTGGCTGCATCACAGCTGAAGAGAGAGCAATATTTAACAACTGCTTTAACTACAATTATTCTAGCATGATTTCCAGTGTGGTCAGGACATTTTTTCCTCCATGAAGCTCATGTTACAAAAGCAGTACTATAGGCTAGCTGTGGGATGGCAGCCTATTATTTGTATTTCTGCAGCTCTTGGAAAGGCAGACTGTGCTATGCAGTACACCAAGCGAGCACCGTCCTGCCCTGTGCAGTCTGCTTGGGGATTTCAAGGTTAGATGGATGCCTCCTGACAAGCCAAGTTGCCCGACTGCCCGACACATACCACAGAATTTCACTTTTCAATCTAACCTAACCCGTAACTTCCGACTAAAATCAAGTAATCTCTTTTTGAAAACTAAAAATACAAACAGGTAAGACAGAATGGGTGGGAGGGGAAAGAGGCACTAAAAAGTGAAACATTGTCTGAGGTCGCAGCAGGTCAGCAGAGTAGTCAGCGCTGTCTGCATACAGAACTTGCTAGAAGAATTAAATAAATAAATAAATAAATCTGCATAGACATGCCTTGGTACACAATTTTTAATTTAAGAGATCTACAGAATAGCTCTAGGCTTCCTATACCTATGGATGACTGCCTGACACCTCCCAAAGCATGACGAAGCTCTATCAACTACATTATCCCCAAGAAATGAACAAGAGGCAGCACAGACTAAAACTGAAAATTAAATTATTTTTAGTACGCAGCATTCCAAATAACATGATTTATAATATACCTTATATGCAAAATATTTCAGAGACTTAGGCTACAGAACTATGAAGTATGTATAGCAAAAATTGTTTTACATTATGTTGGTATTATGAAGCTATTTGGAACAAATGTATTTATTGTCTCCTTCAGAGCACTTAACTTGGATTTTTTTTTTTGGGGGGGGGAGGGGAATACAAGCGATTTGGATTTAGAATTAAGTGCCCAGGATGACATGAAAGAAGAAGGTGGCATCTGCTACCCATGCGGACCAAGAGCATGCCTGAGGCTACATGAAACGCATTTGAATCAAGGTGGTGTCCCCCAAAACTATTTAGAAATCTAACATTTATAATCAGGGAAAATTTAAGGTGATTGACAGTCTAATTCAAACGTAGGTATTAACTGAAATAATTAAAATTCCATTCTGAATAAAAACTTTGTATGTTTCTAGAACAAACTATATTTGGCTCATTAGAAAATGCCCTACATTATTTAATGTTTCTGAAAAATAATTTTAAAAAGCTAGCCACTATTTCCAATTACTACAGCGAAGGCAATATCTCATTTAGAAAATAGTGTTTTAATTTCCAAGAAGCCTATACCTTTCAAGATAGTCTCCTAACTGTGGAATAGACAGAAACCTAACTTGTTTGCAGACACAAGCCTTTCATGAACTACAGCACTGGTACATGAGTATGTCATGCTATTTTACCGAAGTGTCCCCACCCACACAGTGATATCATCTAACCTGACACCCCGCAGATGTTTCAAAAAAAAAAAAAAAAAAACACGTTAAAAAAAAAAGTAGAGATGTGACTTGGAATTTCCCCATGGACATAACAAAGCAGTTCACCTCTACTCTTCACAATAGTACGCAGGTTTCTCCCTTCAAAGACTGTTGATAGGAAATCAGCTTCAAATACCGGTACTACCAGTGGTCTGTTTTCTAAATTAAGGTAGCTAGACAAGCCTGTTTGTTTCTTCCTAATTACTAAAAATGTATTTGCTATCACGCTTTGTTGTTTGCACTGGATAAAAACTTTTTTAGAAAACTGTTTGTAGGATGCTAAGAGCAGAACACTTATATCCGGCAGTAGCTCTCAAAAATAGAACTCCTCCACTAGGTCGTAATCTTTACCACCACTTAAGCTGCTTTATTTATTTATTAAATTCCCTCCTCATTTTGACTCACAAAGCATTTTCAAATTGATTTTTAAAAAAGCTAATAATTAGTAGCTGTCAAAACCCAAATAACGAGCAGTGTGAAGAATGGCTTTCACTTAGTTATTGCTTCTGCTTTGCCCAAAGAAATATGGACACCACCTCTTAGAGAATTAAATGGACATCATCATGTTCAGTAAATTCCTTACTTCACAGTAAGATTTAAGCAGTCTGATTAATAACACTATTTTTACTACCTCCAAACATGATTATACGTATTTAAAAAAAAAATATGTGCAGAGTATATTAACAAATAAACATGGCCCCATGTAAAAGAAAGGGTAAAGTCGGAGGAAAGTAACTCCTTAAAACTAATCTAGAACTGAACATGCAATTACAGCGTTCACAGACTTTTATGGATTCATATGATACACTTGAACCAACTGAAATGTCATACAACTGCTCCAACGTTATTAAAGCAGAAAAAACCCACTTACAGACAGTGACTCCAGAACCTCATTTGAATTTAACCAAGAATGTAAAACTTTTCTCTAGGCCGCTTCCTGCTATTGCTGGAAACATTCCCTCCTTTAAACGGAGATGGATTTCAAGGTACTGTACTTAGTGTTGTTTTGAGAGTACATTCAGAAGAAAATGTGAACGTGTAGGCAAACTGGAAACTCTCTGGAGAGATTACCCACTTGTTTAACCACATTTCCTGTTTTTTAACCCGTTTGTCCTAAGTCAGTCCTTAGACTACTGACAAAAATAGATACAAGTGTGCTATAAATAGCTCATTGGCAGGTCTTTCTTGGTAAAACTGAAAATGTTTTGATAAATCTATTGTTCTTACTAGCTCCATACTAATTAAACTGTGAATCAGATTAATGTTTCCCTGAAATTCTTCTCTGTATAGCTCATGGTAATTATAAGTATACAGCACCTTAGGAATCAGAGAAAAAGTCATAAGAAGTAATAGCGACCTAAAAAATAGCTATCGATAATTGAAATTTAATGAAGAAATTACTGGTAATCTATCTGGGAAAGTGCTTTTACAAAGCGCAGTTCTGAAGCAAGGGAGGACAGAGCCTGATTGGTGAGAGTACAGAACCTAGCTAATATTTAGAACCTAGCTAAATATTTTGAGATCTGAAGGCCAGAGTGCTACATCTTTGAATTAGTTGCCTTGCTCTTATTTTCAGCCATGACACTGAATGTCACTTGAAGGACTTGACACAAGTAGCCACAAAACTACTTTCCAAAAACATTAAACATGAAGGCTTTCAAGACTTACGTTACTTCTAGTTTTTGAACTATTTTAATTCAAGCAATAGAAATTATGTCATGATGTTCAAAGAACCTGAAAGTTTCTGTGTTTCAGCTGGCTTGGAGTAGCAAGAGCTCTAAAGACTGCCAGTACTGTGATTAATACTTTTGTCTATGCATGAATGTCAGTCTACAAGAGGAGAACACCAGAAGAGAATAATACTGATTCTGTGCCCTTGTGCATAGCCCAAACTAAGATGTCTTTAAAAAAGAAGCTGCTGAGGCTGTTTTCAACTTTCTGCTACTCCATCAAACCTGCCAGAAGGATCTGAGGGACAGCTGAAGAAGTCTGCAATCCAAATATTTGCTGCTTCCTGATCCTTACCACACACATTAAAATCCACTGCTTCTTGGGACAGAATGTAATCAGCTTTATCATTAAGAAGATAAGGAGCAAAACCTGTAAAGGCCAAAGAACACAACAGGAAATGCGAAGCCTAATAGTGCTTCACTTGGGAAGAAGAGATGTCTGCTAGCATCTAATACTTAAAAGATGTGCAGGTAGCTGAAGGCCAGTTTGATATGCATGCATTTTACCAGGAGAGTTTTGTTAAGAGATGGATTTACTTTCATTTCTTCCATCAAACACAGTAACAGAAAGCGTAAAGGACCTTTTACCAACCCAGACCTGAAGGTCATGGCAAAGGATGCTGCATACCATACTGAGAATTGAACCATAAAGACTCTCAAATTACTTGAATTATGGCAGAATAAGCCAAATTTCAACCTGTTAATCTGTTAACAAGAAATGTAAATGGCAAAAGGAAAAAAACCAAACCCCTCTAAATCAAACCAAAAGCCTATATGCTAATGTAAAAAACCACCTACTTCGGAGCTTACGGCCATCCATACCTCTTCATCTAAGCGTACACAGGTATTATCAGCTCACCCAGATCACCACTTGTAAACAAATGCATCAATGACCCCTAGCTGAGCCCAGTACTTGAGATATATGACCCATAGAAACTTGCCTTTTTGTTGTTGTCACTTAAGTATTAACAACATTGTCTGGCACAGTTACAGCCATTAAGCAGTGCTCTACATGCACATCAGCGTGTGGCTGTAACCCATGAACGCAAACTTGAGACAGAATAAGAACACAAAATTTCGCAGCCAACAGTGTGCTGCCCTACACATTTAGCAGCACTTAAAAAAAAATCTTACCGTTTCTACTTCAGCATTAACAGTGTTGGAGCTGTTGAGTCTTTTTTTTTTTTTGATTGAATTTAAGTGGCTATATATGTTTGACTTCAGGGGAATCCCAACAGTATCAAATAATCACAACTCTCAGATATTTAAAGTAGCTGGTTTGAGGTAGATGAAAAAAAATTGCAGTGGGGAAAAGACATTTCACCCAACTACAACATAATATATACTATCCAAAACAAAACCATTGTTCTCCCTGAGTGGGAAAAACAGATTCTGCAGAATGAAATTTATGTGCGAGATTCTTAGATGTAACAAACCCTCCTTCTTGACTTGAAAATGAATACATATAAGCACGCCTCAGTACTACCTGAACTTTTTCTACCAGCAATCCATTAGCTGTAGGATGGCTTCCTAAGCAAATACTGCTTCATTCTCACCACGGAAAATTTCTTAAATTTGTTAAAAATTCCCTCCTTCTGCCCCCCATCATTTTCAGCATATAATAGTCCTAGCATTATGTATATAAGTTCTATTATCACTAAGTTTCCACAAAGAACAACTTTAATGCTGAAGGATTTTCTTTTGATAAAGCAGAGAGTGTTAATAACTAACATGTAAGGTGTTGAAAAATCAACAGGTCACACGTCCCTGGTATGACTAGGTTCCCACTGATTTTAGCAGTTTGTAAGGCAGGACTGAGATCCTTGTGTGTATATCCAGGATATTTGGCAGAGTGGGAACTTAATGGCTGTTTTTTGGCTGCAGAACATTCTTGTTTCCAGTGCGTGTGAGCAAGAGAAACACTGAGGCAAGACACAACATTGCACGTAAGAGGGGACAGATTGCTTAGTATATATAAAAATATTTTATATATATTGGACATATTTTCAAAAAAGCCATCTGCATCAACAGTTTTCTCATGAAATGAAGTTAGAGCACGCTGACCAAGAAACTGCTCTGCTGCTTAAAAGCTCTGGGTTTTTTTTTCAGATTTCAGAAAAATAGAGAAACTGTGGAACAGAGCAGCTGGTGGGTGGTGGACATACTAGAGTATCATCATCTTGTAAAACTAGTACCTACGTTCTTCTGAAGCCTAGTACTCATATAGTTTCCAGTACTGTTTGTCATTTACCTAAAGTATTCCAAATTCTTCACAAGTGAGCCACTTAGGAAAAAAGAAACAAATTGTACCCCTTCACAATTTTGACATAGACTTCCAAAAGCCTGAGTGTGATAACTCATCATATTTGGTGATCCTTGCCAATCCCAGGCACATCTCTCACTTTACAGATGCGCAGGTTAATAATGCCCAGTCACACGTCCAGTGGTGTCAGCGGGGATCGAAGTCAGCAACACAGACTAACCCCTTCACACTGCCCCCAGATACCCCAATACAGGAGGATTTCTGTAATGGCAAGAAGCACAAATTTTAAAAGATTTGTTTCACAGATAAAAGAGGGTAGCTATATGCGCTGCAAAGATACAGAATGACCAATTCAATGGGAAAAGCAAGTCACTTCTTTAATTGTAAGGTATACTAAAAATCAACATCTCTATCAAAACTAAGAACAGTTGAATCCAAAAGTCTCAAGCAATATTTCCTTTCATTAACACAAACCAAGCATAGTCTGCAAGAATACTCATTTATTTCTTTCAAACACATCATTTTTAAGGCACCCTGAAGGTGTCCTTTCATGATTTTATAAAACCTAAAATTATGAAAACCTTTCAAAACACAGGCTCACTCAGGAAACTGTGTGTTCTTCTCATAATTCCTGAAGTCACTGGTACTGTAATAATAGCCTGTCATATGCAAAATGACAGCAATTTCATAAATGAAGAATGGGCTTAGAGATATACTATGTTTATGAATTTACTGTGGTTGTCACTCAAATATTATTATTATAAGAAATGAGAAAACTGAAGCCAACCGATCCAAGAGAGACCAATTTCACAAAGAAAGTATTTGGAACAATACAGACAGTAATAATTTTAGTGTCCAGTTACGTCCTGCATCTGTCTAACCTTCAAGCTACAGAAAAATACTTAACCAGTGAAACACATCCTGCATTTATTACAGTGACTTAAGACAGATATATGTTGGTAAGTAAAAGAAAAGGCTAACATGGCAAAAGGAAGTAGAGTATGGACTTTTTAAAAGAGTTTTTTTTTTCTTTTTAAGAAACTTTAAAAGCGGTGCTTTGAGCAGAAAGATTACTAGCAGCAATAAGATAAACGATTTTCTTGTCTTTTACGATGTAGTTTTGTTAGTACAATGATTTTTTTTTTTTAAGTTGCTATTTCTATTGAATTATATCAGAAGTACAATGGTAAGCAGGCTGCACAGATATAATATAAAAAATGCAATACTTTTGGAACCTGATTCTGCAAAGGTCTGTGAATGTTCTTAACTCAAAAAATGCAAGCAGGCACCACACCGAAAGAAACCACAGGACTGGCTGTTAATATTTTTACATACTTTCTTCCAAATTGCTTTGTGTACCATTTGTGGATACACAGAATTTTTATTTGTCCTTAGTAACTAAATTCAGCAAATTAGCAACCAAATCAAAGCCAGGGTATTAGCTTACAGGCAAACACTAACAGGTAGCAGTATTTTGTAGGCATGGTGAAAGTATCAAGTCATGGGAAAGATCTGACCGAAGAAGGGGACCTTGGTTACAGATGCGGTGGATTCCTTGGAAGACGTAGTAGGAGGTCATGCTCTGCTTCATTTCACCAAATTCTCAAATTTGAGTTCTATGGTAAAATCTAGTTTCTTTTTCACAGACTTGGTAACTTGCAATGACCTTGAAGAAGTAGTCATCGTTTTGACTTTCAGCCAGTCCTTACTTCTACCAATGTACACATTTAAAACTGCACCATGTACTGCAGTCAAATGCATAGAGATCAGCAAATCAGTAATACTCACAAGAGTATACCTTAAATTTATGGCAAGAAATGCCATAAACTGAATTTCATGTAGAATTTTATCTGTCTGTTTAAATAAGCAGTGAGTTGGAACCAGACCACAGCAGCTTTTAGAGATGTTACTGCAGTAAAAAAATAGAAACCCAAACCAACCAACCAACAAACCAACCAACAATTGAACCAAACCAAAAAAACCCCACCTTACTGCCCTCTTACTTTGCTAGGAAAAAGAAAAAATGAGATTAAAATTGTTGCAAGGCAAATACTGTATTCAGTGAGACTGCACATTTATCCTATTTATTAGAGTGAAGGTGAGAACTTGCACTGACTTCCAATGTTACTCTTTCACAGTTTTTCACTTCCAAGTTTCACTGAATCCCTACAGTGTTTTGAAAAGGGCAGGGATTTGAAATGAAGAATGTCTTTGCATGACCTGAACAATAGATCTTTAAAAATTGTTCAAGTCCAAAATTAACATTTGGAAGCTATCTGGACTCAGGAGTGACCCACAATAACTGGAAAGCTTAAGATTTTTCACAGTTCAAAGTAAAGGCTTTTAATAATTTTGGATTACTTCAACTGCTGAACAAGTCCAACACTGTAATTTCATCCACACATCAATAAAGTTTAAGTGTTTCATTAAATTTAAATTGCTATTCATTGTGCACAGAAATTTTAAGCTAATGAAATGCTTTTTATTACAATGGATCTGCTATACTGTTAGAAGTCTATCATATTTTCCCACTTAAAAAGTAAGAGTCCAAGGGCTTGATAACTTGGCTACAGAGAATACGCTCCAGGCCGAATTTTGCATAGAAATTTTGTATAGAAAGCTGAGACTTTTTGTTACACTAAAATTTTCAACTTAAAAACATGCACACGCTCCTGGGCAGAAAGTGTTACTGAAGCATTGAGTAGACACTCAATTTTCCCACTCTGCTAGTTTAGCTGTCCAGTGGCAAGGTACATCTTGTAGACAGTATTTTCATCAGTGTATTTAAAGTGTTAATAACTACAACATCCTTAACTACTGCACACATTCAGGATTAGAAAATAATTGGTTTTATCACTCCTCTTTCATCTTGAGTTCAGTATTGGTTTTATGCTTGACAATAAACCCTTTATGCAACATTTCAAACTGTAACCAAGAACGTGAACTGACCAGTGGGTTTACTAAGGGCATCAAGGCTTTTGGACCTCCCCTGCCGAGTTGTCTGGGGCAAACCGCAGGAATTTTAACATGATTCTCTGCATCTGCACAGGTGGTACAGGAGGTACTGTAACGCTATATTTTGTATGGCCCTTGAAGAATCCCCACAAGACGACACTAAGCACCTTTATCAAGGGAGAACACACAGTGTTATGGATTGTTTCTAACTAGTACCTGCATGCTAAAGGTTAACACGACGAAACTACTCTCTAAGCACAGCAGTGTGAATTACAGGAACCATATAGGCAGCTCCCTGCACAGGCAAGTCTGATAATTTTGATGCAGCTGTGTTTACTTAGACCAATAGCAAAGTTCTAACTTGGAAAAACAAACTAACTTGGTTCACAAAACTCTGAACCATTATAATTTGAGCTAGAGGACTATGACTTAGCTACAAACAGCAGCAGACAAACCCCTACTACAGATCAACCATTAGCCTTAAATGAGAGCCACAGTCACCTATGAGTAGGTAACAACACGCTAAAGTTTCCCAAATACTAATCATGACCTGTAGATGCTTCTTGACCTCATAGTGCTCCCATGCACACTCTGTCTTCTGAAACTAAGACTATGACCTCAATATGATCTAATAAACTATTCCACCGTTTAAAGTTCCACAGTTTCTACAGTGTATCAGTCTGCCTTGAACGCAACTTTTAAAATGGATGCCTTGATTTCCACGGGGTCTTGCCTGCAGCACTGACAACCTCAAAACAGGAAATGTAATTGTATGCATTAGCCAATACAATATGAAAAATGCAACTGTTCCAAGTGAGCAAATACATTTAAATATAAAATAAGAGATAACCCTGAGAATACATTTAATCTCTCAGCAGATAAATGCTGTATAGTAAAAAATTAGTTCTGTCAATACAGAAAGACCCCTACACTAATTGACAGCCATGCAACAGCGGCGCAAGGAGGAATGCCTTTGAGATCTGGCTAGAGATTGTCAAAGGGACTTTAAAACAGTTCTGGGGTACAAGAAGAGAGTAGTCCCAAGATCTTTTAGCAGCAAACACTACCCAACTGGATATTACGTGAAAAATAGCAAAGTAGCTACAGTGAGCACACCTGTGGAAACAAGTCTTTGTAGGAAGAGAGTAAGCCCAAGCTAAAAAGTTTAACTAAAGAGTCTGAGACAGACCCAACACCACAGTTTGGGACTACAGGCAATTTTATTTTTCATCTGACTTTCTTTCCCCACTCCACTCATTTCATTACACCTCATTATGTTAAAGATTGCCACAGAAACTACCTCAAGCATTACCAAGAGAATAAAAATCTAGTTTCTCAGGGTAATGATTGAAGGAACAATCTAACACTGAGCCCACTCGAACACCTCATTCACAACCAAGGTTTTAATTTTTTTTGGCTTATAATCAAACTAGTAATCAAATAAAAGAAATAATAGTAATAGTGACTATTGATTTGGAGTTCTAAGCTTTTGGCTTTTTATACTATGACCTTATCGTACCTCCCTTACCTCCCTAGTCTTCAGTTTTGGCTCCCAAACCCATCTGAAGCAAGCTCTTCCTTTCCCACCCTTCCATCCATCCATTCCTACCCACTTATCCAACCTGTAAACCCAACCTGCCAGTCCTCCAAAACTGTTTCCTGCCTCATTCCAGTAACATTGGGGCACCCAAAGTAATCAGTAAACCAAACAGTAAACATTAAGATGGCAGTTGTGCCTATCAAATGCAAAGTAAACATGAAAGCATTCACTATGCCAATAAGTTAGACTACTGAGTATTGTTCTGCTGATGACATGATTTATTACTAATGTTTTATTGAAGGGGTTGGGGCAATACCAAACTTGTTTGGATATCCCCTCATTCATGCATGTAATAAGGGGTGCTGGAAGAGGAAAAAAATGATCCTTGCCCTTTCTCCTCTATGCATTATCATTGATTCCAATCCGCGATTAATTTTCTGCTTTGAGTAATGCAGAGATCAGATGCTATTATCAAAGACAGTCATAAAAATACAAAATAATATTAAAGTAGCTTAAGTGTTTTTCAAAGAGTGTGCTTGAGGGTCTAAAAAAATATTTAGGTTTCCCTGTAACAAAAAGAAGATTGTTGACATTAACTCATGTCCACCCAGAGATGGACTGCGAACTAACACTGCGTGAACTAGAAAATGCTGAACTGATAATAAATTTCCCAGGTAAAGATCAAACTGGCCTTTGAAGTGCCAAACTGGAGACAAGTATGGTACAACTTCCTACAACTGGCTAGACAACAAAAGAGACTTCTGAGTTGTCAGACACTGCTGACAAGTAAATCCTCTGGACTTGTGATAACTATCATCTCATTTAGGTATTAGAGTGACTTCTAATACCATCAGTTAGAAAGGGTACGTGAATAGACACAATTCTCAAGCTACAACAAGACTATGATACAGTCTGACCAAGGAATCACAGCAAGACTTCTTTTTAGAGAGAGATACAAGGCTTTTGAGCTCATGCTCTTCCCACTCCTCAAGTAATATAAATGAAGCCTGTCTTAGGTCTTCAAAATTTTCAGATGAGAAAGATTTTTTTTTTTCCTTATCATATTATTTCCCGTTTTAAAATACACCCTGCTTTAAATAGGCAGTTTACAAATTTGCTGACCACTTAACTTCTGCAGTTTGAGAAGAATGCAGGTTTTCCAACTTTAAATGAAAAATGAAAGAGAAAATGTTTTTGGAGCTTAATTCCTGGAGCTTAACAGTCTTTAGCAAAGCATAGACAGAAATACCACAAGGTATTGCAGGAAGGGGTTTGACAGGTATAGCCAAAGAGAAGCTGGAAGAGATACGGGTGACAGTCTAGTAAACAGCTACTGGTAGGCTTAATAGCAGAAAATGCTATAAAGCAGAACTGTGTGTGAAGGCAGACACGTGCAAAGCAAGAGGAAGCATAAGAAATAAAATAGTTAAGTTGCAGATGAACTTCTACTGCATGCTTGCACACGTGAAGTCTAGAGTCTGCTGAGACCAGCCAACAAGAAACTCAATTCAAAATTAGCAGCAGAAAATCTTGCATGCAAGAAGTGTGTGGAAGCACAGTAAGATATCTAAAAGTCTACACACAAGTGCAACGCAGATAGGGACCTGCAAAATGCCATGTCTCTCCAGGACAGTTTCTACTGAGATTTCTATAATAGTCAGAAATTAAAGATAACCTGCTGGCAGAAACTACAGGAAGCTGGAGAAACAGTTCCTTCTCCTTTTCTCATCTTTTGCAACTGTTCCCAAGGACAGAGAAGGTACAATGTCCATTCCATTTCACCAGCTAGAATGATCCTTAACATTTATAATTCAAAACACCAGTGTAATATGTTAAAGAAATCTCACTGTTGTCAGAAGTGAGAAATGTAATGAAACCTGAATGTCTGAAAGTGAAATTGAAGAAAAATCTGAGGTTAAAATGAAGTTACACAAATGAAGGTATTTTGAAACATGCAGTGAAATTTCTGCTTATATTTCAAGCAGCAAATTATTATTTTTTTTTCCCACAAAATTAACTGAAAGGCTACAAAATGATAACCCCTGACTTCGAAATTTTAGTATGTGATTCTATTCTGTGAAGAATTATGTGTAGTAAACCAAATGCAAGAACTGCAGTCACGCAACACACGGATTGTCACACTTCCTGGCTGAACAGGTCATTTAAGGATGTTGAATTCAGCTTATCCTAATAAAATATCAATTTACTAATGTATGTTACAAACGCAGTTAGTTTGAATGAGAAACAGCATAGTTTAACTGGAGTACTTAAAAAGAGTACCATATGTAAGAACACTCCGGTGTTCCAAAAGGTTTCTCCACAAAGGCACAACACACCAACACAGATACGCAGCTGTTTCTTCAAGTGCTGACTTCCTTTTGTGCACCTCTGTGTTTATGTGGTCTCCTCTTTTTTTTTTTTTTCCCCCCCTTCACACATCCCAGATGAGCTTGCTGTAGCTCAGTTCTTCCAGGATGTAGAAGAGACCCAGCTATACTTTATACTTACCTGCTGGGAAGAAGGAAAAAAAAAAAAAAAAAAAAAAAAAGAAAAAAAAATCACTTTGCTGCTGCAATTGCTAGCAGTTAAAGGAAAGTTCCTTTTTCAGTAGCTAATATTGGCACTCTCACCAACTCTGAACCCCCGTGCACTCTAAACTGCAACCTGAGAAACACAGCAAGAAAATGAAATCCAATGGCATACAATGCAAGAATGTGAAGGCTGTAAGACATGTAAGGCTTCAGCCTGTACCCTCTCCTACTCCAGTAGCTAGTTGAAAATAACTAGCGAGTGGAATATATCTGTGACTGTGTCACGAACAGTTAAACAACTGGCATTTTGTAACAAAAAAAGCACAACTGACAAGTCCTTTAGCAACTTTACTTGCCAATGCAGAACACTTTTAATGTTATGGAATTTATTTCTTATATGCAATAGACCTGCAAAAGCATCATTGTTTTCTTCCTGTTCGCATACAAAGACTAACCGGCACGTTATATCCCTGCATCAGAATAGCAGAATTTGGCCTTACTAAAGCATAAAAAGACAGACAACTCCTAAACACAGGACATCAATAGTTTGAGATCTGTTGGAGTTCAAACTCATCTACATCTAGTAAGATAATTCTGAAGCCATCCATTTGAAGTGTTAGAAGAAATCTAAAGGGTTACAAAGATTTCAAACCAAATTATTTTGCACATTTCAATCAAAAAGTAATTGCCTATTTCTCAAAAAAAAAAAAAATCTACTATATCCAAATGTTTTTAAGATGTAAATGCACTTGTCATCTTTCATGTAAGCAGGGTGCTGGTGCCCCAAATTAAACAAAAGAATAAAAGTTAGGGTTGACAAGTATGTCGCTGTGTAACTACAAATTAAATATGCCTTTTGATGTTTCATTTTTAACTGTTGAGTACCTTTTCATCAGGCTATTGCCATTAGAAGTTTTTTATTAGATTTTTAAATTAGACAAATAACAGGTAAGAGATGTGACAAGTATATCAAATCTGATTTAGCAGATCTGACACACTTAATCTTGTACTGTAAGAGTGGCATTTGATATATTTGAAATATTTCAAACAATGCTCCCTTAACATGCCAAATAAGAAGAAATTCAGATTTAACTCTACTATATTCAATTTATGCCAAGTACAGAATGAGTATCTAAACCACACAAACAATCAACTTTCAGCTGAAAGTGCGAAATCACCTGAAACTTTCAATGCAATGTGAAATTTTAAATACTACCCAACGCCCCCCCCCCCCCCAATATCTGACAACACCAATGAAACACAGAAGATACATATTTTAAAAAGATTGCTAGACTAGCCTCTGCAACTCTGTATGCTGTGACCTTTGAGTGAATGTTGGCTAGACTGGACAGCAGCCAGCATTTCAAAAATAATTTCTGAAGAGAGTTCACCATATCTGAATTCCTCAGAAAAATAAATGAACACCCACTTTTTGTGTGGTAAACAAACCCACACTTACTAGAGTCTCAAATTTATGTAGCTGTTATATATCTAAACAAATAAAATATAATTAAACTTGCCACATAATTAAAAATAATTTGACATTTGCATGCAAAAGCTCACATTAATAATCTAAAAGACTGAATGCCCACATACAACTACTTTTGCTTGTACTGCACAAACTTCAATACACAGAAATCTTTTCTATCCAAATTCAGAGTAACACAACCACCTCATTAACCCTCCAAAAGACTATAGGCTTGGAATCCAGAAGAGATAACAGAGCCTGATTTTACTTGTCAGGTGACCAAGATAAAAATACATTCATTTAAAATATAATTTAAGAAAACACAACCTACTACCAAGAGAGAAGAATGAGCACAAATGAAAAAACCTTGTATGCTGAACTAGCTGATTGACTAGTATACACAAAAAAAATCATCTAAAAACATACTCAGCAACTGATTAACGTTATGTTTCCCATTATCCCTTTCATCTCTTTCAATTCTGTTAATACCATGGATTAAATTAGAACAATGTTTCAAACAAGAAAAGAACCAACTAGATTTCATTGTTGCTGCATGTTAAAAATGAAGTCTTTGTTGTAAAGACTCAGAAGTCGACATTGACATTAAAATGAAAATTTAAATGAAAGTTATTTATTAACAATAAATCTAATTAAGTTAACCGTACTGCCTTCTAACACCAGCAGTCACACCTGAGATCAAAATAAAGGGGCAAATGTATAATTATGTTGTGCACAAGTTCTTTCTGACATTCAGAACTTTGATATTGAAAAGAGCATGTATGTTGAAAAACTAAACAATAAAAGTTTTAGCACATAGGCTAAATTAAATTTTTCCCCATGCAAACAATTTGACCTTCCTTATATTTAAAACTGTAACAAAAACCATATGTATAAGTATCTGATAATTACAGGACGATTGCCTAAGTGAGCAAGGCATATGCTTTTTCCACACTGACAGAAAGAAACATGGTACAGAACTTCAGTATTACATATTTTTCAAAGCTTGCTCAAAAGGCAGGCTTCTTAATTTCATTCTGATTTCTTCTTCAGAACTGTTCATTTATTACCGTTCTTCTCATTCTTCTATTTTCCCTTCTATTTCCCCATGAATTATATGATGCAAGGAAGTATTGTCCCCAGTACTTACAGACCGATGGCTGCAAAGTCACCAATGACAAATAGATTGTCAAGGTTTTTGGATAACATTTTTCTGAATATTCTATATACTACAAGACTTTAGGTAGTAAAATTAAACATGAATGTTCAAATTGACAGGAGTCAAAGAAGGCATTTTAAAGATAAAGATGCTTAAGTGAGTTATTAACATGACACAGAAAACCCCACGGAGGCCGGGACAGAATCCCGCCTCCACTTTTTTTTCCCCTCCCAGATTATGCTTCACACACTTCTCAGAATCTGTTACAACTGAGGATACATTTTTGCCTCTAACAGCTCCACTTAATACAAACCCCAGTTTTATCTCCAAAACAGCCTCCATTTCATGAAGCACGTCAAGTGTACCCATGTGGGAAAAAATGTTATTATTTAAAGTTGGATTATACTTGATTGTCTTTGTGTAGTTTTTTCCGTACATAATTTTTACTGACATTGAAAAGAAAGCAAACAAGAAACCAGAATGGAAACCAGAAAATTCTCGTACTGCATTGGTCTATATGGCTTAACAACAGAATTGGCAACACATACATGTAACTTATGTACAGTAGATTTATATGGATTTGAGTCATTTGGCTGATGCTGTAGACCTTGACTTTTGTAGCCTTGATTCTAAAAAAGAAACAACATTGATGGCATTGGCAAGGCAAAACTTTTAGGCCATTGTTGTGTTTCTCAGTGGTACTGCCTATACAGAACATGTAGCATTGCCTGTAGTGTTACTATAAGTATATAATAATATATACATAACTTCTGCCAGCTGTGCAAAGAAAGTGATCAGTAACATTAATAGGCTGTCATCCCTAGAGGACAAAAGTGCAAGATCGAGGGGATTTCTTCGATTACACTGCAGCTTCTGGTAAACTCACTGATCTAACGAGTATCAGACCTCTCTGCTCTTTTATTTGTGCTTCAAGTCTGTCTCTTGTTTGTATAATCCCTTTCTATTCACTTCTGTGTTAATTTCATTTCTAAATCCTACCCTAATTTACATTTCTACCTTGCTCATCCAGTCCTGACTTCCCCCTTTGTTCCACCTTCGTTCCTGCTTGATACCAGTCTTCACCACAAGCTTTCTGTTCCAGTCTGCTCCCTCCCTTGCAGTTGCTTTGTTTTCTACCAGCATTGGTATCCTCCCCACGAACAATTCCATCTACCCAAAAGCATTATCTTCCCAATAGTCCAGATCAGGTGCTCTCTGCATTCTATTCAGCCTTCCAGCTTCTTCATTCTGCTCAGTAACAGTAGGGGGAACATCACAAAAGGAATACTTGCTAGTGCTTGACCAGTACAATTTTTCAAAAGAGTTGCAGTCTTGAAGCTCTGGGCTGGACTAGCAACATGGGAAATTCATCATTAGAAAATTCTCAATGTTATTCCTAACCAATTCCTGAGTATTTTCATACTCACATTTTTCCAAAATGTCCTTTGCAAAAGATATATCTGTGGCATCAACATGCCCCCACTCTGGCCAAATTTTTAATCGCCAGATGGAATGCTTGAAAGTTTCAGACTGCATCAGGGAGATTATTCGCCTTTTACCTTATCTTTTAAACATGGGCAAATTGATGTCTTTGCCCTCTTCTTTCCTTTCCAAAAAAGAACTGTTCTTGTCAAGGTTTGCCTTTTTACTATCACTAGTACTATTTGAAAGCTAATGCAGAAACACCATATAAAACAACTTCAGGCCAAACTATTACATCATGGCGATCAGGCATAGTTGTATCCACTAAGGAACATCGAGTAACTTTAATTATGCAACACTACACATCACTGATAGTACCACTCAGGAACACAACTGAGGCCTAAATGTTTTCCCTTGCCAATGCCATGAACTAACTTTCTTTTTTAAAATTAAGGCTACAAAAGTCAATATCTAAACCAGGCAAATGACTCAAATAAAATCTTTAAATTTTGCAGTCATAAGATTACTGAAGAACAGATAATAATTTCCACTATACAAATAATTTTTTTTCCTCAACAAATCAATGTGTCGATCTTTAATAAATCCTTGAGTGAACTGTGTGTTTGACTCAGTGTGACCCACTCCCAGTCATCTGTTTGTTATTTTAGTTTAATAAAGTAGATACTTTTCATGCTGTACTTGGAGATGAACTGTGAAGTAGAGCTTTGTTTGTTCGGGGTTCTTCTAAGAGGAAAATGAAAAGACAGTATGCCTACTGCACTACTAACTGCATTTTTAGATTACATAAGAGTATATTTTCTCAACTATAATCTTGTTGTACAATTTAATGTTGTTTGTAAATACTAGGTTATTGGAAAAAATCAATTATATGCTTGCTGGGTGATTTTTTTTTTTTTTTTGATTGAATGCTGGAAAAAGTCATATTCTCATATGCCCCATGAAGAGTTGTTTGTTTTTTTTTCCCCAGTCCTTTTCAAGAATGAAGTTCATCTACCTCCTCCAAGAGGGAGGCTTTCCCAGTCACTTACTAATTTTATCTTCAGAGCACCAAATACTTTCAGGATCAACTAACCATTGCTATAAGCAGACAAACTGAAGGTACTCAAAGTTACTCTCTTATACCAATAGTCAACAAGGTACATTTGACAGAATTTATTCATCAGAAAGATAGTTCATCAAGGTGGAGAAGCATGAAAGAAGTGTCTATATGTTCCTTCTTAACATGTCTAGCTTGGAGAGTAACAAAAAAAACAAACAAATTTTTTACTACTTCAAATTGGCACCTCTTGGCCAACACTATGATATGTAATCCTGAAGAGGAGTCTCTAATATTCTCCATTTTCACTTTGATTTTTGCCAAAAAGTTGCACAGAATGTACGTAAAACCAAGAATAAATTGGACAACAAGCAGACTAAGGCACACCTCTAACAGAAATTCAATATTCCCTTTAAATGAAAAAATACTACAGAATAATCCTAAAGGCAACGTGAGTCCAGTCAGTAGATCCCAATGCACTAGATCAAGAAATGAGCATATAGAAAGCTGACACAACTTCTTTCTCTTTGTCTTTGTTAGCTGGTGGGAATGCAAGCATGCCAAGCAACAACATACTTCAAACGTGATGAGGAGTTATGTATTATTCAGTTATAAATTTGAATGTGCAAGATTAAAATCTAAGTTATTTCCGCTATAAACTGTATTACAGCATATATTCTGAGCACAAAAGTAGTAACAAAAGATAGAAGAGACACTTTTCTCTAAATAACCCCTAAAATCTTTGTGTTTTTAAGGCCCGGCAAGCAAGCACTGCAGCTCGATTCACAGATTACAGCGTGCTTCTTGTAACCACCTCCCTATCAAATTTTAAAGAACCACAAAACTTCTACTAAGCTTGCCATATACATCTCTATGAAACAATCAAAACAAGAAAGTACAAATTGTCATGTCAATCATTGATTTACTGAAATTCAAGACAAGATCACCTTCAAAATGCCATGTACTATGTTACTGCAACTAATTTCTACTTGGTATTAACCAGGCATTCATGTGATAAGCAATTTAGATGCATTAGTTTTAGATATGACAAATTAGATGTTCAAAGGACCTAAATGTTAAGATGTGCACAGCATTCACTACTTAAAGAAAAAAAACCACAACCCCAAACAAAAACCCAGACTCATTTATATTATGCTTCCTTAAAACAGAGGCTCTTAAAGCACCTAAATAATGACTAACAGCTCAGTCATTCTAAATACCTTATACCTGCCCTTCTTCAATGGTTTAACATTTTGCTGAACTACTGTTATAGTATGCATTTTCTCAATTTTACCTTTTCAGAACTGTAATTACATCTATTACAAAAGTAGCCAGATTCTTTGGAAAAAAATCACAAACAATCTCAATGCTATTTTCTTATGAAATTCAAAGATGTCTTTTATAATTCTTTCTATTATATATAAGCAATGAAGCAAAATAATCACAAAAAACAAGTATTAAAGAGATTATCAAAGCTGCTTTAATCATTTGGGGGTATTTGAAAAATGATTTAAGAATTAAGTAAAGTCTGTGAGAAAGAACTTATTATAAGAACTTGTCAAAAGTTAAAAACAGACTAGAAAAAAGTTTTTATTTGTACAGTATATTTTAGCTCCTATTAATCACTTAAAATAATTTCAGAGTTTAATAAGCAGATATTTACCTGCTGGAACAAGACAATCTTTCCAATCAAAATATCCTGCATAAATGCCAGGTTCTAATGACCCAACTATCGGATCTGCCTTGAATTCAATGTACGTTTCAAACAGTCTTTGATCCAGCTCTTTCAAGGATTCCATACTAACCTAAAAAACAGAAAAACAAAAAAAAAGAGAAAGAGCATAATAGTCATTAATTACAAGAATTAAATCACATACCCAAAAAATTTACTTCACGTCTTCTTTAATTTTTGGTAAAGAGTAGCAATTACTTACACATTTCAGTTCATAATTACATATATAAAAACCCAGGAACTTCCATATTATCTGTCCATCCTACCCAGTATAATTTTTTTTTTTTTGATTGTGCTCAGCAACAGACATTTTTGCCAAAAGTCCAAGTAATGCCAAAGCAGGCAGATCACTCCGTAATTGTCTAATGGCATGATTTTTTTTCTGCATGTCAGGAGGCTTTGGTCTTCCACCAAGTAAACAACTGAATTTTGTCAATGCTTCAAAATAAGCCCATAATAATTTCCATCCTGAAACATGAACATTTTCATATAATACTTAAGATCTACCAATTGTAATGTTACACTTTCTCACTATCTGCTCTACATTTGAAAAATACACAGAATTATTTAGGAGTCTCTGCCTTCTGAAACTGTACATGTGAACTCCCCTGCTCTACTTCAAGGCATATCTGTACAACAGATGCATAAACTGCAGCTCACCAACATCTGCAGAGTTTTTCTCTTTAACAGCTCTATGCAATTTTTAGTAATTCACACAACTTAGCCCCACTGAAAGCTAAAGGGATATGCACAGTTTGTTCATAGTATCTGAACAACTTTAAATTTTATACAAGACTTTTTATTAAACATAGGTACCCCCCTGTAATTATAGCTTCTAAAACAATTCTGGAACACAATGCGTATCCTAAAATGTTAAAGTAGAAAGTCAGTATCTTTGGATGGTAATGGATGCTAAATACAAATAAAATATGCTGAAAATAGAATGTGACTTCTACTTAAATGTATTTATGCTTATAAGTAAGAGCTTAAGCAATAGCAAAGTAAAGCTTTTAAACTAGTACTCATTTTCCTCAACCATTAGGGAAAAAAGCATATATATATATATATATATATATATATATATATATATATATATATATGATAATTTCCAGAAGCAAAAGGGGTTTAAAAGTGAGGAAGAAGGCAGGGCTCTAGATCAAACCAGGAATTCAGAAGAAAGAAAGAAGAGAAGAATATCAACTCCTTATCATTCCTTTCTAAAGATTTAATGCTGCAAGCTGCAGAATAGGGGATGAAGCTTATTCACTGCAGGGATGTCTCTAAACTGTGTTCTCCTCTGGCATGCCTGTATTGTTAAGTGAAGAGAAAAGGGAACTGCAATATTTGAGTCAGGAATAGACAGACAGATAAGCCTTCAGGAATGAGATCATAAGTGCAAGGGAAAACAGAGGTATTATTGAGGTCAAAGTTGCTGCCAGATTCAGGAAAGTTGGGATGGTGAAGTCGGTGCTCCAAAACAAGAGACACCACCACTTTCCTGCTTTTCTCTCTGATGAGCCTCCTTTTTTCATGAGGCACTGAGAATTTGGTCCCAGGAAAAGATCGAGGCTCTTTTCTTCTTCTTTCCCTTCTACCTGACAGCCTGTTGACACTCAAGACTTGAAAAAGAAGAACACACTAAAAAACGTACAGAAATCTCACTTTTTCCCCTTACACAGGGCCACAGAAATGTAAACCCGGAATGGGTTTCAAGACATTCTTCACTCAATTGCTTATGATTAGGGAGAATAATTATCCTTAAACCGTTCCTATTTCGGTTTGAGCTAGTGGGAAAAATAAAGTACAAGTTCTGGTGGGAAGTCCCTGCAAACATGCACCAATTCAAAGAATCTGTGACCCAATTGCTTCAGTTGTCCTTAACAAAGTGTTTTAGAATTAAGTAATTCCACCTTCCACTTCTGCAGTCATTCAATACAAAAGATCATCTGCACATTCAGTACAAGCTTTTGTTTCATGTGAGTCCTCTTCAACCTGTTTCAAGTTCAATACACAATTAAGATAGCAGTGGGTAACCTTGTTTTTCAGCTGGTGGAAAGATTACAAGAAAGAACGAACAATTCATCTGAATGTTATTTTGAGCCCAGGATGCGGGGGGTGAGGCAGAGTAGAAGTCCTCAACAACTTCCACTGTGTATATGCATTTTCCGGACTCCCAAGAGGGGTAAATGCTCATAAAAATATACAATTCTCTCATTTTTGTCTTTCTGCTGTGAACTTCCCTGAGACTACAGTTTTCAATTTTTGTATTAAAGCCATTTTGAGCCTCTATCCTAGCAATCCCTCTGCCTTATCTAAGTATCAGGACTGTGGAAACAATTTTATTCAGAAGCTTAATCAATAAGCTAGGATGAATGTTATGGGATACATTATTTTTGTTCCCCACTTGCTAATTGACTAAACTGATGATAAAAAGTTGAATTAAAGAATCTCCACAGAAAAGCACTTAAGATTTATGTAGAAATTAAATGTAATTACTAAGTATGTGCCAAGATGGCGTGTGCTAAAGCAGAGTGTAAAGTTTGGCCATTTTATGTAACTTTGTATTTGGCACACTAAGAAAAAAATGGAAATAATAACCATGTAGAATGTAAGGAAATTTTCTTGGTTACGATTTTATGATTTCTGTATTTTCAGAATATTAGATAATAATGATTTCTCTTCTAACAAAGGGAACTTTAAGAAAACCCCAACCAAACAACAGATAGTTTTTACCAAAATAAACTACAAAATTTACTTTAAAATTAAATTTATAAGGCTAACAATTTTCAAAAATTTTGTCAATTCTTTATTGCAAATTTTTGATCTAATAAATAGTTAAATAAATTAAGAAACTTACAGAAGTTTAGGTGACAGAACAAAAAACTGAAACAACCAACCAACCCCTCTAAACCTCTGTCAGCTTCTAGCCTCTCAAAAATTAATGAAGGATTCAAAAATTGCCCTCTTAAGATGACTAGCTAATTATCCAAATCCTCCCAGCTAGCATTACTGATTGATGTGTCCCATATATGCAGTACTGCACCAGTCAGCGCTTTCAAAGGGTTAACACAGATTTGAAATTAATCTGCGACTTCAACATTTGAATTTTGCCATTTATAAACCTACCAGACTTTTAATGGCAATACTTTGATGTGGCTGTACCAGACAGTGTTGAATACATATGTGCCAGATACATACATACAGATACATACATACAGATGTCTGTCTTGCTTATACAGACAACACTAACTGTACATAGCTCAACTCTCAGTTGTCTCAGTAACAAAGAATGACAATGTGCAGAGTCATTTTGTATACTGTACTAACCATACAAATCCTCTCAACCCCATTTAAACGCTAGTCAAAATTACTTCAGCCAGAGAAATTCAAACAACATTCAGGCAGAATGGGACTAAGGATGTACTACATAGTAGAAACATCAGTTCAAGTGAAATATTGTACTCTGTACTGGAAAAGATAACATTTTACTTCCAACCAACAAATGTTTCTGGAAATAAACTAGCTTTATGGTCCTAAGGATTAAGTCACAACATTTCTCAAAAAAATGATTAATCTTTACAAAAAGGCAGGAAAATGAGACAGCGACTGCCGCCCACTTTGACATTTTCGTTCTTTGAAAAAAAAAAACAAAAAAACCAACAAACCAAAACCAAAAAACAACCACCAAAACACAACAAAAAAACCTGAACTAGTTTATGAACAACAGCTATCAGTAACGCAGATTGCCAGATGAAATAATTTATCAAGTATCTTTCTGAGATAACGATCTTTCATTCTCTGCATTAAGAAAACACAGTGACATTAAACAGCTTTCCTAAGAAATCTGATAAGCTTTGCCATTGAACACACAAGTCCTGAATAAAAAAGAGGTCACATTTTTTACACCAGCTATTTAAGCATTATAGGAACACATACAACCATATCATTGTTGTTGTGTCCAACTGATGCTTGGAGTCCCACTCATTTGCAGAAGGCTCACCCAAGAATCCTTTTGGCCATTTGAACACTTCCACTTAATTTCCACAGAATGTAAAACAAGTAAAAACTGTTTCCTTTAAGCAATGATACTTCATTCCAGTGCTCTCACTTACTTGAGTTATTTTTTCAACACCTTGAAAGCCATGTTTCTCAAAATGTTCAGCTATATTTAGGAAGGTATGACGTTCCAGATAACGGCAGTTACTGAGTGCAATTAAAAGCCTCTGTTCCTAAAAATTTGTTTTAAGAGAAGAAAGAGTATAACAGTTAGAATAAAGAAATATCAGCATGACCAATACTGTAAACGTATAGTATTTTATTGACTCTGTGCGTGTAATAAACATGCTGATAAATAAAGTGGAGTTTACAAATATTTTTGTCAATAAAACACCAAGAACTGAGTGAATATCAGGTATGATGATTGAACACGTATGCTTTTTCTTATAGGATCTGGAGCATTCACTGGAATAGCTGTGACTAATACAGAATCGTGGTTAAGACTTCTTTACAAAAATTAGGTTTGGACAGCTTTCCAGGAAGCTGTTTCTGGCTTTTACTTTGTTTCAAGAAATATGCAAAGAATTATGACCATCATAAAATTAACTGAAGATCATCTTCACTTTCACATGAAGCTGGCTAAAACAAGGGAAGCAAAACAGGTACTGAACAAATGCACTCACCCATTCTAAAATACTACAAGGTTCAGAAGTACGTAATATAATTTCAGCAGTTCATTTGAAAAAATTCTAGGTAGTTATAACTTATCTCTGTTCTTCAATGATTTTTTTTAATTACAAGAAGGTCAAATACATTCTGGAGTTGAGATACCAGAATTGCCTTTCCCTGACTTTGGTGCAACGAGGTGTAGTTTCCAAAGAGACAAAGAACCAAACAAGACAGAACTACTATTTAAACAGATTTGGTCCCTTTTCCCCTCTCCTTCTCCCAATGGGAAAACATTTTTCTACCTCAGATGGAAGTTCAAAATCAACACCAGCAAATATTTTGAAAACAAAATTATTTGGCAACGAAGTCATCATAATAGTGCAGATCTGATTAAAAATGGTGTTGGTTTTCAGACCCAGAAGAACTCCTGACAGTTTTGTGTTCCAGTAATATGATGACTAGTATTGAGATATGCAGTTGCCTACTACTTTAAATTATAATCAGTTGGTACACAGACTATTCAAAAAATGAGAATTTTAAAAATACAGGGACAAATCTTACTCTGCTCACTCACTTTCTCTGTTCTCATTACTCAATCAGGAAAGTGAAGATAGTGTTCTGTGATTTACAGAAAACAATTAATATGATACCATGGAAGCCAAACATTGTCTAAAATTGTGGATTTCTTTTTTATTTAAACATTCGTATCTATGACATTTGGGAGGAAGTCACAGCCACAAAAAGTTACTTTGTCAACAATTAATATAAAAATCTATGTGTTGCAAGAATAAAGTGACATAGAGAACTAATTTTTATAGTCTGCAATTCAGAAACTTGGCCTGATTTGGCAATCTGTGATTCTTTATTGTAGCAGGAATGCCTATTGCTCTTGTAAATGAGGCAAAGCTGGGCTTCTGACAACATTAAAAACCTGTACTAAGGAGTATTAACTTCACAAGAGGTTCTCACTGGGTTTCTTGCAGGGAACAACTACATTTTTTCATCATCCAACGGACTAGAAGAAAGTACATCAAGCAAAGTCAAAGTGTGAAGAATATTAAAAACCTTTTTTCCAATTTCCTAAAAAACAAAACCAGCCAAACAAATAATCAATACTTACTCTCAGGAATTTCTGGGGGAAAAACTACATTACTGAGTATCTGTATCTTCCTGGGTTTTAAAAGTAACTAATAATCAGACCAGTTCTTATGATTTAAAACAGGGTGATAAATCAAAAGTCAAATCCTCAACTGTCTTAACACCAGTGCTATTTTCACTAATTTCAATGATGCCATTTTAGTTTCTGAGGAGTACCTGGTTTCAAAAAACATCTTCATTAGTTACCTTAAGATGGTATACTAAGATATAAACAAACTGCTTTTAAAAAAAGCCTCATATTCAAGCCTTATATCCTTGTCTTTTCTTACGCTTATCTACATATATATCTAGGAAATGCCTCTAGAATACAGAATTGCTCTCTAAAAAAGGAAAACAAAAAACTGAAACACTTAATAAAAAAGGACCACATTCCTGTAACTTTGAGAAATATTAAGTTTCACATCAGCTTTTAGAAACAGAAGCCAAACTTACTGAAGAAAGACTTGAGTCTTCATGAATGCTTCCAAACAAATCTGGAGATGAAACATCAACTGAAAGACTAGGAATATTGTTTAAGTGAGTAGTATAGTGCTTTTGATTATCTGATACATGGTGGATCAAATGAACAGTTGGAACAGAAGACTGGAATCTTGTTTCAAGCCCCCTCACACCAGATGATAAAGCAGTCCACGTTGCTCAGTTTTTCTAAGATGTACACAAAGCCCACAGGAGCTTTGTGGACAGACAGTACTATTCTAGCTACCTTTCCATCTTAAAGCATTTTTATTTTCTATAATTTCTCTGGTTTGTCACAGATTCCGTTTTGGTTTTATGCCTATCCAGCCAAGAGAGTCATCCAAATAGCAAAAAAAGTGGCATTAGGAACACAGTTAATTTGCCTTTTTCTAATGCATATTGCAGGTACCAGTATTTGCCAAGTTTCTGGCTTTTCACAAAGAAATGATTGGTACTCTTGAAAACTCAGGCTATTCTGACTTGTTTTGGTCTCTAAAACAAGTGGCTCATGAGCAATTATTGAACAAACTTTCAAGAATTTAGCAGAAATACCAAATAGAACCAGTCAAAATATAAGGGAAGAAAAGAAAGGCAGTGGCTGCTTCTCCATGACTAGACATTACTTAGTGACAAGGACAACTCATTCCATGGAAGGTCATGTCAAAAACAACATACCTGCCTCTACAGCACACAACTCCTGTCATTGAATAAAATGGTATAAGTAATACCATATTCATTACCTTGTACAATATTTATTACATGATGTCACTCAATTGTTTGGCATAAAAAGTATCTGCTCTTATTTCAAAGCGTCACTAACCAGAGGCAAAAGTATTCACAAGAAATATGAATAAAACCACACCACCACTGAAATTTGAGACTCGCACCCACAATTTCAGAATACTACACCTAGGTCCTATTTATTTTACTTACTGTGCTGTATCTATGTCACCATCAGGTTTGGTGCTCAGTTGTTCCAAACAGTCTATAAAGACCTAGGAAACAATAAAGCAACATCTACATTTTCTGCCAGAACTAAAAAAAATTCTTAAATTCACTTTTACTACAGTCAATAGAAGCAGAACAATCATCATCACCTTTCTTTGTCTTAAACCGTACATAAATACAGTAACATTTTAGTTACACCTTTTGAATGCATATTTTCAATTGTATATGCATCACAGTTTACTTGTAGCAAAACACAGGAGTTTTTAATCCTGCGAAGTGATTCTCATCATGCATGGCTAAAATTACACAGTGATAATCTGCTGATTTGCAAAGAAGGCATTGTTAATAGTTTTCAAGTGTTCAATCTAAACAGTTGATCCCAAGTAAACAGAAGCATCACTAAAATCCATGTTTTGCTTTGGCTCATGGTTTCTTATTTGAGAAGACTATGGTTCAAAAGCCTAAAGCATGTTATTATCTAATTTCAAATATATTTTTAAAAAAATCAGGTTTTGTTACAAAGAATATTGGTTTCTGATACAAAAATTAAAAGCTATATCTTCAGCTGATGAAAATCAGCATTGCTCCTTTTACTGCAGTATATCGATGTTAGATGACATCAGCTCAGCAAGTGTCTCTCAATCATCAGTAAAATCTTGAACAGTCACAATCAGTAAAATACTTGAATATGTCACTTACCCTCTGAGGATTTGATATCATCAGATTCAGCTAGCTAGCTCTGCATACTTTTAAAGTCAAACATTTCTCAGTATCCCAGAGTGTATCAGAGGAATAACACAGTCATCAACTTAAGGTACCTTTTGGGAGGTGGGCAGGGTACAAAGCACACATTTTTGTTGATCACTTGTGTTCACATTTTCATACTTAAAAGTGCTCGAGTTACCTGCATGATCCCAATGCTTAGCTGGCACACATCCTCCTGTGTTTTCTGCTGCTGGAAAACCTGAAGATGCAAGCATATAATTTCAGCAGAACAGCTTCACATGGCCTTATTCTCAAGGAAGGCCTGAGTAACCTATCCCTAAAGAGATGACACAATTATAGGAATGGCTGCTGGAATACAGTGTTTTCTCATGGATCAATTTCAGTTTTTCCCCACCCTAAAATGGGGAGAGAGAATACAAGTCCCAGTAAACAGTCTGACAAGCACGAAGAAATAACACTAAAAGGAAAGAAGTCCTAGTACCTAGTACACGTGATACGTATCATTGTTGGCTAATGGAATTGCAGCAAAAGCTTCCCGGATATTCAAAGATCTTTGCACCCTAACAAGAAGGATTCACCATGCACTGCAGATTATTTTGAATAATGTTCATTAAGCATCAGTATCACAATCAATCAGGGCCTCAAGGTACTAAGTGGATCGGGACAATCATGACTCCTGATTTAGAATAAAGGTTACAGAAGTAAAAAGATGAATTCAAGTTCTGCAAGTAGTTTGGATGCAACAGCGAGTGAAGAGTAACTCCTCGGAATGCCTCCCCCCCTTTTTTTTCCTCATGTAAATAAAGTCACATCTACTGCGATCTGAAAATTATGTTAGCAACATTTTTTCAAAAGAAATGCTTTGAAGATTTAAATATAGGTCCAATCTGCCCCATACACACACAATTACGCCAAAGGAAAAAAGGAAACACAAACAAAATTCTAAAAGCTAGCATCAGTGAAAAGGGTTTACGTGGAAAAAAAAAATAAAGAGGAAAGTTATATCCCTGTATCATTCTCTGAAAGTTCTTGTTCTGAAACCCAATAGTAATTTACATAAAAAGAACAAAAATAAAAGCATGAATCAAAACTTACGCTAGCCTCTCCAGGTTTGCAGTCCATCACAGTTTTAAGAGACTGCAAGGAGTGGATAATGCACTGTTCAAACTGGGATGGCTGAAAGGCAAATGACTTGTTAGCTTTAGGCAAGCATGTCAAATGTATACCACACAAATATCTAAAAACTTCCACGCCATATGGTAAGCTCTTTATTTCCAAATTATCCCAAATAAGGGGGGGGAAATCACGATTCATATATTACCAGAGGACCCTTTTGTAGTGATGGACTTTCGTACCTAAGCTATCTACAGAATTATTACCATAGATCAGTGTATATTTTTTTATCTGAATCACAGTCTTCTACACCAGACAGCCTCCTCTAAAGGGTCATGAAAGATTATAGCAGCTTGTTTGTGGCAGCATATATCGGCAATTACATTATAGATGCCTGTGACACCCTCCCTCCTCCCCCCCTTGATCTAAGTTGGGATAGAATTTCACCTTGGATATCTGATAGTTCTGCATTTTATTTCAGCAAAAGGTTTCTAAGAAAAACTGATTGAAATCGCTTTCACACGGAGGAAAAAAAATCAACTGGTTTGGGGGGCTTTTTCTACCTTCAGGTTTCCAAACCTGAAGTATGAATGTCTTGATGCATGTATCAATTTCACTCTGAAAGTGCAAAAGAGTTCACAGCATCAGAGTCATTAGTCAGTTTTTCCCTGTCTTTCTCTCCTCCCTGTTAAGTCACACATTTTTTTTTTTAATGAGGCTGCCTGCTGGTATTGGGCAGGAAGCGGTTGTACAGGACAACATGAAGCAGAGGGGTGTCACTGCTCTAGAAGAGGGACATCATCCTATGGGATTTGGGTCAAAGAGGTGGACAAAAAAGGCTTCTAAGTCATGTAAACCTGCTTTTCATCCAGTAGATAGTTTATGGCATGTCACCAACTTTAGGTTTAGGAGTAACTTTTATTTCTGTAAATGCTGGGGTGGAGGTGGATCATGAAAGTAATGCCTGCATGGCAACCTGAAAATCGTGAAAAAAGCCACTAAGACAATCTGTATTTATTATTTTTGGACCCGCTTAAAAGAAAAAGAACAGCAGTAAAGTGCGGCTTTTGGTTTTTTGTTTCCACATAATAAAACATCACACCTCAGGAGAAGAAAGCTGTTCAGATATGTTATTCTTTGGGTATTATGAAACTGAGGAAAAGTTGGTTCTGTGTCTTACTGTATCTTTTACCTGGACTATAAATGCTAAAGGGGTTATCAACCACTATTTCCTACAAACTTAAAATACAGTTCCTACCTTAAGCCTAAAATATCCCCAAAGAGACTGCCTGGCCCTTGTTTATACTGGTGAATTTTTGCTACAGTTTTTGTTATAATATTACCACAATGAACTCTACTTCAGTAGATAAATTACCCTGCTATGACAAAACATGGTCAACTGCCACCATTAAAATTTGGCATGTCTCAACCACGGCCTCAAAAGGTATCTAGGGAAGTGCTGTATACAAGGAATTCATGGGTGATTTCTAAATACAAAAAAGACTTAAGCAGTTTTTAAACAAAGATGGGTTAGGATACAGCAAAAGCAAAAAGAAACAAAGCTTTTGTGGAAGATCCTTCCTCCTCCCTCCATTTTACAGATGAATAGAGTGAAAAACAGAAAAGTTAAGGGACTTGCCCAAGTCAGCAGCAACTGAAACTAAGACCAGAAGCTGTAAATCTGGTTATAATACTACAGTTGCCCAAAAACACTCCTTCCGACAATGTGTATATTGTGATTGCTTAATGCCCTCCTACTCAACTTCAAACACGTATTTATAGAAGCAAATAAGAAAAACTAAAAAAGTCTGTGGAGCATTCTCTTAGATAATACACACAAAGCAACTCTCCCTCCCACAGGCCCTTTCTGCTTTCGCAGATTGTTTTTAAGTCACACCTACAATGTGCTTGCTGTGTTTTAGGCATTACTCATTACTGTGTATTTCCAGAAAGCATCTCACTAATTTATCTGAATTTGGTTTCAAGTCATTTGTTGTTTGTGTGTAGGCAATCTCCTAAATTAGTTGCTTTTCAGTTCAATTTCTCATTATAACATATAAGTGACCTATTTATTTAGCTTCATACCAATTCCATGGTAGTATGCCTACTAAGTTATGAAGCATTTTGATGTGAACTGAACTTGTTGTGACCTTAAAAATAATTTTTTACTTCAGTAAACCATCCCTAAAATGAGATGTTTAACAATGAAAGTTATTGTTTATCTCAGCAAAATCATGCTAGAGGTCAGCAGTAATTATACTGATACATTTAAATAACCCTACTTAAGGTAGAAAGTCATGCTACATATCTTGATGCCCAATTCTTATTTATTTTTGTCTCTCAATACATGGCAGAAATCTGCAAAGCTTTTATTTATGCCTTTTTTTTTCCTTCTGTTTTGCACCTTCAAAAATATTGCTGTCTAGTAGTACCATTATCAATTAAAGTTACTTCAGATATAATAGTTTGAGAAGTACAAATAAAAAATTTGGAAAAGGAAGAAAAGAACAAAGTAACTGTGTGTTTGGTGATGGGATCTGTTAAGAGTGCTGTAAATAAGTAGCCATCCAAACAAAATATTTTGTATTTTTTTATCTTCCTATATTTTCATATTTTAATAAAACTATAGACACCAGTATGCACACATATAGACAAAGTCCAATATAATTCAATTTTTGGAGAATACAGAAACCAGCTTCATTACACTTGCAAAAAAAAAAAAATCCAGCAAAGAAAGTGCCTACAAGACACACAAGTATACCCACCAACGATGTCAAACCTTCATTGTCAACAACCCAGTCTTCCTTTTCAGCTAACCTCTTTATATCTGTAAGACAGAGCAAGAAGTGGAAGGGGGGGGGGGGGAGAGAGGGAGAAGGTAGTCATTTTCATTATTAAAAACTCCTTGAACTTGAAAAGATAAACCACAGACATTGGGACTGCAATGACTAGGCATACAAGCAAATAGCACTAAAAGCTTCAAAGCTTTCAGCATTCTCAAATGACTAAGAATGGAACTCATACATGGTATGCTGGTGACACCACATAGAGAAGCATATCTATGATACACGGCAAGGCTTGCATGAAGCACATCTTTTACTGGAAAGCTTAAAATTAAAGGCATATTGTGAAGGCTTTGGCTTTGTTTTTATTTTGTAAATTTTTAATCACAACATAAAATACTGCATTTAAGAACCCAAGTCTCTAGTCTATTATACTCCAGCTCTTAATTAAAACTGAAAGAACAACTGCCTAGCATTTTAGCAAAGACAGAAAGGACAGCATATAATTCATATTTAATAACTATAAAAGAGGCTCAGAGTCCCCACTCAGGGTCAAGGATCCATGGTGCTAGACTTCCTTCAAAAATACATGAAGGCATATGCAAAAAGCACTCTTTTCCGCTACCCAGAAGGTGCCAACTTCTATAGGCTTACTGAAGCTAACAGGAGCTAAGTCAGGATGTGAATCCAAAGCTCATGCACGGCAGACAAAATTCCTCTATGGACACATGCATTCTGCATCATTGCTTTTTTGGGGGCTTAATCAACTTGTAAACAGAACAAAGATGAACTGCATGAAGTTTTGGGGGGGGTTGACGTACAGTTTTTCACACACAAATTGCTCATCAGAACTGTCTGTACATCATGAAACTCCCTTTAAAATGAGAAAAAATTTTGGTGAATTACCATCTCTCCCCGAAAACCAAGAAAAGAGGATAACTAGTGTATGCTGAAAGGTATCTTCACTATCTTGGTGCTTTAATTAGCTAAATTAAGAAGCTTGGTTTTGGTCTCATACCCTGCAATCCTACATCTCATAGAAGTATAGGCTTAGTGAGGATAAAAAGTGTTAAGGAATTGTGCAGAATAATTACTGCATTAATTTCCCTATTTAGTAAACCTCTTAACCAATATTCTTGCGAGGCTTTAGATTGCGCTGGTCAGCTTCTACGTTTCTGTGGCTGCTCACTTTTGCATTCTGTTATGAGCTAATAAAAATACAAAAGAAACAAATTTCTTTCTCATATTTCACTGCTCACCAAATTCCAGTCAAATACATTCATGTAAAACCCCTGTCTAGTCTGGCATTCACATAATTTGGCTTTCATGACCTTTATGACCAGTGATCACATATGAGAGGGAAAGAACACAAACTGCTTCTCAGGGCCAGCATGAGTATATGGTGTTTATCATACGACAACAAGAAAACCCTGTGTGTGGGCATATTTATCCTATTTAAATAGCTAATGGTAGAGTGTTCTATTAAAAATTTTAACTGATCTGAATGCCTTTACCAACTTATAACATGCGGCAAGAGATGAGACTGAACTTTATATCGGCAGTCTATGCAGCTCGTATTTCAGAAAGATTATGGAGGTGAGATTCAAGTCCAGGAGAAGCCTTTTTGACTTACATATTACAGATATAACTACATCTGAGATCCATTTACATAGATCTCATTCATACCTCAGGTATGAATGAGACTATCCATTACCTCTTCTTTCATTGGTTCTCTAAAAATAACAGTTTCTCCAAGGGCCCAATTAACCTGGTCCTGTCTAGTAAAAAACTATCTAAACACATTCAACATATGTAATTTTGCTTTAGCTGGTGAAGAACAACAAAAAAAAAGGGTCCCATAGATAAGGCATGCAGTGCAACAATATGGAATGAGAGTCATCATACAGGCAGGCATCTTTTCTCTTCTCCTGTTTGATGCTACAGCCAATACACAGAACTGCTTCACTGTTAGGGGATGGAAGTAGCCGTTGAGGAAGGCTGCTGTTATTGGCTAGATGAAAGACAGATACATTATCCAGCCAACGTAACATACCGGCATCCTAAGGGATCTGATCTCTTTTGATTCAAGAAAGAAAAGTATGAATAAAGATGTTCAGACCAAATAGAGAATCATTCACACACAGACTGGTAAATCTGCTTTTATAAAAATCTAGGGTATGGACTACCACAAGAGTTTTTCCTCCACAGAACATACGTGGCCAGCAATCAGGACGTAAGAAGCAGAAACTCTGGATCTGAACAAAGAACTGGGCTATTGTTATGGTGCAACAAGTAGGCAAAACTAGTAAGACAGCAGACGCTTTGGCCGAGAGCTTCATCATTAATCACGTTTCAGAGCTCTCTGGACTGCTTTGGATAGCTCACAGAAATTTGAGAAGCTAAGGATTGTCAGCAGAACAGTTCGGAGCTAGATACTTCCTTCCTTTGAAACAGTCAGGAAATCTAAGAAATCATTCACAATTCCTAGACAGAGGGCAGTCAGTCCAACAGGACATCCTCATGTCACGATTAAAACAAAAAAAAAAAAAAAAAAAAGAATCTTTTTCACCTGCCATTTAAAAAAAATAATAATTGATCTCAATTGTGCTAAGTGAAGAAAAGCAAAAGAGACTTCCTCATACTTTAAGTGAAATCTGAAATAGCGGTAATACTTTCCTCAAGTAGTTTTAAAGAGACAAGACAACCTATGTACTTGTATGGCCAACTAGCTTGGTATTAATGCAGAAATACAAATCCCATTTCAGTGTTAACATTAATAAAAGAATTAAGAGCCAAGAATATAATTCATATCAACATTGTATCAAATAAACCATAGAGGCTTTATGATTTGTTGTCACCAAAAGTTTAAAAATTTGCTTACTATAGCCACCTGTGCTTAAGGCTTGGGTAAAACACTTAGCTTCATGTCAGCCTACAAAATAATGATAAATCATATGGTAAAGATTAAAAAAGTCCTAATCTTTTTAACATTGAGGGTAATTCGTCTTTTTGAAAAAACCCTGCTAAGTGAATTAGTAGATCAATCTGCCCTGAGATTTTGAGAGAGACTTTATTTCTGGAAGATTTACTTCATTCACATTCAAGTTTCAGAGTTGAATACAAGATGGTAAGATGAATGGCCTCTGATGCACGCAGAGTCACATTACATTTAGAGAATGTCTTACTGGTCTTGACAATCCAGACATTTATGGCAAAAGCTGTGTACACAGTAGGAAGTCTGGGGATTATAGTATTAGTAAAAGGCCTTGGAAAACACACAGCTAAAATACTTCATAAAGGGCTGTGGATTTTTTTTTTTACTTGGGGTTGGGGCATTGCTTATTTAATTCTTCACTTCATAGAAGAACTCAAAAAAGAAAATAAATGGTATTTCCAATACGTAAAAGCTGCATCATGAGATAAATCACTTGCATTGTAAAACTGTCTCAACCCAAAGGAAACAGATCTAAACTACTGTATTCATTAGAATAAGGGAAGAAAAGACTCATAACAAACATTTCTGTCAGAAAAGTGAAATACTTGAGTAACTCTTGTGAGGTATTACAGAACTCAGGAGTCCACTGCCACTACAATATCTGTAACAAACATGGTTATCTTCCAGAACATGGTTTGCCCTAATCAGAGGCAAAAAAAATATGATAGTAAGCAGAGACCTGCAGCCTTTTATTACCTTCAGCTGTGTGTTGTAAGGTCACCATAATGCAACGTACACGAAGGTCCAAAATAAGATCCTGGATGATCTGAAGCATATCATTGGGTATCTCAAGTGCAGTAAGAGACTCAGAACTAAGCCTGGAAAGCAAATAAAATTACACCGAAATGTAAGTCTGCAGGTTTTTTTAAGCTGATATAACTTCATTGAATTTTTCAGATGTTTTCTGTGTATATGAATACAGTAGCTCCATCCGCAGTGAGTCTTTGAAAACTGATTATCCCATCCAGAGAAGATTAACTATTTGCTTAATTCAGAAGCTTGAAAACACAGATTTATTTTTTTGTAACATTACAATAATGTCATAGCAACACGCCAACTTTTCCCACTGTCCTCTTGCACTTCCCCACCTGCCTTTCTGCATCCATCCGCATCTTGTGAGACTGCTCACAAGTCTATGGGGCCAGATGGGATCCACCTGAGAGTGCTGAGGGAGCTGGCGGAGGAGCTCGCTGAGCCGCTCTCCATCATTTATCAGCAGTCCTGGTTAACAGGGGAGGTCCCGGACGACTGGAGGCTTGCCAATGTGACGCCCATCTACAAGAAGGGCCAGAAGGAGGATCTGGGGAACTACAGGCCTGTCAGCCTGACCTCGGTGCAGGGGAAGATTATGGAGCGGTTCATCTTGAGGGCGCTCACAAGGCATGAGCGGGACAACCAGGGGATCAGGCCCAGCCAGCACAGATTCATGAAAGGCAGGTCCTGCTTGACCAACCTGATCTCCTTCTATGACCAGGTGACCCGCCTAGTGGATGAGGGAAAGGCTGTGGATGTGGTCTACCTGGACTTCAGTAAGGCCTTTGACACTGTCTCCCACAGCATTCTCCTCGAGAAGCTGGCGGCTCATGGCTTAGACAGGTGTACTCTGCGCTGGGTCAAAAACTGGCTGGACGGCCGGGCCCAGAGAGTTGTGGTGAATGGAGTTACATCCAGTTGGCGGCCGGTCACGGGCGGTGTTCCCCAGGGCTCAGTTTTGGGGCCGGTCTTGTTCAATATCTTTATCGATGATCTGGATGAGGGGATTGAGTGCACCCTCAGTAAGTTTTCAGACGACACCAAGTTGGGCGGGAGTGTTGATCTGCTCGAGGGTAGGAAGGCTCTGCAGAGGGACCTGGACAGGCTGGATCGATGGGCCCAGGCCAACTGTATGAGGTTCAACAAGGCCAAGTGCCGGGTCCTGCACTTCGGCCACAACAACCCCATGCAGCGCTACAGGCTTGGGGAAGAGTGGCTGGAAAGCTGCCTGTCAGAAAAGGGCCTGGGGGTGCTGGTCGACAGCCGGCTGAACATGAGCCGGCAGTGTGCCCAGGTGGCCAAGAAGGCCCATGGCATCCTGGCCTGTATCAGAAATAGTGTGGCCAGCAGGAGTAGGGAAGTGATCGTGCCCCTGTACTCGGCACTGGTGAGGCCGCACCGCGAATACTGTGTTCAGTTTTGGGCCCCTCACTACCAGAAGGACGTTGAGGTGCTGGAGCGTGTCCAGAGAAGGGCAACGAGGCTGGTGAGGGGTCTGGAGAACAAGTCTTATGAGGAGCGGCTGAGGGAACTGGGGTTGTTTAGCCTGCAGAAAAGGAGGCTGAGGGGAGACCTCATTGCGCTCTACAACTACCTGAAAGGAGGTTGTAGCAAGGTGGGTGTCGGTCTCTTCTCCCAGGTAACAAGCGATAGGACGAGAGGAAATGGCCTCAAGTTGCGCCAGGGGAGGTTTAGATTGGATGTAAGGAAAAATTTCTTTACTGAAAGAGTGGTGAAACATTGGAAGAGGCTGCCCAGGGAAGTGGTGGAGTCCCCATCCCTGGAGGTATTTAAAAGACGTGTGGATGAGGCACTTAGGGACATGGTTTAGTGGGCATGGTGGTGTTGGGTTGACGGTTGGACTCGATGATCTTAGAGGTCTTTTCCAACCTTAATGATTCTATGATTCTATGATCTTTTGCCTTACAATCCAAGAATAATCCTTTTGGAGCAGAAGTAGCTTTTTTGCTGTTTTTAGGTGAATGCCTAGATCAAATCCTAGGCCTACAACAGGGTTTCTGAGATATTGTTTACCTGCATTTACAACTAACAGCCATCAAGCTGCCATAAATGGTGATGTGGCTGTGCATCAGATTGCCAAGAGTGCACACACTTAAGGAGCCAAAATACAGCTACTGCATCACCTCTGAAGAGAGAATTCGTTCACTGTTTTGCTCCCAGCTCTGACTGGCACAAATCACTAGCTACTATAGCTGAGGATGGAAACATTCGTTTCCATTTTTTTCCTTTAGAAATAGTAACACAGCAGCTGCTTAAAAGGAATAGCATTTCAGCTTTTAACTAAAAGGCTGCAGTTGTGCTCAGACTTTAGTTAGGGGCACAAAGTAAGGTTTACTGCTTTTATCCAACTCTTGCATATTTAAGCATAATTCAAATGCAGTCATTGCTGTTTGCCCTACTGCTAATACTGAGCAAAGCACAGGTACTAGAAAATGCCAAAGAACAGGAGTAGCAAGGCACAAGCAAACAAGTTTGAGTAATCAGTGGAACATTTCCAATCATCCACCTGTAGGCTCCAGTTCCTTACCCTTGGTGTTGGGCATAAACCATCAAAACCCCACCATTACCCAAGACTGCTATCTGCTCAGCACAACTACTGAATTAGTAGATTACATAAATCTGCACTATCGCAGCCACCCAGGAAACACAGGATGTAAATACCCATCTGTGAGAAGTTTAAGTGACTTTAGACCGCACAGAAGGCCTGTACTTAGAGTTGATTCCATTTCTACGGGAGCACACAGCTGTCACATCCCTAAGACCATCTTTTCCTCATATAACTTGCTCTAACAAATACATACCTTTCTATCCTTACAAGGTGAAGGTCTTGCTGACAACGGCTTCACCTTATTGCATAGCTCTAATTTATCCTCTAGAACCTATTCAAACGGGGCAATGACAGAATGGGGGACAAGAGAAAGACCGTGCAACCACCCCACTTTAAGATGTGTGATACATATAAACAAGCAGAAAAACTAAGATCACACGGATGTAACGCCAACTCCTTGTTATCTAATTTTGTAAGTTTTAGCATTCTTAAATACAAGCAGAAAATGGTAAATCATTTGTGAGATGACTGAAGAGAGTAAAATTCTATCATGTGCTTCATGTTAGGAACTATAAAAATAAAACGTAAGCTATTACATAACTTTGCAACAAATAAGGTTTTTATGCAATGTGTGGACTCTTCATGAGAAGAGTCCACCTTCATCGTTGGTGTGAGTCACAAGAATTTATTAGATTGTCAAAGAGCGTGGGGGCTCGAAAAGAAAAGTACTTGTAGCACTTGCAAAAACTTCTGACCTGGTCATCACTGGTCGGTACTCCATCATGGTATGTTCAGTTCCTCCTCTCCAGATTGCCCCTTTTCCTCTCTATTTTTGACCGCTTTGCATTAAAGTCTAGCTCACTTTAAGTGCCAGCACAGGCATCAGTAAAGAACATGAGGTGGGGAAAAGAGTGGGAGGGAGAGAGAATTTCCCCAGCTCTCAGTTCAGTTGTTCATTACCAGGGCAGCGGCCAGAAAGCAAGAGGAGATTCTCTGAAAAAGAGCCTTCACATAACCTATAACCTCAGCCTGGATCACACCTTGCATGGCAGGACTCTGAAGCACAACCAACCTTTAGAGAATCTGTTGGTTAAATTTCCAAGCCAATGTTACAGATGTGCAAGTGTTAAATTCTAGAATTTTATAATTTGAGTGAAATTGGATTGCTTCTCATAAAAGGGCAACACTGGTGCCAAAGACTGTTCCCTTGCCCCTTTACATCTTTTCATCAAATACCAAGTCAGTTCCTTCTTAAATTGGAAGCTTTCCATAAAATTCAGCCAGAATGAGAAACTTCACATGGGAATTTTTCTTCTCAATGGTTAAAGTACAGATAATGTAACTGACAACAGACTCGGGAAAGTGTTAAACAGACTTGACAACAGGTATGTATCATTGCTAGCTCCATCCGCAGTAAGAATATCTATATGTGATTATACCCCTTTCTTTTCTTCCTCTGTGCTTTGCTTGTTACCTACTTTGAAAACTGCAGATAAAAAGTACAGTATCATATCCAGGTATTACTCAAGTTTCCAAAAGATAATGACAATTCTTATATCCTCCATAGACAAAGGGAAGCGAATTCTGTGTATTAATGAGACATTTTGTAATTAATGAATTGTACATTACTAAGTTTATAACTTAATTATAAGCAGAATGACATTATAAGCAGGAGTATCACCTTCTATAAAACAACTGTAAAAGTAAATTATGATTTAAGAATGATACTATAGTGAGAAGCATGCTATTTTCACCCATTTTGGCAGAGATGGGAAGATGTGTAGCAAATGAAGCAGATAATTGCTTTCTACCCTAAAGAATCAAATCCTGTTTCATTCATGGAGTGTCTATGCTGTGCCACGCAAATATTTTATTCAAACTTTTTCCTAAGATGCTATGGAAAAAAATGAATGTATCATTACTTAATAAGGTTATATCATGAGACATTATTAATTACACTTGCATACAGAATCCTAAATCTGCCATAAGTAATTCTTTTGTAATCCTATTTTTGAAAAAGTTAAGATTCTCACTGCTCAGGGTATTTAATGCAATAAATAAAACAATTTGTCTTAAAGGACACATATTCCAGGAATAGCATCATTTTGTAGGTCCACAGATCCATTTACCTTACAGTCTGGATAACATGTGTTAGCCACTGGCCAGAAAGTTCAGATTTCATCTCCCAGCCACCATACTGTCTTGATTCTCCTTCTCTGAGGCTGAATGGAAGCAAAGCTCCACGGATAAGTTTTACCAGAGAGTGCATCACTTCCTGAATCATTTTCTGCATCAGAAGAAGGGAAAGAAAAATCAAGCAAAAAGCTCTATCAATGTGCTCAAGCAGCCATGTACTTGCTACACAACAGCTTGGAATGTATGATTTACAGGTGGCTCCACATGGTAGAGAGTAGAGGAGAAGGAGGTATAAGGGCACACAGATGATTTAAGAAATCTGATTTTCAAGGTGGTGACACTTAGGTATCTTGCTATGAAGGACAGCTGAAAGAAAGCAAGGCTTTCCCCCCACAACTTACCTTGAAATCATTTTGTCTTTGCCTAGCGTTTTTCTTTGATCTTTCCATTTGGCCAGATTTTTCAGCAGTCTTGTGAAAATGAGAAAATTGAAAAGTGTAAGTATCTCATAACCACTGTTAAAATAATTCTGAAAAAGGGGGTTTCAAAGTGAAGAAGTGAAAACTGATGAGTTTATGATGCAATTACAAAAACTAACTCATGGCATCTCAATAAACAAAGACTATATATCTCAATAAAATCTACTTATTGTAGGTCAGTGTGCTAATGTTTAATTCTGAGGAACAATGTGTATTTAAGACAAAGTCAGAGACAAGCATAAAAGAATAGCTCAAGCAATATGAACTTCATGATGTCGAAGTATTCTCACGGCAATGTTAGTGAGAGCTAAAACATACAGAGTCCAATGTGCATCAAGCTTATAGGAAGAAATTCTATTTTCTCAGCATGGAAGCTGCCCAGAGAAGGACATCGATATCAAGTGGGAGACACTTCTTGGAATGAGGGCAATTTGGAACTGTAACATGTGAGGGGGAGGGTTGAGGGTTGGTTGGTTGTTTTTAGGAACAGCATTTTGTTGACAATGCTCTTTAAATAATTCAACTAACTGTAAAAGAGACTCTGCAAAATAATCAGCATCTTCATGGACAGTTCACTTCTTTGAAAACCGAGGAACGTGAGTACACTTTGCATGAGACAGTTACAGTTGAAGAAAAACATGGTTTGACTAACAGTCTTCCTGTTTGCAGTTCTAGCCTTCTGTGGACTCTACTGAGAACACAGTAGAGTAAATTATACCGAAAAAGTTATTTCAGATACTGCGTTAAGTGCAGATGTAGAATTTTATAGTTAGAAAATCTCCTATTTTATGTATGTACAGCAACATCTGCTGGACAGGAAGTGCAATAACATGACAAGAGTGTTCTCAAAGCAAATCAGTTTACTTTCAAGTCATTAATTTGAAATGCTGTATTTTTCAAATTCCCTCTTTAGCTAAACCATTTCAGATTTTTAAGGTAAAATAAGTAATGCGAAGTGAGCAAAAATTAGATAAAAATAAAACTGCTTAACAGTTTTGGAAAATACACAGCTATGAAACTCTTGTACTTTAAAGCTCTGAATTATACAGTTTCAGACAAGGAGAACAACACTCGAGTTACTGCTGCATATAATACCCATTTCTCTCTTCTAACACCTTAAAAAGAAAATAAGCTGTATTCCTTTAAACCTTGGGTATCAACTTAAAATTCACACTGTTTTACAGCTGGATTAAAGAACAACAAAAAAAGTCACAGATCTTTGATATCTTTTTTTTTTTTCTTAGTGGTTTTCCTGAAGACCAATCTTAAACCTTTCCTGCACAGACAGACCAAAACTATCTTGTGGTAAGACCAACGGTTACTACTCACATATGCTACTTCACCTAGAGTGATTCAAAGAACTCAACTTTTTAAACTGTTGAAAATACCACATAAATCTTTAACTGACAATATTTTAAGGCATATAGCTAACCTTTCAGAACTAAAAAGAACACTCCCCAAAAAACCTACAAACTGATCAAGAGAAAATAAATATGGCTTGTTACTCATATGTGGGGATTTTCTTTCCACGTTTTTAAAATGTCTTGAAGACTTGAATAAGCTAACTGAAATGACCCTCTATACCATTTTCACAGGGCTTTTCTTAAAAAAACCGTAGAAATCACTTTGCTTCCTGAATGACAATAAATAGCAAGTGACATGGTAAAAAAAAATTCTTCACGGACAATTAAAATCTGTATCGTTTCTGATAAAAAACATGTAAAACTTGAGTCTTGAATGCAATGTTGTGACAGATACTCCTGGGTGCTCTAGAAGCTTCTAGCTTATGCCACCCCCTCCTTCTACTCTCCCTCAGTTGACTGTGGCATGCAGAACACACAAGAAGAACTGAGGGCACCATCCCTGCTCTCTCCCCAGGAACCTGGGGGGCTTCCATAAGGACCAAAGGAGCAGAAGAAATCAAATGTATGTGGATTAATTTCTTACAAGCTCAGAATCTGGCCCAACAGAAGAGTAGATGTACTTTAGAGACTAACAGGAAAACGACCTCCTCCTCTTTTTTTTTGTTTTTTTAAATACATGGAAACAATGTTTTGTTCAGACATGACATAAGATCACTGCATTTTCCACTTGCAGTCATTTATGAGCAGAATTTCTCAACCTTGTTTACAGTTCAAGTCTCTGTTTCTCTAGAAATTGCTTTCTTTTTCATTGTACTCAGAGAAAAAAAAAATCACAATAACTTAACAGGTGAATTTGTAAAGTATAATTTCTAATGGTACTGTTGTCAAATATAAAGATTGTCAATTCCCTTATGAAATTAATTATTTTTGTGAAAGTCAACAGTACTAAGGTTTATTCTTGCTTCTACTTCCTTCACTGAACGTTATGAGTAAATGTCATATCTTTCTTTTGATTTTATAATGTAAAATGAGTACCACGAATAAAATCTATTTCACTGAAGCTATAATGCTCTGTATATTGTGTTCAACATATAAAGGGCTATACTACCTATTAGTATCATAATATGAAAACAGCATATTGTTTTACAGACAGTGGCAATAAATAGAATGACTGCTTGACAAATTAATTCTTTAGTTAGTCAGAGAAAAGGAAAATGACAAAATAAGCTTCCAAATTTCCTTTTCCCAAGGTTAATTTGTTTTATTTTCTACTAAAGCTGCAAAGAATAGTAGATAGCTATGGCTGTAGTTCTGCTTTAGGGATAATTTTGTAATGGCATACTGTAGCTGTGATGACTTAAGGATTTAAGCACAGCAGGACACTGTAAGCATGGCAGGATAAAAACAATCCCAACAAATGAAATGATATAGCAACAGTTAAACAGAAAATTTTAGATGCACGAACTTTTAGGTTCGATACAGAAGCTGATCTGAATATGTCCAAAAGCTTGTTTATTTTCCACCTGCTCTGTATTATCCCAACTGTCTCTACATCTCTTTACAGACCTTGTTTTCAGAGTTTTTTAGGACCCAGAATGAGTGAGTCCAAGCTGCAGCCAGCAGGACTTCCCAGTGATAGCTCTGCAGATGAGGTGTGAACTAGTGCCTTATCATCTGTTGATGGAACAGAGAGCTGCCTTTCACTACACTTCAGTCATGGATTTGTCTTTGTCAGGCTTGCTCCTTGGGAATGTGCCATCACTACAGTTCTCCATCTGGAGAAGATACAACATAGCTTGAGTACCAGAAGTGAACCCTCTGTAAAACAATGTAATTCTGTGACCAAATTTTAGCAATAACACAAACCCAAAAGCTATTGTATTTATCTAGTAACGATTATGATGGTAAGCTGTATACAACCCATATCAAATTAATTATGAAATGTATCCTTTCAAAATCTGTTAATAGAGTGCATATAAAAATGACACGTCATGAATCATTACTTTTTTTCCCTACTTCTTGGATTATCAACATTATATTTTATTTACATAATTTGTAAAAAACAGATCATCTGAGCAAGAAGGACTAGAAGCACCGGTGATTGCAGCTGACTGCACTTCCAGACTAGACTCCCTATAGTATGTCTGTGCACACCACTCTGGGCCTTGACCATTTTGCAACTCTGGTCTTGAACCTATACTCACTTCCAAATACTCAAAGCTCAAGAAATTAGTACTCTTGTTCCAAAGAAAGGAAATATTTTTTTTTCTGTATGACTTTGTCTTTTACTATCTCTATCCTTCATGCAATTTGCTATTTCTTCAGATCACCAATGAAGGGCAGCTGGCCAGCTATGAGTAAGAGGTGAAATTACATGGATATTGACTCCAGCATCTGGAACACACACAGACACACGACTGGCAGAATTTTAAGTAATTCCATTGTATGCTTTTATTCTTTTAAAAATAAAAGAGTCTCACTTCTATAGGTTAGTACTGCAAGACAGGTTACTATTCAAGGTAGCATCTCTCAAACGTGTTAAGAGTCTACATATTGTTTTATAAACCTTTCTGATTAAAATAAGCCCAGTCACTTCTTCCAGTGAAATATAGTAATTATTATGGAGCTTTGTTACTTAAAAGTCATTTATATAGAAGAATCCATACCTCACTGAATAAGCTTCCATTCACGTAAGAAATCCAGAGCTTCCAGAAGTTGGGCAGCTGACTTACAACAAGTTTTGTCAACTTTTCAACAAATATAACTTGCTGAGGAGCTTTGTATCGCCAGGCTAAAAGAGAGAGAGGGGACGGAAAAAGCAAAATTTAAGAGACCTTTGAATTAATAATAAAACATGTACTACTAGCTTGCTACTGCTTTGTATCACACAACTGACTATATAGTGTATATATAAAACCTTTCAGGTAGGAGTGGAAAAATTTAAAGCTCGGTCCATGTATGTACACAATTGGTACACATGCAAGCTCTTTCTTCTTTTCTCATATGCTTACAAGGTGCCAGCACTATGACAGTATATAAAGAATAGGCCCCTTTGTAGGGGTACCTAATGCAATCCACGTAACAATCCATTCAGCCAGTCTTCTGTCTTTGAACCACTCTAAAAGGTAAGATAATGTGACAGCAATAAAGACATTAGAAGTTTCAAATGATGAGGTGGTGATGCTGAAGAAACAGGGCTGCTAGGATGTGCTAGTGATTAAGGCAAACAATGGGAACTAGAAGATCTGCTTTATTTAAAGCTCAAAAAAATTTCCATTGTGGCCTGGGGCAAGTTGCCAACCTCTCATCTTCATTTCCATTTGTTTGGTAAAATCTTCTATCTGAAAAACAGGGGAGATTCCAACATTTTTGTTAAAACTCAGTAATTGTATCACTAAGTATATATTGAGATTCTTGGATAAAGAACAATCATGACGTGTAATACTGCGGCATCTCTCACTTCACGAACTCCTGGTACACCAGCTATTTAAACACATCAGGAAAATAGCTTACATTTTGGCAGCAGATAACTTTTCTCAGTTTCTTATCAAATGGGGCAAAGGGAGGTTGTGGGGGGGAAGGTAAAGAGAAAGCTGAAAAGAGGCAGAAGAAAGGTGCCAATAATACAGAAAGCAAAGGAAACTTTGTGAAATACTTTTCTTTAACCATCTGCCTTCTCCACTGAAACTTTCTTGATTATGATGTTTTAACAAAACAGGGTATACAGCTAATATATCAGTGATAAGAGACTTATATTTCAACTCAAGAATTAGAGTCCACTTTAGAACGTTGGGCAAAAGAAGTCACAGACTTTTGAGAAAAAACAACCAAAAGAAAACAAACCAAACAACAACATTTAAAGAGGTCCATGTTTGTTGGATTTTTTTGGTATAAACTCTGGTCTTTTATAAATGATAAATTAAAACCACGTTATCCTACAGAACTCTGTGGAAATGCAGAAAAATGTTGGGTGAAATTGCACTTTTTGTCTTTAATCTGTTAGGGAATATTGCCTACTCAGAACAGGAATTCACCAGTTAGGCAAAAACAGCTGCCTAATAGCACATTAGGTAACTAGTACGCTTCACCAGAGCGTCACTATTTTGTGTGGGTAACCAGTCTTGAATCTCCTTGAAGTACAGCATGCTTTCAGCAGCATCCGTTTGTTGAGGTGCAGGTCAATTATTGGTCCATTTCTTTAGTGGACGAATAAACATCTGCACTACCCAAAATGTTCTTTTTCCTCATGGCCAAAAAGTTTAGGGACGCTGGATTAGTCAAAAAACTAAACAAACAAACAAAAAAAAAATCACAATGGAAGCCCAAAATTTGGAGAGGGACTCTGACATAACTGAAGTGTAGCTCTGCAGATAGTGATGCATCTGTTTAGCAGGCATGAAAACATCATGAAAGTTCAACCAGCAAAGCTCATAGTCTGGACACAGATTAGATGTCAGAGCACTACATTTGCCAGCTTGGTTTATGACTGTCGGAGAACCCATCTAGACCCAGTAACAGAAAAACTCCTCTTACTAACATAGGCTGTGACTATGCCAGGAGGCTGTGCCAAAACTGCTACAGCAACAGAGGCTCTGTAACACCAACAAACCCCAAGTTCTAACCAAAAGATTTCAGCTCCTTTGAGAAACCATCTCATCTTTGCCAAAAGCTCCAGCACCAACCCAAGGTTATAACCAGGGATGTCTGTTCCTAACTGTAAACACACTGCCAAGATTTACTTCACGTATGAAATTCTTTTCCCCTCCAGGAAGCACACTTCAGGCCCACTGTCAGAGATTGCTTTAGTCCAGGGTCTGCAGACAGTAGGCATTTATTAGAAGAAGCTACTGCACATCATGTCAAAAGGACATTCTGGCCATAAATTCAGGATATTTTGACTTTTTTGCTAGAGAAAGCTCCAATCTATATTAAAGCAGAAATGTTCTTTTATCCTATTTATTCTATTATAATCTGTGCTATAACATCCTAAAGATGAAACTAGAGCTATTGTTTACATATCCTCTTGAATTCATTCAGCAAGAGCTGAATGTTATTTGAATGCTGCAGTTTTGAATTCAAAGTAATTTGTTCAAACAATCTCATGGACAATCACTGTCAATCACACTGGGGAAAAAAACCACACCAAAACACCAAAAAACCCCAGAGATGCCATTCCTTAAATTTGCTAAAAAAAAAAAAAAGGATGCACAAGCAACCTGAAAACAGAGCACATCATGGCACATTTGGAATGGCAGCTCCTGCACAGGTATCGTAAGTTGGTTGGTTTGCTTTGGCTCTTGACGCAGAGAAGAGCAAGGATGGTAGAGCTTTCAGCTGTTCCTAAGCATGAAGTGGGCACATGCACCTAAGTACCAATAAACTCAACTCAGAGGCAACTCATTCCAAGTTTAGGGTCTTTGCGGTGGATTGGGCTCCTAAGGTATTATGATCCTCCAGTCCTCCAGTTTTCCTCTGAATCTTGGTTTAAACTGCTGGCTACAGAATCTGCAAAGCTTGCTGAAGACTTACCTTTTCCAGTTTGTAAAAGGTTATGGATCCATAACTAAGACTCTAAAAGCAAAGATAACCGATTGACTTGAAATTGCCTTCTGTAGATGCAACTATTTAAGCAGAGACACATGCAAAAGAATTCAAACAAGGAAAAAGTAAACTGGATTTTGGATATTGCTTGCTACATTAAGTGTGGCATGTGTATTAGTGGATGGTATCCAACAACCACCAGCCATTTACCGTTTTGCTCTGTAACACTTGTTAGTCACCTTCATGCAAGGCTTTGGGCTGAGAAAGGACAAGGGTAACAGTAATACAGTAATGTAATTACTTGGTATACATGTATATTTTGAAGAGTCTGTGTAATTTGTATTTTGAAATACAAACATTCAGCCTCAAACTGTGATGCAATTTAATTGTCTTGCATGTGAAGATACACTGTGGCAGCACAAGAATGTCTAATTCTCATTATTCTTCATTTTATGTTCTGGAAAGATTCCTTTCATTCCTCTTCTTGCTCAAAAAAAAAATCAGGTATTTATAGATGGTTTTTCAAGGAAGTCCACAGAACTGGGAGAAAAGCATCAAAGCAGACCAAAGCCAGAAAGTTCTTCATAAAAACCCGCTTTCTGCAAAAAAGTACTTTGGTAAGAAATGACCTATCCTGTGAAAAACATGTTTTCTGTCTCCTGTGATGTCACCATTGAAAGACTCCTGAGATGAAGTTGTTTGGACAAGGGTGCTGAAGACACTTATGACACACAAGGGCTCATCTGGTTGTGGACACACTGCTCAAGCTTAGTCACACACTTTGCTTCCCTTTCTGGGTTTACAGAATTAGAGAACAAGGACCGGAAAAGTGAAGTCACAGAAGGAGCAAATCCAAGGAGAGCCATCTTAGCAAACACACACAAAAGGTATAACAGCAGCGAAAGGTGGTAGGCAGTAGGTGGTTACGTATAGCAAAAAGAAAAATTCTGCTTTTGTAGAAAAGAGGCTTTTAATTACCTTGACTACATTTTAAGAAGCAGATTTCAGTTATGAACTGCTCTTTGCTTGCAAAAAATACAGAGGACCCCTTTAGTAAGCAATGGTAATGCATGAGAAGAAAGAATTTTATCTGGTAACAAACCAAAACACACACACAGAATGTGGGTATCTGTGTGGGTTTTTTGACTACACCACACACTGGACATAGGGAACTCCAGCTTTGTTTTTCCAAATAAAACAGATGCCTACCATCATCACGGCCAGACTGAAAGCTGCTGCCCCTTTTCAACGAAGCAGTTTGACTGAGATGGCCAATTGGTGATGGACGCACATCACTGTCCAGGTCTACCATGGGGCTGTGGAGCAATGAGTTGCCTGGGGAGAGGGGAAAAAAAGTTATAATGATTTTGCACATCAATTGACATGAAACTGCATGCTGCATGTGGAATTCTAATTTAATTCTGAAGTGATACAAGACAAAAGTTATCTAGCAAAAGCATTCTTCATCTTGCTTATTTAGACTGTCTGTTCATCTACATCAACGCTCTTCAATAACACCACTATTGACTCCTGTATCAAAGGCGAAACCAAAAGTACCGTGTGGGAAAAATCATTCTTTGGTCTGTATGTTTCTCTGTTTTTACTCTAATTAATGCCCTACAATTAGTTGCTTGAAAGCCATGGATACATATGTATTTATGCCATTAGTGACATGGCACATACTTTTTTTTTTTTTTCCCTGTTGTATGTCTAAATATACTTTTCAACAGCAACAGTTTCTTGTGCCTCCAGCTGAAGCAGTTAAGGGCAGAGTGTTCAGCTACTACTTAGCTGTTTGTCCTGTGCAGAGTTCAGGTAGAAAGAATCCACCCATCATGAAGCAGATGAACTAATGACATTGTATGCTTGTGCATGACTGTAACACACCCCACATTTATACATATCCACAAACACACAAAATACTTCCCAGTGAACCAGTTACTGTTATCAAATAATTATTTTTTTTTTCTTTAGATGCCTGTCCATATGTAGGTCACTATTAGCAAGTCCTAAGCAATGATCTAATCTGATGGAGGTGGATACTTGGAGTCTAATGTACGTTTTGGAAAACAACCATATCATAATGAGCAGACCATGATGATTTTTTAGTGTACTGTAACATTGCCAATATTTCTCTTAAAGTCTAAGTTGCTGCTTTACAGATACGTTTCTGAAAGTAACCATCAAAAATGATTTCAGCATCGGTCAACTGAGCTGTAACAGCTAAACTTAAATCAATCACAATTCATAGAATTATAAAACAGCCTAGGTTGGATGGGACCTCAAAAGATCATTTGGTCCAACATTTTGCAGGAAAGGGAGCCTAGGTGAGATTATCTAGCACCCTGTCCAGTTGAGTCTTGAAAGCCTCCAGCAATGGGAGTCTACCACGTCCCTGGGGAGGTTGCTCCAGTGATTGATTGTTCTCATAGTAAAAAAAAATGTCTTTCTTATACCGAGATGAAGCCTCTCCTGGTAATTCATGCTGAATTTTGCAGTGAGAACCTCAGTGTTTGAGTTTATATCACTTGATTTTTTTCATCAATACCTATGTTCACTTAAAATAACAGGAAGGCCACACAGTAAGAGCGCCAGCTGCAGCATTGCAATACTCAGATTCAAGAGTAACACAAAGTAGAAAGGATTTGAAGAATATTTATTCTGAATTTATGCTGCTGTCAGACCAGTATGGCAGTAAAGATATACCTAGTCACTTTACTTCAACAGCTGGATCTTAAAGAGCAATATTAAGTATTGTGAAACTTATCGCAAACTTCCAATAGGTGACAGTATTGGGTTTTAGTTCCTTTGGAAAGAAGTTCTTCCTCCCATAATTCTTTAACGGTTCTTAAAGAGATTTCCTGTGGCCTTCACTGTTGCCTCACCGAGGCATTGTCATTATTGAGCTAACTGTCGGTTCCTCCATTCATCTTATTACTGTTCACATTATAAAACACCTAAGTAAATAGATCCATTTGCTATGTAGTTCACAATCGTGATAGACACACTGGATTAACTGACTTGGTGAACCCATCTGTGCTATCTTTAGCCTGTACTATGATTCTGTTGACTATTTAAACCCCACACCACTTATTAAAAACAACTAATATTTATGACACCTTTAAAATTGATGAGCTTTCAGTAATACAGACTCTGTTACAGTGATTTAAGTACATTATCCACCGTCACCATGGAGAAGTTCTACAATGAGTTTGAACAAGAATTTGGGGAAAGACTTTTCCTTCTGAATGAACTGAAATACAGAATAATAAGGAAAAAAACTAAAGCTATCAGAAGCTTTTAAATGAGGTATGTATGCTGCAAGTGGCAAATAGTTACAGACACATACTATGCAACGGCCCATGTAACAGAGATCTGTGTAAGGTCACGCATCTTCTGCATCTACAATTTAAACACCGATGACTTCTAAAACATATCTTAATATTACAAATTTACAACATTAACTTCTGCAAAAACACTCCTGTAAGCCTGCAGAATGAAGTAAAAACAACAAAATTTCTTCCTTTCCAGATTAAAAAAAGTACGCGTTTGATATCTTACAGAGATTCTACCCAGAATAAAAAGAAAACTGTATAGAAGACCCTGAGAAATTTTAAGTGCCTCACATAGTTCTTGGGCTTCCGTAAGAATTTGACTCTGAGTCTATATATCTGCATTTTATTTGGGTGAAAAAAAATGTATGCCAAGGACAAATCAGAATTGTCAGCGGCATTGCTAGTTAAAACATACTAAAAAAACCAAAACAAAAAAACAAAAAGTGCAGCAATGCTATCTTCACAAAAACTACAATTAGAGAAAGCCACGATACACCAAAACTTCCCTCTTTGATGTCCTCGCGTAGAATTTAGGCTCTCACCCTCCAAGCACCTTGTTAATATGAGGAATTTCTTGTAAACAGATGGTTTCTAAAAATGACAGTGCCAATTAAACCTCTGAATTAAGAAAAACAGACACACTTACCAAAACATCTTAATGTGAACTAGTTCAATTAAAACTATTTGCCTGAGGTAGCTGAAAACCTGAAAATTCTGTATTGCTGCTGATACACTAACCCTGTGCTGCCCAAATGGTTTATATATTCACCAGTAACAGAAAACATGTAAAGAATACTCTCTTGTTCCACCAGAAAAACCACATCATCAGTTTGCAGCCATACCAGGAAAAGAAAGTTTAACATGAACTAATTTCTTAATTGGTTGTCTAGCATTACAAGCAAGTATAACACAGCAGCAGGGAACTACAACAGCACATATACCCTCAGGACTAATAAACATCTGGACTACATTAGCAAAGCTGATTTTGCTTTCACCCAACCAGAAGATAGCGCTTGAAGACTGCACACTAATGCATAAATCTTGTAAAAAAGCGAGAGTTAACTTACAAACAATTTTTCTCCCATCCCAACTCGTTCCCCCTCTGGAGCCAGCAGCTTAAACTTAGCAGCATAACGTAATACAATGAATTAATATTAGTATGGACTGTAGACAATAATATTTATAAACCTAAATAAACTACCCAAATAATAATTTACTGCCTATTCATTTTTTCATTTGTATACTATTTCTACATTCCTAGATCCTGAATAGAGGACAGCAACAATCTAAAGTTTCAAGAAATTAACTTTTTACTGTGCTAACAGGTTTTCAGATGTTGTATAAACAGTCTGAACAATTGATTCCTGGCAGATCATCTTTTTTTTAAAAAATATACAGCATCTTTGAAGTTACAGAAGTATTTTTTTCCAAAATACAGCATCTACATGGAGCATATCTGTCAGTGACTCCAGTGCCAAGTGTATATTTAACCAAGGAAACACAGGAAAAATAAATGTACTACATTCTCTTCTTCTACCAGTCAGTCATGACAAACCAGAAGTATAATTAAAGCCTTAGTACATTTACAACTGTAAAATCATGAGAAGATCAAAGAAGTTTTAAGGATCTTAACATTACTTTAAATTTTAAAAAAAAGGATTTTACTGGGTTTCAACTTTCTGCGCACAGATATTTTAGAAGTATGTAGAACAAAAAAACCATTCAGATACTGTGTGAAATATAAATAGTTCAACCGTTTTGTTCAGACCTCTTCTGTTCTAGTGCAGTAAGATCTCACCAAAATAAGGATCTGAAAAAAGTGCAATGCTTTTTGAGGTCATTTATTTAATTTGTGCTTTCACTTTCTGTAAATCAAAAGTCACCTGTGCTGACCCCTAATTGCAGAAGGTTTTCTCTAAGTTTATCAGTACTGGAGTTGCTACAGGGTACTTATGTGCCTACAGTACCTATGGCTCACGTACATACCTTGACCCCATTTTTTGAGATGTTACCTGCATGCGGCATGTTGCAGCCTCAGTGAAAAAGACAACTAACATGAAGTTTGCCCAAAATAGGTTTTTCCATGCTCTGCAAACCAGTCAAAGATTTAAATATATAAAAGCAGCTTTACTTTCTTATTTCAAAACTATTACCAAACTGAGTATAAAAATTGTTCTGCAATATCCATTCCTCCACAACTCTGCTTGTTTTTTTTCCCCTCACAGTCTGACAGGTGGAGGTTTCTCGTGGGAGTCACGCATCCCTCGCCTCCCTTCTGTAACCCAGCCTCAGCCACTCTGCAATTCTGCCAGCCCGGTGCACCACTTAACGTGACATTCAGCTAAAGCTTTTTACAAAAGCTACTGGTTGATCAGGGGATAATATTGTGCCAGTACTTTTTGCAGCGACAAAGAAAATTGTTAAGAAGTGACCAACCTCAGGCTGAGTAGTTTTTCAGGGCGATTTTCCACAGTAAGTCAAACACCAGTCATTACACAGACTACATGTATATACACACAGCGTGTATATGAGCAAGATTAAATTAAAAAAAAAAAGACCCTACAGATGTGCAACCAGGTGAATACAGTTACTGTATTCTTTCATCCATTATGCATCTTACAGTGAATTTTCTCACAGGCTACAATAGTGAGGAAAGGCTGATCTATAGCCTGCGGACTCTCTGAAGGGCGGCAGACTTCCTTACCACCCTTAAACACCTTTGAACATTTTTTCCTGTGCACAGCGGGCCCTTGTCCTGTGCTACAGCCTGACCACCCACTGTTGCTTGTTGACCAAACACACAGTGCCTGGAGCCTGCACCGACACAACCAGGATGAGATTCCTTTCAAGGACACCGCATTGAGAATTTCAATTTGTCTAGGCAAGAAGTTAGGCGAGCAGGAGAAATTACCGAAAAATTAACCTGCTCAACAGATGAATGACTGCATTTTATTCTTTTTCTTGAGTACCTTTTCTTTCTAACCTTACATTTGTTAGGAATTTGACATTTTTAAATGATCAAGAAGAAAATGAGTTGTATTTCTAGCAAAGAGATGAGTGCGGAGATTAAAATTACTGTACTTTCTGGAAAAAATGTTTTTGGAATACATTTAAAAAATGAATGCTTTTTTAAATCTTAAGGCTAGTCTTCATTATACTGAATATATTTATAATGAAACTATTTTTCAGTTTACCACAAAAAGGGTAACTGGGCCTATTATTTCTAGTGGTGTTCTAAGTATTTCACAGCCTAAGGGTAAGCCTTATTGTCAGTCCTGCAGGCCAAAAAATACTGAAGCGAGAGCCAAACACTTGAAGTTCAGCACATAAATAAAAACGACGTCATTTTACTAGCACTAGCTCCAGTGGACATTAAGATATTCAGCAACTTTGAAAACAACCCGCTTTTACTTAGTTGCCCGAATAAGGGCTTAAAAGACTAGAGCAGACACCAAGGTAAAATTCTGGCCACAGCAGAGTTTCACTTTATCTTCAGTAGTACTAATCTCTTCAATTTTATTTTAAACTACCCGTGCTGCTTTTTAATCACAATTATTTACTGTCTTTATAATACTTTAAATATTATTTAAAGTATTATATAAAATAAGAATGTCCCCTGCACTTCTGAACGTGTCAGATTCTACCAAAAATGCTAAATAACAGCAAAGTTACAGATACAGGTGGTAAAAGAGGAAAACAAATCCAGTGTCAGATTTTTTACTCATTAATTTTTATTCTTTTTTTTTTTTAATTAATAACCCATTATGGGTTTGCTTGACGTCTGCTGTCAAAAGGGTATTTCTGCTATGGACAGGGGATGTGGTTTAGACATGAAATGGCTCCCAGCTGCAAGAAGTCTTCTTCCAGATGTACAGTAAGCAAAGGCAATGGAAGAGAACCAGCTGCTAGGATAACAAATTGAAAAGGCCCTTTTGACACAAGCCTTGCCGGCCTGTCTGATCTAACAAAGATGGATCATTCATTGCAAGGTGAATAGAATCTCAGTGTGGCACAGAAGAAAGAGCAACGTGGTCTAAGCATCCATCTCTCTCCTTCACACTACGTACAGCTGCTGTTACTCTGGCACAGAAAAACCCTGCATAGTTTTTTACAATATCTGGAGAGCTGTGCGTCATACTCTGAGTGCTGCAAAAATTATATTTTTTTCCAGCAGTAAGAACTACAACAAAAATCACAATGACCGAACTAGTATACTCCGGTTTCAAGAACTGTCTCCACATTGGGAACTTTAATAGGTTGTGTATTACACATTTTGCAACGCAAAGGGCAGCAGAAAGATCAGACTACAATTGAGTTAGTGTTTCCATTTACAGTTGTAGTTTCTAAAGGGTATTAACAGATAGCTTATTTGCAATAATGTTACATAGTATCTCAGAAAGATCTGTTAAGAAATGAAGACTTTTTCAGTCAGTTTGACAATAACTGGATCAGAGTCCCTATCCATTTTGGCTCAAAGGATCATGAAACCTACTAAGCCGCTATTAAAGTCTAAGCAAATAACCACTGGCCACACAGAAAACAGTCTTAACCTCCACAGCTTCTTTCCCTGATACTCATGTTAAGAATCCCATTGCTTAACTCATTTTGGCTATCTGCCCAGTGCCCCAGGCAAATTTTAAACTAAACCTCATTTATTTACATTTATTTTCATGTCATTTTACGTCATTATATCCCCCATGTTTCCTGTACTCCAGCAAGTCTGGGAAGCATAAACCATAGTGAAAAACTACAATTATGCCCCAATAATAGGGGACTTGCCAAGTAATGTTAAAAATTACAAATATGTAAAATCTCAATTGAAGGAAACCATTTACTATCCAGGTCCCAGGTTTGCAAGTCCCCAGACTTCTACAAATCAGAAGTTCAAAGTTCAGAAGCAGCAATTCAGACTTTAGCCAATACAAGGTATAAAATACCAGCACAATTCAGTTTATCATTCCACTATCTGTTGCTAGAGATTTAAGAAATACTGTTTTGAGTGAGCATAGTGTTCTTCCATGTTAAGCTTTATATCCATAGCGTTCAAAAATGCTCTTTTTTCTGTCTATTCAGTCTCATGCATCTCCCTCTCTCTAACGTATCTACATACTAAGTAACAGCAGCAAACTAGCTTTACCTACCTTCAGGTCCTTCCAGTGGGCAGCAATAGTGGGATGCGATCAGATTTATAAAAGGAATCCATCAATGCTTCAGGAAATAACTTAATAACCATAAAAAAAAAGGTTTCAAAAGCAATAAAAGAGCACAACTGCCTATTCCATTAGTGAGGCAGATAAACATTAAATAGAAAACATAAAAAGTTAGTAAGTCCATATATTTCCAAGCATTACTACGTCAGCAGAGCTAGAGCTCCAGCCAGTTGCACGTGGGTCCCGTATCTACAGCTGCACCTTTAATGGAAGAACTTGACCATCAGAGAAGCAGGAGAATGGCTTAATGTAAGGAAACGAGCACGGGAGCTTTATGATTTGGGCATCCCCTGTACTGCCTCGTGCTTCGACTATGACTTTGGCTATGCTGTTTGGTCTCTGTCCTGGCTGCTCATACTTCAGTACTTCAGAGAAGGAGAAATTTTGATCTGCTGTCACATATGCATATTCACTCACTCCTTAAAACATGTGGGCTTGGATTCCAACAGTTTCTCATCATATGAACATCATCTGCCTCCATTTTTTTTACCTCACAAATGAGGAAGGTCTGCTATGGCTATGCAGAGCAAGAGATAGATAGGCTAAAGGCAACGATGGGTGAGTAACAACAGCCATATCTGAGCGTGTAATGAAACATTAATCTACATAATTCAAGACTAATCAGCAAAACAACAGGGTTGTTTAGACTGAGGAGAAACAGTACGTTAATAGTCCTCAGGGGAAATAGACTCCAAAATGCTGCTGTGAAGTACTTCATACACAGGACTTGAGAAAATTGCCCATCCCCATCCTACTTGTACCTGTTGAAATAATTGCAACCAATTAGCTAATGATCAGATTACCGCATCTTTTACAATTAATAATTATCTATTAACATCAATGGAAACATCCAATTGAATAATTTGCTTTTGGTAGTTGTCAGCCTTTAAGCCACACCACCAAGTTTTCTGACAAAGCTTAGCACAGCTTGATATACCTTTCAGTTTTTGGAAAGTTGGATTAACTGAAAACAGACAGTATTTGAAACACATAGGACTTCTGCTAACCCCTGAAACAAATTCCTGGAGAGAACTCGAAGACCATTACAGCCCTGTAAACTTGCCACAGTTTCTTCTTTCAGGCTGCATCAGAAATTGTACTATGCTATGATACTTTACAGTTCTAGGACATGCTTACAACTGCAGAGTATTTCTACAAAATGGAGTTAATCTCTAGTAATATCCAAGCACAGGGGCTTTTTTTTTTTAAAAAAAAACTTTTCATGTGATAGTACTACTGAGAGTGAAGGATTCACACTTAGATCAAAAATATATACTTAGATATAAAACCAAAATAAACATGTGTTTAAATACATCTCTAATACACAATTTTCTGACAGCACCTTCAACTACCTCAGCATGTATATTAGCTCACTCCACTCTTCAACTATGCTTAGGAGAGCCTTGAAAGCACAGTTATTAACAGGAGGGCAATCATCAGACAAAGATAAAGAACCTACAGAGGATGTAGAAAAGTAGATTTACCTCTTTGTCAGTATTGGGAATTTGTCCTGACTGCCATTACTAGTGGCCTGGATGAGATGATACATCACTAAATCTGTTAAAGAAGATAGGAGAAGATGCTATTTCTAGATAAGAAAATGAAATTATTTAAGTTGTAACGACTAAAGGGTCAGCCTTCTAGTAGTATGGAGACAACTGGAACAATTTTGTCCCACAGAGTACACTGTTGGCTTGCTACATCAGTGACTGAATTTGGAGTAAGTTCTCCTTAGAATTCACTTAGGTTTGGTTTTTAGCTTGTTTAGCAAATAATTCCAATGTTAACTTTCCCTTCCTGAACACATCATGGCCAGCAAATAAATGCTTTGGGAATATTTACTGTCTGACAATCAGCTACAAAAGTCCTGTCCAGAATGTCTAATAGAGTTTTCACAAACAGACTTTTCCAGGTAAGAAAAACAAAGGCTTTCGTCTAATTGCAAATCAATTTCAGGTAGTAAAATTCATGTGTAACAACTCAGGGCACAGCTCTGCTTTGAAAACTAATAAAATAGCAGCAAAATGCTTTGGCACAAACTCAGTTGAAAGTTGAAAAATTGTGCACAAATGCAAAAATAGATACAATCTACTCCTGAGGTTTAAGTTTACTATGCTGAAAAGTTTTGACTTAGGCAGATTGAACCCACAGATTCACAGTCAGCAGAAGAACTAAGCTAAGAATAGCCAGAAATTGTTGGTATGTTCAAGGTGGAACTGTAATCGCTGTCTGCTTATTCCAGCATATGCAATATGTTTCTAGCAGATGGTAGTCTTCAATGTCTATTATCCCTGTTGAAAAGGGAAACCTAGAAAAAGTTTTAATGGCCTTTTCATTTGAATATCAGCCTTATGACCCACCTCTTCCTCCAAATACTTGATATACAAAATGATCTTTCTTGGAAGCATGTTTTAAGTGGAGGACTTTAATGTTTGAAAATTTATTACTATTTTCTCTTAAAAATAGCCTGTGAATTTCTGAGCATATAAACCACATTTCTAATTTGTTTAAGTTGATTAGATTCCTCAAAGTCTTGCATAACCAATTTGGTATCTATGAATAAAACCCCACACTTTTCCTGTTTGAAAAGCATACATCTATTAAAGCAGATTAAAACACATTCCATGTCTCTGATCACAATCAGCATTGTTCTACTTGGCAGTTAAAACCAATTCTTCTGAGTTTTCTTTTTTCCTTCTCCTGTCTGGTGTATGCCAAAATTAAAGATCTATGGAAAGGAAAAATCACATTTAGCAACCTTCCTTTGTCCTACTAGATACTAAGTGAGAAATTCCACCAACTCGGATCAATTCTTGAGTATTTTACAATCTGTACAAAAACTACATCAGTAAGGAACACATAAAAGGCTGGAAGAAAACTTTTGAAGTTTGATGAGCTCTTTAATAAAAGCGATAATATATTAGCATTTGTTTCATGCATGCACTAAATATTAACTATTCATACATGCATTTACTGGGCATTCAAGTTGTTTAAATTCCCTCTTCTGTGAGCCAAACAAAGCTGCTAACATAATAACCCCTTTGATATTAAGGCTGAGGTAAGCAGATTTGTTGCAAGAAAAACACCAAACAGGTTGAGATTTTCAAGACAAGCCTAGGAATTTAGACACATTTTCCATTCATTTACTGGAGCCTGCATATCAAAATTATATAGACTACTAAAAAGTCTTGAGTACTTAGTATCTTCATGCCCCTATTTTTCTTGCTAAGAAGCTCAGAGACGGCTATGTAACATTTTGCAAGTGAGAGGAGAAAAAGAAAGCTTAGAATTGTTAACCATGGCCATTTTTACAAGTGAGTTTTGCTCCCGATAGCTGTATTTTGCGGGGGGTGGTGGTGGTGTCTCAGGGTTTTGACGAGGAGGGAAGATGAGGAGGTTTTGGAATTGTTCTGAATTTTGACCAAGAGGCCAAGATACCAACCTGGTGTTCCAGCTGGTCCTACAGCACTTCACACCGTGCTGTGGAACAAAGATGGTCTGTACATGCTTTAAGCTAAACCTTACCGACATCATATGCGATGCACCCTGTGGACTCTATACCTGATGTCGTAACCTCTGCTAAAGACAGTTTAAGCCTCCTGCAGCAATTTTACAGCACACTTCTGCAGCAGCTCCAACTCAGTAAAATTTCTGTGGTTTCTCAGAATAGAACACCTTATTTGGTTTGGGATACACACAGACTAACACTAAACATGGGAGTTACCTATAAGCCAAGAGAGGCCAGATTCCAATATGCCTACTCATTTCAGAAATAGCAGCAAACTCTATAAGACTTCTTGAAAATCAAGGCACTACTTGTAATTTTCTAATTTGAAAATCCAGTTTTCAGATTTTACTACTAGAAATGCCAGGCCAATAGCCTCCCACCTATTCCCTTTTGAAAACACACTTATGTGAGGCATCCTGTTAACTGGTAGCTAAGTTGCAATACCTATACATTTCTTTGAGGAGCAACACTGACAAAGACAGAACACAACTAAGTATTCATACTGGTCTTAATATAACATTGTCTAAATATCCCATTTGTCCAACTCACAGGTCTGTGCCTGAACATGAATTTTGAAACTGCACATGAACAAAGAACAAAGGAACATCGTATTATCATTCACTGCATATCAAGAAATTACACGTTATTCCTCTATGCCCCAGTGCCCTGCATATCCATATACTAATGGCATATCTTGTGACAAAGAAATCTAACTGGCAGATTCAGACAACAATCCAAACTTGGTGTGACCTCAAAGAATTATTTAGAGAGGACAGTAAACTTCAGATAAATGATTGAAATGTAATGCTTTTCCCATGTAAAGAGCTGAAAAGTTTTAAGTTAAACAAAAAGAAAACTCCAACTGCTGTTTTGTTTTTATAATAGAATAAAGGAAAAAATACAAGTCAGTATTCAACTTTGTAAAAAGCTATCAAAATTGATGGGAACACCCCCCCCAATATCATTTGTACACTAAAACTTGTCAAATAAAAGGCAATGCCAAATTCCTAAATGTCAAATATATATATATATATATAAAACAAAAATATATCCTTGCCTTTTTGTTCTTTCACATAGCTCTCCTTACAGTTGTGCATGAGCTGCAGAATCCACTGATGTTGAGCACCAATGCACTGCCAAGCAGGGTCCCCAGGCGCATGAAGATCAGAAAGATATCTGTAAAACCCAGTCCAAAAATTACAGCTCTGACTTGACACACTGAAGGCCTCATTAAAACAGACCAAAGATGTACTAAGAAAATTTTTTTTTTTTTACATAATTTTAAAAATTCAAGAATAGTTAAGATACACTTATACCCAATGCAAACACAAGCTTTGCATTCTTCCTTCCTCATTTAGTGAAGCAAAATGCCATCCAAAAACTTGTAAAAATAAACAAAACCATATATATTTAATATCAGATTAATATGTATTTTCAGTTGTGCCTCTAGTAAAGTACTTGGGAAACCAAGCTCTTTATCTGCCAAGGTTGCAGTTCAGTACTTCATGTTTCACTTGGAATCAGTGATGACATCTCAAGCACATAAAATATGGTATTTTTCTTCCCACTTTCTATGTCCTGATTGTATCATCATGTAACCTTAACAAGTAAGTACGGAAGGAATTAATTTTTGGCGGCTCATTAATTTTAGCACACGCATGCACAAACAAATGTAAACCAAGCTCCTGGTTTGTTTTTGTTTGGGTTTTTTTGGTTTTTTTTTTGCATTAGGATGTGCACACACAGTCTGAAAAAAAAAAAGGCAGGGCGGAGAGATAATGAAAAGGATTGGGGCTTCTAATACTCAGAAGCAAAACACCCTCTGTCTTTAGGGAGAGAGGAGTATTAGAAGCCAGCTGTTGTGATTTTGAAGAGAACACAGAAGTAATATAGTCTAACGGATGGCATTCAAGACTATCTGACAACAGTACTTTCAAAAGAGTATTTTCAAAAAGCAGTCGCTGCTCTACTATTTAATGCGCTCCGTTACATTCTGCATTAATGAGACTCAGGACAGATTAAAACATTCAAGACACTCAAGGTGATATACACTGATTTATTATCTTAAGCAGTGCAGGGGATGTTTAACTCCTTCACAAAAGCTGTATTACTACAATAATACCTAAATGTTAATTAGGACTGTGTTGCAAAATTCTGTCTTCTCTGAGAACTGTCTGCAGTACTTGAACAAAAAATAAACTACCAAAGTAGGATTGGCTGGACGGATGAGAACATTATACAACCAACCATTTTGACAGGGTGACATTTATAAATTATGAGCTCAAGTCCTTCCTCAGTGTTAAGGGGGACGTAAGTCTTTGCTTAGACACAAAATAAAAAAAAATAGCACTGGTCTTGGAAAAAATACATCTACTTGGCTGTTAAGTGATATGGTAAACTGTTTCTGAACAGTATAAAATAATTATCAGTGTAAATACCATAATAAAATGAGAGCAAAATATGAATTGAAGCCTAATTATAAAGATAAACATTGAGTATCTGAGGGAGAAAACCACAGTATTTCAGGTCTCACTCAGCCTTAGACATTGGAGACATACAAAACAAACATATCAAGGAAGAAAAAAACCTCAAAAATAGCAGGTTTTATGCAAATAATTTTACAGTTAGGATTTTGTTAGTTTCCTCTTAGCTGAAGTGCTCTGAAGAAAGCTTTCTTCACACCTTGCCTCCGGAAAATTTACACTACTATAACCACATTAGCATATCTAGAGTAGTGAAACTAATTTAATCACTTTGTATGCTGGGATTCTATTAATTCATTAGAACTAAATTATTCCACATTTGTCCACTCCCTGCTCTCCTTCATTATACTGTTCTATATGGGGAATACATTTAGTAGTTACATTAACACAGTCTGCTTTAATGTAGGCTAGGATATTTTTAAAGATTCAATACTTCAAGGCAAGGGGTAGAGAAAAACTAAAAAACAAAACCAAACCAAACCCCCAAAAAACCAACAACCAAAACCAAACCCCCAGAATCAAACACACATAGAACTCTGATTCTTCCAAAGAATCCTTAGAAGAGGTCATAAGACTTGGCTTAGATAAAGAAGCTGTTCTTTAAGGTTTTCAAGACTGACATAGAAAGGAAACAGTAGTGTGTTCTTCAGAGACACAGAACGCTTAACTACTCACCTTAAAACGCAATTCCAATAAATATGCAATATTTATATAGCATCCAGAAGAATGAGAAGCACTCTACATAAATGTACACTGGTTATTGTCCTCATCCACTAACATAACGTAAAGGGACCTAAGATACCAATACCACACTTTGTCCTGTGCGACTGGGCCTGGTGAGCACACAAAACATTGAAGACCTCACGCAGGAATCAGAATTTTAAGAATGCTTCTCACACAGCGCATTTGGTCTACATCTTTTAAGATAACTGGAAAAAGCACTGAGAATGTCAAGCCATACTTGGAGCCCTAGTAACATCTAAAACTCAAAAGCTTTCTAATTAAAGCCATCAAATGTTCCAGAGCACTCTAAAGTTTGGCTCCAAGGACTGTAAAGCAGGTTAAGGTCTACCAGTAGAAGAAGGTCCAACCAGCTCATGTCAGTATGCCTACAACAGACTTCGACATCAGCTTTGTGAATGACAGAAAACCTAGGCATTTCTATGAAAACTGGGGAACTGGTTCATGTTCATGACATATAAAGGAACTACATTGTTTAGACTGAGTAATAAAAGAGCCAAAACCAAATTTAAATGACAGTCTGGATTAAAACCTCCCTATTATCTGACTTAGGATGATTCCATTTCAATACCAAGTCAAGCTGAAGTGTAAGACAAGTTAATAAGGAATCTATTTTGAAATCTGCAACCTGTGAGTGATCATTTCAGACATAGCTTGCAATATGATGGTTTAGAGGAAGCAACAGAACCTAAACACGCCTTCAAGATTTTAAAAAATGAAATTCAATCCCAATTATCCTTCATTAAATTGTTCTCATTCAAGAACTGTTTTTCAATCATTCAATAAACAATCAAGTACCAATCCATTGCTGTTATTTATATAATCATAAAATATCAAAATACTCTACTTACAGCTTTAAAATTAGTATTTAAACCATAGGAAAAATAGTCACTACCCTATTTAGGAAACAGATTTAAATACACATGTAAACACCATATGTCTGATGAAGACACTAGTCAAATGATTACCTTATATAACGTTTCTGATCATGCAATGTTGACGGAGTTTCAAGCAGCTTATCCAGCAGAAGTTCTCTTAAAGCTTCAATTCTGGTTTCAACTTCAGCATAATCTAGGAGTAGGGAGAGGAAATAAATCCAATGTGTGCCTTCAGCAGTGGTATGAACTGAAAATTATGTTATTTTTCTAGGACATCAGAGACTTCTGGAGTTAATGTGGAAATCAATGTAACTCATTTTATAACAAGCCACATCTGAAAATTTTGTATATGACAGTTCTACAAAAACAGAAAATCGGACTTTGAAGTCTTTCCAACAATATGCCAGTGAGAGATACCCGAAGTCACATTTTAATTACTGTAATCTTTTTTTTATGTCCAGTAATACCAAGCCTTAATAAACAAATAAGATTGGCTGTGATTTCACGTATTGTAGTATATACCTCACTCAGAAAACTTGCCAGAAATATTGCTTAATTGGTTCCTATAAATCCATAATTTTTATGGACTAAAATCCATATAAAACCCACATAAAGCTCTTTAGACTACTATGTGCTTTTTGGCCTCTAAGTTTAAAAAAAAAAAAAGAAGCAAATAACAGAACCCATATCTTACATTTTTTGAATACTTGAACCTCTGTCTTTCCAAAGAGTGACTTGGCTTTTTCGTAGTCATTAATAACCACATCATAATCGCCCTTAAAAAATACAAACACACACAAACAAAAACCAAACATTTATATTTGTCAAGAAAAAGGTAACAGACTAATTTCAGCAAATAGAAAAGTATTTTTAAAGGATTATACCTTCTGGATATTTCTTTCAATATTCAAGGGGAGGTTGAAAAGAAATTTAAAACGCTGAAGAACATTAAGTGCGTTTCTTGTTGAATCAGCTTTGTCCTTGCGACCCAGCACTTCTTGGAATAATGTATCTGCTGTGTTACTGGCTCCTGTTTTAAAAAGGATGTAGGAATAAGAAAAAGTAAAGTAATCAGTTCAAATGACATACAGATTTTCCTCATTTTAATGAGTCATGCAAGTTTTTTTAGAGCAAATGAGTAATTATTGCTCAATTTTTGTACTTTTTTGTTAACTGTGTTAACATTTTACAACTGATGAAATACTATTTCAAAGTGAACCACTTAGCATTTTAATGTGGTAAGACCCCTGTGCAATTAAAAACAATCACTCTTTCCTATTTCAAATGCTTAACTTTGCTGCAGATATTTTATAGTTTGCTTTGGCTCCAGATCTACATTTTACAACTAAATTATGCATCTCCAGGATACAGAAAAAATCATAGAAAGTTTTCTTTTTAGAAAAGTATAATTTCATTATGGTAATTAATGTCATAGCTTTAAGAGGTATCACTGGGTTTTGCAAACAATTTTTTTGTGTTTTCAAATTAAGTCTTAAAAATTATTAACAATATTTGATATTTGAGTCACTTAAAAGTACCAATGATTAAGTCAAAGACAATGGCATGACTGAAAAAAGTCTAACTAGTTGGTCACTGCAACAGAACGAATACAAATTGTCTTCACATTGCATTAAAAGTCTTACTGGCTTCATTGCATACAGGATCAAGCCTTGGTCAGCAATTTCATGCAATTATGTTTCTATACTATCTGTGAATATTCTTCAATAAATACATTAAATATAGCCTTAAAACCTTTCCTATCCAGACTAAAAAGCATTCTATTTTGTAATAAGGATATTTTCCTAACACAGAATAACAGAATTTCATTTATAGTAGGGAAGATTTACATCGCATGCGAATATTTGCATTTTTCAACTCGTGACTTATTTTTAATTAACCAAAAAGAAAAGTGGAACTGTTTTAGCCTTTTTGATCGTTGCGTGTAGAAGTTTCTACATTATCTGGTCTAGTGACTATACTTTAAGCAAAGATGAAAAAAAATTACATCAGTCTCGCTGGGTGGCTTGCATGCCATTTTCTCTAGTCAACACTGTGGGTGGCCTGCTCATGTTAAAAGTAGTCTTTGTAAAATAATTGTTATATCTAAATAATGTTTAAACTTTGTTGAAATTTTGAAGCCTGGATGTAAAAAAAGTTTTGTCAGGATAGCTATTTCTACTGCATATTATTTAGCATAGAATACTTTAATCCATTAAGGAGAAATACACAATGAAAACAGCTAGCTGGACATTCAAATACAGACCACTGATAAAGTATGATTTTTCTCTTGAGGTTACAATAAATTCTTGTTTTGTAAATCCTTCTAGTAAGTAACATTTGTTTTGTTGGAATTCATATGTTTCTTGTCCATTCTTTTAACAGCCAAGAAGCAATGTACCATATCTGGGAATTAAAGTTATATTCACAAAACATTCTTTTTAATACAATACAAATTAAAAACATTTTAATTTATTACAAATAAATTACAAAAGGTAATTGACAACTGCAGGAATAGCACAGTGATTTCCATCTTCAGTTTAAAACTACATGCCTTCATCTCTTTATGAATTAATTTGCTGTAGAAATCCCCAATTCAAGTAAATGATTTTACTTTTTTCTATGGTCACTTTTTCTGTTTTACATAGAAATTGAAATATATCAAATTACTAATTAGTGTCTTAATGAAATTCAATACTTCATGCAAAACAGGTCTCTTTTTAGACTTACAAAAAATATTGTAAAATGTCTTCCCTCCTCACCCCTCCAAATCCTTTCTACATTAACAGTCTTTATCTCTTGATTACCGACGAATAATCTAAACCTAAATAATAAAGTCCACGGATAAAGATTCAGGTCCTATATTGACTAACTGTGTTTTCAAAATAGATGATTCATCTACTGTGTGCAAATTTTTTACTTCAAAATAAAGCTCTAGTTATCCAACAGCTGTCTTTCATAGAGCCGGACAAAAACACCACCTAATGAAATTTGATTGACCTCCGCTAAGATACAACTCTTCGTGAAATTCATTATAGCACACCATATATTTTTATAAATATGTATTCAATAGCTTGTTTAGCAATTAAATTTAGCAAAAACTCCAAACATTTATAATTCCACCTATAACACCAGATTGTGCTTCTACTATCCCATGCCATTTCAATCCAATAATTTGGCACACTCTTAACATACATTCAGATGCTGCAGAAAACACCTTTATTCTTAGGAGTTTGTAATCAAGCTCACAACACCAATTGTCTCTCAAAATATGCACCTACAATCCATAAAATGTAAAATTCGACTAAAGATTTGAAGTCATTTTTGAAAGCAGGCCCTGTTACTCATGGATTATGGAAGCTTTTCAATGGTCAGACAAGAAACAAAGCTTTGATCCTAAACTACTTTGCATAATATTATTTACTCTTTTAAAATCCTTGTATTCCTACTCCCCTGCCTCCCACCCATCATGACTTGCAAAGCATCGGGAGGAAAAGCAGCCAATTCTTTTCACAGCAGAGCCAAACTTAATACCACTCTGAAGTGCCTGGCACAAGTTCCTCTACAGATCCAGCTTGAAAAAGACAGTCTGCATTATCTGCATACAGATTTCAGCCACCATTTATCAAATGAGACAGCAATTATATATTATAGGTCGATTTGTCTCATATTAGTGCGTGTAGGAAAATGTCACAGACCGAAATTTTTACTTTTTTATTTAAAATCTGTCACACAATTTTGTCAAAAGGAAAGTGTTCTCCAAGGAATCTGTGCTTGGTGCATGACATGGCATAAATACAGAGCATGGAGGATTGCACCGGCAAATTTCAGCAAACGCTTTTTTCTCCTACCCTATATGTAACAAATATTCTGCACACATAGACACACATTATAGTCTTTATATAGTATGTCTGAGGTTTTTTGTGGGCTTTTTTGGTTGGGGTTTTTTTGGTGATTTTTGTTTTGGGGTTTTTTTTTTTGCATTCCAGGCAACAAGATGGGGAAATAACAATGTTCAAACTACACCTTTATTGTGAGCATTAACGAATCTCTACTGAAAGGAGCTAGAGCTGTTCACAAAACCCCCTGCTTTCTTTGTGCTCCCCACACACACACACATACAGTCACTGCTTTCTTCATACAAGAGAAGAAAAACAGTGAACTTCCATGTCACTTTCTTGATTTCATAAAACACACTCAGACTTTCTAACACTGAGTCAGCTATCTGCATGTCATTCCTGCTTATTGATACAGCACTAAGGGAAACATCCCTTCCTCTGCGAAAAAAATCACAATGAAACAAAGTAAAATTATCTTGGCAGAAATCCCAGAATTAAAAAAGTAACTTTTTTGATCTGATGAAACACATACCAAACTGCAGTAAATTCAAGCCATCTCTCAATGCAACCCTACAGCTAATACAGAGAAACACAAAGTACTGACAGCTTTTCAAAGTTTCTAAAAAGAATGCTAATTCCAAGTAGTCTAAATGGCAGCACATTAAGTGAAAAAGATTCTGTTAATAGACCTTGTTATTACAAACAGTTTGTATTTGGTTTTTTCCTCTTTTGCACAAAATTCTTACAATCTTACTTAGCTTTGTTCATCCTTCTACAGTTCTATCCATAGAGCTCCTGTTTTCTTTGTACACTTAAAATTGAGATGCCACCAGAATTCATTTAAAGTGCTTTAGAACTCCTTTATCTTGACATTTATTCTCTTTGTTATCACAAACACCACTGAAAGTCATGGCAAAAGCTGCCACTTATTTCAAAAGGTGTACTATCACACCCTTAAAATCACTACCATCAAACAGGAAAAGGCAAGAGAGACTCTCCTGTTTTCTACTTTCTACTATATTCCTAGCAATATATTAAAGGTTGTTAGAAAGTCCAAAGTCCATAAATAGTTGCTGCTGGAAGGACAAAACTTACTGTTCAGTACATTCTCCAGTTTTTGCGTCATGGATCCTTCTACTTTTTCCGTTCCATCCGCTTCCAGTTTTTGATGGATTGCTGGAATAAAGTGTCTAGTTAAAATGCAGAACATTTTAATAGGTGGGAATACATCACATCAAAGTGACACTTTTAAACATTTTTAAAATTAAAAATAAAGTGTTATTTCTCTTGTTAGACATAAAAAATACAAACATGCTTCATGGCAGCAGAGTCTAGTGGAAGACAGGGCTTCGAGCCAGACACTGCAGAATTTTAACCATTACTTTAACAAAGACTTCCTGTATCTTCTTGAACAAGACACTAATGCTCAAGGAAAAAAAATAACGTGGAGAGAATAATCCCAATTAGCTATCTTGTAGCACAAGTGTCAATTTAGTATTTTGAAAAGTAAGTATCATTTAAGCACAAAATACTTTTGCTTTGTAAGGCAAAGTTTTTACACTGATCTCACCAAAAAGGAATTACCAATAATTAAAGGCCAGAGAGTCATGGGGAATTTGGATGACCCCAAAATCAAGTGCTAAACGCTCCCCCACCAGTTGTTTTCATCTATAAAAATGCACTCTCAAAACACACAATTTAAGAGTAACTTGTAGCAACACACTGCATTAACCATTACACAGAAGCATTGTGATGCTTTTGCTCAAAACAACATGAAAATGGAGGGAAGTTTGCTTTTTTTTTTTAAGATGCTATTTTTTTTCCTGTCCTAAAATGCCAAAAGCCCCAATTCTTGTTTCCACATGGTATTACTAATGGATGTGGAAATGTGTAGTATCAGCACTAATTTGTTGTTTTATTATAATTTCTTTTTCACGAAGGGAGAGATTTACCAGCATAGCCTGACTACACTATACCACTCTGGAAATATGAACAGTGAATGGAGTGTAGATAGGCCTTTCTTCTACTTCCCCTCTCTCAAACAGCCTTCCTTCCCTCTTCTTCTGTGTTCAGTACAACCGGCACAGACCAGTGTTTCTTTTTCCTTTTTTTTTTTTTTTTTTTTAAGGTAGTATTCCTGTATATATGCATACAGCATATATAAAACAATTATTTAAAAATACTATTTTTCTTTCAAATTTTTAATCTGTTAACATATGTAAAATCCACTCTATCAAATAGCCATCAGTTCCTGTTGCTTTAGATAAAATTAAGGCTTCTAAAAAACCTCCTACTGCTTCCTGCTGATTCTCGGTAGAATGAAGTGAAGCTAAGCTACCCTTGAAAACAGTGATGCTCAGTGCTTTGAAAAAAGCGAGTAACAATACGTTTTAGTTCAAAACACAAATACAGTTTTGAAACCAGTCTCCCAATTGTCCCAGCTTATCTTGCTTTGGTTTGCGTGGCAGAGCAACCTGAGTCCATCAGCTGGATTCTTTTAAGATGAAACAAAACTAAAAGATGCACTCCATGAGTATACCTAATGTGCTCCAGGAGGTACCTGGAATTCAATCCACAGGGTGATACTTGAGTTAGTCTAAAATACCACCCTAAACTCCATATATTGTGCACATAGAGATTGCATCGCCAACAGGTTTCCGCTATAATGCCCCCCCTACTTGCCCATGCTACATAGATGCAAATTAAGAACAAGCAAACACGGACAGAAACTGCCTTTAGTACGGCAGCCTTGTGGCCTCAGTCCTACTGTAAGCAGAGAGAGAGGGCGGCTATTCTGAAAGGATGGCCCTTGATAGTCTCCAGCCTCCTTTCAAAGGAGGAATTTTCATTTGGGGCAGGGGCAAGGGCAAGGAGGGTGTGTGTGTGATTAATGGAATTTTCTCTCTCTCTTTTTTTTTTTTTTTTTTAAATTGTCAAACATCTAAATTTGACCCTTCAATCCCTTGATCCTACACAAAGAATTTCCGGAAGCTTTGCTTTCTTGAAAATGCAAGAGCACCTCTTTATTTTTGTTATTAAAGTCACTAGAGGGGAAAAAAAATAAACCTCATTTAGGACACCATATTTCTTAAGACAATCAACACTTAAATGAAATGAACTAACAGATTCTTGCATATTTTAAGGAACAGAGGTCTATCTTAAAAGATGGTGTATTGTTAACTGTAGCACATATTTTATATATGATGTGGACACCACTTACCTACAAGAATACCTCTGCAATTTTATAACAAAAACATTAAAGGTTCTAATGATATTATTCCATTTATATACATCAGTTCCGGTCATGGGCAGCCAGTTACTGTACTGCAATTAATGTTACATACTGAAAGGCAAGTTCATCAGAACAGCAACCACAACATAAGCAGATATTTTAAGACCAAATGTTGCAAGTACTATTGGAACCGCATCAAAGTGTAATGATTTGAATTTAAATATTTCAAAATCATTCTAGGAAGCATATTTTTGAAAGATACTTTCTAAATGGATGTGGATAAAAAACTAAGTTATATATTGCCTCAAAGATTTTTAAAATTTAGTATTTTGGAACCATTAATTACATAGCATTAATTGCTGACCAATTAACTATAATGTTACTCCTGAAGGGGACACACCTAAGAATTTCCAAAACTGAACTGTAACATCTAAACCTCTATCAAAGCACCTTTTGTTGCCAATACATGTAAAACATGATGAAGACTTCCTTTAATGTACAGTACAAGAAGTTTTGAAAGACCATGATTTACCATGTTAGCATTTTCAAAAATGTCAAGTCATGAACTGTAGTTTTTTTATTTTGAAGGCAGCTTATTTAGAAGTTGTATCATGATCATTAACCAGTTTCTGAAAGTTTTAAAACACATCTTCTCCAAAGCAGTTCTCTTTCTCATCTCCTTTAGATAAGGATACAATAGCAATACTATTCCCTCCTCTTCCATTTAGAAGATGGAAGATAACATTTTTCACACTGGTAGCATTTAAAGTCAGCATCTTAGCATAAAGTATTTGAGATTCTTAGTTTGAAAATAGTAGTGTTGTAAACTCAGGAAGAATGATACCATTAAGCCAATTCACAGGCATGTTCAGACAGCAAAAAAGATGCCAATGGGGAAAAAATAAAAATAAAATGAGGTATTAAGTTCTAGAAAGGTGGAAAGCACTGTGGAGTACAGATAAAGGCATATGAAACATATGTAACAGGTAGGGTAAAACAGGAGGGATTTTTGGACCGCTGTCTGAAATAAGGTATTTTAGGACATACTAAAAAAAGTATAGACCTACCTAAGTTACTCTGTATATGCACAAGAGGATTTGCTGTATTTCCTTCTACATATTTAACATGCTACTTTGTGTACTGAAGCTATTTTTATACATTATATTCAGATTTAGCAGTAAGTGCATTCATATGTATACCAAAGCTGGGTTACAAAAAAAAAGTTTTAAGTTTTCATAGTGAGAAATGTTATGAAAAATGCTTTATCAGAAAGTCTAAGCTTACTTTGTTTGCATCAACTGATTTTTAAAAAGCTAAGTACATGTTCCTTCCATGGGGACCAGACAAAAAGTCTCGAAGTTAGAAGTTCAGACAAGCAAAACTATATGCAGTCAAGAAAAATATCTGTAGACCTAATCTGATTGGAAGGAATCTAGAGATACTCAAGTTATTCTTTTATCTTAGCGTATTAAACGCATATAATGGTGGGATGGTGCTGTTTGGGACAATCCCCGTTCTCTTGCACCCACATGCTTCCTTTTGCTGGATCTAGCAATCACACAGCTGCAGGGCAGCCATAGTGAGATGATTTGGTGGAAAACTAACTCAGTAAGTACAAAACTTCTTTATTGATCAGTGAGCTTGTCTAAACCTTGCCTTAGCTGCATCACTGCAATACAAGGGAAGAGGAAGGAGCACACGGCCAAAGGCAGGTGGAAAGCCAGCCTCCACCTCTCACAGTAACCAGCAGTTAAGACTAACTTCAAATGCAACTTCATACCCTCAACTCATCACTGGCTGCAGTAAGAAGAGCAAGGAGAAAATCTTAGGTCTTTGAAGGCCTGAAGTAAAGGATTGACAAGATTTTTTCTTGACTTGTCAGTCACCCTGGACTTACCTGATACAAACTGTACAAGCTGGAACAGCAGTTGGAAACCTAGCAGAGCCTGTTTACCATTATTGAGGAGCTTGACTGTAAGGAGCATACAATAAATAAAGATGAGGAGAAGCTAGGTCTAGACGCTTCAACTAAGGCCAGAAAATTAACTGTATTTTGTATCATCTTTGCCAATAAGTGTTTAAGTTTCCCAGCTAAGTAGAATATTTAAAGACTTGCAAACTTCAGAGCTGCAGTGAGACACTAACTAATCATAGTGAAGAGACCCAGTTTAAAGCTCACAATCTCTAAACCGTGACTAAATACTTCAGAATTGGTTATTTTAGGTCAAAACAGATGCAAAAAGTTCAATCTGGCAAATAAGCCATAGTACAGGCCTTGTAGTAAAATAAACTGCAATTAATTCATTGCTGCTTGTGTTGAAAACAATTTTATTTAATCTAAGGAAGGATATTGTTTTCTACTTGGCAACCGTAAATCTAACAAGTTAAACCACACTTGCCAAGATCATGCAGTTTTTGACTTGCAAATTTCATTCTTGATTTACTCATTAGTTATTTTAAAAACATATTTTGAGACAGGCACCAAGAGTGGTATTCTCAAAACTTCCTCAGCCTAACTCAGCTCCAAGCAACATAGATGCAAGTTTTCTACCATTTTCTGATTGAAAGATAGCTAGAAATGCACTTGGTATATCTGAAAATCTTACTTATTTCCACAGAAATATGGTTAAAGGGGGGGGGGGGGGGGGGGGGAAGTACCTGAAATGAATCAAACCCTTTTAGTCAGATGCAGAAAATAAGAGGGGGGGGGGGAATACAAAAAAGGCAAGACTGACTCAGCAAAGTATTTCTGAAGATCTAATGTGGTAACTATGAAGAACTTGGCACAAAAGCACAGTAATGGAGGGATGAGAACACATGTGAACATGCTGCCAGGATTCACACCAATGCATGAATAAAAATGCCTTTGGTTCCCTTTATTGAAAAGATTAACGATTTTCTGTAATTTGAATGAAACATAAGAAGGTTATTGATGAGGACAGCGCTCCTATGTAGGGTAAAAACTCTTCTGAATGGATTCAACAGCAGTACATAGCTGTATATAATGAGCAAAGCCATACATAAAAACAGCATGTCATGAACACAGCTGGTAATACATTACACTATGAAAACCTAAAAAACCCTGAAGTTTGTTACTATGGCCAATAATCAATACTGCGAAGTTTTTTTTTTGTTTTGGTTTGGGTTATTTCCCTGAGATTTCTAGATATTTTTGGAAATCGCATGGCAAACTTGGCTTTATTTTGGTAAACATTGCTAATCCAAGCAAAAATTACAGAATATTGAAGTAAATATAGTATTGTCTTTAATTGCCTTTTTGTGTTTTGTTTCTCTAGCACTTACTTTTTCAAGCTTGTTTACCCAACACTGGCAAAAATCAAAGAAAATGGACAGACTTAAAACAATACAAAAAAATTTAAAGCACAGTGCTAGGAGGGGAAGTTATATGGAAACAAGAGACCAAAAATTGTAGTCTAACAACATCGTGAGGCCTGGTAACTTTGTTCTCACACAGGTTTATATTTAAGCAAGCGTGACATTTCTAGGCAAATATCTCAGAAATAGACAGGAAAACAGAGTTTATTATTTTGCTTATGGATCCACTAAAAATTCTGGGACTGGACCCAGGCCTTTGCCAGGATACTTCAGAATTTTAGAGTATGGGAAACGCCATTCTCTTTTTACCAACACAGTGCTAACCTACTGGATCTATGAAAGCTAATGGCAGAAATAAAAGCAGCTTTTAAATATTGCATGTATTTTAAAAGTGGTATGGAAATCAAAATGGAATGATGTAACATGAAATTATGCTGGTTTTATGGCTTCTAGGTCAAGTCTGGCTCAAATTTAATCGTAGGTAATTTTTTGTACACTTCCAATCAACTACAGTATTTGCTATTTGAAAACTGCAATTGCAAAACTAACCTTCTTTCTTTTTGACGCTTTACTATTTTTCAAATGCAAACAAAAAAAATTAACTTACCTGAAAAAAACACCTCATAAAACATGACAGCCACACAGTAGCTAAAAGCCCCCATGACTGCATCCATTTGGAGAAATTCTGCTAGTAATTAGCTTACATCTCAAACGATTACTGATTTAAAAGAAGCTATATGAGCAGTCAGCATAAAAACAGGTACAGCCTTGGGCACAGGAATTTCACTATGGACTGAGACAACTCCTGCTGTTTCACACTTTTTCAAATCAGATAATCTCTTGCTTGAGACACTGAAAAAACCACCCCCTAGACAATGCTATGCTAGAACATGCATGAAAGGAAAGTTTGAGCCTTTTAACAATCATGATCACATAACTTTCTTTTTTAGAGTTGCATTAAGATAATTGGTCTGCTACAGAAATTGTTCATAGACATTGCATGAAGAGGAAGCATCCACCTGAGACTAAACTACCTACCGCCACTTACATACTTTACTGGCATTCCTCTGTCAGGTCATCTCTCTCTCAGCATACATTGCTCACTGCAATGTCCCCCTTGTTATCTAGTGCTGCAAGATCAGAACACAAGTTTTCAACAATCAAACTTAAATCAGCATGCCTATTTTTTCATTGTGCATACATGAGAAGGCCCATAAACATAAGGACAAAATACGTAGCAATGATAGTGCAATTGCTTCTTATTCAGCTTTTGTGTACAAGTGTAGCACAAGGATATCTCAAGCCTTCAGACATGAGCATCCACTTGGAAAGCTAAGCTGAGCTTAGAGCACATCAGCTATTGTTTCATGACTACTTGATCTTATTTCTTAAACTGAAATAATCTAACTTGCATCTACTGTGGGGCACAAACGTGCATGTAAGCTGTTACTCTGAAGTGACTGATACGCTGTTAGATACATGCATCTTAGTTTATCCTTGCCAGCTTGTTGCCACGGCCCTGTTCTTTCTTAACCTCTATGAATTACCATACTGAAACTTACTAGCTGTAATAGCAAGCTGTTCTTAACCTGCAAAGACTATATTCTATCACTTGAAGCGGGATGAGGAAGATAACATTAACAGACACGTACCACGCAGAGCACTCAACACAGAGCTATTCTAACCATTTCAAGTCAGCTGCATAACATTTAGGTAGTAATCATATGTTTGAATTTGATTTACTCAAATACATATGTTTAATAAAAGTTCACACTATTTGGGAAAATGTATATGAGACCGAAGTAAAGCAAAACTGTGAATTAGATATGTTATAAAACAGGAATGTGACAACAGCAAAACCTGGTATAATAGTCTGATGCCATACTACCTAGCAAAAACAGTCATGGACTAGCATTTCATTGGACAAATAGACAAAAAGACAAAAGAGAGTGAACTGAGATAAGAGCTATCAATGTAAAACCACTTCAAAGTTAGTCAGTCATCAGTTTAGTTTGCAAACAGAATCACTAATGAAAAAGTAGCTGTATGTACTGTCTTTAAATTCAAACATGACATAACTCCTCAAAGGCCAGAAGCAAAGGGACACGTATATGACAGACAAGCATCAGTTTTTAGTTTCTCAAATTCCCAGTCTGACTCAGAATTGAATATAGATCCAGTGGTTTCTTTTGTTTTAGTTCCAGAGAAAATTAATTTAACAGACTTAATGGCAACAGAATATGCTTATTCATACTGAATCAGATCCTGGGTCACTGACGTGCTCATCCTAGAATGGGTCTTAGGCGGTGAAGTGTAAAAATATTCTATAGGAAGGGAAAAAAACCTCCAAACCCAAAACCAAAAAAGAGGCATTGACCAGATATAGGACCATTTCAGCTAAGTAAACATTATCCTAGCGTATGTATTAAGTAAGGTATTAGACAAAAGGCCAACTACAGTCTAAGTTCCCCATCATATTGGCATTCCCATAGGCCACATATCTGAACAGGAGTGGAAAGGGAAAAAAGGAATAGTGCTGTAATAGCCAGCAGTGCTTGCTTTGTAGAGATTTTTTTCTGAAAATAATGTAAAATGTGTTTGTAGTTGTAACTGCACAAGAACTGTTGCCTTGACAAACTAGAGAATCAGATCTAAATCTCAAATTTGTTCAACATATCAGTGTTTCAAAGACAACCCAGCATCTTCTTTACTTGCCAATATGGATGTCATACTTGCATGGTTTTGCATAACTGAGCAACTGAAGTGGTCATTTCCCTATTTTTTTTCCTTTCACTTAAATAAAAAGAAACTGCAGCCTAAGGCTCTTTGTAAAGAGCACTTCTGAAAAAAGTATATTCAAAGTAAATTAATTTTCTAGCTTTCCAAAGACTTCTGTGCGGGACATGACTTGCTCATGAGAATAAAACATGACTTGTCTACAAGCATATAAACAGCAGCCCTTTCAGGAATGCTACTTTCTAGGTTGCAATTAGAATTATGGGAAATAAATCAGCTGAACTCCCCATCGTTGACAAGTGGGTCAAGTTGAGGTGAGCCCAGTTCCCCTCAGCTCCGTTTACAGCACCCTTCAGCTGACGAAACAAACTTCCTGTTGAACATCTCCTTTGCAGCAAAGTCACTGTCAAACTGTCAGCCAAGCTAATGGGCAGAGAGACACGAGGATCTGATAAGGCAATTCTGTTTTCCAAGAAATTAAACCAAGCAAGCAAGGGTTCTGGCCTATTTGACCTCTTATTTTCTTAGTAAATAGTTTCTAAATCACAAAATACAATAAACATCTTGGGATAGCTTTTTTATGGTTTTCGTTGCTTACTTGTGAAAACATTAATACTCATTTAAGTGTGTAATACAGTCTGATAGCACACTTAAGATCAGACTGATCTTACTGATCCCAGCTAATGAAAAAAGCTGCACCATAATCAGTAATTCAGGGTTTCCCAGATCAAGTTCATATATTTGAAACAAACATTGTTAAAAGTGTATGAGTTAAAAAAAGCAGGTATAAACAGATGTGCAAATAGATGAACGTGAAATACCTGGTAAAGCAAGTGTTATACCTCTTAAAGTGAGCCTTCAACAAAAAGTAGCATCCTGTACCAATTTAGGGAGACCTAGGAGAAATAACTGTACACAGATAGCTCTGCTCTACAACAACAACAGAATGGACCTACAGTTTATAAAACACAAGGTTTGGAAGTTGTGTTCTAGGATATCTGGAGGGGGAAACTGAGAGCCTATTTTTGCCCATCAACAAAAATTATCTTCAGAAACTGCATTAAATTTTAGAAATCTTCCCAGAGGAAGTGAATTAAAGAAAACCCAAACCAAAACGAAGCAGCTCAGGAAATTTAAATCATATTGGAAGACAGTATTCAATAATAATTTTCCCTTGAGTCACTTTTCATCTGTGACAGTTGTATGCTCAGCATCAAATAATGAAAGTTTGCAGAACCAAGACTACGACCTTAAGAGTTTGTGCCGAATCTTTCAGCTTTCAAATATAAACTATTCTTCATGTAGCTTTGTTTAAATGCATACAAATTCTAGTTGTACCTTTTTAAAGGAGAAGATAAGACACACAAATTCACCCTTACATGTGTAAGGACAGAAAAGTCCCATTATATCACATTGTACAAACACTATATAGCCAGAGTATAATGAGATTTTTAATTTAATGTTCTGTTGTTAAAAGAGCTTGAATTTCATAATTCCATGCCTAAGAATGAATGGGAGTTTTGTTTGTTTGGGGGGTTTTGTTTGTTTTGGTTTTGTTGTTTGGTGGTTTTGGTTTTGTTTGTTTGCTTTTTTAATCTTGCATCTGAGCTGTTTCTCTAGAACAATGCTAATGATGCTTACACTTAATTCTTGTCATCTTTCTTTTGAGAAGACTATAGTGATCAAATGTTCTAGAGAAAAGCTTTGACATCTGGCAGGAGTGCTGGATGATGGCATCAAAGATACCCTTTTTTCTTGCTGCTACTGGAAGCCTCTCCACATCCAACTTAGCTGTTGATTGTACCTATCACAGGTTCAAGTCTTTCAGAAGTTATGCAATTTTTCCAGCTACGCTCCCTCAAAAATACTCTGCATAAGGGAGAAGAAAGGGCAAATGAGCAGTTCTGCATGACAAAGCTGAAATACATATTCAATAAGGGTTTTTTTTTTACTGAAAAGAAACAAAAACACTTCTGCACGTGCATTTAACAGAGAAAAGCATATTAAAATGCTACAGAAGGCAACTGTGACCTGCACTGCATCCTCATTAAGAATTTGCTTTCAGAATTTAAAAACTAAATATTGTATTGGTAAGTCCCTTGAACTCCAGTGTTATAGCTTCAAATTTATGAGAGATTAAGACTTCAAGTCTCTAATTTTCTTCTACAACAGCATCAAGGCCATTCTTTCTTCATACTATTTTAATTCACTGTTTATAAGAACACAAGATACAAGTCTGCTTCCTTTTGAGCACTTAAGGGGGATCACTGGAAGGAAGACAAAAACAAGCCATTTTGGTTACAGACGAGAAGTGGCACCAAGAACCACATGAGTCATCCCAAGTTTTGAGTTCATAATTTATCTAAAGGACTGCACTGGTAAACTATAATTGTAGGTAAAAATAACACTCTGATACAGATAAGAGATGCAAAACAATATTACAGCTATTATATCTTTTTTAAATTGAGAACATAGTATTTAGTGAAATAAACGAGTTTGCTTTCCCTATCATTATTTTATTACTATTTTTCACATTCCTACTAGCTCTCTCACCTCTGCATTTATCCAGAAATCAGTCTTCAAAGACAAGAAGCCTACACTTTAATAGATGGGACAAGAGAAAATCACTCAGTTGTGTTCAGTCTTTCTAAAACCTCACAACATTTATGGTTTGCATTAGCTTTCTGTAAATCCTACTAAGTCTTTGCTGGTCCAAAAAATAATCTTACAAGATAACACATACTTTTTATCCATAGCAGTAACCGTTTGGAAACAGAACTCTGAATCTTTTAGAGTATTTGATAGTCTACATGCAAAGCAGATTTGGTTGTGAAAAACAAGTCACATTTCAAAATTTGTTCAGGATTATTTAGGATTTTGAACTATTTAAAGAAAAATTACGATTTCAACATTTTCAAGATATTTAAGACTTACAAAGACATAGCCTATTATCATTTTTCCTAACATTTAGGAAATGTTAGGAAAATGTCAGCTTAAAAAAAAGTCAAAGAATGCCAAATACTGATTCTTCTTAGTGTCTTTTCCTACGACTACCACTCTGTAGTATTTCCACTAAATCCTTTAATACTTCTCTTCTGTTATTGAACCTATCTAGGTTTAGGCCAAGGTCTTCCAAAACTGATCAGTAATAGGTCAGTTCTGGGGGGGTAATAAAGATGTTTAGGAGTTAAGATTCTTCACAGGAAGAATCTTCAGATGTCTCTAGAAGAGGTCTTCCCTGCCAAAGCACGTGTGTTCGCACTTGTGGAAAATGTTCTCTTAAAAATTACCAAATTAGGCAGGTAGCCAAAGGCTATCAACCACTTTTGAAAATACTGTCATCTGAAGGGCAGGTCACTGGTTAATCTGCCCGGGGCAGGAATACAGGTGGACCACCAGGTGAGACAACACTACCTTCCCTTTTCCCTGACATGTGGAAGTCGCTATTAGTTAGTTAGTAAGTGGCCTGCAAGCGGGTCAAGAGAAAATTGGTAGTTCTCCAAAGCAGTGTTCCTAAACCCAACAGAAACGCTAGCTTGGCTGAGGCTATAAGTAGATATAAGTTTTCTTACTCCATGGTACCCATAACACAGGATCAATGATCAGGAGCGATAATCCTGCAATATATAGTAGCTATGGCAACAGCATAGTAGTAAACGTCAAACCTATTGGGGATGGCCCAGCACTGTCACCTTCTTATCCAACACAGTCCCTAACTAGACAGGACTATGGTAGCCCACAATGAGCTTTTACCTGAGGGACATTTTATGCTTTAAGAGTGTATATATATAAAATAATAAATAAAGATATATATAAAAATGGCACAGACAACTAAGCTAATCTCACGAGTGTGTTGCATTTTCCCTATGGCAAGCAGAATATAAAGGCCGCCTGATTTCCCAAGTCAGTGTACTGAATATTCATATAAATATTACAGTCTGACTATGTGATAAGGCATCATAAAATCAAGTTTTTATGTTGCTACAGTTTGTAAGTCATCTTGATATTATCTCCAGTTTAACATTTCCTCTCTTTTCTGGATTTGTGGTCTAAGCAGTTTCATCAAATGCCTCCAATTCCTGTAAGATACATTTGGTGCCACCTTTTGCAAATATGCCACAACAATCAGCTAGCCAGTCCCAGCTTGTGACCAACAGAATACAGATTTTGGGCTCATTATACATTTTTAGAAGAGACTGCGAAGAACAACAATATTTTTTAATATTAAATTCAACCTTATATGCAAATATTGTCTTTTCTTTTATACTGTATTTAGTAAGTGCAAAGCATCTTTACCTGACAGAGCATCTTGTGCTTCAAAAAATGTGCTGAGACCTCCTTTCACATAAGCTAGACTCCCCTCATTTTTCTTATTGGCTTGTTTCTTCAAATTTGCAACAGCCGTTTTGAGCTGATCAAAACTGAAAACAAACAAAAAAAACCCCTGTGACATTCAAAAAACTAGTAAGGTCAGCTAATGAATAAACAGAACAAACTACTTGGAAAATAAAGCCTGCTACTTTTGCAACAACTATTCAGGACTGAGTAATTGCTAACGAGTGTGCTTCTCGATAATGACAATTTACTCTTAGTCCAAAGAGCGTTTGTTTTTTAGTTTTAATCCTAAATGGAGGGCTCCTATCACTTGCGATGGAATAGAATTCTTTATAATACAAATTAGTCAAGAAATTTTTTCTAAACATGCAATATTGCTGTTAGTTAGCTTTCTGTACTACATTAAATAGGTGGTAGTAAAATTCACTACGCTTTGTACACTATATTAACTACTGGGATGCTAGAAGTCTCTTTAATAATTACATTTGTTTAGCTCTGCTGCTTAGTTCACAACCCTTTTTCACTTTCAGTTTCTGAATTCCTTCAATATTTTTATGTTGGTTTGGACATACAGTTCAGAATTTAACACAATATTAGTGCAAAAATAAAGCTATACAGATTCCTGCTTTATGAAAGTACGTTTTTTATATGTAGTCTACTGAATTGTTTTTGAAAGAGACTTCATAGGGGAATATTAATCGCCAACTCATCATTGTTGTTTGTATGGTAGGTTTCTTTTTATCTTAGTTTCCTAATATTTCTAGATTATTGCCAGTTTACATTTGATTTCACATTTTTATTTTTTTGTAAGCAGCTGCAATTATTTTAGAAGTCTTACGTCGTGACTAATTCTTCATTACTTGCATATCATTTTTTGTTGATGATGAATACGATCTCAGTAGTTATGCTACTGGATTATTATAAAAGCACTATCACAAACAAGCTCAGAAATACAAATATAACACATGATTTTCATCCTTAAAGTCTTTTATCCTACCTGCAGGCCAAACACATCAGAATCAGACAAAAAACTGCAGTATACCTCAGTGAGGAGAGAGAAACAATGAAGTAAGGAAATTAAGACATCAGGCTTTGCCCATTTTAAATAGTGGTAGAAAAAAAGACATCTTAAGAGAACAAACCAAACTTTAGCCCAGGCAGTGAGAAGGCTATCACCACCTGCTGGGAGGTAAAACACACTGGCACACTTACAGGCATTTTCCATTTTATACTGATGATGTCACAACATTTTGCTTTATTTCCTGTTTCCATCTGCTGGACAGAAATCACATTACTCAATAGCTGGATTGGTATACTTGGGCATACAAGAAGTACCAGCAGCATTTTCAAACTAACAAAAATCTGTACAGTTCTCTTTTTAAGCACTGTTTCATGTTATCTGATGATCTAATAGTATGTCTAAATAGTTTATTTATATTTGTCAGGATATTGCCAGGGGTAAAAAAAAAAAAAAAAAAAATTAAGAAAGATGTTATTTTGATTGCTTAAAAAGAATTTCCTTCAAGGAAAAAACAGACATAAGCTAACCAAAACATCAGTGCACCACACATCTAGCACTCCCAATAGCTGAGGTTACATAGAGGACAAGAACTAAACCATTGCTGTGTATTTCCGGAAAAACAGCACAAATGATATGGGGCAGGTAATTATACAATTCCAGAATATTTCTAAGACCACGCATTTTGCAGTAGGAAGAAAAAAAAAAAAAAGTATTGCTTCTTCTTTATTTGAAAAGCTATTTATAATTAGAGTCAAAACATGATTCAATTCACCCTACCCTTTGAGCCATTCTTCCTGTTGAGTTTTACACAGCTTTTGCACCTTCAATGCTAAGATTTAGACTTTATAAACCAATATAAACTGAATTAATATTCAAAAAGCCAGCTTTCATTTAAAAACAAAAATTAATACTTTTTATTCCACTGGACTGAGGGGACCATGACTTGAAATTGTTAACATGCAAAGACACAAATCGATGGAAGATTTTTTCCCCAAGAAAGATGAAGAACTTAAGCTGATACCAGACAAAGTGTTAAACATGTTTTTTCTTAATAGAAAGCTTCAAATTTACGTGAGAATGGACTTTCAGGTACTGACCCATTGGCATAGTACAAGTTAAAAAGGCACCATACAAGCTAATGTAATTATTTAAGTTATCAATTCATAGTACTAATGACCAGAAAAATAAGTGTTTTTACTGACACCTTGTCATATCAGAGATATAACCATTATATTATGCTGTTGCTCATATTCCATGGTAATTCTGATAAAAACTCATTTAATCAGTTCTAAGTAGTCATTTAATTCATTTTCTGGATCCACAGCATCCTTAAATGTACCCAAGCCATCTATGACAGACAGCTGTCAAATCAAATCTCAGCACTCTCCAGTGCTGGTGATTCTGCAGCTTTCCAAGTTATACTATCCCAGGGCTTAAGCAATCTAATATTGTTTTTAATCTGCATCTAACCTAAAACTCCCTTGTTGCAAACTGAGACAGCTTGTTCTATTCTTGGTAAACCAAGAACAATTGATGGCTATCCTTGAACTGCCCACTACGTATTTCAGAATGTGCATTCTGTATTAATTTTGTTTCTTTTCTAAAAGCACCTAATTCATTCAAGCTGTATACCTACAGATATTTATATCCCTACTTTTGTGGCTCAGCTCTCGTATCTTTCTTAAAGCAGTGGCCAAAACTGGGCAGAACACTTCAACTGCAGCTTTAATAATGCCGAGCAGAATAATTATCCCCATGTCTTACCTAACATAGCGTGCTGGTTTTGGCTGGGGTAGAGTTAATTTTCTTCATAGTAGCTAGGATGGGACTATGTTTTGGATTTGTGCTGGAAACACTGTTGATAACACAGGGATGTTTTAGTCACTACTGAGCAGTGCTTGCACAGAGTCAAGGCCTCTTCTGCTTCTCACCCCACCCCACCAGCCAGTAGGCTGGGGGTGCACTAGAAGCTGGGAGGGGACACGGCCGGGACAGCTGACCCCAACTGACCACAGGGATATTCCATGCCATATGACGTCATGCTCAGTATATAAAGCTGGGGGAAGAAGAAGGAAGGGGGGACGTTTGGAGTGATGGCGTTTGTCTTCCCAAGTAACTGTTACGCGTGATGGAGCCCTGCTTTCCTGGGGATGGCTGAACACCTGCCTGCCGATGGGAAGGAGTGAATGAATTCCATGTTTTGCTTTGCTTGCGTGCGCAGCTTTTGCTTTCCCTATTAACTGTCTTTATCTCAACCCATGAGTTTTCTCACTTTTATTCTTCTGATTCTCTCCCCCACCCCACCGTGGGGGAGTGAGTGAGCGGCTGGGTGGTGCTTAGTTGCCGGCTGGGGTTAAACCACGACAGTCCTTTTGGAGCCCAGTGTGGGGCCTGAAGGGTTCAAGATAACGACAGGTTTGATTGCAATGTGCTAGATCGAATTTATAGCTGTTATAGCTGTTTAGCTTTTAATTGACAGGCTCCTGTGCTTGCCATGGGGCTTGCTTGCCTTACTGTACATTAGAGTCTAGTGCTCGTTAGTGGCTGCTTTTTGCTTTCGCTGCTTGCTGTACTGCTGCACTGCTGATCATCTGACTCTGCTGTGCCTGGGAACTTTTTGATATCAGCAATGGCGATGCACCTGGCCTGGCAGATGGCCAGGGCATCGCTGCTGTTCCTGTGCTGCTGTACTGGACAGGCTGGAACTCCAGTGTGAACTCGAGTTGAAGGGACTGTGACCTGTGGATGAGTCCACGTGGGAGCAGGACACCCTGAAGCGTCTGTGGCCGTGGATAAGCCCATGCCAGAGCAGGTACATCTCGAAGCATCTGTGGCCATAGTTATGTCTGTGCTGCGTCAGGTACACCTCTGAAGGGACTGTGGCCCAAGTATAAGTCCACGCTGGAGAAGGTACACCTCGAAGCATCTGTGGCTGTGCATGAGGTCATACTGGAGCACCTCAAAGCGTGTGGCCATGGATAAGCCCACGACAGAGCAGGTACACCCCTGGACGGATTGCAGCCGTGGGTAAGGCCATGTTGGAGCAGGTTTACTTCTGAAGGGACCGTGGCTGTGGGTAGGACCACACTGGAGCAGGTGTATCTCTGAAGGCATTGTGGCCCATGGAGAAGGCCATGCTGGAACAGGTGCACCTCAAAGCAGCTGTGGCTGTGGATAAGCCTATGCCGCAGCAGGTGTACCCCTGGAGAGACTGTGGCTCATAGATAAGGCTCCACTGGGAGCAGGTACACCCCTAAGGGACTGTAGTCTGTGCATAAGTCCAAGCCGGAGCAGGGGCAAGGGGAGGAGTTCATTACAATGTTAAACCCTATGGTCTGGTCCAAAGGGACCACGGGTGGAGACTGTAATGGAAATACCTTTAAATTGTTGTAACCCAGGATTTGAGTTGCATGTTATGGGAATTACTATAGCAAGAACCCCTTGTTACTAGCCAGTCTAGGAGCACGGGGAGGAGTTCACTGCAATGTTAAACCCTATGGTCTGGCTCAAAGGGACCAGGAGTGAAGTATTATCCAAACACCAGCAGACAAAAGTTTCAGAACTCATTTATACATGCAAAAATATATTCACATAATACATTCATGTAAGTACATATTATGAACCAGATTTAAAACCAAAGATGTTAATGGTCAAAATTTTAAGATATTTACCTCAAAGATCTTACTCACTTGTCCAACTTCTTTTACTATAGCATTTTCCACGAGTTAACTAAAAGCTAACTGATACTATTAACAGTTTTACTCTTCAATGCCCTTATCCTGAGCTTCCAGGCACGACTTAAGTTAACACCTGGAGTTTCCACTCCATGCTGCCTAACTTCTTGATTCATAAACGGCTTTAGCCTGAAGCAAGACAACTTCCACCTGACCCTGGGGGGGAAGGGCCCCTTAAATTAGGTCCGGTTAAAGATGACGTTTTTCTCATAAACACATTGAGCAAACTGGTTGATTCAGGTTTCTAGCCAAGGAGAAACACCACAGGTAGTAGAGACTACAAGTCTATTACTGTAAATATCAACCACCAATGACACATCTATTGTATAATGAAATAACATCAAGTGACTTGCATTTGAAACAATTATTTATACGATAGCAACAAACCTTGTTGTTGAATGATTCTCAATCAGGTACCAGGCAGCAGAAAAGTTTTCACTAGTGAAATCAGCACTCATCCCAGGAAACAGTGCCTCTAAATCTTTTTGAGGAAATCTGCCTCTGAAAAATAAATATTCATTTCTTCAGTGAGACATATTCTGGTGAACAGCTTACAATTAAAAATGTCACATAAAAAAATCCAAACCCAGAAAACAAACCATGTTCTAACAAGATGTAAATACAAACTTGTATCTCACCATGAAGTTAAATCTGGTATTACAGACTCATGTAGCATGACTGGGAAAGAAAAGATTGAAATCTAATCTAAGTAAAATTAATTTTACCATTTTGATTTCACCATTACACATGACAGAAATGTTGCCTGTACAAAATGCTTCTAAAGAAAGAGAACTGCTGCCTTCAGAAAATGGGACTTGACAGACTCACCGTGATACTAACATTCAAATGCAGGACCACTAATGCTGAATGTACTCAAAGTCAACTCTACCTTTTAAACAGGAAAATCAGTACACCAAGCCAAGTAAATAAGAGAGAATATTCTCTGTAAGCCATGAACCAGTATCTATCGAACTTTAAAACGACAGGACATCACCAGGTTGACAGCTTGTAAGTGATCTCGCACCATCATCGTCTATTGGTTCATGTGGAGCAGAAGTCCCACAGAAACATGAAGGAAGATACACAGAGCATACTTCCATTATATACAAACACTGAAAGAAATCCTGAGTTAAAATCATCCTCTTTCAAAACAGAATACACTGATCTGTCTGTTCATAGTACACAAAACAAAGGAAAAGTGGGCATGTATTGAGTGAGAAACAGCATGCTTGCTTTGTTTTTATTCAGTCTTATCACGCATAAAGATAGCATGCAAGCCAATTCCTTGTGAAAGCAGTTTCTCTTCAACAGTATTTTTGAAACTACAAGTAGGTTCTAAAATGCTCATACAGAAAATGTATTACATTTATTTTAAGTCAGTGTAATAAAAATATTTAAAGCACTTTTTGATGAAAACATGACAATCTTCATCCCTCAGTCCAGACACACACTTAACACTTGGCCATATTCATTCCACCACGCGCTCTCAGTACATCACTGGGTGCACTCACCACTCTATTCTTTACCACCAGCTGCACCCCATCTTCAGAAATTAATCGTGGCAACCAAGTTTACTTTTGGTCAGCCCTGAATTGGTCAGGCAGTTGGACTAGATGATCATTGTAGTCCCTTCCAACTGAAATATTCTATTCTGTTCTAAAAATTTACTATGTCATTTTTGGATCACAATGTCAAACTGAAAAGTCAGTAAAATCCCTCTCTGATGCTCACAAGCTAGGTGAATTCTGTTATACAAAGTACACTGTACACAAATGCAAACCTGTCATACTTTGCATTTGAGACCAAACTTGGGCGGGGGTAGCAATCCAGAGAGTCAGCTATTAGAATTACATTTAATACGTATGAAAAGCCATTTGAATGGAAACAAAAGCAATGATTTGTTAGTTTTTGTTTTTCTGTAATCTAAACATATTTCAAGATAGCTAAAGCTGTTTCTATTGCAAAAAGCAAACAGCAGATTAAGTGAAGTAAATCTAAAGGCAGGCGCATTAAAAAGTACAATTATATAAAAACAAGAGTTGTTTTCTGTAAGTTTCTATTCATATCCAAATGGCCATTAGCACAAGCAGGTACAAAGGACCTACATACATAATGACATGGCACAGAAGTCTTTCATCAGTAGCACCTGATTACAGCAGGGGCATGAAACAATAATTTTTTTAAAAAAGCAAAAAAAAAAATCAAATGAGATGCAAGGAAAAGTGATGATATAAAAAGTAGAGAGACAGGGAAAATAGTGTGAGAAGCAAATGTAGCAACTAAAAATGAAGGTTCCAACATTTCTCTGTGTTCAATGAAAAAGTGATAATGTTAATATAAAAATTTACAAACATAAGTAGTGAGATTCAGGATTACCAATGACCTTGAATTTCATGAATGCCAGTTAGTTAGCAGAAAATGCTGATGGATGTAAGAAGGAGAAGAAAGTTTCAATTTATCCTTCCTTTAAAGACACTTTAAGATATCTTATTTTTCATTCAAAGTAGTCAAAAGTGTCCAGTAGGCACACGAATTTGCAGGACAGTACTTCACATGCGATACGTGGCATGGCTGTCCAAAAAAGCTTTTATATTAAATCCACGCATGGTGGCATCTTTGTGGTCAACTACATTTTTTAATGCTAAGAAACAAAACAATAAAAAACTTTCAGTTACCTCAAAAGAGACTCAGAACTTCAATGCAAGCACTATATAAGTGCATGCACACAATACAGAAGCAGAATTTTGCTTATATTTTTCAGAACTTCAATGTATTTTCTCAGAAGCCAGAAGAAACAGATATAACACAAAAAGCACACACACTCAACAAATACACCATTACCAAATGCTACTTATTATTGCAAGATTGTAAGACACATGCATGACAGTTTAAGCTTATGCATGAGCTATACAATTCCTAGGGAAAAAAAACAAACATATTTTTTATATATATTGAGATAAAGACCAATAATTTAGCTAGGGATGTAATGAATTCCCGCAAGTGAATTTTGCCCACAGACAGTGGGACAGAAATGAAGGGGCTTTTTTCAGTTTGATGTTTGACTGCATTGAAAAGTTATTAGGAGCTTTTTTCCAGCAGATGTATTTGTGCAGAACCATAAATTAGCAATGCGTTTATGGGTGCTTTTATCTGTGCAGACATATTTTAGACATAGTCACAACAGAGTAGAAACATGAATGTGAATGTGTGCAGTGTGTTAACAATATGTTATACTCTATGGTGTAGTATCCGTATTTTTATCATAAATTTTACCAGTAGTTTTTCCACTAACAGATATGGGGAGCTTGGAATGACTTGCTACAGCTGTCTTCACAACAAGCTGCTCACTAAAAAGTTCAAACTGAAAGCAACTGTATTTCTAAAATGTCTGGCTAGATGCATCTAAAAAAAGACTGACTCCACATACACACAAGTTTGTTTCATTAACTTCCATTAGTACATTAAGTAAGTCCTTAGAAGTTGTTCTCATGAAAACTTGCTTACCGTTTACTTATAAACAAGCACATATGTGACTTGAGAATGTATTTCTGTTTTATTCATCTCAACATTATGGGGTGAATATGAATTAGCAGCAAAAGCTGAGACCATGCTGACACACAATGAAATTGTTGATCATTTTTCTGTTGATTTGCTTGTTTTATAAGAATCACTTCAGGAAGCAACTCTGAATACTTAATCATTGATTAAAAAGCAATCACTGTAAAAGAAACTGGGAACCACAAATTGAATCCAGAAAACCTCAGAAAAAGAAGAGAGAAGTTTACCATCCTTGACAACTCTACGTATTTTGCTACCTTTACAATTTCAGCAAAGGTACACATATTGGATTTATATAGTAGTACTTTCTGCTAGGCAGACTATTTTATTTAAAATGGAACCAGATCTGGTACTAGACCTCTAGTTAACATTTTAAAGTAGTCTTACTCATCCATCAGCAACAATTTTAAATATAAAAGTAATTAAGATTTCACATACTGTTTATTTTCATGAGAACTACAATAAAAATAAATTTGGTTTCAAGCCGCTATACTCTCTCACTTCCCTCATATTTTGAGTATACCTATACAGTCATGCAGTATTAGATGTAGTGGTCCTGGCTTCCACGTGAAGGGCATGCACATCCACTTTGGATTCAAAACACATAGGGTACAATCAATTCACTTGCACAGCATGTGCCCATCAATACAAGTCCCTCCCTCCACTACCCCAAAGTTTAGGTTCTGTATAGCCTGATACTCAATAAATCTAATTTAACATCACAGCATATATCAGCTCTTACAAATTCTACTACAGAACTCGTGCACATACACAGTATTTATATTCTCTGGAGGTTTAAGATTAGCTGTAATCTCCATGGGTAAATCACAGCCTCCAAGCAGTCACAACTGAGTAATAGCAACAGAATGCAATGGATACGAATGAACAGAGCTTGACTATGAATGCAGCTTAGCAAGTTGTAATTTTTCTGTAAAGATTATTTTGCTCCCAGAGTTTCAGAATGTCATAGTATGCTTTTCAGCATACATGACAATATTTGCAGATTAAAGGCAGGTCCCAAAACAGGATACAGCCACCAAAAGGTAACTTGAACCTCAATTACACAGGCGTTTATAGGTCAAAAGGAGCAACTTTAAATAAACACAGATTCTGACTAGCAACCAGCATAAACAAGCTCCAGCTAGAGCTGCTGTACACACACCCCCCCCCATCTGGTACCAGTCAGACTCCTAGAAGCAGGCTTTGTACCAGCTATACTGTGTTAATCATGCATGAAGACCAGCATAAGGGACACTGAAGTAGACTAAACACAACAAATCAGAAGGTGTTAACAAAGGTCTCTCCAACAACCAAAAGACAAGGATGCACTCTGGCAATTACTCCCTAGTAGCATTGGGTTTATCAGAAATGTGAGAGCAAAATGACAACCATATTCAAAAAATGGCAAAATCTGGTAAGAGAAATCTACTAAGGGATTATAGGCTGGTAGCTGCAACTGATGCATCAGCCTTACAAGCAGTAAATGTTACTGTATTTTTTAACATCCTAAAACTAGGTCTATATACTACATCTCTCTCCCGCATGTTTCGCAATTTTTCCACCTGCACCTCTGTGATTAAAGTTTCCACAAGTCCATCACATTCAAGGATGAAACTGACTGCATTTCCATACAAGCCATTTAAAAATAAATAAACATCAAAGCCTCCACAAAGTCTTTTCCTATCTCATGGTAGCAAGCTGATGTTTACCATTAGGTGGCAGCGTAACATCATCTGTTCCCACCTCCCAGATGAACTGTTTTGGAAGCTGGCGTGGGAAGAGGGAAGCATCTGTATTGAGTGGGTGGATACAGAAGTATGTGGAATGTACTTAGCATGTCAGCATTTGCTTTCATGTACGAGATGGATCCACCATAATGACCTCTGCTACATGCAAAACAACAAACACTATCCAAAAATTTTCTAACCACCAATAGGTCTGACTGCTGTTACTGCTTTGCAGAGAATGGATTTTCTTAGTCTGACAGAGTAGGTAGAGGAGGCAGGGAACCTTTGATTAAACAAGGACTTGTTGTGCAGGAGGGGAAAAGTATGTGGTACGTCTGAACAAGCAATTCATTCACAAATCTTACGCAGATCTAAATTTTCCAGCAACAGATTTCAACCAGTGCCTTTATGAAACAGGCATCACATATTCTCTCCCAGAACCGTTCAAAATCCTGAACAATCCGATATTGGTAGGATGTAACCTACCAACCTGCTCTTGTAACAGCTCTAAAGTGAGAAAACCAACTCAAGTACTGCAATATTGCTGTTAATGTTAGCATTTTCATACCAGCTTTCCACATTTCTCAGACTGAGGTGACTACTCCATATACTCTTTTTCTTCCTGCAAGCTATTTAAGCCTTCTCTAAGGGTTTCTGGCTACATCTGCATAACACCACAGCCAGAAATATTCCTTTGGGAGGAAGGTGGCACAGATCTGCTTTGCACTTAAAGCCAACATAAAGATGGTGATAGAAAACTAAAGCTTTTTATCAGTCTTTACTCCATTCGGAAAACTAAAAACCTAGAACTCAAGGATTAAATACTTTAAATACCTATTTTCTGGTGTGAATGAAATACTTCATAGCATACACACAATATGCACTAAGTGATAGCAATGTAAAAAAACCCCTCATCTAATTGGATCAGTTCAGTATTTCAAAAGATGAACAAACAACTGTTAGCAAGGCAGGAGAACAAATATGTGCACTCTTCTATGAATACATCTGTGACTTTAAGGATCACCACTGAAACATAATAACCAGCAAGTTCAAGTTTCATTACAATATAAATGATTTTATTATTCAGCAACTGAGACTCTTAAGTTAGTTGTATGGCACAAGAACAGCAATTAATTCTTGGAAAATATGAAGAACTTATCAGCCAGCAATTATGTATACTTACTACTTGTTAAACTTGCAGGCTGAAAGATGATGGCTTGCACACGGTGTGTACATATAACTTTTAAAATACCTTGACTATCTAAAAAACAACCAGGAGAATGACTGTGTGACCATAGTTCGTTCTTTGCATCCTTGCAACATTTGAATATGAAAAGAGAATTCCAGTGCACATTTTGAGTATATGTATTACTCCTACAATATATCTACAGGCAGTATTCTAATTATTAATAGAATGTGTTAGAGCCACTATTATCTATTTCCTTTAATTCACAGTTCAAACCTTTTGTTCACTTAAATCCCAGTCACTCCCAATTAAACTCCAATCTTAAGTCTACTGAGTTAGAATAAATATTTTTTTGTCCCTCTGCGTGCCAAATAGTTTAATGAAATGCTGTACTAAAGCACGTCTGTTCATTACTTATGGGATCTTTTTCCTAGTATATCAATGTCCCATTTGCAACACCTTGAAAGTACCCACCTGAATGATTCAGAATCTATGATTAATTTTTAAACACATTTTAACTGGACAATGCACCATAAACAATGTTTAAAAAAAAACACAAAAGGAACTTTTAGAACTAAGCATATCCCATATTAAAAATAATAATAATAATAAAAATCACAACAGATAGGTGATCTAACTCTTTCCCATGCTGCAGATTGTCTTTTCTGTATCATTTGCTGAAGACTGACAAACACTTTCTAGGGGGAGGACTTCTTTCTTTCTTTCAGTCTGTAGTCTACCCACTTCTTGCCCTCTCTTCAGTGTGCTCCCATCTAGCTTATTCCTATTCTATTTTCTCACATCTATTTTTCACTGTTTCTCTCCCTGGTCCTCTCTTTAATGTTTCTTTTGTTTATCACTATTCGTATAACCAATACAAGGCACTCCTTTCCCTTCCTTATCAGCCATCAGGCTGCAAGGGTTGTAAATCCCACCAAGTCATACCAATGCCAAACATTTCAGCTTCAAAATTAAAATACATCCCAATTTGCACACATTTAAAAATAGTTTAAAGAAGCCAAAGGTATTAATAAAGGAGAGACCCATTACACTGCAGAGTCCCATCTCCTTCTATACACAGCTGTTGTTCATCATATTAGGCTTTATTTTAAAGCATCCCAAAATTCTAACAATTTTTATCACTTCTAGTGACAAATTATTCCCATGCCTAGTAACAGTTGATGCTAATATCTTGCTTATCCACCCCCTTCCTTAATTTATAATTGCCTTTTTTCACTACCTTGTACAGCTTCTCATTACTTACCCATCCCATACATCAAGTATTTGCAAACACGTGAGTTCAGTTAAACTATATGGTACTAGACATTATTTTATAAAAGTAAACATCGCATTGCTCCAATTTTTCAAGCAAATTATGAAAGCTTTTCCATTAGGGAGGCACTTTTTAAACACAGTGTTCCATCTATAGTCACAACTATTAACACCGTGCTGTGACCCATAATACGAGGGCAGACCAGGCTTTTCCTCTTTCCCTATCTCTCTCCCCCCTCCACAACTTACCCCTCAATCCTTCTACACAATTACTTGTTATATTGACTAGTGTTCCTTCTCTCAAACTGGTCATTTTCAACACAAGTGCTTGCCATAATCTTCATGCTTCACCTCTAACGAACTTGGAGGTGAACTTGGAGATCAATGAACAATGAACTAGGCTTTATATATTATGCTTGCCCAAATATTTTCCTATTTTCCTGCCCTCACAAAAAGGTTATTTCCTATCTGTATTTACATATTTCTGACTTATTTCTTTTTCACACAAAATCTGAGATTTCATTAATATGATATTTTCTAATGCTTTCAGGTGAAACATTCAAAATATAATATTGTTGATTTCATATTTAACAAACATCCAAACAGATGACTCTAAATTAAACAAATCCCAAACTAATGCTGTTAAGGTTTCTGGAAGATAATTCTTAATCTATCACATTGACACTATCTTAACTGTAAGAACTATCAATTTCGGTTATGAAGTAAAATATTACATCAGAAGTTTTGTTAAGATAACAACAAATTAAAAGTAACCGTGACATAACCATTGTATTTACAGAAAGTAGTATTGTGAAATACATATGGATAGAGGACTTTGCAATAGAACTAGTTACCTTGACTTAAATTCCAGATAAAATAATGGAAAAGCTGTTGCAGGGTTCAACAAATACAGAATTAAAGTACAGAAAATTAGTTTTAATGTCAGCCAGTCACAACTGTTTCATACAACGTTTGAGAACATATTACGTGGGTTTTGAGATTAAGTGCTTCATTGAAAAAAGTAACCAGACAAAATTAATATATTGTCATTTTAAAGGAGACTTGCTACCATACGATTGGTTGAAAACTTAGTTTTACATAATGTCAATAGAATACATCACATGGATTAAAGAACTAACTACAAAACAAAACCCCAATCAGTGAAGAAGCAAACCTGCAAACATCTGTAGATAAAGTTTTATTAAAGCTCACATTACTCTTTCATCAGTATTTGCATCATCACCAATAATAGCTTTATCACCAATAATTTTTTATAAATAGTTGGTAAAAATATTAAGAAGAAAGACTGTCATCTGGACTGAGAAGACAGACTTGTCAAGGAAGCAACAAATAGAGAAACACGGTCAAATGCAAAGAGATACTGCTAGGATAAAGGAATCCAGGCCATCCCTACAGAATAATGAGCGACCATGCCAGCAGCAAAAGTAGCAACTCAAGAGACTCAGCTAACAAGCCACTCCCTGCTAGTTGCCAGTGCAGCACTGTGGTAACAAGGATTATTATGGGTTTTTTTAATTTAAGAACAGGGGAGGGAGAGTGGAGGAGAGACAGAAAATCTTCCGGTAAGACACTGGAATACTGTCCACAGTCCTAGAGTCCACGTTTTGACAGGGTTGGAAAACTGGAGAAGATGAAAGACATATCTATTAGAAGTTACATCAGAGGCTGGAGAAAAATACTTAGAGACAAAATCTTCAGCTTATTACAAAAACTTTGGGTTAGCGTTTTGAAAAGAAAGAAAAATACATATTCAAATTAGGAAAGAAATGCACAGCCAGAGGCTGGGAAGCTGATGACAGATCCACTAGAAATCCCATACAGATTTTGTGAAAGTGCAGTTTCCCCATCAAAACACGGTAACAATGGACACTGCAGATTTTCTCCAATGCACTCTTCTTCACAAACAGAGTATTCAGCAGATGAGACCCCCAGTAACAGTTTAATTTTAAACAGCCTTTGTTTTTGGTAGAGCTGGTATCTTGACCAAGAGAAATATTATTCCTGATGCTATATCTAGGAGTTGGTCAGGTTTGGAGCCCTAAGAGTGTCCCATTTAAAGCCCTCTATAGTGAGTGATAAATGGAATTAAAGTTTCTGTTTCAGAAAAAAATGTCAAAAAATCCACCATACTTACGAATGAAAGTACATAAGTCTGTGGGTTGGAAAACAGTATTAATATTTCAATAAAATACACTAGTTGATGTGGTATAATAAATCACATTTTACAGTGCAATTTTAGCAACAGAGAGCAATCTAAACATCCTTAAAAACCCCATGAAACTCAAATGCAACAGTAAGTATTCCATAACTACAATGTATAAATCCAAAGCCTTAGGTTATTTACCAGTTCTCAAAAATCTAAACATCACTGGAGTTCAATATATCAGGCTTTTAGAATATCTACAGTTCTAATTGATGATCCAAAAATGAGGATTATGAAGCAGGATAGAATGTGCACCAACAACTCTTTTGAGTACCAAACAGCATACCAACAGCTAATATATGTATGTATTTTTAAATCTTTCCCTGCCCTGTAAACCGTTAAACTTTTCTGGAATTCACAAAGGCACATATAGAGAAAACCACTAAAAAAGTGGATTAAAGGCATTTGGTACTCACTTGTCTATCTCAATACCAAGTGGATTAGCTGGACGTAGGGACAAGGGGGGAATCCCTTTGTTCCTATCAGTGCGCATGTCATAATAGTTCATTTCATCCACCCAGACAGCAGACTGATCCAAGATACCTAGAGAAAACAAAGCGCAGATCCTTAAAACAACAAGGGCGGTCCAGCACCATCAACTTCTAACATACTGAATTAATTTGAAAAATCCTGATAAATATAAAATGCATGCCTAGGTAATATATTGGAAGATACATGGCAAAACAACCTGGATGCAATTATGCTAAATTATTTTATTATAGCTGCTGAAAAGGTATTCATGGCTGGGCATCAAACATTACCTCTTAGAGAGCGCAGCTTCGTGTACATTAAGACCATTTTCCTGATCACAGAGTATTAGTATTTTTCATTCCTCCAAGTATTTTGGTATCTGTCCAAACCTTGCCATCTACTACTTTCAGAATGAACAATTGTCTGGAGGTCATCTTATTTACATGTTTTAGGGAAAATCCCTTTTCTGTGCCACTCACTAACCAAAAACGAAGTTAACTTTGGCCACATGCCAAGATGGATGACTCAATGGACACAGGACCGACTTGGTTTCTAAAGCCTTAGTACAGACAATGCGTAAAGGTGAGGTGAGGCACAACAGGTTTTGGCCCTCAGCCAAAAATGCAGCCAACCATACTCTTGGCCATGTCCTTCTTTAACATACCCATCAGATGCTCAACACCAGAAATTACCCCATCCACACACTTACCCATTTTTTTTAAATAACAATTCTCCTCTCCCATCACCAAAAGCTTCACCGTGTAGCATTTGCACTTGATTCACCTTTCTATTATTAAGATCTTAGTACAGCTTGGGAAAAATTATGCGTTATTTAACTGTCACTGAACCACAGAGAACAAAAGCCTAAAATAGTTCTCGTGGGAACCGCTATGTTAGAAAAGATAACTATCCAACTTCATTGACGGAGGTGTTCTGAAAGATGCATTTTCAGTCCAGAGGGTATTTAGACTGGATGCTAGATTAAGCAGCGGTGCTAGACTGCTTGGCAACATCATTTTAATGGTTAAGCATCTCATGAGAAATACTTAAGACTCCATCTAGCAGGATGGTTCGAATTACAAATAAGAAATGGCACTGAGGACTCAACTTTCTTTAAAGCATTAACTGTCAGCTCAGGATTTAAGTGTAAAGCTCATCAGCTGGTTTATATTTTGTATTTATCTAGTACACTTAAGAGTAATTACTGGATCTGTAATGAATTTTTTAAAAATTTTAGAAGTTCAGTACTATTCCTTACAGAAAAATAAAGGGCTACCTTTCATTAGTCATTGAGGGTTTTATCAGGATATTGACAGAGGAGGATTAATTTCACGTATACCATGAGGTTTTCTATGTATATATTTGCACATTTTATTGATATACTCTGCTTCTTCTAGACAACTGAAGATTGTCCTGAGGTGGATCCATTTTGAACATACATTTTATTTAAAAAGGCAGTCAGTCATATATTTGTTTAGCAAAGAAAACAGATGTGAATTTGAACAAGAAAAATACCTATTTTTTCAGGTTTAAGCAGTTTGAAGGAAACAGTTGAAGTTCCTTTGCCACCAGACTTCGTAGTAACAATAATGTCTCCCTTGTCATTTTTAGCCTGTCCAACTCGACACACAATTTTACTGGCAGACATCCATTCAGCAGTTAGCAGACAGTTGTGCCCACAGATTGTTAAACCTGGGGAAAAGAAAAAAAGAAATACCCTACTGTGAATAGAAGTATCTTTTGAAATTCTGTGATGCAAATACATTTATGATGCTTCATATATTTTACATTAATATATGACCCTTCTCTAGTCCCTTACAGCCAACTACAGTGAAAGTGTCATCAATATGTTTTTCAGACGTTCCCTAGGTGACTTCAGGTCTTTTGTCCTAGTGCCACTTCATGAGACACACGCAGTGCTGCTTGAAGCTCATTTTAATCTCTTCCACCAGTTATGGGCTACTGCAACTTGTAGTTCATGTTGTACAACAGATCTTCTGTCTGCAAGACACTAGAGAACTGCTGTTCAGTATTGTACTTACATGAAACTCCCGTCAAAAGTGCATGCAAAAAATCTTTGATAAGTTCACTCTGTGTGACTTTGCATAGCAAAAAAATAAAGAAACTCTGCAAAATATTCACAATGAACAATGTTTCTTCAACCTTCTTTGTGTAGCAGTACTTTTGCTGACACAGAAGGGGCTTTTGGTCAAAAAAGTATTAATTGACAAACACTCTGTCCCAATCTCTTCTGTACAAAATCCATGATGCAAGACTGATTCTGCTGAATAAACTGCCCTCGTTGTGTGAAACAGTCATGTAATGTTCATCTATCTCCTTCTCTAAACTTCCTCATAACAGAAGTACAAATGACAACCTATGAAATAAAAGTACAACATATATTTTAGCCATGAAGCGCTCTCATAGGAAAAGACTATGGCGTATTAAAATATGTCAAGCTTTAGTGTTTAAGAACACCTCTTAACACTTTAGAGTCAAGGTACACCTTAATGTAAAGTCCAAGGCTTCCTGGGGCTTCACGTCAGATCAGCCTGACCGACTGATCAATCTGACCGATTCTGGTCAGATCAGGACTCTGGGTGCTGGAACAGATGGATTGTTTTCTCAGATCTAGAACAACAGTTCCCATATTCCTAATCAGAGTTTTGTTGTCCTGAAGAATTGGCAAGATCCTAATTTCTGTAGTATCAATTTGGAGAACTTCATTAGGTTCTTCTTAAATAACACCCTTGCCTAGAAACATTTCCAAAAGGACAAGGCTGTACTAGTGTGTTGGCTGTACTGGAGTATAACTCCCCTGTTGGCTTGGCTTTTGTTTTTAATTTCTAGAAAGCTCTGACCAATTTAAAAAATACTTACAGATAGAAAAAGGTCAGCATATGTGGCTCAGTACCAAAGGTTCACACTTACTTTTTCCTCACAATTTAAGTCTCTGACATTACACAGCAGACAAATTTGGTAGTTTTCATGGTTGTCAGACATAAAAATGCCTTACTCCCTGCCAAAAACTATTTTGAAAATGAAAACCAAAAAATAAAAACCAGAAAGGCACTGAATCTTATTACAACTGAAGGCAATTTTACTTGAGCAAGGATAGTACATTTGTTTCTTAAAAGATGCCTGAATAAAAGGAGGGGAGCAAAATAGCATACGCACACACAAAAAGCCTTAAAATAATAAAAAAAAAAATTGGTTGTTATTTATTTGCAACATCTTAACCAGGCCAGTTTTCATTTTTTAGAGGGGAAGAAAAAGCCACATATTTATGATGCATGGGTTCTGACCTTAGGTTATATTATTACATCTCTTTTGGTTTTATGCTAGCAACTTCTCTGAAGGAAAAAAGACTGTGGTAGGAACTAAGACTAACTGAAAGAATTTGTCTGAACCATTCATAAAGAGGTTTTCACCCTAGAATTTCAAAGGTCTGAATTCATACTTAAATTAAGTAATACTTTAAAATCAGTATCTGAGCTATAGCAATTTAGTAGGGTAAACATTTTTGAACAACTGTTTTAAAGATCCTTGAATCAGTTATTTTCTACTCATTGGAGGTTCCTAAAGCTCTCAAGAGAGTAAGAGCACAAGATCCGATACTTCTGAAATGAGAGGGAAACAGCCTTTGTCTGTATCTTAAAAATGCAAAAGAAAGTAAGTCTCTGTTACCATTTTATATAGCACACTAAATATAGCAATGGCACAAGACAATTTCTAAAACAAATAAAGTCATGTTGGGAGAGACCTTTTGATAATACAGATACAACATTTTTTTCTCCAAAAAGAGAAAACTTCCCTTTAAATAAAACTTCATTTTAATCTGTTGCATTGTACAAAGATCTTTGAGAACATTATACTGGGGTTCTAGCTTTTATGTGCCTTTCAATAAATAGGCACATCTAATTCTCTCATTGAGACTTTCCAATTTTGGTTAAGCTTATATATTGACAATTTTACAATGCCTACAAAATACAGCTGCAAATGTCTTAAAAGACAAACTAAACCTTGAGAGCATAAGTGTTGCAGGTATCTCCTGGATTTGGCTTTCTGTACCGTAAGTTATAGAATTAAAAATAAAAAGTTTATTTGGTTTCAAAGATACAAATAGATTACAAGAAGGGTCTCTTAAATGAAATGAAAAGGCATATTCTTCTATTATGTGATATTCTGTTTATAGAAAAAAAAAAGTTTCTTGCTTTTCATTTTACTCTAATGCATTTCAAATAGCGGATTATAAAACTTTACAAAACCCTCACTCAAACTTGCTTAAATCTCATGCCTACAAAGGCTCACTTTTGCAACTATTTTCATTCAAGTCACAGGAACTATGTACATGCCTAATTTAACCATGAAAAGAAATCTCTACATGTCTGGGGCCTTAGTCACTTACTGGAGAAAGCTGAGAATTGAGCTGAGGAAAAAAATAAGGCAATCCATTATTTATTTTTACCTCAAAGCATGAGATTATTAGCAGCTATGTGTTACAAGTGTTACTCTGAAAAAAATATGAGAAAAAATATTTGCAGTTAATCAGCTGTAATACTGAGGCACAGTTCAGGAGATGTCTTCCTTTCAAGAACCTAGCACTGATCACTTCTGAGAGGATCATACCAATGAACTAATGAGGTTATCGAAGTACATCAACCGCACAAATACACAGAAATATACTCACCTATAACATCATCAGTTATTTGATTATTTCTCAATAAAGATTCATTAGTGTACCGCAACCTTGTCTAGCAGCTCAGGAAAATACTACTTCCCCTTTTGAGAGACAGCAAACTGAAATGAAGGGGAAAACTGTAGTAGCTTATGCTTGGCCATAAAGTTCATTGTGGTGGCCAAGAATGGAATTCGGAGATCTTGGTTTACAGCCATGAAGTGAAATATTGTTTCTAGCAAAGCCAAACAAAATTCCAACGGACTTCAGAGGAGTCATGATTCCACAACAAATTAGATAAATTGCCTCCAACATGAATACTGATGTACACATATGCTTAACTTACAAAAGAAATAAGGGAAATTCCAGTAGTTATAGCTAACTTGGATTTCCAGAAGATTTTACAAAGTCCTTCTCAAAAGGCTTAAGAAAATTAAGCAGCTATATGATCCTCAAGTGGATAAATAGCTTGTTAAAAGATAGAAACAGGGTTACAGTAAATGGTGTATTTCCACTGAGGAAAGTTTCCACAGGGTATGTGCTGGAATCGCTTACGTTCAATATATTCATAAATGACAAGATAAAGAGGTTACAAAGTTTGCTGATGATACAAATTTATTCAGAATGTAAAGACTGTAAAAACTAGAAAAAAAATGCAGAAGAGACCTTATGAGACTGAGTGGATGCACTATAATGTAGATGCTATAAAGCAGCAGCTGAAATGCAATGAACGAAGATATGATGCACACAGGCAAAACCTTAAATTCCCAGATTACAGGCTCAAACTGACTACTAACCCTCAAGCATTAAATCATGGGACTAGAATAGGCAGAAGAACAAGAAACATTAGCTCGGTACTTAGTAGGAGTTATACGGAAAACAGAATCCTACGGAAGAAATACAAAACGAAAGTGAGAGTACAGTATTACGCCATAGTACATTCACATCCTGAACACTGCATGTAACCAAGATGTTGTTCACCCATCATTGGTAGTGAAACCAAGAGAGATTCACTGAAGAGCAACAAGAAGGGTCAAAGATATATGCAGAAAATTTAAATACACTAGGACTTTTCAGCCTGGAGAAGAGGCAACAGAGCAGTGATAATCAAGATCTGTGTGGTCAGGAGAATCACAGAAAACTGCTTGTTCCCTCTTTCAGCGCAAAAGCTATGATGATTCAAATGAAGTTACCACGTTAAAATCAAAACAGCGAAGGAAATGGTTCTTCACATAACATGGAGCTCAATCATTGAACCTGCTTTGTCATTTCTGTTGCAGATACACAAATTTACTTTTACACTAATTCAAGGAATAGCAATGCTCAGTGACTTTCTCAACACATTGAAAACACTTCTGATAGGAAAAGTCTCCATGCTGAAGTTCCCAATGCCGAGGAAAGTAACAAAGGAGCATCTCGTTACATCTGCCCTCTTCTAGTTCCACTCCCATAGGCATTCATTCTTAGCCAGTGTTCAGCACAGGATGTTGACTCAGGCTAAGGGTTCATCTAGCAAAGTATGGTCATTCTGATTAGTTACACATCGGACAGCATCCCTGAATTTATGGATTCAAGCGTGTATTTGTGAAAAGGGCATTCCTCATACCATGCAATGTAGACTTTACCATGCAAAAAAATTATCTCTAATCATATCTTAAATGTGACATTCTACAGTCTCAAAAGAAGTTTTTCTTCCAACTTACCTATGAGGTCTGTAGGCCCAGTCCCCAGATTTTCTCCTCTAATTGTCACTTTTGTCCATGAGATGCCTTCATTGGGAGAGATGCCAGTTACAAGTGGGGGCTGCCGTGCTCGAGACATGATGTCTATTCAGTTACTGAAAACTGAGTTGCTTTTATCTGTGCAGCAAGAAACAATCCTTTAAAAACAATAATTATATTATGTAAAAATTATTAAAAACCTTTTAAGCTGTTCTTCTAAAATGATGGAGAAAAACATGAATGTAAATATGGAACACCACTCTCAAAGTCTTTTTTTGCCACAGTCATAAAACAATAAAGAATACCTACATCTTCTTTGCACTTTTTTTTTTTTAATTAAGTACAGGTCTAGTTGTGAACTATAAAGTATATTCAGAAAAATAGTAGACCCTCAAAATGCTTAATGAAACTATACATACACACACTCCAAATCACTTATGTCAGAATTCAAATGAGCCTGTTCAGTCCTCTATTAGAAAGTTATTATTGTAGTCCTTAGAAAGTTTAGAATTGCTAAGCTAAGTAATAGACTATGATTGCATATTCGGATTACTTCCCCATCAAAAGTAGACTTACTGGCAGAGACAGTCCCATGGGGAGAAGCCCCCAGCACTTATTTGTATAAAGCATCAACATTTACATAAACTGAGAAAATTAAAACATTACTTACAGGCACTACGCTAGCAGAGAACATCAACAAAACAAATAATATCCCAACAGATCAACAAAAACGTACATAAAATTATTGAAGAAGCGTATTGAAGAAGAGTATTCCTTTGCACCTGAAGTTAGGAGTTGACTGAAGCCAGTTTAATTAGCTCTCTAATAGAAACACCAATATGGTACACGTTATGCAGCCTACATTTAGTTTACTATGCAACTGATCACAAATTCTTATGGCTTATTAGCAGTTTCCTTTGTGCAGCTCTACAGCTGTAAGAAGCAGATGAGTATAACCTGAAGCACGTTAGCTCCCACCAACTTCTCCACATTTACAACACTTACTAAACATAGAGCCTGCCCATAGGTACACAGGTCCTACAGAAGTCATAAGACAGGCCAAAAAAGTTTCTTTTAACAACTTCCATGGTAATTTTGCATCATCTATTCCATTTCATGACTCCTGAATTCTTCTACTAAGACACAACAGCTTCCTTAAAATTCCTAGTAAAAAAATTTCATTTGGCATTCTGGAACTTTGGAAAGTTATCTATGATCAGTTTCTTACAGGAATTCATCTGCATTGGAAAGGTAAGAACCAAAAATAACCTATAGGAAGAAATGTTTTTATTTCTAAGAAAATCCAGGAATGATGAAACAGGTCAGTATTCAAAAACCTTAGGTACGCGTATAGAACACTTTAGCGTACACAATTTTAAAATTTCAGGTCGGTAAAAAATATGTGGAATATAAGCCAAGCTTCATAAGGCTTCTCTTACTTATTTTTATTTTGGATCAAGGTATATTTTCTATTTTTATTTGCAAATAGTCAAGTCCATGAAACCCAGAACCTCTGTAAATCATCCCTAACAATAAACTGCAGTAAAGTTGCAGTTTCCTAGCACTCGCAGTTAGGAAATACCAAAATTAAGTAAGCTATCTTTGTTTCAGCCGCTTCTGCATATACAAAATACATTCATCGTACCATCATACACCATGCTTCTACACAACCTCCCCAAATTTTTCAGTGTTACCAGATAGATCTGCCATGAGGATCAAAAAAGCTCCCACTGACCGGTTTCTTTCTTCATGTTCTGAAGTTGGAACGCACATTGAAAATGAAGATGGAAATCGGAAAGGCAGGAATAAGGAAGATGATCTCATGGGGAAAGTAATCAAAGACAGGATCCTGTTCTGGGGGCAGTATATCTATACCACAGATGCATAGCAGGTCACTTACAATAAAACTTTACAGTAACTTTTTTTCTTCTCAGTTTCTGGGTGTCTAACTTCAGAGCCCACAGCCACACCTGAAGTCAGGTACCCCCTGAACATAGGGAATGCTGCACAGGGCTCCGAAATATTCAGGTCCTAAATAACCACCTCAAATCTATAAATACATTTGATCTTAAATGTTTGTTTCTCAGTTTCACGTATTTAAAAAAGGAATGCTATCACACATCTCAAAAGCTATTTTGAAGACAAATTCATTAATATGGAAGAGGCATTTAGATACTCTGAACACCACAGAACTATTAATATTTTTAGAGAACTTTTGAGACTACCTTTGAAGAGTGTGCAGTTAATAAGAGATGCAGATTCCTGTTAACAAGCAAGAACATAGTAAGTTGCAGTATGTGAGCCATGTCCAGTACATGAAGGAAGTCTGGTAAGAGCCTACGATAACACGCACAACACATGTCTGGAACTAAGGTGGTTTGTTTTGGTTTTGTGTTTTTAACTGGCAAACCTCATAATGTTTCTTGACTGGTTGACTTTACAACATTAAAAATTACATTAAGTTTTTAATAAAACATTAATTTCCCAGGTTTTTGCAAACAACAAACTCATGAAAAAGGAATTAAATTAGATAGTATCATACGGATGCTCTTAATAAGTCTGTATGTAAGATACTGGAACCTTTTACATGAACCCATGAGGCTAGAGAAGTGAGTAGTCAACAGATGCAGTCTATAACCTTGTGGGTAGAACAGCACTGAAGGAGAGGAGGACTGTATCAGCAGATTACAAAGAAATCAGCTGACAGTCATCTCCAGCTACAAAGAGAAGGTTGTGCTCTGGCAGGCAGAGTCTCCTCCCTCCTGCTCCCTCATGCCCTACTCCTATTTCTTTCCCAGCACGGTTTTTCCCCTCACACAGGGACGAGACAGTCTCTGCCTCACTTCAAAACTGAGGCCAGGTCCTAGTCTTGCAGCTGAACTACGTCCTGCCCCTATCCTGCCGATTTTCCCTCTGACTTCTTATCCGTAAGTTCAAGGAGGGAGGGAGAGAGGTGTTAATATCCCAATTCTCCTTTCAAATCCTGACAGCTTGGTAATTTCTCTTCCTTACCCTGAGCCTTCTTGTCCAGATATCCCACCTGCACTATTATTGATCCACTTCCTCGCCACAGGTGAAAATGATAGACCCAGTCTTCTGTCAAGATCCCTAGTCCTGGAGTCACAAGGCTCGCCCAGCTCTCCTCTCATCTGCGCTGCATTCAAAGCTACAGTACAACAGCATCGCCTGACAAAACAATGGGCAGCACAATAGAAATAAGCTTCCCAGTTCCCATTGCTAAACCTAATACCACCTGGAGCAATCAGAATCCAAAATTGCAGGGAAAGTCTTGTTTATTCCTATACAATTACCAGACGCATATGCACAGAAGTTCAGACCTTTCAGAATTTGAAGTTTCCTCTGGAGTCCTGTGCAAAGAGGATGTCCGAGAAGAATCAGGTGCCTAAGTTTACCTAGAGCAAGGAGGACAAACTGCATCTATTCCTCATGATCTTATCTACGCAGTCTTTGCAGCTTTTCTCAGAGCCCCAGCAGAGCTTGAAGATATACAACAGCTGTAAAGAAACAGTAGGGTTACGTCCCCACATACACACCTAGTCACCTTCTGCAGGAAGCAGCATGTATCTAGATACCAGTAAGAGAACATAAAACACCTCTTCTACTTTTGAGCAATTTTTTGGTAAAGATTTACATAGAATGATAATCAGTAACACAAATGTAAAAAAGCCATCTTCAGAAACTCAGTGGTAATATGGAGAGAAAGAAATCTTGAGGAAAACAAGTAAAATAGAAGCTACACTGTTATTATTTGGTTGATTTTCTCCCCCCCCCCCCCGCCCAAGGTTATGGTTCCCTTGCATTGCAGCCATTGTTTCTTTCAAAATACCTAGGCACACAGGTAATTGGTTTGAAACAATACCAAAACTCAGAAGTAATATTACAACATATTTTTCTGGATTTCAGAAATTGGCACTAGATCTCCCTTCATGATGAGCTGAATAAATGCAATAAAAATGCTGAGCCTCCTGAGGTCTAATATTTCTTCTAAAGTATTTCCATACTTACTGCAGAATTGCTTTAAAATACCTCACTGGAATGAGAAGACCACAGTAAATCTCAACACATTACAAAAGCACCACAGCACTGAGATGCTTTATTATTATTATTATTTTTAAACAGCAATTGGTTTCATTTATTTCAAAGAGTAAGTGAAGGAACTCTATAGAATCTGTCCTTACTACAAATACCAAACAAATGCTTGGGAGCCTTCAATACATTTATAACATTTCCTCTCCTCCTTCTTATGACAAACATGTCAATAGTTAAAATGACTGAACTGCTTATTGGGAAGCCTAGCCAGTATACTACTGTGGCCCAAAAGCAAGTTTCCAATTTTTTTAAAAATCTTTAAGGCAAAATTGAAAAAATAATTACTTTTTTCATTTCATGAAAAGACACAGTAATATAATTAAGAGCTTTTATTGCAATTCTATATATTGCCCTAAAAAGAAGTTCTATTCCTTACAAATATGTATTATGTATAAAATAATAATAATAATAATAATAATAATAATAATAATAATAATAATAATAATAATAAAGCAGCCTTCTTACTGAAAGACTGGTTCTTATACAGACTAGGGGAGATTGCATAAAGACAGTTTTCGACACAAGACATTTCCTCTGAGGAGCGAGGCTCACTGAAGAAGTGTTAACAAGACTATTTTTTTGCAATGGACAATCATCTTCTACACTAACAGAGGTCTCTTTTCCTCTTTACTCACACTTTTTTTTAAACTTCATTTCCTCACAATATCTCCCCAACAGTTTAACATGGATGACATCTGTTTGACTGCTCTCATGATCTTGCCCATATTATTCTGTCATAATTCTTGTTATGAAAGTGCAAGGAGTTAGAAAGCCTCTGCAAAGACCACCTACTACAAAGCCATCTTGAAAAATGCCTTTCATAAACATCATCTTTGTCCATACATGAGCTTCTCAAATAAACTGTCCTCTCACGAAGGTTTGGTTAAAAAAAAAAAAAATCCAGACAATTCTGAGCATTACAAACTTGCTAAAGAGGGGACATCTTTACTCTTTATCCTAAGAAAAGCCACTTTAAAAACAAATAATGAAGAAATGAAATACGGCCCAACATAAGGGAAAATACAAGTCTAGTTGCTTTTTTGGCTTTTGTAAACCTTCAGTCAGTTTAAAATGAGAATTCTTAAATAGATTTCCTCATTCAACTTTCAATGGCGAGCAGAGAAGAAACACAAAGTAAAATGCCAATAGCTACCATATCTGTTCTGTAAAGCAGAGTACTGCTTACCACTCTGGAAGAAGTACCAGAACATGAAATAAGCGAACAACAGAAGTTCAGGATTTAAGGATATTAAATTGGCTGGTAAATTCAAATCCCAAAGGAAAACTACAAACATCGTGAAGGCATGGAACTTCGGAAGACAAGTAACAATCAGGTGCCACCTTACAAATTTCACCAGTGGAAAAAATAGCAATGTTTTAAAAAGGAGTTTCTGACTTCTAAAAAAAGATAGCAAGTTGGTTCCAGTCACTTAAAATTCAGTTAAAGTTTTCAGTGGTACTTTGTCACAGACACTGAACTTAAAAGACTCTCTTGGAGGAAGACAGGCTCAAGGTCAATGCAAGTGCCATGGTCATCTAGCAAAGGGAATCTAAGCTGTCAAGAAGGGAGGAAAGAAAAAGCCTATTTGTCATTGCTGAGAAAGTTGAAGCTACAAGCAAGCATGCAAGTCTTCAGGTATCAAATGTTTATTTGTTCTCACTCATATATATGTGACAATACAATTCTAAAAATTTTGAGGCAGGAACAGCAGGAATAACCAAAGCATCATCCATGTTCAAATCACAGTATGCCTCAGATGTGGTTGTTTACTTTTTAAAAAACAAACCAACCTGAGACCGGTAGGTGAGGTACTCTTATCACACTAACATCACAGCATCAAATGCTTTCCAAATGAACAGATTTATGAAATGCCATTTTTTAAACAAGCAATAAATACTCAGATTCCAGAACCTAGGTGATGGCCTTTTCACCTTAAACTACACAAACTTGTGATTCTACTAAATAAATCTAATAATTTGTTTTCACTAGAAAACCCAAAGAGTCCCCTGAGTACAACACACTACGACGGAGTCAGTGAAGGGACAGAGCAAATGACCCCAAGAAGGACGACAAAGTAAAAAGCTTCCTACATGTTTGTACTGAAAACCATTACAAAATGATGAAAAACACTATTGCAACCTTTTCTGTGCTTTATCTTCCCAACAATATAAATTCAGTCAGACAATCTACATAAACCAGTATTTAAAAGCATCCAAAAAGCAGCACTGTGAAAATAACTGACATTTATTAACCCCTCTGGAGATCTTCAGTGCCCTAGAATTTCCACAGCCTTCAACACTGCATTAATAATACAAAGTCCATTCCTGCAAGCCTGCCAGAAAAGACTGGGAAGTGAATAAGCTAAACAATGCTGAAATTCCAAGTGATATTAAGAATCTATGCATGTTTATTTAAATAATAAAAGAAGACTTGTCAATTTAAACAAGAAGCGCTCACGAATCTTACATTTAGGGGGGGGAAAACCTCTTCAAAACACCACTAAGCTACTTATAATGAAAAGATGAACAAACATATAAAAGGGGGTAATTTCACCGTCACACAGAAAAAAACAAAGCCTCATTTGTCTTGCCCTGTCATATCCGGCATGTTGATTCAAGCCAATATTAACACTGACAAACATGTTAACCTACAGGACAATGTTACATGCCAAAATCAGTTTCAATTTGGGAAGATGTGCAAGTTTTGCGATGGAGAGAGCAAATGACAAAGAAGAAAAAGATTTGGAGTATTAAATGACATAATACGATACCCTTCTCTTTTAAAAAGGGCTCCTGAATATTCCAATCATTTACGAAGGGTTTACTAGAGATTTTAGTTTTAGGGTAGCCAAGGAATAAGAGCAGCAGTGAAAGCAGTTTTGCTTTCACAATAGCCACACTTGGGTATTTCATCAGTATCTCAGAGGTCCTGCTTTCTTCAACCCAGCAAGGTACATCTTCATGGCTATATATCTCGACAGAGTGAAAGCAAAATAATCACAGCACTCAGCGATGCCATTAACATTTCTGAGTCACAAGGGATTAAAAAGGCTGGACCCGAGGCAGATGCCGCGAGAGCCCTCGGCAGAGGAGTTCAGCGCCCGTTGCAGCCTGGGCTGCAGCTGCGAGGGATTGACACCACTAACGGTGGAACCCAGCTCAGGAGAAACTCCGGGCACAGTTCCGGCATCCGAAATAAATTAAAGTAAACAGTGTTGCTCTCTCTCATCCACCCTGTTAGCAGCCTCTCGGTTGAGCTGGAGACCACACACCCAGACCACACAGCACCAGCTGAACTCACTCGCACGCAACATCTAGAAGCTGTCACTCTGCTGAGGTATGAGGAGGAAAAAGGGGGGCAGGAGTGCGAGAGTGTGTGTGAGTGTGTGAGTGTGTGTGTGTGTTTAGAAAAGCTGCTTGCTCTCTCCTATCGTTACAGCTGGTTATGTTTTCTGTGGTTGGGAAGGAGGAAAAGAAGGGAGGGATAAAAAAAGACCTATAAACCTCACTAAGAAAACATACTGGTCTTGGCCTTTTGTAGTAATGATTTGCACTCCTCCTGTACTAGTTTAGTAGCTGATGAAGGGCTAACAAAGCACCCATTTAACATCAATTAACCTTCTATCTATCACACGTCAAAAAAACCCCTAGACTAGTATAAATCCATTTCCTTGTACATATTAAATGACAGCATCTTATCAGTTATGATGTACAGCATATCTATATACTGATGTATTTTTACATCAGGAATTTTGATACATTATTTGTTTGGGGAGGGGAGAGATTCCCCACAAAGGATAAACAACTGCAAGAATGCCATTAGGACATCAAAATGCTGAATTTTTCCACAAACATTCCATTGTAAAATGAAGCTTTGTTCATTAGTATCTTACACCATAAACAACCTGAAGGAAATTAATGAGCCTACATATAACACCGAGTTTGTGACCCATCAGCAAGAAATAAAAATAGCAAACCTCTAAAAATAGATTAAAAAGAACATTAATCTATAATACAGATGAACAGAGACTTTTAAAATGGGAAGCGGGGGGGGAGGGGGAATTCTTTGTTTCTTTTAGTTCAGAAAATCATTTCATCTGCCAATTATATCACCTGTTCAAACAGAAAAAGCTGAATAAAACACTTGAAGAATTTTAAAATCTATTTTGGTCAGTCTACTTTTAAAAAAAAAGTTTCCCTTCCCTCTACTCCGCTACCTCGAACACACATATCTCCTCCACCAAACTCATCAGCATACAAATCTAATTTAATCCACATACACAGCCTGAACAGCCCAGAACCACAGTCACATTTTCACCTCAGCTCAAAATCTATTTACTTAAGTGACAATGACAACCTCCAAATGCCACTATTAAACAAAACCATCGATACTACCATAATCCAAATGTCAATATTAGCTCTATACACTTCGATTAGGACATTTTTGCTGGGGAAAACCTTAAGAAAAAATTCCTAAAAATATTTCGCCTTATCAATTGCATTTTCAAAAACATTAGCTTTAAACTTCCATAACTTCACACTGAAAATAAATTATTCCCCCAGTTTATTCATTAGGTCTACATGCTGGTTTATACCAGTTCTTGAATGAACACTTTTGGTAGTATATTCAATGGTACAGCACCTATTCATCATCAAGACTCAAGTCAAACCAATTTAAGTTTTCTGAACGTCTGTTCTGGTCATACTGAATTGGCTAGAAAAGGGTGATAGAGTAAAAGAAAATGTAACTCAAGAAAGTCTGAACACAGATGTTTCTCCCCAAAATTTCCGCTATTTTCATTACAAATTGCATTACAACTCCCCAGAAATTAAGTCATCCGCTTGGTTAAAAGCTTCTGTATTTATTATGTGCCACATCACTATAATCTAGCAACGTTGTGAAGAAAAGCCTTAAACATCTATATATAAATATATATATAGAAAAAAGTCAACTCAGCTTTACACAAAACCGTATCACAGATGGCCATAAATCTCCCATTAATTTCTAAATTCTCACAAAGCACATGCTTTCCTACATCTGCTTCTACCTCCAACATCCAGTAAAAGTTTGCTTCATCTAGAAGTCATTCCCTACTGTCCTCCAGTTAAACCATTCATCCCTCTTTTGTTCTAAAGTTATTCATAATTTTCTGTGCATTATTTTAGTTATTAGGAAAATGGTAAAGAATCTTAATACCATCATCATCCCTCTACCTTATGTTATTCACAGGCAGAAATTCGAAAACAACACTTCAAGCATAAAAAACTTTCAAATATGTTTATGCAAATGCATTCAGAAAGATCCAGAAGTTCAGAAAAATAAACTAAATAAATCCCAATGGGATGGGATTTTTTTTTCTCGGGAAAAGAAACAAGACACCACAGATTTTTTCTAAGCCCTGTAACTATACACAATATTCTTTATAAAAACACCACATAACCACTGTAATTACACAGTTCACATGGTTGAAGTTTTAACTTGGGTGCTTGTAGGTAGGACTGCAACACTAAATTTAATATTTGCCATGTGACTTTTTTTGGCAGTTCCTTTTGTTTCAAAAATATGTAAAAGATGAGACATGCACTTGTGTTACTGAGATTCCTGTATTTTTCATGTTCTCTCCCAAACACCTCTTTCCGGCCCCTGCTTGGGGAAGTACTCAAGCCATACTCTGTAGCATCTTTCTCTGTTCACGTGGTCAAACACACGCTCAAGTATTTCACTGTCTGAGAGCCTCCGTGCACAGGTATTTTTCTGACACATTTCAGCTTGCTTCTGCCTTACATATACTCTCAGTCCTCACTTCCACTCATCCACCTAAAATCCCATCTCCTGTATGGAGCTATCATGCTTTCAGAGTTAGCGAAGTTGTCTTGTGAGAAACAGAAGCTCCTCTGCCTTCTATGCTGATGAAAAGGAAACATGAGAAAAACCCATCAGCCATATACATAGCTCCTTAACTTTTTGCCAAAAATCTAGTTTCAGTTTTCCAGCAAGAAGCAAGGTACACATGTTAAAACTACAGTGAGATTCGAAGTGTCACAAGACTCAGAATTCTTCAATAGAAAATTTAGTCATTGATTTTTTAATTGAGACATTTTAGGATTACCTCAAAAAATCAGTTTAGTTTGTCCTCAATACTAAAGTAGGCATTTAAAAAGGAACTTTTGCTCAGCAGAGCCCTAAATCTTTAACTACTACAGGCTTTTTGATGAACTTCCAAATACAGGGTACATTGCTTTTGGGTTATCCACGCAGTGAAAGAAAAAATACAAGTCTAAACATACCTAAAAATCACTGATTTATATTGTAACCTGATCCACAGACACTTTTACACAACCAAAGTCCCCACTGGCTTCTGCACAATATAGCCTAAGGTCTGCCTCTGAGAATTGAACTGAAAATCTGGGAATCTGTGGTTCCCTTAAGGTCAAGAGAAAATCAGACCCATTAAGGGCTTGGTGTCTCAGAAATTTTGTTTTCCTTAAAAACAAAACAAACAAAATTAGAAAGGAAACACAGGCTTTCACACCCATTACTGAGTGCAATCACAGTATTTTCTACTGAAAATGCTGAATGTACTATACTGTCTGCAGATTAATTAACAACTTCCATTGTCAAAAGAAGGCTACACAGACCAATTTCCTCTTGAAGAAAAAGCACTAAATACTTCCAAAATAATACAAAAAGTACAATTACAAACAATTTCTCCACAGGAGGGAGGGGAGGTGTTTGACTTAGTGTTGTTTGAAACACTGAATACTTAGCTTACCTTTCCCTATGCAAAGCGTGTATCATACCAATCACACAATTAGTCCTTATTTTCAGGCATTTCTCTCATTACTCAGTTTCTAGGAAAATTGCTTCAGGTTCCTTTTTTTTTTCCCCACAAGAGATCACAAAAATGAGTTCTTCCCTCCTGCCCCTTCCCTCCTCCTCTAACTTTTGACATTGGAAGAAGAATCCAACTGCTTTTGAACTGAAATACTGACAGGATTCTAGAAAATAATTTTCAGGTTAGGGTACAAAAATTTTATTTCAAATTAATACTTTGCAATCTGTAAACAGACCTTTGCTTTCATGTTCACCGCAAAAGATGAAACATCAATCTGACGTGACTGCGCTGTGCATGTGCTGTCTGATCATCCCTCATCCTACAAGCACCTTTACAAACAAGATTTCCCCCATTACCAAGCACCGTATTTCTCCCCTGGGAAAAGTAATTTAAAAGACAATGTTGCACAGCACAGATTTACAGAATGTAGGTGGTCCAAGCCAGAAGGTCAAAGTTAAGCTGAAGAGCTAACATCTGACTTCTGCTAAAAGATATTAATTTAGCTGTTTTCGGATTTTGAGCCTTCAGCGTACTTTTAAGTACAGCAGCGGATTCCACTCTTACTGAAAAACTCACATAAAAAATAAACTCACTGTAAAATGCAGAGTGTTCCGAGTATTATTTTCTAGTCCTTCATTGTAAAATGAAGTACTACTTACTGACTTCTCCTACAGAAAAATTTTCTGTGCCTATTTGCATAACTAAGTAGTGATGTACAGCCATTCAAAATACATGCCGGTAGCGTCTGTCTGTGCTTCACAGGCTGTTTTGTCCTGGAGTACAAAGCTGTAACTGTAGATTATTTCATGGATACTTTCAGTAGCTGTCAGAATCCATGTTTTTAAGAACACCTTTTATATTCAACCTTCTGTCACCATCCTATTGAGATATTACTTTTCTTTTTTATTTTTTTAAGTGAAATAGAAAAGCAGAAAAGCACAGAATAAATAGAATTAAAATAACTCAAAACTGATGTTTAGTTTCAAGTACAGTGCTTAAGACTTACTGGATTTACAGCTAAACATATCAGTACGTTGAAAGAAATTTATTAAGTACGGTTTAACATAACATATCTAAAAGTTTTCATCACCAGAAGAAGTCAGCAGCCTCTGCCTTTCTAGTCAACCCACTTATTTTACTTTAGTCCAGCTTCACTGTGAGGAGTAGCATAATAAAGAACGGACTGTTATCAGTGGATACAGTTTCTTTCTAATAGGACCTCAGGAAAACAATTAGTGGATTATGTATTTTAACATCTTTACTGTCTGTTTTTGCCTCAAATGCTCTCAAGAGCTAGCAAAAAAACCCTGCTCATATTCACAAGAAATCCTACAACTCAAAAAAAAAAATCTCTGAATACTACAGATTCAAAAATACTTAGTGAACAGTACCTTTTGTACTGAAGATGAAATAGTTTCTCCACACAAAAATACCCACTGCTCAAAGGGCAAGGTGTTAAATATTTTACTTTAAAAGCCTGATTTCTTATTAAAGTTCATAACTTAAAACTTTAAAGGGTTTTTTAGAATTCATTTGAAATGTCCATTAACTTAGACTGCTATTCAGCAGTAATATCTGATAAAGCTATTACAGCATTAAAAGAACCCAACTATTTAGCCTGTAAAAATATTGTAATTTATTGAACAAAGTCCATGAAAACACAAGACTTTACATTTTGTTTAAAAAAAAAAAAAAAGCACAAGTTTGATTGGTAACATGCTTTTAATTAAAGTTTCACCTCTGACACATACTAAAAAAAAAAGTTGTATTTTCCATACAGAAAAACCCCTTACCATTACAATGTAAATTAATGGTATTTTCACTGAGATAAGTCATACCGCTATAATGAAAATCATTGCATCCTGGTTTAAATGATGTTTAAGACAACAGAAATCCCATCTAAGTAAAAACATTGTTGTCTGAGGGTGAGCATAAATCGCAAAAACTGTAAACTAAGCTATCCACGGGAAAGAAATCAGCAGCAGGACATGCCTTTTGCTGCTTCTTGCTGGGTCAGTGCAAGCTGTGATAGACACTACAGAAATAGGGAACCAAGCATTATAGAGCTTTTCTTCTTCAGGTGAGCAAAAGGTAAAGCAAGAAAACAGACCTGTTTTCCTAAGCCACAAGTTTGTTTATTTGCAGTTTACATTAAAAAAACCCCAAACAAACACAAGTCCTTTAACTGTTTTGACAACTTTATCAAAAGCAAAAACAAAGCAAAGTTTACAGTAATGAAAGGCATACAAATCACTAAAGGAGAAAAGAGACTGTTTAATTATTTTAAGTGTGATCAGAAAGCCTGGGAAGTTGAAGTGAGATTACAATTTTAAACTAAACTTTAAAGAATGAATACTTATAGTTTAGATTTAATCTGATGTTCTGTCAGAGCTAAAACGGCTTAATACTTCACTGGCTTTCAATTCAAAGCTTTCGAGTGCATGGCTAGAAGCTGTGAATCCACAACGAGTGGGCAAAGTGCAGGAAATAGAAAAAGCAGGGGGGTGGGAGGACAACACGCGGGGAGAGAGAAGGAAAAGCTGACAGTGTAGAAGGAACGCTATTTTGAAAACCAGTAAAACTGGACAGAATGGGGAACTCCCTTTTGGAAATAGCATCATCCCTATTTTTGGACTTCTACTCCCCTTGATAAGAGATCCTTTTTGGGTTCCTAACTGAGATATTGAAGAGGCAAGGAGGAAAGACGTTTGGTCACCCAGCTCACGGGCCCTTCTGGACTGCAACGTAGTCCAAGTGAGGGGGAAATTTAGAACTGGGCAGAAAGTAAGAAAAAAAAAAATTTAGTCACAAAGGAAGTGTAACACTTCCAGTCAGATATCAGTGAAAGCAATCATCTCTCAACCAGTATGTGTTATTTTGATTTGTTCCACGTTCCTTATTCTGGTACTTTCTTATTGTACTTGCCTAAGTACACACTCATTTTGGGAAGTTACTTCTGAAACTTTACGGTACCACTGAATACAAAGTTTAAAACCAATCAGACCTGCAAGTAACCAGCTCTTCAGAGGTCAGACCTCGCCTCACCCCTGCTTATTTCCTCTACTCCCCACCCAGCACACACACACGCAAGCGCGTCATTGAGCTGAACGAGTTAAGACGGTTCTAGACCAGCCTCGTTCCATCGTATAACCAAGCGGGCCCGGGAGCTCTCGACAGATCGCTGTCAGCCATGAGAAACAAAGGCGAAAGCCGCTGAATTGCTGCCCTGCCCGCCGGCTTTCAGGGCCAGCCCCTCCAGCGCCGAGAAGGGCTCCCTCACAAGCGCACCCACGGCCGGGACACCGCGCCCCCCGGCCCGAGCGCAACCTCTCACAGCCACCGTCGCCCAGCAAACAGCCACCCGCCAGCAGGACACCGTGTGCCCCCCCGGGGGGCCCACAGGCGACGGGGAACCCCCCCGCCCTGCCGGCGGTGCCCCGTCTCTTGTCAGGGGGCTGGGGGAGGAGGGAAAGCGAGCTCCTGCGGGCGGGAAGTCGACGCCCCTTTCCCTCGCCAGGCGGCTCGGCGGGGCCCGGCGCCCAGCCGCCGCCCTCCCCCGGCCTCGGGGAGACGAGCGTGGGCGGGCGGCGACCGTCCCGGCGGTGGCAGGCCGGTACCGGCGCACCCCCGCGGCGGGGCGGGGCCAGCAGGTGCCTCCAGGGAGGCTGAGGAGGGGCCGCGAAACGACGCCCCCCCGCGCCCCGACGGCCGTTAACGACAGTTCCGCCCCCGCTCCCCCCACCCCCCGCCGGGCAGGGGCGGGGCCCGGGACGCGACGCCCGACCCCGCCCGGCGGGCGAGAGCCTCGACCCCCCCCGGGGAGCGGGGGAGGAAGACGGGGGGAGGCCGAGGGGAGGCGGACGGCCTCCGCCCCGGGGAGGGGGGAAGGAGCCGGAGCTGCCCCGCTGCGAGCCGGCTCCGCAGAGCCCGGCGGAGGAAGAGCGGGGCGGGAGGCCAGAGACTGTCACTCACCGGCCGCTGCCGCGGAGTTCGTATCCGGCACCTGGGGCAGCTCCGCTCCCAGCAGCGCCTCCGCGTCCGGCGGGCACAGGCACCCCCAGCCGCTGCCCGAGAAAATCGATGGAGCGCGGAGTGATCGAGGGAGAGGGGAGGGAGCCGCTCCCGGGCGCCGCCGTGCCCCCGAGCCCCGCCCCCTTAAAGGCACCGCCCTGCGCGCGCGCTCGCTCCCGCTCCCTCTCCCTCTCCCTCTCCCTCTCCCTCCCACTCCCACTCTCCCTCCCTCCCTCCCTCCCTCTCTCTCTCTCTCTCTCACTCACTCTCTGCCGCCGCCTCCCCTTGAGCGGGCGGCGGTGAAGGTGTCGAGAGCAGCGGGAGCTGGTCCCCTCCTGGAAGAGGAGCAAGGGAAAAATAAAATCGTAGTAACAATGGTGACAACAACAAGGACAACGACAACAGCAACAATAATAATAAATGATAATAGAACCATCCCCGCGCGCTGCGTCAAGGTCCCTGCGGGGCAGAAACTCATCCAGCGGCAGCGGCGGTGTGGGGACCCCCGTGCTGTGGTGTGAGGGGAGGCCGCGGGGTGCTTGCCGCGGTGGGTGGAAGGAGGAAGGGTGACGGAGAAAGGCCCAGGCGCGGGCAGTGCTGTCAGCGCCGAGTAATGCAAATCAGCCCTCCTTTTCCAACGAAAAAGTAAAAATGTTTCTCACCAAACCTGCTGTCTGCCTGGGGGGCCTCTGAACACAGGCTCTTCTTCCTTTTGGAAAGGGTCAGGAGACCTCGCTTCTTCCCTTTGGGCTGTGATTGTTCGAAATTCAGTTGCGAAAGCCAAGTTCAGACAAAATCTTAATGGGAAGGAGAGGAAAAGCAATGAGAGAAAAAACACGGAAGGAAGAATCCGTTGCTCAGTTTCGCCAAACCAGACCTAAAACAGGACATTAGTGGGAAAACAAATTACCTTTCATAAAACCTCAAAGAACTTAAGCACCGTAAAAAGCATTATGGCCAAGAAACATTATTTTCCTCACTTTTTTCCAGAGGTTAAAGCCGTCCAAGTTAAATTAGTAGGCTGTAATATCTTGTCACGTGAATAAACAGCACTTTTCTGACTCTTCCCTCTTGGGTCTGTAAAACGCTACACAGCATCTCTCTGGGGAAAAATGAGAGCGTCCGGTACCTATCTTTAATTATCTCCAAAGTTGTTACTAGTGACTCTGCAGTTTTCTGCTAATATCCAACGCAGAAAGAGACCTCTTCAGTCCTCCGAGAAAAGTAAAGTTGGCATCACGTTAAAAAAAAAAAAAAGTGAACTATTTGCCACCCATTTCAAAATTATGTTTTTCCTCCATGACAGCTTGTTTGCGTTTTCTCATTAAAAGCCTGTCATCGGATGTGCCAAATAAATCCACTGCTTTGAAAGGTTTGGTTGATACAGAAGGCCCCACCTAGCACACTGCATACCTGGGTCCCAGCCCTGCCCGATGCCCTCTGGGAGTGGATACCTGTGCCCAAAAAGCCCGTTGACTTTAGTGGGGGGTCCATAAAGGGAGCTGCCTACCCAGAAGATTTTGTAATAAACAACCATGAATTTAGATTTAGTTCAAGTGACACACTTCAGTGCCAGACTGAAGTTTTGTTGCGGCGTTGGCTGCATCTTCACTTCTGTTATAAATGCAAATACCCTGAAGAGGTGAATCATTGAGAAGAGGGAGCCTGAACTTGAGAAGAGGCAACTCAGCATTGTCAGCTGCTGTTTCTAAACAGCTGCTCAACAGTGGTTTTTTATCCAGATCTTGGTCCTGGGGAACCTGTCAGAACAGCACAACGGGGCTAAACTCTGCAACAGAGACAGAAGTCTTATAAATGGTGTATGTATGTTCATCGCAGGCATCCACATAGGCAAATCCTCCTGTTGCCAAAAGCAGCACCCAGGACTCTTACGATCTGCAGGGGTGCTGGATAATATTGTCGATGAAGAAGTTCCTGCGTGCTGCACTTCATTGAATCTACTGTGGGTGGTTTTCCCAGCTGATGTGTGGTGACCATGTGGTAACCATCACCTACCCCTTCAGTGACTCCAGAACAAAGCTGACGGTGACTGACTGTAGATTTGACCCACTGGAGAAAAGAAACACTGCCCCACACATCTCTTTAGAACAAAAGGAGGTAAACTAGTGCTGTTAATATATATCTCTCTATCTCATATATATAGCTTATAATGTGTATATATAATATATAGTATATATTTGCTGTCATATATAATGCTACTAATATAAATATATTACTCCATGAAACTCCAGATGCTGTTAAAGAGATTAATCTATGCTGTTAAAACTGAGGAAAGAAATGACAAGTTGTAATATAATGACCTGGTAAATGGTAAGTATTATACCTCATAGAGGTCACAAGAGTAATTGCTCATTCATGCCTTTTTCTAATCCATTTATGCAGATTTGACAGTGATCTGTAAACATTACATTTCTCTATAAAGTTGGGTAAACAGCTTTGAAAGCCAAGAGAGATTATTATGATCATCTTGTCTAACCTGAGTATTGAAGGCTGTAGAATTTCCTCCAGCCATTCCCACACCAAGATCTTTCTGTAGTTGTTTCTTAGAAAGATATCTTCATTCTATTTTAAAGAGTTGAAGAAATGACAAATCCATCACTGCACTTCTGAAGACTTCTCAGTGGTTACCATAACATGTACCATGCTACCCTAACGTGTGAAAAATAACTGATAGAAATATAAATGTTGTTTCAGAAGGTAAATTCATCTAGCAGCAGCATCTGTCCATTGCAAGCCTGCTTCTTGTTAACAGAAGTATCTTCCTTCTGAAGATGTTTGTAAAATACAGCAGATTTACTCCTTCACCTTCTCTTGATAAACTGTATGGATTAACTTTGATTCTGCACTGTATAACTGCCTTTCCAGGACTGTTCCCTTTTCTGAATGCCTTCAAGCTTACACCTATCGCTTTACTTTTTTGACATGTGGACATCCAAACCAGACCTCTCCCTACTTCTGTTTGAATTTGTGAGGTGAGTATTACAACCAGGGAAATCTAAGGAACAGAAAAAAGCTAAGAAGCATAAGGTTGAAAATGACCTTAAGAAATCACCCTTTCTAGTCCTTTCCCTTGCCCCAAGACAGGATCAACTACTCCTTTGTTATAACGTAACTGTTTTTTCAAAGTTGTTCTTAAAGACTTCCCAGTATGGTGCTTTTGCCATCTCCTCAGGCAATCTTTCCAGTGTTTTCCTACCCTTATCACTAAAGGTCTTTTTTCTAATGTATACTCTGAACGTATCCACTACTGCAATTTCAGTCCGTTAGTGAAAGGTCTGTCTTTGCTGGGCCCAGACAATGGACTGTTTGCTTCCTCCCTATAGCAGTCTCCTACATATTTGTGCTGGTTGTGGCTGGGGTAGAGTTAATTTTCTTCATAGTAGCTAGGATGGGGCTATGTTTTGGATTTGTGCTGGAAATACTGTTGATAACACAGGGATGTTTTAGTCACTACTGAGCAGTGCTTGCACAGAGTCAAGGCCTCTTCTGCTTCTCACACCACCCCACCAGCCAGTAGGCTGGGGGTGCACTAGAAGTTGGGAGGGGACACGGCCAGGACAGCTGACCCCAACTGACCACAGGGATATTCCATACCATGTGACGTCATGCTCAGCCTATAAAGCTGGGGGAAGAAGAAGGAAGGGGGGGACGTTTGGAGTGATGGCATTTGTCTTCCCAAGTAACCGTTACGTGTGATGGAGCCCTGCTTTCCTGGAGATGGCTGAACACCTAGCTGCTGATGGGAAACAGTGAATGAATTCCATGTTTTGCTTTGCTTGCATGCGCGGCTTTTGCTTTACCTATTAAACTGTGTTTATCTCAACCCATGAGTTTTCTCACTTTTATTCTTCCGATTCTCTCCCCCACCCCACCGTGGGGGAGTGAGTGAGCGGCTGTGTGGTGCTTAGTTGCTGGCTGGGGTTAAACCACAACAATACTTAAAGTCTCTGTCCCCTGTATGTTCTTTTCCTCATTAATCCAAACAGTCCCAGTAGTATCCTGATATTTAATGTTTTCTGGACTGGTCATCAAGCTTGATCTCTGCTGTACTCTTCTCCAGTCGCTCAGTGTCATTCTGGAAGTGCAGTGCCCCAAGCCAGGCATGCTCCAGGTGAAAAACATTTTAAAAAAAGGAAGAACTAAAATTGAAGTCGTACCATGGGTTAGCAGAGCAAAATAATTGCTTTGCCTATTTTGCAGGCTGTCTTCCTGTTCCTACCCTCCTTGTATGGCATTTACCTTTTTACAAAAGCATAACAGCGGTGACTCATGTTTAGCCTGTGATTCACTCTGCTTTTTTCCTATGCAACTGTAATCCTGTTTGCTTTTCCCCTTCCTGTATCTAGGGAACTGATGATGCTATGTCTAACAGACTACACTTGCACCTATTGAATACTATCTTTTGTGTTTTTCTTAAAAAAAAAATCTCCAGTTTGACAAAATCCCTCTGAATTCTAATTCTGTTCTCTAACACACTTTTAGCTGCTCTTTTCTTCATGTCCTCTCCAAATGTAACAAGCTTAGTCTTTATTCTGTTCCTCAGATGTTTTATAAGTAGTATCAGATACAGGGTAAACCCTCAAGGAACCTCTTTCAATACACCTCTCCAGTTTGATAGTGGCCCCATTTTGCTAACTCTTCCTCAGCCCTGCTTTTTCTGACCCCATGGAGTTTTCAATCTCGACCATATTGTCTTTGCTTATTCTGGAGAAACGTTGCCAAAAACTTTACTAAAATGAAGATACATGACTTTTTAATACTTTTCTCCTTTGTATAACACCTATTACCTTATTGTAAAAGGAAATCAGATTGGTTTAACAGGATTTCTTGACAAATCCATGTTCATTGTTACTTGCTTCTAATGCTTACAGATGGTTTGCTTGATAATTTCCACAAACTGAAGCTACCTGATCTATAACTCACCAGCTCCTCCTTTTTTCTATGTGTACTTATACTTTAAGCCTGATTGAAATTAAGAGGGCTGCTTCCATGACCATGAGAGGTGTCTTCTGAACTGGAGATCAGTAACCTGCCAAAGCCGTGGCAGTAGAACCAGGAGCAGCGCCAAGAAGCCCAACCTGTCCTTGCCTGCTCTAACAAATCTATAATCCCTGCACAACCTTTCTTCACCCCATTGGTTCCACTTCCCTTTATTTTCTTGATCCATTGATGGAACATTCCTGCAGATGTTGGCTTCTAGCAGCTGCCATAGATTTTATGAAAAATTCATACAGATATTTAAATTTCCAAGCAGATTTCCTGTGTTGTATTACTCTCCCAAGACCAGCTGCTTTCTGCTTCCTCCTAAATTGAAAATCACCTGGATCTGTGTTGTCAAACCAATATCCAGGAAGTGATCTACTTAAATCTTACGCTTCTATTTCTTTTTTAAATAAACAGGTAGAGAAATAGGTTCTTTGACCTTGACAGCATTTGGACCATTATCCAGGAGTTTAAGCCAGAAGCTTTCATTATGAAGTGAAATATATTTATCTTAGCTGAAAGGCGAGAGAGAAGGAAACAACTTACTGATCAGTGTTTTCCCCCAGATGATTTCTGGTATGCTTCAAGAGAAACAACATATAAATTAATGCACACAATATTTTGAGTTTTCTTCCAGAACACATACAGTCACTTTTTCCACATCAAACAAAAAATACAGTCTTTTGCACTTTAAACCATTTCTAACAGTACACAAAATTCTCTCACTGTTTTACTCTCTTGGCTAACACCACCCTAATTCTTCCCTTTCAAGGCCTATCCAAGGAATCTATGCACTACTGACCCAGAGGCATTGTTTCTCTAAACAGCACCAACGAAACAAATTATTAAATTACTTTCTGCAGCTAAAAATACCGAATGCTGTATACCACAGCTCTGTCAAGGGTGTCACTACTAAGTTGCATCAGTTTAAATACTTCTTGGAACCAGCCTTCATCTACTGCGTGTATTTTAAAGCAATAGATGGGGAGGGGGGAAGTTGAAACCTAAACCAACTTAAAATTTTGCCACATTTCTTTCTCAAAGGAAAAAAAACAAACAAACTTCGAAGACCATTTGACAGTTTTTGTCCCTCAAATTCCAGGTGAAATTCCATCCCTCTTTTCCACAAGACCAAACTCTGGCACAACTGCTTTCTTTTCCATGCTTTTGGGAATAACCAGGGAAAAGCTGTTCATTAGATATTTTTTCACAGACTTCTGAAATCGTGTTGAGTGAGGGCAGAGATCAGATCTCAGTTCTGAATTGAACTGTACCTGTGGGACAGTTCATCGCTGCCTGCGCACACCAGCTCCCGTCCGCTGGAAGCAAGCATACCTCTGCTCCGGTAGCAGCCGGCACTTCCCAATGCATCCTAGTGAAAATCAGCTGGAGTAACAAAGAACTATTATTTAATTATCAATTGGGCTCATTTTGATGGAACCAAGTTGTTTCCCTCGCTTGCCCCATTCAGTGGCTCTGCTGACACATGTCTGTAGAAAGAAGATGTGACAAGCAGCCCAAGGTCAGCTGGGTTTTGCCACTACCAGTGTTTGCTTGCCAGAGTGCCTATCAGCTTGTGATTTCATGTGTATCTGCAATTTCTTGCAGGAACGTGGCTTTATTTTACATGCATTTCAGGGACAGATCCATTTTGCTATTACAACTGTTCAATATGTAGTACAATGGGGACTGTTTTTTGACAATTGATACATAACAATAAATAATCAGGTTTGATAACACAATAAGTGCATCACATACACACATACTTGCAAAACCACATTTATTTTAAAGGAAACGGTACAGGAGGTTTTGCATTTAATATTACAAATAAAGATTCCATCTATTTCTAAACCCCTTCTTGACTGTATTTTTTTTTCCTTCCTAAGTTTCCCTGTCTCTCTCTCTCTTCTTCTTTCCTGTCTTCTTCCTCCCACCCTCCTGATCTCTAATTCTCCTATGGTGAAAAAGGAAGGGAAAATTACAAAATAGGGCTGGGGAAAAGGGAACAAGCATGGCAAAAAGCAGTCAGTTAAACTATGCAATCTGGGCCAAGTAAAATTGTTCTTTCAAAAATTAATTTTTAGATAATTTATGTTCAATTTAGTATCACAACTGTATTGTATTAGCAAGAGGTTGCATTTTACATCAGTTAGATATAATTATGAAGTTCCTTTTAGAGACAAAAATTATTTTAATATATCAGACAAGCAATTAACATTAAAATGTGGATTTTGATCTATGCCCTAAATGTACGATCAAAGGTACCAGATCAGACAGCTTAATCGGAAACCCATTAAATACATGACAAGATTTGATTTTAATGAACCACAGTTCTAGTCTTTAATGTTTCTTACTGACATTTATTCTTAGATGCAGAAGTACATTTACATGAGAGAGGTGTTTGGCCTTGACTTCAGATCTACAGCAATTTCCACAGAAATTTCTGAAAAGAATGTTGGTCAGTGTTTTAAAACATAGCAGCCTAAATTTAGGCTGTTAAATCTGTATTTAGCCCTGCAATGTGCTGAGCACTCTGGCTGTGATCCAAGAAAGCACTTAGGCGTTCCCATTAACTTTAAAACACATTCAGGTCTATTATTCACTTTACCAAAAGAACCGAACTCAAATACTTAAAATTAAGCATGCACATTAAGTAGCCTGTTGGACTCAGCCTTATACAACCCCCAGTCCCGTTCTGCCCACAGCTAAGACCCTGACTCACTTTATTCGTGTGACTTGCCCTATTGCAGTAGTGGGACTGGTCATAGCAGTAAAATTACTCAAGCACATTACAGACTTCAGGGCTGTTTTTTCAAAAGGGCCAAGTGCCCATCAGACACACTTTCAGAACCTACTTTGAGACACACATTTTAAAATATACATTATGGTCAATATCCGAATACAGTTATAACAAATATTCCGTCCTGTTTCTACTTGTTTATTATTATTATTATTATTATTATTATTATTATTATTATTATTATTATTATTTATTGCATTTTGCACATCCAAATCCAACTTGTGGGCAATATTCGCCCACTTCTGGAGGCCTGATAAAAGTCCCACAGTTAAGAGTCAGTTTTCCATATCTGGGAGGGACAGGACAATAAATAGGAGACACTGTAGCAAAAAGCGTTCAGGTTGAGCCATTAGGAAGAACTGTAACACTAGGGACAATTAAATACTGGTATAGGTTGTTTAGGAAATGGAGTGAACCTCCTTCACTGGAAGCCTTTAAGAACTGGCTAGATAAAGCGCCTACAGGAATGATGCTATTCCTGGTGCTATAGTCAGTCCTCCCGTAAGAGGCAGGATGTACTAGGCAAGTTCATAAGGTGCCTTATAGCCCTGTGCAACTATTAGTATCGGTATCAGGCTTGTATTTGGCTCTTGCTGTGTACTGGCTAGCCTTCTATGCTGATACCCTTGCATTTGCCCACTTAGGACCTGTGTCATGATTCAGTTATGAGCAAGCGGCAGGATTAGACAATTTTTTGGCTTGTGCAAGTATTTCTAGCAAAAGAAAAAAAGATGGCATGCGAAACCTGGCTAGAATAATTTCCATTTCCCTTTTCCATTTCCCAAAGCTATCAGCTGCAGTTGAAGACGACATCAGTCATGATCTAACAGAAATCCTGGTGTTTTCTTTACAGGAGTATTTGCAGAAAAAATACAAAATCAAAATTAGAGGAGTTAGTACGTTGATGGTCATTTGCGAATGTGATAGTCGCCAGTTATTGTTCAGGACTGTAAGAGATCCAACCTGCAGCTAAAGTATCTGCTCTCTCCTCCAGAGCATGACCACCAAAACCCAACACTCCTTGGTGCTGTCTTCACCAGCAGTAAAGGAAAAAGCCTGGAGGAAGGATCTTCTAAAGCAGATTATGCTCTGGCGATTATAGAACAAGAATTTCCTCTATGGGCAGCAAACCCACTTCTAAAAGTGCCCCTTGTGCCCGCCACACAGTCCCTCCCATTCTGTGCTGTGCCTCAGTTGTGCCAAATGCCAAGCTGACGGTGTGGCTGCATCCTCGACAAGGGGCAGAAACCCTCAGCGGGGAGAGACAGGGCCGGGGGAGCACCATCTTCTTCCATTTTAACCCATTTTTCCAAATTGATTACTGCTCACATTTACAAGGCAAAATTAACCAGACATAAATATAAAGGGAAGTGTTCATTTAATCACTTGTGTTACACTTCAGGGGATTTGTAACATCCAGCTGAACGAGAATTCACTGTTAATGGTAACGAGGCACAAGACGCACATGCGAGAGATACTTTGATCGATTGCTACACTACCCTTTGCTTGGGGCACTTTTTAACTGCCAAAATCAACCTTCTCTCTGGGAAATGTATAGTGAGGGAGTTTGGAAATAGGATTTGGAACAGGCTGGAGAGGTCCACTCCAAATCTGAACTTCCTCAGTGGGGAGGTCTACACTTTTCGAAGAAGGAAATGGAAATGGGGGAATGCTAGGGCTGACGTTTTGATTTGAGACTGTCTCTGTTAAAAAAAAACACAAACCAATAAAACCCTACAACAAATCAAACAAAAAACCCACCCTGCTTATTTTGTTATTTTACTCATCTACAAGAAAATGTTTGGTGCTTGACTAAAAAGTCTCCAAATTTCAGAGTTGTAGGTAAAACCCCAAAATGGCATCCTGAAAACTCAGAAACAGGAGCAGATATTTTCTTTTTTAAAATTTCTTTTCCTTTCAGCCTCCAGTTTTGTCTCCATTCTGAAACATCTGTATTTCAAATAGTTGGGTAATCCTTAAGGTGTGTGCCTCTAGGTAAAAACAGACTCCATCTTCAGTTCACTCTTCCTCCAAATAATTTCTGAGAAACAAATCAGCATCTTAATCGCATATTTATTGTTAAACATTTCCTTATGCTTGCATTCCAGAGAACAAAACATGATTCCCAAAAGACTTCAATAGTTGCACTTAGTGTATTAGGAAAAAAACAAACAGGATACTATTTGTTGATGTTGACTTGGTTGCACCAACCTTTAATTTTCACACACACAAAAAGATGGCAATAAAACAAAATAATTAGGCAAGAAGAGAAAAAAGAAATATGTAGGTTTGAAATTTTGGGGAGGGATTGGGGAAAATATTTGATCAAAACTTGAAATCTAACGCAGACACTCATACCCAAGCACATGCACCTCCAAGCACAGAGGTAACAGTGACACACTAGCCCTGGATGCTGTGGAATTACATTCCTGCAGAAATCCAGGGAGGCAAAATACGGTGCTAGTGCCAATGGCACATCCAGACATAGTTGGAATTTTCCTAGAGAGTGCAGGGGGGGGCTGCTTCTCTCTTTCCTCTACACACATTATGTAGCTATTGAACTCTGCAAGACTTGCAAAGAATACACGTTATATATCTTTTCATTTCCACGGCATCTGTACATTTAAAGATTCATGCCTCATTATGTCTGCATGTGATCATCTTGTACATGTATTTAAATTGCTGCTCTTGCCTCTGATCTTGAGAGACAAAAGCAACACTGAATTCTTTTTCCGTTATATATTTTTACAGAAGAACTACTGTAAAAATTAATCAAAGGTATGCTGGTTTTTATTGTTATTCTTTTAATTTTGGGGGGTACTTTTCCTCATGTTGCAGCGGTTTTGAAATTGAAACGTTGCACTGCTGAGAAAGTGCCATGAAAATATAACCCACTACATTCCAGGAAAATAAATAAGCAAGGCCACCCAAATTTTCAATTAGTGCTAGTGCAGTATGCAGGAAATGGCTGGAGAACCGTCAAAGGCAGCCTTAGGCTGGGTCGTGGATACGGAACAGTGACAGGAAGGTTTGAAGCAGGAATACAGGCTCAGTGTGAAGATGGCTCTTCTCCAAGGAAAACTGCATGCTAATAGGTTAATACTGATTTCCTGAAACATACAGCCTGGGTATTACATGCTGGAATTTACATTCTGACAAAGGCAATTGCTGAGCCTCAAGACTTTGCTTTTTCGGTGATGAAATAACACTAGAAAGTTCAAGCTGCATTATATATTTCATGTTTTAAGCTTATTAAACATTCAAAGTACAAACTGTGCACATATTTTTAAGCCACCTGAAATAGCAACGGCCTCGCTAGTTTGGGAAACTAGTATGAGAAACATTACATTTCAACAGGTCAGGCTTGTCTGGAGTAACACCGTCAACAGATACTGACCAAGGTGGAGTGATGCCACTTTCAGAGTAAATCTGTCCGGAATCCATAAATATTGCCCAATCAAGCAGATGCACACAGCATCAGGAATGAAACACTTCTTTTTAGCACAGCCTTTACAAACAAAGCGGTATTTGGAAGATATCTGAGGACTGAGTTGGACAAAGCACTTCAGAAAACAAAAAACTAAAAAGCACAAAAGAAGACTCTTTCTGCATCTCTTTCTGCAAGTCAGAGGAAGGGCTCCGGTTGATGACAGAAGGTGCTGTGCCAGACCTTCAAGTGCCTAAAACATGAAGAACAAAATGGAAAAGGAAAGAAACTTAAAGAGAAAGACCAATCCAGCTAAAGAATCCAGCCAACCTTTCCCTACGAATGTCCTCTTATTTTACCCTATCCACCTGACGTTGCGACTATCAGCTGAGGGTGGCACTGCAGCATCACAGGAGACACTCATCCCACCAGCCAGACCCGTGTACTGCCTCGGCCGTCTTTACAGAGTGTGGCTGGCAGAGGAGCACACAGAACAAGTGCAGCCACAAGTGGAAGTGGTGAAGAGATGATGGGTCTTCCACCAGCCTCTGTGGGGCCAAGATTTCTCTGTATCCATCTTAATACCAGTGGGCAGCGTTAATGATGTTTTTACCACGCTACTAGTGTGGGCATGATCCCATGCCACAGCAAGCGGTCAGTGGTGCCCAGCTGTGCTGCCCTGACCCCATCCATTTAAATCACAGCTGTGCCTGTACCTGGTTGATCATATTTGTTTACGAGGTACACACCATTTTCATTGTCTTTCACCGTTCGGAGAACTGGAAGCCATCCTGTGAGTCTTTTTAACAGTCTTAATTGCACTAAAGTCACTGTGAATTCTGCCTAGATAGAGCTTGGAAAAACTAGGCCACAAAAAGAGACCCTAGTTATTTGCATTAGGAGGCAGAAACAATCTCCTTGCAGTTCCAGCCTCTCCCTAGGAAAAGTTCTGTGGGATTGAATATGCTGAAAACTACTTGGGGTCCATCGAGTGATGCACTTTCCACCTCTTCTCGGGGAAGCTGTTTTAAATAAGCTGTGTAAAAATTTTAATCAGCACAGAATATTTTAAGTTCCAAGTACCGTACTTACCCTGAAACCTTTTTTAGTTTAACGTCAATAATTGTGTCACTTGCCTCTGAAAGAGCAATTAACAGAGCAAGGAAGGAAGTGGAGGGAATTTGGGGAGTTTTAATTTGTTTTCGCACATAATGGTACATTTTTTGGACATACGTGATAATTATTTAATCAAATGGAATTTGCCCGGTGGTATTTCACATGACACCACTGCCAATCACCGCAAAGCAAACAAATCTTTCAGGTGGTGAAGGGAGAGTTTACTCATCTGCCTTCTGGAGAGCTGCGTGCTGTGAACGCCGAATGGCACATCTAATATTGCTGAAGTGATCTGTGGGCAGCTAAGTGGAATAGGCGTTAATTCAGGGCAGCATTTTTGTGTTTTGGGGAGCCTGGAAAACTTTCACAGAACTTGGACACGTGTGTAAGGCTGAGTATATGCTCAGTCATTGTCCTGAATCAAGATGCTCTGTTGAATTGAGGCCACGGCTTTTATGAAAAGGTACTTCTTCCCTATAGGAAGAGAGAGCCTCATTTCCTTTCCACGTGAACACTCGATCCATGATAAATGTTTATAAAGTTCCCCTTCACCAAGTTTCTTAACTGCTGAAGAATAAATATTTAAAGAATCACAAATACTATAATCAAAACCACGTAAGATGCTATGAGAGTGTTCCCTATTGTACGAAAAAACAAAGGAGCTGAAGCTTGCAGAAAACTTCATTTTCTTAGTTTGAAAACTGATCTACTGTATGATACAGCATGTATTATCTTTGTGCAGTATTTTTAAAACAATACCTTAAATGCCATTGGCTTAATTCTTACCATATTACTATAACAAAACTATGGAAGTTCTGCAGAAGACCAATGGAGAGGAGGTTTGGGGGTCGCATCTGCAGGGTACTGAGCTCTTTAGCTTCTATTTGGTGATGTCCTGGGGATTAGACCCATGTTTAAGATTAAGGACATGCCTAAGTGCCTTGCTGGATGGGAGCCAGAGTGTTCATCACCTTGTAGGACTGAGCCCTTTGCTGGCACTCAGGATAGAAACTGTGAATATTGAACAAATTCCTTAGGTGGAGTAAAAGTTATTATTAAAAAAAAAGGGCACATGATTCCTAATTGTAGTATACAAATAATACCTGTAACACTTACCCTCAGAAGCAGGGGGCCACCTGATGGGAACTACCTGCAGATTTTAGAAATGTAATTATACATGTGGAGTTGAACAACAAGACTTTTATTTAAGTCATTTGGGTAAAAATCCAGGTTCCATGAAACAAAACGGGAGCATTGCCCTTTTTGTCACGGGGCCAGGATTTTGCTCATCCCTTATTACATGACATAGGCTAATACGGAGCCGCCTTCTAACTCCAAATTTGACTCTAATATTAAATTAAATGGCAATTTCCTACGGCCAGTGACCAAATTATCCAGTAATATCTGCTTAATACAATCAAAATAAAAAAGGTGGAAGCCATGTTATTTTAATGCAAGTGATTTGTTTCCTGAATTTTAATCAAACGGGACAGAAGGACCAAATTAGTCAGCCAAAAAATTACAGTAATTCAGAGGTATTTTGAACACAACCACACACCTTTGCACAGGTAAAACTCTTTCTCAATTCTAAGTCTTCTTCCCTTCTTTCCTTCCCTACAACTATTGTTTATGTCAAACACAATGGAAAAAAAAGCTTTTCTACTTTCGAAGGCAGGAAAATCTATAGGAAGTTTAACCACGATGCCTCTGGACTCCTGCGGATCAAAGGTAGTTCCCTGTTTTCCTCTCCAGACCATCATGCAATTGCTCTGGGGAAAAAAACCTGGGGCGTGATCATAGTAAAGGGTGAGGGGACAGTCACAGAGGCATTCCTGGGCTGCAATAGTCACCTGGCTGCCCAAACATTCCCGCAGCAGTCACGCAGCAAATGTGCAACCGACATCTGAGCATCGCGGCCTCAGTGTTCGGGCTTCGGCCCCCATGCGCATGCCGGCACTGAAATTCTAGCCCTCCGCCAGATTGCCTGCAAGCCAACGCCAACTTCCGCAGAAGCAGAACATGATTAGAAGCAATTTTCACCTTGCATGTTCTGTATGTTTGTAATTAGCTGTGAATTAATGCAGAACATTCCTATACAAATTCTCTTTTCACCAGGAAAAAGCATATCCATGTATTTGAGCCTGGGGAGAAAGAGAAACTCGTTGACGTCAATGTTTTCTTTTTTTGTTTCCCCTTCAGCCTCCAGGTATAAATGCTACATTGAGAAAATGGGTATTTAAGAGTGAAGTCTGACTCTCCGTTTATGTTATCATTAATTTTCACAGTAGCTACCAAGAAAAAAATAATTTAACGATATTTTTCTACAGTAAATAGTTATGGAGTAATTTCAAATCCAATGCAGGAGATGAAGAACTAGTAGAAGGAGGAGGTGAAGAACTAGTAAACACATGCAGGTTTTGCTGGTGAAACCGTTAATGAAAGCACAGCCCCTTAGCAGAATTATCTACCTCATTGCTCTGTGATATATCAATATGCATTTCTGCTCTCTCAAGAAACGTCACCACAGTAAAATGCCTCGATAAGAAAATGAGCTCAGCTTATAAACAAGTGTGGTGACAGACAGAGGAGGAATTCGGCATGCAGCCTTCTGCAAACGATCAACAACTTCTTATGCAGAAAACTACTGGGTTTTTTGTTTATGTTCCTCTACTAGTTTACTGGTTTTCAAAAACCACCAGAGGGAGCCCATAACCTCTCAAAAATATGAGTAAAGGCATGTTGGGGTTGGCAATGAAAAAATGGAGTAAGGATTAAGCTGTCTTTGGGTTTCAAAGAAATATGCTAATTGCTGATTCACCAAGATCCACATAGATGCAAAAGTTCTGGACAGTGACACTTGATACACATGGAACTAGATTAGAAAAGCCTTTTAAATTTGTTCCTGACAATTATTAATACAACTCATAATAGTTCTAGTATGCCAAAAGATACACATTAGAGGTGAGAATGAAATGATGTAGGCAGCCAAATACCGTACAATACATAATCATTTAGGTACATACTTTCGAGCTCTGCTGTTGCATCTGTGCAACACCATCAGTATTTACAAGATGGCCTCAGGGGCTGCTTCACAGGATGGCCAGAGTCTACGCCCTTTTGAATGCTGATGGCTAAGGTTATCACTGGGGAAAAGCTGATTCTTTGGATGAAAGAGTGAGGAGCATGGTATCATGAAGCACTGAGGTGATCCTACAAGTGTCTACACCTTAAATGTTAGTGATTGCAGTGACTATCATGGAGAAGTACTTCAAAATGTGGACTAACATACTGTATGACTTGCTACCAATTTGGCTTTCAGTCAGTTGGTCACTGAGTGATATAACTAAGCGTTACCTAGACCAGAATATAAAATAAGTAAGAAATTGTGCAGCTGGTCCAAATGGACCTACCAGACCCAATGATTAGGCACTTTTACTGGAAAAGGCTAAAAATATCAAGTATAAGTCATGATTCCTTACCATAATTACCTGATATAAAGGTTATTCCAGAAGTTCAGTAGGGTCTGGCTAAAACAAAAGTAGATTCTAGGAAAAGCCCAAGAAATTTGGTGTGATGATACAGCACACCTCATATAATTTGTTTGCCCTTGCCTAGGTAAATATCTTCAGGATGCAAGTTCTAGTTTTCTAGATATGGGAAAAAATGAAAAGCTTAAAGTACAGAAAAGCCTAAGAGGAAGGCGGCCAAAAGGTAAGATCTGATAACAAGACCTAACACATGAAAACACTGTTTCTTTAAACAAGCAAGTAAAATTAATGAAGATTAGATGAGCTCCATTTGCTGTAGCCAAGAACTGAATCTTAACCCTTATAACTCTCGGGAGAGGGTCTATAACACACTACTCTTTTTCTGGCTATATGTATCAGGTTTGCGTGGCAAGGTTTTGGTAGCAGGGGGGCTACAGGGGTGGCTTCTGTCAGAAGCTGCTAGAAGCTTCCCCCATGTCCGATAGAGCCAATGCCAGCCGGCTCCAAGATGGACCCGCTGCTGGCCAAGGCCGAGCCAATTAGTGATGTTATCTCTGGGATAACGTATTTAACAAGGGAGGAAAAAAAAAACCAACCCCTGCGCAATTGCAGCGGGAGAGAGGAGTGAGAATATGTGAGAGAAACAACTCTGCAGACAGCCAGGTCAGTGAAGAAGGAGGGGGAGGAGGTGCCTCAGGCACCGGAGCAGAGATTCCCCTGCAGCCTGTAGTGAAGACCCTGGGGAGGCAGGCTGTACCCCTGCAGCCCATGGAGGTCCATGGTGGAGCAGGTGGATGCCCGAAGGAGGCTGTGACCCTGTGGGAAGCCTGCGCTGGAGCAGGCTCCTGGCAGGACCTGTGGACCCATGGGGAGAGGAGCCCACGCTGGAGCAGGTTTGCTGGCAGGAGTTGTGACCCCGTGGGAGACCCACGCTGGAGCAGTTAGTGAAGAGCTGTGGCCTGTGGGAAGGACACACGTTGGAGAAGTTTGTGGAGGACTGTCTCCTGTGAGAGGGACCCCATGGTGGAGCAGGGGAAGAGTGTGAGGAGTCCTCCCCCTGAGGAGGAAGGAGCAACAGAGACAACGTGTGATGAACTGACTGCAATCCCCATTCCCCGTCCCCCTGCGCCACTTGGCAGGGAGGAGGTAGAGAAATCGGGAGTGAAGTTAAGCCTGGGAAGAAAGGAGGGGTGGGGGGAAGGTGTTTTAAAATTTAGTTTTTATTTCTCATTATTCTACTCTGATTTAATTGGTAATAAGTTAAACTAATTTCCCCAAGTCGAGTCTGTTTTGCCCGTGACGGTAATTGGTGAGTGATCTCTCCCTGTCCTTATCTCAACCCACGAGCCTTTCGTTATACTTTCTCTCCCCTGTCCAGCTGAGGAGGGGAGGGACGGAGCAGCTTTGGTGAGCACCTGGCGTCCAGCCAGGGTCAACCCACCACAGCATAGAAGAAAAGACATCTTGCATACATCTTTCCCTAGATGAATAGTCACATGTTTTAACTGCAACATTTTTCAAACCAAGCTTCAACTAATAACTGGCTAAAGCAGTCTGCAAGAAGCTGTGTGTCTTTGTGACACCTTGATCTTAGAGGTGCACACAGAACGTAATTACCTACAGCTTTTGCAGATGTAATTGTAGAGCGTTATTTTCAGCTTTTACAGCAAACTCTTACCATTTGTTTTAATTCCACTCCTGTGACCTCAGCGATGGAAGAAATAGTTCTTTCCCAGTTCTAGCTCTGTCATCCTCTGGGGAAGAAGATGCTTTAAACAACGCCTGAAGTGCTTAACTAATATGCAATTCTGTTTACACACACATTGCAAATAGACTAGTCAATGCCACAAAGCAAAAGCCAGTAAAACTTGGATTGGTAATATTCCTGCAGTGCACATCTTGACTACAGTGGTGAGTGAGTCCTGTGACACTACTGATCTCAACAAAAAAGGGTCTAATTCAGCATTCAAAATGAGCACTCTCATCTGACCTACCTTACTTGGTCCATAGGACAACTCATTAAAGATAAATAAATAATAAATAATTAGAAGGAACAAAAGGTAACATCGTGTTATCTCTGGCCTCACTTCCTTTCTAGGAGACACAGTACAGAATTGCAGCCAGTTTATTATTCGAGTACTCCACACACGAGGGATCAAGTAGAGATCAGTTAATTAAAAAAATGATATTATTTAGAACATTGTAATTAAGGGGGGAAATTATTTGGAAGCCAGGAAATTCCTCGTTGAGTTTTCACAAAGTCCTGACCGTTAGAGCTTCCTCATTAAGAGAGAAAACTCCTTCTACTAGAGGCTGCATAGATTATAAGGTGCAGAAGAGGATGCAGGAAAAGAGCTCATGCCTCAGTCAGGTAAAAAAGCACATCCCATCGGTGGCGAAAAGTCCACCCTGACAAAGCAGCTCTGCAATGGGCCGGTGCAAAAGTCCCAAACATGACTCTCGTGTCACGTCTCTCATGAACCCCCATAAAACCCAACCCAGGTCTGCTCTTACTGCTTTAAAGTGACAAAAAATGGCTATTTGCAAAATGTAAAATAAGGGCAAAAATCTCTTGTTCTTCACCCAAACCACAGCCGCCCTTCCTCCCCCTCGGACTGTCCCAGGAAGGGCTGCAGCCATAGCTGGAGCGCTGTGGCGGGCGATGGTGTGCCCACGCAGCTGGGGAAGGCAGGGCTGCTGTGCCAGGGGTGCTGCGCTCTCGGCACGGTGGCCAGCACCCCGTGGGGCCCGCTGGGGCTCTGCTGGCTGGGAGGGCAGCTGGAGTCACCTCCAAACCCACATGCGTGGCACAGCCAGACACGCCGGTAAGCCCAGGAGCTGGCTGTGGGAGGATGCATCAAAAATCCCACGCCAAGGAGACGAGCGTAGGACCGTAGCTGTTCCTGAAGCTTGGCTCCCCCAGCCTTAGGCTCCTTCCTCGCCCCCATTCCCACGACTCGGCACAGTTGGGGATCGCTTCTGCTGCCTCAGCCGGCTGTCGCTCCCTGCCCATCTCTCTTTGAGCCCATGAGTCACTTCCTCTCCTCAGATCCCACCTTTCAAAACTTCCTTTTTCCTCTTCGGGGGTACGTCTGAAAGCCTTTTCTGAAAGCGAGCATTGGGCTTACTTATCCATGGACAACAGTGCCTCTGGGAAGCAGCACGTTCTCGTGTCTGATGACGTCCAGCCAAGAGCACGCAGCCGCATTTGTGTGGTCCCCGTCATGCCGGTGTCCACAGCTCCACACTAAGCCTCCTCCTGTCCTCTGCTTCGACACGCTGCAGCTGTGGGGTGGTGCCAGAGGGCTTCTCACCCCATCCCCTGCCCACAGGTATGGGGTGGGCAGAGGGAAGAGGAAAGGAAGGAGAGGCCCAGCTCGCCCCAGCTCTGCTCGCTGGCCCCAGCATCTGCCTCTTGTTTAGAGAGCAGCAGCCCTGGGGTTCAGCCGCAGCTGGAGGGAAAGCAAGAAAGTAAAACCAAAACAGCTTTGACTTAAAAAATCGGGTTCCTTTCATTTATCCTCTTTTTTGAGCTGTTGGGGATTTAGGTTTTAAGGTTTTCCTCTGCAACCATGAGGGGTATAAATGTATTTCTTTGAGAGCAGCAGTGGACCCTCCTGAAATCAGTGACAGAAGCTGCTCTAGCAAGCCACCAGTGCCATCCCCTGGGAAGCTCCAGGCTCTTCGTGACACTCCCTCGCATGAGACGGAGAGTTCATGTATTCCTGCCCATCACAGGCAACCAGCACCAGGAAAGACAGAGGGGGAGGAGAGTGGGGATGTGAGGGGAGAGGTGTGGGGGGGAACCTGTCGGGGTTGGAGTGGTGTTTCAGGCCCAACTAGTTCCCTGGAGATTTCTGTGTTATCAGCACAATAATCACATTGGCTAACAACTTATTCTGCAGGTACGGAGGCCAAATCTGCCAGTGCTCAGCAATTTAGAATGAAGCTATTAGTTAACTCTCCTATTTGTCACTGTATTTTCAAGATTATGCTGTTGAATCAGCAGGCTTTGACTTCTCCAGCCTTTGAACTGCTTGGAAGTCTGTATTTTCTCCTCCAGGACCTCTGAGACCTTATGACCTAACGCTTTGCCTACACGTAAGGCTATTAGCACTTCTTTACCAAGCGGCACTGTTAGGGCAGGAAGCATAAAGCTATTGGGGCCAGATTCTCAGCTGGTGTAAGACAACATCTGGAACGGGGGGCTATGCAGGTTCATGCTAGCTGAGAATTTAGCCTCTCAAAGTTATAACAAGAATGTGCTTGTGGAAAAGACCGTTTGTTTGATTGTTTTACACTAGGGACTTGCAGTTTTTCATGCTGATTTCATACCATGCTAATTTCATACCATGCTAATTAAGCCACCAGGCAGACAACTGCAGTATATAAATTAAGCATGCAAATTGATGTGGTGTTGAAAGATACCGCTTCATTAGTATCTTTTATTCTCAAACATTACGATGCTTTTTGTGGCCAAATATACCCACAGAGCTGAGAAGGAGCATGGAGAAAATAAACTCTGTGTACAGGTTCCTGTGCGTCACCGCCCTGCAGTTACAGAGCTGCATCCCTTCTGATCAGTGGGTTTCAGTCCTGGCCAGTCTGCCATGCCTTTGGATGCACAGACTCCGATACCATGACAGGAGCCCTCCTGACGCCATGCTCACTTTCTTAGCGATCTAGGAATACAGATCAAACATCATTGGTTAAAGAACATCATCTGTATCCTCTCCAAAGCATGCCTGTTGCTAACAGTATGGAGGGAATGCAAATCTGTTTTAAAATTTGTTTTACCCTGCTCCCCACAGTGGGTATGAGAAGCGGGCTGTGCCCCACAGTTCCCCGTTCCTTAAAGCCCACCCAGTCTGGCGTGGTGCTTAGGCAGTTACGGCTTGTTTTCCAATGGTACAAATATAGACAACAGCTCTCAAATGTATGACAGTGGGTAGGCGTTCAGAGCATGTGCTCCTCCGCTACTGCTAAAGGGAGCACCCTGGCAATCAGCTGTGGTCCCTGCTCTGAATTATCCCCAGAGGAAAAAGAGTGCAGCAGCCAGACTAGACAGAGAGGATGAATTAGTGACACAATATTCCCACCAAAGTCTTGTATGCCATATCACCTAAAATCTGTTTTTGCCAAAACACAGAGCCCTTCTGCCCACGGACCACATTTCCCTGGACCTTGATGTAGGACAAGCTGGTCATTTTTTTCCCATCTGAGAATAAGAGAAAATCCCCAAATTGCTGAAAATCAGGAGATTACCTGATGGTAATAATACATTCTCGCCTTGCTGAAAACTTAGCACTGTGCATTTGGGTCACTATATGCAATTTTCTAAAGCAGCAAATTAATCTGTCGGGCATTAGAGGACTGTATGGGCTTTCCTAGGCAGGAATAAAAAAGTAGCAATAACCAGTGCTTGCTACTAACATGGGATGGGCAACACTAATATAGATAGGAGCAAAATTTTCCAGGGGAAGAAGTGCCAGTTTTACATAGAAAGATTAATAAGCGACCATAAAGTCAAAATAGGAACACCCTACACACACACTTTAAAAATGTTTTTATATTCACAAGGTTTTTATACAAAAGACAAAAAACACAAACCGCATCTTACTGCTAAATCTAAAGTAGCGTTTATTTTTCAGAGGGAATTTTTTCCAATAATGTGTCGCTGTAAATTTCTTATCAAGTAACAAAGAAAGGGATTTCTCTTTTCAGATCAAGAGAGCAGCTTTGGTAATGCCTGTATTCATTCAGCTTTTCATTCCAAACATCATCCATCATGCCGTACGTCCCTTACACCAGACTGTAGAAAACATACCACAAATTCTACTTGGAACAGCAATGCATCTTGAACAAAGCTGACTAAACTCAAAATTAAGTTTTCAGCAACTGCATGTTAAAAAGAAAATCAATGAAAGAAAAACAACAAGCTCTACTGAACAAACATCCTGCAGTTAAAAAAAATATGTTTTGATTGATGAAGGAAAAAGTCATGACATTTTAGGTGGCCTAAAAGAAATTTCAAGGATCGTATTAAAAAGAAAGCTGGCATTGTATTAAAATGTAGTTATCCCAAGGGATAACTGGAATACACTGGGAAACCAGGACGTAGACTGGCTTTACCCTTTTCTCAAAGCAGTTCATTAAATCTTGCTTTCTTCAACTCATGTCCCCAAGTAGGGGAGTTTACCTTCAGGATCATCAACTTTCTCAGTTGCAAAGCAGCTCTAATCCACTTCCTTGATCCTCCTGCAATCAATTAATGACGTGCTAATCCTGTCCTGGCCAGGCACAATGTGGAAAACTAAATGTATTACATTATCTAAAAGAAAAGTATTCAGGAATCTAGGTTTGAATCCAAGACACTTTTACCTCTACAGAAAGGTCAGGACGAAACACTCAGTAAGATTTACTGAGCTACGATATCTACAAAAACAGCAAGGTAAGCTCTAAGGAGAAGCAGTATCTTTCATCAGATCAACTGATACAGCTGGAAAAAGCAGACAACCTTTCAGGCACAGGCACCCACTGCAGGTATGGGCAACATCTGAAATTTAGTTTAGATTAGCCCTGCAGTGACAACAAGTCTTTAGGCATTGGACATTTACATAATTAACCCTTTCTAAGATTTTTTTTTTTTTATACTCTTCATGACAGCAAAACCACAGATACTGCCATAGGATCTCATAGGCTAGAGCTAATAATGCAAATGCATTTGTCAAATTAGCTATATTTTTAGTATTGGAAACCTCTGTCCAGTCTCACAAATTCATAAGCCGAGTACGTGGATTCCAGAGACTTGACGGTTCTTTTCTGACAGCTTAATTTCTATCCTTACAGACAATATGAATCATACACATTCGTGAGAAAGTGTAGGTCAATGAAATTACTATGCAAAATGCAACTTCCTCTTGAGTGAACTTGCTGAGTGAGTGTCTTCACTCACATACATTACTTTGTATGCTACTCTGAATGGTATCCTTGCAAAACAATACCACTTTGGTAGAAGCAACCAGCTGCTCTTCTTTCTTGTATGTGTCTAGGCCTGTTTATCTTCTTCCAGTCAGTTACGCAGGCAACAAGATGGCACAGGTGTCCCCACGGGCATATCACTTGTATGTATGTCATCTTTGTGGAGCCAAAACTGCTCTGAGAACAAAATTGCCTGAATTTTGTCCTGAATTCCCATTCCTCCTGTGCATTATCAGTGGGATTCTTGAGTGTTTAACTCAATCCCAGTTGGGTACAGCTGTGCAAGTTCCTCCTCCGTGTATAGCAGCTGCCATTGCTGTACTATATCCTATTTTATTTCTCTTTCAGATGTAGAAACAGCAGAACAATGTAAAATCATGGTAACAAAAACTCCCAACAAAAGAAAAAGCCACCATAAAAACCCCAAGCGGCTCCTTGCATTTGTATTTTCTTGTTCGCAGACAGCCTCGCCAGCACAAAGGAAATGAGGTGTACTCACACTGAAAAGAAACAGGCCCCTTCTGCATGGCTGGGGCCCCTGGGCTTCTGCCGGCGAGGCTGCTGGTACTCATGGCTTGGGCTCTGGAGGAAAACAGTTGGGATCTTCTTGCCTTACCTCCCTCCTGGGCAAGAGCAGCTTCCTTCTCTCTGGGTGGTCTTTCCAGTGATGGAGGTCTTGTCCTTCCGCTCGTGGTGTGACCCAGGAGTGAACTGAGCTCATTAGATGTACTTGCCTGTCCTTTGAAAAAAAGAAAAAGGGTGGAAACTGGTAGAGTCAGGTTATGATATTACACTTCTATTTAAAAAAAAAAAAGATGATGTACTTGTTTGTAGAAATCAACAGCATTTCACCCATGTGATGCATCTTTCTTGAGAGACCAGAGCAATTGTCAGATCAAGCATTTCAAGACGTGTCATTTCCAGAAGAGAGGAGTTAGACACACTCTTGATCGTGTGCTTCTGTTTATTCTGCATAAGGGATCTAGGACACCTGTGTTAGTTTTAAAGCTACTACATGTACAGCACTTGACTGCTATATTTTGGCAAGTCCCAGCTGTTATTTCACATGTGTGAACTAAGAAAATACCCAAGGTAAACACAGACTTAGAAGAAGTACCGAAAACATTTACAATAAAGTGCAAGTATGGCCCAGTATGTTAACCTGCTAATATATACAGTGTGCTGGCCCTGATCTATTTTCCTTTGGAGAGGCAAGGGAAAAGAGATGTAACAAAGCCTGTATGAAGCACCACAACCGGTAACCAGTCATTTCTCCTAAAGGAACAGCACCAATATGAATCGCTCTTCTAGCATTTTTCTTTACTTACAGTTGTTTCCAGCCAAGCTTACCCAAATGTGGGCAATGCAGAACAGAAACATTTTTTTCTGTTCGTCTTGTGCATCTGACAGCATTTAATCTAAAATCAGTTTAAATCCAGATTACTTACATGTGTGCACACGTTCACACTCTCCCTCTGCACACACAATGTTAAAAGGACATTACTGATGATCATTTATTTTTCTCCACTCTTGCTGCATTTCATAATATCCTTTCTCTCTTGAAATACTGCCAGAGAAGATTGTCTTTAATATACTTCAGTGGTGTCAAAAGAACCTCAGGAAATGAGGACTGAGGGTGAACCTAAGGTCCACTCTATGCCACCAGTACTCTGATTATACATACTGCTTTGTACAGGAGGTAAAGATCTGCACTCCCGATGTCCTGCCTTCAAAAACCAATATTCTGTCCACTTTCCGTCTCCTCTAATTAAAGCCAATTACTTTGCCCTGCTTGGTTTCTCCTCCAGAAGCGATGTTCTATTATTACCTATTCTTGCTCACAATCAGGTTTGAGTTATGCCTCAGAAACTCTTAGATTTCACTAGAAATGAGTTTTACTAGAAAAACAGGGTTTCTTTATCTCCATGATTTCCTGTATATGGGTCACATCCTTTTAAGTGCAATCATCAGTTCTGTAAATACTACCCTTAGAGGTAAGCTTTCCAGCTGCCGCCTGACATATCCTGACGTAACCACCCCGTAGTCTGTGAGCCATATCTTCTACGGGGCAAAGAAATTAAAAAAGCGAGCTATTGATTTAAATTCAAGGGGCCAAATAAGTTATTTCCAGGCAGCAACCTGAGCACAGAGTAATGTTTCCTGAGGTATATCAGCATGGAGCCTAGCAGGTATGAGAAGCCGTAGGAGAAAAGGGTCACTTCTTGATTAGTGACGAGACCAAAACTTTGTAATGGGATGGGAGGACTTCATGTGGCCAGCGTCGGGTCAAGCTCTGAAGAAACATTTCCCAATATTTTAGTTCTCACTTGCCAAATTCAGCCCTGATGTGAATGAGCCCTGTTCTGCTGAAGCTATGCAACGGGTGAGTTAGCTTGCTGCGTAGGAACCACACACCATTTTGTGATTCACTAATTTCTTGCTCAAAAGCTTTCAGTACTTAAAGATGAATATCGTATTTGTCCCGTGTTTGACATGGAAATGTTCAGTTGAAGTATCATGTCCCTCTAATTAAAAGCGCTTCATACTCAATAATGTTTTGCTTACATCAGTCACTGATCATTCACTACTCCCATTCATCGTAATCCTGGATTGCTCTCGTTCACTCAGCAGTAATTCTAGCTGGCTTTCATCATTACCATGGAAAATGTATACCAAGAATTAAATCTCTCAGCAGAAGGAATCAACCTCATTTGGAGGCTTATAAAAGCACTGAGGAAAAAAAAGCATGTATATATTTATGCGAGAAATAGCAATGAATAAGCATGTAAATCTCTAATAATAGTACAGCTCATTTTGTCAATGGTGAAACGTTAATTTGATGGATGCAGCCATTTTATCTTTCTGGTGCCAGACAATGCAATACATTTTAGAGTGATAGTTCTAAAGATTCTTGGGACTGTCCTGGATAACTTGAAAAGAAGAAAGGGGGGAAAAAAAGACAAGGAAAAGGCACATGCAGTTATCTACAGAAGTTCATAGAAAGCCACCGATACAGTGCAATCTAGAAAACATGCCTTTACTATAGGGATAGAACCATGAGATAGTTAAATATCATCTTTAGAAACAGTAAAGTACATCCCGTTACTTTAAGGCAAAGAGAGTAGGTGCACAAGGCAGAGAAAATTTTGCCTCCCTCATTTCTTGCCCTGGCAGATTTTGTGCGTACTGAACTCTGGCCAACTCTCTGTCCGTCCAGTTGTACCAGCTTTGATGACTTGTTCGAAGTCCTGCAGAAAAATCTGGGTCAGGGCTGGGAATGAAGCAAGCTCTTCCGTCTTCTTGTCCCGTGCTGTAACCATGAGACCACCCTCCTACATAAGAGCCTGAAGATATCACAATATCAGGTGAAAGGCACTTCTATAGCTTTCCATATATTTTAGCCAAAATAGCTTTGCAATACTGGAGGATAAGCAGGGAGCATAACGGTTTGAGGGTTGATGGCTCTGTCAAAGAAGTATTTACATCAAGTTGATACTGGCTTAATATGGTCTTTACTATCTCCCATTATGATGATTTATAAGTCCTCCCAAGTCTTGAAAGAAAGAAATGAGGCTTAGCATTAGCTTTCTAAAGACTACAGTTGTGTTTCTATAAAGAAAGAGCATAACCGGCAGATAGCTGTCTATGTGTAGATAATGTTAGTAATGAAGAATTGCAAGTGGTGCTCATTTTGTGTATGCATATACAATATGTAGTAAAAGGAACAAGAGAAAAGAGGAGATGAGAAGCTGCAGAAACAAATTGTTTCGGCTGCAAGATTTAAAAACCATTCTGCAATAGGGAGCATGCACAATAAAATAGCAAAATAGGATTTGATGAAGCTATTGCCCAAGCCACCATGCTAGAGGCTGCTGAACAAACAGAATCCCTCATGATGTAGAATGTTTGTAACTTGGAAATTTTTATAACTCACCAGTATTGCAAAAGACACTACAGCATAAGAAGATCATACTTAGAGTCACAGTATGATTTAGTTGGGACGGGACCTTTGGAGGCAGGGCTATTGTGAGGTCAGAGTTAGTGTTCATGACTGAAGTTCATAAACCAAGACAGAATTTTTTTAATTCTACCCTTAGGCTAGCTGTCAGTGCTTCAGCTACAGTATAAACCTAGCCTGACCTAGACATCTCATTTATTCTTGTAGGCTTGGTTTACACCTACTGCATCCAAACCAGAGACTGTTTCAGATATCAGTTTCTCTTCTGACCTGATTTCAGTGCTTTCAAAAAAAAAAAAAATCTCTTTTCTTCCGGCTCTCACGGAGACCTTTTAACTCAAAGAAAAATCCTAAACCTCCATTAACTTCTTATTACTTCCATCATGGACCAAAAGCATGGAATTGCTTTTGCCTTCCCAGCAAATGCTATGGTGCTGGAGACAGCAACCCCTATTCTAAAGATCTTATGTGTGGACTTTTAGCAGGACATTGTCCGAGAACTAGCTCTGGTAGCAGGAAGAGTTGTTTCCATCCACATTTACAGATGTCATGTCTGGTGTATATTTATTCTGTGTACTGCATTTCATTTCAGATGCAAACTTGCCTCTGTCCCAGTGCCTGCAAAACAACTGAAAATGGATAAACAGCTTGGCCTTCTCTGGACTTCCAGTGGTCCTTGACTTCAGGGATTGTGTATCATTTGCTCCTTCTAATGCTACAATGTTAATGCAGTTAATAATATATTCATGCATGTCTTGGTCCTCCTAGCTCACAGACGTAATGGCTGAGAGTGTTAAGAAGAGGAATTGACTTTAATTTTTCGCTTTGCATGACATGACAAAAAAGATGCTTCCAAGAACAAGTAGGTACTAAGAGAAAGCTGTTTTGGAGCTACGAAGCCTTATAAGGACCTTTTCAAGGAGTCAGACCCACGCAGAACTATCGCTGCTACGAGAGATTAGTACTATGAGTTAGGAAAAGAAAGTAACTGCAGCATCTTAAAAGAAACAATCTATCTTTATGGCCTTTTAAACCAATTAGGGATCAGACCACCAGCATTTCTACATCCTGCTTTTGCTCACAGTACTCATGGATTATAAAAATGTTGACACTTCACTTAACTTTATAAGAAAATTAAAAGAAAAAATGGACGTGTTATTTTTTAGATGCATTATGTTTTATAAGTAATGTTGTAGCTATGATGGTCTAAGGGTATAACCAAGGCCAGGTATGTAGAGAGAGGTATTATCTTTTATTAGACTAACTAAAATAGTGGAAAAAATAGGCAGGATTTAGAGCATGCGATCACTCTTCAGGTAAAAAGAAGAAAACGTCCTTAATTGCGTCAAGCTAAACTGTGGAAAGAGATGAACTACAAGGTTACAGTTGCTGACCCCCTTGCACAGGCTTACTGGGAGAAAAAGGCACGAAACCTGCCTGTCATCTGCACCGTTCAAAAGGAGTCCCCGTTTACGATTCCTGATCCAGAAGTTTGGGGATTGCTATCCCCAGAGACTGAAGGGGACAGGATTTTTTTTCTCTCTCTTTTCTCAGTGTCACGTGCAACAGGCTGCTTTTGACAGGAGTGTTGCTCCAGCAGCGGGAAGTTAGGAGGCAGACAGACATCTTGCTGGTCAATACACTTTTGTATGGCACACTGTATCTTTCTAAGGCATCTGTTGGCACAGGATGGCAAACAGGGACTTTTCACTGCAACCCCACTGCCTACCTCTTTGACTGGTGGGTAGTCCTGTTTCAGTCAATGGGACCAAACTCAAAGCGTAACATTTAGGATGGATTTAAGTCTCTGAAGAATTGAGACCTGAAAGAACAAAATTGCCGTCTTCAGAAAGCCTGCAGATGGCAATGCTCAAGCAAGCGTATTTGAATTCTTCGTGAAAAGAGAAATATATCTGAATAAAAAATATCCAAGCAAAAAAAGCTCCTAACAGTTGGCGGCTTCTACTTTCTAGTATTTTTTTCCTTGGATTCAGCTGCACTTAGGAACTGTACATAAATCAAAGCTTTGGGTCCTAAAGCTTAACTTTGTATCCGTGCTCTGTAAAAGTAAATAAGTAAATAGGAACACTAATGAAATGTTGTTAGAATTTAGATGAGGAGGCGGAGATTTAATAAATGCTACTAAGGTAGAGTCTTTTAAAAATAAATGTGCACTGTTTGGAGATGATTCTTTTCCCATTCTAATGTAATTAACAGAGATGTGTTCACAAATATTTCACAAGGAATTCTCGTGCATGAATCCAGTCAGGCAGCAGAAAGAGTGCTCTCAATTGGCCAGCAACAATGAGTGAAAAAGAAGATGAATAGCAAAAGCTGTGCGTTAGAAATCAATGCACAAATATAAAGTTCTGCAAAATGACATTCCAACTGTGATCAGCCTGGAAATATGTGGACAAAAAGGGGCTAAAACTACAGATAAATTAACTGTTTCAAATTTTTTCTCTTGGATTAATATAGTGCTAATTTGCTGGAATGCCTAACTTCACAAAAGATGGCATCTTACAGATGGTGAAAATATTATGTTCTGGCAATAACAACATTTTTTACTATTTGTGTCTTGTTAGACTGGCACATAGGGAGACTATTGCAGAATATCCAGCTTCAGGATGGGAGACGGGAACAGACACTCCCCTCTGGTTCTGGGACCCACCCCATAAAGAGCAAACATCCACATTGATATAACAATATGTGCTTGTGCTTATCCATATGATGGATGAGAAAGACTGAACAGCCCTTGGGAAAGGTTCCTTTGAGAACTCTGGCAGGATATTTGTCAGATTTGTTTCACATGCTGGCAAATGTCTTAATTCTCCTTCAGCTCATTGGATAGCTGCTCAGCAATGAGTCGTCTGGTTAAAAAGTTCTTGAGAACTTTTTACACACCATATCATCTCCACAAAGAAATGAACATCTACATTTGCTCCAGAGTGGTGAAGAAGGCTCAGAAACAACAAACAACAAATTTTCTCAAGAATTACGTTTAGGGAATTACGTTTGGTTGGGTTTTTTTTAAACTTTTTAGGTAGATAATATTAGCAAGATTTTTGTGTTTATCTTTCTGTAAAATACACACACACATATCTATAGTGTGCATATATGTGTGCATCCATATATATGAATATAATTATAATTTATACAAATATAAATACTATTATAATACAATAATTATTATAATGTTTAAGAATTTAATAATAATCATAATATTATAATACAATTTATATGAAGATAATTTACATGAGATCTTTCCCTACATATCTAAAAATCCATCAAGAAATTATGGAATTGTGTAAGTTGTATCTACGTACGTGTTTATTATATGTCATTGAAATTAGAGGAGTATTTTTAGTGAGGCACCCTAAGAAAATGAAGCTTCTGGGATGAGCTATCTGTCTGGTTGGACCTCCTTCTTCCCTGTATCCCAATAACTCCCAGGCTAGTTTCAATCCAATTCAGTATTTCACAGACAATGGTCTTCCTATTAGTTTTATGAAACGCAGAGGATAGAAACCTAAGGCAGCAATGCGATGTGGTCTGCTTCACAGCTTATGAGTTGGCATCCAGTCAGCATGGTTGTACTTCAGACCTGCCACTTCACACCTCTCTCCTGCCCTGCTGGAGGCATCAGATGAGAGTCTCTGGGAACTTGGTAGTTCAATTCCCTGCTGAATAATCCATGAAGCTTTGCAGTAGCTCAGAAGTTACTTTTATCATTAAGACCATTCAATCCTAAGGGGCTGCCAAAACCTCCCTGGTAAGCCTTCAGTGTAACAAATTTCAGTTTACAAACCACATTTTAAATTCCACTATCAACCCAGGAAAAACGTTGTGCAATGTCAGCGCTGATGGACACTTACCCGCAGAGAAAAGGGTGACATTTTTCCAAGCCATTTATGTTCCCATATCCAGTTTAGAGCAGCAGAAACACAATGTAGAGTGTGTTTTATGTAAATGTATATCCAGCGTTTAATTTTCCCCTAAGAGCGGAAAAAATGCACAAACAGCTAACACGTCAGATCTGTTGCTATTGCTGGTACCTTGAGACCAATTTTGCTGTTCCTGTAGCTGACGCCCTTTCCAGAAGCCAGCGGGAAACTCACACTGAGCCTGCCAGGGCCTCTGGTACCCGCTGCAAAAGCATGTCTTCTCCCCCCCTCACTTCTCTGCAGCAGGGGCCTGCAGCCTCAGATGAAACCGTACAACCCTGAAAGGGGATGTGGAGCAACACAGCGCATGATGGAGACAAGATTTGGTCCTCACCAACTGCTATCTTTTCTATGGCACCCTTTTCCCTGGCTCATTTATGTTAGCTTTATGTGAGGTACTATAATGCCAGCGTGATTAAATCACTATGGAATAAACTGCAACTCTTTGGCACCCTGAATGTAAGGACCAGATTTAAACTCTACGCTCCCACATGCTTGAAACTGATGTGGGCCTTTGCATTGCCTGCAATGCAAGTTTTGTCTTCTCTTTGAGTTGCCAGAAACCCTTGCAGTGAAAATACAACTGCAAGCTAGGTCATGGTGTTGTTCTGAGGGCAAAGGAGAACCTGAAGACACAAATGCCTTTTACAGGCTAAGAATGATTCCATTGAGCTATAAAATTATCTTAGTATTAGTGCTGATTTGTCTTACTGTGAGCTGTTTGTGTGTAAATGGACACGATATCTTGGCATAATATTTACTGAGCCCAGGCACATTTTTATCATATGCTTAGCTGCTGAAGCGGTATATCTGCTAGATGCCATGGAGTCATTGACAGGTTAATGCTGGTGGTGACGGAAAAAGGGCTCACGATGTGCTCTCCTAATTGCCTCCCTCCCAAAACCTTCTCAAGTGTGGAGAGGTCACAGGCGAAAGCTTGTATCCAGCGAGGCATAGGGCATATGTCCATCCCCAGGGCAAAAGTGTGCACATTCATCCTGTATCACGTGAGGCTGAGAGGGAATGGTGCCAGACCCTTGAGTCATTCTGCAGTACAACAGACAGATTACTCTAAGACAAAAATTCAAACCACGATAAATGGGAGCAGATTTTAGCTACGATAGTCCATGTAGCCTTCAATGCATGAATTAATTCTTTGATCGGTCTGAGCTATTTTCATTGTTGACAGATACATTTCTGTTCATATGGATGGTTTTATAAAAATATAAACATATAATATATATTATACATAAAATATATAAATTATACATATAATATATAAATATATAACATATAATGATATAAATAAAAAAGTATAATTTAACTGGATTGTCTTTATTCTCTGATTCAGATTCCCCTAAATGAAACATTTCATTTTGACAGGTCTCAAAGTATTGCATTCTGATTAAAAAACACTGCAATGTTCAGTTCCAGCTGAAAAAAGTAGCTCAGGTCCAAGATACTTAAAATATCTGAGTTTTATTCCATGTACTTATTCTTTAGAGAGTCATAAAGCAAAAGAAACCTCAAATACCCCAAGTCAGAAAATCCCCAAAATGGAGCCAAAAGAATTGTATCTGTCCACTTTTTAGTGAATTAATGTGTTGTCCAAAGAGCATGTGCTTTGTATGTACATAGGTCTTTCTTGTGGTGGTTCCAGCTGTGCAGCGTAGGACCGCCTGGAATAACAATGGAGCCACTAGAATTACTTTTTATGCATATACAGCAGCCAGGATTGGGTCCCATCTGCATACAAGGACACTTTTGCTTTTGAAGATATTCTCAGCCAAGAACACCTTTATGAATAGCACAAGTTGCAATTTAAATACTTGAGTTGTGTCTCACGTCTGTTTGGTGCAAGCATACTGCAATTGACTGGTTCTCTTGATTAAATCTACTGCGTGACAGGGAAACCCTATAAAAGAAAGTCTGTCTTTAACATTCCAGCTAGATGGTAGAATTTTATACGTATTCCTTACTCTAGCCTCCAGTAGAAATCACATTCTTTGAGTTATGGATAGGACCCAAGGCCGAAGGGAGCCAAATTTCTGTCTTCCATTACCCAATGGGAAATGGGAAAAAATAAAGGTACGCTGAGTGGTGCAGTTAGCCAACATCACATCTGAACCCGTCCCAGTAATTCAACAGAAAAATCGAGGGGAGGGAATGGATACGGAAAACAGTGTGATACAAAGCGTTTTGCAAGGGTTTTACAAGAGCATCGTCCACTAAATAAGGAAAAGAAACTTGATTGGTAGCTGGCAGCAATATTAAATGCATCCATTTAAATACCTATATACTTCTAAAAGATTCCCAACCCTCCTCCCCTTTTTTTCCCTTATACTCCTTATAGTGACAAAGCCACCTTTTTATAAGAAAAGCCCTTAAAACGTCTCTTTCATGCCTTCCAGAGTCAGAGGGTCTTTTTCTGCTTTTTAATGTGATTAATAACTCTAACAGGTATTCTCCAAGCCAAACAGCTGGGTTATTGCTCAAGAAACAGCTGTTTCATTGCTAAATATATCCTTATTTCACCAGCCATCAGCTTGCTGAAGCCTTGCTGGTTACTTGCCTTTAAAGATTTGCTGATAGTGAGAAAGTCCTGGTACTTAATCATAGCTGGTGCTACAAAAGCCGGAGCTACTTTGAAAAAATAATACACAGAGAAAAACATTGGCAGAAAGCTTTTTTCTTTGAGGGTGGGGAGATTTTTTTTTTTGTTTCAATGCCACACATTAGGTTGCAACCAGATGTTCACATTATAGATCCTGCCTGGATTAAAAAAAAAAAACCCAACAAAAAACCCCCTTTTTATTCAAAAATGTCAATATCGTTTAACAGCAAATGTAATATAATTACAGTATTCAATAAACATTTAACAAGACACAGACATTTTCTGCAGGAAAATATTACCAGAGTGAGCCTTTTAGCAGTTTAGCAGTTAAATTAGTAATTTCTTTTATAACATCTGGTGAGCAGTCTCTAATTTCTAAAGTTTTGGAACAAAAAGACATCGGGCAGATTTTGAGTTATGAATAATTTGCCAGTTGTTTACCTTTATGCCAATCTAATTCTCCCCTGCATAGATGCAATCGAATACATTACAAATGTGTTTTCCATAAAAATCCCTAAAATGCGGGAGGGGGAAAGTAGAGAACGAGTTCAAGCAACTCTGGCCCTTCACAGGCATTTCCATGCCTGTCACCATCCCTGCCACCTCTCTTGACACCTGATGGAGGCTCAGGACCCCACTATGAACTCCCAAAATTCAAGAGTGCCTCCGTGCAGTGACTCAAATCAAAGCAGGCAGGAATCTTTCCATAAACCGTGTGGATTTGGGATCAAGTCCAATGAGAAGTCCTCATGAAAAGAGGAGTCTCTCTGGAAGCGAGAGGGCGGAGGGGGACCATCTGAGTGGAGAAGGACAGCCCCGGCTACCTGCTAACATGCCTCTGGCCAGCCTGGGGACGCGACCCTTGGGGTGGGGAGGCTTCTTCCGCGAGGAAAGGTTGCCAAAACACTAACCCCTTTCCTGTGCTGAGAGCTTTCCCTACGTATGGTTCCTCCCTAATATCCCAGTACTTCTTGCTCTGTGTTTTTCCTAACTGTGCTGAAGATCTCAGATGTGTTTGTAGTGACTGCCCTCCCCATCGCAGTTCAACCGCTTGCCGGCACTGCAGGCAGGGCTGCAGCGGTTGTAGTGCAATCTTCCACTGCGGGAGTTAGGTCAGTCCACTACACCCACTCTATCCACTCCTGTCTACTGTAGGAGTTGGGTCCACCCTGCATTTTGTGACTGGAATTAGCATTACTGCCACTGTAATCCTATGTGTTGGGTGAAGACCGCCAGCAAGTAATTGGTGTACAACCAGTGCTCCGCAAACCAGATGTGGGAAACGGTGTGATAAATCTTTCTATAACTTGTTGATTTCCGGAACACAGTTAATTTATTGCCCCTTATCTTGAATGGGTGATAATATTAAAGTTAATAAAAATTACCGTTCGTCATCATGTCATCCATCACTATACAAAAGATACAAGATTTTTGTGTCTTTTAGATGAAAGGTTTAATTATTAGCCTATTTCTAAATGCCATAATGTTTATTCTTTAATCCCCAAAATTAAACCTGCAAGACTTTTTAATATATTCCTAAGAGTGTATGTTCCATACATGCTCATAAAACTTCTGCAAAAATTTTCTGAACTGTCCAAAAAAATGGGCTTTCAAAATATCCCTCCAGGTTTTTAAAGTATCAGTGTTGAAAGCCCTTTTTAATACCCAGTAAGGAATACTTGTTTAAAAATCATCATGGGCTCACTGCACAGAAGAAGATCTCTTCTTGCGGGCGCTTTAGTTGTATGCTATGGCAAAGCACGGCCGGATCTCATCTGCCATGTGTTCTCCATTCAATGACATTAGCTGAGACTGGTGCAAGCACAGGCCAGAACATTATCAGATGTAAAGCACAATAGTGAATTTTTAACCCATCAGATCCTTCCCTTTCTCTGGCTGCTTTTTTTTTTTCCCCAAAAAAAAGGTTCAGAGGAGACACAAATAAAGCACACAGATATTTGTGGGGGCTTTGTGCCTTGCTAGATCAGCTAGTGCACTTCCAGTTCCCCTGCAGCTCATGCAAACATAAACAGTCCTAAAAGAGGAAAGAAAGAGAAAAGAAGAAACAGAAGCTTAAGCTAAGCTTTGTTTTGCTCTCAATACCTCACTTCCACATGTGGGAAGTGAGTAAGCTGGATAATTTCTTCTATAGCCTACAACTCCAGTACCGGTTACGTAGCAGAATGAAATAATGTATTGGCAAACACCAAGCAGCATCAGAAATTAGAGGCAGCACAAACCATCTTCTATTCAGAGAAGTCAAGCAATTTGGATCAGTAGCAAAGGGCACCCAGAATCCAAGACCTGCTAAGGCACAGCGGGACTGAAGGGCATTTCATGCCTTGCGACAGTAAAGGATCAGTTGTTTGCCAATGATAAAAGCGCACGGTCTGTCCAAATTCTATGCTGCCTTCCTCGCAGATGTTTCTTGCTCTAATGACTGTGCACAGCCCTTTTGCACGCGGCAGCTAGTAGGACTCAGCCTTCTCTTGCCTATAGGAGTGTAACTCATTGCTACTTGCTAGACCAAGAAAAAGGGATGTAAATGGAAGGAGATAGAGTTTAGGATAAGTAATTCAGTAAGATGGGAGACATTTTAATGGAGGAGGTGGGTTTTTTTGTTTGGGGGGGGTTGTGAGGCTTGGGGTTTTTTTGCCATTTTTTGGCATTTCTCTGCTGCTTCTTAAAGCAGAGCATATCTGCGATGTGACGCTCTGTGATAAGTGCTTCATCCAGCTGCAATATAAACAGAGCTTTTCGCTGCACATTCTAAAGCTGTAACATTAAGGAGAATAATGGACGATGCCTTTTGATATCTTTGTGTAAACAAAGAATTTTATTACAGTGAATTACCATGTTAATTTATGAAAAGTAAACAAAACCAAGTGCAAAACTGATTCAATGTATAACCTAACTTTCCTTGTGGCTAATGAGGTGACAGTGATGGAATCAAAACAAGTATCTTTATGTTTCATAAATGCAGGGAAAAATACTTCTGTGTTTAATCACTGCCTGAGTCACTGACAATGCTGGCACACCAACACCACAGGTTTTAAAGTAAATAGAAGTCACTTTGTCTAGTGGCCGAGGATACAGGCAAACTCGCTGTGGACCACCATGGGTTGTAGGATAACAAGGATGCAGGGAAACAGCAGATAAGGCTCAGCCGTGTTTGCACCAGTCTACATTTAGGTAATATACCTTCCCCTGTCATTATCCTGATTCCCCCATTCATCTATAAACTATTGCAGAAACAAAACAGAAACAAAGCACTTCATACTGAGTGCCTCCCTTGGGCCAAAAATTGCCTTTGGCTTCCAAGGGTTTTTTTCTGGAAGAAGATACTGAAACCTGGGCCCATGGATGACGAAGTGCTGTCAATACCCCTTACACGTCATCTCTCTCATGTTAGCAAATTTCTTCCCATGCTGGTATGAACTAGGTGCAAGTCTCCTGATACGTGGGTCCTCCAGAAAACTATGTGATCACAGGAAATATTCTAACCCAGGGTGAATCTTTAATGGGAATGTAGTCCAGACCTCTCTGGGATAATTTGGATGGATCTGTTGCTCTTTACATTTATTCTCTCACTCAAGAGGTGTATGCATACTGGTGTTTACACAGAGTTGGGGTTTGAGTGTCTGCAATAGTATAATCGACAGGTATCGTGTGCTGGTGTATCCCCTCCTAAGAGGGCCAGAGGAGGAGACTCCACCACAGCTGCCCGCTGGAGAGCGATTCTGCGCACAGGTAGGAGCTGGCAAATTCGGTTCTCCAAAACCAGCTCCAGTCCAAGTCACACTGATGAACAGTCATGCAATGCAATAGGAAAAGCAATGCCATACCAACAGGTAAACTAAAGTTGGCTAAATTTGTTGTGGGTCTAAGAGACATAACATGAAACTGGTTTAGTTTTTGTGTCTCTCAACTGGACCTTTACGTTCTTAAAAGCTGTCTAGAGAGCAGCCATCTTTGTCCCCTACCTCTTCTGAGCTCTTCCTGAGAAAAAGGACAGAAGGCACAGCCTCCTTTGGAAACTCTCTCTTTTTTCCTCTCATTTCACAATAGAAACATTTGCAGTGAAAGTAACTTTTTTTGTATGGAAACGTAACAGAGAAACTTGGGTATCTCTGGCAGAGTTGGCTATGGTGATTCCAATAGCCCTCTACACAGCCGAAGATAAATAACATAGCAAAACCTGTCAGTTGTCAGCAGTGACAAACATAAAGCTGGGAAAGAGTCCGCTTGTCACTGTCCATACGTTTCTTAAGCTGATTAGGAATCCAGAGTGTTGACTAGATGCTAACAGTCAGGCCCTTGGACTCAGCACCCTTCTGATGCTGCCAAGACATAAGCACTCTAACATCCTGGACAGCCTAACCCTGCCTCCTTTTTAATAAGCTCCCATTTAGGAAACCATTTATAGGTAAAATAAAGGAAAATTATTGAGCTCACTTTGCTTTTTCCTTCTTCAGGAATATAAAGTAAATTAAGTCCAATTTGCATGGACTTTTGAACACGCACAGATTTGGATATAAGCTATGGAGCAGACATAGAATGTTGTAGCCTTTATAGTCAATATTTTATTAAATTTTCCCTTGTAAATTTTGCTGTGTCTTTATTGCATTCATTCAATAATAGGAGAGCTTTCCTGTAGCTAATTCTATGCCTTGAAATTTCCCTTCTTGTTAACCTGTGACTGCAGTCTAATGGATAGAGTGTCTGCCATACAATACAATACGGGTAGATTCAGGTACCAAGGTGACTGTATTTTTTATTAAAATACCTTTTTTATGCTCAGTTTCAAACTGATGACTGCCTTTGCAACACCTAATTGCCACCAGTATCCACAAATACTTTGCATTTAATGAAAATATCAAACCAAGTCCCTTATTTCAGTTGAAGCAGCAGGTTGTATTACGCAGTGTAAAATCCCATTTTATGAAATTTCATAGAAATACAGATCTAACTTTGCACTCTCCATTCTTGTTTGAACTTTATACTCTTTATATTGCAGGGCTTTATTATTTTTTTTTTCATTGTAAGTCTCAAAATATTTCTGTTGCATCAGGGAACTAGGCAGCCCCATTGTGGCTAATGTAACACCCGTAAATTACCATGGCTACCAACCAAACACTTTCTAGCTTTATAAGGTAAGTATCTATTTCATGTTTTAAAATAGTGGTGGATTCGGTTCCAGTGGTTGTATCTTTTATTACAAATTCTATTAACTTTATTCATCAACACCATCAGGGATCGCTAGAAGCACACAACTTCTCACACTTTTTAAGGCCAGGAGGGAATCACCTCAGTCAGCCAAGGCTGACCTTCATACTGTACCACATAGATCCTCACCTAATAATGTCTGCATTGGAATTCTTTTAAAGATCCAAAACACTTTTCCTCCTTACAAGAGCGAACGAGGAAAAACAGTTGCGCTATTTGAAGACTTAGTTAAAACGAGGAGCAGAGAGAACAGTGTCATCTTTGGTTCTGTCCTTCACTTTCATCAGAGCACAGCTTCATCAGACATGATTTTTGGTAAAACCTAACAAGGACCTGAAGGTCATCTTGCTTGCATGCAGCCATATCCTCTACTACTCAACTATACCGCTAATGCAGCTCTAGGCTTGCTTAAGGTAAAGAGCCCTGTCTGCATCAGGTATGAAATGGCACGGTGTTTACAGCCTACAACCTAGTGAAAGGCACAACTCATGGATTTTGGCTTACCTTATAAAGGAAAATCAAATCATAGCAATACAATTCATAGCAATACAAATCAAAGTTTATAATTCTTCAAACTCAAAGTACAGGTAGATGCCATAAACCCAGAATTTTTAGTGCCCAAAGATATCCTTTATATCTGTGCGATGTGAGTGTGATGTCCCATAAGCGATGTCCGAGATAAGAGACTACCCACTTCGCAGGGACTGAGCTGGAACCCACCAGCTGGGAGACCTGGCAGAGGTGAACCCAAAGGGTCTCAGTTTCATCCTTATTCAGTACAAATTATACCACGAGAAGACAATGAAGCTCCATAACTTACAAGAACTGAAAATCTGCCTCCATCCCTTAAACAAACAATAAATAAAAAAAGATAAGGTACAGTTACTAATAAACAAACTTTTCTAATTTAGCTATTTAAGTAGTTTTGGGTCAAATTCTGGAATACATCTAGATTACATCTAGATAACACTACTGATTAAGTTCATTACTGCAGAGACACTTGGTGTCGAGAGAACTGGTGAGAAGCCATGAAGGATGACTGAAAGGGCAGAAGAACTGCATCAAAAACTACCCTAACCACTGCTTGGTGTTTTGGTTTCTTTTCTTGGATAGTTTTACCTCTCTGTGGGTACATATACACAGTCCTGCTTCTCCCCCTCTTAAAGGCCGGTAGCCTCACCCTGGAGCCAACTACACCTCTGTAACCGGCAGTGGTATTTGCAGGGTGTATATAAAGCATCCTAGGGCACCTTGGCCAGGGAATGGGAGAGCACGCAAGAGGTGGGCAGCACTCCGCACAGGAACACGTGCCAAACACTTTAAGCTTTCCAGTGGCATCAGCAAGGGGATGGAAACCTGACTTGGGCTTACACGGGCTGAGAAAGCGTGGTTCTGGATCAGAGTCTGCAGCTTGAGCCCATCGCTGCTTTGCTATAATCGCTTCTCTGTCAGACAGGCAACTGTGGCGGCATGAAAACTCAGCACAGAAATCAGGAAACTTCGGTGCTGCAGGTCTAACACAATTAGAAGTTTCATATGAAAAATGCAGAGATTTGCAAATGGTCCACTAGGAGAAGGTTGTAACATAGCCAGATATGTTCACTTCACCCTCCTGATTTAGTGGGAATTGGTCAGAAAGGTCTCATGAAAAGTATACAACACTTTCAGACTAAAAAAAAAAAAAAAAAAAAAAAAAGAGCTTGGAATACATTGAAAGGAGAAATAAGAATGTGGGAATACAACTGAACTCTTTGATCAGGAATCCCGTAGGAATGTTACTTATCTTTATATTTGTGACAAGACTGTGGGATTTCCTTTTCAGCAAGTCCCTTCAAAAGTAGAGGGAGACTGCGACATAACAAATTGGCACTGCTAATTCAGATGAGGAAGGCTTCCTTACACGTACTATATGTATCTTGGCAATCCTGAATGGAAATCAAAAAGAGAACGGGGAGATGCTTTTCGCAGGACATGTGACATGCTGCTGTTGTGCTCACCGATGCAAATCCACCGTTACTCCACTGGCTTCAGTTTAGTTCTACAGATTTTCTCTATTAAAAACAAAACTAAACAAAAGACCTAATTCTCCTTCCATTTATACACACATCATGTAAGTTATAAGGCAAATCCACCAAAGCTAGTGTATGCAAGACTAAAGCCAAGCGTTACACGCTTAAGATGTGTTCAGGTCCTGGGTACCAAAGCAGGACTGGCAAGCACTTGTATAATATCAGCACTATATAACACACAGGGTAATTCCATTAATTCCTGATTTACTCGGGGGGGGGGGGGGGGGGGGGGGGGAAGACAGAATCAGATCCTTTCTTTAGGATTGCTCAGAATACATCTATAGAAGAAATCTTAGTATAAAGGTGTATTTAGCATCTCACTTCTTTCTACTTTTCCTCTCTTCCTTTTTATTTTGTCTTCCTTGCTCCAACTGTTGCTCTGCCTCCTCCTTTTCTGGGTCCCAAGCGTCTGTCTGATTCAAAGACCTCGCAGTGATTCGGACTTCTTAAAAATCAGTTTCTTTCTTTTGAAACATTTCCACTGGCGGAGTTTCCTTTGTGTTCTTATAAAACCCAAAACCAATGCCTGTTGAAAACCTGAAAAGCTTTTGTTTTGGAGAGTCAAAAAGGTTAGGTGTGCTGAAAAGCAACGAATATTTGTTTTTGCTATGTTTTCAAAGAAAACCCAAAAGAAGGTGATGATGGAGTTTCTGTAATAGGAATTCTTAAGAGCAGACACGTAATTACATTGCTACCTTCCCTGCGACGCAGTTGAGAGACGCTGATTTCTTATTTTAAATATTTTTTTCTTGGCGCACCTCGAAGCCGTTTCTAAAAACTGTTTGCAAAAGCCACACAAAGCCCAACTCCTTCCACCAGGACAACAAAAAGCCGCGCACGGATTCCAAGTCGCCCCTCGTGAAGCGCGGCAGCCGGGGAGCTGGAACAGCTTGGGACGGGGGAGGGGGCGCGAAAGGCGGCGTACGAGGCCGACGTCCGAGCTGCCGGGAAGGGGGCTCGGGCCGGCTCGGGGAGGCGGCCCCCGCAGCCGCCAGGGGTCAGGCGAGACCTCCCCAAAAGGCCGGCAGCGGGGCGGCTCCGCGCCCCGGGCTTCTCCGGGCCGAAACGGTAGTCGTGAGCCACCCCTCGGGGCTGGAAATCCGGCAAGCGCTTCGGACAGGTCTTTCTCGGGCTGCGGCGTGCACGGGGACGCCGTAGCGGAGCAGGCAGGCAGGCATCCCTTTTATTCCCTTCTGCATTTGCGCAGCAAGTAACGAGCGGAGCGTACCCGCTGGCGAGGGGTTCGGTTCGTGCCCGACGCGATTGCAGCCTGATCCAGAAAGCGCTGCGAGTTTTACTTTTTAACCTCGGACTCCCACGGGAGATGCGTTTCGGGCCGTTTCTTCGGGCTGAGCGGGGACCGAAGCAACCCCACCGGCCAGCAAATTTACTGTGTGGGGAACGTGCCTCTACGTCCACAGATTTATCCAGAAATTGTGGATACAGCGGGTCCAAAAATTTATCCAGAAATTAGGGATATAGTGGTACCGGGCGACAAATCTGAGCTTCTTTTAATTCAGTTCACGTATAGCTCACTTTGTTTTGGATCAAAAGCTTCGCTGAACTAAAACTAAAAAAGAAACACAGCTAGCCAAACAGCCCGAGATCAAAACCCTACAATAACAACCCAGGACACTCACACAATAGAAAAGAAAAGCTTCTGCAGCAGCAAGGAAACAGACTTCAGCCTCAAGCTTCTAGGGGGGTTAAAACAATAGTGAGTTAAACGTGCAACTTTGCATAATATGAAAATATCTTGGTCTTATATTCCCTGAGAAGCTGCAGAATCAGACTACGGAAATTGTGTATTGTAACTGAACCTGCGTTACAAACCCTGGGTTTCTTTGCGTGTGGAGACAAGATTTTTCCGACGCTAATTCAAGGAGAGGATCTGAAATTGTGAAGAATGCTTATGCACACTAGAACCCAGGAAAGTCCCTGAGACCGAGAAAAATAAACCTGCATGTATTTAAACACTTTCCTGAACGAGGGCCAGCGTTTGTGGTAATGATTAGAGCATTTTAATAATCAGGATATTTTAATTAATATTCAGCTGGTTTTCTTTTTCATGTAGAGAAAATGCATGCTTACAAACATCCCCCCACATATATTTTTTATGCCTTACATAAATAATTTTTTTAAGGAGGGATTTCTTTCCTAACAACTTTTTATTGGAAGAACAAATACAATAATACAGTTAATATTTGTGATAGTCTAGCAAATTGAAAAAATAAATCAAATGCAAGCAAAAAGAAGATTTTTCTCATTTTCTGACCAGCTCTAGAATTGCTTGCACTTGGAAAAAACAATTTACTTGCATGTTTTACCATAATTTAGAACACTTATATATTCCCTCCTGCTGCGATACAAACTGTTCTTATTATTAAATACAACAGCACTTTAAATATAATAAGATATTTGCAATGAACTTTTCCACGTTCAACCTTTTTTCCTGCTCTCAGCTATAACAACTACTTACTGTGAATATAACATTGTTCGCTATACACCTCGTTTGTACAGGATGAAGCAATATCGTATCTTTCTAAAACACAGCTATAGCTTTATTCTGTCTCAACTAGAAAACCAGCTATATAATTGTTGTAGAACTATTTACTTCAATGTTGGAGACAACAAAAGATGACCTCTAGCTTATGAAGTTCTGCCTTTGTTTATGAGTGCTCATAAAATGGCTGTAATTCAGAAACATTTCTGCCTCTTCCTCAGGAGTGATGGTTGTGATCTGAGCTTGAGTCAGCTATATCCAGAATTTCTCGACATGCAGAAGATTAGAGAAAATTCACAGCCATAATTCTATCAACGTAGCAATTGCCAATGTAAAGACAGGGTTAGTCGGATCAGGCACTGACCTGCCGAAAGTGGGCATAAATTCAAAGCTAACGACACTAAGCAGATTAAAGAGTGGGGCGACATCCCTTGTAAAAGTTACATCCAGCTCACTGTAATATTTGCAAATTGAAACTTCCTCAACAGCCATTCCCCATTTGACGTATCTGTATATGTACCTGTGTGGACGTTTATGTACTACATAGCTACAGAAGTAAAGGCAGTGAATACCTTCTTCCAAATTTCCAGAAGAACACGACCTTTAGACTTCTTGACCCATGCAGAAAATGTGGGCATCTCATGTTCTAGCAGGCAAGACTTTGAAACACTGCTCCATTTCTCCAAGATCCTTGGAGCACTGCTATAAATCTTTGATTCTAGGAGCAATGGTGAAGAACCAGGTTCTAGGTTATATTTTCCTAGAAGAGGCTAAGCCAGTTCAGTGGAGTTGTGCCGATTAATACTAGCACGTGGGTTGGCTCAAATATGTTCCCAATCAGACTGGTATTTTTTATACAGCCGTAGCCTTTTTCCATCAAAGGCAAGGGACATGACCAGAATACTTTTAGAAGGATGCGTTTCATGGGAAGTTTCAAAACTTTATTGGGAATCATTGTTTGCATAAGAAATTGCTCAAAATTGAGGAACTTTTCAAATAAAATTAAGCAGACCTTGTATTTTGGAGGACTGGAGCCAGAGTAGAAACTTGTGTCAGAGTAAGATTTCAACAAGGCTGCCATGCACAGGGTTTGTAACAGGGTTCAGAGGCGGCTGAACGGTTGAAGAAGAAAGTTTGTTTTTCTTCTTTTAACTGCTTGGTCACAGCAGTGCTGCGAGCGTAGAGCACGTCCTATCTGCTGCCTGCCATGTGCCTCTATTTCCAAACACGGTACAAGACACGTCAGTCGTTACTGGCAAAAATTACGAGATTTTTCTTCTGCTGGAGAACTCGGTTGGCTCTTCTCCACACTGCTCTGCTTCCAACTCCCTTGCACCTTCCCTCTCAGACCTCAGCTCCCTTAACCCTTTCTTCCACACCCAGCACTGCTCCTGTTCATTGTAATATTCCCCTCCCATTACAGCTCGTTGCAAACAGGAGGTGGTGGGGAAAGAGAAGCTGCAAATGCACCTCTGAAGCTTTCAAAGCGAAAAATCCAGTCAAGGTCTGAAGTGGAAAATTTCAGCCAATTCTACTCTCTTTTTTTGCTCGAGGCAACAGCACAGGCAACCCAAAGCCTTCAGGAGGCCAGAGAAGTGCACAGTTAGCTGATAGCAATGCATGCACACACAAACATAAATATACGTACGTGTGCGTGTATTTTAAAAAAAGCTGCTGGCTTACTTCCCTCCCTTCCTTTACTGCTGTCAGTGCTCCTAGCTGCATTCCTCAGACAAGCCCCGTTTCAGACTGACATCTGCTTCCCAGCATCCCAACGAAGAGACCCTCCCTCTGTGGCTGCCCAGGGCTGGAGTAAGGAGCTGTGCCTTTGTCCAGGCAATCTGGACTTTGGGAAGGGGAGGTGGCACTAGCGTTTGAAGAGCCCGTCGGTAGGGCTGAGGTGTGAGTCCCCACCAAAGAGGACACTACAGCATGTACGTGGTGACTGCTGGCCTGTTTTTTGCATTACAGCTGCTGCCCGAGGATCCCAACGAGAGATCTGTACTTCTACAGAGAACTAGAAAATGACCAAGAGCTAAGCTATGAGGATCAAAGGCAAACGGCGTCCATGGGAGCATGGTTGCTCAGACAGACCAAGAATAGCAAAGCTGTGCTGCTACTGGAGCATGAAGCAACTCCAAGGGACTTAACAGCTGTCAGTGTAACAGGCTGGGAGGTTTCTGCCAGGCAGCCAGATGTTGTTGGGGAAACGTATCCAGTACAGCTTGGCATCTGGGACCCATGATTACCACTGAAATGGAGGAAAGCACTGGGATATGGTGGACAAAAGGCTTTTGGGGCTGTACCCCACCCTTCTTTCCAATTAATTGAGAAACATTCTTGGAAAGCTGGGGTGCTAGAAAGGGCAAGTCTTAAAACATGACTGAAGAATAACTTAAGCATGTTATTTATATATTTACAAAAACATGTGTCTTTCATTAAGGCTTTTTATTCTTATTTCTTATGAGACCATTGTTTGAGAGCTGGGAAATATATACTGAAATTAAACCACTCACTAATATTTATATTGTATTTATAGTATGATGTATATGTGTGTGGGGGAGTTTTCCTGTAAGTGGTAAGTCTGTGCCTGAACCTGCTCCCCGTTAAATCCAGGCAAAACTCCCATTAACATTAATAGGAGGAGAACCTGACTTGGTGAGGGTCAGTAAGACTTCCCCTGAGCTCAGCAGGCCCTGAGTCAAGTCCAAATGATGACTGGGCTCATAGAAGCTCATTCAAATCCACTTTGCCTGAAGATGGTGATAAATCACTTGCTATCCTAAGTCAGCTTCAAGGAAACTTGTATCCCCTCATGCTTATTTGTGCCTGGCTGAAATCAGAGATACTGTGTTGGTCTGTTAGGAGCGGAGTTCACGAGATTTCTTTTTTCCAGTTTCTGTTTTATACATTAAAGACAGAAGCTTTCAGAAATGCCAGCTCTTTTTTGCTGTTTTCTGGGAAGGATCTGATTTTTTAAAGCATTCTGCATTTGCTGTTCCTATTGAATCTTCCTGCAAGGAGGAGTGCTCAGCAGCTCTAAAAGGCTCTCAGGCTCAAACTGAACAGACAAAGTAGGAGGCACCTACATGCTCCTCTTATTAAAAAAAAAAAGTACATAGGAAACAACCACCTGATTCAACAAAGTTCATAATCACACCTGAAGTCTTAATAATCCTCCCCTGTTCACCCAAACGCTTCAGCACATGCTGAAGTGCTTTGGTGGGAATTGGATGCGTCTAATGCTAAGTACATCTCACAGTGCTTTGGTGATGGATGCTCAAGCTGAGATCCCAGAAGGTGGAGCCCACCTCTCCAAGGTGGGCATGGTACCTCATCTAGGTTCCCAGCCTCAGTCCCTGAATGATGTTGCAAAGACCACTGAACTAGCAAAAGGACTTACTGTTTTTTCACCCTGAATTTATAAGGAACCATATGAACCCAGACAAACTTAAACCATACCAAAATGTCCTCTTCTCCTCCGATTTGCACGTTGCGTAGCTATCTGCAACAGTGCTAAATAGATGAAAACCATTATTAACAGCAACAGGAATGAATTCTGCTGTGCTGGCATTGCTGATGCTTTCATACAAGTGGGACATTATGGCACAGCATGCAACAGTTATCAACAGCAACAAGCACAGATTTGCTGGGGAGAAAGGAAGGGGCAGGAGGAAAGAGCCTCTGCCCTGTTCAGGTGGAGCCAGCCAGAGCAAAGTTCACACCGTATGATGCAGTTGCCTGCCCAGCCCCTGTTACAATGGGAAACCAGGGCCTTCAAGTGCCCCTGCGGGGATTTCTGCAGCACAAGAATGGGGCAGCAAGTTGTCTGCCCTGCAACAGTTTAGTTTTGTAGTAACGTCAACAAAATAGGGTTCTATGTAAAAGTAAATAAATAAATAAAGACTATGTGAGGGTAGAAGAAAGTCAGGTTTTTATTTTAATTTTACCCAAGACAGTTTGTATTAATTCAAACAGCCTGGGTCCTTATTATTTGAGAGCTGAAATGAAACTGGGCATAAGCCCTGAGCATCATTTCAGAGGGTTAGTATCTTAAACAGAAAACAGGAAAATAGCACTAAAGTATTGACTAAGATATTTGCCATGAATATCTAGACAGTCAGCAGCTCATAGACCATGGACAGGTAGAAATTCTTGCTGGTAGAAACAGAACACTTAGACCTGCCACCCTTGAAAATTTGTGTTATAGCCCCTGAACTGCTAGGTTTTTATGAAGCACCATGGGTTCTAAGAGGTATTCTAGGATAAAACATTGGTGTTTCATGGAGATACCTTTAATGCTAAGGTTAGACTAGAGACTATCACAGAGAATGCATATTTCATCTGTACAGCCCTGGATATAGTGGAGATCTTGAATGCATCCTCCTTTGTAACTGCAACTAGAGCGGCATACACTCTAATCATAATTATAAATAACAATCATTAAAAAACCCAAGAATAGGTTCCATTCATTCTTTCAACATTTTTATCAATCTGGCACATTGAAAATTCTCTGTCTCATATCTTATTTGAGCTAGAAGCATGTTTTATGTGGCCATTCTTCTGGATCTTATGATTACATTTCCAGACTCTCCAAAATTACTCTTCTGACTCATATGAGTTTCAAGGAAAGCTTGAGTGGCAAGAAGAAGGAATTTAAAATTGTGCCTGTCCTGGTTTCGGCAGGGATAGAGTTAATTTCCTTCCTAGTAGCTAGTACAGTGCTGTGTTTTGGATTTAGGAGGAGAACAAAGTTGATAACGCACCGATGTTTTAGTTGTTGCTAGGTAGTGCTTGCACTAGCCAAGGACTTTTTAGTTTTCCATGCTCTATCGACTGAGAAGGCTGGACGTGCACAAGAAGCTGGGAGGGGGCACAGCCAAACTGGCCAAAGGGATGTTCTATACCATGTGACGTCATGCTCAGTACATAAACTGGGGAAAGCTGGCCGGGGGGGCCGCTGCTCGGGGACTGGCTGGGCATCAGTCGGCAGGTGGTCAGCAACTGCGCTGTGCATCACTTGCTTTGTGTATTATTATTATTACATTATTATTATTGTTGTTATTGTTTTATTTTATTTATTAAACTGTTTTTATCTCAACTCACAAGTTTTTCTCACTTGTGCTCTTCTGATTCTCTCCCCCATCCCACCGGGGGGATGGGGGGCGCAGGGGGAGTGAGCAAGTGGCTGTGTGGTGCTCAGTTGCCAACTGAGGTTAAACCACGACAATGCCCTTCAGAGACATTCAAATATTTTAGAATTATAAAAAAGGGCAGTGAGTTTTTCCAAGTTGTGCCTCTAGACCTTTTTACATTTCGTCCCCTCAGATGTTTTTTACAGAAAGTTTATCAAGGTTTCAAATTATTAGAATCTGAATTGAGAGCAGCTTTACAGTATGGTGTGTAATAGGCTCTATAAAGTAGGTTAGCCTTCTTTTTTTAACCCAAAAATGTTTTGGCCTCCATAATCCGTGCTTGGAAAACGTTTTGGGCAAGATGCAGTTGGCTCACTCCATAGCCACGTATCGTACAAGCAGACATCACACTTACAAGCCAGCCATGTATAACCAGAACTCATAATAGCCTTCAGCTTTCAAAACACTAACCTTGACCCAGGGAGTGAAAGGAGCCGCCCTGCTTGCGTGGAGGGAACCTAACATAAACACTCAGGAATAGCTTTGATACTTTCCAGTTTATGGACACTGACAGCACAGATGAAAAAATGCATTGAACCTTTATTCACGATGGACCCCTGATTTTGGGATCCTTATTGATGAGGATAGAAGGTAGTATATGTACTTTTGCTTTGCTTTTTGGGAAAGGAGGATCAACACTGAAGTCTGTTTCTGTTAAATGGGGGAATAGCAATCCTGCTATTCAGGAGTGACGCTCACACTATAACCTCATGATATTTGAATTCCAACACAGGCTTATTTTTTGACCCGCACTCATTCAGAGGAAACTCTGAGTATACATATTATCAATTGAGCAGCTGGCCCTGGTGCCCACCTATGCCCTCCATTGACTGGGGATATGTTTGAGGACAACCTGAAGAAATATTGCTTTTGTTCCTATTTTCAAACACTTGCAAGGGGTCCAAATACACAGCAACAGGACCATAGAGGCACCAAGATGAACGCATGAGGGGATGGACTATAACAAACCATAAAATTGGTCAATGCTTTCAGGAAAAGCTTTGTTCACATGGGCAGTAGTCATTATTCCAGAGGTTCTGTTTAAAAAACAACATAAGCAAAGCAATGGAGTTGGTATAGCACTTTCTATTTTGCAGTATCACAGAACATCCCACAAAATAAGCAGCCCTTAGACTGCTGACAGGCAACTCAACAGAGTACAACAGCCAGTTCTGACCGAAGGCAGAAAGGTTAGACCTGCTACAGAAAACAGCTACTGCTTTAAGATCAGTCCATCAGAAACCCTCTCTGTTGACCTAATTCTGCTTCCATTGAAGCTGATGGGAGTCTTTGGCAGACTTCAGAGTCACCAGAATAAAGCTAAACATAATTTTACCCTCTGAAAATCCCAGTCATTGTGACCACATTTCACAAAAAGGATTTTGCTCTTTATGCCGAGGCATCTGCACAGAGCTTAGGGAATCCAATACTGGACAAGCTGAAACACATTTATTTTATTTATATTACATCTACTACATAACATCTGGGCTTAATGTAAAAATACATCATAGCAGACTAAAACACTGCAATCACAAAATGGCCCCTAATCTAACCTAGCACCTTCCCTACACATAAATAAATTTGCCGTTTACAAAAAGGCCAGGTTAGAGAAATGAGTGCAAATGTCCTAGGTTGCATTTGTCAAGCTGAAACTTTTTAAGTCTTTGAAAATTTGTGGTCAGAAGGCAACATGATGATCAGCCACAGTGCCTTCCTGCAAAACACCAACCCTAGGATTTCACTCCACAATTTTTGTAGGAAATGTAATAACTTGCGGTAGAAATAGAGAGTTTAAGACATTGCAGTGAGTAATTGCACTGTTAAAAATATTTGTTTGCCTTGAAATGACGCTACAAAGCAAAGAACCTTTTGCATTACTGATTGCAAAGAGCCTTAATGCTCTTTCTTTTCTTTTTTCAACATATCACCTTTATGACATTTAGTATTGACCAGATCAAAAAGTAAATCAACAAAGAACACACCTACTGTGCCAGACAACATGGTAAGATCTTTTTGAAACACGTACAAACTGTTTCTACCTGCTCTTCTTTAATGTTCATATCTGAAAGGAAAAAGCAAGACGAGAAATAGTTTGCCATTTTACTTCTCATTTCAATTGCTCTGTCTCCAAGATAGTTTGGAAAGAAATTAATTTTCCTGCACATTTTCTATGACAGAAAATAAAATCTTTCTGATTCATATATTCCACAGATGTTAAACTGTGATTGCTAATATTGTTCATTGTAAAATTACAGACTGCTTTTAATCCTTAATATGATTTAGCAATCTTGACCTAAGCATGTCCCTTTATGTGAAAGACATTAGCATTGAACTGATTTAGAGTTAAAAAAAAAAAAAAAATCTTCTGTTGTGTTTTTTTTAACTGATGTGTCTGTTTTTTTGAAACAATAGTTAATAGAAATAACAAATTTAAATAAACAAATAGAAGTAATAACAATAGAACTGAAATTTACACACTGATTTAGGTCAGGCAGGTTTGTCTCAGAGGTAACTGAATTCCCATGATTTCAAGACTGAATTCTGTGGAATTGGAATCTTTGGTGATAAGACCCAGACTTTCATTTACTTTTATTCCCTTATAAATTGCTACAATTGATTAAAGTCTATTTCAAGCTTCCCAAATATTTCTATTAAAGGTGCTTTGTTTTCATGAAATGTTCTTTATGGGAATGCCAAACCTCAGAGTATACCCCAAATCAGCTGGATCAGGCAGCTTTTCAACATTTCTTTGGGCCCAGGTCTATGAAGTCCTCAGCATTTATCTGCAACTCACTCTGAGGCTTCATTAACCATATGTTGGGGGCACCAAAAGATTGAACAGTCAAACCTATATTTCTGGTACAGCAGTGTAGCAGATGGCAAGGTTTAAACCCCAAGTGGTGAAAATACGTTTCAGGAAGCTACAGGGCTATTTGGGGCAAAAGGATGAGGAAATTCTATAACACCAGCCTATTTTACAAAGTCCCATTAGATCGTGCAACCTTTTTGGCTCCTAAGAACAAACCCGCAGAAAAGAATCTCAATTACCTTCAGATGCACATGAGTAACTCATTGGTTCCAACAAGTACCAAGCCTGTGCATCTGCTTTTGAGGGCAGTATTTATGAATATACTACCAGACTAAGTTGCTGGCAGATTTACATGCTGGATGCAATTCTACTTTTTGGTAGACGGTGAAGATGAGCATCTCCTATCTTGGAAACAGCAGCTGTTCTGTGAGTACAGGAACAGCTTTTCTCAAGATGCATTCTGCATAATGGGAGGAAACCTCAGATCCACAACATTCCGAGCTTTCTGTTATAAGACATGCATTCATTGCAACCTTTAAAACAATGGCATGACAGTTATGCTTTGCCTGAATGATGGAAGAATATTGATATTTCTAAATTACATGTTAATAGAGTGAAATTGCTATAGGCTTTCTTGAGGTTGTAATATATTTCTGAACCGAGATCTTAAGGACACTCTGGCAATGCCAGGGAAAAAAAAAAAAAAAAAAAGAGAAACTTAAAAATACTTTGAATATTTTATCATTCCAGCTCAGGAGACATTAAATTTGACTCTGTTATTACTTAAATATTTGAAAAATATTAATAAAATATTTAATATTGAACAAAATATTGCAAGAACTTAATAATGAAACTCTGAGAAAAATTACACTGCATGGCTGAAAAGAAAGGGAGGTTAATTGTTGTTTTACATTAACTCTGGTTCATTTTCCCCCAGATTTCTACAAAGGTCTGCTGGCATGACACAGAGGGATTTTAAAAGTCTAAAGAAATCAGATAAGGAAAAGAGTAGCAATTACTACAGTAAAACTTTAAAGTGGGAAGAATTTATTTGTGCTGGATTCTAAGGCTACGTCAAGACTGCTAAATAAATCAGGTCCAGGGAGTATACCTGGTCTGGAGGCCGGTCTGACTACATCTACAGTTCTTGGCCTTGGTCCTTCCTACCACCCCACCTTTAACCGTTACATTGTGCGATGGTAGCCCTAAGACATAGCTACAATTTTGGTGTGTTTTTTCAGTTCAGTATGCCTGAAATAACGTGCGGGTCCACCAGAATGGTATTTTCATCGTATGAGTCCAATACATGTGTTGCATGAGAACACAGAGATGTTGGAAGGTGCAAAGCCTGCTGGACCTCAGAGATCTGTCCTGGCAAGAGGCATCTAAACTTGGTTCAGTCTTATCTATACTCCCTATCAGAAGTGGTTTCTGCTCTATGCTTTCCTTGTGCCAGGCCTAGGCATTGCCTTAGAGAGCACCACTTGGCAAAGGCCAAAATGACCAGGGAACGTACTCAAAATTAAGCAGCACAGATGCTCGGCAGTCAGCGCTCTACACACTCCCTGGTCCAATTTGGTTTAGCAACAGAGACGCAGACCAAATGATTAAAGGAGCTTTACCACACCCACAAGAACTGTGGGTTGTGATAAAGGTCAAAATACCATTTATAGACTGCAAACTTGGCTTTCTCTGCAATTTTGTTACTGTTATGGCCCACCTCCAAGGAAGACAAAACCAGTTGTGTGTGAAGGAGGCCCCATGCTCTGGGACGAGGGGAAGGAAAGGGGCCACACAGCCAGGGCACTTTCCTGGATTTGCCCCTGCCCTGCTCTGTGACTACCTGACACAGCTTCTGCCACAGTTTCTCCACCTGTAAATGCAGGTGATGATCCTTTCTAAAGAGATTGGAGAGAGGGTTGGGACTGTTTCATGATATAAAGAATAGCATGATAAAAAAGGAAGCTCTAGCAGGTGGTGAGGCACTGGAAGAGGCTGCCCAGAGAAGTTGTGGATGCCCCATCCCTGGAAGTGTTCAAGGCCAGGTTGGATGGGGCTTTGAGCAACCTGGTCTAGTGGAAGATGTCCCTGCCCATGACAGGGGGGTTGGAACTAGATGATCTTTAAGGTCCCTTCCAACCCAAACCATTCTATGATTCTATGAAAATGGTATTTGTTATCAGGGATACAATTAAAACAGATGGTAATTTGCTTTCCATGAGCGCTGTTATTGGGAGTCTCTTGGCTTTTGCATTCATGTATGGAGCAGCCTTTCATCTTTTGAGGAAGGGAGAGAGAAGGCGCACTTTCTATTGATCCTATTTTTTATATGCATATACCTACATCTATCTTGTAGCATTCAAACCTTATTTCTTTTTTGAACACCTGGTGTGCCAGTATTGCCTCACCTAAAAAGCCATTCTTTGCTTTCTGTTATACCTTTTTAGTGTGAAAATGCCTGCTTAGTCACCAATTAGTGTTTGAGAGGAAAGTTGGAGAGCTTGGGAGGGAAGAGAGACCGATAGAAGAAAGTGACCCAGGGCTATCCTCAGGGTTGATTCTGACTGTGCGACTTAAAGCATGTCACATTGGTTAAGTTTTGAAAGGTATTTAAACTCATAGCTCCAATTAAAAGCAGTAGCTTCAAAATAAATTCCTTCAAAAATTAGGACTTTCACCCAACTAAACTTAGATCCCAAATCCAGACACAAGTTTAAAATAAGTTTTGATTTTCTTTTTTCACATTAACTGAGGTTAGTAGGAGTTATGCCACTGTAAACAAAGGAAGAATTTCACATAAAATTTCTGTGTGTTGTGGTTAAATCCACAGTTATTCCCTAAAATTAAGGGTAATTCCTCACAATAACACCTATAAGGAAACAGAAAGGCAGAAGCTTCTTAAAAGAAGTCAAAGTGAATTATACTTAGTGCTGCCAAAGTATAATGTTAGGAGTCCTTTATTCCATTCATAATATAGCTTTTCAGCTTAAAAATGAATAATGAAAAAGAGAACTGCTGTACTGAAAAAAAATATATCCCCTAAACCAGATGGGATATGATTTCACTATGGCCAGAAAACAGTCTGCAAATAAAGTGACTAATAGTACATCTTTGGCTTCTATTATGTCTTTTCTTTTCATTTAGGAATAACTTTTACTCCAGTTGCTTATAAAAGTTTGGCCCGTCTGGTTTTTTTGAGGAGCATTGGAGAAGACCGAGGTATGGTTCAGCAGTTTTATCACCCCTAAACCGAAGGGAGCTGAAAAGAGGTACATCATTATTTTCTCCTGAATGTGGATGGGGTAGCACCGCCTCCCTACCTTCGTCCTTGTCTGTCTGGAGTGGTTTGATCTTCAAGTTTTCTGGGACTCCAAATGCTGGACTTCCTGAGCTTCTCCCATGGAAAAAGTAAGGTCCACGGAGGCACCATAAATATTGCAAAACACACCTTCTATGAACTTTTACCACAAGACAGCCCATTAGGGGGATACAGACACACCTCTCCACTTCTGATCGCCGAGTGGGCAGAAAGAGGACCCAAAGACTTGTGGAGTCAGAACAAGCTGTTGCAGGCAGAACTGTTCCCTCTTTCTACCTCGATGATCTGTAGTTTCTAGGAGAAACTTTCTGACCACCCCATGAGCTGGAGCATGAGCCAGACTGGCCTCTTTGGGCAGTATCAGCACTGTGTTTGGTAAGGGTTCCTGGGACCACGAACCTGCCTGCCCTTGGGTTGCCCCTTGGTGCAGTTTGGGCATATCCTGCCAAGTTACAAGCTGGTGGGGGCATACATACACATGGCAACTGATGAGATATGCCATGCTTTAGCCCGTTTCCCATCCCGGGCTGCCCCAGCTGACGAGGGGCTGTTGAGGTGAGCCTCACACATCACCTTCTTCCCAGTTACCTAGTGGTGGAACAGCCCCTCCCTCTAGCAGGTTTATCCATAATGATCAGGGCCTTTCTTCAAAGAAATTGTTGCCGAGGCCCTTTTCCACTATCCAAGCAGCTCAACAGATAATGTCTAACTCATAACTTACCCAACCCATTTATTTTGCTTTTAAGTGGTGTGACCAGCTCTAAGAGTATTATAACTGATCTGTCTCACAGTTCAATGGTAAGACAATTTATTAGGGTTGTATTTTAAAAATGTAACTTTTGTATTTTATTTAAAAGAACAACAGGAAGTCTTCTAGCAATTCAAACTTCTTGCCTTTCAAGCCTGTGAGTTGTTCTCTAATCCTTCTGTTATGAATGACCAAACAGGAGCACTAGATTTAATTTCTTTCTACCTCTTGTTATTTTATGTACCTTTAACTGCTCCCTTTTTAAACTTGAGAGATAATCTTTTCACTATCCCTTCTTATGTGGAAGATAAGCAGGGTCTCAGAACATTTTGGCAGGATCAGGGGTTGCCCACGTACAGAAGTCCTGCAGGAGAGATGTGGCAGAACATGTTCTGACAATACAGTGGGAAATTTTTGAAAATGTGTTGCTCTAAACCAGAAAAAAAAACCCTATCTCATTTAATAACTGTGTGTCACAGGACAGCTGTTCCAAAATCTGTTGCCCTTTAACATCCTATTTTATTCTGGGATAACGTCCATATTTGATTAACTCCTATTTCTCATTTGCATCTTCATTGTCTTACAGTACACCACAAAATATTCCTTTGTTGACAGGCAGCTTACTTATGGCATTACGATACTGACAGTGTGCTTTTTGTGGCACATTTTTTAATCATTAGACAAAAGGTAATACTTAAAATGTAATTGTGCATATATTTCCTCTCCGGAAGGAAATGGGAGACCTGGTTACCCAGGATATGGAGAAGGCTGAGGTACATCATGACTTTTTTGCCTCAGTCTTCACAGGCCCGTGCTCAAGCCACACTGCCCAAGTTGCAGAAGGCAAAGGCAGGGACTGGGAGAATGAATAACTGTCCGCTGTAGGAGAAGATCAGGTTCGAGGCCATCTAAGGCACCTGAAGGTGCACAAGTCCATGGGACCTGATGAGATGCATCCGCACATCCTGAGGGCACTGATGGATGAAGTTGCTAAGCCACTATCCATCGTATTTGAGAAGTTGTGGCAAGCCAGTGAAGTTCCCGCTGACTGGAAAAGGGAAATATAACCTCCATTTTATAAAGGGAAAAAAAGGAAGACCCGGGGACCTACAGGCCAGTCAGTCTCACCTCTGTGCCTGGCAAGATCATGAAGCAGATCCTCCTGGAAACTGTGCTAAGGCACATGGAAAATAAGGAGGGGATTAGTGACAGCCAACATGGCTTCACTAGGGGAAAAATCATGCCTGACAAATTTGGTGGCCTTCTACGACAGGGTTACAGCATTGGTGGATAAGGGAAGAGCAACTGATGTCATCTACCTGGACTTGTGCAAAGCATTTGACACTGTCTCGCATGACATCCTTGTCTCTAAATTGGAGAGATATGGATTTGACAGATGGATCACTTGGTGGATAAGGAATCGGCTGGATGGCCACACTTAAAGAGTTGTGGTCAATGGCTCGATGTCCAAGTGGAGACCAGTGACAAGTGGCATTCCTCAGGGGTAGGTATTGGGACCGGTGCTGTTTAACATCTTTGTCAGCAACATGGACAGTGGGATTGAGTGCACCCTCAACAAGTTTGCTGACAACACTAGGCTGTGTGGTGCGGTCAACACAGTGGAGGGAAGGGATGCCATCCAGAGGGACCTTGACAGGCTTGAGAGGTGGACCCATATGAACCTCAAAGTTCAACAAGGCCAAGTACAAGGTCCTGCACATGGGTCCTGGCAATCCCAAGCAGAAATACAGGCTGGGCAGAGAATAGATTGAGAGCAGTCCTGAGGAGAAGGACTTGGGTGTGTTGGTGGATGAGAAGGTCACCATGACCCGGCAATGTGTGCTTGCAGTCCAGAAAGCCAACCATATCCTGGGCTGCATCGAAAGAATCGTGACCAGGTGGTCGAGGGAGGTGATTCCTGCCCCTCTACTCTGCTCTTGTGAGAGCCCACCTGGAGTACTGCATTAAGCTCTGGGGCCCCCAACATAAGAAGGACATGGACCTGTTGGAGCGGGTCCAGAGGAGGGCCATGAAGAAGATCAGAGAGCTGGAGCACCTCTCCTATGAAGACAGGCTAAGGGAGTTGGGGTTGTTCAGCCTGGAGAAGAGAAGGCTCTGGGGAGATCTTATAGCAGCCTTCCAGTACCTGAAGGGGGCCTACAAGAAAGCTGGAGAGGGCTTTTTACAAGGGCATGTAGTGATAGGACAAGGGGTAATGGCTTTAAGCTGAAAGAGGGTAGATTTAGATTAGATATAAGGAAGAAATTCTTCACTATGGTGAGGCACTGGAACAGGTTGCCCAGAGAAGTTGTGGATGCCCCATCCCTGGAAGTGTTCAAGGCCAGGCTGGATGGGGCTTTGAGCAACCTGGTCTAGTGGAAGGTGTCCCTGCCCATGGCAGGGGGGTTGGAACTAGATGATCTTTAAGGTCCCTTCCAACCCAAACCATTCTATGATTCTATGCTTAAATCTTCCCACTCCGGTAGACTGAAAATTAACAGAGAATTCATGTTTATGAGTCTGACTTTCTATAACTGTATTTAAAACAACAATGTTGGTTCCATTAATTTCTGTATAAATTTCTGCATGTTTCTCTGTGTAACTAAAATTCTGATCAAGAGAACCAAACCTTTAATATGGGCATCACTAACATTCACTAGTAGCCAAAGCCATTATTTTAGGCACTTTTTAAAATTATATATTTCAGGGAATGGTGAAGAATTACATGCAGAAGAACATGCTGCTTTCCATGTTTCCTTAATTTCAGAGTTTTACTGGGGTTCCTGGTTCTGCGTGTTACTAAATTTACAATAGCGATAATAATAATAAAATCTTTTAAAACTCCCTAGATACATCTCACTCAGAGGAAACTTTTTTTTAAACTGGTAAACATCTGAATGTAAGCTGGTTTTTTAAGAGAGCACTTCAAAAGAAAAAAAACCATATGTTGTGGCTGGCCTTTGTTATCCAGTTAATAAAGAAACTAATTCATTGTTTGGACAGGCCATTGAGTAAAAAGTAGCTGAATTTTCTGGGGGGAGATCAAGTACTTAAACACAACACATGATTTGTATCCGCTTTGATTTGTAGGAAACGTATAGTGAATCCAAAATAATTTCAAAGTAAATATATTAGAAAGCTTATGGAGATTGTCAAGAGGGTTTTTTTTGTTTTTTTTTTTTTTAAAAAGGCTGCATAGCTACTGTTGCTCCCAAACATCACATGAAATATTTTGCTACTTCAAACAGACAAAATGTTGAAAGTAAAAATGTTCTTTATGGAAGAAAGCATAATAAATTCTGTAAAGACCTAGAGACTGTGCCACTTGGGGAGAAATTGAGTACAGAGGTTGGAGTTTTATTGTTAGTTTGCACAGAACTGTATTTTAGTTAGTTCAACTGTGTAGTGAGGCAGAAATAAACAAAAGCAACCCATTTAATATGTACACTAATGGCTTTCATATAAGAGAAAAGAGAGAGGGCTAGGTTCAGCAAAGAGCACTGGCGCCAGGCAGCAAGATGTGCGGCACTTGGGGAGGCTGTACTGTACCTGGAAAAGGGTTGCGCACCTCTGCCAGCTTCTGCTTCAAAGAGCTGGCTAGGACTGGCCTCTGCTAAGAGCCAGAGTGACCCTCAAATGCCCCCTCAGAAACCTCCCCTCTCCCTGCTGGGGGGGCACGTGCCTCCCACGCTCTTTGGGTTTGCCTTCCCTACTTGGGGAAGAGGCAGATGTAGTGGTGCCTCCATTTCTCAACCCAGCATTAGACAGAGGTCCCAAACATGTCTCTGGGCTGAAATTGGCATTTTTACATCCTCTTGGGCCTCAAGCTATTCTGGGTGGAGGCTCAGCACCCTCAGATAGTCCTCAGCCCCCACAGCAAGCACCATCAGGACTCGTGGGGACAGGGAGACATAAAAAGGTAACCTGGCTTGGTAGGCTAGCGACCAACATAGCAGCAGTGAGGGCAGAGGGGAAACCCTGAGGTCCTTTCAAACTGACAGAGGAGCAACGGTGAAGTGTTTTTTGTTTTGGTTTGGGTTTTTTTGGTTGTGTGGTTTTGGGGGGTTTTTGTTTGTTTGTTTTTTAAATCAATCCAAATCCAAAAACCCTACAGAAATAAAAATCAGGTAGCCATTCTGAGGAATGGATTTTGTCCCAGCACATTTAACAAGTCTCAGCAAAAAACTTGTAAAGAACTTACTGATCACTGCTTCCTGCAAGTCATGTAACAAACTATGAAAATGTATTTTTGGAACATAAGAAGCATTGCTAAGTTATAAAAGCAGCATAAGCGATGACAGGAAATTAATGCACACTCAAAATCTTCAGTTTTAGATAGCTGGGTATCAGGAGCCAGAGATGACAGAAAACAAATTTAAACTCTAAAATAATGATTTCTTTTTGGAAATAATATCTTTTTGGGGCCATAATAGGTTATCCTCCAAAGCAACAGTGTTGCTTATAATTTCCGAAGCAAAGAGACTACTTGCAAATCAACAGCAAATCAGTAATCAATTGCTCCAAGATAGGTATCAAACACAGTTCCTGAAAATGACATTTGTACCATGAAACCAAAAAATTGATGAGTTCAAAAAACACATTCTGTATCCACCTACAGGAAGTCACTGAGAAAGTCTAAGATGTGCACAACCTTTATTCCCCCATCAGAATTTGGGAAGGCTGGTGGAACCAGGGCTGGGACCCTGCTTCATAATTGGAAGAGAAATGTTCCCAAACAACAGTATCCACGAGAGCATGAAATTCCCTGGGCAGAGTTGCTACCAGCCAACCTGTGCTGTAGAGGGAAATTTGAATCAGCTTTCCAGGATATCTAAGTTTATAGAGGAACTGGGAAATTACTCTAATTGGCATGTGGCAAAATTGAAGCTCACACTTCAAAAAAAATACCAACCAGCCCAAGAAGCGCCAAGGAAGCTAGCAGCAAAAAGCTAGTGCACAAAGCATAAAAGCAGTAATTTCAAATAGAGAAGACTAACAAGTCTGAGTTACTACAGTTAGATTCACCACCAGTAGTCAATATTGATATGTCACGGCTCTTTCCACATGACAGCATTGTGTATTTGGCTAAAACTGTAATTGTTCTCAGATGAGGAAACCTAAAGTGAGGATGAATGAGACTATGAAATCTGCAGAATGCTTTCAAGAGATGCCAAACAGATCAAAGTCATAAAAAGGGATTGGTTTAGACAACAAGATTAACACCCAGAACTACGAAGCACTATATCTCACACCCAAATAAAGAAATGGAAGATTTAGTAAAACAAATAACTGGAGAAATCAGCACTTACTGACCAAGTTAATGTATACAAGCAAAGATAATTGATATGAGCAAAGTTTTATATCAAGATTCAATTTACCAATTAAAGAAATGCAGCACTGACCCCATTGTCAAACTAGGACGCCTTCTCTCATTGCTCTTGTTTGGCTTTGCCATCAATGTCACTATAAAGACAAAGTGCAGGTGACCGCAACACAAGTATCACATGATTTGACAATATTACACCAGGAGACTCACAGAAATAGCAAGTGTAATAATATATAGCTCACGTGCTCAACAACTTGGTGTACGCGCAAGTACAAAGATTTTGGCCAGGGTTGCAAAAAAGAGTCAAACATATTTTTGGAAAAGAAATGATCTGCTATAATCTTCACACACCCCATCCCAAAAGAAGAATCTAAGAAGAACCTTGGCAGATCCCAACTCCAGCCTATGTAAGAAGGCTGAGTGGGTGAATCTTGAAATATGGAAGGTATCTCGAAATATGGAAGGAATTTTAATGTCACAAAAGGTAACAACTGCATTTACTACAGTAAACTAGATTTGTTCATCAAAAGTTTGTATCTTAAGAAGTAAAGTACAGATTTTCAACTTCATTATTATTTCCATGTTGATATATGGATGTGAAGGCTGGAAATGCATCGGAGATAAAACCAGGTGTCTGTATGCTTCTGAAAGCAAATAGTTAGGCATTTAATGGAACAAACCTCTGGCAAGTGTCAGGATGAATCTGATATCTTCACAACCAAAAGTTATCCAGAAAAGTAGGAGGGCATTTCTAGGATACATGTTAAGAATGAAGATAGAGTGTCTTCTGGGAGAGGGATATATAGGGGAGCAGGGCCAAAAAACACTACGCAGCACAAGAAAAATAGGTGGGGCTTCATAACACAGAGGACAAGCAGAGAGCAGCCAGAAACAGATGGGAATGGTAGGGGTCTTGCTCATGCCTGTAGCACATCTAATAGGAATGGTTCATCTGTGATGTAGGCTGAGCTAAACTCTGACTGGACTGAACTCTAGTAATTGACAGCTCCTCTGCTGGCACATTTTCTCCCAAATGGAAGGAAAGAGTAAAAGGGAGATGATGGGGCTGTGGCTGTAATTGTGGCCCTTAAGACTTTACTGACCGGTGTTACTAATTCCTTCTTCTATGTTAACTCATAACCAGGAGTAACTCTGGGTACCAACATCTCCATTCACCAAGAACTGCAGCTCTTGCCTTTGTCCAGCCCTTTGTCTGCAGCTCTTGCCCTTGCTGTTTCCACCTGGGCCACGCATACTCAAACGCAGGAGTGGGCAGTGGGAAAGCTCATCTTTGCTCCCTTCCTCAGAGGGAATGGGAAGGCATGTGAATGAGTAATAAGCCGAACAACTGTATTGCTCATTAACCATACCGTTCGTTAGCAATAGCCCCTCCCAGTGCACCAGCTTACTTGCATGTAAATCATCACTGGTTAATGAGAGGACATTTCCAAGCAAAAGCGATTAATGCAATCTGATGATCCTTGGCAGCTATTCTTGCAGGACTTCTGTTATGAAGCAGGAAGGAAGAGGGTGTTCATTTGCAGTCCCCTTTGGAAAAGCAGCTCCAGCTCTGCTTCCTCATAGCGTAATGGAAGGAGCAAACTCCCACCTTCTCATGGCAAGTGTTCCCAGGCTGCGCTTCTTCGCGCACTGACCACTGCTGCCCAGGAGCATCCTACATTTGTGACTCTTGACCTCAGCTTCATTCTAACAATCTATCGTAATACGGTGGTGTGATTACATAAAACATATCCTGGAGCTCCCCAAGGCAACACAGCTGACAAGCCTGCTCTATTCTACTCAGTTGGAAGAGCATGATTGCATCAGATGAAGCAATCAGATGTTCTAGCTAATCTCTAAAATTATGCCTAGAGATTGGATTTTTGTTTGAGTGACTACTCCCTCATTTACATGAAAATTCAGGACAACTAAAAGCAAATGAGACTGTAAAACATACTAGCAGTTTAGCTTATTGCTATGAGAGAAACTTGCCAATATGATTGCAAAAGAATAACCTGCCATAATTTGTCTTTCAAGGATCTACACCCTTGTTATGGCCTGAAAACTGAGACAGCCAAGACAAAACTAAGGCATGGATTGTCTGTCAGTTTGAAAGAATACCCCCCTCAACGTAACAGAGAAAAAGTCTCCCTTCGTGGGCACTTTGTAGATTCCTGCCCGTGTTCTTCACATGCTAAACTGGGATTATCACTTCCACAGTTATATGTTGAGGGACCAAGTAAATCCCTCCACTATCTTATTTTTACTGGGACTGACCTCCAAACAGAACAGGAAATCTCTTTGTAAGCAAATTCCCATAACCAGTCCCCTTGCTGTTTAGTCTGCCTTGGATTAGGCAGTGACTTGCTTGCTTCTTTGATTGGCAACTATAGTACTATAAAAACAAATGTACAGAGCAAGTCTCACCAGAAAAGCCTCCCAATCTGCAGACCCTTTCAGCTTTATTTGGACTGAAACTTGATGATAGCTCCACTAGACAGGAAACACTCACCCCTCCTTTCTAATATGGCACTACCAGGAGGACACATTTTCTCACAAACCGAGTAGCAGAGCGGGGAGGGGGGGGAAGGAGCAGGAACACCAGAGACCTTCTATAATACATGTCTCAAATTCAAACTGTTGTAAGAGGCAGAAACTGACAACGCTATTTATTTATCCATCCTAAAGTTAATTCTTTGATTGATAAAAACCATGGTTTATACCATGCTTGAAATTGGGTGAGATATGGGAAAAGCAGAGCATCCCAGACATTTTAAGCCCACCATACTGTAGAAGCTGGAAGGAGTAGGCACTTGAGCGGTGAAGTATTTTGCTGTTTTCTCACTGGATATAACACACTGCTTGTTGATGACCCTTTGCAATACGGTAGCAGCAGGAAGCCCCCCCAGGTGGTTAGGGCTCTGCCTTTGCAGGTGCTGTAGGAATTCACAGACATGCAGAAGGGGCGGTCCAGCATCCACCACTGACAGAAAATCTTAAGGTAAGCATACATGAGACAGAAAAGGAGTTAGGTGCATTATCTTGCTACTCAGTAGCACATCTGTTAAGACATGCAGTATTTATGGGAGGGGACTACAGACTGAAAAGTCATAAGAATGAAATATTTCTTTTTGAGGCCAAATCAGAGATGTCACATAGTTGAGCTGGCATTAAACAAAGGAGCCACCAGCAGGTGCAAGGTGCAAGTCCTGCCTTCCTTACACTTCCATTCTGTGCATTTGGCACTGCTGTCTAACTTAAACCTCATCGGCCATGCCAGCTTATTGCCCCAGCTGCTTGCCCAAACATCACCTCTGCTACATGCTTGATGCTGGGCTATCTGTTGGAAAGATGTGGATTCACCTCCTACTGCTACCACTGCAACCGTGGTCGAGGAATACATCCAAGAGCTGGAAACTATATAGGCAGGTACACGTACGTGCACAATTCATCCAAGTCTGGATGGCCACAGACAATATTTCTGCTGCCATTTTGTCACTGAGATAAAAGATAGATCAGTAACAGATTTGAAGTTGTGCAGCCACCTACCTGTGCATGACAACATGCCTCCAAAGAGTCCCAGTGCTTTGAGAAAAGTGAATCTCAGCTCCACATCTGAGTCAGCAAGGCATTTCAGCTCTACCTGGGTGTGCTAGAAGCTGGTGCCCAGCTACACCTGACCAGGCTAGATGAGGTCCAGACTGAGTTCTCCTGCCTAGAAGTCCAACAGGGGGACACACAAATAAAACTTCTATGATATTCTCTGGCTTTTTTAACTAGAGAAGGTGGAGGTGGCCACTTAACTGCAAAGCAGTAGGGTGTTAAATCCAGGAAGCACCTGAAGAGCCACAGACTCTTCCTTCTCCCTCACAGCCCTAGATATACTCTGACTCTTTATCTCACTTTCCTTCTGCTGGGTCTCTTACCTGCTACATTTAGCAGTTGCTGTGTTATTGATCTCTAAGATTTCATCTGGCAGAATGAAAAGCAAGAAGGGGGAAATGCCTCCATCACATTCACATGATTCATTTTACTCTGAAGCACAGTTGCCACACCTGCTTTCATACAAGTCACCTGAAGGCAGTTAAAAAGATACTAGAAAAAGTAGTATGTGTTTCTGAAAGAAATTACCCTCCCTCTTCCCTTTGCTAGCAACAAAGTAGCTGTCTCACATTGGCCTGCGCCTTTCTTTGGTGTAGCGTACCTAAATTAGCCCCTTCTCATGAACATCAGCTCCTGTACAAGATGGCCACAGGCTGATTTTGCAGATCAGCTGCTGTTCTGCTTCTGTGAAAAAGAAAGAAAAAACAGTTAGATCTCTTAGTTTTCTCTGATGTCTAAACGGAGCCTTTACTGGAGCTGCCAACAGCTGATCGCCACCAGCAGGGCTGCTCGCACCTCTTTCTCCCAGCCAGCTCTGGGGATGGCTGGATACCTTCACGGGATGACATAACTCACTAAACCTGCAGAAAGCTATACCTGCCAAGAAGGAAAAAAATCTTTCTGGCATTTTAGGAAGTTGAATTGCCTCAGCAGAGGCCAGTGATGCCAGAACTGCCACAAGAGAGGGCAGGGCTCGTGACTGAGGGGCGAGGGAGCAGGGCCTCCCCTTTTTGGCAGCAGGGAGGGATCGTGCCGGTTCGGCTGCCCCTGGAAGTGCAGCCCGAGCCTCCTGCCAAACGCCCAGATCACCAGGCCGGAGGCAGGCGAGGCTGCAGCGCTCCGAGGCCCTCTTTGCTGAAGCTGGCGCTGAGCAAAGACTCCCCAGGGTGTTCCCCAGGGCAGGCAAATGGCACAGCTGGCTGGGCAGCAGGGCACAGGGATGTTCTCCAGCTGGGGCAGAGCTCCGGGAATGTCCCCTCGCCCAGCTAAGAGAGGCAGGTCTGCACCCTGCAACAGAGCATCAACTTTGGCTGGGGAGCCCTCTTGATGCCCTAGACTAGATAACCATCCTTGCCTTCTGCTTAGAGCACAGCAATCAGGAGGGATGCCCCCTCTCTGGCAGAAGGAGGACCTGAAGTTGGGTCTCCTGCCACCACGGAGGGGTTAGACTGAGGTGAAACCACTATTTCCACCAGCTGTGCCACTTTTTTTTTTGTGGTCAGGGGACAACTGGGGCTTCTCAAAGGACGTCTGTCAGAGTTCTCATTCATGGATGCCATCAGGGGTTAAACATGAGCTGGGTGTCTACTTACTGAGCTCAGGAAGGGAAGGGGGGGAAAAAAGAAGACAGACAAACCAGAGGCAGTCTGAGGCATGCCCAGGAGCAGACCTTTGGGCACCTCAGGAATTTTACTGGCAGGAACGTAGGCACTTGCAGACTTCAGACGCCTCCAGGGTTAGGCAGTAGCTGAACAAGGGTTTTGAGGATCTAAATATTGGCCGCAAATGCCTACAGAGGCAGTTAGGCAGAGCTTACATGCCTAAACCTTTTTTGTGGCTCTAGCCCTAAACTAATATTATGGAAAATACCAGCAATTATTAAGGACTTCTTATCAGATTGGATACATATTCCCTTTGCATAACTTTACCATGGCCTCATTCATGTGGTGCTTAGAGAGGACGAATACCTGTTCTGCATGAGTAATTATGCCAAAGGCTCATGTGAGGGAGGTAGTTTATGACCGCTGAATAAGGCCAGCTATGTTTACCTATACAGCTTCATCACTTAAACTAAAAATTGGTCTTACCACTAAATCTCCCTTGCCGCTTCGTTTGCCTGATTGCAAACAGATCCTAGAATATGCAGTTGCACTCAGATGATTGATGCCAAGATGCTGCACTGAAAAGGAAATATTCTTTTCAGTGTTATCACGTCCATGAGCATAAGCAAAGCCATGTCATGTGACGAAATGTAAATAGAGCATTTCTTAGAAAAGCCATTTATTTGCCTCCATGATTTATTATTCAGTGACATGTAGGCTATTTTTTCTTTGTTATTGGCACTCATGTTCATAATAACAAGGTACTTGACTTGAAGGTATTTGGCCAACCTTTCCAAAGTGCTATGTAAGCAGTAATCAGAGAGAGCTAGGTTAGTGAGTCAACAAATTGCTCTCCCATGCTGATCAAACAGTCTTGGCATCTCTATAAAAAAAAGTACAAAAACAGATTTTGGACTAGCCTACCCAGTTCTCTCTCTAAAATTAGTTATTGTATTTGCATTTGGCAGAGTCCAGGCTTAAAATAACCAAAGGTGCCAGTTGTTTTATTAATAATATTTTACATGTGATTTTCATTTATGTTTAGAAGGATAAAGGAGATGGCCAGTTAGCCTGCACAGTTTTTGTTGCCATAAATTGGGTTTCATTTGCTCAACCTAGGGACAGATGCTGCTCTCATTTTACACCATACCTCCACAGCCTGCAGTAGAAAGCAGTTTAATACTTGGGTCAAAGCTAGTCAGGTCAGTAGAGCTGAGGTTTATTGTGGAAAGCTTTCATTCCAACCCACACAGGGTTGTTACTATTAAAGCAAGTAACAATCAGATACACTGCACAAGCTGCAGGCTTTAACAGGAGGAGGAACTCAAATCTAAGTGGGATTTGTATTCAATTTCTACCATCTATGTCCATCATATGTGCTCACAAATCCAGGTCCTGAATTTGAAACATATATTCCTACACTTAGTCTTGCTACTTCATTGTGTAAATTAGTGCCTTAAGATGAAATATATGTATTTGTGTATCATCTCACTGCTACTGTGTGCAAAGTAAGTAGGGCTGCATGAATAATTACATTTATTTTCAGTGTGACTGCTGAATTGGAAATATTTTGGAAGCTTGGATTAAATTGATGCAACTCCCCCTTCCCCCCCTCTTTTTTTACATGAAATAAAAAAGGAGAAAACATTTCATTTTGCATTGAAAAGCTCCTTCTGACCCCCAGAATGAAACACTTCATTTTTGGACATGTGTAGTAAAAGCAAAGGAAATGAAAAGGCTAGATTTCAGAAAGCAAGAAGTGGTGTTCTCCCCCTTTTTCATTCAGTAGCCTGGATGCAAGAGAGAAATCTTTTGGCTTCCTGAGGTGTTTGAAGCCGCTGTCTCTCCTCTCCGGGGATGACACTCACCATCCCTTAGGTTAAGGGGGACAAGCAGACTGTGACTTCCCATGCAGCCCTCCAGCTGGGCAGCTTTCCTCCGTGCTGCCTGTTTTGTGCTGTCCCAAATGTGGAAGCAACGCATGGGGAAATGAGGTGAGGTGCCAGAGCTTGAAGCAGCTGCCTCCAAAGGAGCAGGTTACCCTGCTGCAGGCGAGATGCTCCCCCAAGGAACAGCGCTGGGGGTGGAAGCGCTTCCAAGCACCCTCCTTTTGGTTGTATTTCGGTTTGCCTGTGTAATTACATGTTCCCTGAACCCAGAGGTTGCTTATTCTCAGGGAGGGAGTCCTTCCCATCAGGCTACACAGTTATGCTGCTTTTTAACCAAAGGGTTACTTCAGCATTTGGTTTCTACCAAAGTGCTGTTAAAATAGTTTCACTTATTGCAGGACCACAAACATCCACTAATTATGGGTCCAGGGTTTATTTATTTATTTATTTTAATAGCTAGGTCTTATTGACCTTCACTTAAGCACTTTTGAATATCTTACCCCATATAAAGACTGCTGTGTTGAAAAGTGCTAACAATTGCCATCATGGGAGTCTTGGATTCAAAGGCAGTTTGCAGACCTCATTAAGCCAATGAGCTTGCCAAGTCCACTCTTTTCAGTTCGGTGGAAGCAACACTTAAGTCCCTTCGTGTAGCAAAACAGCTGCTAGCAACAGCGGCTGCCTGACACGGGCAGAGAGAGCTAAGCTCACCCAGGGAGACTTGTCTGCTTTGGTATCAGAAGATAGTGGCTCACACTGGAAACAGAGGGAGCTGTGAGAGGAACCCTGAAAAACAGCAGGACGACAGGGCTTCTTCAATACGGGGCTGATCAGTGAAGCCGAGTCAAGATCTCCAAGCCAGAAAAAAATCTCCTGGTTGTCTTGTGTCCCAGGAAACATTACTTCTGTATAGTCTCTGTCAAGAAGCATAGTTACGGTGATAAATATTGACCAATGCAAAGCAAGACTGGCAAGGTCTTCCAAGCCCAGCTAGTGATCTGCTAGCATGCTGGAAGGTCTGCATTATGCCATTGAGAAGTCTTGCCTCATGTGCAGGAGAAAAGCAGATTTTTGAGAAGTTTTGAGAAAGTAAGGTAAGCAGAACCAACTCTTCAAAGAGTGGTAAGATGCTCCAGGCATTCAACAGATCCAAAAGCCAGACTACATATTTGCATACTAAATGTGGAGGTAGGAAAATGTCTCGGGTTAGACAACAGTGTTTCAATGCATATAACGTTTTTCAGCTGTTTGTTTGAAGGATACACTACAGGCACCCAGCTACATCAGTTCGAGTGAAGCAGATCAGTCTTACATTATCACAGCAATATGCACGGAGCAAGACTAGTTTAGAAGCTTCCAGTCTAAAAGAGTGAGACACACAGATCATAATAGTGGCATTATCAGGGAACTCAAAAATAAGAAGGCAACACATAGATTCACAAAAGAGTTGAGGCTACTGAACTCAGCACTATTCAGGCACTTTTTATCTGTGAGGGAAAGGAAAAGCTCTGAAAATTCATGTCAGGTATCCTGATTCCCTGGCCAGTGCTGTCCACAAAGTCCATTCTTCCCCTCGGTTGTATTATCCTCAGCGCAGGATGTTTTCAAACAAGAGTATTTTCAAAGGGCAAGTCCCCTTTCCACTCTATTTGCGGTGAAGTTACAAAAAGATGACCCCTCATGTTAACTCAGCACAGTCCCTCAGGATTTGTTTGGCCAAAACCACTCTATTAGGTTTAGGATTCTCCCTACATTTGTATTCAACCATACTTCCTTGCAAGCACTAATCCAGTATAGAAACCAGAAGCTGCCCAAACACCATTCCCAAGAAGTGCAATATAAGTGAATACCTCACTGTGGCATGGCCATTAACAAGTGTTATAGAAAAAAGAAAACAAAACAAGCTTTGCTCTGGGACACAAATGCATGATAAAATCCCTGAGTGAACAATTTTGAGACATTGTTTTTACATTTAATTTACAGTTTCCATGTGTTTATCTCTTCAGGTGGGATTTTACATATTGACCATAGGTAGAACACACCCCATTTTATAATTCCCTTATCTTACTTAAATAGGAGACAGATAGTGAGTTCTATACGTGCTCACACCTTGCTAATAGAAAACAGTGATGTATTGAAAATTTCCTTATCGCCTTCAGTTCCCACACAGGTGTTCTTGGTGATAAACGACTGAATGATATAAACAGTGATTTCAGGTTAAACGTAACAATTTGTCAATAGGAAAAGAAAAAACCCCACAAATTAAACCACATTTCCTGAGTAGGATTTGGATCTGAAAATACTCAAATACAGGAGCATACATGTGAATTTTGTCACTGTGACTGTGAAGCACAGAGTCTCTAGGATTTCTCTTTAGTAATGCTTGTTCTCACCTCTCACAACCCGCAGGCATCTTCTCTTGCATTTTGAGATCTTGATGGGTGACTCACAGATATGATAAGGAACTGTATGATATTCCCTCTGTTTTAGCCAAAGGTATGAAAATTGAAAGAAAATATTCATCTGTATTCACTGATGGGTTTGTCTCCAAGGAGTGTTATCACAGAACAGCTATTCTGCAACTATTCCTGAACAACAGTGGCAGGAGAGTAATTCTGGAAGAAGAAACATTTGTTCTGAGTTAGCTCTATCCATTTCCAGCTAAACTGTTAGTTTTCCTGTGGTTGTTCTTTAAGGTGTAATAGAGAGCATCTAAATGTAACCAGCTTACAGTCTTACCTGTGTTGCTGCCATCGTGCAATGAGTATATTGAATCATCTCAGATAGATACACAGAAAATTGTAAGAATTTTCTCTACATTGCCTTTGAGTATTTTCATTTTTGTATTCCAAGGAAAACTTGTATTCTCTAACCTTTACCAATTTCTTCCAAACAGACCACTAGAGGTCTGAAAAAAAGCAAATGCACACCTGCTATTGTAAAAGTGCATGGCCAAGTCTTTGCTCCTGTGAAGGCCACAGCTTTCTGGCCAGTGTTATTAGGGACAAAACTGGAAACCCCAGCATGTGATGATGTTTTTGAAAATCCAGCCTCTGGGCAAGTTTCCACCATCTGCATTTATTATCCAATAACAGGATCAACTAAGATTAGTAATACATAAAAACTTTCATGAAATGTAGGGGAATAGATTGTCATTTTAACAGAAGGAGGAATTCAAACATACCTTTAATTTCACAGGAAACATTCCAAGATCGTCTCTAGGGCTTTTTCCGGAGCAACATGGCCTCACGCTCCCTGCCAGGACAGGGCTCTGGCTTTGCATTCATTCATGTGGCATTAACAGGCTTCAGTGGCTGCACTCAGCCAGGCAGGCATCACCACTGCCGGCCAAGAGTACCAGACAGCATTGCCATTCTCTTATCGATTCCCTGTAAAGTTTCTGCCAACTTGCCGGGAATAAAAGGTACTTCCAAAAAAGTGGTCATTTTGCTTGGGGGAAAAAAGGAACTTTTTTTTCTCAGTGGCTTATAGATTATTTCTCTAGGACTATCCGGTAATTGAGTCCTATTGAGTAGGGAAGTGTCACGTCCCACCTATGAGAAGGGGAGAGTGACTAAGGTCCACAAATCCCCTCAGTGCGGATTAAGGTGAGATAACACTCAAGGTCCAAACATCAACTTTAATGGAGCGAACACTCTATAAGCATCAACCCTCTGTGTATTAATATGTCACATAAGCTAAGCGGCTTTATGAGAAGTTGAGGTAGGCCTTGTGTTACATAGCAGCACCAAGGGCAAAGAACAAGAAGGGGGGGGGGGGGGAGAGAGAGAGAGAAAGAGCTGGGAAGCAAGAGAGAGAGAGAGAGATCACCAGTCCTGGATCCATCATCGGACCTGCCAACGGGGGTGTCAGTGTGGAGAGCGCCCCAAGGAGGCTCATGTGCGCCCCTATTTATTGGCCCCAGTCCAGGGTTTCTAGAGTCTTCTCTCACCCCAGCTCCAGGAGTGGTTGAGACATTAGTCAGCCAAGGAGAGTGACACTGGGCCCCTCCCCGTGACTTGGCTTCTGGAGCTTTCTCTTGGGGCATTGTCTGTGCTCACAGCACAGTTACTTGGGCCTCGTCCCTTACAGGAAGTCCATCTTTCTTAGATTTTGGGGGTATCTTTTTGTATTCAAAAACATTAACAATATCAGACCTATCAAGTTTTTCTCTTACTTGTGCCTCACATGCTTTCTGTAATTGTTTTATGCCCCAATCTGCCTCCACATGGAAAATGTCTTGGCAGGCCTTTCCATAATCACCTCTCTTCCACGTCTAGGTGTGTACCCAAGTTCTGAAAATTAGAGTTAGACATCTAGTTAATAAGTTGGGTTTACTAGTGAGAGGATAGCTAAAGGAAGAAATTCTTTGCCTTCCTTTTATCAAAGCCGCTGCTTTTAGCTAACAGTTTAAAAAAGTAATCTTGGATATTTTCCATAAGGTCAAGTGTTGTCTGAATAGGTTTCTTTTGGCATCTACAAGGCTAACCAAGTTAAAGACAAAGGTTTCCAAACCCACAGCGTGCGATTTTTTACCAATGGCAGGTTTCAGTGGATCTCAGCTTCCCAATGCTTCCAGTTTCTCTATATAGTATGCAGAGTACCAGTACGTAGGTGCAGCATGCCACTACACAACTGAACAGTAGCATATCTACTTAGCAAGTATTGCTTCCTCAAACCCTCTCATAGAGGGTTCTTCATTCAAGATGGATGGGTGTAGGAGTTTAGATCAACAGCACCACTGGCAGAACAGCTATTCCAAGGTCAACTGTGCAGAGTACCAAATATCCCTTGATTATTCCTAAGGAGTCTTAGTAAGCATCAGATGTGCTTAACCCTTCTCAAGAAATCTCTTCATAGGATCAGGACCCGATAGGTATAATTTAATATGCATTAACCAAAATGGAATAAAGCTCTTGAATTGTCTTTGCGTTCTTGAGACCTATTGCATTATTTTTATCTGGAGTAGCCACAAGCAATCACATATGTATTTTTTATTCTTGCTGCAGTTCTTGTAACATGAGTGTTGGCTATGGATCACACTCCAGCACCACCAGTACTGTCTCATGTCATTGACTCTTCCTTACTTTGCTCGGTCAGGGTCCAGTTGGATGCCACCATCTGTCAGAGTCCACAAGAAGGCACAGGGTCTGAGAGTGGATTCTCGTGAGAAAGACGGCAATGTGAACAGGAAATGTCCCACCAGGAATCTCTTCTTGGGACAGGCTCCTGTGGAAAAGAACAAACCCTTATTGTCACTATCACAGTTTTAACTTTATATTCTTGTGCTCATCCTTTGATTCATTCTCTCTCCCCCCACTCTATTCCCATCTGACGGGTGGGAAACAGGATATTTTGTGAAATTCTTTCCTTCCTGTGTGGGTCTACATGACATCTTTAATTAGCAACTCTCTGCAATGGAAGTGAAGAAATAAAAAGCACAACTGTCCTGCTGAGGAGATCATAATAAAGTTGCTTTTTGAACAGGTATTTAAGGCATCACTTTCTGTCATTTATGAAGATCATTGATGTTAATATTTAAAAATATCACACACACACACAAAATTTTAAACACACTTCCCTGCAGAACAAGTGGTCAGGAAGAGCTTTACAAACATTGTCCCTCTTTGAGTCCCACTGGAGAAGCTGGGATGCAGAAGAGTAATGGGAGGGAAACTTCTGCCTGCTTCCCTGGGCAGAGCTCCAGCCAGCTGGCCCCTGCCATTTCACCTGGAATGACTAGTAACACTGTCTACATTATATAACTTTATATACATTAATAACTTTACCCTGGGAGCTGATCAGAGCTGGGTGGCCTTCTACAGACAACCACTGTGGTTGCAAGGACTTTTCCGAGGGTGGGATTTGACACTATGGAGGTACAGACAGCAGTGGTGCCTTGGAAGGAGATCAAAGTAGAGACAAGCCTGGCAAACTCAGAGGACCTGGACCTGATCCTTCCCTGCCTTGCTCTGTAGGATAGCAGGTGTAAAATGCTATTAAGCCTCATCTGGCAGGGCTGTCCTTAAACAGCAGCCGTCCAAGTGATAGCCCCCAGCTTCTGGATGTCCTATAGGTTTGGCCTATTCTTCTCTCCCAGACCCACCGAACTGAAATTTCCTTTTCCCGCTGGTACAGCTGTACAGCCCTAGGAGACATTAAGATGATCCTGGTTTCTGATTATCTTTTTTTTTTCTTTCTTTTTTTCTTTTCTTTTTTTTTTTATTAGTTTGATCCTCTGATGTTTTACCTGGCACCTGGAAAAACTCATTTACACCACTACAGAGCAGCATGCACTAATTTTGTGAAAACAAACAGTAACCACACAAGAAGCTAGATCAGGGAAAAGCCAGGCTCTGTGTGCCAGTACGGCATTCCTTCAGCACCGAAAGCGTAGGGGTATGAACCAAGAAAACTGCAGAATGAAGTACAGGGTTGTGCTATTGGAAGAGTGTCTGTCATACCCAAAATGCGTCCGAAGGTCGGTATGCAACAGCATCGAGGATCTCGCCAGGCTGTACATCACATCTGAGAAGAGTCTCACAGAAAGAAATGAGGACACATTTTTCATGCTGAGCTTGTGCACCAAATCTCGACTGCTCTCTTGCATTGTCACAGCAACAGGTTTGTCCACAGCTACTTCATAATATAAAGTGACTAGAGGCACTGCCTCCTGATTTTCATACAGATCTAATCATGAAACAAGAACGTGCTTGGTCATATTCGTACTGGGACTGCATATACAAAGTGAAGTTTGCACACCCTGATAAATTGGCTCGCAGCAGAAAATAGGAACTGCTACTGGTAATGACTGAACCTATAACTCTGAGCAAAGATTACTAGTGTGTGAATATTACTGATGGCATTAAGTGTCTTTATCACATCTTGTAAAGTGTTATCAGTCAAACTACAGGTGTTAAGCAGGTAAAAGCTGTAGCTTGAGGCAATAGATAAGAACTTTTCCCTTGGATCTTAAGCACTGTTCCCTACTAGAGCTTTCCTTAGAGAAAGTGTCAGGATATCAAAGGGAAAAAAGATTTTTCTTTAGGCCTTGGGACAGAAGAGGGAGGGGATTTTGTAGACAGTTTTAGGAGAAGCATTATAAACCTCTCAGAATGACTTCCAGTACCAATCTCCTCCCCAATCACAACCAGATGTTGCTTATGTTTACAAAAGAATCTGCCTTTTTTTTTTTAAACAAGAATTTGCTGGTATTATTAACAGCTATGGCTTGTGAACTTGTGAAATATATGTGGAAAGAGGGGCAAGCATATCTGAGCCATGGGAGCTTACCATATACTATAGGCACCCAAAATAAATGGGTGGCAACATTACACTGAGACTTGTTTGCTGTACTGGGATCTAATGCCCAACGCTTGGCTTGCTCCAGTCCTGTACCGCAGCAAGTGTTATGCATATTTAATACACAGAAGGTAAAGAAATCAATTTCAAGGCTATAATTGAAAGCCACTATAAAATTCCACTATTACTGCTATGCTGTAAATTACATATGTTACTGATTCCTTCGGCCTCTTTTACAAGTGAGGTGACTCGGTGGGCTGGGGCCTCAGCCTTTTATCTGCATTTAGACCCTGCCTGAGGTTGGGAGTGAAAATGAATCTGGTGGCCTTACTCTAAGCCTCCATTTGGGTACATTATAAACCCACCAGCATGCTCAGGGCTTCTGCAAAAGTGGGCTCTGCAGAAAGGGCTGAACTACCTCCACAGAGCCACACAAAGAAACTCTCAGAGCGGGGCCCACATTCTCTCTTAAAATGCATATAGTCCTCTCTGCAAGGGCAGAAACAGCTGCACACATAGCACGGAAAAAGAAGATATCTATGCCTGGCTGTAGTTTGAACCATGAGTTTGTATTTTGAGAGCTGAAAATCTGTAATTCAGAGCAACCATTTTTTTTTTTTTCTCTGAAACAAGCAGTTTTTTCTTAAATAAGTTTCTTTATGCTTTCTTCTTACTCTGAAAAGGAGAGGAAATTACCAAAAGGAAAGATTGGCATAAGAGGTACAGGTCCTAAACAGCTTAAAAACAGGGAGAAAAATAAAAGCCCTTTTCACTTCTGTAGCCAGTCAAAGGCTTCAACTAATTTTTAAGACAGACAAAAGCTTTGACAGTCATTTTATAGGCTGGGAAGAGAGGCAGGGACATACCCAGGGACCTTGCTTGAGGCAGGCACCAGAAAGCAGAGACCAGAAACTTGGCCCCAGATTTCCCTTCCTGAGTTCCAGCTGTCCAACCTGAACTCTAAACCATGGGAACTGCAAGCCAAAACCAATCATGAAAAGGGAAAAAAAAATGCTCTGCTGGTAAAAAGCTCTGCAAAATTTTGTATATATCAGAGCTATCTATGTCCTAACACAAACCATTGCAGATGAAACAAAGCCAACCTCCTCATACACAGGTGCATTTTTAAATAAGCTGATTTTGTCAGGATTTCATCCAGCACCTGACTGTACGGTAGGTTCAGTTAAAACATTTTTAATAAACATTTCCTGTAGCGTCTCAGCTATCACAAAGAGTGTTACGGTATTTTTTTACCTAATGGTGTAACTCTATTTGCAAAGGCAATGCCCTTGGAAATGTTGGGAATTTTTTCATGCCCGAACTGACGGTGGGTCAAAACTCAAACCCTGACTCTGAGCCCTTTGGACGCTGGAGGCAATAGCCCTGGACTTGTGAGTCCAGGTTTTAGCTATGCCATGATGTGGTCCAGATACAGAGGAGCTAGTTTTCCAGATGCCTAGCCACAGCATTAAGAAATACATGCAAGTTAATTTACCCCATTTACTACCCTAATCTAATAGTAGTAGATCAGCCCCTGATCTGAATAGCCCAATCCTAGTTACCAAGATTGACTGATTGGAGTAATTGAAGCAATCTTACTTAACGTTTGCCTTAAATGATCTGGCAGCCTGATTCAGATAAGATTTCAAACAGTCTCTGTGCTTTTGATCTCAAATTAGCTTCAAGATTAACTCAGGCTTGGTTCAGACACAGTAGAAAATCCCTCAAGTATATCCTGCACCGTAACCATGCTCAAGCCCTCTTCCTGATTCCACCAGTTTAATTAAATCTCGTCTCAACCCGGGACTTCTCTATTGCAAAGTGGTGCAAGGGATGGTCTGAACTGTAGAACAGCACTGGGAAGCTGAGGGAAGCAGCAAGACAGCACTTTCAGAAACTCCTGTGGCTGAAAAGTAGAGGCAGGAAGGAGAGACCTCTCTGCCTCTTTCTTTTAAATGCTGTGATTTGATAGATGCTTTCTTGTCTCTCCGGTAAACAAAGAAAAGTGCCTGTGAGCAATAAGATCAAGAGCCAACATGTCCTTTCAGCACAAATGACACTAAATTAATTTATACAGGACACCAGTCAGAAAACATTTCTACGAGTGAAAGCTCGAAGTGAGCCTGAGCCTTTAAGGAGCTTTCCTTCTGCCTTCTGTTCACAGGACTGCTTCAGACAGAAAAGTTTCTAACATTTTGGAGGCACACTGCATGAGACATACCATTTCTTTTAACATAAAAAGCCCTGTTTTAAGTATTTGCTTTTAACAGCTCTGTTCCTTTGTGCATTCCTTTCCCAGGTACAGCACAGGTGCTTCAGGGCAACTCTAAAGACAAATTTCAACAATGACTTAGGACCCTAACTACCAAGTGTGGCGTATTTAGCACACAGGTTTTCTAAACGATGTGCCAGCTAAGCAGACAGACAGATGCCTGTTAGGATATTTCAAGTTACTTCTGTAACTAACCTCATACAACAAACTCTCCCAGGTGGTTTATTTACAACCTCAGGTAACAATATAGCTTTGAAAATTGTTTTCTAAAGGTATTCTGGCTCACATTGCTCTGTTCATGCTTAGACTTTGTGGTGTTAATTCCCATTTTTAAAAGTGAGGGAGGTATCTAAACTCGGGTTTTTAGACGTACGTAGGTGTGAATAGCTGCAGATGTGCACCCGGGTACCTCAGGCTTACTGAAATCCATACCTATAATTTGCAGCTCTCTTTTTATCATTTACCCTTTGCTACTGTTGAAAGGAGCAATGCATAAACACTTTGAAAAAGCTGGTCCTAAGTAGCAAAATTACTTTAGAAGGCGAGTTTGAGGTTCTTAATTCCCTTAGAAATGCTCCACTGTTTTTACCTTAGGTCTACAGAAGTGTTTGTATATCACCTAAAATCACAAAGCCTGATTTTGATTAGGCTGTGGGTACCACTGCTAGGTTATTGTTCTAAGATGGAATCATGGAAAAACTTCAGTTGTAACTTAATTAATTTAAACACTATCATTAGTTTTGAATGGAAGCATTTTATCCAAGCAAAGGATCACCCCTGAATGACTATATTTGTACTGCAGAACAACTACAGCTCTAGGGTTCAGCTAAGGTCTGCAGTCAAAGTTATTGTATTAACACTTATGTTATACTGCTGCCTACAGGTCCACATTTAAAATTAGGGTGTTATGCTAACTTATGTTTAAACAAGGCTTCTGTCCCAAAGCTTAGAAAACAAGCAAGATAAGAAAGGCATGTGAGAAGGTACCCAGCTGAACCCATTTTAACTTTTCATGGTTATGTTTTTGTATGTAATTGAATGCATTTCTTCCACTGCCCTGAAGCCACTACAGAGGGGCTGGTTTCGCAGTAGAGCTGCATATGGGGAAGCAATTTAAAAGGAAGAAAGGGATGATGGTGGTGCCTGTATTGGGCATGCTGTGGAAGAAAGCACAGCAATACCTTGAGTGGCAGCCCTCCACACAGCAGGCAGGTATCTGCTGATCTTTGCTACGGTGCTTGTTGCAAGCTGTGATTTCCACTTGTGGACAACTGCGAATTTTCTAAAGCAAAAGAAGACATAGTTTGAAATTCCCACATGTGTAGGTTGTGCACAGAATATATGGACTGTCTTTTCCTAATTTGTAGTTTACAGATTCCTTACAAATAGCTCATTGATCCCAAGGGCTTCTCATGTTGCATCTCACTAGTATATTGAAAAAAACAGTAGCACATGCCACACATTTCATCAAAATAGAAACATCATTCTTGGGGAGGTGGGGGTGGAGAGGGGTAGTTTTCCTCTCCAGTTCATGTTCACAGTTCTTTGGGTAACTGACTCTAATTGCTACAAACAGGTTTTGGCTTTTAAAATATTTTCTGAATACAGGAAGAAAAGATTTCAACTTAGTGCCTGTAGAGGAGCCAGGCACTTCTGCAGACACTTCCTCTCCTCCTTACAGAACTGATTGATTTTGACAATCCAGGATGCTGCTGGTTTCAGCTAAAGCTAATGGCAGCTGAAATGGTGTTCCTCCATGCACCACAAACCAGTCTTTTTTTTTTTTGCAAAAGGAGATTCCTTTATTTGAACAATTAGCAAACTGCCATCCCCTAAGATCATGTAACTTAACAGAAATGTTAGCATTTAGTACTCAACATCCTCTGCACCCTGGAGGCTGGATGAGGTATTAGTCATCTCTAATTAAAGTTGTCTGATGCTAGGCAGTCCTCAGTGACTGCCACAATACAGTTTCCTATGTAATCATTGGTCAATTTGTTGCAATATATCATCAGGATTACTGAATTATTAGTTATAATTACAACTGCAGAGTCAATAGCAGTGTCACAGCAAGGGTAAGTAAACACTACAAAATTATGAGGGATGGGAATACCGTTCTAACAGCTACATCATATTAGTAGTACAGAGACCACCCACTGTAACAGCTAGGCACAAAGATAAATTCCTGCTTTGAGAAGGTGGAGTTGGATATTTTCCCCTTAATGGACTGCAGTCATCTTGGTGACATCCCCTATAAGCTCCTCTGTGGTTTCTGCCCACCAGCTGCGGAGCATGCGTATTAGGTGGTTTAAACTAGGCAAAAACCATGCAACCTGCCAGACTCAATTTTACAGCCACCACTGTCAAACCATTTGCACAGACCATCCCCAAGGATGCACCTTCCAAAGGCCTACAAAAGGAACCTCCTAAAGGTCTGCAGCCCATTTTCCTACAGCGCTTCAGTCACCCCGAGTCCCATTTTCAGAAATGGTCTGAGGGATCAGAGGCCCACCTCCCACAGCCTGTCAGACAGACACCAATGCTTCATTCTCCAAGGGCCACCTCCTCAAGCAGTATTTAGACATTTGATTCTTGATATCGTTGGCAGGTTATGAGCTTTTGGAGAATTCACCCCTTGCGTATTTATGAGAATGACAACGCAAGGTCCTCTATGGAAGAAAAGTTTGATAGAAGTGCCTACTGCTTTTCATTGTACTTTTCAAAGAAGAACGCAGTATTTGCTGTTAATATTTTGACTAACAGGAGAGCCACTTTTCAAAACTATTCACAATTTCAAAGAATGCCTTAAATTTGAAAGAAAAAAAATTAAAAAGTCTTTTTCTCCAGATCAAGTCTAGGACTTCCAGGGAATCCAAAGAAAAGACATTTCCAATAAGATATTTCTGGTTTTACTTGAAGTTCAAGGTGCGTTGGGAAATGGTCTGAGAGTTCAGTGAATAGAAACATGACCAATAAAGTTCAGCATGTACTGCAAGAACCAAAGTCTAATTAGGGGAGTTGGTCAGGCTTTTAGCTTATCTACCTAATCTCCAACCACCGCCTCAAAGGTTGAAAATGTGACTCCATCTCTTTAAACAAAGTAACAGGTCATTAAAATTCAGGGTGTACAACTAACATTACACTCATTTAACAAAATGTTAAGTTCAAAACAAAAAAAGTTTAACTCCGCATCAGAGACATTTCTAGAAACCGCAGACTTAACAACCTCCATCCCTCCATAGGTTTCAAATGAAACAGGCACAGAGGCTTCCTTTGGCACAGCCTAACCCTGTTCAACTGGGTGTGGGTTTCAATTAAGTCACCCTTGTGCAGGAATTTGAAGTCAAACATTTATAAACTTTTCTGGTTGTTTTTGTTTGTTTGTTTGATTGATTGAAAAACTCAGCCACAACAGTCACACTGAGGAAACCAGCAAGGACGGCTGCAACAGCATCCCAGAGCCAATGAGCCAAGTCACAGCTCCGGCTGCGCACGTGCTTGTGGTCTACTCTGACATCTCGTAGCCGCCTCAGTGGAAAAGAAAAAGCGTGTTGAAGCTCAAGCTACAATGAAAGTGACAGGTGACTTCTGAGGAACAAAACTACGGCTGTAGCCCTACACCCTTTTCTGGAAATCTGGCACAGTCATTTGTGGGAGAGAAGGTCTCCATCAGAGCTGGCTCTGTGACCGTGGAATAATTCCATTCCAAAACTGTGCAGGTTTTCCAATTTTTTCGTACGGTCTTGAAATGAAAACAAAAACTTTTCAAATGGAAGGGTGTGGAATTGTGTTGAAACATCTATTTCTGAGTTAGAGAGATCAAGTTTTCAATCAGGCTTTCAGATCAGACATAACCAGAGACCTCATCCTGGGTTACAGAAAACTCCCCATTCATCAACACCAACCCCTCTGCAAAATGTTTTGGCGTCCAAGCAGCAGCATATTTCAGCTAAAATATATTTCATCAAACATGTTCTGACCAATTTCAATCTTGAGATGACATTGTGTCACCAGTTTGTGGAAAGATCCGTATTAAAAACACCTCATAAAAATAGAGTACTGGAAAAGAAGCTGAGGAACAGCCAGTCACTCAAAAGACATTTGTTAGCAAAATTAAATGTAAGTCCAGGCATATTCTGTTTCATCACATACTGTTCCTTTTAGGGGTGAGGCACTTACAGCCATTTCTCTATTTTGGAATGAGACTGCAAGACAGTTTATCTTCAGCTTGGCAAAAGAAAGTTACATTAATGTCCATCAAGATGAAAGCAGCGCAAAACAGAGAATTTGACAATTTAAATAGTGACTCTGTTCTTCAGCTGTGTGTAAACTGTTCTCCTCACAGTATGCAATCAAATGTCAGTGTCTTGATACAAGAGTTCCCAGTAATCTGGAAAACACAAACCTGTGTACTTTTTATATACATACACACATAGATACTTACACATATATATAGTATATAGTACCTACATATATATATGTTTGCGTGGACACACACACACATACACAGACACAAACCACATCTGGAGTTCCATTAAAATATTTCTCCTCCCTCCTCAATAACCGCAGTTGCAGTAATCAGCTTCCCTAGAAGGAACAGACCGAGGCTAAGGTCAGCAGTCTCTGATCACCAGTGTTTGCACAAAGTGATTTTATGTTTCATTTGCACTAGAGATGAATATCAAGTTAAAACTTTTCCTCATAAGAATTTTTACAGAAGAAAAAAATGTTTGGAGGGTTGAAAGATTTTCCCAAAGGAAGGTTCAGGGAATAAATGGGAACTTATTTATCTTTTTCAAGATTTTTTCAAGTTGGAAAATAGGGAGAAAAGTATTAACCTCACTTCTCACACCATTGTGTTAGGAGGTACACAAGAGAGTCTGTATTGTATTCTTTCTGCTGAAGTTAAAATAATAAAAAAAATCAAAGAAAGCATAGTGTGTAAAAGCCAATCCCCTTTTCAGTGAAAACATTATCATTTTTCATTTGAAGAGTCTTGTCATCAGGAAGATGATCTGAAACATGATGCATATTTTCCATCAACTTTGAAACAATACTTTAAAACCACCTTTCTTTCCATGAGATTTCATAGTTCGTTTATTTATTTATTTTTTCACAAAATGTTTTTATTGAAACAAATTTCAGGCTTTTCTAGTTTGCATTTTGGATTCTCTCAAAATTCACATTCAAAACTTCAAAACAAGACATCTCCACAACCATTACTTTTGTACGATTTTGATCAAAGCCATGGAAATTCCTGGTTCCACCCTGGAATAATGAACTGGTCCAGGTTTCATTTGAAATCCATCTCTGAGGAGCTGACTTACCTACCTGGTTTGCAAGAATCCCACTGTCTTCACCTGACCCGAGAGCATCCCCTCGTAGCAAAGCTCTCCTCCACCTGGAACGCATCCACGCAATGCAGTCCCCATCCCCTGTATATGGGGGGGCACCAAAGTTTCGCTGTCAACCTCCAGTTTACCAACCTTCTCCAAGTTCAGAAAGCTCCTACTTTCTGTGTGTTGAAGATCAAGGTATTTTAGGAATTCACCAGCTAGCTGTGTTTGCCTGAAGAGACCTTCCCACTGCTCTTTTATCCTCTGAAGGCAGGCCAATTTTCAACTACAGCCTGATGGTTGCCTGGGTTAACCTCTGCCTTGTTTCATGAGGCGTAGAAACCCCAATACACCTTTCAAATAGCATGTCTGATCGTCTGGCATATAAGCAGAAAATTAGAATGGGCTTCTCCAGGTAAGCGCCAGTGTGAAGCTACTGTCATCTTCTGGGGGGGAATTCCCGGCAGGCAGGCAGGTTAGGCACAGGGTTTGGCCAAGCCTACTCATCCCCCCATGTGCACCCATGCGTCCCCGTACGTGGATGGTTTTCATGTGCTGAGGGTTTTCCTTGCCATTTCAAGCCTTTGGTGTGGGACTTCGTGAAGGTCTTTTAAAAGCAGTGGCTCTTACTCTACTTCCCAGCAACTAGTTGCCCAATGGAGTGTCAGGAGAGGACACCCAAACCCCCTCACTGTTCAGAAACGTGGGTGACCGCACAGAAACACAGCCCTCCTGCAGACACCTGAGTGGCTGGGGGAAGAGGTGGAGGTGTGCCCCTTATTCCCAACTTGAAACACAGTGAAGTACTTTCTCACCCACATTGATTTGTTGATATCCATCTATGGTGCAAGAGATTGGACTACAGACCTTGAGGCAACAATGTTAACATCCATAAACCCCGCCATGCAGTCAAATCTGCCTGGAGTGCGCTGCAACAGATTTGAAAGGGAGGGAAGCCAGGCAGGGGTGGCGAGTCATGAGATGGAGAGCAAAAGCCATGGGAAAGGCCTGGAGCCTGATAGTCCTTCCCCCTATCCTGAGTCTTAGATTTTCTGTTGTACATACTGCTTCCCCAGAACAGTTTTCTCCGGTTAACGCAGCAGGTATACCCATGCTCTCACATTATAGCAACGGGAATCAAATCAGAATCCAAATTCAAGAGCTTTAAAAGCTAAAGCAATAAAATAGCTAGACACGCAATCCTATTTTTCTTCATTCATTTTGGGGTCATGCATACATGAAACTTCCTCTTCTATAACTTCTTTCACGGTCTCCCACAGAGACTTCTTCCAGACAACCTCAACGGTAACAACAGTGTTGTCCTTGCTGAATGACAGCACCAATTTTTGTCATTCCTTGGAGCGGGTGCATAAAACAGGCACTTTGTCTCTTAATTCATCTTTTCTTCCATCACTCTCTGAAAACACATTGCACCTTCCAAAGAATGGGACTGAGTATCAAGAAGGGATATTCCTTAACAGGAGGTTTTACAATTCACTTCAGTATTCCATAGATAACAAATGATAGTCCTTCTTATCCATCTTATTTCACAGACTTTCTCAAACTGTTTCAATGGAGGTTTTGCCCCAGAACAACTGTTAGATTCAAACCTCGGTTTTATGCAACAAAGCTCACTAGGAGACAGAAAAAATGACATTAAGGTTGCAGCCGGTTTACACACTAAGCATTCTTTCCAACTAAGTTCTATTCCATCCAATAATGCAATGCTTTTTGTTTCGAAGCAAGTTCTGCTACTACTACTCAAAAAATGTTCCCCAATGTCACGGAGAGAGTATGTTTTTCAATATTAATTCACAGCATTTATTTTAAGGACATGTTTATAGAGGTTGGAAGGAAGTTCAGATAAAGTTGCTGCACTGTGGCAATATATGAAATGAATTGTTTTAATAGGGAAGAAGTTTAAGATAATCTCTCAGCTCTGTTTCCTTTACTGGTAAAACCCCTTTGGTCACATCTGTGAGAGCAGTACTGGCCACTTTTGTTTATTTTTCTTTAATTGAAATTTTTTAACCCTGAAAGTAAAATTGAAAATTAAGAAGCTAGTCCAAGGGACATCATGCTAAGCCAGCATGTGTTCTTTTCCAATTGCAGATGCCTCAGTAAGCAAGTGAAGTGATGATTTTTGCCTTTCTCCAACTTCTGTGTTCCGTTTGCTGTAGCCACCATCTGCAAAGAGCAGCTTGGCACTGCCATGTGCCAACTCCAGATATGCTAGGGAGCTGCATAAAAAGAGGTTCTAACTGTAGCCAGCTGGAAAGATTGTAAAGCTGGTGGAAACAGCTGACAAGCAGAGGGGAACTCCTCAGAGGTGTCTCATTGTCAGGCAGAAAACTAGATGTGAAGAAATTATACAGCACAAATACAATACTACCTTCTTAAACCATAACACAAATCTTAGGATTTTGGCAGTGAAATCTGAGTGGAGATCTGAAATCCAGAGGCTGCTCTCAACCAACATTTCTGTGGTCCTATGGTCTTACGCAGATAAGAAGAGATTTCCCATTCCTGGCTGAATGCCAAGGTTGTCCTTCTCCTCTGGTTTCTTTTTTTCCAGCAGAGAGGGCTAGACAATTACACATAAAGTTACTTACGAATTTTTTCAAATACTTGAAGTTGAAAATATGAGGGGGACTAGCCAGACAAAACCAAGTCTCTACTGCTCTCTTATCTAACAGACCAGACACCAGGGACTGTTTTCCAGCAATGTTGGGTACGTTTGTCTAGATCTTACCTCTCTCGGGTCCAGGACAGAGGCCTGGATCAAAGGTGCCCGTGTCCCACACAAGTGCTCTACAAAGCAGGGCTGATGAGTCCGAGAGCAAGGCTTGCTAATTGCAGCCACACTGCATCTGGGGTCTGAGGTAGTGCTTCGCTTTGCCAGGTAGCTATGCCAGCAGGCTTGTAGCTTACCCGGGTGCCTCTAGGCCAATGCTTGGGGCAGACATGTCACCAATATGCCCTATATCCACCTCTACAGAAAGGTTCTGGCAACACGTGCACATCTGTCCTGCCACTCGGCAGGTACAACGGGTCACCCTCTGATTCGTGAGAGATTCCTGCCTGGCCTAAGGATTTCCACGAGGCACTTGGATCGGGTACGGGCCAAAACCTTTCCTCGGAGACTGTTTCTTATCTCAGACACGGCAAAACATTATTAGCTCAGCGGCAGGTAGACAAACCTGACCGGAAGGCTTTCTGCCAGTTTGCCTGTACCTGGCAGCCTCTGCCAGACCACTCACAATGACACCCGTCAATCACAGAGCGTACAAGTCATGATGCACTTGAGCATAACAGAGGCGTTACAACACAGATTTAGTTATGTCCATCAGACTCTCAAGGAGCCCTTGCAGACTTCAATGGTCTCTTAAAGATTTACAGTAATACTAAGCAACAAACAAAAAAACCACGGCTCTATTTCCCAATACCAAAGGGAGAACTTGCCAAGAGCGCAGGAGCAAGCCACGCTGACTGTGAGGAAACAAGCTCATTTCTGCATTGCCTGTAAATCAGGTGACTTTTACTGAGGTGCCTAACTTTGATCATTCATGAATGAAAATGTTTGCTGGTAGCTTCTTTTTATGCTGCTTCTGGAAATCCTGCACGTTTGAAAATTTGGTGAGCTGGCCTAATACATTTATGAATGTTGACATTTAGTTCACAGTTACTGCTGAGATATAACACAAGTTATTTTTCTCAAGACTGCAGTCATGTCCAGTTCTGCAATTTAATCTATTTTAATGTAAATAAAAAATATTTTGGTGTTAAGATAGGACAGAGAATTAGATGTACTCCTTTGCCAAACAAAAGGACAGTTTATGTCCCCAATCCTGAGAGTGGCTGTTCTGTGGTGCCTGTCCTCAAAATACCTAAGTGTGAAAGAAAACACCTCAATTGTGCTAGCCTGCACAAAAAGGCAGCTGTCAGGGACGTACAATATCTATGCTGCATTAGTTCATTCCTTAGCACCTTTCTAGCTCGTTTCCGAGAGCGCTATAGAAACAAAGCGAGGCGGGCAGACTTTCCATGCCAGTGGACATATTTGCAAAAGTACAACTTCTACAACTTGTTTAAATTATCTGAGCGGTAGGCGGGTGGAGCACCTTAATAATTTGCTTTTCTCTTTTATTATTGAAATGAAATATCTGAAATATCTGAAGGTGCTGGAAGAGAGGTCACTCTTATTGCATTCCTTTGCAGGCGGCATTGCTTTTGCAGGGACACCTGTCCGCACGAAACTCTGTAAATGCTTTTTAACAGGTCCCCAGGTAGCAGAAAGAACACAGCTGCTAAGGAGTGTTAATGGCAGGACAGCTGCTTGGCTGACAGAATTGGAACCAGCATGGTGCATGTGCTGGGACTGTAAACAGGAATGAATTTTCCTAAAAGCTTTATAAGTAAAAATGTTTATTTTTGGAATATTAGCAAAATAAAAGGAGTTACAATGTTCCTTTAATTTTAAGTCAAAACATAACGACATGCAGCTTTTAAGAAGGTTTATTTTATAACAAAATCTCAAATTGAAACAAGGTGGCTTAGAAACAACTTCAGAAATACCAGGGTTTTCTTCTAGATGTATATATAAAACACACTTGGGCATTTTTTTGCCCTTAATGTGTAGTAAAACTGGTCATGAAATCCTTCTTTCCATAAACCACACATCAGGTATTGGGGAACACTTTTCTGGCTGCCAAGCCTGCCATTGATGGCAAATGCTTGGTGTGTGGTGCGTGAAGGTAGTGCAAGGTACGTGGAACAGATTATTCACATGCTAAAAAGATGAAATAGAGATCTTGTGTTTCAAGGACAGGCACCGAAATGAAGACACCTGATTCCTAGCCTTCACTCAGCCACAGCCTTCCTCTGAGTCAGAGCAAGTCATTCAGTGCCAAGAAAGTGCCCTCTTTTGGTGGACACAACCCCGGCACAGACTCAGAACTGGAATTTTGAGCCCAGCTGAACACCAGCATCAGACTGGATGCAAACAACTGACATCCTTTTGGGACTTCATGGACCTTTTGCTCAAATCCATGTTGCCTCCTGTGCTTTAGCTTTCTCACCTGTAAAATGGAGCTAGCACTGTTTACAAAGTTTACATCACCTGCTGCTGCAGTGATTCAACCAGGAGTGTTTAGAAAGTATTTAAGGTCCTTTGAAGGAAGCCAGAGCATAATTTGTGTTGGTAAAGAACCATATTCCCTTTGGAAAGTTCACCTCAGGATAGCAGAACTCAAACCCCTTGCTACTCCCCTCGCAGCACTTGCAGCACGATGCTCCAGCCCGGATGATGTGAGTGGTACTTGCTTTGTCCTCTTGAAATGCCGTCACTACCTTTTTAGGGTCGACAGAGACCTTTTAAAATCTATCTAGATTTCATCATGTTTCTTAAAGTCTCTCAGAGGCATTTTCCACCATCCCTACTACACCACCACGAAACAACTAGTGTGCCGCACCAAGGGATGAAAACAGTGGGCCTGTTACCTGTACATAGCTCTTCACAGCTTCTCATCCTGACCCTGAAGCTGGGCTCGGTTTAAAGTTATTAATTGCCTTTATCACAGCTGGCACTAGCAGCCTCACATGTTGACTGAAAGTGTGATGTGATAATTAGGCAGGGTGAGGAATCTTTGTTAAGTTTTGTTCTTTGGCAGTATTTTGCCTTTGATCTTCTCCGCTCTCCTTTCCAGGAGAGTTACAGCATTCCAGCAGGAGCCGAGGGTGGGCCTTTCATCAACCTGGGGGGAAAGCTTCATCCTGTGCCCCACGGCACTCCACTCTCAGTCTTAAACTTCCCATTCAGATGACTGCTATGTGCTAGCTGGAGCGCCTGTGAGGAGCCCATAGAAAGAAAAGCATGTATGGTGCATCTTCCACCAAAACACAGATCAAATCAGCACATTAAAAGAGAAGCAGGGAGAAAGTTCAGTAACAAAATAAACAAATAAGCAGGCTTTTAATAATGGCTTTTCTACATGAACTTGATCAAAACCTCATATTTTGCTCTGCAGGTTAGGAAGGCTGGTGGCACAATAAACATAACATCCTGCAGAAACCTACGGCCGTTTCTCACTTGGGCTCCAAAGCTGCCCATATTCCAGAGTCACACAGTCAGTTAACTTACTCATTCTGCTGATTTTTGTTGGCAAATTACAAACCACTTAACAGATGATGTGGAAATAGTTATATAAACTAAGGAATAAATCCTAAAGCATTTATACTTTTATGAATGAATTGTTTTCCCAAAATGTTCGTTCTTGGGCTTTTGTCACTTATCATTTCTTCCAGATTTAGCCTTTCTATTTGTCATACCCTATCCTTCTCCAGAAAGCAGAGACAGCGGGCAGGTCTGAATGTCATGAATTGTGTCCCTGCCATATTGTTCGCGACACTGGGCTTTTAGCGACACAGCAATACAAGTCGAAGAAAAGTATCTGCCCCAGGAGGCCTAATTGGTGGGAGTTTTGCAATATGAATGAATGAATGAATGAGAGAAGATTTTGTGTAGCAATTCACTTTTTCCACCCCGTGAGGGAAACAGAGCTTTATGTTGATTAGGAAATAAAATATAGATTGCCTGTTACATTGGGATGTGCGTTGAACTAAGTCCCAGAGCTGTTTTGGTACTAGAAATTATGCATGGATAAGATGCCTGCAAGACAGGTATGTAACTATGCGCACAACAAGGAAGTTAATGTCCAAGTGTATGTATGTGAAGAAATGAACAACTGTATGATGTGTCATACATAAAGAGTAACTCTGTAAAGCTGCTTTCCCCAAGACATTATCCTCAACAACCTCTTGTCCTTGCAAACTGGGGAGACTATGAGTATGACAGCCTGTTAGCAGGTTTTGCTTGCTGCCATGGCTGTTTTAATTGTGGTAATCTACAGAGCTCATGCACATCTTCAGTTTCTTCTGGGCAAATGTGCAAAAATTCCAGTAGGAGATTTCACGTGACTGCTCGGAGGCTGACACTGGTACAGGAGCAGATATCTGGCTGCTCCATCTCTTATCTGATGGCTAGCACGTTGCTGCTCTTACCCCAGAGGTAGTTCAAAAGAGTAATCCCCTTTAGGGGTATTAAACCTTCCTTCCACACACAACGGGCTGAGCCGTGGCACTTTCTGCCCTCTCATACCGGTCTGCCTTCCCCCACTTCCACGCTGTGCTTCTGGCCGCAGCCAGCTAAGGCTGAAATTCAGGAGCAGGGATGCAAAGCAGCAACTCAGGTTGTTGTTAAACAGCCACAGCAACAGAGGTACACAGGTGGGAAAGGGGCAAAGAAAATCCCTTTCTTCTCCTCAGTGCCTAAGGATTATGCGGGATACACAATTTACAGGGTGGGTTTTGTGGACTGGATCAAAGAGGTAGTCCAGTCCCAAGACGCAGAGAAGGCAATACAGTGCTGTGTCACATAAATACTGGACTGTCCACACACTGTAACAAGTCAGTCCTTCCTGTTCTTTCATGGGTTAAGCTTCTGCAGGAATTTTTAAAATTGACATGCACCCTAAGGATGCTTCTTACAGAGTGTCCCCTACACAGGCAGGAAGCAGTCACGGGAGCGAGACAGGCAATAAACTGGGCTAGGTAAGACCCACCTCCACTCTATGATGATCACATACATAGTTTCCCAATGAAGGTAAATACATTATCCTAAAGTCTGCCTCAGTCATAACTGAAAACTGAAATACCACACATGCTTTCAGTGAGTGGTGCTTAAAATCATTGCTTTTGCTGCTGGGGCTTTTGTCTCTATGCTTTGAGTTTTCCAGGAGGGTCTGTTTAGGCTTCTGTCAAACTCCTGTTACGGGCAGCCAGATGGAATCAGACACAGAATAAAGGGCTCATCTCTTCCATGTCCTAATTTAAGGACCTGGTGTTCACTGGACTTTGAGTGCTATACGTACAAAAGAGATAAAACAATTTGCTGGTGGGAAAATGGCATACCCAGAAGCTCCACTGGAGCTGAATCTCCCCGAGATTATGCTGAACTGGAAAAGGTATAAAAACATTGTTTGTTTTGAGTCTGAAAGCCCAGGTTTCAGGGAAAAAATGTAACCAGAATATCTTCCTGTTTTTGACAACAGTGGGTTTCCGAAGCAGTTGGTAGATTTTTTACAGTCTTTAATTAATCCAGAGAGAAAGAAGAAAAAGTGAAATCACGTTACAAAAATATGAAGCCTGCTATACTCCAGGGGAAAAATGAAATGTAAGAGATGACAGTTCTTGAACAGAGAATATAAATAGAAGAAAAAAAAAGAAATAATGCATGTCTGCAACTGAACCAAGGCTGCAGAGCCTTACAGTGATTGGGAAAGGAAAAACTGGATGCTGCGTGAGAGACTCATTCACGCCTGGAGCAAAAAGCTCCAAGGCAGAACACCGGAGGACACGTAAACAGACCTTGACAGTGTACTCAGATTTACGCAAATAAGGGACTCCAGTGGACCTACCTGAGAAAATCGATAGATGACAAAAGACTGGGTTAAAAGGCAGTAAGGCAGTTTAAGATGGAACCCAGCAAGAGACGGCCCCTGTCAGATGGCTGACATTGTGCCAGCTAATGCTTACCATGATCATGCCCAACAAGTCTGGGCAGATGCAGCACTTCTACATCAGTATTTCCTCAAACTGCATTTGGGTTAATTTCAGGACACAAGACTTGCATCAGAACATGCAAGGGTTTAGTTTGCCTAGGTCTACAATAGGCATTAAGTTCAACAGAGGTGGCATTTTCTGACTATGGGAAAACCAGTGGAAGAACATGATTAAAGCCTTGGGGAAACTTTGGAAAAAACAAGGGGTGCTGTGCTACAGCTAGATTGACAATAACAAGAAAAGTCTGTGTAACGGGGGAAAAGCATCTATGAGGAAAAAAGGCAACACAGCAAGGGATGCTTCAGTTGAGTTCTGCCCCTGACAGACAAAGGAGACGTACAAATATTGCTCAGAATAACAAAATACATATTGGAAATTTGTGGTTTATTGGTCTAATGGAGCAGGGACAGTGTAAAAAGTCAGAGTACTAGAGGAATATAAGATGTCCCAGAACTGCTTATATATCAGAAAGCATAACATTTAAATCATCCAAGGAAGTTATTAGTTCAGGTTCTGACAGCAAAATACAGTCACAACTGACAACTGGTGGCTTGAGACATCAGGAGCTCTAGCAGTGAAAGAGGACAGCTATAATTTTAAGCCATGGATTGAAAAAGTTTGATATCTTTACTGAGGGGAGTCTGTATTAATTTCAAATTAACTGTAAACTCTTTACTGTCTTTGCCAGAAAGGGCCTGGCAAACATTTTGAAAAAAGTGCAATTATATTTATTTTTTTCCAGTTACCAAATGTATGATCTGCAAGACAAATTTAAATGAGGCTGATGGGGCAGGCATATGCATTTCAGCCTTCGAGGAAAGTCTAGGATAACAAACTAAATTTGGTAGGAGCCAATCTAATTTTAAAAGCCTTGTCTAGATGAAATACAGACCATGAAATATGTTCTTGCTGGAACAACTGCTCAGGATGTGAACCCACAGAGAGAGTGTAACAGCCTGTAGTTTGTGTTACAGCTATTGGGTTGCTGGGTTTAAGTGCTATTTCTCCATTGAAAAGAAATTATGGTACTGAGAACTGTGCCTTAAAGGCTTAAGCTACGCAGAGACTCTGGGGCTGGGTTGAGACTCTGAAGCTGTTGTCAGCATTAGGCACAGCCAGTTGGAAATGCGTACGGGAAAAAGTAGTTCTTTTATAAATGCCTTCAGAGCAGCAGGTGATCCCTAAGGCCGGGCTGCTCCCTCTGAAGCTGTGCTTTATTGTCCAACGTGCGTGGCTCCCCACTAAGTGCAGCAGTAGTAAGCACTGCACAGGACTTATTAATCCACTTGCACTTAACGTGTTCTAAACTTGCACTCACTGTTGCAATCACAAATGAATGAAAACCTTGAACGTTAAGCTTATTACTACTGTCCTGGTCTATATCTTCTGTCCTATACTCTGAAGGCCAAAGTCTAGTGATGAGATGATGCTGCTGTTCAGGATCTCACTACTGACCCACAGCATGTCCTTGAGCAAGTCCCTTCACCTTTGGTATGCTTCAGGTTCAACATCTGGAAAACTGAGAAAATTCATCAAGCTCCACAGAGATGCCACATGAAGCTACTAATATCTGTCAGTGGCACTGATTTTTCCAGGTTTGAAGTCAATTAAATGCAAAGAGTGGCTGACTACAATAAGTTTTGCATCAGGCTCAAGATAAAACCTGTATTACTACTGACTGAGTAGTGAAATTAAAGTTTTTAGAGCAGCTCTGTAATATGTCATTGTTCTAAATCAGTAAGCTGTAGAGGAGACACTTGGGAATTTCTGGATACAACTTTCCCAGTCAGAAAACACCCATTTGTCAAAAATAAGTAAGTTTTTCTTTTTGCAGGAAACAATCACTTTAAATACATTTCACAATTTGAAAAATATTAACAAAAAAGTTTCCAGAGCAACAAAGTCTTTTGTTTGTATTTAAAAAAAGTTCACACAGGTGCCAGTTTCAGTTCAAAATTACTTTTGTTTGAAAAATCTTCCAAGCTACCTGGTAGTTATAGTGAAAAAGTAAGTCCACAGTCCAATGGAAAAATTTCCAACTGATTGCAATTGGGATGAAAGCCACGATTTTGAAACCAAACTGTGGGACAGGAAAGCTGTTTCTTGTCCAGTTCTAGCCATGGTAACATCAAGCACCCTGCTACATAAGCACAGAAGCAGCACTTTTGACTCTTGACCTGAGGTGGTCAGAAAGGACAGGAGTATTCATGTTGGGAAACTGGAGATGTGTGTTGAGCACCTCTGGCATGGCACAGATAAGCCGGGACAAGTGTTTATTCTCATAAAGTTAAAGAGTCTGCTTGGGAGGTAAAGAAAAAGAAGGAAAGCGGAAAATTTAGAAATCGTGAACCCGTAACTGCTTTCTGAATTGATTCCTTTTTTAAGAGTTTGAATGGGACAAAGGAAGGAAAGTTACATACTGCTGTGGGTAACAAAGCCAGCAGGAAATATGGCTTAGCTGTCAAAAGATAATGCTTACCCAAGTTCACACAGAAGAACAATATTTATCTCCTCTTCCCACCACTATCAGAAAAATATAGGGTCCAATAAAGAGTGTCTACGTTACCAAAGTGCTCAGATAAGAAGGGATTAGAAAAAGTAAGGCAGGAAATAAAAATCCGAAGGAGCAGAGGCAGAGGAGTGTGGTACCATGATTCAAGAAGAGAACAAAGCGAACTTGAGATGAAAAAGAAAGGGAGATCTACCTTGTGACAGCCAAATAGAGGGGGGTACCAGCCTCAACGTCAAAAACCGTGTTTCAGACACCTACACTGAACTACAGGCAGAAGTTAGGCTATACACTTGGTGTTTGAGGGCAGCAGCTCTGAGGCCTGGTTTCACCAAGACGCTCTCCTGTGTCGCTCTTCTAAGGTACTTCTGTGCTTCCAAATCCTGATGTACTCTTAAATTTGACTTTAGATGAGACATCTATTCTCATTATATGGAAAATATAATGCGGATGGAGATTTCAAACAGCCTCAAAGTTTAAAAATATTTAGGGGCCGGGATCTGTTTTCGACCCATGTATATTAAAGTTGAACCATGGGTTGCAGTGGATGAGTGGCCTACTTGAGTCTTCATTCATATCATAGATTGTCTGAAAACCCCCATTACTCTTTTTCAAATAAAAAATCTGCTTATCATACTTCTATTGTGTCAGTTACTGTAGCTTTGCAATTAGGCTTCAGTCTCTTTCTCTTTTAAAATTATTATCCCTGCAATTCCTGACTTTGACTGGATGAAGAAATGCTGAAATAGCACGAAAAAGTATTTCTTTCAAAATGTCTCCAACCCAGCCAAAAGCTGTCTGTATGAGAAATCTTGCAAGAAAGTCTGTTCTCATCTTATTTCCAGCTGGGCTACATCCAGTTCCAAAAGTACTTGCCGATGGTGTGAGAAAAGTGTCTGGATATGGACATTTATTTGATTTGAGCCTCTGTATTTTGGATTGTGAATGCAACCAACATTAGAAACAGCAGAAAGATGTGTTAAGAAGCCACGCTGAGGAGAAAGGAGAGGTGAATTGAGGTAGCTTCCTCTCCTGAGGAAAGGCCATCCAGTCTCCCCGGTCCTGCTGTTACTGCCATTACTGCTTCGCAGATGCTTCCCTGGACTTCCCAGCCTTGCTCTTCCCTCACCTCCGTTCTCGGCTACCAAAGGCAACAGCTCATAACCCCAGCCTCCCCTAACAGCTTTCTAGGTGTTTCACACACCTTTCTCTTTTCTTCCCATTTTGAAAGAGTTATCTGCCAGTGCAGATCTCCTCTATATTCCTCAGAACGCCTCCTAAAGCTCTCCTCTGCCATCACACCTCAAAAAGCCTGAGAAGAGGCTTCCAGGGTGTTGATGCGCAGCCTAATGTACTGATCAGTGTAGTCATAGCGTTTTCCCATGTTCCCTCATCTCTTGGTGAGCACTTATTTGGCAAACCTGAAGGACGCTGTGTTTTCCTTCTCTGTTTATACAACACTGAGTTTCTTATCTGTGGCTAGGGCTCCTTGATCCTATCATCACACAAATAACAACAGGTAATGATTTAAAAGAAAAGCCAAGCAAAACATAAGGCTTAGTCGTTTGAATTGCTTTCACACAGTGTTGAAAAAGTCATTATTTGATAGTAACAGAAGTGACTGAATCATGTTGTGTTTCTTTTTTTTTTTTTTTTTTTTTTTTTAAATTGCTGTGTTGTTCCAGGGTTTTTGTCAACAATCATTGTCAGTTCTAATTCTCCAGCCAGGCAAAAATCTGGGTGGAAATCCTGGCTCTGCTGAAGCCAAGTGCCAGATTTCCATTGGCCTCAATGGGCCTGAAATTCACCCAGTCACAACCTAGAGGAAGAATATTTGTGGTAGCAAACCAAATAAATATATCTGTGTTTTTCTATGAAAAATCAATTTGAGACCCTTTTTTCCTGGCAAGACTTACGCACAGTGACATAATGAGAGATACAGCAGTACTCGGAACAGGAAATGACTGCGGACACATTGTCAGGGCAGTGCTATGCTATGCCAATGGTTGAAGCAGAGAAAACTCCTAAGAACTTGCTAAAATGCTCCATGAAATAAAATAAAATGAAATAAAAATAAAATACAAACCCAGAAATAAAATGGAGTGCACAATGAAAATACCACATTGAAATTTCTGTGAGGTTGAGAGGAAACAAAAAGATGGCAAACTGTATTGAAAGAAATAGTATTGCATGTTGGTTGCCAATAAGGTGCCAGATGTTGCCCTTTGCAAGAGAGAGAAAGCATCTTGACAGAGGTTTTTAAGAACTGGAGTAGCAACACAGCAGAGCACCTTGGGGAACAACCACCCTCCGAAATATCTTGATATGGAAATTGGGTGTGGTGTGGAACAGCTTTGTTAGACATCCAAAGAGCGATTTTCCTATTCTATGGAATTAATATTAGCTGAAGCATATGTGTGTGTACTCAACAGCTCACATGAAACAGGAGAAGACTCTTTCATGGATTATTAATTACGCGGGTGCTGTCTGAACAGGGGCAACCAATCCTTAAAGGCTAGGATGCCTATGCCAGAAATACTAGAAGCAGAACATCACTGTGAATCAAAGGACATAAAAGATGTTCTGTACATCAGATATCAATGATACTTTCAGGTATTTAATAATTTTGCTTAAAGGAACAATTACTCATTACATTAAGTCAGAGCATTATACAGTGGTGGGTACAGTTAATCAGCGAAGTGAGAAATAGCCCAGAAATGTGGTAAGTCTGCGTACAAAACCAGTGACTTGGTGCCTGAATGTGACTAGAGGCACACTGCTTGGATACATCTGCAATAGACACACCAGTTCAGTGTTTTTGGGGAGCCGACCCATCACTTTCTTTCCTTCTCACTGATCGTTTCATCGAACCATGTCTCTCACTTTTTTTTTTTTTAAATTAGAAGATTAATATATTTTTCCCACTGAAAATACAAACTTTTTGCAGCAGTTCCAGCATCATACAGACAAAAATATTTCAGGTGAATAATTTTGTAATTACATGTGAGAAAATTACTACAGGAACACCAACTTCCAAAGGAACTGGTGAATACCCATGATGATTTAAAGTCATTATTGGAACACGAGACAGTTTTGGAACATGAGCTACAGCAATGCATAGTTTATAGCGTATAATAGGGGATATATTTATACAGCATAACAACATCCTCAGAATCAAGTGTTCCATCAAAAATGTAACTGGCAAAGCTCCAAATTGCATCAAAACTCATAATCATTTATGTCATATCAGTCACATTCTGCTTGTAATGTGTTTCCTCACGGCAGTGCATGTTGCACAACTCAAAAATGCTACTCATTCCAATATACTGTATAATGAATTTTAATTTTTTAATACTTCCTTACTTCTTCTGGATGAGGTACTACTAAATAGTTTCTGTATATATGCTTCTAACTTTTAAGATAATTTTTTGTGCCTTTGATGTTTATTTGATATGAACACTCTAGCACAGGGTTTTTGCTGGCAGAAACTGGATCTCTGGGCACAGAGTCAATGGACAGAGGTATGTTATAAGTGCACACAGACCAGACCCATGAGGGAAGCAAGCAGTACACTCGAGCACTCTACTTGCCCACAACAGTCCACAACATCAGCCCAAAATGGACTTGAAGGGCAAATAGATGTGCCACATAAACAGACCAGAAGAATACAATTTTTAGCCCAACTGCAATCTTTTTGCTGAAGTTTTGCTCCATTTCTTAAGCTGTGGCTCATACACTTAGGTCTTCACAGCTGTTTGAACTCCAGAAGATGTAAGTTTTCTTGTTATCTGAACAGTGACTTTTATTTTCTTTAGCGTTTGAACTATGTTTTGATATAAGAATATTTTTCCTTCAAAATATTTCATAATAATACAAAAAAGTTCATGAAAGTGAGTCACTTCTGACTCACCGATCCAGGACAATAGCTGCAATACACTATTGTGGTATGAGACCTTGTGTTTGTCTCCTTTCTTATTCATGTGAACTCTCCCCTGCAGCTCCCCTTCACAGTCCCCAGCTCTCCAAATTGTATAAGATGGCTAGACCTTACAACAGTGTACATACGTAACTTCCACACTATGGATGGATGTGTATTGCCCATTTTATCCCAGTTCTTTATACTTTAAATAATTTTTCTAATTTTATTTTCCAACTATTCTCTTTTCTCCTCTCCTTAACCAGATCAAAGAAAAGGGGGGGGGAAAAAAAAAATCAATGTTGACATTTTTTATTTTAATATTAGGAAAAATAATTTTAAAATTAAATAGAAGAATTAAATAAGACCTTGTGGAAATCATTTCCCTTTCTTCCTTCCTTGCAGTCCTTTTAATCTTCACACCACAGTTTTCCTTGATTCAGACCAGCGTTATATGACAAGCTTAGCTGACATCCTGGTAGCAACGAGGGTTGTGAAGAGGTACAACCAGTGACAAAGATAACTGTGCTATCGTCTTTGCGATACAGAGGCAGCTTTATTTGCAGTCTGGGGGTTTTGCCTTCTTTTAATTTATGAAAGGAAACAGGAGCAAGAATAAATGATACAAATAAAAATGCCACTTTGCTACTATGTACCATAGTCATATCAGAAGGAAAAGCTCCTCTGGCAATGAACTTTCCAGGGTTACTTCACACCAGTCAAGGCAGGAAGATGACCTTAAACAGCAAATGTAATTTCTTTTTATTAAATGCACCCATTGCTCATTTCCTATGTAAAAATTTAATGCTATACATTAGCTATAGTGGTTGCGGTAGGAGGAGAGCTGTAATCAAGAATTAGTACCACATTCAGAAATTTTGAGCACGTGCTCCCATCTTCTAGATTACTATTCCACAACGTATGGAATGGGCGGTTACTTTATCATCTAAAGCAATAAAGCTGAACCGAGCTCTCACAGCAATGATCTGCATTATATTCACTGAGCATGCAGCACCAGCAGAGCTCTTACTAAAATGAAGAGAGAAGAATACGTTCAAGCTGCAAGACCAAACCATCAGAGGCAGAAGTGAGCTAATTCCACAACAATAAACCTCATGCTATTGATATACTTTAGCACTTTCTGCATTCAGTGTAAAACTGGCAGAGGGCACGGGGAAGTTGTCCGAGGAATCATGCCAGATACGTGGTAGAAACAGGACATATGTCAAAATAGCTTTGTTGGAGGAAACAATGCACATTGTGCAAGCGTGTAAAGGCAGATGTGACTGTCCAAGTCTATAAAACACAACAAAGGAGCCCACAATAGTGGGTACAGTGATTAGAAACCAGATGTCTTGCAGACAAGAGCCTTTGTTTTAGTTGAAGGAAAGAGAAGTATGGAAGTATTTTCAATTTGAAGGGCCTGAGTACACAACATCATGGACACTCAGCTACAGAAATAAACTATTTCAGTGAGCAGAATAGAGGGGGAAAACATAAATGAAGTGTGAGCTAACAAGGAATAGCTGAATTCAAAAAACCTATGGTCTAAAAAAACCATAATAGTCTAACATAGGAAAAGACATTCTGTTCGAAGCTGTTTCTGTTCCTTTCTCCTTCACTATTTGCTTAGATATTTTACACGCAGTTTAGATGTTTTCTTTTCATTTGTTATTCCTTAGGGAGCAACGAAAGCATATCCCTGGCATTTGAGTTTTTTGCAGGATAAATAGATGAGAAAAGCTGTTTCCTTAGGTAATCCTAACCACCCTTTGTGTGGGCTTTCTCAGATACTGTTCATAAGAAATTGTATTTACAACAGAGGCAAATTCCCAACTGACAAGAAAATAAAGACCCTCTTATGTTATCAGTCCTTATGCTGAAATACCCCAGCCCTACGTACACCATCAAAATTTCTATAATCATCATGCTAACTATTTTGATTTACATACTGGCTATTTAAGCTTATGTATCAGTGAAAGAGAAGAAGGTTGTAAAACACAGCAAATCAGAACCCCTTCCACACAGCAAGACCACCATCAGAGTAGGTCTAGCAAAGTCTGACCGTGTATGAAGTCTGTGTTACAAAGTGTAAAAGAAATTATCTTAAACTAACATGCCATTCTTGAACTGAGCTCAAGAAACGTGTTAAAAATACACCCAGCAGTTTTCTCATAGAGCCTCTGTAAATTCAAAAATGGAGAATCATTTTCAACAGTGACCATGCTGTGATTGCATGCAAGGAATACAACATAATACATGAGTACATGAACCTGTAACATACAAGATAATGAAAAAAACAGAGGACTGCTGACCAAACAGTGTTTTGAGAACATTTTTTGATATCAGATACAATAATGATAGGCAAGTTAGCAATATATGAAGAGAAGATAGTTAATGGCTTAGAAGCATCAATATTTTATTAAGCTATAGATTAGATAACAGCTTGTTCTCAACTGGTTTGTTAGCAAAACCTGGTTTGCCCCAGTATCACCACCTGCAAGCCATGGCAGAGGGAGCATGAAGACCTTGCGAAGAACCTAGATACCCAAATATTCTATTGCTCCACTCCAAGCAATACTTGTCCTGGCCTTTCTTTTTTTTTTTTTTTTTTTTTTTTTTTTATGATTGATAAAAATGCCACACAGCAATGTAGTTATGATAGTGCTTTTAAAGGAGATGCAAGTCCTTTGCACAGCCTTTTTTTGTGGAATACCTTTGAGTTTAGGAGACAGGATTACCCAGCAACACATTCCAATTTCTAATCAGATTCGAGGTAATTTCTTACCTGTAGAATGCTGAGAAGATAAAATAGAGTACAAGTGGAAGTAGAAATACAAGAGAAGACCTCTTATTGAATATGTTGAATGGGAATCCTCTAGCTAGCACAAATCAATGCCTGAGTCCCAACTACAGCTGTTATTATTTTTCATAAGCACAACAGAAATTCACCTGATCCATGGACATGAAGAGAGAGAGAGAACAGATGCTCATTTTCTAAATAACAGGGGGAAAGTAGCCCAAACCCCTCACTTTTCCCCTCATTCTACAGAGCTACAAATGTCCCTGTGTCATCCTGTCAATACTGCTCTCGGCGTGTACACAAACACATCTGTCTTCTTTATTTATTCAGTCATCAAAATTCCAAGTCTGCAAGCTAGTCATAATTATGCCTTCCAAAGAGGCAGGCACCTGCCATTTACTCTACCTTTTTCAATTACATCTAATTGAAGACTTGAGATCAAATAGAGGAAGGGAGACAAGAGTTCTTCAAACTGTCTAAACGCTTTCTGTTGAATACAAAAAGAGAGGTTTCCTACCACAGCTCAAAATAAGCCCTCCAACATGACTGGCATAATAAAGAACTGGAATATGAGATGCATTTCCTTCCTCTAAACACCCTACACCATGAGGATGCTTTTTACACAGATGATGGCTCACAGTCAGAAGAAAAGCCCCCTCACTCCTGTCCCCCCCCCCCCGTCACTGCTGAAGCTAAGCTACGAGTGCATTTCCTGAGTATGAGAACTTGTCCTGGGTGCTCCAGTAACTTCCTCCTTTCAAGAGCATCCAGATGACAGAGGGCAGCATGTCAGAAATGGCAAAAAAACCCAGTCCTCAAGAAACCGAGTTTACCTGTGATCATACAGATGAGATAACTGGTAGTAGATTATCCTCTCTGAGTACAGCTGTATACTCCTTGGCAGCAGTAACCTGATAGGCACTGAGCTAGAGTAACCTTCTAGGAATTGAAGAAGCTGGAAAAAAAACCAGCTGGCTCCACTTATATAAGGGATGTAATTAGGCTTAAAAGAGAGGATGATTTCAGCCTGTGTGATCTGCATTAAGAATAAGTCCCTGAGAGCATTTTTGAGAAGGTACTTCTGGTACTTGTGTGTGCGCACACACGTGTGTTGGGATTTTCCCTTTCCTCGGACAGCGTTGCAGAAGTTTCCATCAAGAGATGGAAGGAGGCTATCATTTGGAGAGAAGATGGGAATAGTCAAAGAAAGAGATCCTTGTACCAAGTGATGTGATGGGAGAAGTTGACTACATTGGTTGGTCCCTGAAATTCATAGGCAAGAAACATCAGCTAATACATTGTTAGCAAATTAGACTAATTATGCTAAAACCAAAACGGCCAAATGGAACATGTCTCACATCTGTTAAGGGGGGAACCAGTGGTAACTTGTGTAACATACGCATAGGAAAAGCGGAGTAGTTAAAAATATAATGAACCATCATTACATTAGTGATACAGGCACAAAGATGCACCAGTATAATCCTTCAGTTCCTTTATAATCAAAGCTAAGATGATATTGGCAATCCGAACAGAGGGTATTACTAGACCAGCACTTCCTAGCCCCATTACTAGCTTCCTAAGTGCAGAGGGAACCTGCAGTGATTATAGGTCTGATTTTAAGATAATTGATGATGAGTGCCATTTAACCACTGAGAACTTTGTACATAAAAATCTAAGCTAGAGGAATGAAATGTAAATGCTATAATGGAGTCAACCTGGCTGTTTGAAAGCCTAAAGGCTTTAATGCTTTTGAGTGAAAGCAAGCAAGAACTCAGCGATTTTTCATCATTTGTATTGTCAGCTGGAAAATGCAAACAACTGTACCAAAGGCAGAAGAATGTGAGATTCCCTTTTGCTGCCTTTCCACCCATTTTATGCTTTCTATGGGGAAATGTGGGCTCATCATCAAACAGTTTAGCAAAGCCAAGGTGATTCTTCCAGATTTCCCTGGGCAGAATTGTTCCCTCAATGGTATTTGTGGAGAACGCAATGGCATGGGTGCTACCTCATTGGGGAACACGCTGCGCTACCAATGCCAGCCTCTAACTAGCTGAGCTGTGTACATCTGCTCCATTTATATCCTGTTTTGAGGGCTGAGAAACTAGAGCAAAGAACAGTTCATTTTACTTCCTACCCAGACGCTATAGTAGAAGAGAGATCTGCCGGGCCAGGAGGGCATGGTGGGAAAACAAGATACATTTTGTGGGTTGTAATAAATGCATACGTTTTATGCTATTATGTATCCTTTTTTGTAATCTATAAAGAGGATGAGAAGAACTTGATTTGTCAGTCTGTATCACCGAATAGCTCTCCTTATGTTCACCTCTTTAAATTTTTTTGTAGCACTGCATGTTTCTGATGCTTGTTTATTTTTCCTTTTCTCTCCATTTTTCAATAGTGTTTCCAATCAGTTCCTGAGCAGGCGACACTACCTCTCAGAGAAGAGGGTTTATATTCAACTCATTTTTTTCATATATGGATACATGTTGGCAGTGATGAGGGGTGCCAGATCTTACGATATAAAACACGCAGAACTTTAAGTACGTAAAGAATCACGCTGAATTCCTTAGGATTACTTACATGCTTAACCAGAAGCAGGTGTGCTAATCTTTGCAAGACCAAGGTCTTGTTTTTTATACATAAAATAGTAGGACAAATTCATTTCAGAGATTACTCTACTGGCCAAAAAATGCAAAATTGGTGATCTTAGTGGAGTGACTTGAAAGATTCATTTGACTTCCTGACTTCCCTATTCATTTATTCATTCATTCATTCAGCAAGGCACCTGGGAAACTGTGGTGTGATTTCACTAAATATGTGTCACAGTTTGTGTGCAGGTGTAAGGGGATATATGCACACAATACGCATGCACATTATTCTTTCCTTTAGCTTGGTAGCATCATCCTCCATTTCTCTTGCAGTTTGTAAACCTGACATTAACAATAAAGGCACTTACTTCACTTCTCTTTCACTGACATAAGCAAAAAGCCTTGATGTTTGACAGCACAGATTAACCATGTTCCCAATGACCTCCGAGCTCAGGGAGAGACTGAGAAACTATACTCAAGTCTGTCTTTCTCCACCAAAGGTCTGAGCACTAACCCAGTTTAAGATCTGGGGAGGGGCAGAAGCGAAAACAAAACAAGCCAAAGTGTGCTTAGGTAGATAATAAGTGATCTAGGTGAGGAAACCAAGACAAAGTGGCACATCACTAGTGCACTGGCTGAGAAATATGGGATTACTGTAGCAGGTTCAGGGCTCTGTAGGTGTACTCCTCTCACAACACTGAAAACAGATCTCAGAACTGTATGCACAAATGCACAGATACTATGCAAAGCAAATTCATACATTTGCAATGAGAAACTGAGGGTAAATTACCTATTATGATCGTGTCCGTTATGACACTGTTTCGTCCTGGGCACCTTTCGTGCCACGCACAGCAAATGTAGTGCCTAACAACACACACCGAGCAGCAATGAAAGCTGGAATTCTCTTCATACCTTTTGTATTCATATATTGAACACACTGCTACTTACTGCACCTTACCCTAAACTGGCATTCACTGCTTCACTTTTATTTCATAGTCACTGTTATTTCAATATCCATGTAGTTTCTTGTTCACATGCTTCAAATAATTAGGATAATGAACATTTGTGGTTTGCCTTCTGTACTGCTTGGCTTTTTCTTTGCTTATTCCCAAGAGGGCTATCCTGTTCATTCTTTTTATACATATATGATTGATAACTCCAATTTTCTTATTCAACATAACACAATTAACAGAGCTTTTTTAAAAAGCCCAACAGCCTCGCAGACTTTCTAAATGGAGAGGCTGTGGGTCAGACTACATCTACTACAGTGCAAGCAGAATAAATAAAAGGTAGGCAGGGTAAATTGAACTTTAGCCTCCAAAGCGTGTTTTCACTCCCAGAACTGGACAACCCCTTTTCATACATACAAAAGGGGGAAAGGAAAGTGGGGTATGTTCCTCAGTACAACATGATGGGGCTCGGTAGCTGCAGGCTGCCCTTAAGCTCGGTGGGGACTCCTGCCGAGGGCTGCCCTCAGAGGGAGCTGGGAGCCAGGGGCAGCTGCTTCTCCTGGACGTGAGAGCCTGGTTTCACAGGCAGCCTGAACATGTCCCTTCCCATCAAAAATAACCGTGAGCAATTGAAACATCTAAAAGAAAGACGTGGCAGGGTAAGCCCAGTGCAAGCACTCTGCAAAACAGCCAGAACTGCTCTGACGATGCCAAGCCTCATTGCCACCGAGCTCTGACAAGCAAGCACCGGTGGTACAGAGGTAGTTTAAGAAGTTACCTAATGTAGCTACATCCAACTGTATAGTGCTGCTTCGGAATACTAATGTGTTGGCTCTGTGCAGCATTGTACTACGTTGACATAACCTTAGTTTTCCCTTGCTAGACGGATTCTCCTTTCCCTTTCATCACCCCTTTAGCCTGTCCTCACATTGCTTCAGATTTAATTTGCTTCCTGAGCATTTGTTTTAAGAGTTGCATGAAACAGGGCAGCACAAACTTTCCCAAGCCAGTATCGATGTTCCAAGTGTGGTGAAATGGTGCAATATGCAAGAGAAAAGACTGCAGATATTCACTGCAGCAAAAGGCAGGTTTGTTTTTTCTAGAAATGTTTCATTTGTTCTAGCAGGTGTGTCTGATACCTTTTGCATAATGATAAACCCACACACATTCTTCATGCAAATAGTGACCCAACAGTTGCTCTTAGTTGCTTCAAGTAGTAAGTGCATGTAACAACCTGCACTTACATATACACATATGTTTACAGAGCATTCATACAGTGCCAGGTAAACAGAGCCCATTGTGCCAAGGGAGGGACACACAGCGCTGCTGGAACAGAGGTGCCATACCATGGCCAACGCGGTCAGAATCGGCTGAAATTGTAAGAAAAGCTCTTCGGAGATACTGGGACTCTCTGATAAATCTTATCTTTCTTCTCCTGTCTGCAACCAGATAGTGTTTTTCTCTCATGTGTGTTATTTGAAATGCCTCACCTATCTCAACTATTCCTGTTCCACAAAGGGTTTGGGAGCAGTGTACGGGAGCGAATGCCGAAGTTCACCAATTCGGACCCTACCTTCCTACGGGCTGTGACCACTGCTTACTTGAGTACCTACATGTGCTCCATTTACCTGCCTTGGAAACTCAGGCTTGGCCAGCAGAGAGCTTCTCTCATCCTATATTGCATCTTCTGACAGCTTTCTCTTTTCTTAAATCTTCCAAGTGCTGTGCTTCAAAGGTCAACAGAGCATTTCTTATACCAGCCCTCACGGTTAATTAGGTCAGATTGTTACTAAAAGCTTCTTTTTTCTTATTAGTGATTTCACTTCACAACTGAACCCAACCTTGATAGATGGCTGAACAGTTTCTTAACAGGAAAAATAAATAAGAATATTTGTCAAAATGGTTGTTCTGGCAAACATGTCTGTGAGCTAGCTTGTTGATGATTCTTCAAGCTGCTGTACTTAAAAAGAAAAAAAAAAAACCAAACATTTCTGTGTGTGGCAACGTCCAAACACAACTAAATCTGCTTTATTAACACAGAATTACCACTCTAGTATGCAACTCTGCTACACTAACAGTATATTCATACAGTTAACGTATGAGCCAGTAGGTCAAATCAGCACCCTTGTTTGATGTAGGACACTCACAACATTGTAGCACCTGTCTCTGAGCGTAGAGGTTGTGAATTACAACAGATGAGAGGCAGACGTTTGCTTGCATCTCTGTTGTACCTGCTGGTGTGGGCACTCTCGGGTGTCTACAAACTGTGTTTAGCAGTAAACAGCTTAACTTCACCCATTTGATCTTGCACTGAAATCGACTAAAGTGCTGACACCACCCACCACCGAGCGTTAACTGGAGCTGTAACCACCTGAGGACCAAGTTCCTGATTTGCTTTTCAGACCTCGTGGCCCGCCTGAATGTTTTTAATGCTTTCAGGACAGTCAAACACATAGCTTTAAACCACCTACAGCAGCAGTTTAAGTTTCGACGTTTGACTTTGCACTGGAACATACTGGAAGTGTCCAGTCGGCAGAAAGGTGTTTGCAGAGGCTGGCACCCCTGCATGAAGACACGGTGCCTGCATGAGCACCCAGCCTAGCACCAACAGCCCTGGTCCTCCCTGCCTATGCTATGCTCTGCCTGTGCTCTGCTCCTGTGCTGCCAGAAGCCAGTGGGAATATGGGAAACAGGCTGTACCTGCAGTATTTCAGGAGGCTGTAAATGTAAGGCATGTATGTTCCCCACCAGGACTGGGATCTTTTCCCTTGGGAGTTTTACTTTTATTTCAGTGGGGTCAGGATTTAATCTCATAATATATTTACCACTGCAAATAAAACCTGCAAAGCTGCATAGACATTGATAACCAGATGACTAATTGTGGTTCATGCAGAGAGTTCCTGTGAAACATTTGCCTCCCACTACAAGAGAGTAAACATTTTATGCCCACTCGGGTATAACTACAACATGACATAGTAAGTAGGATGAATAAAACTAGAAAATTCAGACAGCTTTCTGATGCTGCCTGGGACAGATTCTGACTTCCACATCTTCTAATCTCTCAAAAGTACGATGAGTTTTGTCTTTCCCTGTGAGTAGTTTCATTCATTTCATAGTACTCAGTTTTAGAGAAAGCACTAGAATCTGTCTCAATGTGACTAAGAAAATAGCTAATAATTGTCATCATGCTTATCTGATTGGCATTTTAGCTTGAGTTCCTACTAATAAAGAACTATTTGAGATTTTAACAGAAATGTAAATGTTGAAGTTTCACAGGTCATTGAGTTTTATAATATTGAGTCATTGGGCTATTATACATTGATCAAGCAAATAGCAAACGGTGTGACTTGCCAAAGAGCATTACTCAAATATTGACCAGGAATTGATGACAGTCGGCTACTTTCCAAGGACTACAAAAGTTAACAGGAAATTTTTACCCAGGGCAACTGCAAGCTTCTGCCTTAAGACAGTCAGTTTTGTTGGTTCCTTTTCGTTACCATCTTTTCTAGTCTCCTCTGCTAAATCCAAGCAATCTTATAAACAGACCTGTACTTGGAATAAATGCTTCTATTTATGTCAATTTGCTAGCTTACCTCTCAGTCATCTCTTAATTCCAACAAGCTGTATTGCTCTCTTTAATTAATCATATATATTAAACAAACAGGAATGCAAATATATGCAGTGTACTGCTCCATTTTAAAATTGATTTGTATGCAGTGCAATTCATTTTATCTTGGACAAAGAATGTTAAACTGCAAACTTCTAGCATGGCCCTTCTTGATTTTACTTCTCCGAAGTCACAGGTTTGATCCAAAGACAGCATTTCAGCTCAGAAAGGAGAAAAATGCACTCTCCTCACACAGCCCTCTCAGAGCACCTCCTAGAGCAAAGGCCTTTTCTGGTTTGAGATTGTCCAGATGTATTCTTATCAAAGACTGGGGTTTCTACAGAACAGAAATGGCTGTTGAGAAGACCTTGTCTTAAATCCTACCTTTTCCTAGGACACAGGACACCCTGCAGGGGTTTCAAAACCCAGTGCTACGGTCAGACTTCGATGCAGTTGGAGGTAGGAGCACACTCTGTTTTTCTCAATGCACAGCTGGAGGAGCTTACCCCTGGTTTGTCCACCTGGCTCAGAACCAGAGATCTCACCCACATCCACAGAGGAATGGGCTTCGTTCCCCTTCTCACCACAAAAGAATTTAAATTAATTCTCCCGAAGAGCCTTTAAGGCAGTTTGGGATCAATGTCCTCCTTTCCTGTGGAAGCTATTCCACACTACTTGGAATAACCAGATATTTTATTGGTGAGAGAGAGTGTGTAGGCTCTTGGGCATTCAGCTGGATGGAGGAAACCAGAGTGTCAGTCCCTGTTCTCCTGCCTGTTTCACACTTTTGCGCTGTATGTTTAATAAAACAGGAACTGACACCAAAATATCTTCTCTCCCATGCGAGTGGTTAACATGAGATCACAGAATCACATTCAGTCTCCTTCTTCCTTTTAATCTGCTTCCTTTTTAATCTAATGGATGTTGAACTAGTCCCTAAAAATCAGCCCAGTTTCACTAGGAGAACAGCAAGTCAAGTCCTACCACTGCCAACAGAACGAGATGCAACTTCAGTGTCCTCTGCGGCAGAGGAGGAACCTGAGCCCAGGCATCCACTTTTGTACCATGGGTCCCTGCACTAAACACATGCACGTTCAATGACCTCTCCACACGAAGCTGTGTGCAGACCGTGGGCAATTAGGCATTTTGATAGCAAGCCACTGGATCACGTCCTGCAGACAGCGAGGTGAAGAGAGCAGCTTATTCATGAACCCACAGGCGGCTTAAGCACAAGGCAAGTACCAAGCTGCCAGCTACTCTGACTGTGCTGGAGGCCCTCAGTCAAAGCCAGCCCAATCTGCAGCTGCATAGCTCCATAGCTCCATTTTCATGTCCACACTACAACTGAAGGTACTAGGGCAGCACAACACGGCTACCCAGCCAGCTTTCAGCAAGCTTGCACAGGAACTGGCAGCAGTCGTGATGGGATAGCGTGGTCTTCAACAGGGGCTGGTAACCGAGCTAAGTCTCTGGACTTCCCATGAGACTAAAAGAGGGCAGCCCGGCCACACTGGGGTCCGTCCTGCTGCTCTTCCCAGCCACTGTTACACCATCAGGTAAACAAAAGGAGTGCCTCCAGAGCCAGCTACGCTGACATACCTCAAGAAGCCTTCAGTCACCACCTAGCACACAGAGTCACAGAGCAATTGTAAATAAATACCTGTCAACACCAGAGCTGTGAATATTGCACTGCTATCCTTTGTGTAAAATGCAAAAAGCTTTTCTTCCTATTTCTAGAGGTTTGCACTCACATCATTATTTTCCAGCCTTCCTTACAGTTCTAAGCCACCAGCTAAAAAGGGGATTATATTCCGCTTCTGGTTTAGGAAAAGAAGTGTCTCAGGAACAGCTTTTGAAGTTTTCTGCCAGCAGAGGATACCCAGGACCAAACCTTCCCATCGCCTTGAATGCAGATTCTGCTTTGAGGCTACAAGTGCTCACTTCCACTGTCTGTGTACTAGGAGCAGACAAGATCTGACACCTCATTTCAGGCATCTCTATAATTTGGGGAAAATACATAAAGCTGCTTTTGAAACTCTACCATTTTCATTCAGGCTTGCGACGTTTTCCAGCAGCAGGAACGTATGCACTGCCGGTCTTTGAGCAGCAGTGGTTTTAAGAACTGCTGCACCTCGCCAAGAACATTTCTCATGACGCAGGCTCATGATGGATAGATCAATAGCTTCTTGAATCCTCATATCCTTTTCAAATTACTACCCCAGATATATACCTGAGTAGGCCATCTTATCTGATAACTTAAACAAGCAACCTGTCTACACTTTAATTGTTATTGAGGATTAATGTTGTTTATAAAATGAAATCAATACAATCTCTATTGCTTATTAACTGAAACATTCTAGGCTCTGCTCTGTTTGCTTTGCTTTTCAATTAGTTTCTATTATTTTCCCTATTAGCTTTTAACAAATAGCTGTAGAAATAAACTTAATGGTTGTGAAACCGTTATCAGAGTCAACAAAGCCCCTTAATGGAAAGTCTTGTATATTTAAATGTAAAAAAGAATCCACTGTTTGATCATTTGACATTATGAGATAAGTTTATTACTATACATCTGTTCTCTGCTGGGCCTCGATTTTTTTTTAAGCTGAGCAATTAAGAGTTCTTAAGGGTTCCCTAAAGTTCAGATGTCAGAACTGTTGTTTGCTACATTTACGATGAACAAACTCCACGGTCTAATACCCTTTGTTAAAAAATAGCAAAACTGAGATTGGGCAGAAAACAATGGGACTGCTAGGAACCTAATAAATATCATCTGGTTACACTGTAAAAGTATTCTTGACACTATGCAGCTATTAAGTATCTGAAGCATCTTACAGACACTGCCCATGTGTCATGGTATTCTCATGCTAAATCCAAAACCAGCTACTAGGAAGAAAATTAACTCTATCCCAGCCGAAACCAGGACACCATGCTTTCTCTGTGATCCCGATACACATCAGTCAAGTGGACCGCTGCAGTTGCGAGGGTTTGTTCCTCCCTGGCAGAACGGAAGAAGAGCAAAAAGTATTAAAGGATGGTTTCTCAACTCCAGCTGCACTCTTTTTTTCCAGGAGGTGAGCAGGTGATTGTGAAGGAGGATAGCCCGGTGGAATGGTTTTGAGGGTACTGAGAGGCAACGATGTAGGCTACAGGTCTCAATATATAGTGTCATAGTAGCGTATCCCACTCCAGCCAGCATCAAGATGGTACAAATCTGTTTTCTCAGTCATTACTTTTTGCTCTTTGAAGGATGAAAACTTTTCTTCCACATTACTCACCGTGTAGGTGAAAGAACTGTGTGTGCTGACGGGCCTTTCAGCGGAAACTCTCTGTCTATGGGGATACAGTTCTACCATCTTCGCTGAAAGGTGTAACTTTATGCATCTTTCCTGCGCTGCATCTTTACACGTCACTACTCAAAGCCAGAGATGCCTGCAACCCTAACTCTCTTGGCACACCGTTTGTGTGCTCTTAGGAGTTTAGCTGGACTTGGTCATGAAGCGAGAAAATTTACAATAGACAGTTATATAAGGAAGTGACGCGTTCACACAGGCAAACGGCTTTGCCTGCTGCCGCTCAAACCACCGGCACCAAAAACAAGTGGCGCAGTTCCTGCACTTCTGTACAAAACCATTCTGATTTGGCAGCGTCGCCTCCGCTTTGTGTTCACTGACATAAGTGGAGAGCTGGTAAAAATGCAAGGCATGGTTGAATCAGACCCAGAAAACAGAGAAACTTTTGGATGCAAGTGTATAATCCCCACACAGACTACCATTTTGTTCCTGCGAGTGTATTCAGAACCGCACATAAGTAAATAGTTCTAAAAGCCATTACAAACGGCGAGCGAGCTAACTAGTGCAGCCTATCTCGGGAAACCTCTGCGCTCTCCTGGGTTCAAATAATTCTCTTTGCAATTGCCAGAACTGTTCCTAGCCTTCACGCAGCACAGATGCATTCCACTGTAGGGCGAGGCAAAAGGTTATGAAACTTACTCAGGTGTCATTTATTTCATGAAAGTTTGCTGGTTATTATAATCAAATGTCAATTGTCTGTAATTGCGACATGCAATGGAAAATCCCTACTTAGGACACGTTCTGCCACTTGCTGGTGAAGTACACTAACCCTCAACAATGAAGCAATACTGTAAAAATAGTTTTGACATGTAAGCAGGTCCAGAAGTATAATTAACACATTTATTTTGATTTTTTTTTCTCATGGCCTTGCTGTAAGGAAACCATCCTATATTTTAAAAGAAAGGCTCAATGCAGAATTAAAGAATTCTTCCTACTCAGTTCATTTAGTAATCTAATTACTAATTAATAACACTTTCTGCTTTGATGGCCTCTGTCTTGACTGAGCTTCACAAACATAGATGAATCTTGCTGTAATCTTGCAATACACGAATGTATTGGTGGCTTGCAGAGTAAGGATCAGATCATAGAGCACAACTTGAGCTCACCCCAGATGCTGTTATAAGACAACACTCTCTGATAGGGAGCTAGCATTCAGAACTTTTAAATTAAGTAATAACTACTTTAATCCAGAGGGGGTTATTGTTCTACCTGAGAAGAGAGGAATAAAATTTGGTGTAAGAACTCTGACTGACCGGGTCTTGGGCTGCATCGGGCAGAGAAGATCACTCAGTATTTTAATCTTCTTTTCTTTCCTTTTAAATGAAGCAAATTAATGGATTCGATATACACGTAATAACCAGATTATTCTGGGGAGTTACAGAAGCGTGGAAATGGCTTGACAATGCTAAAACTGATGAAGTGAGCTCTTAAAGAAAACTTAGAAAAATTTCCAGTAGCGGACATCTTTTTAGCATAGCAGGCTGTGGAAAATAAAAGCATAATGACAGTTTACATTTTGAAGCTGAGGATAAAGAAATTCAGATCAGAATCTAACCTCTGGGTCAGCTTATAGTTGGGGCTGACTTTCTTTCTGAAAAGATGATACAGTTCACTCTGGGCTTGATGCAGAAATCACACTGTGCAGTTCTATGGCTTGTTCTACGCATATGGAAAAATATGACCCATATCTACCCTTAAAATCTTGGAATCTTGTGGAAAGAAAAGAAATTAATAGTATCTCAGTAGTCAAGCAATCAGGGAAGTTTATGAGAAGATGTACTTGAAAAATTAAGAGGGGAGAGGAAAGGGAGGAATTTCAGCAAGGATTTCATTAGTATGACAAGTTGGTCTAGTATTCCTCATTCGTGTTTGTATTCTCTTTGCATTGTATTTTTGTTATAGCTGGCCTACTGTAGATGAAAATATATGCAAAGAAAATGTGCAAAGCTTCCTTGAGCCCGTGCCTGAAGAATTCTTACAACTGAAATTATCTGTACTGATTTTAACTGGCACGCATATGATAAATACCCAGATTTTATGCAGGTTTTTAGAAAAGCTGAATTAGGCTGATCTGTAATAGTCACTCCAGTGATCACATCAGCACTTTTAAACACATACACTGTCACTTTCCATAATGAGAAGTGACATGAAAATGAGACCCAGTGGGACTTCTAATTTTTTTCCAACCACTGACTGCATGTTTTCACATGTATATACAGTGAAGAATGGAAATTATGGAACAAACCTGAATAAAGGCACTCTTAAAGAAAATGTATATGAGTATGCAGCTATATAAAAATATAATTATACATGCTGGTCATTTTGAGAAACCGCTTGTTTTGCAAAATGACTTAATTCTGGGTATTCAGATTATTAGCCAAAAAGGACTTAATATTGTGTTTATTGCTATAATAATACACTTTTTTATATTTGCTTGTAGAACTGTACAACAATAATACAAACACTATTCCTAGAGTTAAGATTTTCACAGCTTGGACTATCATGATTTTAGCTGTTATATTACAGCTCTCCTCTTTACCATCTGCATCTATTCATTTCTTTGGAATCCTGTGACTTCATTTTAAACAACCTTGACCTTCATTAAACGACTTGGTTAAGGCTGATTTAGGGGCACAACTTTATTCTTATTAATATGCACGCCTGTAGGAAAATTGGAGAAATGTTCTGCAAAAACAGCATTCAATTTAGTAGAGAGAAGAACAAAGTATTATGGTTTTGGCACAAATATACAACTCTACAGTCATAGGATGGAGAATAATTGGTTAGCAGCTCTTCAAAAAAGGATCACAGAGTTATAATAAACTGCAAGCTGAACTTGAAATAACAGTGCTGGAGCTCTGAGCAAGATTAAACACAGGCTGAAATTTTCAGAGAAGACATTTCAAGAAAGCGACATAATGATATATTTCATACACAGAACACAGAAGTGGCTGAAGTTCAGCACCCAATTGGTAAACTGGAAATTATTTTCAGAGGATATTAATGGCTACAGTTAACAGTTACTGCAAATATATAGGAATAACATGAGAACTCAAAAGAATATACCCCTAAGTAAAGAGGGAGAGACACTAAGTGACCATAAATGCTTGGTGTACTGCTAAACTTACAGGCAAAATATAATTTGCTACAAAATGCCCCAAGTTATTGAGATAAGAAGCATGTATTGGCTTGCACAGAACTATAAGGATCCGATCCCTGTTGGTGTCCTTGCAGGGCAGACACCTACCTCTAATCAGCTTGCTCGGTCTTTGCAGACACCAAGAGCTCACTACAGTCACACAACCTGGGGAGGGGAGGCGCAGAGCACAGCGACTTCAGGGAATATAGAGAGCAGAAAGTATCATTCAGATGTCTAGAGAAGATGCAGAGAGGAGCAAATATGAACTTTATGGGCTTCTTCTCTTGAATGGTATGTCTCTCTATGTTTAAAATAGGTTATGTATTTCAATTATTTTTTAATATTATGTGAATAGTTGTATATGACATAATTTTTTTAATGTAAAAATAAGCCAACAAAGTTTAGGAAAAAATCAGTTGGCCCATGTTTAGACTGACAACCCAGATTTCACATGCTCTTTCTGGGTGCAAGTTTGCTCAAACAACACTGTCAGTATTGTTCTATTTGGGTTTGATTTCTGTCCCATTCTCCTAAAGAAAAACAGGCAAAATGGGATGCCACAACACACACTCACAGACACCAAGATCAGTTGCATTAAGTCAGCATCCATCCCTTTGAAATATCAGAAATGCCTGCTAATAGTTAACCAAAAAACTTGCACAGTATGCATAATTAAAAGCTCTACCGAACACTTGGCAAAACAGCAGCCATTTCTCACAAAAAGCTATAAATAGAAGGAATATTTTAAAAAACCTACCCAGAGGGTCTTTTTAAATGCCTAATTTTTATATGAAGCTTTATTTATTTATTTGAAACAGTAGGATACAAAATATACCTTATAAAGCTGATTAAACTTCACCATGGGTCACATACCCAGCTGAAGAGGGTTTTTTTGCCTCCCAGATCAGTTCATGTGAATATTACTTTGCAATAACAGCTCTGGAAATGATCTAGCAATACCTGGGAGCCAAACAGCCCTGCAGCAAGAATGGAAACAGCAATATCCTCTCCAAGCAGACCCGAGGATTGTCTGGTGAGATGCCAGTTTTCTGGTGGAAAGTACCCACATTTTTCTGGATCGGCCTGCGTCTCCAACCCCTTCTCTCTTCCTGCCCTCTGGCTCAGAAACCCACCTTCTCCCCAGTCCTCCCTCCACAATACCGCCTGCGTCAACACGACTTCAGAGCCTCCTGGGGGAGCGTTTTGGCTGTGCTCTCAGAGGCTCAGTGCTGAGCCGTGGAGAAAGCAGCTCAGAAGCGACTTTTTGGGGAGTGACTATGCCACGCTCAGCGCTATCAGGGCAGTTCGAGGTCTGCTCTGAAGGGGAAAACTGTCTTCTGCACGGGAACGGTGCAGAGTCGGTGCCCTGCTCCCAACCCTCAAGCTCTGCGATCGCTGGCCGGTCAAGGCCAATCCTGCCGGACCAGACGGCGAGGGACCCACGCAGGTGTTTGGTTTCACCATGCGAAGAGCCCTGTAGAAACCAAGGCAACTTCTTCCTACAGCATGCTCTCATGTGCCCTCCTGAATACTGTTGAGGACACTGCAGGACTGAAACCTAAAAGTGCGAGGATGCAATTTATGACCTAGCAGAGGAAATAATCTATATATTATATGCATTGTTGGCACTAGCCTGGAAGGAACGTTAAAAGAGAGAAGACTTGCCGAACAAAACAGTGAAGAGCACTGGGAAGCTACAAAAGGCTTAAAGAAAAATGACAAGCACCGATGATAACAGCGAACTTGAAGTGAGAGAGGACAACAAACTACATGTATATTTTCGATGTGATGAGGCTCAGAGAAAAAAAAACAAAGGTAGCCCAGTACAGTTTTATGGTGTGCATACTGAAACATTACTTCACGGAACAGACACCAACCAGGCAAAAGACAATATCGCTTGAGTATTGCATTTATCTGGGAATTGCTGCCTTGGAAAAAAGTGTGGACAAACAGGGAGAAGTTAAAAGGAGCCAACCTGATACGGGTTTGCCTGACACACTATTTAAAAAAACTGAATCCAAAGTCCAATACTGGGACCTGCCTAGCTCCAGACTCAGTCAAAGTACATACAATGTATGCTTGCTTTCAAGTGCATCTCTGATCTCACTGGGACTTATCACACCGTCAAGGCCAAATATGCGTTGCTGTGCTGTGCTGTGCTAGGACAGGGCCTGAAACACCAAGAAAAGACAAGGAAGTTTTCTGGAGAGTATGTATGAAACCATTACTGTGACTGAAGAAATTCTTTCCACCCCCTGGATTTCTTTTCCAATGCCTCCAGCTAAATTAAAAGCAGAAAGCAGACAAATTTTCATCAACTCTTTCAGCACATTATAATTAGAGCCCATTTCATCATGTTAAACATCCTTTAGTCAAATAAATGCTGATTTGATCTGCAGCATCAACAACAGCAATGAACTGAAGTTATATAGCAATCCTCATGCACTTTGCTTCTAGTTAATATTGTGTATATTCCCATGACCAAGGCCAAGGCTGTGACCGAGGGGTTCAGACTGCCACCCCAGCACCTACAGTGCCCACTGGCTGGGTCACCACGCTACCCACAGGTTTTACTTATTAACATTCTCACACTTCTGTACCAAGTAAGTCCCACATAAGTCTCTGAGTGCTGAAAATGAATTATGGTAACTCCTCCTTAACTTTTTTTTACTTCTATTTGATACTCTCTAATAATGTTTGCTTAGTAAGCTATCAAAGGTACATTATTTCCAATTTGCTGACATAGTATGCAACCTACAGATACCGAGATCAGAGCTAATAACATCCCTCAACTTTTAAGTCCCTTCATATTGTATGCTTTTAAAATAATCTTGGATAGACAAACCCTTGCTGCCTTTGTGTAGAGAATTATTATTGCACTGAGGAACATGCTGGTGCAATTGCTAGCTTGATAGACCATTTATGTCAAACCTGATCCTGTAAAGGGTTTGTACAACAAACTCCTCCTGAATACTTTGAAAGTTCACATAGAGAACTCCTGTGGGATTTGAACTATTCTAGATTTTCCCTCTTTTAAATACCTCTACCATACTGTGTGTCTATGATGGGAACAAAACAACACCATATGAGTGGAGAAGAGCAAAAATTATTTCTATAGCTAAGAAAAGTGAACGGAGGAATTTAATGGCCGTTACGGACCTGTAAGTCTGACTGCTGCTGTACGCAAACACATGGAAGTAGATAGAAAATAGCATAAAATGCAGCTTGGGTTGATTAAAATGGGGCCACCACAGACTGACCGCTAATCTTTCTCTGAGAACTGATTTTCTTGACTTTGGAAATGTTGCAGATTTGCGTCAAGTCCTCTAAGGCATCTGATATAATGGCATGTAGGAGCTTACTGTTTTAAACTGGAGAAGATGGGGATTAGCAGAATTATGAGGCAGGTAAGGAGCTGGCAAAAGGGAAAGTAGCAGTATACAATGCTGAAAGGGAAAATTGAGAGTGCTCACCATCCTAAAGGAACTTTGAGAGGTTATGCAGAGCCTTGAGAACTAGAATAAAAGTAGTAAGAGTAATATTTAGTAGTCCAAAGCAGAAGAATCTCCACTTGGCAGGTGACAACAAAGATTTCTGCTGTAAAAGCAGCCAGTTGGAAGGAAAAAAAAAAAGCAGCTTTAGTTGAGTCTGCACCTACACTGTGAGCCAGGGGCTTTACTTGGAGCATCCCACAGCTATAGTCCCCCACCATCTGCTGCTCCCTTCTGGCCTATGCACCTAGATTTCCACACCAAAGAAACAAGTAGAGGGCACTGTAGGCGTGAAAGGATGTGCATTTGGGTGTCTCTGGACATAAAAGCGGAACGTGTGTTTGGATAAAGCAGCTGAGAAGCACGTTGCCTCATTTTATATTTACGTGTGCAGAATGGTGGTGAGCTGCCAGCTTGAATGGCCACGCGTGTCACTGCCGGAATATGAATATGAACTTTCTGGTCAATCTGCTTCAAAACTGTTTATTGTCTTCACAGTAATTTGCATTTGCAATTCCAGCTAGAAATTACATACATGAAAGCCTGTTGTTCCAGAGATCAAAGTTAATTGGAAACACCCCAGATTTTCAACTGTATGTTGTAAGGAATGGTCTTAGTACTGGTTCCAAAGAGCTGCTGCAGCAGTCCACTGCGGCACCCCGCTCCAGGGAGACTGCAGGGCTTCAGCCTGGCTCCTTGCAAACCACTTACTGGGGCTCACACGTGCATTTCAATGGACTTTTTTGGACCAGCTCTAGCAATGAACTTCAGTACTCAGGATTCTCTACATAAGTGGCTGTTGCACGAACAAACTGAGATTACTGGAGTGTTTGCTACCACGCAGGTTACCTGTGCCTACAGCTGTGAGGTGTTGTGCAAGTACTACTGGCATGTGCATTTGGCTATGCAAATGGAGAAATTTATGGGGTTCATCTAAACATAGACAGCTCTAACTGTTTGCCAAGTCCTAGAAAAGCTGTACACGTTAGTACAGTGCAACCCTTGATGGGAACAGGACCATTCCTTTCCATCCACTGATTGAACAACTACATCTTCAGTTAATATAGGAATAACTAAATGTAACAAGAAAAAAATACATAAACTAAGAGAAAATGTGAGACTGCATAAAATTTCCTCATCTATTGCTTCCCAGGCTCATCTCTGATAGATATCTACACATTGGCCACATGCCAGAATGGGCTAGATTGTGAAAGACATGCATACTTTACATACATTGCATTGCTACATATGGAAAACAAGTTTCCTGCCCTGACTGCTAGAGTCCAGGAAAACTATTTTCTTTTTCCTAAAAATTCATAAAAGTTAAGAAAAGTTATCCTGTCTCATAGTGTGGGAAAAAAACCTCAACAATCTTCTGAATTGGTAAGCCAAAGAAAAAAAGAAAAAAAAAAAAAAAGCAAAATTGAACACCACCATCCCCAGTTCAAGTCAATCAAAATATTTGTATTTCCTCATTTCAGTTTTGAATTTTTTGGTTTTTTGTTGGCTTAGGTAGGAAGGAGGTAAATTTAAATTCACAATTAAATTATTTCCTGGAAATATTCTAATGGGTCATTTTGACAACCTCAGGACTTTTCCAAAACATTCTTTGAATAAAAAATAAATAAAATCTGAAGATTTCACAAAAGTTACTCTGGCTTTGACAAACCAGAGCTTGTCTGTCTCCTCTTACCCCAAGAAAGAGGCAGTTTCTTGAAGAAATTCCAGCCCACATTATCAATTATGCAAGTCCTGTGCTTTTGCAATACCCATCTCAGTAGCCTGCATCTAGGTGGAGAATAACTAGTGACATACAGTCTTGACCTAATAAGCTTGTCTCCATAGGAAACTATACATCCAACTACACATGTAAACATCACTTCAGTCTATTAATACAACCTGAAACATTTCATTGGATAAATTGCTGTCATTATCTTTTTGCCTGAAACCTTCTTCTAAAAACAAAATGAAATTACTGAATAAAACACATCCAATTACATTTTTTTCTCTCCTAATCTGTCTCTCCGTGATTAAGCTAACGCTTGCCTACAAAGGTTAGCCTTGGGCTCTGTTGTACAGTCACCTCCACTGTGTTTCAACATGTTGAGGGGTTTTTTTAAGCTGTAAAAAAAAAAACACCACGAAATATTGAGTTAGATGAAGTTACTAGGGTTACTGCTTCTTGGCTACTGTTGATATGAAAAAAAGATATATCGTAATTTGTTAGGATAAAACTATTCAGAGTAACAGAGGGAAGAAGCTGTGCATGAGCCTATCTAATCCTTTCTCTGTATGAGAGTGTGTTAGACTTTATTACTGATGTTCTGTGCTGGGCTTACCCTGAGTGGCCTAAAGGTAACTAATGGTTCCAACCAAGGCACAAAGGAAAGGTGAGTTAAGCACGCCAGAACCAATTGCTACTAGGACTGCACATACAATAAAACACTTTTCTCAGAAAATTAATGTGTCAAAACAATCTAGCTGATGGTCGGCACCAGAAAGGCTTTTTCAAAAATCAAAACTACAGAAGAACTTTTGGGTGTCCTTGGCCTTTTCATTATTTTTCCATTTCATCCTTCTCTTTCACCAGTCCTTTCTCTTTTATATCCTTTAATTCCTCTTCAGTCTCTTGCTCCTTCCTAGTCTTCTGTCTAATACATATTGTTCTCTCACCTGAATTCCTAGATAGACCCTTTCTTTTCGGTCGTTCTTTCCTTTCCGTGCCCTCTACAGTGAAAGTTTGTTTCCTGCAAAAAATGAACGATTCTGGTTATTTATGAATCCTGGACTTCCAAAATTTCTTGAAATGGTGGCTGGGCAGTACCTGAAGCAATATTCATTAGCAGGATATTGTTCTGAAGACTGAGAACTAGACATCCTCTCAGTATTAATTTTTTTTTGTGGCTATTCAGAGTCATTTTTGAGAAAAGGCAGAAAGGGTTAGGATCGCATGGTCAAAACTGTTAAATTACATGAACTGGATGCCCCACCTCATCACAGCTGACTATTAAGTGGCGTCCTCAGCAAAAACTCCACGTCAGGAAGTCACTAAAATTAGCCACTGATGGTTGCTTTTGAATGTTTTCCAATTATCTGTGATAGTTTTGGACCACATCTCTTAATAAATTCAGTGGCCTGATGGGCTGAAGCTAGCTATGCAAAAGCTTTCCTGGGCAGAAACCGGTCAGTCTTCAGCATTGAGTGCAATGAAACAGCAGTTTTCCAAAGTGTATTTGTTCCAGAGTTTTAGGTTAAACTTCAGTGGTGGGGTTTAGATCATGTTAATGAACATACAGGGGAAGAAGCTCCAGGCCAGCCTGGATTTGGGATATTTTATCTTTATCAGAATCAGGTGAGGGAATTATAATCCTGTTCAGTGAGAGCCAAAAACACAGCTCTGAGTCACGTCTGCCTCTCTTATTTGGCAATTTTAATCTGTCTTTTATCATCTACCTAAATCAGCTCCTAGAGACCAGCATCTCACATGCATTCCCATCAATGTTGACACAGAAACTTGAAAATTATGGGTACCTAAAAGTCCTTAAATAAATGGCAACCCCTCAAAGGTGCTGAGCAAGACTAACGTACTTGATTGCATCAGGAGTGGTGGATATTAATCTAAAATTCTTGGATTTTTATTTCTTTCCACTAACTACTTACAGCCTGTTATGAACACTGTGTTGGGTATTTTTTCTGCATTTGAAAAAGCTCCTTTAGCACTGTTACAGCAAGCTTCTGGCACTGTCCACATCTCTTACGATTTTTAGCGAACCCTGTGCTGGCTGCTGCTTCTTGTACAGTTTTACTAAACTCAAAGATTAGGAGTTTTGTGCACCTCTGTGTTTATGGTGCTGTTCATGAGCACAGAACAGAGACTCCCATGGAAATGGAAATCAAACACAGACCCTTCCTTCTTCAGTGCGCTTCATGCTGACTCTTCTATATATGCTGATATCCATGACTTCTCACCCTTTTAATAGCAGGAGTAGGAAACCATTCTCTATCTGTATTTGACACAAGCTATTGCAAAGATTACATAGTAGAAGAGATTATATATAGTCCAGGTCAACGCTGGTTTTGTATTCACTTTGTGCAGGCCATTTCCACCATGCATGTAATGTGTATTTGTTTGACTCCACTGTGTCTTGCAAAGGCTGAAGGTTAAGAAACCCTACCTTTGAGATCGCCTGCTGGAAGTCCTACAGATCTGAGAACACACTTTAAGCTAAAAGTACAAAATAAATGTACAAGTTAGGCAGATTTGTTAGAAAGCAAAAATAGCTATGGCTGTCACTTTAGCAGCCCGGTAGAACATAAATGTTCCCAATGATATGATGCACTACCAGCTAGCAGCTGTGCATCCCTTCCCTCTACAGCATAGATGCTTGCTGGTGTAGACAAGAAAGGAGGCCTTTGCTACCCAGGAAAGCAGTTGCATTTTGCCAGTAGGTCACAACCTGTTTCTATACATCCTACAGGAAAGGAAGAGTTTGCAGGCAAGGGAAACCACTGTACAACTAACCTGGTTTTGCCTGTGAGAGTGCCCATTTCCAGTTCATACATCCACTTGCAGAAAGCCAACAAACGCCAACATCTCAAGGAAAGAGTGAAGGGGTGTTTTTGCAGAAGGGTTAGGAAGGATGACCAAGCAGTCTGTAGGAGTGAAATACTTGCTGGCCACTTGCACGCACTCAGGACCACTCCACAGAAGCAAGCACATCTTCAGCTTTTATCATGGGCTTTGGTGGAAACTCATCTGATTTTGTCAATCACAGCTCCATAATGTACAAGGGGGAGGATGAAGGTGCCAAATATTCTGGCCACATTCACGCTGATCTTGCTAGCTGCTGGTTAATACATAATGATATGAAGATGTCCTATATTTATGTGTATGTGCATTGAGCAAGCATGCACTGTGGTGATAACAAGTGCTGACAAAATATCCTTACTCTAGTCCAATCCACCAGACTTCCCTCTGTATCTAGTTCTCTGTGTGGCTACTTTTTATTAAAAGTGCTCTGGGGAGCAGGAACTTTCTTTACTTTTGGCAAATAATTTTATAATAATAGTTCAGTAATAAAGGACACAATTCAGTTAATAGCTGTAGCAGGCATTTTAATTTATTCAGTCTGCTTTTAAATGTCAGCAGTGACTGCACATTTGAAGTTCTGTTGGGCAACTGATTCCATACCCCCCAGCCATAATTAACCTGCAATCAGGATAAGACAAGTCAAGTAACCTACCAAGGTGGAACTTAATATATGATTAGAAACATAAAGCAAAAAACTAACGGTGGCTAGTAATGGCCACTCAAGACCTCAACACTAAAAAAAACCCCAAACTTCAAAACGAATAGGAACCAACTAGTTCCACTACAGCTTTGCTCTTTGATATTTAGCTTTTACTAAGCAGAATATATTGGAAGGGACACTTGGGCTCACCGTGAGCTTAGAAGCAGGAGCTAGACCTCAGAATTTTGCTAGTGGAATTTTGAAACAAAAAGCAGCAACAGGCAGAAACCAAGCATTTCAACTCCTTTGCCCTCAATGGGAAAAAATGTTCCTTCCTTGTTTACTTTTTCCATCCAGGATAAAAAAACCCAAACAACCCCCCAAAAAATACCCAACCCAAAAACCAGCCACAATGTTCTGCAGGTGATCTTCAGTTGCTATTTGTGATCTAGGAGGAGGCTGGAGGGAGGGAGAAGAAAAGCAGTAATTTTGATGTGCCTTTTTATGGGTAATCATCTATGTTATCCCCACTGTTAGTGCAATAATGCCTATTTCATCTTCACGCCATGCAAGATGTCTGGAGTCCTTTAAAACTCTGAGAGGTAAGTCACTCGTACCTGAAGGGCACTCCACTGTTAGGTGTATCTAGCCATATTTAAACATTGGAACTTCTTTTTCTTCCAAGGGGAGAACAATAAAATGACTTGTTGAATCCTGACTCAAAGGGGAGAGCAACTTTCTGAATCAGTGCTACCACCTTTTGGCAATACCCGCCTCTTCCTGGCAAGTGTTGTGTCTCTATAACCATTTGAGTGCCCCAACGTAGGGCCACACATCAAACATTTCTGAGCAGGGAGGATCAGACCACTAAGGAACAATGAATCCAAAAAGGCAAGAAGCAGGGGAAAAAAAAAAAATTAAAATCACAGTTTATAATAAACACGCATTAAAATAAAAAATTTCTGTGCATTTGGGAATAGTGTATCTGAACAATTTCAAATTCAGAAAGCAGAGAATCGGAACAAGAAATTTTCCAAGATGACATAAGAATCTGGCAAGTTCACCTGTGCTCTGCTCCCTCCAGAGATTAACATGTGGAATTTTCCATCAAAGGGGGGGAAGATATCTCCTTTATTTTGCCTCTTTTGGTTCTCTCCCTTATATCCTGCAGTTGTAAGGAAACATCATCCTTTCAAGCTCTATGAAATACCTGATATTGTTCTTCCAGTTGGGAATGGACAGCATTTTCATAGAATTTCAGCTGTCACAATGCTTGACTACTACAACACATAACTGTTGAAAGGAGCCAGCTGGAAAGTATAAAATTTTCCAGCTAAAATATTGAACAAACTCACTCACCAAAACTGGCTTAGATTGGTGTCCATTTTTATTACAACAACCTATGTTTGTTCCATTTTAGGTATCCAATTTCAACTTTCCAACTGGAAAACTTCAAAACAAAAAATATTTTTTGTGGAAATTTTTATTTACCAGTAATGCCCAATTTCACTCATTAAAAAGAGGGATAAAAATTTAGCAAGTGATTACAACATTAATTGTCACAAAGCGCTGAACCCTGCAATAAAGGTACATAGGATCCTAAATCCTGTTTAGGCACCTCGCTACCAATGAAATCTACAGGTATGAAGCCCTTCTTGGGGTCTGTTGCTCCTGCCCTTCAGGATTGCTGAGTGGAACAGGTTAGATGCCATGATGTTCCCGTGACTGCAATACAACGATGCCAATGCCCAAATGCCAAGATGTTTTTTACCTTTTTAAAGATTAGGGATTTGTGATTCCTATGGCTTGGTGAGTCAGAGACTAGAACGGAAGATCAAATTCAAATTTTATACCTAAAGGTTTAGCTAAACAGTGGTTTAGATTAAAAGGCTCTTATACAGCCACAAATTAGTGAACCGCCTGCAGGAAATCCTCAGGTAACATTTTATTTTATGTTGGAGTTCAGACTTAAAAGTCACAAAGTTCCCTTCTGGCTTCCCTATATACAGTAATCTGTGAATCCAGGGCTGGTCCTATTCACTAAGCTTTGCTCATTATTTCCTGTTGAATCAGGCTTCCAAATTCAGCTTGCAAACCAGTCCTGCTAAATCTTCTCCCTACACCTGCAGAAGAGAGCCCAGATGTAACAATGAATGTTTTCACTTAGGCAGGTTTCTTTCAAGGAGGACTGATTTACAAGAATTGACCATGAAAAGGACAGTTGCTGATCTAACTTATCATAACAGTGTGTCACAAGTCTGTACACTGTTGGGGCAGGGATTACCAATTTAAACTGGGATTTTTTTTTGAGGTTGGCCCTGGAATGATTACCTGTCTTGCAAGGTTCTAGTTTTGATAACTGGCTTGTGATCATCACTGGCACAAGTTTCTCAGGGGACTGAAATTTCAGCAATACTGCATGGAGAACTCATACAACATTTGATAGGCTAGAGAGGCATGTGTGTTGTGGTTTAACCCAGCAGGCAGCTAAACACCACACAGCTGTTTGCTCACTGCCCCCCCCCGCAGTGGGATGGGGGACAGAATCTGGGGGGGAAAAAAAGTAAAATTCGTGGGTTGAGATAAAGACAGTTTAATAGGACAGAAAAGGAAGGGAAAATAATAATAACAATAATGACAAAAGAATATACAAAATAAATGATGCACAATGCAATTGCTCACCACCCGCCGACCCATGCCCAGCCAGTCCCCGAGCAGCAGTCATCCCTCCCCTGGCCAACTCCCCCCAGTTTATGTACTGAGCATGACATCACATGGTATGGAATGTCCCTTTGGCCAGTTTGGGTCAGCTGTCCTGGCTGTGCCCCCTCCCAGCTCCTTGTGCACCTCCAGCCTTCTCAGTCGGTAGAGCGTGGGGAGCTGAAAAGTCCTTGACTAGTGTAAGCATTACCTAGCAACAACTAAAACATCAGCCTGTTATCAACAATATTCTCATCCTAAATCCAAAACACAGCACTGTACCAGCTACTAGGAAGAAAATTAACTCTATCCCAGCTGAAACCAGGACAATGTGGTGAGAAGAAGCCAAAGGATGCAGGACAATCTGCATCAGATTATTATTATTATTATTATTATCAGATTATTATTATTATTAATACAGCACAATTTGGAAATGGAGGAGCAGCAAGAGAAAGAACGAAAAAGTCTATCTAATCATGATATGCACCATCACACTCGTTTTCTCTCTGCTTTCTTCCAGCCTTTCACATTCCTTTTATAAACAAGAAACCACCACCACTATTATCTTTTCTCACACACTTTATCATAGTCCTAAATACTTAATACACACATAAATGCAGAGGGAATCTTTGTTGTTTCCATTTTGTAGGCAGAATCCACGTGCTCTGTTTCCATATCTGCTTCTTTCAACTTTTTTCTGCATGATCTGCTTCTCTCTGATATGAAGGTTTCTTGCACAACCATGTCTTCCTTTAAAAATATACCCCTATTTGTAGGCATTCTTTCTCATCCTTTTTCTGCAATTACCCCTCTCATAGCCAAGCTCTGCAAGATGTTTCTTCCCTCTGGGCTTGGTATTTATTCATCCCTTCTCAGAGGTAGAAATTACTTCATCATCCCTGAATGCAGGACACTAGGCCCATGTAGACATGAGAGCTATGCTGTTTCTTATGGGAAAGTACTCCCAGATTGCTTAGTCTCACGGTCTTCTCTAACAGAGATTAATGCAGACGATATGCTAAAATCATAGTGATTTTTCAATAGTTCTCATCTAATTTGAATTCTCCTGAAAGACACACTCCTAACCTAAAGTGACAGAAGACAGTCCCAAAGATGAGAGATAGGAGAATTTCCCTCAACTCCAGACCCCATCCCATCATTCAGAAGGAGCTTTCCTGCTACTGCAGAATGTTTCGTGCTTTAATATAAAATAACACTTTTTAAAATAAAGAATCTTCTCCTCATACCTTCACTTCCATGAACCTTGAACAAGATGCTTTCTATAAGAATCAGCCAAGCTTTACAAACCCCACTGTCAGGAGAGTAATGCAAGATCGTGGGAAGATGGACTCAGATTTGCAGGACCAGCTTATGTCACTCAAGCAAGTCCAGCAGGGATCAGCCTTTGCCTTTCCCTCTCTGCTGTCTGTAAATTTCCCAAGCCCCATCATGAAGGCTGGTCTCATTTTAACAATATGGAGCTGTTACAGCAGCCAAAAAGCTCTTCCTCCATTGAGCTGCTTATATGTCTTTTTCTTTATTGTAATAACAAGCCAAGAAGGGAAGGGAACTGAGAAAATGAGAAGATACCTGAATCTGAAGCCAAAAAAATCTATAGAAGCCAGCTACCTCTATTTTACAGTGACAAAATACTCAGGACTGTAGATCACATGCTTCTCACTTCTCTGTGCCTGCTCTTAAACTCTGGAATATCAATAAGATTAGATAAAACTGATAAAAGCAAACAACAACAACAACAAACAAACTAAACCCACAACCCCACAACACCACTTTGTATTCACAGTTTAACCACAAGTCAACCTTAAAACACTTAAAACACTTCTGTTTTCTAGCCTGTACCAATCTAATAACTAATTAGAATAACTAATCTCCAGAGGATTGGAACAATGGCTCCTTTTATTTTTAGCATGTTGTGGTACCACTTTCATCTGAGGGTGAACTGCTGGGGAATTAATATTTCAGAGATTCATCCATGGCAGGGTTGGTAGGGGGGAATGCAGTCTGAAGAAGAGTCTGATTCCGCTTCACTGTCTAGTTAATGGCTTCCATACACCGCTGGAGGACTACACGGCTATGGAGGATAAACAACACTCTCCTAGAGTTCAGTTCACTGCTGGACATCTCAGCCATGAACGTTGCATAAAAAGCAATGTTAAATGCAACTGGGCTGCAATATGCCCATCTACTCAACTACAGCAAAAATCAGAGGACACTCCACCCACATGCTGCCAGAGATATTAACCAGACGTAACATGCTGAACTGCAAGTTTAAATCGGGATATCTGGGGATAAGTCTGGACAGCTCTTCCATGTTGGCTAAATAGTTCATTTCAAGAGCAGAGAGTTAGGTTGGTTTTCCCCTGGGAAATTATGCTTTGTGACACCCTCCTACGCAGAAGCTATACGGTAGCCTAACCCAATGCTGCTTACAGAAAGCCAGCCCTATGGAGCAGAATTTCAGAAGAGCTCATCAAATGTTTCTGGCAACTACTTGCCAACTGTGTTGCACATGGACAACCCCATTAAATTCAATCAAGCAGCCTTGCAGGTGCAACCAGGGCAGAGACCTCTTCTATTGGGATTTGTACTGCGTCTGCCTCCAGTCAAGCTCAGGATTTGGATTCAACACCTATCACAAGCAGCATATGCACACACCACAAGATGCAAGAGACCAACTCATGAGTTGTATTACTTCTTTTTTTTTAAGAAAGTTCACCTGATGGGCACTGCTTTTCCCAATGAAGTTACACCTTGCAGGTGTGCTGACTTTCATAGACCTAGAAAAGCAGAGTTGGATGGAAACCCAAACTGAGCAGCAGGCCATGGAACCGTTATTCACCCTTTGATAGCAATGAATAGGCATAGCTGCCTCTGAAAGTGCTCACCTAGCCACATAAGTGTTCTACAATTGCTTCTTAATGTAAAGGATAAAGCCTTTTACCTCCTTTTAGCCTTTTCCTATGGCCAGCATTACTGTTCTGTAATAACTCATCTCTGAGTAACAAAGTAAACAACATTACAAAATAATTTCTGAAGCCAAATATCTGATAAAGATGATTAATGCCTCATGAAATACCCAAGTCATATTTGCAATAATTGCAATATTTGAGATGGATAAGAGGAAAGAATTATAGGATTTGCTGTAAGGCTGAATTATCTACAGGAAGTTCATGTGAATGTCACGTTACCGTCTAGCTCGCTGGTACCGGCCAGGCATACTCCTTAACAGCTGGTTTATTTGTTTTCTGGATTTTAGAAATAGAATATCTAGAGGTTTGAGATAGATTTTGTAAAGCTACCTTCAAAAATACCCTCATTCTTGAGAGAAATTGTATCAGTCTAGAAACTACTGCACAAATATAGGAATCTCCCCTTTATAAAAAGAGTTTTGGGGTATTCTTGAATTGTTGCCCAACACAAAATTTCACAATGTTTGCTCAAGACAAAGTTTGCCAGCAAGTACAGCTTTCTTCCAAAGAAAAATGACACATTTCTTATTCTGAATAAGTTACATGGGTATGTTCTGTAGTTTCCCAACACAATAAAATCCTGAATGCTTGGCACATGCTTTGGGAGAAAGAAGACTGGAAGGTACCATCTTAGAGGGCTTCAACCATTTTCCATTATATAGTCCACAGACTACAAAGAGAATTATGGATAACTTCCTTTTTTTCCTGTGATGGGATAAAGAAGCTCTTCTCCCATTTAGAATCATAGACTGTCTCAGTAGTTAGCTAGTGCACAATACGATAACATTTGATGAAAGGAGAATAGGAAAGAAAAGTTGTTATTGTTGGCAGCCACCTACTCCAGAGTTCTCGTATTTATTCATGTAAAATTATCTATTACAACATTTTGTTAATAATGACTGAACGCTTTGTAAGGATTGTTATAAGCTAAATTCACAACTGGAGTTGTTCTGACTGAACACAACTATTTTGTTTTGCTTTCACGATGCCTTAAGGTTCTCCCTTATAACCAGTCACTTCTCTGGTGCTAATGAAAAGCCTTGCCACAAATACTCCAACTTAATTATTATTCTATGACCACTCCTATACCCCCCAGCCCCAAATTGCACCAACATGAACACTGGTGGCAAACAAGCACAAACAGGGCATGAAAAAGGTCAAAGAAAATTTGTTTTCAACTTTAAATTAGTATCCCTGTAAAATTCTTTCCAGCACCTGCTGAGTCCTTACAGCCCATAGAATTTTCTGTACTCCTGCAAACCGCTCGTTTCACATGGAGAGGCAAGGAAGAAATATCTGGAAGAGGAAAGCTGGCAACGAGGAAGATCCTTCTCCAGCCATTCGCACCTATCGTGTGAAACTCCAGGCTTCCTTGAATAGTCACAGTGTAATGGGGGAGGAATGTGGGCAGACTTTTCCCTCCATTTCTAGTGCAAACAAGCAGAAATAGGGAAACGCCTTGCAGGTCTAACTGAGCACAGATGGGTGGGTAGGGAATACGGCTGAGCCACCACACATTATTTTGCACAAGTTAGTCCTTTATAGCAGGCTGCACAGTTGCCTTTTTCTTAAGATGTGCTGCAATATCCAGAGCCGCTTGCAGCTATCACCAAAGACCCTGGCATTTTAAACACGGTCAGACTTTGTCCAGACTTTTTTCACCCACCAGAAGACTCGGTAATTAACGGAGACACCCCCACTTGAGCCCTTTCTGGGTGATTACAAAATCCTGGAGCAGGCAACGGAGCACGCCTTGCTCCAAAGGCTGAACACCGAGGGCAAAGCACAGCTGCCAGCGCTTCTCTCCCCAGCCACCACCATCCACAAGCGCTGTGGCAGGAGACACTGACAGAAGTGGCGTGGCCTTCACCTGCTCCCCTGGTGTCCCTCTCATTGATTCTCCAGAATGCCCTTGAATAAATCCCCCTTCCTCCCTTGTTAGCAAAGAGGGAAGCTGCTCTGAAATCAGCTTAGTCATGATCACCAGTGCAATTACACAGTGCTTGTTGAACTGAAGGCAGCCCTTTGTTACCCACACCCAATCTGATATTATACTACCCTGCTCTATAACTACATACATTTTTGGAAGTACTTGTCAAGAGTGACAATTTTGCTAACAAGCACTAGGACAAAGGAACATTAGAAAACAAGCAAGCACAAAAACCTGCAGTAAATGAAAGGCTTTGGGAATGATCATCTTTCTTTTATTTACAGGGAACAAATAACCTCATGTGTGTCAGGAATAAATGGAAATCAGCCTCCAGCCTTCACAAATGAATAATCATGTGTAGAAAACATAGTGTTTTTGTTAAAAATAAAGATGTAATTTGCAATTAACTAAGGAACAAGAACTATTTCTTCTAGAGCTAATCTAATGAGGTTTTTAAAACTGGCATATTCTGATCTCATCTGTTTCCCTATGGGCAGAGAAGCCAATCTTGAGCTTTCCTGTTGCAGATCAAAGTGACGGCTACGAATGTTAGTAAAACAAAGTCTCCCCTAGTGTCAGGCAAAACAGGATAAAAAGCAAACAAGCAAGAAATTCAGCACAAGGATATAGGACAGAATGGGAGAGTGCTTCTGCCATTCCAAGAAAGCTGAACATCTACTAAATCTTGGATTTCAATAAATACAACATTATTATGATAGGAAACTGTTACCATATATGTGTCAACCCTCTGGGGAATCCAATTTTTATTTTCCTTCCCGTTCAAGGACAGTTGTTCATATATTTATTTGCATTGCCATAACGCGGAGATGCAGGCTGTGATCAGAGGTCTATTGTGTAAGGTGCTGTACACACAGTTTATCAAAACAGCCTCCGCTTCAGAGAGCCTCCAGTCTAAACAGGGAAATTCTAGAAGTCCCGAGGGGAAACAAATGCTTGTAAGGCTTCCAAGAGAGAACCAGAAAGTCTTTGGAAAAGCATCTTTGGGTGGCATTTCAGACTAAACGGAAATCTTAATGTTCTCATTTCAGTGATATATTTCCTTGGGTTTGTGTCATTAGGAGTCTTCCCTGGATTTTCTCAGCAATTACATCAAAACAGTTTCAGATAATAAAATTTAACTGAGGCTCAAAGTTGTGCCCATAGCAAAACTTAACTAGAGTCCCTTTCTATCAGAGAATTCATTGTTTAATTAATCCTCACAATTCCTCCTCAAACATCAGGTGCCAGAAATTCCTTGGTTACTCCTCATCTGCAAACATTACAAACTCTAACTCCCACCACTACTTGTTCCCATCTTTTTTGAAGACTAAGGGAACTTGGAAAAACAGAGAAACCTTGTCCACATGAGTGACTGTCATGTGGGGGAGAGGGCAATAAAACATTCTGAAGGCAAGTCCACCAAAGTATTTTCAAAATTAAGGTCTGAAATATCTTGAGAAGGACACATTGAATAACCTTTTCAAAGAAAATGATGCCCAGCTGTATTTATGTAATAAAAATGAGCAAAAGAACAAAACCAGGTGTGTTCTTAAACATATTATATCACATCCATTCAGAGATAAAACGGCTACATATAAGGCACAGTGAAATGTCACCCTCTAAGCATAAATATGCACTGGAGAGAGGAGTGTGGGTATTTTAAGCAGAAAAGAAATAAATGGTGGACAGGACAAGGAGTACAAGGAGATCTGCATTACCGGGAGTGCCACTACTTGAGGACATATTCCTCCTACTCTCTTCTAGAAAACATAAGGACCAAGAGGGGAACACAAAAACTCAAGGGTAACGCCAAGATGATGCTTACCTTCACGTTCATACAGAATCAACAACATCTTCAAGCCCCTTGTCTTTGAACCTCTTCTCTCTTTACTCAGCAGAGGCGAGATCCCTTTGGTCTCTGCATGGACTTCTGGATTCTCCAGGAATCTTGTAAAAAAAGAGAGGTTGTTAGACTGAAAACATGCTTACTCTTGGGCTGTGTGGTTGGTGGCTTTCATCACTTAAACGTGATTTCTGCTAAAGTTGCTGTAGATGTTCATTACATTTCTGCCCTACATGTTGGCAAGAAGTGCAGATCTTACAAGGAGTGTTACTTTTGCTGCATGTGCTGGAGAACAAGGTGGGAAAGAGGAGAGAGTGAAAGGGAAGCATGTTTGCCACTGGTTATTCAGACCAAGCAGCACCCCCTTAGCCTTCCATTGTGAACATAAGTAATACACATTTATATTTCTATAAAAATACCGCTGCTAGATCAGTGAACAAAACCTGACAAGGAAATTCATTGAAATGTTGGAATTTAAGGGAGAACAAATTGTTAAAGAATTCACAGGCAGTACTTAACTGATACAAAATGTAAAGTAAGTGCTAGCCATTTTACCACTGACGTAGTTGTTAGGTTCTGATCTTCTATTTTAACAGTTGAACATTGTAAAATTACTTCACTGAAGTCAGATTGCAAGTGTAAGTGTTGTTTTTCTTTTACATGAAAAATGGCATAATCTACTTTTTCACTGGTAGCTGTTAATAACACCATGAAGAATTTCTTTTTTCGTACACCATCTTCTGCGTTGCAAAAAATGTTAGCCCCTGCTAAAGCTGGACAAGCTAATTTTGTAAAAAGCAAAACACGCCTGGTTTAGTAAAGGGATTTCTGTTCTGAAACTTTCAAATCTCCTGTTCACCTTCCTGTCAATCACTGAAGTGAATCAACCTTTTAGTGGAAGCGACTTCATCTAATCTTGGTGAGAAAAACCCAGTATAAGAAAAGCTAGTTCAGCAATATGGCAGCCCTGCTGTGTTGCAGACAGGAGATCCTAAATTCTTAACAAATGACCCTGAAAATACATATAGGTGAAGAGCAAGGGGAGAAGACAGCCCAAAGGTATTTGAAGGAAACTACAAGTCAAGGACTGAATAGTAGGGAGGCTGTCAATACAACCTGGCCAACTTCATCACTGTCAGCTTCTGGCAGCCTTCCATTTCCGAGAAAGGAGAAGACTGCAGAGTAATTGGACAAAATCTCTAAAGCATTGTCATGTAGGTGTTTTTATAAATTTTGCCAACAACAAATTCCTAGACTGTAAGAGTTTTACCTAACATGGATGCAATATTCCTTCAAACCTGTTGTGATTGAAGTTATTCTTAAACCAGAGGTTTGTTGGGTTTTTTTCATTTTTGTGGGGTTTTGGGTTTTTTTTTTTTAACTTGAACTTTGAATAGCAAATTGAGTCTAAAATATCATGCTGAGTGCTTAAGCCATTTCCATTCAAGTGGAGCTAGATATTCGTCTACAGATTTGATCTGGAGTAACAAATTACTGAAATTTTAAAAATCACTCGAAAAACAACTGACATTTTAACAAAGCACTGAAGAGGTGAAAACCTGGAATTTCCTAGTTGCAGCCTCTATTACTTCACCACTCTTCATCTGACCATGTTATTTCTCTCTGTAGCATTAACTGGATCTACTGTAAAATCTATACGGTAGACAGAGAGGTTCCTATGCTTTGGATCAGGTATTTTAATGTAGGATATTTCTTCTCTCTAGTGACGTTTTAAGGCTTTGAGGAACATGCAGCCTTTGTTATGACTCACACAGGAATAAACTTCAACTCTAAATTCACTAAATTAAACCTGTTATTGCCAAGGACCACAATGAAGAGAGATATTTATTCAATATGCTTTCCACTAGGGCCAAGGACTAAGGTCATGGTTTATGGTTGTTTCTTATGTAATGAACATCAAATGAAAGATGCAAAAGGATTTTATTTTAAGACAGAGTTAAAATGAGCTATTTAATATACTAAAAGCTAGTGTGTACTGTATCGTAAGTCCACAATGTTCCACAATGTCAATTGCTGCCTATGCCATTAAAGAAATTAAATGGATAGAGTTTCAGAAATAACCTGTGAGCTATTGAGAAACAATTTCTGCAGCCCTTCAAGATGAACTGCCTATTATAGCTGCATGGCAGACAAGGTTAGCGTGAAACTCTCCCTTGGTTGCATGCTGGATGGGAACATGCACCTCGAGCCTCCCAGCCTAAATATGAGGTTCTCATGAGCTTGAGCCACCAAGTGAAGCTCTGCACTTCCTCCAGCTTCACACAAAGACCACAACTTTACATTCTCTGAGTACCAACAAATCAGGTTGGCTGCAAAACTGGCCTAAGTTTATGCAAAAGATGCATCAATATTGCAGACAAGTTAAGACTGCTCACAGCTTTTAGTCTGCATGGAAATAAACTATTATCTGCCCAGCTACAGATGATGGCAAAAATTTCCCACCTGCACATTTCCTGCATATTTTCTTCTTGTTCTGGTATTTCTTAGCCTATTATGTGGTAATCAATTACCACCACCAGGGAGATAAAACAGCTCAGACAGCTCTTTCCTGGCAAGTACGGGAGAATTACAGGGATAATTAATTAATGTTATAATATGCAAATAAAAGATATTGCTTTACAGCTGGAATTTTTCATAGCATTGTATAATTATACAAAGACTTAATCTCTGGTTCAGGAAGTCTCACAACCACAAATCACAGGAGGCTGGAAGAGCATCATTGCTTCCTTGCCCTATCCATACACTCTTTCCTTAGGCACCCACATTTAATCCCTTTGGAGACAGGATTCAAGGCTAGCAGAGCCCTTAGTCTGGCTTGGTACAGCCATTCTTTTGTGTAAGCAAGCACAACTTCAGAAGGACATTTTTACACTATTTACTTTCTTTTCTCCAGATGTAAGTCCTGTTTGATTGCTCTTCCATGAGGTATACAACATGAAAGTGGAATCAGGACTAGAGGAAAGGTATCTGAACAGGGAGCTCAATCCCACCAGATCATACGCTGCCAAGATCTTGATTCTAATAACGGCTGAATTCAGCTCCAGGAAAAATGACAGCATGGATATTGTGACAAAAAACAGCCCTGAGTTCCCATTACGAGGTCAGAAATGAATGTGCCGGTTGTGGCTGGGGTAGAGTTAATTTTCTCCATAGTAGCTGGTATGGGGCTATGTTTTGGATTTGTGCTGAAAACAGCGTTGATAAGACCGGGATGGTTTAGTTACTGCTGAGCAGTGCTGACACAGAGTCAAGGCCTCTTCTGCTTCTCACCCCACCCCACTAGCCAGTAGGCTGGGGGTGCACTAGAAGTTGGGAGGGGACACAGCCGGGACAGCTGACCCCAACTGACCAAAGGGATATTCCATGCCATATGACGTCATGCTCAGCATATAAAGCTGGGAGAAGAAGAAGGAAAGGGGGAACGTTCGGAGTAATGGCATTTTGTCTTCCCAAGTAACCGTTACACGTGATGGAGCCCTGCTTTCCTGGGGATGACTGAACACCTGCCTGCCAACGGGAAGTAGTGAATGAATTCCTTATTTTTCTTTGTTTGCGTGCGCGGCTTTTGCTTTACCTATTAAACTGTCTTTATGTCAACCCACGAGTTTTCTCACTTTTATTCTTCTGATTCTCTCCCCCACCCCACCATGGGGGAGTGAGTGAGCGGCTGTGTGGTGCTTAGTTGCCGGCTGGGGTTAAACCACAACAATGAAGGCATCCAAAATAGCGTAGGTGGGAAGGAAAACTGGGTACTGTCCTAGCCTTCAGACACTTTTTTTAATATTTAATTACCTCCTCCATAGAAAAGTTTCAAGCATTTTAGAATAACAACCCACCAAGAAATAAAGATGCTTGCTATTCAATGTTTTCAATGTCTGGGCACACTGGTGTCTGACAGGAATCAGGTCTTTAAACAAATATCCAGTTCCTTCAGTGGGTCACCTTTTCTTCTCCATCAGCTGCCACTATCACTCCACCTACTGGCTTGGGGTCTGTATTTTTCTGCAAGTACCTGTTCCTGCAATCTCTACCCTTTCACATCAGCAAGTCTTCGCCCTACATCTAGTTAAAAAAAAAAAAAAAAAAAAAAAAAAAAAAAAAAAAGAAAAAAGAGCTGGAGAACTGGGAAAATATTCCTCCAATTTTAAGAGAAAGAATGGTCTCTTTCTAACCTTTTTTGCTTTGATAAAAATTTTTAATCACCTCTCTATTTAAAAAAAAAAAAAGGCTAAATAAAGAACACAAGCCTGGAAAACAAAACTAAAGACTTGTGTCTCACAGCCAGTTACCACTGGTGCTTATCCAGGCTTTGAAGGATGGTTTTCCCACGGTCCCATCTCTCATAAAGTCTCTCTTCCATGTTTATTACAGGTGCCTGATAAAAGAACAGTTTGTGATACCTTTCCCTGCAACAAACTTATTTTCCCCTCTACACATTTATTTTAGAAAAGTTGTAGGAACAGATTATCTTTGAAAATTCTACTCCTCCACCAAACTCAGCTAAAGCAAAACAATGAGTTCGAAAGTTCCCAGGAGGGTTGTTCAGATGGACAGGCACACACAAGTCTACAAACACACAGGCAGTAGTTTTGGCTCATTTCTCTAGGAAATCTAGCAAGAGAAGAAATCCATGCTCAAAGATAGGCTGAGAGTCCTCTGCTAAATTGAGCTGAAAGCATTAAATGGTCGGGCCATTAGAGGAGAGGTGGCACAAGGTTTAGGTAACCCAGCCGTGCAATGGCATTTGACCTACTGCTTAGCTGAGCACAGGCACTCCTGCCAGCAGGAGCAACAACCAGGAAACAAGCAGGTGGGAGGAGACAGGGAACAAAAGGAAAGAAAAGAAAAGAGGAAAAAAAAAAAGGCTTTGCTAGCTGATCTGGTTGATTGATGTGATTAATTGCCACCCACACAGGTAGGTGTTGCTACTGTTTATTTAGCACTCTGCAAGCAACAAATGGTTGGGATTCCTTCTGGTTGCTCCATAGACTTTGTCTACCTGGAAGTCAAAACCAGTTGTATCTTATGCATCACCACTGACTAAACAAAACATCAGGAGTGTAAGATAAACAATCCTAAACAGCTGGATGGCAGGGACACTGCATGCTCTCCCCACCTGCCAGGGAGCCATGGGCGGTGGGATCCAGCCAGCTCTCCTTACAAAGCTCCTTCTCTTCTGCTATACCTCCTTCCTCAGAAAGATGCTAGTATAACACTAAGGGACTCATAGCTATGTATATTCTTGGAACCTTGTGAGCTTGAAGATTTAAAAGCATCTGGTTCGTGAGCTGTTATGGTTGGCAAAGGCAAAGTGAGGGGGGAGGGCAAAGGGGAAAAAAATTACATATCAGGACTGTTCTACTGGGGAAGGAAACTTGAATTCAAGAACGTATAGATCGTGCAAAAGATGCCTGGAACAGGAACTGCTTTGATTTTGTCTTCTGGTCTGTACTTACACATCCTGCCTGGACTGAGTTTAATAGGAACTGCTGCATTTACAAAGAATAGTTAAAAAGGAAGACTGGAAAATATTCTAACTTAGAAATGAAAACTTATGCATTTTCATCCCACAGATAGAAATTTCAAAAAATCTTTTCCAACTTTAGTCACGTCTGAGAAGTATATTTTGAATACATCTGTGCGAGTGTGCAAAGGTTGAATGACTGTTCTCTTTTACCCACTGGCATATGTAAAGATAAGTTACTGCTCCTCTGTCAATTAGAGCAGTTAGAATTTCAAGTACGGGTAATCTTTCTAGCAATCTGATTTATTCTCACCAGTTTCCACGTATTAAACATAGCAACAGTATGCACCAAGGAAACAATAATAGCTAGAGACATGTCAAACATTTTTCTAAGGTTTCCTTTTCAGTCTAGCTAGCAACATTTTTTCATCATGTCAGGACTTCCCAACTTCTCACCAAGCCTGTGAACACATATCTCCTTTAGTAACATGCACAGCTCCATGTCTGTTCTCAAGAAGCAACACGCACATAGATACTGAGCTAGTGCAAAAGAAAAATCTAGACTATAGGAAAACATACTTTCAGTCGATAGTCAATGACTTAGAAGAGAGAAGACGTGGGAGAAAAAGAGGTAAGTTGGTCAGCAGATCTGTTAAAAAAGAAAAGCCATGGACAGAGCTTGGAGCACTTTGTGTCATGCTGCTTCAGGGCTTTATCTTGGCCAGGGAACATTCTGAGTGTGTCTTTCCCAGCTGAAAATAGGTGTCTATTGTTTTCACTTTTGGTAAGAAGCCAATTAGTTGTCAAACAGGGTCATCACAAAATTGTTAGTGTGCATGGCAAAGCAAAAAATACTTTACTTATGTGTTCACTTTTTCAGAAACAAATTATAATGCAAGAATTTCCACCGAGGATGGGGCGAGGGGTATATCCTTGTTCACAGGGCAATCAAGATGCAAACCTTCCTGTTAAGCTAGGCTTGAGTTGATGAGGATTTATAGAAGACTGGTCTCTAACACCCAGAATAGGCGTTACACAGAATGTTTTAAATACTACAGGATAACTCCTCTTACATAATTACACCACCTCTTGATCAGATGCATAGCACCTGGGATCCAATATATACAGTCAGATGCTGAGATTTTTCTTTTTGTTCTCAGTGATATTTTCAGAGGACATGAAGAAAACTGCATTGTCACAGGTGCATAAAGCCAAAGTTGCACAGTACCAGAAAGGATAAATCTGCACTAGCACTGACCAGCAACAACAGATTTGAGATATATCACATGCCTGTTTCCGCCTATTAGCATTGCAGCATTCTTTCAGGATGTAATTAGCACTGCTTACCTGTCTTAGCCAATATCTCTCTGCCTAATACATGGCATTAAAACTAATTACCCAGGCATTGCAAATGCCACATTTCCAGTTCAGGTATATACACTGCCCAACCACCACATCCTTCATACCAGCCAAAATGACCATCAGCAGAACAGTTTTCAGTAAGAACACTCACAGCACCTCCAAGCCTAATGAGCAGCTGTTTGGGCAGGGATTTCCAGGCTGCCCTTGGAGTCCAGCTGAGCAAGCTCAGGTGTGGCTATGTCCAGCCTGCCAAGACCTATCATGCATGGGGTCTCTGAGACCGGTCATTGCATGCGTGCAGTACTGTAAAGGATGATGAACAGCTGATGCATGGCTGACCTTTTTTAATATTGCTTAATAATTCTTAATCACTTGCTTTGCCTGGCCACAGCAAAGCTAACCATTAGCACCAGAGACAATGGCTACTGAAGGCACAGGAACTCTGGGCTACCTGTGTAAATAGATCTCCAAAAGGTTAGCAAAGGCCAGTGAACATTGTGGTCTACCAGCTTGTCATGGTTTAAGCCCCGTAGGCAGCTCAGCCCCACACAGCCACAGTGGAATGGGGGAGAGAATCGGAAGGGTAAAAGGGCAAGAACTCGTGGGTTGAGGTAAAGACAGTTTAATAGGTAAAGCAAAAGCTACATGCACAAACAAAGCAAAATAAGGAATTAATTCACTACTTCCCATCAGCTACCTCCAGGAAAGCAGGGCTCCATCACGCGTAACAGTTACTTGGGAAGACAAACGCCATCATTCCGAACATCCCCTGCACCTTCCTCCTTTCCCCCAGCTTTATATGTTGAGCATGACATCATATGGCATGGACTATCCCTTTGGTCAGTTGGGGTCAGCTGTCCCAACTGTGTCCCCTCTCAACTTCTAGTGCACCTCCAGCCTACTGGCTGGTGGGGTGGGGTGAGAAGCAGAAGAGGCCTTGACTGTGTAAGCACTGCTCAGCAACAGCTAAAACATCTCTGTATTATCAACACAGTTTTCAGCACAAATCCAAAACAGAATACCATGCAAGCTACTATGAACAAAATTAACTCTATCCCAGTCAAAACCAGGACATAGCTGAAGAACAGAGTTCAGGAAGACCACGTGATTTGCCCATGATGAATAGATAAACTGATGGCTACATCAAACCTAGATCTGATTCTTCCACTCCAGTGTCATATACATCACACCATGGATAAACACCTCTTACATCTATAGCATCAACTTTTGTTCCTAGCCAGACTTTCATTTCCTAAGACCACCATGCCTGTACAAGGCTACACCTGCCCTGCTAAACCCTTGGTAGGCCCAAACTCTTCCCCTGTTCACTGAGCTGGTGTGCCTGCTGATCAGGCAGCATGCCCTGGGTGAGACAAACCTGCTTTAGATTTCGTATTCAGCCACAACCCCTGGGCACTGCTGAACCAGGCCCTTCCACCAAGGCAACAACAAATCCCTGTGAATGCTGGTGGAAGGAAGAACTAGCACAGTAAGGGCTTGTTCTTACTACAGGTACTATACATGAAATTAGGATAAGGGATACTCCACCTCTTGGCTGGGCTTGGCCGGAGATACCCAAACCGAATGATCTTTTCCTCATATACATCTCTTTTATGTTTACCACAAGCATATGTGACACATACGTTTACATTCTCTTTACAGTGGTAGGTACCATGTCTAATGCTCTGTTCCCACCATGTGCACAACTGAATGTGTATAATACACAAGGCATGCCATCCAAGTTTATTTTCAATTACTTAAGAGGATGTTTCTCCCTGAGGCACAGTTTCTGTTTAGCTTGTTTAGATGCCACAAATCCAAACCCTTGGGGAAAAAAAAAAAAAAGAAAAAAGATATAGTTGAAGAGCATAAACAAAGCACTGTGAAAGACTGCCCCTGGGAGGGAGCAGATGCATTGCAATTTTAAAAATTAAAACTCCTGCAACCAGTTTGCCAGTTCCTTTGATGATGAAAGCAAATTTCATTAAAGTGACAGCAGTCGATTTCCTGCAACTGCACCGATGTCTTCCTGCAAAGCAAGACCAATAAATAAGTATATATTTAAAGGCGAACGGAATTGACATGCCGATACAGCATTAAGAAAGGCATCGGGAGCCTCTGCCTCCCCTTCCACAAACATTCTTGTGTCAAGGTTTCCTTCCTGCAGCAGGCTCACCTTCACTAATATCCTCCTGCCTTTGCTTTTCTCCCAACAGCAGGCCAGAGGAAGGGACAGTCTCCTCTACTGGCGGTGGGTTACTTGCTCTCATGTACCAAAATAGTAACTTGTTCAACTGACACAAAAGAAAGAAAACATCCTCGCATCCTGTCCTGTTGCCAGCTTTCAAAAGGTAATTAAACATCCCCCCTTTTCAAAGAGCAGAGTTTTCCAGGATCATGGTGTTTGAGCTCTGATGTTGTCAAACAACAGGGGGTTGCTTAAGCTTTGACTGACCTTTCCAGAGACCTACAAGCAATTTAATGGGAGCCCTCTTTAGTGGTGACAGAAACGTCCCATTATCTGCTTCCTATTGTCTAGATTGCTTGGGGTAATGGGGAACTTTGATTCTCGTGGTCATGAGGGCAAAACCAAACCACTTCAGGAAGATTCACATTCATCTGTATTCCCAGTGCAAAGAAAAGATTTTCTATGCAAAACTTAGTGACATCTGGATCATGTAAATTTTATTTCCCCCCATTCTGTTCTCTTTGTCTGCTGTTTTCTTTCTCATGCTCAACAAATTGTAATAACTAAGTGCTATAAAGATCCGATCCCACTCCCAAACTAGGAAGTCGTGTTCTCCATGTGTCCCAAGATCATCCGTCCATCTCAGAGCTGCTGACGAGTGGGAATGGCTCTGAAAGACCTGCCTGGCAGCCCAGCTCTGTTGGTACTCGGCATACCACGTAGCAGTTGCACCTACTTCTTCCCTATCCCATACACGAGATGATGCAGAGATGGAGGTAGAAGGGGAGTCGGGTAGGCTGGTGCTATGCTGGGTGAGAACTCCTTACACCAGGAAAATTCCCTTGTTCCTTTGCAATCCACTAGAAACATCAAAAAACACTAGGGAGCAGAATTCAGCTCAAAATTCACTCTACAATTTGTGTTTGTTTTCCTTTTCTTTCCTTTTTTCCTTCAATCTCAAACAGAGAAAATAGGAGTCCAAAAACAGATGCTGGGTCAAATTCTGCGGGCTGCAAAGCAGCAAACAACCCACTCATTCCAGGGGAGATCTGCTCAGTTAAGAACCATGAAGTCTAGCTCTGTTTCATGATTTTATTGTTTGCTGAAAAGTCCCTGGAAGGCAGCCTCCCAGAGAATCAAACCTCTGCAGCCAACACGAGATGAAGAAGTTACACTTTCACTGTTCCTCCCTGGACTCACTCAGGCAGGACCCTTTAATCTGCAAAGTTGAAACGAGGCCCTTGCCATGCCATCCAACGTTCAGCCACTTGCTTTGTCTCAAATAAAAGGGGAGAAGTACAGCAGGATGCTTTTCAGCTGGAGAGAGCCCTACAGCAGGCCAGCTAAGGGGCCAGCTGGCTCCAAGCAAGGCTCTGGCTCCTGCATTCTGTCTTTGCCTTAGTGAGATCATACTCTGCACTGCCTTCCCCTCCCTCAAGTTTTCCTCTGCTTAGCCTACGTAAAATAATTACTGGCAGGAAAGCTGTCTCTCAGTTTTCTTTCCCTCTCCCCCAGGTATCCGAGGGGCAACAATCTTCTGGGGCAATCTAGGAGTTTGAAAAAAGAATAAAAATCCCTGTGTTTAGCTCCTTCTGCAGCATGGTCATTACACAAGCCTCCTCTTTACTCCCCCTGCGAGGTGAGAGAGAAGACATGGGGATGGCAAAGCTTCTGGGGCAGGATACAGCCATACTAAGCAACACAACTTGTCCAAGCTTTTTCAAGACATCCATGGTGTGGTGAGGATTAGTGAGTGTTTTGACTCAGCCCAGGTAATAAAGGGAGATGCTTAAGGCAGCAGACTCTGCTGCTGCCTACGCCAGAGCCTAGGAAAGCCACGCTTGCTGCTGTGGGCAGGGAGAGGGGGTACAGATACCGTCACGCAAGGGCAATGCGGGGAAAGAGCAGCCTTCCCAAAACAGCTGTTACTTTCCCCAGATTTCTCATCACACAAAAGAAGGAGCGGCAGCCAACCCGGGTTTTCTTCAGGGCACTTCCCCAGCTTGGTGGCAGGAGCAGACAGGCATTAGCTCTTTTACCTTGGGCCAGCAAATTTAATTCTGCCAGACCTACCAAAAAGATGCCCGAACTGGCCGTGCTCAAACACAGGTCGGGGTCATCCCTTGGGAGCTTTGAGAATATCATAGCAACGATAATGGCCACAACAAATTAAAGCAATGCGTCAAACAGTCGTCGGTGTTTCTGGAACGTACCCTTGGATTATGCTTCTAGCAAAACACATCCTCACCAAAAACACGCAAGTTCTGCAGTTGTATGGGGCGAAGGGGTTTTGGGTCTGTTTTTTCATTCGGTTTTTTTTGACACCAGCTGCTGTAAATTTGGAAAGGAAAATAATGAGATAATCTAAAAATTACTAAAGTAAATACGTATTTGTTATTACCAGTTCAAAGCACCCGGTCAAGTACAGGGCTGCTTCACAAGTTACCTGAGTTCATCCAAATGTAACACCAACTCCAAAAGTGATTTATGAACGCATCAATGATTTATTGCTGTGGCCCCAAACTGGGCTGTTGTCAGTGCTCACATCACTCTGAGGTAACTCCACCAAGCACAACAGAGTAGCTTCGTATCAGCCCTAGGATAAACAAAGAGCACTGAGCCAATCCCATTCCCTGGAAACCCCCTTTTTTTTTTTTATGACAACTGCAGGCAATGTGTTTGTTTTCTACTTCTCTGGAAGAAAGAAGGGTTACGTGGCTTTCCATTATGCCTCATGGACTCCTCATTTTCACCCATGACTGTGGGCAGTGCTACCCTAGCTGCCACGGAGCCCCAAAATAACACATCTAAAGACATCCTAAGTTACTCCTCTGGACCAGAGTATGAACCTCTGCCGCATGCACTCATTTGCCTGGCTTCCTTCTTCCCTCTGTGCCTGCAACCTAGATCCCATCAGAGGAAAAGCATGCATAAGGCCACAAGGGAGAGTTTTTGAGTCCAGTTAAGATGACAAAAATTTTCTAGTGTGTTTTTTTCTCTAAGTTGCATGGGCAAACAACAAGATGGAAGCCAGCATGAATCTTCCACCACCCTAAAGCATCTTCCTCTGAAATGGGAAAAGAACTTGAATAAAGTTTTCACGAGCCTCATAATGAAAGTATCTAGATCCCACACTTAGTGGATTTCAAGCCTCTTACATTTCTTAGATGTTTCTGAAAAATTTGGCTTGCGCTTCCATGAAGATAGAGACAGTGTAAAACATACAGAAACTGTGAGATACAACTTCCGCAAATACAAATGAAATCAACTGAGCTGAGCTTATTTATGTAATACTGATTTGGCACAGGGCAAAAGTACAACGCAACATAAAGAACTAACTACTTCTTCTTTGTGTGCAAGCCTCACAGAAGTCATCCATACATCATTTTGGTTAATCAATATCCTTAATATCATTCAGACAGTAGCTCCAAACAGTTGATTTCTCTGCCATCCAGTATTTATCATTTTCATGCGTTGGCTTAGCTTATAATAATCCTCCTTTATATATCTGAAATCTCTGCTTACCTGCTCATCTTGATTTGTTATTGTGGGATTTCTTTTTTAATTTATCATTGTGCAAAGTAATTCATTAAACAAAGTCAGAAGCTGGCAGCCAGACTGTTGTTTTTTGTTTTGGTTTTGTTTGTTTGTTTGTTTCATTTTCTTTTTTGGGGGAGTGGGGAGGGGGAAGAGGAAAAAAGGAATTAGCTATGGGAAACATCGGATTCTTAACCCTTCTCACCTAATGTATGAAACTGTATTTTGTACATCCAACTGGTTTTGACTGAGTAAAATTATTAATGTTCATGAGACAAGCTCTATCACTATTGTCTTGATCATGTATCAGTCTACAATGCAAGATGGGTTAACTTAATATACTCTTGAAAACTAGATCTACTTTTCTCTACCCTGACCTATTTTTAATAGCTATAGCAGGAGGAGTTCAAAGAAAAGTTGCTCTGCGTGAGCTGCACCTTCCCAACACAATTGCATCACCAACAGCCACAAGAACTCAACAGTCAAAGTAGTGAACTCTCATACGAGCTGTGAAATATATTCTCACACTCGAATTCATAAGCAACAATGTTAGCAGGCCAGACTCTGTAGATGGGGTGAAGTGATAAACAACCCCCTCCTTTCCCTATTGAGAACAAGAGAGTCAGATTCTCCACCACAGCTACTGAAGGCAAAAAAACCTCTTGCCAAAAACCCACAGGTGTGAAAGTGGTAGGACAAGAGGAGGGGAAAAAAAGCCTCCACTTAAATGAATCTGAATACTAAGCTGAGTTGCTCACACAAACACAGCTCACCTTTACAGCCAAAATCTCTCTCTCATCTTTAATTTGCCGTTGTGGATGCCCTACTGTTGGAAGTCAAAATCTGGAGCTGGTAAGGCACACAAACATGGCATTATCCTACAATGAGAGCACTCTGTCTTGTTCAGATGGAAAAGGAGAGGCTATAGCAAGAACATGAGAGGAAAAGGCAAGTACAAGCAGCGCAGCTGAGCAAAGGTATGACTGAGGTTTCAAAGAAGCCACAGGAGATGCCACAGACCAACTCTTCAGTCCATGCAAGTCAGCCGAGCTCCAGCAAAATCAGTTGAGCATCTGCATCAGATCACACCTGATGAAGAACGGCTGCACAATCTGACAAGCGCACTGCCACCCAGACTTGCCTCTGAAATAACTAACTAATATTAACTAGCTAATATTATTATTGAAATTAATTGCTCCTGAGTTGCCACATCTTGTGTATTTTAATTTAAGCAGGTGGAGGATGCCTTCATTTTTAAAACATGGAGTTCTCCCCCCTCCAGTAAATCCACTCAAAGCACAGCAATCAAAACTCCAAGCTCCAGAAAGACAGATTCAAAGCAACTTTCAACTGTCTTGAGTAAAACCCACAGGTGAAATTCTCTACAGGGACAAACAGGTGAGATCCCATTAAAGTCCACACCACAAGTCAATTCAAGCAGAAGTATGGTGATGAGTATCCAGGCAGCAACTGGGACGCCTCTAAATTTAAAGTATGCTGCAAATATTGTCGGTTATGAAAAGCATGCTGCTATAACAAGATTCCAGATAGTGATATCCTGTTTGGGTCAATTTTGTCTTGTTAAGTGAGCTCCATTTGTAAAATTTCTCCTGCGGCGCTCGCTTCTTTCCAAAGGCTCAGCAATTTTTAATATATTCTCTTCCTTTAAGATGAATTTTTGTGAAAGCGATGAGAGCGTACAGCACCACTCAACCTTTTCCAAGATTGCTTTTGGTGTAATTTTGATGCCTCAGGAGTCTCATTTCAGCCTTATAATAACCCACTTACTTACATATGAACAACCTGTAGTTGTCATTGAGTGATGTTTCATATCTCCAGGCTTCCCATACCAAAAAAGCTTGAGGCTTATTCTCTGTTTATGTTTCTCTGATGTGGGGCAGTGGTGCTTTCCTGTACACTGCTTAAAACTTTCCTTCCTAATAAATTGAATTTGGCAGGTCCTTGCTGTTGTCTACACATTGTATCATGGGAAAGGTAAAGGCTTATAGGTGAGTGACTCAGTGATTTGAGAGGAGTGCTGGCTGGATCAAAGCCTGCTGCACGTACAAGTCCTGTCACCCCAGGAGCCCCCTTGTGCAACAGATACCGCAGTGATGCTGCAGTATCAAGGGGCACAGCTTGCAAGCACAAGCATGCCTGCAGCTCTCCTCAACACAAGGGAAGGAAAGAAGCTCTCAGCAGCGATGCAGAGTCTCCAGGGCCTCTCACATGGTCCCCCATCCATGTGAGGGAAGGGAAGGAGGTCATCATCTGGATAACCAGAATGAGCTTAAGATCACTGCGTGGAGCTCTGTTACCAGCCCTGGTTTTTGTAAGGGGCTGGAAGAGTTGATCTTGCCACTAATCATTATTTGGACTGATATTAAACTAGAATATGTCTGTCATTGCAAAGAATTTGCCCTGCTGTTTGATAGATGTTATTTATCTAATGCTACACCTCTGGTTTCAAATTGCCTGAATAGTAGCTGGGAACTTATTGGATGGTACAAGACACTACAAGGAAAGATTTTTACTCATATAGCCTTGGATCCAGCCAAGCAATAAAAAAACTTCACAGATTTCAAGCAGGAATGCGGATAATACAATTTATTTTTTTACTTCTCAACCTGGATTTGATTTTCCTCTTATTTTATTTAGCTTTGGTCTGCCCAAGACCTAAGAGATTTCATTCACAGATGCACAGCCCTTATGTCTAAAAAAACTTCCAGATTACTACTTTTGACCTCCACTATCTCATAGGTCATTATATTTCATACTATTATTAAATCAAAAGTTCGCATTTAACTAACTGATTTTTTCTAGAAGGGCTTCTGATATAGATTTGAAGGAATCAGGAATTGACCAGTGTACCTCCAGTTTGTTCCAGGGTTCAGTCCACCACTTCAAACTGAAATGTTCTCTCCTTTGTATCTTAAAAGTACCTGGATACAACTTTCAGACACTGGCAGCTGCTAGGCTATTGATTCTTCCAGAGACAAACAACCTAATAAGCAATTTCTTGTTCTTTTGAAGGCATTTATCCACTGTATTTTATTACCTCCTACTCACTTAGTAAAATATTACTAGTTCTTCCAATTCTTCTCTCATTTACACAGAAAATGAGGAATAACTTGAAATCAGCGGCAAATTTGGCACGAAAACAGGGATAACTGATGTCCTGGTTTCAGCAGGGATAGAGTTAATTTCCTTCCTAGTAGCTGGTACAGTGCTGTGTTTTGGATTTAGGAGGAGAACAATGTTGATAACGCACCGATGTTTTAGTTGTTGCTAGGTAGTGCTTACACTAGCCAAGGACTTTTCAGCTTCCCACGCTCTACCGACTGAGAAGGCTGGAGGTGCACAAGAAGCTGGGAGGGGGCACAGCCAAACTGGCCAAAGGGACATTCCATACCATGTGACGTCATGCTCAGTACATAAACTGGGGAAAGCTGGCCGGGGGGGCCGCTGCTCGGGGACTGGCTGGGCATCGGTCAGCGGGTGGTGAGCAATTGCATTGTGCATCACTTGCTTTGTGTATTATTATTATCATTATTACATTATTATTATCATTATTTTATTTTATTTATTAAACTGTTTTTATCTCAACTCACAAGTTTTTCTCACTTCTGCTCTTCCAATTCTCTCCCCCATCCCACCGGGGGGTGGGGGGGGGAGGGAGGAGTGAGCGAGCGGCTGTGTGGTGCTCAGTTGCCAACTGAGGTTAAACCACAACAACCGAGTTCCAGAGCTTTTGGCTGTTCAAAGTGTAGAAAGGACGCTGCGTGCTACTCAGACTGATTTATTCAGGTTATTCTTCCTCTTCACCACCACAGATGTTCTGTCGACAGAAAAACATTCGGGTTCTGAAGTAAACTACTGTGAAGAAGTCTCACATACCAGCTGTTGCTTAAGAAGCACCAGCCTTGCCAACGCTCACAAATAACCTGAAAAATCAGAGAGGTTTTGGCATATTCTTGCACAACTAATGTGAAAGAGATGCTCTCCTGCTTTCTCACCAGAGGGAGAACACGGCTCTCACAAGACCCAATCGGCAGTGAAAGCGGGCAGGGGGAAGGCATCTTTTCTGGCTGTCAGCAGCACCCGCTGCAAGAAAGATTTCAGATCAAACTGGAAGAGTGAGAAACACCAACTACAGGGTTCAAAGCTGATGGGACATTTTTCCCTCATCTCCTTGGGGCCACAGGAGACCACACTGGGCCTAAACGCAAAGAAGTGCTCATGTACGCGGGCACGCTTGGTACAGAGCACGCTGGCCTTTGGAGGCGCAGAAAGAAGTTTCCCAGCTTCCCCCAATAACAAATGAAGTTTCAGGGGGGAGGGGGGAGAAAAACCATCTTTGCAGTTTTGATTTGCTTTTGGATTTTCATTTTCTACTTCCCTATTGGCCCCTGGCTTATAAGAAACGGGTTAAATTGCCAAGACAAATCTCCTACCTCCAGCAGTTCCAAATCCCCTTGGCAATAAGGAAAACAAGGACCACCCCCTTACCCCTTCCTAAGAGGAAAGGGTACGCATGCACAAGCAGAGGAATGAAAATCTCTTGGCTTTTTATCCTGAGCTGTTGAATTGGAAAGCATAATTACTACAACTCCCTGGACACAGCACAGCTTCTAGCACCACTTCCCTGCTCCCCTCCTCATTCCCATCTCCCCAGTTCTTGTTTTGGATTTGCAGCAATCAAACAAAACACATTTGCAAAGGAGTCCTGTGCTGATGGGATGGGATGCGCATAGCTGCTCACCTGCTCACCTCCTTCATACCCCTCTGATAACTCCTAATCAACTGATATACCTAAGTAACAGCAAGTGAGCTAAACTATGCTCTCAGCCAGAGCAGTCCAGCTTTACTGGATTTGATGAAATTCTTCAAGTATAGGTGCTCATTGTAGCCCTTCATATTAAGAAAAACACACGTTTACAAGCTCATTTCATGTTCCTCTCAGAATAGCAAAGAGTTCAGTGAATTACCACTCCTGCTTTCCTATCTTTCTATCTGACCCTGCTGTCCAAGTAACATCATATAAGCTACAGAAGTTATACGGACTTCAGCAATCCACCCTCCACTCCCTTCAAGATTTCTAAACAACCTCCTGATGCACTGAGTGCACATACCACAGTGGGGTTTGTTCACGTGCTCAGCTCCCCAGCAAAATGCTTTGGCTCTCTCAAGCGACTAGTATGATAATAAATACTCCCTTATGTTTGCCATGGCACTCACAGATGAATGCCTGGGTCTCTCTGCTCAGAGAGAGACAAATGCAGCAGCTCTCACTGTAATCATGAGAGCTCAATGTGCTCGTGGTCCATGTGCCAACGTGCTCTCGCTGGCATACTGACGTGCTGCCAGTGACACTGGGAAACAAAATGTTGCAGAGTAGCCCAATATACACAGATGTGAGATCCTGAACAGGTATGAAGAGGAACATGTTCCAGAAGCCGACACTCCTTTGCTAAAAAAAACCAATGCCCCTGCTCACAGGCAGATCCCAAGGTGCTCACCCCTAATTCACGTACTTTCAGGGACCTTTTCTACCAATTACTTCACCTTCCAAATCTGCCCCACAGCTCTCCACCCTGGCAAAACTGAGCAAGCAACCTAAGAGCAAACAATAGCTGTGACCTCTTTTACTCCATCCACTTAATACATAACAGAGTTTGCCTTCTTCTAAGGCTGTCTGGGGAGTTACTGGGTTTGGTTTGCGTCTACCAGGGGTTGCCTATAGCTTAGCTCAAAAAGCCATATATGTGTACACATATATATGTTTGTATGCACAGATTTTTAGCATGCTCGCTCTCTCTCTCAAATAAGCTAGGCTATGTATATAGGCATGTGTATGTAGGCAAATCTCACAGAGGAAATTTCCAGCTGCGGGGTGAGGGGGGGGGAATCTAACAAAGAGCTGACCTTTTTGACCCCTGGCATACCTGCCTTTTGTAGGAGGGGGCTGTTTATTTAAGGAGATGTTTTGCAGATGATTGTATCTTTGGAAGACACAACTACACACACTCTGCTGGCTTTGAGCAGGCTAAAATGCAAAAGCAAAGAAGGGAATTTTTTGGGGTAAAAAAAAGAAAAGACTTGTTCTAACAGAAAGCCAGTGCACTCCATTATGTCTTACCAGCTTCACAGGTATATTTTCAAAGCACAGCTTTTCAAAGGAGCTGGTGGGGGGAAAGAAAAAAAAAAGTAAAAATCCATGTATGCAACTTCTGTGTAAGCTTCCTTTAAGAGCCCTGGAGTTTACAGATGTTGGAGGACACAGGAAAGCACCTGTCCACCAGCACTCTCTCACCTGATTAAAGGCTTTGTTACCCCTTGGTCACCACAGAGCAGATGCTTTTTCACTGCCAGAGATCAGATATACCCATTCGACCCAACCTGATGAACTACACAACCATCCAAATGTTAACAAAAGGAGACTTCATCACTCCAAGGAAAAGCTGCCATGTGACTTCAGATTCCTATCTGATTTGTCCCTCAGTAGATCATCTATCACCTTTCAAAGAACCATTTGTAAAAGAAAGATCACCATCCTCCCTACCTGCCTGAGTTAGACAAACATACTGGAAGTCTTTTCATCCAAAAGCAGCAATTAAGGAAAAGATTTCCCAGGCAATCCCTCAGAAAATAGAAACAAGCCATTTTCTGGAGTCTTTTGATTTCACCAAGTCTTTATATACGGTCTTAAAAATCTCATTGAGTGAGTTTAGGTTTTGGATTTGTAACTTTATTAACATCAGTGCTTTAGCGTATTTAGTGTGCTCACAGCAATCTCAAATCACTTTGTAGAAGTTAGCAAATAACAGTCCCCTTCAGCAGACAAGAAAACCAAGGTACACAAAAACCAAGAGGTGCACTGAGAATGCAAGATGTTTCACCACCCTGTAGCGTGAATGTTCAACGTATTCAATATATTTTCTAGTATTCCAAATTTTTTGAATGATAAACATCATGAAGGGCCTTTGCATGAAAATCTGCAAAGCCACTGCTACTCTTTTGAAGAGATGTCCTTTGAATGGTGCTTTTTTTCGCAGTAGTTTCATTCAGAGATCAGGCATTTATTCATAATGGGAACATTCAACATGCTAAAAAATGCCGTAACAGTCTATGGAAAACATAAAAAAGAAAAAGGAAGAAAAGAACACAAGCGCTCTTGTCTTGCCTTAGGGCTCATTGTTTATCCAACCTGAATTTAACCATCCCAGGTAACAATCAGCCCAGCCCAACCTATCTCTCCAAAGACAATACTCTTCAGCATTAATGCCAGTCAACCTAATTGCAATCACTAACCTGGATTCAGACCCAGTTTATGGAAGTGGCAAACTGAATTTTACCAGAAGCAGAATGAGGTAACAGAAACACTATCGTGAAGCCCTGCCCTTTGTCAACACTTCACTCCTGTCTCCAATCCTGTGTAATGGATTTGTTATACGTGTTCCCACATAACTTCTAACTGTGCTAAAGAAATTATCACTTCATTGCATCATACCAGCACTAAAATGCCAGAAAAAAGAACTGCAGCTTGACTGTTCGAATAGAAGAGGGAGACATTAGACTCCAGGTATTACATAGGATTTGTACAGAAACCAAGACTGGAAGATTTTGGACAGGGGTGAAAGTTACAGACGATTGTGGCCAACTAACAGAAGGGGTTTGAATGAAAACAGTCAGGCAACCTTGAAGGTAGTGGTTGCAGTAAACAATAAAGGATGCACTCTGTGCGCAATTAACACTGTAGCTTTTAAAATTATTGATGGAGTTGTTAATTTGAAACATTTGTGAACTCGTTTCCTTTATGTATTTGAACTAGCCCATTGTCCCAGGAAAATCAGATTAAAAGAGCAGTTCTGCCATGAATGCAAAAAAGCTGGCCACCTCTGCTAATTCAATGCTGCTGAAAGAATAAGCTGACTCACAGACAGAATTGCAATGAATAAAGAAAAAGGAAACATTGGTTATATGACTATATTTGTCATTCCAGACAAAGACCATTGAAGGTTTTCTGTCAAACCTTAACAAAAAAGTAGACTTTTTTTTCCCCCTTAAAAGCACTTCCATATTTAAAAAGCTAAAGAAACTGTAGTTAAAAGAGAAGGCTTGAGAAAAGGGAATTATCACAGAAAAAAAATTCTTTTTTTTTTTCCTCCCTTGCTGGAAAATGGTGTTGGAAAGTTTTAGAAAAATGTAATAAATGTGGAAAATTGTCATCTTCTCCCCTCAAATTCTTTTGCCACATTTAAAAAAAAAAAAAAGAGAAATCTTTTTAAACGTGTCTTGGAAAGGAGGAAAAAAAAAATTAAATTCCCAAATCCTTCCTTTAATAGAAAAAAAGCCTTTTTTTCATATTGATTTTTTCCACCCAGAAATAAAATTTGACACTGTGGCTTGGAGCTATATTTTTTCATTCTTTGTAAAAAAATGTTCCCTCACGCCTAACCACGCTTCTAACAATTTGCTTTGGTGGCCTCGGTTTGCACATGCTAATTCCCTCCTCCTCACCCCTGGGAGAGCAGAGCTGTCATTGCATCCTTGACACCTTGTGGTGCTGTACATGAGGAGGAGGAGAGAAGATGGGGCCATTCATAGGAGCAGCTTGGAAATCCTGCTTAAATCTCTCTTCCCATCGACTCTTGCTTGTCGAGCTCCCGCCTGCACAGCTAATGTCCCTGCTTCTCAGGTGGAGCAAACACCGGCCTGATTCCACCACTGGATCTCCACCAGACGGCAAGCTCACCTGCATAGATGGTATGTCTTGCAGGATTTAGGGCCACTGGTGCTGCTTTTCTTGGCTTCTGTTGGGCTGCGCGTTAGTACTATCTTTCTTTGAAAGCAGTAGCATTCACTGAGGAGCGTGGTGCTACTCATCGGGAGGAAGAGATCTGGAAACCAGCCTGGAGTTATATGGCAAGTGGTGCGTCTGGGGAAGAACAGAGCTCCCAGTTTATGCGCCGAGCACTGCTACATGCTTCCTGCTTCCTTTTATTTTCCCTAATTTGACTAGGGTCCTGGTTCAAAGGCATTAGAAAGCTGTTCTAATCCTGCCCACATCAACCCAAATTCACAGTAACACCTATCTGCCGTGCTTGCTAAGCCTGGAGTGACCAACTAAGAAGCACAGAAAGAAGTGGCTCTGCAATAGCTAGGAACGGCCCTAAGATTTCACAAAGAGGGAAAAAATTCAACCTGCATCCTGCTGGAGAACTGGAAGGAAGTAAGATGGCGCCTTTTAAACTGGCATGCCTCCAAAGGGTAATAAATGAGCTTCACTCTTTCAGTTATTCCCATTAAAAAAATAAAATTATCAGAAATGTTTATTCAACAGTGAATAAAACGCTCAAATCAGATAGGCTTTATCTGATAGTAAGGTAATGACTGACTACCAAATCACATGGCAGCAAAACATTTTTCATGGATGTGGTAATGTGCCCTTACCTGAAAACCTCTGATTAAACAACAGGGGGGTGGGGGGGGACCACAGATAAGAACAGAGAAGTCACGTAACATAGCAATAATAGCAACACAGAGCAAGTCTGTTGGGGGGTGAGGGGGGGGAACTTTGGGCATCCACCTACAAACAGAGTTCTGCCTCTGCTCTGCCCTGTGGTCCCATTGCCTTTCAATTAATTGTCCCCTGACTCCATTAACCCAGACAGCTGAGTATGATCAGGCATTTCTGCATTTTATATCTGTGGCTCCTGTTGCAGGCAATGACAGCTTCCACAAGACTTCTACTATTTACATAAAATTCATAAATATAAGGCAACAAATAGATTTGTTGCCTTATATAACTAGTATTGTGTAATTTATCTAGAAGTTTCAGTTTAGCTCCCAGAAAAAGGAAAAAAACCCAAACCCTCTGTGTTCTCAGGGGACATTCTTAAAAAATTGTTAGACAATTACACAGCAGTAAAGTTTACAAGAAGCAATTTACTTTCTCTAAATTCAATATACACTAAGTTGCTGGCAATTTTCAATCCTATTGTATCACAGCTGCTTTAATGCTCTGTGGAAGTAGCAATTTCATTGCTAACCATTAATCTTCAAACATTTTTAGAAGCTCATAAGAGTAAGCCTGGAAAGCCACAGTATCAGAGAGCACAGGGATGAAATCGACCCCAAAAGGTCATCTAAGCAGGATCAGCAATGCCTGAACCACTCCTGGCAGATGTTTGTCTAACCTGTGTGTTAGAAGCTGAGGTGATGAAGGGACGAACACACAGCAAATTACTAACAGAGACCAAACACTTCAAACTGAGAAATATTCCAAAACATACTTTCCTCAGATGGCTAAATTTCCCTGTTAACCTCAGTATAAACGTGTTTACGGAGTGGAAGATATTTGAGCTATTAGCCACCAGACACTATGAATCCCACGTGACGAGTAAATTATGCCTTATTTTGAATGATGTGTAGCTCTTTCCAATTCAGCTGCTTCTTTCCTAAATACTGCCAATCGCAGCAACTGAATCAGATGCTACACAAGTGCCAGAGGAAAGCCTGACAGCCTGAGGTGCAGGCTGTTGGCAGAAGAGGGCGCTTTCAAAAGCTGAAGATGTTTCCAGAAGAAATGAAGTCTTGATAAGAGCCCCAGACACTGGAGACCTTCTTGGCACTTTCTATGGCAAAAATGTCACCACGCGCTGTTCAGATGTCTGTGCTTTTTAAAGGTTTCCCTTTGCCCCCAACTGATGTCCTACACAGCCTACAGACAGGAGAAGGATCAGTCACAGGAGAGAACTAAAATGGCAATTCAATAATCCAAGACTGAACTTAGAGAAATCAAAAAGCTACTACTCCTGCAGGTCTGCGGCACTTTCTTCACTGTGAGCAGCTTCCTCTCATCTTAAAGTGCTAATGTGTCCCACACAGGTTACTTTGCCCTCACACACTCTGAGGGGAGACCTCATCGCTCTCTACAACTACCTGAAAGGAGGTTGTAGCGAGGTGGGTGTCGGTCTCTTCTCCCAAGTAACTAGCGATAGGACGAGAGGAAATGGCCTCAAGTTGCGCCAGGGGAGGTTTAGATTGGATATTAGGAAAAACTTCTTTACCGAAAGGTTTATCAAACACTGGAACAGGCTGCCCAGGGAAGCGGTTGGGTCACCATCCCTGGAGGTATTTAAAAGACTTGTAGACGTGGGCTTAGGGACATGGTTTAGTGGTGGACTTGGCAGTGTTAGGTTAACGGTTGGACTCAATGATCTTAAGGGTCTTTTCCAACCTGAATGATTCCATGATTAGGTAAATCCCTAGTACTCCTTTTGAAGATAACCCAAATACATCTGCAGACATCACTCACTTAAAGGCAATAGCTATATCAAGATAAAGCATTTGTATTCAACACCACATGTTGATGACAACTGGACCACCTTTGTCACACATCACTCCTCATAATGCTTGGTCATATGAAATCCACATGGAGGAGGCTGCTCTTTAACAGTGGTTTCAGGTGAGATACGCTACTAGTGGATGAAGAAAACCAGCTCAACAGCCAACTAAAGGTTGCCTTGTCCAGTGCACCTACACCCTTGTTTTAGCTCCACCATACCTGTGCCTGGCTGTTTCCACATCCACAGCAGATATCGAGGGGCTCTTCAGGAAGCGCACTCTGCCCTAACTGCTGAGCACTTTGCACGCTGGCTGAGCCTGTGTCCCTGAGGAAGGGCAGGGAAGGGCTGGGTGCGTATCTCCCACTACATCGGGACACAGAGCCAACAACAGCCCTACAGCCTGCAAGACATGTCCCCAAAATGGGACTCTAGCCTGTGCAGCTGCAGGGACTGAGGTAGCTTGCCTGACACCTTCTGCTTCAGGGCATCTCTTGAGAAGGCCATCGTAACGACCCAGAGTCCTGTCACATGGATCCAATTTTCCAATCATCAGATAATTTCCACCCAATTAATAATAAACCTGAATGTTGTTGCCATCATCTTCACCATCAGCCTCATAATCCACCTCAGGTTCACCAAGGTGAAGCCATGAAGAGGGATTCTATTTTACTGTTCAAATAACCAATCTGAAGAGAAGCTGGATATTATTACAGTTACACATTGCACAAATATCTGTTCCACTGCAAAATGCAATTCATGTTACATAAATGCATTAGCAGTATTGCAGTTATATAATATAATAGCAAAGAAAATGAAGAATGACCCTAGCAAGGAAAATATGAATCAGCTTGCCCTATCAAGCAAGTAACTTTAAAACAAATTATAGCAGCCTACAGATGCCTTTTAGTCAACCAAGAATTGCTCATCAGAACACAAATAACTGACATTTGAGTCAAAAATTTCACTGATAAGAACATTTTAATGAACATTTTAATATTGAGATTTAAAGAGGCTGAAGACATTTCTGTAATTTTAATAAGAAAAAAGAACACTTGGGATTTGAGAAAGAAATTCCCAGCAATTAACTTATCCTCTGCTTAAGAGAAAGATTTCTTTTTTGGAAGTACATTGTGTTCTCATCCCCAACTGGTTCCACACGCTGCTCCAAATGCTAAATATCTATCGAACAGCTCCAGCTTTGAACTATGCTAATGACCAGACATCAAGCAATTTTCTCTGGGTATGAAAACAATTTCACTCTTGGATTGAGTTATCTAAAGGAGACATTTTGTATGCAAAAGAAGATTGCCATATTTGCTATCCAGAACAGTTCAATGCAGAACTAGAGGACTTCAATGAAAATCATTTTGGCAAAACCTGCACGGCTTATGGAAGACTTTGCTTTCTCTTCCAGCTGGCCTTAGATCCCAAACATTTGCAGGAGACTGAGGTATGCCTGTTTTTTGATGCAGCGAAGATTAACCTCCTGTTTTGTATGCTCATCTGACGAAGTGCACAATAAAAGAAAACACTCTTACAAGTGACACAGAAAAATCTGAGTACAATTTGGATAAATTAAGGATTACGGCACCCAAGGCTCACTTGCCTGTTATGCTTAGCAACGTTAACACAGACAGCGTGATGTCTGTTAAAGATATGCTAAACATATTCTCATAAGCACAGAAGAAAATGCAATGCCCTTGATGGTTAAAATTCTTCTTAGCTTGTAGCGGACACCAAATGACTAAGGAAAAGAAGTCCAGTGATACTTTCTGGATTCTCCATGCTAACACCATCAGGTTTCAATACCGCAAAGACTCTGTTTCATGGGTAGTTTCTCAGGCAATAGCGCTTCCTTATTGCATGTGGATTATTGTAACACTTCTAGCACAAACTCAGAGGGGGGAAAAATGCTTTCCACAAGGCTTGGTCCTATTCCAAAGTAGAGAGAAAGAAAAACACCCACTGACCTACTTGAGTATTGAAATAGGTCCTTAGCAACTGGAGCCAATGTGACCTGGATTTTGTCAGTGCTGAACGCAAGCATGCAAGTTCCAGTGGGCTTACACACTTGCTGTTCCTCTTGCACCTAGGAATAGTTTTTGTCCTGCTCACTTAAAACCTTACCACATAGCTTGGCAATGGATTCCAGACACCAAAACTTCAATGGCATTTTAGAAACAGAGGTTTAATTTGGTTTGGCTTGGCCTGAATGTTAGACACTTTCCTGCCACGCAGTTTGACAATAGATCTATGCTCAGCACTCAGCCGTACCTCCTAGCCCCTAACGTTCCTGGTACTGAGAATTCAGCTGAGCGTCAAGATCGATGATTATTGCCTGTAAGAAAATTTTTTAATATAGCAGATAAGCAGAATATTCAGATGGCTGATCTGCAAAGAAATGAAACGCAATTTCTCCAAATCAAATTATTAGCGCAAACTGCTTACCCACAATGTTAAACATGCTGACAAGGTATGGGCTGAAGTTAGCACCATTTATTTATTTTTTGCACGGCTAGAATATAGGAGTGACCTGCCAAACCAGAAGATGGAATTAGCAATTACAGTGTCACTTGGCTTCACTGTTTAATACGCATACATGAAGAGGCACAACAACAGATCCAGACGGATAACATGAGGAAACAGTCGGTACATGGTGGGATCAGTATGTTGTGCAATTTGAACAAACACAGTGTCTAATACCAAGCAGGATGAGTCACGAGCATGCATACTATCTCCAAGGTTTTTCAGTGAGCAGATGCAGATCCCCGTGCTTCTTTCATGAGTGTGCAAATATTATCTTTCAATGCAAAACTCCTCCATTTTTTGTGTTATGTTGAACACATCAAATAGTGGTATAGCCCTTCATGGACACAGTATTAGGCACTCTGTGATGACATTTGACTTTCTGCAGTGTTGTCAGAAATAGAGCAGATCTTGCATTGTGGCATTGTGCCAGAAAGTGTAACCACTCAGTATTTCAGGGCAGCAGTATTTCCACTGCTATTTCGATGCGTGAAATTACTGGGTAGGCAGAAACACAGGGTAGATAGGAAACTAACTCAAATGACGGCTAATAACTGCTCCTTCCTATTGATTTAATCCCTACAAATTACACTTTTGTGGATGATGATATGCAATTCTCATTAACCTAAACCAGAGGGAAGACTGTTAGCACTTACAGTAGGGCAGAATGAGAGTCTGAATTCCCAGATTTCAAACCCTTGAACAAACAGTTCAAACTCTATTGCTCAGTCCTGAAAAAAAAAAGGAGCAATGCCTCCAATTTCACAGTTTGATTGGAGAGTATCTGTCTTTGCTAATGTATCCAGTACTTATTTCAAGGTACGCTTTATGAAAGTTTCCAGAGAAGTTGGCCCATCATTACTTGAATAAACTCCTTGTCTTCTAGTTTGGCATTCTGTAAAAGACAAAGGATAATATACACACACGTATGTGAGTGTGCACATGGATTTACTCCTCAACGTACAAAGATCCTGTGTTTCTACCTGAGTACCATGCAAGAGATTAAGAAGAGAAAAATCGCTTAATTGACGGTGAGGGATAGATGTCTAAATCCCCAAATTCACTGCCTGAAATGTCCTTGCTTAACATCTATCATGTGCTCCAGAGGCATGTTCCATCAGTGTTTGAAAGTACACGTCACAAGAACATCTGGAGGAACTACTTCTCTTCAACCTAAGAACATGAACTGTTTCCGTGCACAATATTTCACCATTCATAGAAAGACAAATATTATCATTGGCTGCCCTAGTAGAAAAGCCATCTTCTGATTTTCAGCAGCAGAGACTTTAAAGGCATTGTAAAAACTAAAATCGTTATGCAAACTGATAGATGATTCCTAGATTCATCTAGGAGAGAAGTGTTTGTATCCTGCCTGAAAGAGCTGAAGAAATACAGCGGGTTTCTGCATGGCATGAATTCTTCTGTGTGTTTCATGGCTTTCCAATTTCTACAACACAAGCTCCTGGGCTTGCACAGTCTGACACTATTTTATTTGGTCAGGTATGATATACGCAAAAGAATTAACATCAGTCTGTGGTACATGGATACCTAATCATCCATGGGCTACTTCAGAGATGCACTCCACCAAATACAGCTCATACAAAGGGCTGTTCTATCCATGGTACAACACAACTTTTTCCAAAAACAAAAAGACTGCTGGAAAACTGGGGTAACAGGGCATGGCAGGCTAGGAGTCCAAAATTACAAATTCTGATCAAGACTCAATCCAAAGACTGGATCTGTAATCTAGACACCATAGAGAAGGTATAGTAAGATTGAGAGGGAGAAAGGAAATAAACAAACAAGCATGCATGCATAAATTATATATATAAATGCATCTAATCTATAACAACTGCCTAAAAGACCATGCTCTCCCAGAAGCTACATATGATGCTGCACTTCTTTCTAAGAGCACGCATTCCCAAGTAAGCGAGTGGAAGCTCAGGGGCTGGGCTCTGCAGAGCAGTATCTATCTCTGCCACTGGTAGGAATCCCGCTCTCCTAGACAGCACATCAAACACAGCATGTTCTGTGACCCTGAAACTTCACCGTAACCTTTACTTTCCTAACTCTGGACTTCAGAAAACACAAACCCTTCCTTAAGGGTTGCTCTGGTACAATTACCAGAATCCTTGGGTTAAGTTCTGCCGATGTCCCAAAAAATCCCACCATCTTCCCCACATAAGGGAACAGAAGGCAAGTTGTGGTCTTGAAGGCTTTTAGCATTTATTGCCCAGTTTCTTTGTTTTAATACTACAAAGCCAGTAACAAGTGACCACGGGCATCTGAAGCCTGGCCATTCTCCCTTTTTGATCTGTGATAAATGAATAATCATGTGATAAAAGAGGGAGAAATTTAGATTAGGTTTTACCTCTTACACTAGTCTGCCCACAAGCAGGCTGTGGCTTACTCATGGGTGTTCCCTGCCCTGTTCAGACAGGGCATGTGAACAATTTGCTGTGACTAGCTGGTATTTGTAATTCAAGCTACATATACAGATCACCTGGAATATCATGCTTCTCTTCCCCAATGAATTAACTCCTAGAATTGGCTTCTGGTGGGAATACTCATGGTTCTGCATTCGTCATCTGCGCTAAACACTCACAGCTTTCTTCAACATTCCTGCCAGTAAACACTCACTGGAGAGCTGGAACACAAAGAAAGAATTTGTTGAAAATTTCTAATGAGTCTTTGAAACAGGGAAAGTCATTTTCTTCATGTTTATGACGAGCACGCTGAGTTTCTGACCTGGTCAGACCTTAAGGTGGTACCACAGAGTAGATGTTAATTTGCAACAAATAATACATAAAAACCCCTGGTCTAGTTTGACTCACCCAAATGCCACAAGAAAGGGTTGGTACTGAGGATCTTCCCCAGGGCAGCAAGCCAAGAAACCCAGTGCTGTGTCACTTTTATCCACATTTCCCTCTGCATCTTCAGTCCGGCTACAGTCTTAGTGAAGGCCCTTCCCTATAAATCTGTGTGAAATCTTAGTACAAAAAACATTTGCTGATCAGAAGATCCGCCATCCCTCAAGCCACTTCATTCCCCACTCTCTAGCTGTCTGCTTTTCGACTAAATGGATTCCCCTCAGGAATACAGGGAGAGACCCAGATGAGATTAATAGTGGGACTCATCTCACCTAACTTTAGTCATTTAAAAGAAGTCTGGTTTAAACTAGCTGTCCAGGCTCCCTCTCTAGTCAGTGCAAAGAGCTATCTCTAGGAGCAGATTCAATCCTTGTATTCTAGAAAGCCAGAAGACTGCTCCCATCTCTTTTCTGTAGCCCTGATCAAGCTTCCTGGTCAGACTAGGTCTTGGATGTGGAGGTAGCACTCTGTGTAATGGCAAAAGTAGCCTAAAAAAGTGCCTGATCCATCCAAGAGAACAATAACGTGAATCTCCCAAGCTACAAATGCCCAATGGGCAATCATCTTCTCAACAAGTACAACAGTTCTGAAAAAATTAAATAAAATACAGAATATCTTTCATGGAGGAAAAAAAACCCAGAAAGTGTATTTAGTTGGGGGGTGGGGGGGTGGTGTGTGTGTGTGTGTGAAGCAACAACAATTTTCTATAAGACAACACTTCCAACAGAAAATCAGTCATCATACTATTGCAAGCGTAAGTGTGCCTTTTATCCAGCATTGCTATAGAGTAATAGCACTTTCAGCCTGCTTCTCCTTAGAGTCCCAGGAGGAAAACAGAGATTTTTGCCAAGTCGCCTGTTGCTATTTTTTATCCTGAGTGTTGGCTTTCATCATTACAGAATGGGAATTCTGCCACTGATTTCAAAGACTCCATGATCATAATTGTAACTTTAACTTTATATTGATGTACATGTGTTTAATTTAATTGCTTTGTTTAAAGATAAAAGGAAAAATGGATTTCAAATCTCTCAACTGATTTCATTGCACATGTTCATAGTTCTGTAGTTAAAAAAACTTATGCAGCTTTTTCCTCCCCCCACGGGGAAACAGCACTATAAGAACCACACCTACCTGTGTAATGAAAGTAGGTATTGAATATTTACATTTTCTCCATTGTAATGGAAATTTCACACTGTTCTAGTGTAAAACTGATTTCTCAAGTCCTTATAATCTAATGTTTTAAGGGTAATTTTATGCAAATCTGTCTGGAGAGTAGGCTAGAGGCTTAACCACCGAAAGAAAAAAAAAAGAATGCTTTAAGGCCATAGCACTGCAGCTATAAGTCAGTGCAGTTCTGTTACTGGAGTTGCATTAATTTACACTTGCATAATTTGTTACAGAGACTTAGTCATTTTGAAGCAATATGTGACAATCTGTAATCAATTTTGTAGAAGAAAGTAATACGTCCATCTTCACATTTACATAGATTGAAAGTAGGTGAGCAGACCATGCTCACGTGTGCAAAGGAGCATTCACCTCTGAACTCAGGTCACGTGGGGAAGATTTCTCTCAACAGCAGTCCTCTTCAGATTGGGAGAGGTTACACAGAAGCATTTACTGCAACTTCTTAAGGCAGCTGTAAGCTTGGGGTGCTGCGCAGCAGTAAGCACGCTCCCCACACTGGCTGGTGGCCAGGAGAGCAAGGATCGATCTGGAAAAATCCACACCCAGCTTCCCCTACAAGAAAAAAGGGTGGTTTTATTTCCTGTAGTTAGTAGACATTTGCAGTGGGGGCAGAGGAAAGGATAGGCTTTCTGTCATGTTGTTTGTTGGGTTTTTTTAATCCTAATTCAGTGTTAAGGATTTGAGAACTTTGTCTAAAAAGCTGTGGTGATCTCTGGGAGTTTACACAGTCTAATGCCTTGTTTCTAAACCCCGAGACTAAGACCTAAAGGATGTTTAATAAGTGTTCTTCTTTTAATCACAACACATCCACGGGGGTTTTTTTGTTGGGGTTTGGGGGGTGGGGTGGGTGTTTGTTTTTAATGTGAACAGCTAGCTTCTGGTTTACTTTGGTTTTAAACCAGGCCTCCACTTTTGTATTCAACTGAAGTCAGAAATAAATTCGTGGTGGCTCTATTACTCTTACCTTGAAGCGTTCTCTTTAACTCATATTTAATGGATTGATCTACTGGAAAGATATGTACGTGAGAAGAACTGCTTTGTACTTTAACGGCAGCAGCCAGTGAATGTTAACCTGAACCCAGGCAGAACACTTGAAGGAAGTCTGACAAAGTTCACATCTGCCTGACTGTAAAAGGGCTTCTGCACGCATGCTCCTGCATATAAAAAAAGCAGACAGATCTTGTGAGTTTCTTGCTTCTTTCCACTCATATAGGGTATTACACAGAGAAAGCATTATTTGGTATATGCTAAAATAGACTGCTAATGGAACAAATGCGGCTGAAAGATCAGGAGAATCTAATTATTCTAGTCCCATAATTAACTGTGTATTAAAATAATTGTTGGTGTTTAATTTATTATGTATTCATTATTTTTAAAAGGTTTCTTATTGCCAGAGTGAGTCAGAATACAAACAGGCTGCAAACAGGACCTAATACAGTTGCACCAGAAAAAGATGAAGTAGTTCCAAGAACAAAACTGCCCATCTTCTATGTACTCTGTTCTCAACAGTTCAAGGGTTATTGCAAACCATGATAACGACCATCAAACCTGCATTTTCACATTGCTTTAAGCAAGTATCAAGGTAGAGCATGTTTAAGCAATTGGAAGTCAAATGGCATATTACAAGCTCACGTCAAAACTACCTTAAATCAACGCTCCTGTAAATGGTTACCCCGATGCTCAAGAATCAAAGGTAGCTTGAGCTGATCCTGGCCACATCACTTCATTTGGCTCCTTTGTCTACTGAAAATTGTGCACCTTATTTACCTGTGGACTGGTTAGACTCAAGTGAAGCTGTGATTCATTTCTCTCAGCTTCTGGTGATCTTCTAAGAAAATTTTGCCATCTGCAAATAATGGAAATAAGACTCCAATGTCTGAATGTCCTGGTTTCGGCAGGGATAGAGTTAATTTCCTTCCTAGTAGCTGGTACAGTGCTGTGTTTTGGATTTAGGAGGAGAACAATGTTGATAACGCACCGATGTTTTAGTTGTTGCTAGGTAGTGCTTACACTAGCCAAGGACTTTTCAGCTTCCCATGCTCTACCGACTGAGAAGGCTGGAGGTGCACAAGAAGCTGGGAGGGGGCACAGCCAAACTGGCCAAAGGGACATTCCATACCATGTGACATCATGCTCAGTACATAAACTGGGGAAAGCTGGCCGGGGGGGCCGCTGCTCAGGGACTGGCTGGGCATCGGTTGGCAGGTGGTCAGCAACTGCGCTGTGCATCACTTGCTTTGTGTATTATTATTATTACATTATTATTATTGTTGTTATTATCTTATTTCAATTATTAAACTGTTTTTATCTCAGCCCACGAGTTTTTCTCACTTGTGCTCTTCCAATTCTCTCCCCCATCCCACCGGGTGCGGGGGAGTGAGCGAGCGGCTGCGTGGTGCTTAGTTGCCGACTGAGGTTAAACCACGACACTGAACCAGCAATTATCCAAAAATTGTTTTAAAAGCTAAAGTTTCCAAATATTTCTGAAAACAACTGTTCTTGTGCTAGGACACAGCTGGCCAGCATGTCACTACCTGGTGCGAAACAAGACCTTATTTGTATGGATGCGAAGCATTTCAGAGTGACAGAAGTGTCCCCATTGGCACTCACCTGGCTGTAATGACCACCAACTGGCAAGTGAAACTGCCTTTGAAATGTGTTATCTTTTGCCTCATCTCTGACAGATATTTAATCATCTGTTCTTCTCTGGCATGTAAAAGACGACTTACAGCAAAAAGCCTCCTTTCTCCTTTCTAGTTCAGAGGAAATCTTGGAGCAAATCACTGTTCTGTTGGAAGGCATTTTCTTTGAAAATGGGGGAGGTTACCATAATTTCCTGGCCACTCTGCCTCCCTATGCGCACCCTGCATTTAAAAGTCACAAAGCCAGAAGTAACACTAGTTGTGTCCAGGTTTCCACAGCTAACTTTACCCAGACCTCTCACCCTTTCTGGATGCCAACACAAGTGTGGGTCGGCTGAGGGAAATCCCATGCCAAAAGTCATGGACAGGACTCCCTCCTGGACCAGTGTGTCCTATGCAGGAGGAAAGCATTCAGTGCCATGCTGCTGCCTGGGCAGAGGACCTTTCTCCAAGGGTCATCCCTCCTGTTTTCTGACCTCATGCCAGACACAACCTAAAGGCAAAGAAAATGCAGGGCATTGGGCTGTTAATATATTCTCTGTGGGCACTATGGAGGGGCTGCAGGAGTTGGAGACAAAACGGGTGCATCTCATGATTACGGCTAAGAGTTGGCAGCTCTGTTTACAGGGAAGATGATGGAAGAAAGTTATTAATACAGTATAGCCTGAAGCCATTATAACCTTCTGCACTGTAGAATCCTTTTCCTGTAAAACAGGGAATGATTTTGGGGCTGCTGTAATCAGGAGCAACAAGAACAGAAACCACTGGAAGGCTATTCTCACTTCATAGCAGATGCAAGAGTGCTTTTATATTGTGGTGACTGTAAGTGACATCTACTGTACTGATCACAGACCTCCACTCCTAATAAAGCCACAGCACCCTCCCTGAAACTTGCTCAGACTCAAAGCAAAATGGAGTTAACATAGTGTGACTGACAAGCAGAGAAGTCAGAAGACATTAGTCTGAGTGGTTGCACCTAATCACCTTCATTTATACATCCTCTTCCTGGTTCTTCAGCAAGAGAATTTTGTTGGGAGAGTTAGTTTCTGTATCCAAATTCATAACATCTACTTACACATAAAGAGATCTTACTGTACTTACAGAGCCTGACTCACCCATCTCTTAAAAATACGCTCATAATTTTTCTTAATGTTTATTTCTTGAGGGCCATAAACCTCATTGCCTGAGTAGTCATCATCATTTAGCTAACAAAATTACTACAAGAGTTAAAATTACCAGTGTAAGGAAGAGTCTAAAAATTATGGACCCTGAGAGATAGGATGATTCCTTGACCCAGTCCTGTTATCAGAACTTTATTTAATTTCATGGTGATCCCTTTCAATGCAGTCATACAACAGGCAACACCTACAGATGCAAGGTCATACGCTACTTGCTGTTCGAATTCTTTTTGCTCATCAGGCCACGGGTAAGATTTAAGCTCAGTGATGCAGTTCACTTTTCAGTACTTCTCCTCAGGTAGTTGGGCATGCTATAAGACAACCCCCCCTTCCTGCTAAACACCAGCACATTCTTAGACAACTCGTCATCCTGAAAAGCAGCTGAAACAAATAAACAGTCCGACTGAGAAGCAGAAAATAGTAAACTGACTATGGGTCAAATAGCAATAGGTGTTTCCGGCTCTCTGCATACTGAAAGTTGTGGAGTTTTCTGCTTACTTGGGTTTTGCCAACTGCTCTAGAGGAGAAACTGAGCGCTATCGTTCATATGTTTTGTGCTCTCATGTTAGCCATTTCAGTTCCACATGCCTATATTTCCACACCTGTAGGATATGGTGGAAAAATCCTTACCATTTTTCCTCATGAATTGTTAATACATGTAACAGGGACCTATGAGCACTAACTAATCAGCCTCCACTTACCTGTCCCAGGGAGAGCTTTAGCCCAGACAGGTTTCTCCATGACAGGGGACCTGAGACTCCCTCAAGGACTTCTCTAAGCAGATGCGGTGTCCTGGTTTCGGCTGGGATAGAGTTAATTTTCTTCCTAGTAGCTGGTACAGTGCTGTGTTTTGGATTTAGGACTAGAACAATGTTGATAACACACCGATGTTTTAGTTGCTGCTAAGTAGGGCTTACACTGGTCAAGGACTTTTCAGCTCCCCATGCTCTACCGACTGAGAAGGCTGGAGGTGCACAAGAAGCTGGGAGGGGGCACAGCCAGGACAGCTGACCCAAACTGGCCAAAGGGACATTCCATACCATGTGATGTCATGCTCAGTACATAAACTGGGGAAAGCTGGCCAGGGGGGGCCGCTGCTCGGGGACTGGCTGGGCGTTGGTCAGCAGGTGGTGAGCAATTGCATTGTGCATCACTTGCTTTGTATATTCTTTTATTATTGTTATTATTATTATTACTATTTTATTTCAATTATTAAACTGTTCTTATCTCAACCCACAAGTTTTCTCCGATTCTCTCCCCCATCCCACCGGGGCGGGGGGAAGAGTGAGCGAGCGGCTGCGTGGTGCCGAGTTGCCGGCTGAGGTTAAACCACAACATGTGGCAAGAACCCATCATAATGTGGGACTGGATCGGGCACTGTGCTGTACCTTCATAGTCGCTCAATTCCTTGTGGATTGCAGAGGGGGAAGTCAAAGGCTTCCCCAGACTATCCATGCCACCCCTTCACATGCTGACAGTCCACATGAAAACGGTAACCCCACCTTCACTGAGATTCAACTCAGGGCATGGGCAATGGAAGAGTACTCCTTCCCTGTGAATAATCCTTCCATATCCGTATTATGTTGGTAGAATATATACCTATATAGCTCTTAGGAGTCTGGTAGCTGTTTCATATACATGGGCCAAGGCCAAAGTTTCTTGTTCAGCCTGAGTATATTGATGGTTTGTTAGCACCTATGAATTACAGACCAGGTTTTGAACAGAATATTTTGGAGGGCTGCACCAACTCAGCATGCTTGTCTCATAGCACCTCATATTAAGTCTTATTTAACTCTTTCAGTAAGTGCCCATGTCCTACATCATTGCTTCTAGTTTCAGTTTTCCAAAAGATCTCAAAGTCACATCCTGCCTCTCCTATAAAGGCTGACTGCATGATGGTGCTTCCAGGCTGCAGGACCAGCCTGCTACATTAGCTACACACTTCCTCACATGGATCACCCCTCCAGGGAACACCGGCTTCTTTCCCTCCTCTGCTTGGGCAGCTACATGGCACCTGTAAGTTGCTGACTGAGCTTGCCTCAGAGAGAAGCATTTTGTTGCACAAACTATATATTTGGGAGGAGAAGGGGGCTAACTGCTAAGGCTGAAATTACCCACATCCACTACTATTCCTCTAATCTTTTTCTCCGTGATACTTAGGAGTTGGGAAGAATTTTATTATTTTCTCAGTGCACTGACAGGCAGCTCTGCAAAAACATGTGATGTTATTTAATGTGCTTCCTTGGTCAGATGTGTTTGGATTAGTTGTACACAGATGGAAGAAAAGCTGTGTGACATTCAGCTGCTATCTTCTATCTGACAGCATAGGATATCAGAGCGCTGCATCTCATAGCCAGTGGCAGTCATTTGTGAAAGAACGTAAGAACAAGGCAAACATACAGCTACATATACCCTACCTATTATCCTTCTGGATTCTGGAAACCTGCAGTTTAGAGACTTTGCAAACCCAGGGGCTGCATGTAGTCTTTTGGGTTTAGTCCCTGACTTCTTCCTCATGATCTGAGATATCCCAATCTTCTTAAATTGAATAACAGAAATACATAAGCACTAAAATGCTGCCAAAACAAATATACCCTCTTCACACTAGCATGGCTTTGGTATATTGGTTGTTTGCTGTGGAAGATAGTGTGAAATAATGCCTATCTGCTCTATGTCTTAATTAAGATGAAAGCAGGGGGGTGTGAAGAAGAGGAAGGGATGAGTGATCTCTGTTTGCAGATGAGTTAATCTAAGACAAGCCAAGCATCTTCAGAATTCCATGGTTAAGAAATACAAAACAGGTAAACAAAGTAAAATCTTTCCAAGTTATATTGAAGTTCATAAGTAAAGCTAATTAAACATCGGACTTAAATCAGCAGTTCAGAAAACTGGTATATTGTACATTGTTTCTGGTTTTAGTTTTCTAAGGCTAAATCCTCATTTCTGAGCTCTTGCAAAAGGCAAACTAGTGCCAGCACTGCTCCCTGTGTCCAATTTAACTTTCTGACAGTCTTATTTCTTTTATTCAGATCCCCCTGCTGAAACTTTTGTGCTTCACAGTCTGATCATGGCCGCAGAACACCTCATTTTGTTTTGTCTATACCCCTACAGCCTCCCAAGCCAAACCTTCATCACCTCATGTTTTGGTTAGTACTGCATCTTTTGTGTGACCTAGCCTACCTTTGCTCCTATCTCAGTCCGTGCTCCACATAGGTCAAAACAATTGCCTAGGTCACTTCCCCAGCTCTGCCCGTGCCATTCCTCTGCTCACCTAGCACTTTCCATCTGTCACACACAACCTTCTTGCCTTGAATCCTAACTTGAAAAGTTCCTGACAAATGAAATTTATGCTGTCTGCTCTGTGAAACCCTTTTTGTATGCTTCTAATCAGGATTATTCTCCTGCCACCCCCTTATCACTTTCTTCCAAGTACTGATATGCATGATGGCTCTATGCAACTCATTCTAGAAAATCCATAAATCTTCTGCTTCCTCTTCCTTCAGAGCTTACTCCACAACAAATGGGTAGGGCAGATGGTAAGCTAGGGTCTCAGTTAATAATCTGCTGTCATTTTTGTAAGTGTCTGCATGTACACGATGTTCACATCACTAGTTCAGGAGAATATATTCTCACGTCACTATTGATGGATTAATTCCAAACACATCAAAGACCTTCTGTATCAGAACAACAACAGCTGAGCTGCTCTGGGACAAGCAGGAACAAAAAGCCAAGCATAAACTATGCGAGAGCTGTATACAAATCCTCTTGAGAGGAACATGAGCGACAGGGACAGTCTTGTAGAGATTATTAGACAGTCCTTGAGCCTGATCATTTTTAGAGATCCCCATAAAGCCACCGTTTTGAAAGACCCTGATCATCTGACACAGTTCCCTTTTTGGTCAGAATGGCTTAGGGCTAACAGGAATGCTTAAACTATCTCAAACAGAGCTCAGTGTAAACTACAGTTTTACATAGGGCATGCTGACATACAGTCTCTATGATCAGCAGAATAAAAACTGAAGAAAATCAGTAATAACTGTCAGTAGCACCCTACCCTCTTTTGCACCCCAATTATTCTTTCTTCTTGTCAACCACCTATTGCGTCCTGTGACATTGCTAAAGTCAAGCCTTCACAAAGAGAGGGCATGAATTTAACTTTACAAAGTTTTAGTTTTACTGTCTCCCCAGAATGGCTCAAAAAGCAGAACTTTCACACACTCCTGTAGGATCAGACCAGAAGGCCACAAGTAATACAGAAACCGTCTTTGAGTTTTGTCCTATAGAGTTTTTGGGCTAAGGTTGTTTGGCTGCTATAAATGCTGCTATAAGTAAATAAATAGCAAGGGCAAGAATTTTCACAGCAAAAACCAAAATTCTGTTTGTAATTTGCAGGTTAACCCATGCAAGGTTTCCCTAAGTTCTGTGTAATGAGGAATTCCTAATAAATGCTTTTCAAGAAAGACACCGTTTTAGAGAATCTCAGATCTAAACATCCCCCAGGCTTTGAAGCAAATCTAAATATGTATGATCCAGAAATGAATGAGGTCACTGGAAACCATCACTGTACTAGCTTTAAAGAAAGAACAAATATTATGTGATAGATAAGTGTGATAATAGGTTAGCATAAGAGAAGAAATGCGAGGCTGCCTTGGAAGAGGGGACAAAGTTTGCATTGACATTACCTTCCAATCATACTTCTTGGCCTGCATACAATAAAACTGGGGCAGGGAGGAAGACATATCAGAATAGGAGCTAGGCACAGAGATCTAAGAGTAGCTGAAAGTGGAAATAAGTCTTGATGTAGAATTTGGTATTTCTAACTTTGTCAACAAAAATCCTGCCTCAGGAACCAGGCAAGTTTGATCTTGCTAGGTGTATGGGCAACATCTTTGTGCCCATAAAAAAGGTCACCCATACACAGTTGAGATGGTCTTGTTTGGCAAATACAAAAACTGCCTACATCTTCACATGTAATTTCACCTGAATTACTTTAGCAGCAAAGGAGCAGACTTACATTTTTCCCCTTTTCCACACACTGTAAATATCTGCCTCCTGCTTTTGGACAGGATGAAATGCAAAGGTGCTAAAAATAAATAACTAAATAAAGCTGTCCCTATCTCCCACCACCCACCCATTCCTATGAGGCCGTTTCATAATCAGGAAATGTGTGAACACTTGGGGGGAACAAACAAGATCTCATGAGATTGCAAGCCTTTTCCAAAGGCTTAAATACACTTCAGATAAGAATCTAAAGACACAGGAGAGCTCCAGACATCTTGAGCTTTACCCTTCACTAGCTTCTGACTCAACTGGTTTAGGTGCTTTCTTCAAAAAGAGGAAGAGAATGCACTCATGTGGACAACTCAATTCCATTACGTGCCATGTTTCAGCTTGAAAACGATTTTTTCTTTTCTTGCTGAGGAACATCTCAGTTGGCATTTCCCTGCATCACGAGTCTAATTAAAACAACCCTATAGCAAACTACATCTAAGCCAACTCAACTATGTGGGTTTAGGGGTTTTTTTAGTATTATTATTTTTCCTCTGAACTGACATTTACTTCTTTCATTATTCCATAGTCACAAAATCTTCTTCTACCGCTTTTTAATGAGTCAGACCCTTCTGCCCTTACTCTGGCAAAATTTTCCTCCATTCCACAGAGCCCTGAAAGAATATTGCTAAAACCTTTTCAGAGGCCATTCATTTATCTCTATTCAAACCAGCTTGAGCTGTACTTTTTTGCCCACACCCCTTGAGTGCTTGTGTGCCTGAGAGTTATTAGCACAATCCCCACACCGAAGGTACGAACATGTGTGAATGCTCAATTCTCCCATTTGCCTCCCACCTTGCGATCCAAGTAACTCAATAATTAGCATTGTGCTTGCAGCATCAGGGAGCAGAAATACTTATGGACTATAACAGCTGAGCAAAACAGAGCAGATGCAAAGACACAGAGTGAGAGAGATTTTCCACAAGAGAACTTGCCTGGTAACAAACCAGCTTGAAAGGGAGCAAACCATTTGGAGGCCACGTGAGATGCATTATCCACCCTTTCTGCCTCACATTTCATGCTTGTACCGCCTAAGTTGCTCATTAATCCCAGGATCCCAAGTTTGGCAATTTTAGCTGATGGGTGAATTGTCATAAAGTCTCCTGTCAGCTGCTATTTGTAGTGATTGCGCTATGAGCTTGACATGCGTTGCATTGTTCAGGCTGGTTTTGTTCTTTTATTTTGCTTGGGCTGGCTGCCTCCTGGAACCTCTACTCTGCCTACTTCCTGAGGATTAAAGCATGTCTTCTGGGCAAGGAGACGCAGGGACCACCTGCAGATTCTGTTTATACATCCAGTCTTGTAGCCTGATTGATCTCACAATAGGACTGCATAATGTAAACACTTCATTATTCCGCTAAAGGATATGTGCTGTACCACCTAAGGTTCCCCCCAACTAAGAGTCAGTTTTAGATGGTTAAAATCTGCTAAGCCACACCAAAAGAAGCTAAACAAAGGAAAATCCATCCTAGCAACATTTTAAAGTCTCTAAGTTAAACTAATTAAACGCTATTAAGTTGGAAACTTTACCCTACCCCTTTATTCCAGGATTTTGCCATCAAGCCTCAGCAGTGCTCAGGCCCATTGCTTCTGCTGCACTGTTTCAGTGTGCCTAATAACAACCAAAACCCAGATTATCAATGGGATTTATTCCCGCTGTGGGACTAAGACACCACAAATTCAGCCTTGGGAACTTCTTTCTCGACGTGGGGGACCGGCGGGAGACAGAGGCCCAGTTTTGGCTGTGCCTGGGATCCACCTAGAGAGAAATGGAAGCTGGAGGAGACACCTCTCCTTGGCTGTTTTCAACATGGCACCCATTAACTGCGCCGCCTCCCAACGTGGCACAGCAGAAGGGCAAGGGGAGAAGGTGGTGGGGGACACCCTTCTGTTCCTCCCAAACCACAGAAGCAGAGAGCATCAATGCTTCTAAGTATTTCCTACAGGAATTTTGTATCGGTATTTCCTTTTGCCAGACAAGAAACTGAGAAAAAGAGGCCAATACCCACGCCCAGATTTTGGGAGGGCAGTCACGGTCTGTACCTGAACCGGCACCGAGCAGCTCTCACTGCTTCCTGCACTGAGCCTTATATCATCTTCCCCCCTCCGCTCGGGAACAAACACCTCCTCTTAGAGCAAAAGGACAAGTCAAGGGCAGAGTCGTGGCCATAACATTGCATCTCCTGGGACTCGGGGTTTAGCTCTTATGAGTATTTCAACATCGTTCTTGTGGTTTATTTCCCTTAGGGATTTGTTTGTTGGTTGTTTTGCTTATTTAACAGCATTAATTAAAAACTGAAGGCACACCCAGCTAAAGCGAGGAGCGGTAATCTGAGGAACTGCCCAAGTTCCTCAAGAGGGAGGAGAAGTTTACCGTGAATTTATCTAGGTAGCTATAAATAATAAAAGAACAGAAAAATACAGAGTACGTCAATGTCTGTAACGTACTCTGCACACATCTCAGACTGTTTCTGAAAGCATAAACCAAAACAATAGAATTTAATTCGGCTTTTAAAAAACAGCCCATTTTGATTAGTAAACAAGGCATGAACATGCACAGATTGTCAGTGTATCATCTGTTGAATTGGGCATTCACAGCTTCAGTACAAAAAGCAACCATAAGGTCTTGATTGAATAAAAGACATAAGCAAGGCATGTAAGCACTTACTAAGGTCAATGACACCTAAAACACATACGTACTTACATGCTTTACAGAATCAAGCTTAATTGTTCAGCAAATTGCAATAGTTTGGTGTTTATACTAAGCAGATTATCAACTGAAATACATTAGGAAAAAAAAAATGCTTTTCTGCTTTGGATCACACTGTAGGCCTTCAACAAGATGATCTGTGAAACTTTAGAGTGCTTGAGTCTGTCTGAAAAATGGATGTCGCTACCCTGCTGGCTAGTGCTGACCATCATTTTTTATGATGGGCACCTAAATTTAATTCCCAAAATTCACATATAGTTTAGAAAATAGGAAGAGTTTGAACACTGAGAATTCTCTGAATATCTGAAATCACACTCAGATCCTTTCAGTCCTAAAAGTAGGTTCTGGTCCTTCCAATCTAGACTCCCAGGAAGAAAAATGAAAAGGCACTTTGGAATTGGAGGGGCAGGGGGGAAGACAAGCTCAGAATCTATGTAGAAGAACCTATATATTACAAGAAAAAAGTTATTTACATTTGACAGAGGACAGATACAGCCAAGACTTTAAACATGGCACCAGCATTGGTCCAGGAAGGATTTCTGCCTACAGGCTTTGATAGATAAAGCAGCTTTAAAAAATGTTCTGGGCTAGAACGTGCTCTGAACTTCTCTTAGTAAGCGTCATCCTTGGAGGTGTCTTTTTATACAAAAAGAATATATACAAAATATAGTGTTTATCCTATCTTTACCTGCAACTCTGGAGGAACAGCTTCTTACTGTGTGAATTGTTCCACAATTTTATTTGAAAGAAAGTCCTTATTGTAAGAAAGGAAATTGAAGCTGACTCTAAATTCCTATATGCATTGTCCTGCCTCTCCCTCCTTTAAATCAATGGAAGTTAAAAACTATTTAAACCAAGAGCAGGATCAATCCCCTATTTTTAACAAAACTTACCAAAATGCGAAATCCCAACTTCTTCACAGCTGAATTCCTCACTAGGCCAGGCCTGCTCCTGTCATTGCATGCAACTATTAATGCACCCAATTGTTACTTACATCTACTGCTGCAGGAGCAAGGTGTTTTCTCCTGAACCCTGCTAGCACTGTTCAAACATAGAGCCAAAACAGTAGCTCTCCTTGAAAACCTTGCTAGCACTATCCTTACACAACAGAACACGCTTTACATTTTAAGAGGCGCACATGTTGCCTGCAAAGAAGAGCACTGCTGCGCAGAGACATAAGAGCAGTCCGTAGAAGTAGGATCTTCCTCCTGCTCCCGCCCCAGCAGGACTCAACAGGTGAACCTCATCCCATCATCTGAGCTCTCCAGGCCTTGGCTTCTTCCTCTGTGAGCTGATGGGTATATACCTCAGCACCATAGAGGAGACTGATGAGACTATGCTTTATAGTATTCCTGATACAACCCAAAATCTCCTGCACAATAGAAATTCCTCTTAGGGAATACATCTGTAGAGCTTAATAGAGATTTATTTATTTTTAAGAGTTGCATAGCTATAATTCAATTCATTCTGACTAATGTGTCCAGACTTGTTCTTCATGGTCTTTTCTTAAGCCCAATAGCTTTTCTTTTAACCTGCTTTCCCTTTTAAAACTTCCCCACCATTTTAGGGCCTGTCTTGCAATCCCAAAGCAGATAAATTTTGACTTATGATCTCTCCTAAGTTTGCAGCAGCAGAGTGAAAAAGGTATTTTCTCTATCAGGCAAAGAAATCCTCACTTGTCGCTTTCCCCTCTTTCCCCCAACACGGAGTGCTGGCAGAGCCGGTCAGCAGAGCTGCTGTTCTCAGTCCCCGTGTGACACACGGCAGAAGCAGCAGCGCTGCCAGCTTGGCAGCCTCCGCTGGAACTGCATCCCTCTTACAACACGCATCTGGAGGAATGGTTGGAAATCCAAATCTGTGGAACATCAGCATTACTAGAGATGAAGCTAAGCTACAGGTTTGGAATCCAAATCTGAATTTATTTCCAAATTGAAGAACCGGGGACTTGTTTCGATGCTTTATAGAAACAAAGAGCCATGAGGTTTTGATCTGCATCAGAAAACTCAGGCGTGTTCAGAGCCTGGCTTTTGGTTTGGGCCCTGTGCCTAATCGCAGCTGGTTGTAAAGTGATTACTCAGCACTGCTTGTCCAGTTCATTCATCTTGCAGCCTCTGTACTACTTCTGTGCTGTTGTGTACACTTGGCATCCTTTACCTGTTTATGTCCATGATCAGGTAAATCTAAATGTATTTTTGCTTTCATGCAGAGGAGCTAAAATGTTGGATGGGGGGTTGGGAGGATCACCTCAAACATGGCAGTTTCTCATTTCTGACATCCACAGAGAGCCACAATATGTAGGTGTTTTGTGCAAAAGCAGAGCTCCTAAGTTACTTGAAGTGAGCTGCTACTGGTATGTACCATGCAGAGTTTTTCTTTGTTGGTGCTACTGCTTTATAGCGTTCAAAAATAACCCAAACAGGTTAGGTAGTAACCGAGATATTATCTGAGTAAATTTTACCTCAGGGGATTCCTTCAGAGTCAAAAATGTTTTAGTCTGTCTGCACGAATGTGGCCCCGAGAAAGATTTTACGAGCAAACAAGTTGAACGGCGCAAAAAAAGCAGGCAAACATAGAAAGGGGGGAAAAAGGAACAGAAAAAATTATGACACGTTTTAGTAGCTATGTTTTTTAATACCTTAGTACTGATATTTGTCTGTCTTTGCAAAAAAATGAAAATACATCTGGGCTTTTGTAAAAATGACAGCTTGCTTGTTTTGGTTTTGTAAGAGGCACAGGCAGGTCCAAACAAAAATCCCAGAACCAAACACCATTTGTGGTAGGAAGAATCAAACTCCCAGATTACAAGCACTTCTTTAATTTGAGTACTTTACAATCCAAATCCTCTTGTGTCTCTGGATTACACTGCTGGGCATTGTCTGACCATAAAGCCAATTTAATTTTCCAGGGCACGGATGATCTTTCAGTGCTTTTGAGTTGATCTAGAGAATTTTACACCACTTACTTCTTCCATTACCAGTTTAGTAAGGAAAATAACTTAAGCCAGAGGTGTCTACGTCCCTTGGTAACCTTGATCTGCATATATAGCCTCTTGCCTTCACAGCAGCCTGGTTTAAGTTAGAAGAGAGACAGCCAGCTCACTGTCATCCTGTCTTCTGACCCACACCCTTTTCGTATCTGCAGATCCCACCTTCTTCCCCTGTAATAAGCAAGACCAAAACTTTAGGACACTCATACACACACAAACTATATGAGCACTCATATACTTTGTTATTTGAAATCCAGGTGATAGGAATTATGCTGAATTACACAGCCATGTCTCTTTATAGTAGTAGAATTGAGCAAGAAACCTACCTATGAACCCAGATCCAATATTACACCAGTAGATTTGGATCGTATTATATACAGACTATCTAATATGTGCATTGTAGCTACTATTTTCCCAGCAGCACAAAATAAAAATGAACAAATATGGAACACGTTTTGGCATGACTCCCTTCATATCTTCTCTTCACATGCATGCTGATATTAATAAGTATTTTTTTCTTCACCTGTATATTCGCACAGATGCTCATATACAGGCAGGTAGGCAAATAAGTAAGTGTGTGTGTCTGTTTATATACAATTTCTAATTACTATGTTATATTGCATATATATTTTAAATACCTTCAACATGTACTACATATATGTAACTTTTTATATATTTGTCCACAAAAGAATATATGTTGTGCTATGTTTAAACATGTCTAAATGTGTCATGCTAAAAATATTTTGCCTACTGTCTCTTGTAGGTTTCAGGATGTAACAAAACGAAGGGGGAAACAAGAGAAAAAGAGTGTTTTAGCATAAATCTTCCAACACTTTACTAGCCAACCAGGGCAGATGAACAAAGCCACAGGATTTAGATGACCAGCAATACAGCTCTGGCTGCACTAATTTCATTGCAAGCTGATGTTAGGTATAGTTTTGTAGCCAACTCATTTCCACTCTCCCCACTTAGTTTAGTATTGTATATGGGGTACACCAGCTCTTGCAAGGAACTTCTGGACTAAATATGCCACTGACACTAGATAGAGAGAAATTCAGCATATATTACTATCAGAATTACTTGTGGCTAGCCATTCACAGATAAAAAATGCTGAAAAATATTTGTTCCTGATAAGCATTGACCAACATGATCAGCAAACCTGTTAAAAATCTTGTTCTTTACTGCATTTCTCCAAGTCAGTGACTTCAGCAGGCCTGCACCAAAGCTGAACTGTATTAACATACTTGTGAATAAAGCCCAAGATGAGTTCAGAGAGAGAGAGTAAGCAGAGGCAATGAAGTTAGGACTCTAGCCAAGGACTTGTCCCAGAGGGTCCTAGCTGGGTGGTGTGGGCCCAAACGAAGCCTGGGAGGAGGTGAAGAGGGGAGCAGCATGGGTGTGTGGGTGATCAGCAGCCCAGTGCTCCCTCCCTGACTCTGTTTTGGTTAGCAGCAGTCACAGCCTGTAAGCAGGACTCTAAGCCCCGCACAATTGGGATATTGGCACTATTCTAGGACATTAGTCCAAGCTGTTTGGGGAAGTGCTGTAAATATCCCCATTGTATAGGTAAGGAAATAAAGTATGCAAGGACAAAATGCTTTACCATGAGGCCAGGAGATGTAAAGATTAAAAGAAAAAGGGTCACGTCACTACCTCAGGTCAAGATTTTCCAGTACTGAAAAGATCAGTGGACTACTCTGCTATTAGTTAGAGAGGAATAGACCTTTAGGGGACACCCAGAAATCGTATGGGCCATTTCGGTACCCCAAGGTGGGGTCATTTCCTGGATGTATTTCTCTATGTCTATTCCTAAAGGCCTCCAAATATCCCCCATAGCCAAACCTGTTCCAGTGCATCAGTACAGTTTATTCTTTATGGTAGGTACATTTGCAAATTTTGCACTCGCTTCAATTTCTAGCTTTCTTTCGAAAGATGTATCTCCTCCTAGGGGCTGGTTTTGTATCCCTTCAGAACATGACAAATAATAAACTGATAAGCAGAGGTGAGCAGGACCAAAAAGAGGAAAACAACCCAGCTCTCTGTGAACTACACAAATGAATTTCTTCATTGTCTAAAAATGTTCTTGCTCTTTTACTCTTAAACTTCACCCATCAGTCATTTTTGTCCCTGAGGAATAATTAGTCTGAGAATTTCTGTGTATCAAGGAGAGCATGCTTTTGTTATTTTTAATTTTTCATGGGATGGTGAATTCTTGGTTGTTTATCTGGGTTTCATAGTAGTAAGATCAGAGCAATGGGTGCAGAGAGCAATGAGTATGGGCTACTGTCTATGAATTCATTATCCTGTCCTTTTAGTACAAGCGTATTTTTCAGAGGAAAGCATCCTGAGACAAATCCATTACCTAGATATGAGATGTAGACTGATTCCCCAGCAGCATTGAAGCTACTTTAGATTTTCCTCCTGGGAAACAACAGAAACTGGGCTCTAATTTCGAGCTGGCATCTACCCCCATCCGTGATGCTAACTGCAAGAGAAACAATGCTAAAATACATTGATGCTTCCCAGTGTGTAGGGAGTTCCTTGGAGTGAATTAGAGCTATGGAGTCACCAGAGAAGCAGCCTTGCTTGAAGATTAGAACAATGCATTGAAAACTGCTGCAAAGCACAATACCATTGCTCCTTCAGAGTGGGAAACTACAATGGCAGCTCTACTCTGTTAAGAGAGAAAACTTACAGACATCAGCACCATGATGGGACTTCTCCTTAGAGCTGAAGGCCCAGAAAGGACATCTTCATCCCTACTTTGTTCCTCTGTACTTCTTCTGTAATAATGAAGCAATACTTAAAAGTGATACTAAACCTGGAAAGACTTTGGGTCCCCCAAGCAGCCCTTGGAAGACCCTCAAAGAGAGTTATAATGGGGTCGGCTCCTTTCTTCTCACATAGACTATCTGCCTGGCAAAAACCTCTTATTTCTGCTTCTCGATCCAGTTACAGCTTTCAGGGACACCAATGAGAGCAGGTCCAGCAGCAGAGGTCCCTCCAGCACATAACCTGTACTGGCTTCAGACAATAGGGTGTGGAGGCAGTGATGCTCTGAAAACCTCACAACTGAGGCTCAACAACCACCTCCATGGAGGCAAAGCTTCCTGAACCGATTCAAAAAAGCACAGGGTTGCTGTCAAGGACAGCTGTCAGGCAGCAGAGTCTGCAGGCAAATAAGAACTTTGGTATTTGCAAAGCCTCACGTGTGAACTGTTTCATTCATCTGGGATAAAGTTAAATAGGTGCTGGCTTATGTTTGAAATATGTCCAAGGTGGTTTACCTGAATGGTATTCATGTCAACAGAGCTTTATCACCTTTAAATTGTTTTTGTTTTATTTGCCTACTCATAAACCATTCCAGGGAGTGTTTACAGTTTATTTAAAGCCCGGTGGTATTGGGACAAGTTGTATAGCATTGCTGGTTTTTGTTTCCTTGATCGGCTTCACCTACTGCCCAGAATCAGGAAGGTCTGCCTAGTTTTGACTAACGGTAACAGAAAAGCCTTTTCTCCAGTGTCTGACTGGAACAGCTACAAGGCCAATAAATGCCTTATCGCGCAGTTATCTGAAAGTAATTCCAGGCTGCTTTTGCAAAACATGCAGCCTGACACAGCTAACATGAATAATTTTACTAGCTCCATCTATAGATCTGATATATTTTTGAGCCAAAAATATTAATTGCAAATCATATAATATAGAAAAGATTGAGAAGTTTTGCTCTGTTGCCATTGAGCTAAGCTTAAGTGCTGTGTTCAACTACAGCACATCTCTGGGAAGACACGTGGTCTGATGGTCTTGATTTGGCCATCTCTGGAGATGAAGAGTTCCGCACTGTCTTGAAAATTTTTGGTCATCAGATGACCTCAACCACAGAGGAATATAAAAAATCTTTCCCAGGTATTTCCTACTTCCCCATCCTAACAGGTCTTTTCTTGGTCTTCTCTGCCCCCATCCTGTTTTTCAACTTTCTTTTGGATTGTGAGTTGCAGGAGAAAACATCACATTCCTTGTGGTCTTCACCAGTAAAGCACTCTTCACCCAGTTAAACAGGAGCTCCTGTTTACTGCTCCTGCCTGTTTTTTACATTCAAAAGCTGCCTTAATCCTTTTGGCCATGATACCAGCCTAGGAAGGCCTCTGAAGCTAGTTGCCCGCTGATCTGAAATCCTCTGCAGAATCACTGTCCTCCAGGATACGTGTCACCCCTCCTCACACCACCAGACCCCTTTCATAGGCATGGCCCAGCACTTCTTGTTCCCAGGTGCATCCATTTGCATTCGCTTGCATTCAAGTGCAAGGCTGTTTCCCAAGAGATCCCGATTATTCTACACACCTTGTCTTCCTTAAAACAAAGCCACAGCTTCCTGTGTTACGCTACCCACTCACAGACTGCACAACGGCTGTCTCATCTTTTTGGAAATGATTGGTTTATTTTACATTTAGACTAAACATCTAAGCCAGCATCGGCTTCCATCACACTAGAGCAGCAGCTCCAACGTCCCAACGAAATCAAGCTATAGCCTACTATCATTCTGACTCAGTGAGCAGTAAACATCGGAGCTAATGCTTGTGTGCAGGGGAATGTGTTTGCTAGAAACAGAGCCTCTTGCATACGTCATGCATATTTTACTAACGCGTCACCATGGAACTTAATAGTCTCACGCGATCATTTGCAAGAAACATTGCTCTTCTCTCACTGGCCTATTTGCATGGGCATCTTCTTGGTTTCAAAGCTTCATTAGAAACACAGAAGGAAGTTTTGAAACACTTCATGTCACTGTGAACGCCTGTGCTGAGCAGCAGCTACTCTTACTGTTTTCAAAACAGAAAAGCTGCCAGCTGCTGCCCACTGGACTGCCCCTGCCAGCAGCAGCACGGCTGGCACGGGTGCAACGGTGAGGCTGCAGCTGCCATCTCACCTGCTGTTCCTGCACTCTGCTGCCAGGTCCTGATACGTCACAGGTGGACACGTTCATGGAAACATGATGGCAAAGAGAATTCAAAATGAAATTACCCTATCCTGAACCAAAATTCTGAAATTTTCCAGAATAGTTTAAATAAAGCACCCTTTCATTTTGATTAATTATTTTCCCCTCTTGGAAAATTCCTTGAAAGTTATCCCATTTTGCAGGTTACCAGAAGGAATCAATTTCAGTGAGTTTTCTAATATCCTCTCACTAAAGTAAAGGCCAGGCACACTCCAGTTACGGTTAGTGCTTCTCTGTGCCAATTGCTGTACACAACAGATCTCAGACAATCTCTTCTATCCTTACAGAGCATCTGTTCACATCCTTGGACACAAAAAAGCAAATTAAAAGGGATTAGAAAATGGTTACATGAAGACAACTTTTAAGGATCTCACAAGATTTTTTTTTAATAATAGTCTAACTCCGTTAAGAAAAAAAATCCAATTGTAAGTGGCTTTGTCAATGGTGGGAGTTAGCAGGGAAGACAAGGAGTTCAGCTTTAGCCAGGTTAAACAATAACTTGCTACTATTTGTGGCTGGCTCCCAGAGGGCCAAAGAAATTAACTTGTGGTTAGTTAAATAATAGTTTTATTAAAACAATGATCAGATCAAATAACTGGCGTGTATGTGCAGGAAGTCTTTCAAAATACTCAGGTCCTGCAAAAAAGTTAGATCAAGAAAATGTCTTATAAATGTCTGATCCCTGAAGTAACTGAAACCCACATAAACTGGATGCCTTAAAAAGAAAAAGATTTTTTTAAACCTTAATCCCAACATTCTCTCCTAAGAATAACACAGTTCTCTACTTTCAGTGTTTTCTCTTCGTGCAGATGTTTTCATTCCCTTGTTACACTAGAGAATTTTTTTTTTTTCTGTGACCACAGTTCTCTTTTAACCTTTTATTTTATTTTTAAAAAGAGAAATAAATAAAAGAGATCTAAAGCTGTGTGGTTTCACATCCCCCAGTTGAGCTGTCCAGTGAAAGGAGCAAGCAATTAGAGAAGAGGAACACCGACTGAAGGACAAGCCTCCAGATACTCCACAAGTTGCGGACAGCCACAGCTGCAGAAGTGCAGGTGAGAGCCACCGCAGGTACAGTTCCTGAGGGTACCTAGTCCCTTTTTTGTGCCACCGTGGATTCACGAGCCACCTTTGCACATTCACATATTTGCAGGCGAGAAGAGCAAATTCAGTCCCAAGTTATTGTACTGCATCTGGACGATGAGACTGGATTGAGAGCACCACGGCTCCCTCGGTCCCCCACCTGTTGCGAGGAGCCCCGCCATGGGCTTGGTGACTGTGGAGTCAGGCCTATAATGAAATTGCTCTGAGCAAAGTTACCAGCTTCGGTAGGAGAGGATTGCGGCGTATGGAGCAGACTGCACCTGAAAAGGGCCAAATTACTTCACAGGGTTCAACGAGAGTGCACAAAGGCAGGGCACCTGCAGGCAGTCTTTGGCCCCTATTCTCTGCACTTCTGATCCATGAGACTAATTGCCCGGTGGATGTTTTGTGACTTTCAGGGTTTGGGAAGGCAGCTCGAGGTACTGAGAGTTGTTTATACAATCCACAGCACAAATGGATACTGTCAGCAAAGCAACACGTGTTCAAAGAGAGCAGCAACATAAAGAGTGTCTGATTTCTTCAAAACTGAGAACGAGTTTTCTTAAGTGTAAACACATGCACACACTTGCAGCAGATACCCATCTAAAGGTGAATTGCTGCCCCTAACCTGTGCTTGCGTCTATCAGTTTGCATTATATTCAGGTAGCGGTGAACACTGCCTTTTGGGTGGGTGTAGAGTACTTGATGAGCTTTTTGGTTGAAGGGCAGGTAAAAACTTGCTTTGTCTTGTATCCAAGATTCGAGTATTTACCTGTTGGAGCCCTGCATATTAAGGCCCACGCATTTACCCTGCAACACAACATGGAATTTTAATGAATTCATGGACTCTGAAGGCCCCCACCCACCTCTTCTCAAACAACTGAAATCCTTGGCATTCCTCTCAACTATACCTACTCTGTATGCAATGGCAGCAGATCAGACTGGGAACAAACAGGCCTGCTACTAATCATAGAGAAAGTGACAGACATTTCCAGGTGCCGCCTCAGCCAAAGCAGAAAGTGTCCCTCCTCTCTCAAAGCACAAGAGGATCAAAAATTTACTCTGAGTTCTCCCCTCCCATGACAGGCCTATATGGCATTAAGGTATACGGCATCACAAGCCAGGCTTGACCACTTTAACCTTCCTATTGAAGAAACCACTCTTGCTCAAACACAGAATGTTTGTGGTGGACATAATCAACTGCTTATCTAAAGGAAAAATCAAAACCAGCAGTGAGGTAGACCTTTGCAGAGTCTTGACCAGATTTACCACACTGCACAGTATCCCCATCCGAGGAAAAAAGGGGTGCAAATGGAAGCTAACTCCCAATACGTGGCAGAATCTGTTTTTACAACTGATGTTGTAAACCTCCAGGTATAAAGCACTGTCTTAGCCCAAGGGGAGGGACTATGCTGCCCACCAGAGAGAGAGAGAGAGGCAGAGACCGTTTCTATTCCAGTATCTCAAAATGTGATGAAATGCTGAAAAGAAACTCGAGACATCATCAATCTCGCATATTATCTTGACAACTACTGCTGGAAAGGAAAATAAAACATGTCATATGAAGAAGAGAGGACAGCAGAGAAGAGGAATGGGTAGCTGGGGTGGAGACAAAAGGTAGAGGATACAACATTAAAGCTGGTCAATCCTTATCTGCCTCTAGCTGGAGCCCAAGGGACTCCTCTCCACAGGCAACAGTGGTACATCTTCTCATGCCAAGACAACCTGAGTGAATTGGTTTGACAAATCTCATAGCAGGTAAGAGGATTTCAATTAGGATAAGATTTGACATTTCAAAGCAGGCTTCTTAAAAATACAACCTGCCAATGACAGTCAAAACCAAATTTTGGATTAAGAAACATTGGACGGCTCTGTGCTCTTCTAAATCCCAGGCTCAGCCCCAAAGGAGAAGGAACAGGGTGAGTAATGCATGCAAATGGCTGTATTCATATTTGAACACAAATCAGAAATGCCTGTCATTAAAGAAATCCCTCAATTGGTATCCCACCCTGGGAGTCAGACGGTATAACTGAGTTGTCCTGGTTTCAGCAGGGATAGAGTTAATTTCCTTCCTAGTAGCTGGTACAGTGCTGTGTTTTGGATTTAGGATGAGAACAATGTTGATAACAGGCCGATGTTTTAGTTGTTGCTAGGTAGTGCTTACACTAGCCAAGGACTTTTCAGCTCCCCATGCTCTACCCACTGAGAAAGCTGGAGGTGCACAAGAAGCTGGGAGGGGGCACAGCCAGGACAGCTGACCCAAACTGGCCAAAGGGACATTCCATACCATGTGACGTCATGCTCAGTACATAAACTGGGGAAAGCTGGCCGGGGGGGCCGCTGCTCGGGGACTGGCTGGGCATCGGTTGGCAGGTGGTCAGCAACTGTGCTGTGCATCACTTGCTTTGTGTATTATTATTATTACATTATTATTATTGTTGTTATTATCTTATTTCAATTATTAAACTGTTTTTATCTCAACCCACAAGTTTTTCTCACTTCTACTCTTCCAATTCTCTCCCCCATCCCACCGGGGGGGGCGGGGAGGAGTGAGCGAGCAGCTGTGTGGTACTCAGTTGCCAACTGAGGTTAAACCACGACATGAGCACAATAGCATCTATACGTGTGCATACTGAAAATAGCCTGCTTGCTACACTCCAGGACCTGGACAGCTGTTTCACTGACTTAGATACAGTGCTGGTGCCATTCAGTTATAGCGTACCTATCACATCAGTGTTTTCCTCCTCTTCAGCTACTCCTGATTGGTGAACCCCCCTCTTACAGCAGAAATTCTTTGAGCAAGAGCCTTGCGTTTACTTTTACTATAACCGATCTCACATCTATGTGAGATGAACACACCAAGGTATTTAGTCCTTCTGACATTACCTCCCAACTCTGTTGCAGCCGGTTTAACTAGCACACTTCCACTTTCTGGGCAATAGTCTCTAGTAAAATTAGCACAGAAGAGTGATCCCAAGATCAATCATTAAGAGCTTTCAATAACAACTTCCCTCCAGTCTGAAAGGTCTCTTCACTTAAATCTGCCCTTTAGCTTATCTATTAGTCACAATTTTTCTGCCATTACCCAGCATCTCTGTTTCACATGCTACACCATACTAGAAGCTAAGCAAGAAGGACTGCATTTCCATGACTAGAAATACCAGTGCTTTTATCAGAGGTAGTGATTAGGTTTACCTAGATCATACTAGAACTAGCCTCTTGTGTTTTCTTTCCTTTTTCCATTACCATATGCCCTATTCTTTCTTTTAGAATAGTAGAATAGTTGCTACCAATAGCATGCACTCCAGCAGGGCTGTCCTTGCCCCTTCATCAAAGTCAGACCTACATTCTCTAGTTGAATGGTGTCTTCCTTCCTCTATTAAGTCCAAAAACATTGTTCTTGAGCCTGCAATTACATGTATCAGTTCATTCCAGATACTGAGATGACAATGATCCAGCCTTCCTCCAATACTGAACTCCTTGAGTTTTTTCTCCCACTTTGGCTGAAGCCATTTTGATTTCCAGGTCTTCGTTGCCACTAAAAACATGCTATGCCTGCATATTTAGAATTGGCATCCTAACTGAAACAGAAGCAAAGTATCTGATAAATTATTGGGCCATGCCCAACTACTTTCTTTTTTCCCTTTTACTTATGTGGCTGAAGGACCTTTTGCTATTTGTTTTAATTTCCTTCACAGAGTCAAACTCAGCTTGACTCCTGCCAATTCTCATTTTACCCATACATTTCCTGACCTCTCACATGTGGCTTTCTTTGCTGACCTGTTCTTTTTTCTACTCCTTATGCAGGTCATATCTGATAACTTTTCTTCCATGTTTTTCACTTTGCAAGATATGCCTGTTCCAGATATTTTTTGCACCTTTGACTCAAAGAAGGGCCAGCCTTGCTTTACAATCCAGTCCTCTTGAGCTCTTCAGGCTTTAGCTAGCTCCCTAAATGTATCAAATGCCATCCGTCTGGAACTGAGAAGCTTAGCTATAGATCTGCACTTGTTTATCCATTTTAATTGAAACGGAAATCACTCAAACCAAGGTTATTTTCTACTTCATTCTACAACTTAACAGTATCAGATCTAAAACAGTATTGCCTCTTGCTGTTTTCAGTGACTGGCGAGGAACTCTGTTGGTTGTTCCATTCAGAACTGTCTGAATTTATTGTTCCCCTGTATAATCCGGGAAGTCAAAGCCTCCCATAATGACAGATCTCTAACAAGCAAGATCTGTACCTCCCAAATCCAGTTCTCGAGGTCATTGGCAGATATGCCTCAGCAATCATAGTTCCCCAGAATGTCTTTGGTTCTATTAGGTTGGTTATTTAACTCATATTATCTCTCCTTATTTATCTCATTAAAGGCTTACAGTAACATCACACTGTTTACCTTTACTTCTGTCTTTCACAAGTTAGGTATGCTCCAGTACCTGCACTCCACTCAATTTTTTGCTGTTCCTCTTCTTCCCACTCTCTCCTTCAGTAACTCTTTCCAGATCTACAAATACATACATAGCCCCTGCCCCATCTCATTTGCCATATCCTTAAATATCCACTTAAACTCCTCCCACCACTTCCAGGTGAAACTGAAGTCCTGTGATTTACTCTTCTGGGACCTTCATGCAGTAATTTGTCATACCTGAATAGTTTCTGTGAAGTACCTACTCAGGGATAACTAAGAAGGTTGCTAGTTGCATGTTATCTTCACAGTTGTTTTGCCATCTCTGTTGCATCTCAGTAGTCATCCTCATCTATCATACCTTGTCAGAGGTATTTTTTTTAGTTAAAAAAAAAAAAAAAAAGAAGCATCCTTCTCTCCTCCAGGTATCCACCCTTTAATTCCATATCTGTACGATCTCTTTCTACCCCTGGCTCTTGGCTATTCAAGTTCATTTCTTGCCTAGTAAAACCTTAGCCCCTCATTTAAGCATGATGTCCACAGATTTATTCTGTCACTGCAAAATGTAATTTATTTTGGCCAGATTTTATTTCTATTTCATATGGTTTTTTTTAATATGGCTAATTAACTATTCACATTTTGATCTCCACTCCGTGCTTTATTCTCTTCCTCAGTATTCACAGGTATTAGCATAATGAAATATAAACTGCCCAGAAAGAGTTCTTTCATGTTATGGCCTAAAAGATACAGTCCAGGTTGCTCAGAGTATCTTCACAGAGGGATAATATTTCTTACATAATATCCTTAAGCTATAATCTTCCTTATTCCTACCTTAAATCAAACATAAAAGTACTCAAACTCTATCAACTTTCTCCCTTTAACCCAAATAAAAATAACTGTGTTTGGCAAACAGGTTGTCTATTCTCATTCTCTCTACTTGCTGGAATTTCACCTTGCGGGAGCTCATGCAAACCATTTTTTATTGGCTTTGGTTAACATAAGTTCAAATAAACTCAACACTCAAAGCCAAACTTTCAAAAGGTGTCATATATTTTGCCTGCTTTGAACTCAAGGATTTTGCAGGCTTTCCCTGTAGATCTGCCAAGGTTAGCAAAGTTCAGAGAACCTAGCCCAAATTGCAAGGCTGCAATAAAACCTGAAATGGAGATTCATCTAGTTTGAACGTTTATGACAATTGCTTTACACAGCTACCTGCTTGGTCCTCCTGACACCCCAACAAAAAGCGACAGGAGTGGATTTTCCAATATTGTCACCTGGAGAAAACTGTGTCGGGACTTTTAAAGAGCTGTATGTTACACTACTGTTATTGTCGTAGCCATCCCTGTTTCTGTTTTACAAGGAACTGGTGCTAGTTTGAAATGAGCCACAAGTCAGATTCTGAATTCCAGCTCTCTGAATTCCCCATGTGACTCAGTTTCATACCTGCTCTAACGACATTGTTTCCAACATGGGTCTGACCTCTCCCTCTATTTCCTAAGCCATATTAAAACATGATATCTTGCTCATGTGGCTGGCCTCATGGTATACTGACATCATACAAAAGATCAGTCACCTCATAAAAATTACACGATGATCAAATTTTTTCCCCACAACAAGTCTCAATCAAGTACGGTATTTCTGGACTGCCTGCAGATTGGAGGTCAAGAAGCGATACTTACATACATATATATATTTATATATATACACACACAAAAAATGATTCCCTCAAAGCTCTACACTGAAAAGAGGCTGAAAGCTGGAGTTCATTTCTAGGTCATGTCTCACGTCTGACTCTGAAAACAAAGGTGATTACAAACCATAACCAGAAGCATTGCTAAGGATACATATTACAGGCATTTCTTCCTTGTTCTCTCCTTCCTGCATCCTATGCTGGCTATCTTCATCTGCAGTGGACATACAAAACTACATAGTGACCCAGTCTATGAGTACATCTGGACTTGTTATACGATCTACTTACATTAACAACATATTATAAGAGGGCTGACTGAAGAATAAAATTAATTTATCAGTTAGTACAAAATATTACTCCAGGAAATATAAAAAACGTAAACTGCAAGGGCCATAACATGTGAGTGCCTAGATGCTTTTACAATATATGCATAAGCATTTCAGACATGCTCTGTTACTGACATTTAGTCAGAATATCTTTACCCTGTGTCTGTTTCCACCAAGGACAGACACTACAGGTTAATTCTATAAAGTAACAGCCCAGGCCTTCAACCTGTCCATCGTGACCTGAGTAAAACTGAGGCTAGAAAGCCTCAAGAATCCTCAATGCTACTGCTGGGATCTCTATTTCCAGGTGGCATCTCTGCCACACAACAGGCTCATTTTGCCCTCTGCACCATTCAGCAAGAACAGACAAAGCCATTTCAAGAGGACAGGAAACCACCAAGGTACTGGTTAGTCAAATCTCAGGCCACTGCCACCGATACATTTGCTAATCTCAAAAATCGAGGTGGGTGAGGAGCAAAAACAAACACGGAGTAAACTCTCCTGTTGGAACACAGTTTCAGATCATAAGCCACTGGCTGCTGTGTGGAGTTGAGGCCCTTAGTTAGGTTCTTAAATATGGACATATGGGAATCAAGAAAGTAGGCAGAGTCAGTGTGTTTTTAACAGAGGATTTCTGCAAATCCATTGACCTCCAAATCCTTTCTGTAAGACATACTTGCTCACTCTCGCTCTCTTCACAGATTAGGTCTGTCTGCTCCTGGGCGCCTACTCTCTCTTTCTCTAATGTGATTAAATAAGCTCCCTGTCTCTCCAAGCTTGTGCAACTGCCTCTCGCTTAGTCACCTAAGCGCTCTACAACACCCCAAAGGAGTGGAGTCAGCTGAAACAGGAGCGTTCCCAGCTCTGACATGTAAAGTACTTGCACTCGGTGCTAAATAAACTTGGAAAAATGTTCACAATGCAGCTGTGTGCACAAGATGCTGCAACCTCAGGGCAAGAATAATTATACACAAACAAGATACTTAGGATTTATGTTCCCCTCAAATAAAAATGTGCGCTGCTCGTGCCAATCTCAGCACTCCATGGTATGCCTGCAATCTGATGCAGAGGAACAGATTCTCTGCTAGGGTTAACAGATTAGATACCATCGCTGCTTTATTTTCCAATAAACTTTACAGGCGTTCTAAGCATTGTGGGTACACATTGATATGCTTTTCACCATAGGAGGCTGAGGATTCATGGGAGGTCTTTTAAATGCCCTGTTGTGTTAATGGTATTTATTCGAGCAATTTTCTATTGGCACATGTTGGTGATTCCTTTTCAGAAGGTATAGGGTTAAAGCTGAAGCCCACAGGAATGCCAGACCAAAAGAAAACTGTAAAAAGTTTCAAGAAACAGGGAACAAGTATCCCTAGACTGTTCCAAGCAAAGGTTTATCTAACTTGCTCCTTAAATTCTCTCATGAAGGAGAGCACCAACTGCTTGTGCAAGTAACCTGTTGCAATGCTTAAGCATCTCTCAGAAGGCTACTATTTCTCCTAACAGCCAATGTCAATTAACTTCGTGGCTAACAAAGTCAATCTCTCCTTTTCTCAGTGAACACAGCAAAAGATTGATCACTGTCCTCTTCATAATGACTTTTTAATCATGGTCATATTTATCTTCTCTTCCTGAGAAAAACAGTAAAACCGATTCCCTGATCCTGGTTTGAATGTACTGCATCTATGGGCAATGCCAAAAAATCAAAGAAACATGTGGAAAAAAGTCTTGACTGCAATGGGCCTGAGATTTCTCAGCAGCCATTCTCCTGGACCAGACTCAGCAGTGAACATATGCAGTGATACTGAATTATACTCCCATGCTCTAACTAATCTCACTCTCAAAATCAAGGGAGTCTCTCTTAAAGTTGCTTTTAAATCTACTTACCTCTGTGCGGTGGAACTTGAAATGGTATGACTTAGAGTTGAAAGGAGACTTTATAAGCTTTGTTAAAGTTGCTGCAAACAAGGAAAACTCAACAAACAATTTTCAGGAGTACTTTAGTAAGCAATTGCTCGCTGGCTGGAATGCAAGTTACACGATGTTAGACCCGCTTCATATTTTGCCCCAAGGAGCCAGCAAGCTGGGTGGGAGACCGACGGGCATTCCCACCAGCCTGTCAGGCTGGACAAGCTGCAAGAACAAGCAGTCAGTCTGATATTTCTGCCTTCCCTTTCTCGACCACAACAACAGGGAGGAAAAAGTTAATTCAGCTTTCAACCTTTATATTTAAGGTCAAGTTCAGTTAAAATTGTAAGAGAAAAAGGTTCAAGAGTTCACCATTTTCTTAGCCAAATAACAATGAAAATGGAATTTGCATTCCTCTGCTTAGAGGACTTACACAGAGTGAAGAGCCAGGCTATGCAAGTGATACGTGAGCAGTAGCTGGCTCTTCACAGGAGTCTTCTGGAACCAAAGGAGAGAGACATAGGAAATGCCTGCCACACTACCAACTCTAGACACAAGATAGCTCTCACTATCTCTTTTTCAATGTTCTGTCCATAGGTGGCCACTATTTCCATGGTCCAGTCCTGCTTCTTGCCATGCCCTTTGCTACATGAAAAAAGAAATATATTAACCAGGCATGGGAAAAAGATGCTAGTCCCAAAACCCATGGCATGGAGAAAAATGTTATTTTTCCTGCTGGCAATTTTGTTTGGGTTGGCAGAACATGTCATTTTGACTGTGAAAAGGAGCACGTGTACTGAGCTCTGTGAGCTCATCTTGGTATCCCTGCCAGTGCCAACTAGTAGCAATTCAGAGCTCAGCTTGTTATTGAAGATTAATCCATTACAGCTGTCAGGTACCTGCCAATTTAAACCTTAGTGAAAACCGGTCAGAAATTGAGCGACTTTAGAAACCAATATATTTTTGCTTGTTTCAGAGGCTCAAATGGGCACATGCAAAAGATACTATCTTCCAGTAGCCCATTTTGCAATTGATTAGAAATTAAATCCTTTGTGCTTGAATCAGGGTGGGGAAAATATTTTGAGACTGCAGTTTGATCTAAATGTTGCTTTTACTTGTGGTTTGGCAAAAGACTCTGAAATGCTGTTAAATCAAAAAGGCAAAGAAAACCTGCAATTGCCGTGTCTCTGCTTATAAAAAAACATTTTAAAATAACCACATGCATCATTCACTACACAGATGCCACATTCTTCCCTGCCCTTATTTAATAGCTAGCTGTCAATCTATGTTGAAGAGCAGTTACCTGACATTACCATAATAATGCTTCAAAGCTTCATATTAAAGATGGGTATCTTCCTAGGCAAGCCCATAGGGGAAAAAAAAAAGCTTTTTTGCTCTAGAGTTGCAAAAGTGCACTTCTCTAAGAGATGATAGAGTGTAACCAGGCAGGAATGATGATCACAGATACTCCTGACTTCTCTTTACTGTAATTAAGCACAGAGAGATCAACAATTCTGGGTCTGCATAAGAAAGGTTTCTCATCTCTATTTCTATTAGCTGTGGTAGAGAGGAACCTACATGTGAACTGAGACCTCTGGCCATTAACATAACAAACACTTCTGCCATCTTCCAGGATAAGCATTACGCTTCTCAGGACAGCTCACGTACAACCACTTTGATGTTTAGTCATTCTTGAAACGCACTCCTTTCACATGTTCCTGCTGTGAGCAAACACTGCAATGGAAACTTGCCTGTATCACAGGTTTGGGAGATGGTGCTATGTGTACAAGCCAAAAAAAATCATCAAAATCTTTCAAGTTGAGTTAATTTGATATTGAGTATGGGGAACTGGAGCTCACATTGAAAGGACCACTTTGTGAGCAGGATTAGAAGGAGATGTTGGGAGCTAAAGACTTGCTGAACCTCTGGGACACACAATTGCCTCCTGTAAGTGTGAGGAATGGTGAGAAATCAAAGCACGGCAATCCTGTGAAAAAGTGACCAGGTACTTAGGTGAAAGGGAAATAAAACTAAGCAGTAGCTTACCGGTATATAGCACCTTCCATTCCCTCTGCAATAGATTAGAGAAGCCCAGGACCAGAGGGCAGTTAGAAAGCAGAAGACAACAGGTGCTTCAAACACCAAACACACAGCAAGCACTAAGCATGTCCTCTCTCCTCCCAGCGTGTATTGAGACCCCATCAGATGAGTCCCAGAGCAGAGGCTTCCCTTAGGAGCTACTATCAGGGAAGCTACCGACACCAGCCTCCATGATCTGCAAACCCCTCAATGCAACCTCCCGTTGACTAAGCCTTCCAGATCTCAGCTTTTCACTGACCAGAAACTAAATGTTTCAGGAATGTAGCTGTGCCAGTCTTCAGTGTTATGGGACAAGATTACACAGACCTCTGACACATGAGACTACACAAAGAGAAGCCATTAGGAAATGGGACAAAAACCCAAGTGTCTATGAGAGAAAAAGGAAGGGTAAAGATAAATTTCCTTCCTGAACTCCCTCCCTTCTGAGAGAGAAACCCTGCCACTATTCAGCATGAGAAGAATATGTTCCTGGGAACCATCTTCCAGTAGCCCACCATGGAAGGATTTGTCACCCTAGTGAATATCCTTCAACTATTCTTTCTCTGAACACAGACATAGTATCAACCAAGGATGGACAGGAGTGACATCTCTCAGCATCTTCCCCTCATATTCCACAGCTGATAAAACTTCCTACACGAGAGCAATAGCACCTAGTCAGTACTCCAGGGCCCAGCATCCATTCAAGGCAGGGAAGTTCCTTATTCAAGCATAGAACTGTTGTGGGCAAGGCAGAGTATTTATAAATTTGTACGCAACGTTGTTTACTCTGATACAATTGGATTGCTTCATACAAGCATTTTGACTGAAACAAGATGAGATAATGGGAACCCTGACTGCTGGAAGCCAACTCGGTTTCAATTTGAATGTATGTATTTATTTAAGCCTTCGCGAGGTTTCCCATTGACTCTGCACATAAGAGGAGCTAAGTCAATGAAGAAAGAGAGCCTCAAGAGCTCAGAATGGTATTTGTGAGCTCGTGCCATGACAGGAAAAAAAGCAAACACCGCAACAGTTTTGGATGTCATGAGCTTCTTTCATAGCAGTTCACTTTACATCTGTGTTTCCCTCTTATTCTGAAAGAGGGTTTTTCTGATGTAGAAGAATGGGGAAGAGGGGGAAAAACAGTTTAAGAACGCAAAGAAAATCTCTTTTACTTCTTCACATTGAGTTTTCTGTTAACATATAGAAGAGTTTCTACACCGAAAAAATTAGAAAGGATAAAGTGAACAGCTTTTGCTGTGAATCTACATAAGACCCATACACACAAGCAATGTGTGTTCACATGCATGCATGAACATGTACACAAACACACGTACTCGTTCACATATGCACATGCCCAGAGGCAGTGACTACCACTCTCTCTAGGGGAGCTTTATCTGTACTTTTGAGAGCAGCACTTTTCAGTGAGAACATCCACTTTTGAATCGGTTTTCAAGTATTGGATCTAAATAAATAATGGGCCTAAGCAGCAAATCTGAATTCAGGTTCAATCATCTCCCAAGTTTGACCACAAAAGGTAGTGTGTCTGAGCTTTCATGGATCTGTCATAGATCAAAACATGTTAATACTTGTGGACCAAAACAGTCTTAACACAGCTATGAAGAATTAAGTTCTTCAGTCACGAAAAACCAACAGAATAAGTCGGTGTTCTGTGTATTGCAACAGTGCTTTTCATTAAAGGTTTGCACAAAGTATAGCAACCATGACAAAATAATTTGTGGTTTATGCATGTATATAGCTACATTAGGCTGTGCAGGCCATTTAAATAGCGTATTATGTTAGCAATCATCGTTAGTAACCCTACGTTAAGAAGTGCGGGCAGACACTTCATTAATGCATACACAGATTGCCAGGATATTGTGCTGTCTTCTTGCTGAAAAAATATAAAATACAGTAGCAAGATTGAGTGGGATGGTGAAGTCATCTGGCAAATCTCCACTGGGTGATGCACCTAGAAGCAAATGACACAGCATATTCACACCACCCACTGGATACACCACTGGACTGGAATTCAGGTGCAGAGAGACATTTCAGCGATCCCCATTGCCCAAGCACGGGCAGGCCACAAATCAAGCCTAACGTGCTGTATCTTTGGAGGAGGGAACACTATTGCTCTTTCTTAACTTTAAATTCTAGCAGAGAAAGAGTACTAGTAGAGCTACCAAAAGATAGAATGGGAAATGTTGGGCAACCCTAAGTACTTCATTTTTGGTCGACTATAAATTGGCTAAACTTCAGCTATCAGGGGTGAAATTTCCATGGCAGGATCTGCTTCCGACTGTTATTTTTCTCCTTTTGAAATTAAGATGGTATAAACAAATCAGCTCCTAATATTGTGAAATGGAGATTCCCACTTTATGAAAAAGTCCTGCATAAGCTAGTGAAACACAGGCTGCTTTGGCTCTTAGCTCCCAATCTACAGATATGAAAATGATAAATTCACTAATAACTGAAGCACTCACATTATACCAGGAAAATATGAAGGCAAATACAAGAGCTCTTGCTTTTAGGGTCATGTAATCTAAACATTTTTCAACAGCTATTTCCAGTAAAGGCTAACAACAAAACACAAGTGTCACAGAAACAATCCTAAAAAATCATTTAAGGACACAGAGCTGGGGACTCAAGCTTCAACAAAAAAAACTAGTCTCAAGTGGGAAGAAAGTAAAGTTAATAAGACTGTAACCTGCAATGCCCACTCAGAAAGCTCTTTTATTAAGAAGCAAGTATCAGCAAAAGTAAGCAGGAATTTCTCAGAGAGGTGTTTCCTGGCCCTTTTCTAATGCATTTATCAGATTGTGGAGGACATCACAAAACTCCACATCTCTTTAGCAAGAAAGTTAATGTAAATAGTTATATTTTGTGGGCAAAATAAAGCATTATGATGCATTGAGGACAAAAGAAGATATTCACTAACAGCCAGAATAGAAAAGGAACAAGCAAGTGATGTACTTATTTTACCAGATACTTTTTTTTCCACTACAATTTTTCTTTTCTAAGAGAATGCTGGTTTTAATCCTTTTCTGTGATTACTTTTCAGATCAATTCTTTCCTGGCTGTTCTCCCCCTTCCTCCTCCCCCAAATCTATCCCTCCACCATGAGGAGGGGCCAAGCCCTGCCACATTTGAGTGGAATGTTGACGCCCACGTGAGTGGGTGCAGAATTAGCCAAAACAAGTCCCTGCATTCCTTAGAATGTCAGCCCCCTTCTGCTTGCTCTTTCCTAATATCTTATTAATAGGTAAAATCTTTCCCAAATCAGCCTTCCCCATTCTTTCACAGTGGAAAAAAACAGAAACAAAAAAAAACTTCCTTAAACAGGTGCCCAGGCATATTTATAGCAAAGTATTATGCTAGTTAGACAATTACAGTTTTTCAGTTGCCCAATTTAAATTCCTATAGGTACCTAATAAACCATCAAATGAAGAAGAATTACCAGTAAATAGCAATTACCTTGAAAGAACAGCACTTTAAATATTAAAGTGACACTTCATTAGTTATGCTGGCAAACAGGTCAGTTTGAATCAAATGGCTATTTTAAATTAGTAGTCCTATTGCAGACATGGGGTGTAATTTTTATTACCAAATACCCAGCCAAGCCAGTGACCTTAAAAACATTACTCAAGAAATGGTTGAGAGTTAATTAGAATACTGTGCCAGGGAAAAAAAAAATAAGAATAGTCTTGAACATCTCTGAATTCTTTCCAGGAAGGTGTTTTTAATAATGACAGTAGTTTACTCCATTTAAAGGTCCATATCCTGAAGTCACAATGTAGGCTTTTATGAAACCAGCAAAATATAAGACTAGAAAAATATTTCCATCCCTTTTCTCCAACTGCAGTGAGATATTTTCTTAAGAACCAAAATGAAGAGCCTCCAAAGCATCTACAACTTAAGAACTGCATCTCTACTACAGGACATCGACTAGAAACTGACTCCCAATAGAAGCTTATACTGGTATTTCCTTTTGCTGCAAGCTGAAATGAGGGCAGGAGGGAAACCTACAGATAAATTTGACATTTATCACTTTTTAGCAATCTATGGTATTAGAACTCATCACAAAATCAGTTGGCTAATATACATTTTCTTAGTTGCAATCTCTCTTTTCTATAACATACACCAGAGCAAAGAGTTTTCAGACTGATAATTCAAGCAACTGCTAGCTGTAATCCCACTTCAAGACTCTCATTACACAGAGAAGTTCCTGTAGTTTCATTGCTCCTGAAAATTGTCTCTCTAACCTTTCTCAGAAGAAATAACAAATGAGCTGGCACAATGCAAAAGGAATAGAAGTCCCAGCACAGATTGTTTCTTTTAGGCTCCTGTACAGATATGTTCACTGCACATGCTCCTTTTCATCCCTTCTATTCACCTGCTTTCATCCCAATTTCTAGCCAACATTTTCATCAGGTATTCCTCTTTACACAGTCCCATACAGTGTATTCCATGATGGCAGTAACCTCAGTCACAAGCAGCTGTGGTTCTTAAATTCTGCCCAGCTTAAGTACAGCATTTTAGGTTTTTTATGCCATAGCTGGGGAGAATTTGCCAACTACTTACTAGACACAAAAGAAAGAACATGATACTATGAGTCATAACGGAGGACCATGAGAACTGCCATAACTACACTAAGTTCAACTGTTCTGGTTTCGGCTGGGATAGAATTAATTTTCTTCCTAGTAGCTGGTACAGTGCTGTGTTTTGGATTTAGGATGAGAACAATGTTGATAACACACCGATGTTTTAGTTGTTGCTAAGCAGTGCTTACACTGGTCAAGGACTTTTCAGCTCCCCATGCTCTACCCACTGAGAAGGCTGGAGGTGCACAAGAAGCTGGGAGGGGGCACAGCCAGGACAGCTGACCCAAACTGGCCAAAGGGATATTCCATACCATACGATGTCATGCTCAGTACATAAACTGGGGGGAGTTGGCCAGGGGGCAGTGATCACTGCTTGGGAACTGACTGGGCGTTGGTCAGCAGGCAGTGAGTGGTTGCATCACTTGTTTGGTTTTTTTTTCCCTGGGTTTTGTTCCCCTCTCTCTCCTGTTTTACTTTCATTACAATTTATAATTATTTTTATATTATTTCAAGTATTAAACTGTTCTTATCACAACCTATGAGTTTTCTTACTTTTGCTCTTCTGATTCTCTCCCCCATCCCATGGGGTGTTGGGGCAGGGGTGAGCGAGCAGCTGTGTGGTGCTTAGTTGCTGGCTGGGGTTAAACCATGACATCAACATAACAGTTAATTCCCTCTGAGGTAGAATGACCACACAGAACTCGAAGGAAGATTCAAAATGAAGGTTGAATTTGGGTAGAAAAATGTAGGTCATCTTTCCGTCCAAAGACAGAATCCATTCATTTCCAGGAGGTACAGCTGGCAGAGGTACAGGGAAGACCCACAGCCTTGTGAAAAATCTTTGCATTCCCAAACTGTTACAGATCTGATAAAAGATTTGGGTATCAAAGGTGGGACTTGGAAGGAATTTACTTACCTGAGAAGGGGAGCCCCGAGATCTGGCCCTTGCTCCCCTGAACTGTACATCAAGCAATAAAAATACATGAACAGTCCTAGAAACAGGAATCAAAATCCTGGATTTCTCCTCCTTGGCTGAGCTCCCTAACCACAAGGCTGCAAAGACAAACTTCACTACATGCCCCCTATGGCTGCCTTGAATTATTGCCTGACTAGTGGAATAGTTTTTGCAGGAGCAGTGGAGAACATTCCCACACTTCCCTTGGAGATGGGAGACAATGGTAAGAACACTTCAAGGAAAGTGGGGAACTGGACTTGGATGTGCGAGATCTTGGATGAGCTCCAGCCATTAATGTGGTGTATAAAGTGTGAGGATAGAGCTCTTTCAGTCAAATTTTAAGAGGAATGAGTCATCTTCAGCACTTTGGGACCAAAGCTGTGGAAACCTATCAACAGGAGAGACTTCAGGTCTCTGGACCTACCTCTTCAGGATATCAGGTGGGTGCATGGAGTCATATTTGATTGGAGTATTGTGTCTGATGCCCTAGCCCAAGACAGTGGTAAGATTTCAGACACATTCTTGTTTCCAGTATTTCTTTTAGCTGGTTCCTGGCACTTCTTGAGCCTGCTGGCTGTTTTGGATCCTGTTCTGAAGTGTCTAACTGTCCTTAATTACTATACAGGGCTCTAAAGCACCAGACACCAAGGGTCTGACTGCACTCAAGGTGGTTCAAGGCCAACAGTTGCAGAACACAGGTCCTCTGGTCCTCCCTTGAATCCAGATCTATGTGCCTGATCCTGCACTCTATTGAGAGCTTTGCCACAGATTTGAATGGGCATAGAATCAAACTCATTCCAGTCTCAGCGGAGCTCTGAGTATGCACAGAGTTCGACACAAGAGCCAACTGAGGACCTACAATTGACTGTGTATGATTATTTTTCCTTGTATTCATGTCCACTGAAAGCTGTCCAGTAGCATTTGAGATTGGTGAAAACAGATACTATAGCCAAAGCAGCAAACCCTAGAATGCTTCTGAGCACCGAGGTCTCAGCCTCAGCCTTGTCCTGGCCCCATCCAGGAATGATACCCACCACCCAACACCATCTTGATTGCTTCAAAGTAAAAGAAATTTGGTTCACATGCTGGACAGTCAGAAGAACAAGGTACCAGAACATGTCATGCTGTGCACCTATCACTCAGTTTCGTCTTATCCAGAAAGGGTAATAGTACGAAGCCAACCAACGCCCCATTCCAAAAGGCTCTCGCCACACTTTGCTTGGACCCAGTGACTTGGATCCATTAGCACGGCCCTCACGAAAACCAGACTGCAGAGTCAACAATCAGTATTGCTCAGTTGTCCTACTGCCCAGATCACTTGGGGGGGGAGCCAATTATTTCAGATTAACTGTGGACTTAGCAGCCTAATTTAAGTGTTCACACTGGAAAATGAACTGCAAAGCACAGCTGTAGGAAATAAGGCCCTTATAATCAAAGAAGTTTGACTACTCAGCTGAAATGAACATTGAAATTCCTATCTCGTACAAATATTTGTCTGATATATTGATATACAAATATAATTTCAGTATATTAGCTGAAGCACTAATTAGATTAATATCTATATTTGCTTTGAAAAGGTCTCCATTGCTGAAATCAATTAAAAGTGCATGACAAAATTTCATTAAGCTCTACAATATGTTTTTCCATCAAGTGCAAAGTTACTATCTTCCAGCTATCTTATTATAACAGTGCATGATAGGACTCCCAATAGATTCAGAAATCATTGTGCCAACACTGCTTTGTACTTCTTTATCAGTAAGCATGGACTTTTTTTTCCCCACCTCCTGAGAGAACATATTTGCCTTGCACGTAAACAGTGCTGAACTTGTGAATGCAGGATTAAATTACTGAGGGATATACCTGTGGTAATCTCAACCTCACACTGCCCAGGAGCATTCCCTTGTACAAAGCAGCACACATTTCATTCTGTGTGACTGGGGTCACAGGCCCTCCCTCCAGCAACCCACACCATGATGGGTGATAACCACCACCCCCTTTGCATCTGGCAAAGAGTACACTATAAACTGTGAAACAGAGAAATAGGACCTTTACAAACGTATAGGTATTTACACATTGCTCAAGAAGTGCTACCACAGGGCAAAGGAGCACCAGAAGCAATGGACAGAGGCCCGAGCTAACCTGAGGGGCTCAGAAGCCAAAGAATATATACATCTCCTTCCCCAGAACAATCATTAAATTTAGTGCTGGGCAGAAGAGGGTTGTGAAAGAAGGCAAATTGATGCACAAAGAGAAAAGAGATGGAAATGGCATTCCTACAGCCAAGGACGGTGCCAACAATTGCACCTAGAGAGACAATGATCTGTGGCTATTCCTCTTCCCAGTGTCCCCTCCATTCTCACTTCCTCAAGCCTCAGTCTAAACAACCCAACTGGTTTGTCACAACCAGTGATTTGGGAAACTACGTCAGTTCTTTGCTCCCGAGCTTCCTCCATGTCTTGTCTCTGTTTCTTCAGATTGCCAAGACACAGATATTGCAGTGGTGAGCACAGAAGAAAACCTTTCATAAGCTAGACCAGCCCTGCTGAACAGCAACAGGTTTTATTCTAGGCTTATACACCTGAGGCAATGAGGTCCCAGTCCCAAGTATTCTGCACTTCCATAATAATTTTCCTGCTATTACTCTGGCTGTCTCCAATGCCTGAGACCCAGAAGGAGAATAATAGGGTAGGAAAAGGAAGACAAAAGGAATGCCAGCAGAGATGTGGCCCAGAGATACTGAAAAAAGGTAGATCTCTGTGCTACAGATTCGTGCTCTTCCTGAGAAGAGGGAATTAGAAAGCATCTGGTAAAAGTAGGATCCTTACAAACATAAAGGGGCCAAAATGAGGTAAGACAGCTGAATAATTCTGGAGTCAAGAGTCTGATCTCACACTACTGAAATCTGAGCAGCTGCTCTACATGGCAAAAATTAAGCAGGTGCCTAAGTACTTACTCTGAAGAATTGACTTATGCTGTAATTTTGCAGTTCCTAGCTTGTAAGCAGAACAGAACCACTTTCTTCACCTAAAAAGAAACAAAGAATTACGTATTTTACTAAGGGCACAAAAATGTATTTAACATTTTCTGATATAAACAAGAACTGGCACTTTTATAAAGCCAGCCAAATATAAGTTAGGTTTTTCAGATATTATATTTAGGACCCAGTGAGAAACACGTCACCGCTTGTGAGGAGTTTTATTCCATCAACGGCACTACCACCCACCTAAGTCTGTCCATGTGTTGGTGTGGAAGAGTGCCGTGTCTTCCCACAACACTCATGTCGGAATTAAAATACCTTGCATTGTAGACACATTAGGAGTGCTTTATCATGCTCAGCTGATGCACACAGTAGCTCATTATGATTGGGTAACTCAGGCATTAAGCTCTACAATAAGCCCACGCCGAATCCTAAAAAGGGAGCCATATATAGGCTATGGAGGTGTTGAGTAACAGAAGATTTACTGTGCTCTACATAATTAATTTTGCCTTCAATCTTTCCGGCATTTTTAGCAAAGCTGCTAGCTGAACACACTGAATAATTATATCCCCTGGTCTAATTTCATCGAGCATCTTCCAACTCAATAGAGCCCAATTGTGTTCAGACTGTTCATGCCCCTTCCCCAAAGAACAACTGAAAATCCTTCAGCCTAGGTACAGAGGAAAAATACAGATTTTTTTTCTCCACAGCTGAGGCTCCTGGTTACTCTGGACCAGGGTTAGGCATTGCAACAGACTCGGCATCCTCCATCACTTATGTTAGCAGTTCCCTACTTTCATACTCCCAAGCAGTATGGAAGAAGCAGCTTTTGGACAAGAACACATAAAAAAAAAAAAAGAGCCCTAAAAAAAACAAACTAGAGGGGAGGGAAAGAAATAGCATGAGTGAAAGAAAGGGAGACTCGGACCATTTGGGCAAAGAGACTGGAGTTGGAAGCCAGTAAAGAAAAAGGCCTGACTAGAATCACGTTAGCTAGTAAAAGGAACACGCTACATCAAACACAAGGGATGAGGAGAGCTCACAGCCACCTGGTCAAAGGCCAGAATGAGGAGCCAGGCAGTGGTGGAGAAAGGGAAGAGACATGGGACACCAGTCTAGCACTACTGGGAAACGAGAATGAATGCAGGCCCCAGCGATGAAGCCCAGGATACGGGGTTACCTGGCTTAGCTGCATGGGGGTATCATTCTAATGTCACATTATAGCATTTTTGTTTCTCTATTCTGCCTCAAAATACAAACCAAAGTTTTGCTGTAATTCATTATGTTAAAAAAAAAAAATTATTTTCAGCTGGCAAAGTCAAGGTTTAAGACCTTAAAAAATAGCAGTGCAATGTTAATGTGGCCCTCTTGTACACTAGGCATCCTAATACAGCCTGTGTTAAGATGACTACTTGCTATTCTTTTCCCCTACTTATTCTTGTGCGTGTGTTTTCTTTCATGGCTGTGGTATGAATCTCTCCAGCACGTGTCTTTAATTCGTAAGTATTAGGTAGGGCTGTTTCTTCCCCCACTGATTATGAGTGTAATTAAATGTATTTTTTTTTCAAATTAAGTTCTTAATATTCATTACCAATGTCATTCAGAGCTCTAGATTGCAGCTCAGACTCATATGTACACCTGCTACATCAGAGAATTTTTTTAATGGGATCCCCACTCTGTTTAAAGATTGGCCAAATATTGTAACAAGCAGATCCAGTTAAATCCTGTCATATTCAATGATATATTAAATGACTCAACTGGCAACCTTGGAACACTTCAAAGAAGTAGAGCAATGAAGAGCAGGTGCTCATCTCAGGATAGCAGGGCTATTCCTATGCTTTTTGCAGTTTGTGACAGGTACTTACAGCTGTGTTTTTTTTCCCAAAACTGAAAGCAAAAAACAAAGATAGTCCTGTATAAACAGAATCTTATGAGCTTCATAGTTTTAAGCCTAACTAACCAAAAAGCAAACAAACTTACAGCCTCACTTGGGAAGAAAAGCGATGAGAATGCTAGGAAGTGAAGCATGAAGCCCAGTATAAATTGTGCGACTGCGTGCATTATATAAGCAAAAATGACACTCTGTTAGAGAGTAGGCATAGTTTATATAAGGGATAGGAGTTCTCTATGACAAAACCAGCTACACACATTAGCAAGAGGGCTATTCAGACAAATAGGACCCATGGACCTGATCAACTGAATACACTGAAATGTAGTAACCTATACTATTTTCATTACTCGCAACCTAGGGCGGGGACAAAAAAAAAAAACATAACCCCTTGGGGACTGTGACATTCCACTGACTTTACCCAACGCTGAGGGGAAATTTTGGTCACCACCAGCAATCCACTGGATACTGACCAAGGGAGACAGCTGGGGAAGTTTTGGCTGAATTTATCACCAAAATATATCTTCCACGGGGATTAAGCAAGTAAATAAATAGATCAGGTCTTGGATAAATAAACACTTCATCATTTGTCATCTCCACTTGTCAGCAGTTTGCATTGTGTTTCTCACACACTTTTACATAACCCAACTGAAGCATATTAAGAGGGTTGTAGACCCTGTTCTAGACTCATGACCCATTTATTTCTTTTCTGGGCACTAATTTCCCCCAACTGTGCCTCAAACTGAACAGCTCCCCAGCAGCCTCTGAAAAGATTTTGTTTCAGCATCTGATTACAAAAGGACAAAGGCGGAATTTGACTTGAGGAGGAACCAGGAAAATGAAATTCCCTTTACAAGATTATTTGGAATGAAGACGTATTTAAAATACTCAGGGAGAGAACAGAGTAGAAAAGAACCCCCCCAGGGTATGATTGCCCAGAGCTTGGAATAGGTGCAATGAAAAAAATGTTATACATCAGTGACAGCTTTCAAACTATGGATGAATAGTCTATTGAAAAAATAGTAGTCCTCCATTTCTTGGGAGGTTGAAGAGCCTTCGTCTTTGTTTATGTTGGGGATCAGCCCTGATTTCAGCAACTGATAACCAGCAATTTGGTTTGCTCCCATGTGACCTCAACTGCAAACAGGCAAAACCCCTGGGGAGCTTCCAAACTAAGTTTCTCTGATTATACCCCAAGGAGGGAAGGGGATGAGTCCCTCCACTTCTGCGGAAACAGCTCTAGCATCCCATGCAGCAAGGACAAAAGCAGGGGACACAGCAGTGCTTCAGCAACCCAGTCCAGCCCAGGGATAACAGGCAGTAAAAGGACCCTTGGGTGACATAGTTAGGGGAGAAACTGCTTAGGTCCATTCAGCCTAACGGACCATGTAAAAGCTGACCACAGTGACGTTTCTCAAACAGCGCTAATTGTCTTCACAAGTTATCAGCAGTAGCTGCACTTCAGGAATTTTCTTCACAATCCTTTTCAAACACCTCTAAATCAATTTTCCTGGCACGTCCCCAAATGTTCCTTTTGAAAGCTTACCAGTTCCTCAAGAAAATATAAAAATAGTTCATCTGGGCCAAGCAAGTGTCCATCCAGACCAGCACCTTGTCTTGGACGATGGTCAACAGGCACAAGATGAAGACAAACTCACGGTGATATAGTTGGAAGACTGTTAATGCTGATCTAATCCAGCTAATGCGATCAAGCAAGCAGGGCTCTGTCTCATCGGGTGAAATGCCTGAAGCACAACAGGCAAGATGTGTTTCACCCTCAAATTCCAGGAAAGCATTGTGCAAATACTCTGCGTGGGAAGGCTGTCTTTACATGGCCCATGTGATTGAGTACAGTAAAAATGTCCCAAGTCTCTCCCTGGTGTAACTGCATTGCACCCAGTGGGGTTACACCAGAAACAAACTGGCTTACAAACCTAATGACCTTTCATGAAGGAATGGTCAATGAGGCAGTAGCAAGAAAGAGATGGGGAGCGAGGGGTCATTCCTGAAACTGATGTTCTTTGTTACCAGGTCTGTGCTCTGGACACCTGAGGCCTGAATCAGCTCTTGAACCCATTCACCTCACATCACTGTAACCCCACTGACATTAGTAAATTAATCCTGAGGAAGGTAAGTGTAAGACCTGTGACAGATGTCACTGACCACCCAAGGCTGGCAATATCTGAGCCTTTTATTTATTTCACATAAAGCAACATGAAGGAGCTGGTCTAAAGCCCAAATAGCACATAGAGCACAGCTGCCAATGACTTGGAAAATGGCATTTCAAAGCAGCAGAGAGGTTTTACACCCTCAACCTTTTCATTAATCTGATGGATTATCTACCTCTAGATGATGTTGTTCCAACATACTGCTTCAATACCTATGAGTAACTGTGCCACTGATGAATAAACACCATTTTTTTGGGGAAAAATTCCATATAACATCTCTATATTTCATATAATATGCTCCTGGGCAAATATTCACAGATGAGCAGTTAGGTCAGGTGGTCTGTGTATTTTCCCCTCGAACAAAAATCAGTATATTCAGTTGCAAACTACCAACTATCAACATTTCTCACAAACCACCATGTAAATCTTCTCAGTTGACTTTCTCAATTGAAAATGGTGTTGAAAGCACTGTTAAACACTGCTGATAGTTCCAAGACTTCCTTGGCTTTCACCCATCTTGGAGCTTTTGCCACAGGACAGTCAGGATATATCAGCCTCTTGTTGGATCCAGATGAGATGCTGGCACTAGATGAACAACAGGGGAACCACACAAACAATAAAACAAAATAGAAGTATCTCTTCCAAAAAGCCTTTCAAATATAATCCAGTGAAAAAGAGCTGAGTAGAAAGTCAATGTAATTCATTCATACACTCCCCCAAAGACAAACCTGGAGCATAAAACTTGGGTTTTTTTTGATTTTGGTTTGGTTTTTGTGCTTTTTTTTAAAGTGTGTAGTATAACACATGCACACACACTAACAGGAACTGCTTTGTCTGATTTGGCACTGCTCTGTGGATTGGATACGGGAACAAAAATGACAAATGAAGAAAACAAGAAGTCCTCTGATTTCTGCAACTCTTGCTGTAAAAAGAGACAAAAATGATACTCCAGTGAACTGCAGGCTTTAAGGCTCTTATGGCTGCTAGGTAAATCAAAAAGTAAAGAAAGGAATCCCAGCTTACCCAGTTCTTCAACTGTGAGAGTTATCTGGCAACGCTGCATCACCCGACACAGGATTTTGTCCCAAATACATCAATGAGAGATGAATTTTCATGGTAGTCGAGAGAACTACCATGTACCTAAAGGGCACCTCAAAGCTACAAGTCTGTAAGTAAACTGAAGCACGAATTATGCTTCTCTCTCTTTGGTTACGTTATCCCAACCACATTCAGTAAACAAATACCAGCACATCTTGAAATCTCGAACCCTGTGCCAAATACAGTCCCAAAGGCCTATAAGACATGGGTTAATGAACTGGCCAAGTGCAAGATGATGTCTAACTATAATTTCACATCAGGCTAACATCTGCACATCTACTGGGCATGTTGATGGTAAACACAAACTTCTTAGCAGAGATACTGATGATTAATTCTTTATTGCCACTAAATTAACAAAGATCCCTGACACGGTTGAATAGTACACTCATTAGATGAGTATAATAGATATGCTGCGGGGGTAAGATGAAGGACTCTAATTATCCTAATTTGGTCAAGATTGTTTGAATATCTTGCCTTTAGAGAGTAAAGAAGCCTAAGGGAATTTGGTTCCAAATCCCACATCTAAATTCTTTAGACTTATTTAAAAATCTAGTTCATGAACCTTGGAGTAAGTCTCCTAAATGTCTTTTGAGACACCTGTCTGAGTGTCTGAGGGCTTAGTACCTAGCCACTTGGTGGATGTTCAGCATACCTTAGCAAAAATGGCTGCCCAAATAAGGAAAACGTGGAGGACACAGTCAACAGTGATTCACTAGGTTGACATTCTCCCTATTGTTCTTCGAGTCCTCACGGAATGGGGTGGAGAATTAGGGAACTAATAGGCATAAGGTCAATGAGCTGTTCTATGAGCAACACAACTGATGAAGCTGAGTTTCCTGCAGATGTATCCCCTACATCCCCCAATTACAACCACTTTCCTTTGTAATCACGGTACCCCTCAGTTCCCTTCCATGTGCTCATCTGTTAGCCTGCACAAGCAATAGCGCATGCTGCATCTGATCTGGAGCTACATGTGCTGACCGGTCAGTGGGCTGTGGTCTCGAGCTAGGTAAGGGATTGATCATTAATGCTAGTCCTTCACTTTAATAGGAGGGAATAGAGCATTCTAATAGGAATAAGGCATTAATAGGAGTCCCTCTTTTCCAGCCAGCTATTGACAGTCATTAAAACTGTAGACACCTAAAATCTTTGTCTTTTACCCCATGACTCTATCCTCTACCTAATTTGATCAAGGAATTAAAAAATTGCATAGAAAGGAATAAAGATATGCCTTTTGTCATGGAGTCTTGATTCCTAGGAACCAGGCATTGTGCAAGCGAAGAGGAATTATTATGGAATGGACAAATGGATGTCTTCATAAAAACAAAGTCAAAAGGCCATTCAGAGAAGCCCATTTTCCTGTTCTTAAAGCTAATTTGATTAGTTGCCCTAGAGGTAGGGTTAGTTACTTACCATCAATAAAAATTATCATAAATACTTCTCATTTTTAAGTCTGAGTTAATTCAGTGCCATCTGAGCCACCCCCACAGAGAACATGGATTCTAGCAACAGAAGTTTCTTGTTGCCAGCTCCCTGCCAAGTGTTACAGAAAAAATGCATTTTTTTCTGACTGAGCATCATGCACAGCACATTCCAGATGGCAAGGGAAGAAATGGAGAAGACCTAGTCAGCAAGGATTTAACTGGGGAAGGTTCTTTGCACCCACAAATTTGACAGGACCCAACAGGAGCTGCACTGCTGATCAGAAAATCCACAGATCAAGTTTCTTTAAAAGAAACCTGTGACTACCTTGCTAGAATGTCTTCTATGGGAAGTATAAAAATGGAAGGTGACAAACCAGAATTCTAGCAATCTATCAATCAGCAGCAGAAAGATACTTTAAGGTTTTCATTTATTACTTTCTGGGGTTTTTTTGTCTATACAGTATCCAGCACAATGTGATCTAGAACGCTATTCAGTGTTTCTAGGTATTCTATTAGTGTTATTCTAGGTATTCTATTACATACAGCATATACATCAGAGAAGGGCACAGCACGGCTACACACTAAGACCATCAAAGAATACAGCCATCTCCATCAGAATAAGAGGTTCTCCTTCAGTTTGTCAGATTAAGGACATTTGTGTTACACTCATGAATCTTTGTGGCAATAAATATTTCCTACACCTGACAATGTTGTTACAATGACAAATCTTGAATTAATCCTGTCCCCAGTGCCCATAACCTCGGGTAGAAGCTCTGAAGGCTGAAATAAGCCTAGCATGTTTTCAAGCATCTAGTTCACTACAGTTTGGATGCTTTATCTATCCGTATTACCTGCTGGTTGTCCTAATAAGCAGTAATGCACTGTTGGCTAGATGATTTCCACAAATCCAAAGGGATTTCATTCAATGCCAGCAATGAAATGCAGAGACAACTTTAAGAAAAGTCAACACAAGGATAGTTTTGATTCTCAGCTGCAGAATATGGGTAAGAGGAGAGAAAGGCCTTTATATTTTCATTGTGGCTATCTAATTTTGTGGCTTGACTCCCACCAGAGGATTAAGTCACTTGAACAGCTGGTAAAGCTACTGCTACTGCAGCATCTGAGCACCGTTGGAGCGTAAAGGCTGTGACTACCTTCTCCGTATCTCCTGAGATGCTCCATACAAATGGAATATATATCTACATCCATCTATGCAGGAATAATTTTTCATTAGCCAACTTTACATTGTCTTTCACAGTGCCATGAGGTGACAAAACTGGAAGAGAGAACAGTGCCTAATGCTGTTAATCCCCAGTGAAAGCACCAAGAAGCAAAATCTGATCAGCCTGTTACATTAAACAACTCAAGGATAAGATCAATTCAGTGACATGGCTAGGAAACACAAGACAATAAAATGGAATAGGTAATTTACCCCAGAGTCTGTCAGGGTACTCACCACAATCATGGATGTGAAGATATATGCTATGGACGGATTTAAGAAAGGGAGGAATCATTCTATGGATGGGACCTGCAGGGAGAATTTAAGCTTCTTATCCAAGGGTGTAAAGCAATCCCAAAAAAAAGTTTGGGAAGGGCTGTTCCTTATGTCCACAGCCATGAACAATTACATCGCATATTCTTCGCTTTATACCCAGAAACATTTAAACCAGCATTCCCCTGCACGTTCAGTGACCAGGGAGAAAGGGAGAGCACAGGACAGAGCATTGGCAAAGTTGACTACAGCAGAGGTAGAAGTGTGGAGGATTGAACCAGTGGGACTTCAGCCATCTGTGAACCATAGTGCCTTAAATTTAGCTACAGGCAGGATACCAGGCTTGAAATCTTAATGATCTGCATTGACGTGGCAGATCTCATGTTGCTAGAGAAAACAAAGAGCAGGGCAGAGCCCCTTGAGGCATAATGGGAATTCTCAATAACAGCAAATCCACTCTCATCCAAAGGAAAGTTTCTGTGTTGTATGGAGCTCTCACCTTCACCAGCAGTAGCTGGCCATTCAGTTGTGGACCTTAGAAGACAAGAACATTGCACATTGTGTAACTGTTGAAATTTCGTTATACCATTAGAGTTGATGACAGGATGCACAATTTATTATAGGGCTAGGAAACCAATACAAGCTTTCTGTTATGAGCAAAGCTAAAATCAGACTGGAACTTTTCCCAGAGTATGGGATGAACAAGAGGAGCCTGAAGCTGAGTTTTCACCACCTTCAAATACAGATGACTTAATTAAAATAAAAAACATATCTGATTTGACTGGTTTTCCCCCTTACCCCAAAGTCAGCACATTGGAAGGTGAACACAATTTATCTTACTGAAGAAGCACACGTCCAGGTAAATCCGAGGGAGGGGCTGGCGAGGCTTGGGAATGAACCCTTCTTTGCACAAGTTGGGAGCCTAGTTCCTCCTTATGCTCTGACTGCTCTCTGCTGCATTAGGATGAAACAGAAGCCTTCAGTTGGGTGTAAATACCATTTATTCCCTCACTGAGGTTCCTCTATGCTGCCACAGCAGTGCAAGTTGCTTTACTGTTGGTCCGTACCAGTAAAACAGCAGCAGTAGAAGTACACCAGCCAGGGATGAGGATCAGTCCTAGCAAGGATACAGTTACACCAGTGTCAGGGCATCTCACACCAGCAGAATTTATTCCACTCCCTCAAATAGAATAAGATATCCCTGGAGAAGCACTTTCATCTCTGGGCAGATCTGTCCACCCTGTGTATACTATGCACCCCGCAGAGGGCAACCTCAAAGCCCTCTTCAAAACCAGCTTCATGACCATACAAGCAGCGAACCAGTACACAGAGGTGCTGACACAGCTGAAACACGTAGACCTGAGCATGCCTGGACACATAAAGGAGGTTAGCGGTCCGTCAAACATGTCTGACAGGCTATCCACAAACCAGTCCTGTGGACACGAGATGAGCAGTAGATACGTGCTGCTACAGTTAAGATGGTGTACAGGCAAACAGAGGCAAGACTGTAAAAAGTCAATTAGGATTAGGCAATAATACATCATGGATCAGCCCTATAAAATTTAAGTGCAACTGATTCTGCAAACAACCTTGAATTATACCTTCTTATGGGAAATACAATTACACAATGCAGAGAACCTATTTCTTTAGGGTCCCTGAAATCACCAAAGTCCCTCTTTGAGCCCTGAGAGTCATGCCTAAGAGACTCGCACTGGCCCTAAGCAGGGCAAAAGAGACACACTCTATTACAAAAGATCCTTTTCTTTTTCTCCTCAACATCCTACTCCTGGATCTAGCACAAGCCAGTTTTTTAATAGACAAGTTAATGGGCCTGTGCGAAGTGCACTGACTCTTCATGTTTAAAAAAAAAACAAACACACTTTTATTTATACAGTATACAGTTGCCATATGAACTGACAGTTAAGACAAAACCACTCAGCAAGTTAATGATTTTTTTTTCCTTTCTGTGAAGCATCTAGAAGATGAAATCCCACCTGCATCTCAGTTTCACAGCCTTACCTTATTTAAACAATTCAGCTCCTTTTGTCTCTCATTTGTACTGCACTTTGTGCGTCATTCTAGGTTGTTTCACTGCCTATTGCACAATTACAAGTGTTCAAACATATAGAAGGCAAGAATAGCTTAGCTTGTTTCGGTTGCATTACAATCAATACCTCTGCCTCAGGCACCAAAGAACATATGAGAAAATGAGTTTTCTGTTTTTATAAACTTTGTCTATCTTCAAGCTCACTTTGATCCATTCTTCTACACAAATGAATAGGGTGGGGCCATTACAGAACAAGTAGAGACAACAACAACGTTCTGTTAGACTGAATCTCAACAGAGGTGACCACACCAAAGGCCACCTTCTTAATGATCGTGCTTTTATTCTCCAATTCACTTGGAATCTTTACTCTCCCTTCCCGAATTGAACAAATGCAAGCTTTGTGATATCTGTTCCTTTTCATTTCATGGCAGCAATGGTTTTTTTTGCTTTGATCTGATCCGTATGCAATGTTGTGAAGGTACTGTCTGCTAAAATAGGAAAAACTATGCAGTTTATGATTGCTGGAAGTGAAAGCTATTTGTGGGGGTGTTTTTTGATAACATGGTAATTCAGACCATATCCTTATCCAAAACAACTGGGAGAGAAACAGTGTATTACAATACTGAAAAACTGTTAGAGCAGTTTCACCACAAAAAAAAACCCTGTGGTTTACATAAATGAGGATTTACAAGCCTAAGAAAGAATTGCCGACATTTTAAAAGTAGCACAACATTTTTTGAGCAGTTTAGCTCCCTTTCAATCCAACAAAAAAAGTAGTTAAATCTTTGGTGTGCCAACCCTTTTGGAAAACCAGCATTTTTATCAACTCTGGAGATTTGAAAAAATCTCCCTTAAAAATCAAAGATTATTTTGATCACCTTTTGGCTGAGGTAACAAGAGTTTGCCAGAATATGTACGAAGAGCAAAACATCAAGGAAAACCATAAAGAGGTGGTACAGAATTCCTTTACACCACAAGATATTTCAAATACAGATCTCAGTCTTCAGCCTAGGTCTAAACATCAACACAGAGGGCTCCCATCGCATCATCATCCTCTAGCAAAAGGAAGTTTAAATTCTAAAAGGCAGCAATATCACTAATCCAGTTACAGCAGGCTCTGAGAAATGCATCTGTCAGTTCAATCTGCACAAGCACAGCTGAGCACACTGCTGCCTGTATTCCCTCACTGAGACCTCTCCTACAGTTGTCTTTGAGCTTGATCTTTCTCCCATTGAGGTCATGAAAAATCTCCCTCTGATGTCAGTATGGCCAGGAGGGGTTGGCATGTGTAGAAATCTAATGAATTGTGGGTGGTTGCTCTATCTTTTGTGCTTTGTTAGGTGTTTAGTAGGTATTTTTTGCACTCTTGCCAGTTTCCAATTTCACTGGGGTATGTTGCAGTTTTTAATGGAAAATAACTGTTGTGTTTGGTTGTATTTTGTGAAATGCCCAAAGGCTTTTGCATACAAGCATCCTATAAAAATTCATTTGTGTTTTATTATTATTAATAATAATGCCACTGGATCAAGGGCAGTCTAGACTCTACATATGGGCCCGGCTAACTTGAGCCACCCAGGTTGGATGATTTTTGTCTATTTGTCTACAATGCCAGGAGATGGTAGTCTCTCCACTGTTAAATTTGAGCTTTGCAGCTGAATATTCCTGACTATGTAGCCCAGACAAGAAGGATCACTGTAATTGCTTGTATATTATCAGCGTGCAGGTCATTTAAAGACTTATTTCTAATCCAAGGTCTTAATTCAAGTGAATGGGAAGCTACCATCCCAAGGATGTAAGGCATAATTATAAGCTTGTTACTAGCCAGCATGCATTTTCATCTAACTACTTAGAAGCTTACACACAGTATGATTATATTAAAGAAGATCCAACCTTTGAAAGCAACTCTTGGGTTAAAAGGAGCTAACAGAACTAGCAGGCTATTTGTTGATGAAGTTATGCTATATTTCAAATACATTTGTTGATTATAGTTATCAAAGACTAATGCAAACACACACACATGTTCCTGGCAGCTGTTCACTAATTTGGAAACGTAAGAATCACTAGGAAGAGGGGAGTTTGAGCCTTTACCACAAACGCATGCAAGGTAGTGTGGGTCAAATAGTTTAGGGAAAAAAAAATCCAAATCAAGTCCAGAATGCTGACTTCAGCTCATCAATGATTTGTGAGATCACATTGCTCTTTTTTCCTTCCTAAGAGTGTTTGGACAACTGCCAAGTATTTGTAAAAAGGTTTCATGAATTTTAGCACAAATGACAGTTTCTCAGAAAACTTCTGCCAAAACAGTCTCATTTGCTATTCATTATTATCCTGTTTAAAAAAAAAAAAAAAAATCGAGTTTTTTTGCAGGAAAAGACTGCAGGAAAAATGGTGTCACCCAGCAGGTAATGCAAAGAGCAATAGTTTGAACAGGATCTTCATTAATGGCCTATAGTCTGACAACTAGTATGGTGAGTTGATGCAGGGGGGGCAGGAACAGGGTGGATTTGGGAGTGTTTTGCTAAGAGAAGATGACCTTATACTTTACTATATCTCATATGTAATTGCAGCTGATCTGGAATTTTAGTCAGATAACAGTTCCAACAGGGAACCATAGTCCCTCCCTCTGACTGAGCTATTGGAGGCATAACGGCACCTACACCACAGGAGAGGTACTTCTCCCTGGCTATGGGACAAGACTGAATATATAAGAGGTAGGATTCATCTCAACTTTGGACAACTACACTTCTAGAGTGTGATTCATCTGACCTATTTAAAAGTTTGCTTTAGCATGAAATGAATGTCATTCTAGAAATGCCTCTTTCTGTAGAGTGACTAAAATGAAGGCCAGAGTGACATACTCAGGTGGGGATGCCTACATCATGAGATCTGACATTTGGTCAGTTGGATCCCAGACAGATGAATGTGCTACAACTTCTTCGTGCCCTTTCAGAACCTGAAAAAAATGTAATTTTATACCAACAACAAATTTTTCAGCTGTCATTTCCTGGATCTTTTTGTTCCTTGAGAACTTGTGAACTTTAGTTATTTTGCCCCAGCTCAGACAAAATGTAAGTTTTCATAAGGAGAAAATATTCTTATTTTTGGTCAGCCCTACTTGTAAAGGATTGTTCAGCTAGCCATGCTTTAAAGGCCCTTTAAGGGCTTCACTTTATAAAATCAGTACAAAGTTCTGGTTGCTGCAAATAAAGAAATATTTCTCCCAGATAGCACTGACATTTGGAACGTGATCTAAACCTCTCTGCTTCCCAAGATCCCACTGTACTAGGAAGTATAATACCTGATGATGCTTTATCATATAATGACATACAGACAGTGCCAAATGTGTGGAGTTAGACTTTGCTGTTTGGTTCTGTCTGTAACACTCTTCAATATTATATACAGTGGCTAGCCAATTCTCTTTTAAGATGACATTGCCTTCACTTTGGCTGCTTTCAGATACTGGTTTGAAAAAAGTGGTAATGCCTTAACACACCCAGACTAGAAAAGAATGCTAAATTCATAGCACTAGTGCGGTACAATTTTCAGTGGACTCTGAGCTGAAAGTTACTGAACCAACTGAATTGGTAACTGTTACAGACAAACATAATCATCCTGCTAAGACTGTCCAAAGACACGTCCATCTAGTAACTCATGATGTGTTCACGTTTACTTCTGTCAACACTTGCTGCTATGAGAACTCCAGAGTGTGTGTAGAAATACGCCATGAGCAAGTGTTAGCTTACACCACTTTATGTGGCCCAAATATTATGGTACAAATTCACTCATGGCATAAACATTTTGTTTACACAGTACTAGAGGTAACTATAATGATCAGATACAGGACAAGAATATAGATCCAAAAAGGACCAGAATACTAAATTCCACCAAAATCCAAGACTGTGAATCCATAACCCCTGATTCAGCTGCTACTTAATGTCTGTATTCTACAGGTGCCTCCATATACGAATTTCAAGTTGTCAGGACACCTAAAGCTCTGCTTCTCCATGGGCCAGGAAGCACCCCAGCCTCAACAGTGCTAAGCCAAGCAAAATCCAAAAGTTGGTCATTCTTCCGCTCCTCTCTCCCCATTGCCTTGATCCATCAAGAGTCTGCAAAGTACCCCTACACACCAGGCACCACATAACATGCAGTAGCAGCTACTGTTTTCTTTCTAGATACAGCCACCACAGCATTCTTAGTTCAGTTGTCAGATCACTCTGCTAGTGTGGAAGAAACTTGGGATCGTGCCTGCCACCACCATGCCACAGCCAGTCCCAGGGAGTTCAAATGCACATTATTTGTCTGCCATGCAAATCCCCAGCCTCTGAAGTATACACTGTTCTCCTTTTCTCTCACTGGAGTTGTTTCACTGGCCAGAAGTGAAAGCCCTCTTTTTCCTCTTACGTGGAGAAGGAAATCTTAAAGACGGGTCCTACTCGATGCATGGCAAAGGTGTTTTGAATGAAATGGCCCTTGGAGAGAGAAGTCACTGTGCTCCTTGGAAGCACTGTCTTATTCTTGGTTTCTAACCTAGTTCACCTTCAGTTCTCTTTAATTCCACAGCAGGGTCAGTATCTGCACTGCAGAGATCAGATACACACATTATTTAGGAAACTCTCTGGGAGGTGAGTTTGAGTTCCCTCAGGCAAAAGCAATAACTGAACGAGGTTTCCCACAGCCTGGGGGAGTGCTTTAATCACTAGGCTCCTGTTCAAATGGCCACCCCCACTTAGTCTTCTGCCACGTTTTAAAGAAGAGAGAGACAAGCTCTGTTTTTGGAATAAAGGGTGTAACAGGTGGCTACGTGCTGGTAAAGATCCCACAGTATCCTCAGCATTTCCTAATAGAAAGCTGACTGCCTGGTCCTGATGTACCTTGTTCTTCCCACATACCTGTATGGGGCCAAGGCACTTAACAGAGGTGTCTGCTTGCCTTGGGCCAGCCACAGCCACATAAAAGCTCAGCAATATAACGCTCAGTGTTGCAGCATCAAAGTCCCACTTTGGATCAAGCCTGAGGCTGCTACCAGAGGGAATTTACAATGTCAGGACTTAAAACTGTATGTGATGCTCATTACTGTAACAACTGACTCTAGTCTAACAAAAGCAGCAATGCCACAATAGTTATTGTTAAGCAGTTTAATTGATCCAGACATTTATGCAGAGCCATTTACCTGTTGGGGCTCTAGGCAGAAGCTAAGCTACCCTTCTTTTCATTCCCACATTAGATGACTTGTAATTTCTTAACTCAGCCTGATGGGATGGATGTCCCCAGGCTTTGGGGCCTTCAGCAGCTATTCTGGTTGCTCATCTCCAAAACTGACTCTGCATGTATATTGGTATATTGTGCTAGTCACCACAGACGACACCCTTTATTTTTGGATGCAAACACTTTACCTTAATTGTGTATGCAAGTCATTGGTCTCTGAGGTTCACCTTACTTCACCTCCAAAGATATAGTGAGGTAATATGGTTTAGTGAACTCCAAAGATTTTTGCGAGCTACCTTGAAATAGTATGGTCTTCTGCCTTTTTTTCCCCACAGACCTATAAACAAAACCAGTGAATTCACAAGACTAATAGGGATCACTAACAATAATCCCAGCTGAAATTGCATTTTCCTCAGAAGAAATAGATGACAAACAGTAGGCTGGTCTACGGGCCAGGTAGGAAAACCTGTTGACTTTCTTGAATAAACCCAAATAATTTTTTTTCTTTTAACACATCACTCCAAACTACTAACTGCTTCCTAATACTAGTCCCCCAAACTACCTACCTGTAACCTACATTAGAGTCAATGGGAAGAGTGGGCATGCAGCACCAAGAAGAGTTGCTGCATTTCCAGGTAGAAGTCTGACTGAGCTAAGGAGGTCTTACTCTATTTAACACTGATTTTGCAAATAGTCACCGCTGCTGTACATAAAAGAGAATAGCCATTCAATGCATTACTCCAGTGAACTAACGAGATGGATGAATGGATTTTCAAGAGTTAGGTACAAATTAAAAGCTAGTGACTTCAGATGAGACTCAAGGGGTGAGACAAAATTCTTGATTACTTGAGCTATGCACTGACCAAGTACTAGGAGAGCTTACAGCCAAAGGAAGCAGAAGGCACTGCTGCACATCCTGACTATTCATAGAGCTCATGCACCCGTTTGATTCCATTTATTTTCCCCTTCTGGAAAGCATGAGATTCTACGTGTGTACTTTACGTGTACATGGAAATAATAAAGGGAGAATATACATTGTGGTAACAATAATCAAATAGTCTTAGACACTAAGTAGCATGTATGAAATATTCTAACATCAGTTGAAGATTCTGTTGTGCAAGTTCCTGGCACCTTAGTGGGTAGAAATTAACATCTTTAGACCCATTCTTCAGATACAGGATATTAATGTCTCATGAAGTCAAACATGAGCAACTTACACTTCTTTTCTTTCCCTCTAAAATGAAATGGGACTTCTAGGTAGTTTTGTGGCTGAGGGGAAACTCAGCTCTTTTGTTGACCTAGTTAAACTGGATTAGTATTTTTCTACATTTATACATTCTTTCTTGCTTTTAATAGCTGCTTACACAGACATACTAAACAAAAAATACATATAGCTGAAAATCTGAAGTCACTTCCTCCCTTTGTCTGTTGATGTAGTGGCAGAATAACAGATGGTTGAAATTAAAGAACTGCTTGGAGATGTATCAGAGCATGTTAGAGAAGGAAAGCAGACGGCATTTCTTTTTGAAAAAAAACCTTTTCTCTGAGCAAACCAATGAACAAACCTAGGTTACTAAGGAATTTCTTCCTCCAAGAAGGTAATTCGAAGCTAGTACCCACTAAAACCAAACCAGGCATTCGCCTTACGTGGGCAGAGAATCATTCTTTCCCTCCCCCCTCCAGGATCAGGTTGTTGCGTTTCTGTAGCACTTAAAAAATAACAGTCTAAAATAAACAAATAATTTCCTTCCAGTAGCTATACACAATCAAGTACACCCATGCTGTAAATCACTTAATGTCAACCAGATTTATAGTTGGGGTGAATTAGATCCAGAATGTTTCATTCCCCATGTTCCTACCGCATAACCCATATACAAAGATGTGTTGGCACAAAGTACGGCAAGTGAAAAAACTGTTCCAAACCTGTTGACTGATACCACATTCATCCTATTGTTAGCGGTGACATATCTGAGGAGAAAAACAAAGACACATTACATGTATTATTAGAGAAAGTGTGAGATCATCACTGTGGATGCACAAATTCATAATTCCCCTGCCTCTTCTCTCTTGCATCTTCACATGAGGTGCCTCCTTCCATCTTTCTATTTAGCTGTGCTCCCAGCTCTTGAACTTTCTTCTTACCTATGACTACTCCAGTGAATTCTTATTCAGTGTAATATCCTGGTTACACCTGTCATGAAAATGACATATTTATCCGGTTTGATAATTTTTTTTTTAATTATACTAAAAATTGTACATATAGCATCCCCTGTACCAATTTAAAAGCACGAGAAGTTAAACAAAGAAACCATGCTTTCCCACTTCCCATTCTCTCACATTACACTTAATGAAATTGCATTTAAAATTTTAATAAAAATCAGGCCTAATTTTAATTAAACCTTCCTCCCTCCTTTACCCTCTTCTATTTCAGCCTCAAACAGGAGCACAAACCTATTTGCTTCAGCTCTCCTCCTACAGCCACTTTAAGAGGTAATTTTCGCAGTGCTCCAGAAGTCAGAGTGTATGTCGAGTTAATGAAAGAATGTGCTAGAGAGACAAATGAATTCTTGCACAACTGAATACAGATCAGTGATAGCCAGCACCAACAAAGGAGGAAGGGAAGTCTGGCCATCTTTTATGAGACATTTTTGAGATGGCTTATGAAACAATTCATACACGTCCTCAGTTTCATCCTTTGAACCCCTAAGCCCATACACACTGGATTGAAACTCCAGAGTTTTGGCAAGTCTGGTAGTTCCAACAAGTAACTCCATAAGCAGATGGGTGGTGCAAGAAGTCACTTGCAGCAGCTCTCATGCTTTTTTTGCTCTAGCCAGTATATGGGACACACAAGTAAATCAAACACAAACTTCTTCCTGTGAGCATCTGAGTGCACGAAGGTCCAATGGAGATTGGCCACTGATTTCTGTGGGAACAGGAGCAGGGACAACTCAATTCAATATATTTACAAATCGTGAGCTACCTGTCAGTCCTCCTGAGTGTAGAAAAAGCTGCTGACCTTAGAAGTACATGGGAAATTAAATCACCTTGATATCGATGAGTGCTGTGTGCCTAATAACCAACGACATGGTTGGTTATTGATTCACTCAGGCCACCCAAAACAGAGGAACAGTAAAGGAATAGTTGGGGCTACTGAAAAAGGTCTGAGATTCCAAGCAACCCATGCAACTCAGGGGTGACTGCTAAAGCTAATGCTCATTAAAACTTTTTAGACTACTTGCAACTATTTCAGAGCAGACAGTGCAGGTGATTGCTCAAAAAAATAAGTTTGTCATCACTTGAGACAGTGACCAAAGAGACTTTTCTGTCTCCAGGATAATCACAGTAAAACTACGCAGAGGATGTGAAGCTGTGTTCAGAAGGCAAAAGAGATACTGCAAAAGCATTGACTCAGAAGCTTGCAAAACCTGGAACTGTGAAATATTCATATGTTCTGAGTAATGTGTCTGCAAAACTTGTTTAAATACAATAGACCTTATTTTTGTAACTTAATCCTGTATTTTTTGCAGAGGTGGTTCAATTAAAAGGGGAAGAGAAAAATCAACATTTTTCTATATGAAAGACAGACATCAAAGTAAATAAAATGAGATGATCTACCTCTGTTACTTCCAGAAGCTAATCTTCCACAATGCATAGTACTCTGAAGATCTGTCTGGCACACTCCTTTTTCTCATTCCGCTTTTCCCCTTATTATCTTTCTATGTTTATTCCTCCCTGTGACTAATATCTGTTCCATTTTTCACATAATTTCTCTTTCTTTTCTGCTTGCCACCTTTTTGCAAGCACTTCCCCATTTCTCTTGGAACACAATTCAGTGGCAAACTGCCTCAAAACCAACAGTATTCGAGGTCTGTCACATCATTGCTCCTGAAAAGCAGTGCCACCATTACATGTTTCATACCAGCCGAAGGATTTAGCCTGCTGCAGTCAAGCTCAGCTAGCTCCAAAAGGAAATAGAAAAGAAGCTGTTTCTCCCAGAGACCCTTTCTTTTTCATGGAGCAAGCTACTAGCAGGCTGTGAAGGCTTCACCACAGATTTCTTACCATCCTCATGCAGAGGGACTCTGCCTGCCATTAGCCCAGGAGACCAGACTCCATTATTGTACCTGGTAAGTTTTAAAACCAGTAGTTTTGGGCTTTCTCATTTTGCTGTGCTTGTCTAGGAGGATCTCTAATGTTTGTAACGGCTACTTCATTATCTTTCTCCATAGCTGTCCTCTGCTCTTCACTTGCCTGCAAAAGCTATCAAAACATTGACAACAGTGATGCTACCAAACTGCCATCACACTACCTACCATATTAGCCAACATTGCCTTACTTTCTGCTTATACTTCTCCCTCTTCATCGCATCTGTGTCCACCTGTTGTCACTTGTCTTTTGCTTCTATTGTAAAATCTTTGAGAGGACTGCCTTTTACTGTTTTTCGACAGTGCATAGCACGAGCTGTCAGAGCAAACTGCAGTAATAACAGCAACAAGTAAAAAGATAGGCCTTTGAATAGCTTCTATAAACCTTCTGTGAGGCTCTATTCTGATCTCGCTTACACTGATGGGAATCCACCGGTGGGTGCATTATAACAAAATACACATCTAATACATTGCATAATGTAACAGAGCCATTGTATGAAATATCTGGAATCAGTAGAGACACTCCAAAAGTCGTGTGTCCTGCCCATCAAGCGCAATTGAAACTGGAGTTTAGCCATAGCTGGATCACTTGCAGGCTGAACAGCTACATTTGAGGCTACATTAATAATATCTTATTAATTCTAAGCTTGAAGGGGACTTTTTAGGTTTTTATTTTCAATTGCACAGCTTTATATTGAAAACTGCACATAACCCCCCTACCATGAATGATAAAATGCATTAAAGAAAAGCTGAGCGTGCAAAAATGAGCAGGATCAAGAGCATCAGGCTTATGGTTGCTTGTGCAAACTCATGGAAGCCTTCCTTGCACGTATGCATTCTTCAATGACATGATGACAGGTGATCTTCCCCAGGACCTCTACCTCATTCAGTACCCAGGATTGCCAGCACAACCTTTTAAAACAACACTAAAACCAGCATTCATTAATGGATGCATAGGCTCCTCTGTCATATTCATCACTAGAGCACCTAAGTGCTTTGGACGGCACTAATAATAATAATAATGAATAATAAAGATAATAATGAATTTATTATCAAAAAATAGCTTTGAGAAAGGAAGAGCTGTCCTATCCCCATTATACAGATCAGAGCTGAGACACTGGTCTATCTCAAAATTGCCCCCTAATTTTGCATTCCCTGCTCATGATCTATTTTTTTTTCTTCCAGATTTTTTGCAAAGTTTTCTATGTCTAAAGCCTAGCTCCTACTGACACATGGACTACTCCAGAGCAGCGTTCAATTGCATGGACCTCTAAACATCTTGTCTCATGGTCCATCTCTGTTCTTAATGTGATGGACACCCACTGGAAGAGAACAGCATGCAATCATGTGATTAGAGATGACTTCTGAACGCACATACATCATGGTGCTGCTGTAGCATTGCTATGATAGCCCTTACTGAAACATGCCCTAACTTCTCAACACTTAACTTTGTACCAAAAAGACAGCTGCCTTAAAAGGATGGAGAGTTGCATTCTTCTATGTATACAGGCTGTGCCTCTATATACATATATATGACTTTATAAACTTGTACCACACAGACCTGTCCTGTTTCTACAATCTGCAGCAGAAACCTTTATATCTTTAACAGAGTTATGGATAACTGATAGCTGTTCCTGCCCTCAGTATGGTCTAATCAAGGCATCATTCTGCAGACACAGTATACAGCTACTGAAGGATAACAGAGGATTATGCCAAGTTCAGAAGCTCTGGAGTCTAGTTTTTAAGAACTTTTCTTTCCATTTATCTTCAGCCTCTCTAACCTTAGTGACCAACTGCAGGTTGTCTTTGCCGCTATTCTTCTACTGAGTCTTCTGTCTCTGCCCTCAGAGCTATCACCTCTGCCTGACCCTCCACTGTACCACAGCTCAGTACCAAATATATAAAATCCTATCCTTCCCTCCTCCTGGTACATCACCTGTCTCTCATAATTTCAACCTCCCAGTTCCCATGCATAAGGAAACAAAGAGAAATTACAACTTACAAAATCCTGGAAAGCAGAATGCCTGGTGGAAAAATCCCTGAGAAACATAGCTGCCAAATTTCAACAGCTCACACAATGGAGAAAGCGCGGTCTCAGGTGTGTGGGTTTTTAAGGGTATTGGAGGTTGAATGATTTTGAGCTAATTTTCACAAGGTCAGTAAAAAGCACACATCTCAGATCAGACCAGCTTCCCAAGTTAAGATTCAAGCCTTTGCTCGAAAGCACAGGACTCAGTGAAAAAGCAGTGTATTTTCCTCCTTACTTCATTCTCAGAAATAGTTGAACCATTTTTGACTCAATGTTCCTCAAAAACAACAACAATCTACCTTAGCCAAATAGCTGGCATGGAAAATCTGAGCCCAAGTGGTTTAAACTTTGGCAATGTTATCAGCAACTGCAACAAAAGTAATATAATGAAAAAAGTTAGTCACTCTTAATTGTCTGTGTCATTACCAGGTCTGCCTGTAATAATATGGTAGCTCAGTCTCCCAGCCTCTTCTAGATGACATTGACTTACAATTCTGTGGGAATTTTTAATGTGTTACTATATGTTTACGTATATCTGTCATCATTTCATTATGAGATTAAAATTATATCCCCATTTATACTCTCATCAGAAATAATGGCCTGAGAATACCCATTGTTATTGCTGCAAATTGTAAATCATGCAATAAAAAGAAGGCCAATTATCAAACTGAAATTGCTCTAGAAGAAGGATCCCATTTTGTCACACAGGTGAGTATGGTCCTCAAATCTTCCCACTGTTTAGATATCTATGTGCAATGTGGCAGTTTCAGGGGGACAAATGAGATTTTTTAGTCAGTACCCCATGAAATATTCATGTAATGATGATTGTAAGGCAAGGAAAAAGCTGTTATCCCATCTACAGATGGAGCACAGAGGCACAGGAAAATTAAATTCCCCATACAAAGCTCACAGGTGAAGTTTGTGGCAGAGCAGAGAACCAAACCTGAGGGTCTGAAGTCCCATGCTGGCTCCTTAAGCATCAACCAACCATTTATTCCCCTCTATGTGTAGGTCTCGGATGTTATTGAAAGATGTCCTATTTTGTATTTGATTTTCAAAAACTCTAGACAAAAGCTAAAATATATGCTGAACCTTCATGGAAAGGTTAGGAGAAGAATTGAAAGAAAACAGCATTTGAAATGCTCTGATGTTTTACCTAAACCTGCCTCTTGGGAAAAAGATGGCTATTTCTGCTGATTTTTGGCATAATATGATAAATTGGTTAATCTCAGCCCAGTGGTCAGGTTGGTTCAGAGAGGTCAAAACAGTAAATCCTTACATTTAGCACCATAACCACTTAATTATAGAGGATAACGTTATGACATTGCTGGTGTTTAAGGCTGAGTACACCTCTGTTCTGCCATAGGAGTGGAAACATATATGCATTAATTTTCCTGGAATGCTTTTGCTTCCTTTTGGATAGTTGCCTTTCATCAAGTTCAGATCTCAAGCAATTTGAAAAGCCAGCAGTGTTGCTAGAGAAACTGAGGTTAAAACTAAGCTCCTTTCTCCTTTTGCATGATGGGAATAGCAAAATAAACAGTTTCATTGATGTTTTTTTTTAAAGTATCAAATCACTTTCTTAAAAAAGCTATGATAATCTCTAAAGAAATTAAAAGTGTTTCAATATCTGGTGTTTCCCAATTGTTTATTTAAAGGGCAAGTCCTGCAGCAATTTTTTTGTCTCTGTCATTTCATCACATTTACAACTTCCTGCAAATGTATTTTGTACATGCAACTCTTAGTGTAAATTTTTAGCACACATTCAAGACCTCCTTGCCCACATCTCAAAAAAAATGAGATAAAACTAAAAGGTAGAAGTATGATATCAAGCAACCGAAACAGATACAAACACTGCAAGGACCTACGTAGCCACAGGACCACTACTATTCTTGGGATCTGTACTGGGTCTGGCTGGGATGGAGTTAATTTCCTTCACAGCAGCCCACATGGTGCTGTGCTTTTGCATCTATGGCTAAAAGAGTGATGATAACACACCAATGTTTTGGCTGTTGCTGAACAGTGCTTGCACAGCATGAAGACTTTCTTCCCCACAAAGCAAGTAGGCTGGGGGTGGGCAAGAGGTTGGGAGGGGACACAGCCAAGACAGCTGACCCAGACTGATCAAAGGGATATCCCATACCATATAACATTGTGCTCAGCAATAAAAGCTCGGGGAAAAGGATGAGGAAGAGGGGACATTCATGGTTATGGCATTTGCCTTCTCAAGCAACTGTTACCCGTGCTGAGGCCCTGCTTCCCAGGAAAAGGCTGGACATCTGCCTGCCGATGGGAAGTAGTGAATGAATTCCTCTTCTTGCTTTGCTTGCACACTCAGCTTTTGCTTTCCTTATTAAACTGTCATTATCTGGATCCACAAGTCCTTTGGCCTTCCTTCTTTTTTCTCCCCATCGCGCAGGAGAGAGGAGCGAGCAAGAGGTGGGGTGGGTGTCTGGCTGCTGGCCAGGGTCAACCCATCACAGGATCCCATGTAATAGGTGTGACTCACCTGACATTTTCTGTTAGGCTAGGCAAATGCATCTCTTCAGTACGGCAAAGTAGAGATCTAAAGATGTTATCCAGTCATTTCCCACTGTACATGGTACAGAACAATTTAAAAACTTAAAAAAAAAATCAGACAGCTCACTCATCTCTCCAAACTTTTCAAGGTAAACAAAACAGTTGACAACTGTTGTGCAGTATTGTGCACATTTCACTGCCTCCCAAAGAAAACTAGAGTTGGTCAGAGATGCAGGAGCAGCCTTTTGCTTTACAAACCAGCCATGCCATCTGCACTTTTTCTTCTCAAGCAGAGCTATCCAGAGAATTGTTTTCCTTACAGGAAATAACATCTTTCAAAAAACCCTCCAACTTGTGTCTGAATACTGAATATTTTGACACCACAGAGCTTCATGGTTTTACTTCCTGGTACTCGTATGCATTTGCCTTTATCAAACAGACTGGCTGGCCAGGCCAGCCAGCAACACCTAATGGTGCTGCCACTTCCTGACGGGTTATAGTAGTTCATCACAGGAGAGAAACATCTGGCCAGAAACCTTGACTCCGACATATAGTAGGGCACATGAGGTACCTGCCCTCACATTCCCCAAGGACTCACAATACAGTCCTGAAATTACATTTTCAGTGTTCAGTCAACTTGCTGTTATTTTCTGAAAACCAAAACTCACAGATTTCTGGTATTTTATTTTTTGTGAAACAGGAAAATTTCCAGAGAAAGACAACTCTCCATCTGTTTTAATAAAAACCTAACTTTTATCACCTTCTTCCTCCTCTTCTTGCCCCTCCTCTCACAAAAAAAAAAAGTGAAGGTAAGTTTCCAAAGAGCAAGGTTGCTTAGTTTCAGGTTCTGTTTTTCCCTTATTTGCTGACACTAAACATTAAATTGATGGCTTCTATGCACTTAACACAGGTTCCTAGTTGCATTTGCAAGTAGCATCTTATGCACAACTTATAGCCACTATCTAATGAACTTCTTCTCTACCAGTTTCAGTTAAATTCTTTTCTGTTTTCTTACAAGGAAAAAGAAAATCCCGTGAGTTATACCACATGGAGATGCTCTAGACAAAACTGGCTGAGCTGCAACATTCTGGGATTAACCCATACCACATCACCTGTGCTGTGCAGCTACCACCCTGTGATACTCCTCTTTTACCAGCCCACACAGACAGTTGGGTATACCAGTGAGATAAGTCTATGTGGATTGCCATCATGTTACATTATGATGAAGCTATCTATATACATGGCACTGTGTTAGAATTGCACCTTAAAATTTGCACAAATCATCATAAGCCTTTGACAGGCTTATCTTCTCTGCTGTTTCCCCTTCCCCATGAAATAATAGAAAAATAACACTAAAAAGGATCTAATAATCTTGGTCATTTTGGTGCTCCAAGGCAAAATCATCTGCTCCTACATCATTCTTCAAAGATATTTACCCACCTTTGCTAAAAGATTTCCACTCTCAGAAACTCTGCTACTTCTCCAGGCAATCACTATCCTTATCACTACAAAGTATTCCTGAATATCTACCCTATTGTCTAACATATTGCAATTAGAGCCAGTTAGCCTGGTACGAAGAATAACAGTGTAGGATTATACTAGATACAATTACCTTCTGATTAGTCCCCTCTTTGCCAGAGCTTTTTATGTATTTGAGGACCCTTATTAAAGTCTCTCTCCCTTTGAAATCCTCCATCCTTTGGGCCAAAAAACCCAATTCATTCAATCTCTCCTTACCATTAAGTTTTCCAGACTTTCGATCATTCCCTTGTTCACTTTGGATTCTCTCCAATGAGCTCACATTCTATTAGAAAGGCACAGCCCAAAATCAGATCCAGTGCTCCAGCTGATGCCTTATCAGCACTGAGTGAAGCAGGATTACTTCATGTGTCTTGTCAGCTATATTCCTGTTTGTATGTCCCAGGTTGGCAAATTTTTTTATTTTTTATTTTTAAAAGCATTCCGAACTCATGTTCACACTTGTGATCCTCTACAACCTGCAAGGCTTTTTTCTGAAGAAGTATTTCCCAGCTACTTACTCATGTGAACAGATGACTTGGTGATGTTCTTTGCTAACAGACGCTGCTAAAGTAACACAACTAAAGGGCGAACTATCCCTGGTCAAAGCCTTGATGTAGAGGTATTGGAGAACTCTAACGTTATTTCTGTGTGCCCTGGGAGGTTTTTTGCTTGGTTTTGTTTGGTTTGGTTTGTTATTGTGCTTTGTTTTAGGTGTTTTGTTGTTGGGTTTTGTTTGATTGTTTTAAACAAAGCTGGTGGACAGGGAAAGGATACATACAGAAGAGGGATCATCCCATTCAGTAAGTGTTCTTGCTGACTACGACATACTTGCATAGCTGCTATGTGGTCAGTCACTAACGCTTCCATGAGGCCATGGGGACTGTCTCTCAGCTCATATTTGGTGGCTGTGTTCCCTGTGCTCTGACAGAACTGTTTTTTGCTGACCATCTTTATACAAATTGCTCCTCCTTTGTACAATCCATTTACTTGCACTGTATGTGAACGTATGACCCAACAGAATTATCATATATGGTTTTAAAGTGATAGTCCAGTGGTGCCAAGCTTCCTAGATCTGAAGAGGTAGTTCTTTTTATTTAGACTGACCAACACGATCTGAAGTGATAGTTCTCTTCATTTATACTGACCAACATAGCTACGGTATATTTGTACTACCACTAATGGACTCTTATTGTTTAAGAACTCCATGGGTTGATGACCTGGAGATCCAAGATAAAATTTGGTTTTCATGGCCATTCCTGAATTTCAATGCACAGGGCCACTGCACAGGAGAGACAGAAGCCTAGCCGTTATGTTTGCAAGCAGAAAGTCAGAACTGCTTTACAGACCCAATTGTCACTCATGACCAAAGCTGCTGTACTGACTGAAGTTAACAAAAGGTCATTCCACTCAACTCCGTAGGTTTTAGTCTGAGCCTATGCTTACTAATGCACCTCCAGGGCTCCAGTTCTGCCTGTGGCTTTGATTCCTCTATAAGCTTTGCACCTCTATTACTGGATACTTTAAACACCTGAGTCTTAGGTGCAGTCTTCACAGCATTTTTCAGTTAGAGGAGAACTTTAAGGTCTCTAGGAATTATCAGGCTGGTCTTTGCAAGGTGGATGCCTTTGGACATCGTTTAAGAGGGTTGAGAGGCAACAAATGGCTTCAAGAGACTTACAGAATGGCCCTGCTCCATAGATTTGAGTTGCGGAAGACGACAGCATCGTTTACAAGCATGAAGATGAGGGAAAAAAGAAACTTTTTCATAACAGGAAAACCTGCTTGGTCTTAGGTGGCCTTCCTGGGTCAGAATAGATACCAAAAAGTTTTTTCTCCTCAAGAGAACTGTGCCATGAAACCAAAAGAATCCTCCCTGTTTATCAAGCAGCAAAAAATAACCAATGACTTCAAATACTTCTTTAATCTCTACCATCCCTACAGAAGGCTTTTCTTTTTACATATTTCAGCTGGTTTATTGCATAAATATTATGTTAGCAGTCATTCTTCAGCGTGTAGGTGGGATCGCCAGTAGGCAGAGACAGTGATAAATGAGTCTCCAGGTGTTGCTGCTCTTTTTAGAAAATCCTTTAACAAGCAGTTATGAAGATTGAGATCATTTTGCAAACTTATAAGAGTTACAGTAAGTTGCTTCACAGACACTTTTTTTTTTTTAAAGAGGTGCTGTCAAAGTTGGTGATCCCAAAGTGGGTTGTATCTTTCCACTTAGCTCTGTTTACAAAACCTAGATAATTATTTATATACGTTTAGTTTTGAGGATACATTAAAGAGGTCAGGGCTGGGGATTATTGGAGCAACGTTTTCATAAATTTCTTTTCTGGCTGCAAGAAAGCAAATTTTGCAGTCCTGAACTCTCCAACAACATTTTGCACACTTGATGACAGCAAGCAGATGATGATCTGTTTCATTAAGGTAATTATTGTAAACACCAAGAAGCCAGGAGAGAGGCTGAACAGCTCAAGAGATAAGAGTCTAAAGCCTTTCACCTTCAGACTGTAGAGCCTACTAACAACCAGGCTGAACAGGTTCATTCAAGTATCCAACCTACACAAAAGCATCCTCACCACTATCAGCATCCATCAAACCTAGTAGTAACTAGCTCGCTGATTGACAAGGCTCCACAGGGAAGAGGAGGACTAAGCCCAATCGCCATGCAGGGTGGAGCGGTGGGCTCTGTCAGTCCCAATGCAGGCACCGCTGCTGAACGGCAGCTCTTCTCACTGCAGTGGTTCTGCAGACAGAAGATTGCTGGCAGCTTTCCTGCGTATCAAATGGATGCAGACTATTCTGTGAAGCAAACCAAAGGAAAAGGAGGAAACACGTATTTCAAAGCTTGTTCAAAGCACCGTGCCACTGTCCTTATCAACACCATCCTTTGGCATGGGGAAAGGCACTGAGAGCGGATAATTCCAGGCAAACACCACCCAAAATACCATTCTGAATTCTGAATGCTCCCGTGCCAGCACTTGGAATCGGGTAGCAAAGAGGAGAGATGTTCATAGTCAGGATTGGTGCTGAAGGCCTCAGCTCTCAGGATGGAATAAACACCATATTGAGGGAGCAGAGCTGTGGAAAACCGTTTGGCATTTCATAACCAAGTCCCCCACCTTCACACTTAAGTAATAGTTTATCGTCTAGCATCATGTCTTGGCACAGAGTTCCACAGGCTGAGACTCTTTTGTAATTCTTGTGCCCTACAATGGTTTTTTCCCCCCGAAAGACACCTCTCTCCAAAGGTGGAACACAAACAAGCTCCATTCTGAGTCATAAAAACATAACACATGCGTAAGTGCATGCAATAATCTTGGTATAATTTGCCCCTTAGTCATTGTCTAGTCCTATTATGTAAATCTGAAACATGCATTTTTGAAAATAAAGGGCTTCAGTAAAATAATTACTGTTGTAATCCTGGAACCACACCCAATAAACAGTTTAGCAATCAACTGGCTCTATATATTTGAAAGCTATAAACAGATTAGTACGAAATTAAAGCAGTAAGGGCCAAAATCTCAGCTGCTGGTGTAAATTAGTAGTTTGACTAAATCAAATTAGCCGTTTGATTGACATCAATTAAGCTACACTAATTTACAGTAGGCTGCCATCTTTTTTTTCCTCTATGTGTATGCATCTCAGAGCATGTGTATGTGCATATGATTTTTTCTGTATTCTAGGGAGATAGTGATCTTTAGCACAATAATCTCATTTCTCTCTCTGCATATGTAGATTCATGAAACCCAAGTATGGCTTCAGACACTGTGGGGAGAGGAACTGAAGGACTACCAGAAAAGAAAGAACTGATGACTCCAATCCAATAATTTCAATAAACTCCTACTCATTTTCTTAACAAGAAATTTGCTTGACTATAGACGACAGCCTGAGACTGCCCTTAGCAAGCTTCTTTTCAAGCAAACCTAGAAATTATTATCCATTTACAGTTTTTGCACAATTTGTAATAATAGCTAATTTTTTTAAAACTAATTTTGCTAACTTCACAATCTTCCAGGACAGGAGCTCCACCTGACTTTTTATGCATCTTCCTACAATTCATGATGTGATTTTGGTCTCATAATAGAAATAAACCTTATTTCAACCTTTTTTAATGGCATAAAATTGTCCGTTAGAAAGGTCAGATGATTGGGACCTCCTTTTCATTTGGAAAAGGAGCCATCTACTGCACTTTCATTCTAAGCCTTATGAAACACGTGAATCCTTACCATTATCCTCAGGTTACAGGTTGGATAACTGGGGCACAGAGTTAAATGATGTGCTTAGGCCAAGGAGCGGGAGAACAAAGAAGTCAGATCAAGAAACAAACTCTTGTGCACTAGCCATGTACCGAAGCCATGCTTTTCCCTTAGATCATCCGTAGTCCATCACATTGACAAATTAAAAACAGTCTCTCCACTACAATTGCTTTCTGGTATTTGTCTGGACTGATCTTTTATCACAGGGGCAGGAACACAAGGGGGAAGGGGAACTCTGGAAAAAAGGTTGTGGACTGAAACACACATTGTACTTGGGTGAGAGGAGGGAGAGTCTCCTTCTAAATGCCCTTTAAGCAAAAAGCAACAATATTGCTAATGGAGAAAACACCTAAGGAGGAAAAACAAATCCTACATGGCTAAAAAAAGCAGAATGAAAGACTGAGGAAGTGAAACCTTGATCTAATCTATTCCCAAGACATTCAGAAAAATTACTTACATGGCTATCAGTTATGAGGAGAGAATGTAAAGGTATCTGGAGGAATTCTGGTATTGAGTGGGCCTAAAAGGATGAGGGCAGACCTCCCCTCCAGGGCTTAGGACAAGGAGAACAGGGGTGGAAGCGGTAGAGCAGCCAATAAAACTGCCAGCATGGCCAGACCATAGCTGCTGCTCTTCTATCAGACACAAAGGAAAACACCTGCCATCCTGGATTTCCACTGCACAATCCCCTCCTGAACACCAACCAAGCGGCAGGAACATCGTAGCCAGAAGTAAAGGGAAATGGGGAAAGCAGCTGCTCTGGAGAGCAAGCAGCCATCCTGCTGAGGAGATCCAGGCCTCCCTCTGCTCCCACGCTGGAGGCTGGTGCCAGTGGCCATACAGGTCTTGGATCCAATTCGGGTTTCATTTTTTGGAAGGTGCAGCTAACCAGAGCTATAGTTCTTATCAAGATTCACAAGGTCAGAAGGAAACAACCCCTCATATACTGAAGGGTAGCTGAAAACAGAGACTGAGTGCAACAGCTGCCATTTGTTACTGCATTAGTATCGATCACACATTGCTGAGTCTGAAGTCTGAGAACATGTGCCACTAACATGCCAGCAGATAGAAGGAGTTTGGTTCGGCAGCCTTCATCTCTCCGGCTCGTTTCACCTCTTTGATCTGCTGTAAACACACTGGTTTGACTGCAATGCCCCAATAATACCTGACATCTTGAAGCATGTGGAGGAACACGTCTCTCTTTCTCATCATTTTTTCTTTACAGACATAAGCCTAAGGAGGGGTCTACCTTACAGTGTCTGTCATTTCGCGATTGCTGTTGAGTAACCAGTAACAAACATGAAAAGCTTTATTTGTGAGTATAGCATAGGGCCTTGACCCAGCGAGAAGATTGTTCTGTATGTTCTTGTTACTGTGATATTTCCCAAATACCACGATACTCCTGGCTGGGAGGCAGGCAAAAGAAGCATGTATTTAGCAGCATGTGGCAGGACAGTGATGAAAATGCTGTCTGTGCTGCTTTCCCACATCTAAGCTCATCTTTCAAAGCTTGGTGAATACTGCACTATTGACTGATGGGATCAAGCAAATGTTAATATTAAAAGAAAAAAGAAATTCATTCATATATTTTGATAAAAGCCTGCTTTCCCTATGCTCTTTCGCTTGTTTTATGCTATCATCTGTCACAAATCCCAACAAGTTCAAGGGCAAGAACTTTTGCAGAAACAGATAGTTCTTATGTAAAGCACAGCAAATGCTCAAGGAATGAAAACTCTGAATTAATACACAAGACAACACATTCTTGAATCTGTGAAGGGTTATTTCCATCTTTCAAGGAACACAGCTGAACCATAAGACTGCACATAACTGGTCAAACTTTGACTAGGTATGTCACATTTAGTTGACACTACAAAGCTGCCTGCCACTTCATAGATAAGGGATTTCTAGGATCCTTCAGTGTTACACTTTTCCTTTTTCCTTCTCCACAGAACTTCAGGTTTTAAAAAGCAACATAAAAAACATGTTGCTGAGTCTTGGAGTTTTCAGACAAGTTTCTGTTGAGCTTTTCCTATCTGAGTTTTAACTCCCACATACCACTGAAGTGTAGGGCTAGGTTTTAAAAGTCATGTGGATGCCTGAATAGACTGAGAAATATATGTTGGGACTGTCAAAATACCTGGGTACTCCTTCCAAAATCAACAGGTGATGCTTACCTAGGAACTTCTGAAAATCTCATCGTTGGATTATCAATACTTTCAAGCTCTTAATTAACTTTGCTAGAAAACAGAGCACTCAAGAATCCTGGAGTCTCACCTCTGGGACTCACTCACCGAGTGACTGAGCAAACCTCATCATTTCTGAGTGCTTTTGTTTGTCCCCTACAGCAACACTAAGGGTGCTGACTGCCAGGGCAGATGTGCTTTTCGACAACTGATCTCAAAGTGCACTATACTAGCTAGGTAATATTAGGAAGCTGGCCTTTGCAGGGTATTCCAATTAGGCAGCAAGGGGACCCTTTGAAGTTGCTAGAATGATTTCCATTGGCTTCAGTGGACACTGAATCAGTTGATAGACTTATAGACCTTGAAACGATAGGTGCCTTTGAAATACCTATATATAAAGATACACAGACACATAACTTGCCCATCTGTGTCTCAATTTCCTCATCTCTGAAATATGGGTAACAACAGCTATTTACCCATCTCTATAGAAGGCCTGATAATATTTAAAGCAATTGGTTGATGACTAATTAGCTAATATTTGAACAGGGATTTGAAAATTTAAAGCACTACATAACTGCTAAGTACTAATACTAAATTAAGCCAACTGTCACTAATGGCAGACAGTCTGATCTTCGCTGCTTGTTGACACAAGACCAATTACAAATAATGAGTTCCATAAAGTCTAGAATACGTCGTACATGGAGAAATTAATGAAAATTAAGAGGAATAAAATGGTACATCATCATTCAATATTAAATTTATTTGATTTCAGAATTTTAATCAGCAATGCCTACAACAATTTCCCTTTCTATATGCACTGTATAGCTAAATAAACCACACACCTCTTTCATTGGAAATAAGGTCTGGGTTAGCCTTGTGTCATTAGACAGTATCCCCTGATACTGTTAGCTCCTGCGTCAGAAGCCCTGTTCATCAGTTCATGAAGCTCCAGTTAGGTTTGCTGCTCTTCCTACTCCAGATGGGAGGTTATTACAGAATCTCATTTTTAGTAACCTCCTAATTACAAACCTATCCATTAATGACCAGTCTATTTCCATTTGGCTTTTCCCAAACTGCACCAGAAGCTCACAGTTATTCTGTAGTCAATTAGCATATCCAAATCTTTCTCTACCAAGTTCTTTCCCACCTCATGCTGTATTGGCTTGTAGGGACCAACAATTTCCACTAAAGGCAGAAGCCCTCAGCTATTAAACTTTTATTCTGTTTCTGTCATTCCTGCCCTCACACTCCCAGTATGGGAAGAACTGGACATTATCTCTACACTGCCAATGCCTCCTCGTCTTGTGTCAGCAGAGAATTTCATCAGTCGGTTCCAACCTTCTACGCCCAAGGCATTAATGAAAATGTTAAGTAATATCAGTCCCAGGCTGGTTTGTGAGGATTTCCACTAATAACCTTCCACTAAACTGGCAGAACCTGTGCCATCTCCCTGGTCCTTGCCCACCTTCCTCCCAGCTTCCTCAGTTTAAGAAGAAAGGTGTAGTCTATGTTTGCTATCCCAGTGTTTCACTCCTGCCAAAGCAGTTTAGTAGATGAAATCTGAACATTTAAAGTTAGCCTACTCTACGCAGACACTCTTTGGTGTGTTTGGTGAAAAGTTCTAGTTTCCAGACTCATACAAAACAAGTACAGTACTCTACGCTCAGCTTCAGAAATGTAGAGGTAAGCATAGGTCTCCATACAAATTCAGTCAAATCATTACCTACAATGTTTTCAAAAATTGTGGGGAATTATTTCATTTCAACTGTCTAAAAAATTACTGGTATTCATTAGCTCTTTTTGACAGAACTGGTTTGACACATTCTTAAAAAAATACACAGCTTATTCTTTTTGATCATCACAAGAGTGTCATCAGCCTACCACAAATATTGTAATAAATAACTCTGCACCACAAAGAAACATGATCCTCTAAATGTTGAATCGACGTATTTGCTAAGGAGGTGTGTATCAAGTCATCTCAACATATAACTGATCCCCCAGCGGGAAGCGAACAAACAAACAAGAAAACAGAGTATCTTACCTTTGAAATGCCAGCTAATACAGCTCCATAGGCCTCGTTTTTCTCTGGCATATACCCCCTGCGAGGCAGCTGATGGAGTCACAGAGCTGCTCTAGCAAATGGCCTGGTCTACAGCTCTCAGCAAGGGTGTTTGCTGGTCACACAGTGATCAGGGACCCTGCAGCTCTTCCCGCCAAGCCACGAACAACCAGACACCTCCTCCTCCCCTTTTCCTTCTCATTTGCAAGGCCACACGCAACCCCTCTCTCTCCCTCTTGGAAGCTGGATTATTTTGTGATGGCAACTGGGCATTCAGCCCCAGATCCTCCATAACATCCACAGCACACAGACTCCTGACTCCTTTGTCTCAGGGGAACTCAGGTAAAACTGTTCTGCTAGGGGAAATTCCCTCCCTGGTAATAAATATCTCCTCCCTCAAGAAAAAGAATGTCCCCCCTACACATTTTGCCTGGAGGCAAAAATCAGCATCCTATTTTTCTAAGTCTTACCCTTTCCTTCCCAGAAAAACATTAAATCAGCCAAATGGCTCTTGCTGCCCCTCCACTGAAAAGAGGGAAAGTAACAACTAGAGGAGAAGATCTGGAAAGAAAAGCACGACTGGCGAAAAAGAAGCGGTAGCACTGACCTCCTGGCTTGAGGGCAGTACGGAAAGAAAAGCAGCTCAGAGTGGAAGGGAAGTGGCAGAGGAAAAATAGTATGCATATGTGCGGACACACATGCAGATACAGTTTTACCAAGGACTAGGAAGGAGGTGTCACAGCCTCCCTATCGGCACCAGTCTGTGTAGCATGCATTCCTGCATCTTGTGGTACAGCCACAGCAGCGTGGCTCAGCTGCCCCTCACCCTATTTAGGAAAGGGCATCACCTATCCTGAACAAATGCGTCGGCATCTACACGTTCATATGTGAAGGGGACAGTATTATAGGAGAACGTTATATTACACATGCTATTTTCAGTTAACATGAAACACTATTTATAAGCTTATATAAGGAACATGATCTGATCTTCCATTTGTTCCACGTCTGCAGTTCCTAGAGACCCGTGCATGCAGACAGACTCTAAAGCTGTAAGCCTGATTTTTCTGCGAAAAAGAAAAGTAATTAGAAAAACTTTGTATTCTTTGCACTTAAAAGGGCAGATCCCCTTACACCAGATACTGCTCTTTCAGCAGATCTTTGTGGGTGGAGATTTCATATCAGCATGTCTGCCAATTCCTGCCACAGTTTCATCCAAGCCACAACACACAGAGTCAACATTAATTAGCATTAATTATTATTTATAAGAAGCAATATTATCTGCATTGCTATCATTCACACTTATTTTCATGTCTTACATAGGGCTCATGTGCATGGTACATCACTGCCCAAACAGACAAAACAAGGTCCCATGGAATCTGCAGACTAACGCACAATATTGCCATCCTTAACCATTTTGAATAGATCATTGTAAAAGTTAGGAGATCCCCTTTTCGGTGCTCCCATGAACTTGCCTTCTACTTTCTGTTTATAGTCAGGTCAAGATTTCTCTTCTTTTTTTTCCCCCACAGCCAGGAAGGAATAAAAGATATCCTGCCTGTAGATCATAAAATTGTTTTCTTTCTAACCAGAAAAACAGCAAAGAACCAACACAAGAACAGCATCCCCCCAAACCATTTGGAACCATCAAAATGCAGAGTTTCCACTACAAAATTCTCAAGTGAGCCATTTGCACCTCACCAGAATGTATTGGTTTCACACGACCAGAGAAAACATGCTGAATGCATTTATGTTGACTTTATTCCTCTATCCATTTTGTTGGCACAAGCAGAACCTTTCTCAGCCACTTCTTTATTCTGGTTCAAATCTTGTCTCCAAACCCAGAATCCTATTCTATGAAACAGAGTTTTGTGTTAGCCAATGGGGCTGATTTTGTTTAGTGCCCATAAAACTGAGAAAATATTGCAAATATTACAAAATTCAATTCAAAACAGTTAATTAGTCCAGATCGCTATTATTACTAGTATTGAAGTTATTAGTATTGTTGATAATAACTGTTCATAAATAATCATTTGCATGCATTAAATTTAGCCGGAAGAACTTGTGAGCATTAGCAAATCCTATAATGAGCACAGTGCATATTCTCTTTTTAATGAAGTCTGCCTCACTTCCAGTTTAAATAATATTTTTTTACCACTTTGTTTCTTGCTTATTTTGTTGCTTGATGCAATACACAATAGCACAGGCACCAAGATTAGTTCAGTGAATCCAATTTAGAAAGTCACTTTTGCCTAGGCCAAGGTTAATGAAACCACTTGAGTACATTAAAGTGAATTCACTTAGTCAATCCAGGCTTGTTGGAGAAACTATTAATAATCAGCTGGAACTGCTGAGTCAAAATTATGAATGAGATGGAAACACTGAGCACATTTTGTGTGCTCCCATTGCTTGTATCCTATTTGGGACTGTTGCAATCACAAATTATGCATAGCTCTGAAATACTACATACTTTGACCAATATGTATTGCAAAATTTTGCTGTGGAGTCACAACACGTTGTGTCATACTGCATACACCTTTCAGTGAGAAGTATGAACTGAACAGAGCAGGAAAACCTTGGATTACCATTCGCTGTTAAAAGCCAACTTCCATCTGAAAATACTTGTGAACAGTTTGATTGCTACCAATACGTACATTTTATTTGCTTTGCTAAGAGATCAGACTAGACTTACTTCAATTGTCAGATACACAAGAAAAACAATTTTAAAACTACATACTGTCGGCATATTTGCCATATTCCCTGTTATTCACATATGCATTAGATTAATTTATTCCATAAATTATCTAATCAGAAAAAAGAAAACATACCGGTTTTCTTCTACAACTAGCAAGCATGACCATTACAGGCATTATAAAGGAGTTCTTTTTGTTGTTAGGGTTTTTTTGCCAAAATAAGTCACAATTAGTTTGTATAATAGGAAACCTGAGAATACTGTTCACAGCTCATGAGCAACTAATACATACAAATTATTCGCAGAAATAAAGCATTACGATGTTTTTACTCTGGCTTCCAACTCTGAAATGTCATACTCCTGGTTAGCATTCTTCACGTGAAAAGACAAGAGATATGCTTCCATGACAATAAAAGCATTCTGTATGGAAAACAGTTTGCTCTTTATTGTATCTATAACCAGTAATTACCATGCCATTATATTTATACCAACAGTCAAACACCTCACTGGCATAAACAGACACACCTCTTTTGGCAATAGAGTTGCAATCACATATGCTGGCAGTTGTCTTCATCCAAAATGCACAGAGACAGTTAAATATGAAGAATGTATAAATTATTGTCCAGATCTTTAGCTAGTTCATCACACAACACTTCACTGAAGTTAACAGCGCCATACCGTCTGGTGACATGTCCTGTTATTCACAACCTAATTAAATTGTACATGGAAAGTTAACAGAAAGAGGTAACCAACCAATGCAATGCAAACAATGCAAAAGTCAGTGTGGCAAGCTTAAGCTAGCTCTATTAAGCAACATATCACTAATGATGGAAAGAACACTTTTGGAAAGCTCTCAGTGTCAATAAAGACATCCTTTTTACTATTGATTAAGCAAGGCAACCGTCAGGGCGCATAAAAACACAAATTAACTCATCTTTTCCTGGAGCAAGCACTGATGTTCTAGCATTTCATGGAAAGATGTTACAAAAGAGTCTAACGTGAAATGTCCTTCTGCGTGAGTCATATCAGAAAGAATGATAAGCAAGCGGTAGCCAGGCAAAGGAAGAGAATAACTGCAATGCTCGAGGTGGAACACAGTGTGCGGCTTTTAAGCAGTAAATAAATTTTGAGGGGCAATCCCTCTCACCTTACACAATGTTTTGGTCTAGCCCACTACATTCAATTGTATCTTAACTTCAGGATGAAGTTTGATTAATGACAAAAGTAGCTTTTCTTTTCACAGGCGATTATCTTATACAAATAACCTCCATTAAGCAGAGTATCTCAAACACCAAAAGCTAGGGTACCCCCATTTTAGGTGCTTCCTAAGAGAAGAGAGGGAGGCTGGAATTCACCTTAAGTACTTTCAGAACTTTGTAATACATCCCAGGTGATCACCTGGGAAGCCCTAGGCTTCCTTTCAGCTGACAGAAATGGGCACTGCAAGGTGCGAATCACTTCATGTACTACAGGCACCTGCTTTGAAATGAGATGATGACAATTCCCTGGTGTGACAACATGTGCGGGCATTTACAGTTTCAAGCGGCAGCTCTGAGAACTCACTATCTGCAAAGCAGAATCTACATATTTAAAAATTGTTAAAGGTACAGATTTTCAGTTCAAACTCACTATTATGTCTTCAGTTTGTAGGTTTTATTTTCTTCTTGCCTATGAATTTCTTGACCTTCTCCTCTATTCAAAATAACGCCACTCTCCTTAGTGGTATAACCCTTAGTTACCCTTAGTGGTATAACTTTCCAACCATTTTAATAGCCAATAGTTTTCTTGTGACAGACTGAAATGGTGTTTATCAAAAAAAATTACTTAGGCTGTCATCAGATCTTACTTCTGGAAGGGAAGATCACAACACACTGAGAAAGATAGTTTCCCTGCAATGTTCGTGGGCAAAACTCTTCAGCATCACTGGAACAGAAACCCAGCCAACACATCCCCCAAAGTACACTGCTGAGGACAACAACAGTGCTGCTGTTTCCTGTAAAGAACAGATGAGAACAATAACACCTTATCAGAGCTTCAAGATGCGAAATGAACACAGATATTCATATAAGTTACATCTTGCACTTTCAAACTAAAAGGAGCCAGGACATGGACTCAAGAGCTGGCATGTGATTATCCACACTGTTTAACTAGCAACAAGCTCCCTGACATGGGCTTTCCCCTGTCACCTAATACTTTCTCACGCAACACACAGGCATGGTTCAGGAGATAGCATGGACGAAGGACCGTTCCCTCTAGGCAGTACAGATGAGGCCAATTCTTTGGAAGGAACAGAATTTAGCCATGTGGATGCAAGCCCTCAGGGGCAAAGACTGGGTGCTGGCCTGCTTTATTTACTAGTGCTAAGGTAGCCGTAAAGACCGGATGGGACGTTGTGGGCATCTTTAAGTATAAGATCAAGATTGTATCGGCAAGACTTACCATACTAAGACCATGATGTTTCAAATACTAATGAATACATTCATGCACAAGAGTAATTTTCTCAAATTAATTAGGATTACTCCTATGTACAAAAGTATGCCAGCGTAGGTGTTTGCAGAAGAGGTTTTGGAATGTCAGTCATCATATACCCATCAGTTAAAGTACACTCATAAATGCTTTCGCTTGGAAGATTGTAATAACCTTAATATAAAATACATGTTTTCTGGGTCTGATGACTCAGGAAGAACTTGCAAGTCTATACCTCAACCCATTAATCTTATATAAATAAACTTTCCCCTTGTGAAAGGGAGTCCCACAGCATTAATAAATAGGGATCTTTCTCAACCATAATCTGATTCTGTAAGAATCATTTAGAAACATTTAGATTAATTATTTGTTGTGAATTATTCACTTAGCTCTGTCTCTTCAATCAAGAAGCACAGCTCTATTTCTTTCGGCAACATGAGCTGGTATAATAGAGTTCAGAGTTTCCACATTTAACTCTCATATCCAACACCATTTAATTAAAGTCTCAACTGTGAATAGTCATGACTCTGGCCAAAGTTTTGAAGGTTTGAATTCAGGCCCACTGGAGTGAAAGCCCCACCTATTCGGTTTGCCTCTGCACTTGACTCCACCTAACTTCGTCAAGGGGCCAACCTTTAATGATAGTGCATTTAAAGGCCAAAGTGGGGGTAAGAGGGTACAGGGTGTACTACTTCACATCCTGCCTTCAAAATAAACTCTGTCCAAGTCACCAAGATTTACTTACAGAGAGTTGACAGGTATTTAAAGTAGCATGGTGGGAGGGCATTTTTTCCCACACTTTTATAACTCTTAAAAGTTTTAATATATGTTGGGCTTTGCTAAGTTCCTTGGCATTGACTCCATCTCAACTGGAGAAAGTAAAAATGGACTGTCTTCCAAACCCCTATGGCATAAATAAATCAAGTTATGAATAAGGACTCTTGTAAGCAATGAGTAAATATCTCCATAGTCTGATCTATCAATGTCAAGTGCCAGGGCTTATGCTTCTCTGAAATAAATAGTGAAGTCTGCAAATTTTTGAAATGTTATTCCACCTTCTTGAAGATCCCTCTGTGCATCAGTCATGCTCTGTTTCTGTTTCAGAATCTCCTATTCTTCACAGTTGCTGGAGATTTCCATTAGGGGGGAAAAAAAAAGAAAAGATTTTGTACAGAAATTGCAATTAGAAAGAGATATCAAACCGATGCATAGCAGCCCCTTTCTGGAATTACACTCTGATGTTCAACCTTCACTTTTGCATTTTTTTATATTTTTTATTCAATTTAAAAAACCACACTCCTCAACTACCCCTAGCCATGAAAGACAGGAAAAGTATACTCCAAGAGAGAAAATGCAGATGAAAGACAATTGCTTCCAAATGCACCATGGGAAATGAAAACCCAGAGAACTCCCTAGCCTGAGGAAAGCTGTAGAGGTGAGCAGTCCAAAAATTCCACCAGCAGAAGCAGCCAAATCAGAGAACTTTGGGCATCCTGGAAATTTTCTACAGTCTGAGTGGAACTGCTCTGCACTGTGCTCTTGCTTGGAGCTATCTACTCCAACTTTCTCCACACCTCCGTCTCTTCATCTCAGCGTTACTCCAGTCCCCTTTTCCTTTTCATCTGCTACCTTTATCCTGCTTGCTCCCCTTCCCCATAGGCTTCCCTTTCATTTTTCTTACAGTAAAAATAAAAAGGTTCTCAAATGTCATTTCCATCATGAAAAAATATCAAAAACCCCCAATGTTTTTAAAAGGGAAAATGATCCATGTAAAAAGAAACCCAGACAAGCAGCTGTGTGTCACAGCAGCCATTACAAGCCCCAGAAAAGTCAAGATCTTGTTTGTGATAGACTCCCTCTCTGCATGCATACTTACTCCCGCCTCACGGTCCTGACTGACTGACTTACAGGTAAGTAGCCGTTGCATTAAAGCAGATTCAGAGATGTTTAGTAAGACCTGGTCTTAACCAAACAAATCGGGACTACTGACAGATTTACAGGGGAGAAGGTACTGGGTGTGACACACCAGAAAATCACTAACAGACATTAAACTGGCTCAAGTCTGTGGACTCTGTTTTACTTACCAATCTTGGGCTAACACCCAGGACTTTTCTTTCCTTGCAAAGGTATGATGTCAGGCACATGGCAGTTCTTGAGATTCTGTATAAGCCAGCATTGCCAGAGGCTCTGTGCAGGTGTGGTTAACAGTTATTTAATGATTCTTCACAATTGCATGTATCTGTCTGAACATAAATACAGTCTGATCGTAATCTTTCTTTTCACACCATGAATTTGCCCTAGTGTTTCCACCCTTGCAGGCTCTCAAATGCCCAATCATAGTTATTACAGACCTGAGATTCACTGGATCATTTCAAGCCATTCACGAGCACTTTGCTGTCCTGTTGGCTTGGTAAGGTGAAGAGACTGAAGGTAGTATATTTGATACAAATGCTGCAGCTCTTCACTTAAATTCTCTAAGTTTGGCTCCCTGATGACTCACAGGACTCTCCTCCCTTCCCCATGTTTACACACTGATGACAAGTACTGTTAAGTTTCTAAAAGCAAAGTTATCAAAAAAACAGAACACTGGCAGTTCCTGGGAAAAGCTCTCAGTCTTTCTCCTTTCCCCAGCAGTTGCGCGAGCCTTTATTCAGCATACATACTAGTACTGTTCAATTAGTTAAAATAATTTTGAGTGATAGTTTGACTGTTTCTTTTCCAAAAGGTAATAGTTTTCCTAATTAGTCACTTGCTTTGATAAGGCACTGACTTTTACTCTAATCTAAATTAACAAGACTTTATCTACCTGCATCATTTAAACACACCCTCCTTGCAAATCTGGTATGACTAAAAACCAAGACAAGTGTTTGGTTTCATTTTACATTTGCTTCAAAGTGCCCCACTTGGAGGTTAATTATTAATCTACTCAAGTATATGTAAAGGTTCAGCGAAACAATGGGGTTAGTAGGTAGAGCAGCAGTTGAGAAATTAGGAAATCCATGTCCTATTCCCAGCTTAGATCATGTAAGTTTGGCCAAGACATTTAAATTCTGTGAACCTTTACTGACAAAACAGAAATAGCAACACCCTCTGTGCAAAGCACTTTGACATCTTTAGGGAAGAAACTTCACGTGTGTGAGGCAACAGTATGTTTGTTCGCACCTTCAAGAGACTGAAACTCAGCTAATCCCTTAAGAACTCACCTAGGAACTGGAGATCAGATACTCAACCCATGCAACTCAACAAAACTAATGATTTTGTCAGATCTGCAGCAGCTGAAGAACCAGCTCCTCAAGCTTTTACTGCATTTCTCTGCCATCTGAAAAGTGGTGAAAACACACCTGATGTCCGGAACACGGTTTGGAGGTTATAAACCCCCGTCCCCCACCACCCTGAGGGACTGTAATAGATGTACCCTCGGTGTAACTATGCTGCCTGTCCCAGGAGTAAGCAAGCAGCAGCACGGACCAGATTTTCAAAGATACCAATGCTGTTCTGGAGCTGTCCAGGGGGTGGGAGGATTAGATCAAAATGATTCAACAGATGACAACTCAGATCTTGAAGCAGGGAAGGAAAACGGAAAACAGCAAATGGAGGACAGAACATGCACAGGAGAGACATAATTTGGGGGCATTACTGCCTACCACAGGAAGGCCTGGCCATTGGCAGCCTGCTCCCGAATAGCTCCATTATAATAGCTCCCAATATAGCTCCATGCAGTTGACTCGGTCTTGGTGAAAAAAGAAAAAAATCAAGAAGTTTTTTACACCATTATTTATTTATACATTTGGCTAATGCTTATATATATCACGGCATTCCACCCAGAAATAGCTTTTTGAAAACAAAGAAACAACAACAACAAAAAAAACCAACCCAGAAGTAAGAACGTTGAACACCTACTGCTGTTCAACTGGAATATTATTGGCAAGGTGATTCATTTGTTAATCTGCGGTGCTATAAATAGTACTTTAACTAGTTGAATGAAAACATATCCTTCATATCTCTAGTCACTTGTTTACCCATGTAAAATACATGTGTTTTTGAGTTGGCTTAGGTGTATTCCAGGAAGGGCTAGCAAAGTTCAATGACCCTCCATCACACATTCAAAGCCCTTCAGCTCTCGGTTAATATTGCTGTACTTCTCTCACCATGTTCTTCACTCTGCTCCACCAATGCATGGACTTAAAGGCAATAAGAGGCTATTGTAACAGCTCAGCCGGTGTTTCCTCATATCATGGGCCAGTGATAGCAAGCCTCTGGCATCAATACCAAGTTTGGCGCCAACAGATATTTGGTCTGGTACCAGCAATAACAAGCTATGATGGTTTCTTTTTAAGTTTGTTTGGCACCAGTAGCAAGAAACATTCACTATTCCTGGCAGAGAGCCACAGAATTTCACCAAATGGCTTCTGCATCATAACTTCATAACAAACATAACACAACATAGCTTCTAATTGCGGTGGAGCCTGTGTATTAGCAAGCAATTCCATCTGGACAATTACATCCAGACTCATCAATACCTGTGCTGCCTTCCAATACCAGTTTTGTTCTTACTGTAAGAATAATCTCCTTGAAGAGATCCACAAACCCGTAAGTCCATCACCATGTGGATTTTCTCTCTCTTGGTGCAGTTATATGAAACCAGGTAAACAGCTATGAGAAAAGCCTATGGGGATAGTTACTAAACTAAGTCGTCACAAAATATGTTGTAAATACTGTGTTGACTTAACCTCACTTCTCACCCTGCACTCTTTTATGTCATGTACCTTCTCAGACTGCAGACCCGCACTATATTCCAGAGAGGTTCATCTTATGCTGGTGCGGAGACCCGTTCAAGCCCCTGAGGCTTAACATAGCTGTAGTAAAAAGAGAGAATTAGCTATAAATTATCTGAGTCTCAGGACAGAGCAATACCCATTTTGACATCTCCTTGCTAAATGGCACAACACTTCTGATGAGGCCTCGTGGTGGATACCTCAGTGGACACAGCACAGGACAAGGACTGCAAAGAGCTCAGTTCTACAGACAGGGTTGCAACCGACTTGCCAAACGATTTTCAGCAGGACTCCCCTTCACTCCTCTTTGCCTGTAAAATGGCAGAGCTCTGAGATCTCTGGTGGAAAGGATGGTGTAGCAACCAGGAATTACTTCTCTGGTCCTAAACAACAGCAATAATGTCATCCTTTTTGCAGGAGAAAATCTGTCCCTGCCCATTCTGTCACAATCCAGTACGCCGGAGAAAAGAAATTTGCTTAGATGTAGCCTTTTTTATGGGACATGAAGTGGGCACAGGGAGGAAGTGATACTAAGCTCTTGGCATGGGAAAATTTCATTCTGAGCAACAGCTCCCAAGAAAATAAAGACCGTGTGAAACAAAGTTGAAATGGAAGTCCCCTCTGTAAATTCAGCTCTTACTACCTGCCAAAGACATGACAAAATCTCTGCCCACTGGGAATGGCTGTCCTTGTGAAAAAGTGCAAATCTGTAGAGTTCCCCACGTAGGAATTCACGCAGACATGCATTCTGCTTCAGTGATCAAACTCTTCCTCTCAAGGTCTAAATGAATTTCCACTAACCTCCTTTCTTACAGCTCAGTCTCTAGCTGGATTTCCTTCAACTATAAAAATATACATAGTGCAATTAGCCAACCGTCACAGACTCCGTAGTTCATTTATGCATGCTAGGCACGTCTCCTGCTGTGAGCAGCCCATCCAAAGAGAACTCTTTGAACTGGTCTATTGTTGCTCGCGTAGTGTATTGCATTGTCCAATTTCATCATTCCTGGCAAGGAAGCGCACTCCTGCAGCTTGCTACAGGAGGAGGAGAAGAGATGATGAAGCACTTTGTCCAGCTGGTGTGCCGGACATCTCAGATGTACAAATAAGCTTGCCTACCACTAACTATAGGACTTTCCCAGTCACCACAGAGAGACCTTTACTGAGCAGTTGTGCTTATATGATCTTATCTGGAAGCCCTCTCTAACCGAGTTAGCAGTCTGGAGGGACAGAAGGCAGAAAAGATGGTAAGAAAGGACTGGTTAAAAAAAAGAAAAAAAAAAGATTAAAAAAAAAAAATAAAAGCAAGACCATAGCGCTACACACCTTTGCACAATGTTTGCTGAAGTGTAAAACCAAATCATGGTTTAAAACACCATGGAGACAACACAACTGGATCAACCAAAAATACACCCGCAACCACCAGACAGTGTAGCATTTTACTACATTTAGTAAGGAATATTTTTAGAATTCATAGCTTGAGCAAACTGCAAAGGACTACATTGCCCTACCTCCAAATACCCATTGGCACACTCTTGCTATTTCTGAATTAAATGAGTTAAATACTAGAGAAAATGGGAAGCAAAGCTAAGCGTGTGATTTTCAAGCAACCATTCGCATTTCTCCCCTTTGTCTTTGACTAGGTACTGTTTTGGGTAGGAAAAGAGGGGGTCATACATCAAAAAAAGTCCTGCTCTGCTGCTCTAAAGAGGAAGAGACATTTCATTTTAGAACAAAGAATTAGATTTTTTTTACATTGCTTCACGAGAGGTTTTTGGAGGTTTTTCTTGGGGTGATGGGGGTGGAGTGTTTGGCTTTGCTATAATACAGCACATCAAAGCGCTTTTGATGTGAAGTTTACTTAACAGAATCAGTTTTTCCGATGATTGTGTTAATCTTTATAAACCTGAAGGCGATACTGTGCCTTTTAAAAAACTATAGCAGGAAAAGACTTGACGTTACATATACTCTCAGTGGTGAGAGACGGGAGTAGTTGGACTATTGCGCCACTTCTTACAACTTCGCTCGTTGTTTCATGGGCAGCAATAGCAATGGGCTTGACACCGCTCTCACTTGGGCCAGGAAGTCTCTACTTAAACCATGCGCAGTCCTTCACATAAGCACCTTCATATGTCTTCTCAGGTAAGAGAGACCACAGATTTCAAGGGCCAGTTTACAACAGGCACTCGCTCAGAGGCAGCGAAGGGGCCTTGAGCCGCAACAGGAATCAGCGCCGATCTTAGAAAGGTTCCCTGTTCCCAGCCGTTAATAGCTATCTTTGTAATTGTATTATTTTGAGCACAAGCTTCTGTCCTCTCTTAAATCTTACAAAACCAGCTTTGCCATCCACTCCTAGTCTTGAAGTATGGCTGTGAAAAAGCTTCTGTTATGTCTGACGTGTTTACCTACAGCATTTGAATGACTTTTTAAGTTCTTTGAATAAAGATAAGAGACAATGTGTACATTTTCCACACAAATAGTGGAACGGTAATAAAATAAACATCAAAGGTAAGCTAGCAAATCATCACTACTTCACTGCTATTTACAACAAAAGCAGGAAGAGGAAAAAACCTACCCTCGCCATTGGCATCATCTTAGAAAATACAAGTTTTGGAAGGAATGATAGCTTTTTCCCATACCCTTAAACACAAACATTGGCACCTACAGCTAATGCAACGCTTTACTGAAAGGTCTCAGTTTACATTACACGGAGACAACAACAACAAGGAACCAAGAGAGGTCTCCCTCCTCTTATTTTTGTCTTTCTAAATTGCCAGCTTTTCTGAACTGGTACAGCTTTAGTGAGAACAGGAAGACATCAAACTTGTTGTTATTATTAAAGTTAGCAAGAGTACAACCAAAAGGACAGAAGAACTTCTCATTGTTCAGTATTTACTACTTAAGACCCACGCAGACTGAAGAAATGGCAAAGCTTTGAAACAAAATGCAGGTGTGTGTGGGAACATATATTCTATTCAAGAGAGTTCGAGACAGAAAGTAGTACCGTTTGCTTCTTCTGTTAGTCTTTTAAACCTGCCTTTTTTCACGTTCCTCTCCAGCACTCCTTAACAGCCAGACCACGACAGCATAGTCCTAACCAGAGTGGCTCTGCATTAAGTATTTATTCTAAAATAAGGTCCAAGTTAGAAAGACTGCTTTTGGAAAATATGGAGCAATCCAGCTCTTACTCCAGGACACAAAATTCAAAGTCTACGTATGAGAAATAAAATATAAGCACCACACTAAATTTCTGCTGACGTTTCTGTTTTGTTATTGTTTTGCAGACGCTACCGCTACTGCCGTATGAAGTCAAATGGCATTTTGCAATTGACTTTGAACAGCGAGCAGGATAGGACTGAACAGGGAGTTTTCAGAGAATCTACTGCCATACAGCTCTTTTCGTTGAGTTGTTCAGTCCAGCATACTGTTGAAGGAGGCAAAACCTCTGAAGGAGGGCAAGACCCTGACAACTTAAACCTAAAAACAAACCCAAAAATCACGACTAATTTCACAGAACACTCTTTGTCCCAGGTTTTATGGAAAATTTATAGATCCACAACGTGCAAAAAATGTTAAAGCAAAGTCACTATTTAAAAACGCAATAAAATATTTTATTGGAGAGCAACAGTTAGAGAGGTTACAAACGCACCATCCAGAAGAGATCAAGCAACGCGACTATATGCACATTAACACACTTAAAACTAAGGTTAAGGTTTTGACTAATTCTCTCGTAGCAAAAGCCCACAGCATTGCCTACCTGTTCCCGTTTTACCCTTGCACCGGGTGTGGTTATGACAGAAGGACAGAGGGGCCAGGACTGAAATGACTTTTTCAGGCTACATAAATCATTAGGAATTCACAACTGCGAAGCCGTGTATTATTTTCCAACAGGTTGTTGAGCTGTCACATTACAACTTGTTGCTATATACGGCGCTATTAAAATAAATCACTGCACGTAACAGGTTCTGCTCTGCCACCTATAAGTCATTCCGCATTTTACACCTGGGAGGCGGGCCCGGCTCTGCGAAGTCGCGCCGAACCGCGGCTTCGTTCGAAATACCCGGGAAGGGGTGGGACCTGGCAGGAGAAAATACAAACAAGTTTCGCAAAATAACTTTCCAACAAGACCTCGCTGTCATCTCGGCTAATTACGGCTCTGATACGGCTTATTAGCGCATACCCACCTTTGCTACCTTGCTTCTCCACCCACCACTCTTTCAGATCTTTGTCCTGGCTCCGCCTCTCGCCGGCGTTATAATGGGCTGGTCTGAAAGTGGTGGAGAGACACACAACCACGGGGGAAGAGAGAGATAATGACAATAACACTAATAACCCTAATAACCCGGCTGCTGCCCGCGCCGCAGCGAGGAGCCAGCCCGGCGTCCCGGCACTGACGGGGCCGGAGCCGGGGAGAGAGGAGTAACCCCGACGTCCCGCGAGAGCTTCTCCCCGCGCCCGGGGAACGCCGGACGACAACATCGGCAGCGCCCCCGAGGAGGACCGGGCTCGGGGGGACGCGGAGAGGAGCCGGCTCCGGCAGCCGCCCGCCCGCTCGCACCGGCCCCGCCGGGGCCTCCTCGCCCCTCCGCGGCAACCCGCTCTCCTCCGGCCCCATGGAGCAGCGAGAGTAAAGAGCGAGAAGGACGAAGAGGGGGGCGGAAAGAGAGCGAGCGCCCCGGTGGCGCAGAAGGAGGTGGAAGCCGGAGGAAGCGCCCCGTCTCCCGCCGAGGGCGGCAGGGCACCGCCGCCTGTCCTCGGCGCCCGCCGGCGGGGAAGGGGCCAGCCCCCTGACAGCGACCCCCGGGAAGGCCGGGCGAGGCGGCCGCGGAGCCCCGCTGCCCTGCCCTGCTCTGCCCTGCCCTGCCCGCCCCGCCTGCGCTGCCTGCCGCCGCGGAGCTGTCCAAGCCGGCGCGGGGGCAGAAACCCCCCGGGTCGCCTCGCCGCCCCCCGCCGCCCTTGAGGCCGCGCCGAGGGGCGGGTGTCGCGCCCGCCCAGCGGAGCCGCGGGGCGCGGGGGGGCCGCCGGCGCCGCCGCCATGAAGCTGGAGGTGTTCTCGCAGCACTACGAGGACAAGCTGAGCGCCGGCAGCGACCAGGAAGGCAGCGGCTCCCTCTCCCCGGCGCCGGCTGAGAGCGAGCTGGGCTCGGACGGCGACTGCGCCGCCAACAGCCCGGGCGGCGGGGCCGGGCGGCCGGGGCACCCCCCGCCGCCGCCCCCCGCCCCGCAGCCGCCGCCGCCGCCGGCCGAGAGCGCCAAGGGGAAGCCCTACACGCGGCGGCCGAAGCCGCCCTACTCCTACATCGCCCTGATCGCCATGGCCATCCGCGACTCGGCCGGCGGCCGCCTGACCCTGGCCGAAATCAACGACTACCTGATGAGCCGCTTCCCCTTCTTCCGCGGCGCCTACACCGGCTGGCGCAACTCGGTGCGCCACAACCTCTCCCTCAACGACTGCTTCGTCAAGGTGCTGCGCGACCCGGCGCGGCCCTGGGGCAAGGACAACTACTGGATGCTCAACCCCAGCAGCGAGTACACCTTCGCCGACGGCGTCTTCCGCCGCCGCCGCAAGCGCCTCAGCCGCGCCGCCCCGCCGCCGCAGCCCGCCCGCCCCGCTGCCGCCCCACCGCAGCCGCCGCCGCAGGAGGCGGCCGGAGCGGGCGCTGCGTCCCCCGGCGGTTCCCCGCGGTGCTGCTGCGCCTCCTCGCCCTGCAACTGCGAGCCGGGCCCCGCCGCCAAGGAGGCCGCGAAGGTGGGCGGCGGGGCGGCGGCGGCGGCGGGCGGCGGCGGCGCCAAGTTCTCCAGCTCCTTCGCCATCGAGAGCCTCCTCCGGCGGCCGGCGGGGCCCCGCGCCGCCCCGCAGCAGCAGCCGCTGCCGCACGCCCGCCTCCTCTGGCCGGCGCCGCCCGCGCCCCCGCACCTGCTGCCCGGCCCCTACCCGCTGCTCCCCTACCCACCTGCCGCGCAGCCCCCGCCCGCCGCCGCCCTCTACGGCGGCGGCCTCCTGCAGCTCTGCGCCTACGGGCTGGGCGAGCCGCCGCCGCCGCTGCTGCTGGGGGGCGGGCGGCAGGCGCTGGCCCACGGCGAGCCGCCGCCGGCGGAGCGGCCGCGGGCGCCGCTCTTCCCCGCCGCCCTCCCCAAGGGCGGGCGAGGGCCGCCGCCCGGCTCCCCGCTCTACGGGCCCCTCCGGCTGGCCGGGCCGCTGCAGCCAGCGGCGGGGGGCTCGGCCTCGTTCCAGCCGTACGCCGTGGAGACCCCCCTGGCTTAATGGAGCCCCCCTCCTCCCCTGCGAGGGGCCTGCCCGGGGAGGCGGGGAGGGGGAAAGGAGGAGGCTCTGGATCCCGCACTTTAACTCCAGAGGCGACCAAAGCCTCCAAGCAAAAGCCTCGGTGACTGTGCCTTAGTGAAATGACAGTGGGTTTAACTTAAACCAAAAAAAAAAAAAAAAATCCAAAAACCAAAACAGCTGTCCTTTTGGACATAGCCATGAGCCTCAAGTGCTTCTTACTGTTCGTTGAGACTACTTGACTTCAGCCATTCCCTCGCCGCCTCTTTTCTATCCCCCCTCTTGTCCCCGCGTCTCCTGCCACCGAAGCCTCGGGCAGCGGAGCAGGGGGTGCCCCCGCGGAGACGCGCGGTGGCGGCGGCCGGGGGATGCGCTGTGCACTTGGGAGGGCGGGGAGCAGGGAGGGGGGCCGGGGGCGCCTGCCGGGAGGAGCAGGGAGAGAGAAGGGGAGGGGGCCGGGGGCTGCTGTGGAGCCGTAGGTCTGTACTGCAAAGCGATGCATCACTGTGCCAAAAGAAACCTTTTCTCCTGTCCGGCAACTAGCGTTTCGTGGGAAGGGAGGACATTAAATTATTTATAAAAGTAGTGTTTTTAACACAAATAGAGTGCAGCTTTTTTAATTAATTATTGTTCGGGGGGGGGGGGGGGCGGGAGAGGGGGAAGGGCTCAAGGAAATGTCAGGCGTTGTCTCCTGTACTGGTTGGCGTTGTACGTTTAAGGCCAAGACCACTGCTACTGGAAAGAGAAGAGTAATTTTTTTTTCGTATTTTATTTTTGTGTTTGTATATAATATATGTGCGTGTGCATTTTATTGACGCTCGGCCACAATGTTTTTTCCCTTTCTTTTTTTTTTTCCTCCTCTCCCCCGAATAAAAGCAGCCCCCTAAATAAAGACGGTAATAAGGAGAAGAGCGTGATGGCTGTGCTGGCGTGGAGGGAGGGGAGCCTGCCGTGGGGTAGCCTTGGCCGAGGAGCGCTCGGGCTGCGGGGGCGGCCGGGCTGCCCGCCCTTTCCTCCCCGTCCGTCCCGACGGGTAGAGGTGCCACGTACGGACCCGCCTCATTTTGACCAGGGGAGGTGAGAGAGGTTCTCCTCTTGGGCTGCCGCCAGGTTTGGAAATCCTCTTCAATTCCTCGAGTCAAATCGGGTCGCCCCGCCGGTGCTCAGCCCCGCGGAAAGGCTGGCGATTTGCAGGCAGGCAGATTTGCAGGCTGGCTGCCCGACCTGGGGGCAGCCTGCGGGAGTCCTGAGCGTCTGCCTGCCCTTTTTTGCTTTCTTCTTCTCCTTCTTCTTCTTCTTTTTTCCCCGAAGGACAGCAGACGAAACGTAATCCTGTTGTCATCTCTCGGTCCAAAGAAAACTCGCTTCAGGAAGGTCGTTGGCACGACCGGGCTCCAGCTGCTTCTGGTGGAGGCAGCCCCGCTGGCATCTACAGCGGGCGAAACCTCAGCAGGGGGAACGCTATCGAATATTTGCTGGTAATAAAAAGTTTGCAGGCGTTGCCTTCTCCCGACGCGTGTTGCGTTAAGGCTGTTCCGTGTTGTCAGAAGCGATCAGGAAAGCCTCAGAAAGACTTGACTCGGAAAAGGGAAAAGATGGGGTTTTAACTGCCCGTGGTACTGAATTACAGTTCAGTGGCGTCCCCGACCTTGAAGAGCTTTAAACAAACGCCGAAATGATAATTCGGGGCTTGTTTGTTCGTTTCTTTGTTTTAATCTAAAAAAGGATGAAAATAGGCGGGCTTTTCCCCCTCCTAGTCTTCTGTAAGCGCAGATCACCTAAACAAACGACGATAAGCAGAATTTGGGGCGCTGCTTGTTCTTTTTTTCTAATTACTCTTATTTCGGACCCTGGACTTTCTCCCCCACCTCCTTTTCCCTCACCGCCGGGGTTCAGCCGCTGAACAGCTTCTATCCTCTCGCAGCAGTTTTGCCGAATAGCGAAGGTGGGTTGGGAAAGGAAAGCTTCAAACAGAACAATCTGCGGGCGAAAACACCGACTTGTTTCAATAAAGCTCAAGCAGATTTCACGGTGTGTTTAGCTCAGACCATAACATTCATCAGAACATTGCGGGAGATTAGTGACTAATGTATGAAGTAATCCAACCCTTGAAGGAATTGGTTTTTATGTACACACACGCATGCACACATACGCACACACGCACACGCTATTTCGACATCGCTCTGCCTTCAAGGCTCTGTGCAAATATTAATCTACCCTTCGATAATCTACCCTCTCCTTTAGCTTGTATTTTAACATCTCTTTCTTTATAGGAGTCCACATGAGCCGTCAGTAAGTACTGCAGCTGCTAATACCTTTTAGTTTTGTCCCTCTGTAATGGTGACATTTCGGGGTATGTTAAAAGCACCTTGACGGAACGTGGGATTTGTTATCACAGCCACAAGCGTGTATTTAATCGGATGTACGTAAATGTGAGTAGGGATGAATGTGTGTGTAAACGTACGCTTAAAAGGATGGCACTCGGCTTTTTACTTTTAGAAAAGTCCCTTTTTATTAATTTAGCATTAAAAAAGACAAGAAGCCCACGGAGTTCGAGACGTGCCTCGTTAATAAGTGTTTCTCTTCCTTGAATCTCGATTTTTGGATACGTCGGGAAACGTTCCTCAGCAGTGCAGTATAGGGGGTATCTGCGTCCCCGCGGCCCTTTCCCGATGCTTGCTCGGATTTCCCCAGCAGGTCGGGATCAGGATTTGAGGGACCCCGTGGCATCCGGGCTGCCGGGCGAGGCGCCGGGAAGGCGGGCAGGGCGGGCAGGTACCTCCCGCTGTCCGGAGCCCCCTCGGCGGCAGGGCTGGGGGGGCTTTCCCTTGCTGAAGGGTCGGGTCTTCTCCGCCTCCTCCCGTTCCGACACGGGTTCCTCTTCCCATCCCCCGAAGAGGAGACAAGGGACGAATTTCCCCCCGTTGACCTTTGGGTGGAAATTGCCCCATTCGCGGTACTGCTTAGACCGTGCCTGCGTTTCTGAGCGAGGGGGCTGGAACAGTTTGTTGACACGCAAGTGAATTTACAGGGGGAAACGTAATTTTTAAAAAACCGGCCGGCTCCCGGCTGTCATCCTGCCCGGCGGACGCTGCAGGGGCAGCCGCACGCCGGCTCCGCGGAGCCGGTAGAGAGGCGGGAGGGCCCTGCCCGCAGCCCCCGCCCCGGGGCGCCCGGCTGGCCGGGACCCGGAGCCGGACCCGGGCCGGAGCCGGCGGAGGGGGCAGGCCAGCCCTGGTGTACAGCCATAAATCCGGGCTGTCAGCTGTGACAGACGGCCGGTGAAACACAGCACCTGTCCAAACACTTTCCAGCAGCAGGTAATCAGAGAACCGACACTTTACATTTTTGTGCGGAACAAGCACATTAACCATTTCGCAGACCTTCCCAAAACAGCGACGTTTGTATGTCTGGGTACTTTGTCTTTCTTAACGTCTAATAAATCAGGATGACAGAAGAGAGACAAAGCCTTTCTCCTTTTGATATTCGACACATGAGCAGTAAGCCGATACTTTTGTGCCCTGTTCTTTCAGCCCTACGACGGTCTACATCACCCAGAGTATCTGAGTGTTTGTTGGATAGGTGCAGTTCGGGGTACTTGAGGGATTTTTACATGCTGTACAGGCAAAACTGATGTCAGGGGCACAGAAAGCCTGGCTGGAACAGGGAGTGTAACAGTCTCTTCATCGGCACGTGAGAGGATCTGCAAACATCCCATGCTGGCTGCCCCGCGCTCTCCGGACTTTCTTTGTGCAGCACTTGGTGAAAACCCCAGCCTGAGCAGAATTGCACATGAATTCTGGTCCGACTGGGCTCTGGTTTCAACTGGATTTTTGAAAAGAGATTTGGCTTTCCAAATAAATATATTTTGTTTCCGAGGCTTTTTGTTCCATCTCTTGCAGGTTCTGAATGTCTTAGTATGCTTTAAAGAGAAAAAAAATCATACCTGACAATCAAAATATTTTCATCAAACATTTTTGCAGGGCTTCTCACTTTCTCCCCCCTCCCCCCCGTGATAAAACGAGTTTCTTGCTTGAATAATGTTAGACCTAACCACTTTCCTAAAGCTCTTAAAATTTTAACCTACTGAGCAGCAGAACTGCATAAACTCCTCCTTTATGGATTAAGTTCAAATTCTTACAAAGGAGAAGTTTAAACACTTCAGGAATTAATGGATGCCAAACACTAGCTCACAGAAGAAACAAGTTTGCGAAAGTGATCTGTGGATAACAGCTTGTACGTATTACATGGATCCCATGCAGCAGGAGAATACAGTAATACTGTGCCTATTCTCCTTTATAGTGCAGGCAAAGAGTTTTACTCTTTAAAATTAGTGGCGAGATGTCAGTAAGGCAGCATTTTGATTGTGTTATCTTCCCATCAGATTAATTAACCCCATTTTTCACCAGCCAGATCTGATGAAGCCTGAAACTTGCTTTCAGCTCTTAGACTCCCCATGACCCGTAAGATGGGATAAGTAGCCCTTCAGTATCCCTAACCCTTACTCAGGAAGAAGTCCACTGAAATCAATCGCTTCATTCAAGAGCCATCTCAGCACAGCAGTGCTAGCTACAAGACTCAATTCAACACAGATCTCTAGTGAAAGATCCTAAGCAAAAGTGCAGCCCTTGGTATCAGCTTAATTTCACACTAGATGCTGAGAGGACTGAAAGAGGATGGATGTAATTTTGCCTCAAGACCTCATCTGTTTTTTTTGCCCCAAACCCTTTTTCAAAAGGGAGATTCTTAGGTACCTTGGCAGGATGTCACAGACACAGAAGACCCTTAACAAAAAGAAATTTCACCCCAGAAAAAGGCACATACAAAGGACTCAGATTCACAGGTCCTTCATCTTTTGTACCATGCCTTAAGTAGCTATATTGGGTTCACGTGGCAAGGTTTTGGTAGCAGGGGGGCTACAGGGGTGGCTTCTGTGAGAAGCTGCTAGAAGCTTCCCCTATGGCCGATAGAGCCAGTGCCAGATGGCTCCTAGACGGACCCGCTGCTGGCCAAGGCCAAGCCCATCAGCGACTGGTAGCGCCTCTGTGATAACGTATTTAAGAAGGGAGAAAAAAAAAACCTGCACAGCAGCAATTGCAGCGGGAGAGAGGAGTGAAAATATGTGAGAGAAACAACTCTGCAGACACCAAGGTCAGTGAAGAAGGAGGGGGAGGAGGTGCTCCAGGCGCCGGAGTAGAGATTCCCCTGCAGCCAGTGGTGAAGACCGTGGTGAGGCAGGCTGTCCCCCCGCAGCCCATGGAGGTCCACGGTGGAGCAGATATCCACCTGCAGCCCGTGGAGGACCCCACACCAGAGCAGGTGGATGCCCAAAGGAGGCTGTGACCCTGTGGGAAGCCCGTGCTGGAGCAGGCTCCTGGCAGGACCTGTGGCCCCGTGGAGAGAGGAGCCCACGCTGGAGGAGGTTTGCTGGCAGGACCTGTGACCCCACAAGGGACCCACGCTGGAGCAGTCTGTTCGTGAAGGACTGCATCCCATGGAGGGACCCACGCTGGAGCAGTTTGTGAAGAGCTGCGGCCTGTGGGAAGGACGCACATTGGAGAAGTTCATGGAAGACTGTCTCCCATGGGAGGGACCCCATGCTGGAGCAGGGGAAGAGCGTGAGGAGTCCTCCCCCTGAGGAGGAAGGAGCGACAGAGACAACGTGTGATGAACTGACTGCAACCCCCATTCCCCGTCCCCCTGCGCCACTCGGCAGGGAGGAGGTAGAGAAAATTGGGAGTGAGGTTAAGCCCAGGAAGAAGGGAGAGGCAGAGGGAAGGTGTTTTTAAGATTTGTTTTTATTTCTCATTACCCTACTCTGATTTGATTGGTAATAAATTCATTTTCCCCAAGTCGAGTCTGTTTTGCCCGTGACGGTAATTGGTGAGTGATCTCTCCCTGTCCTTATCTCGACCCACGAGCCTTTCGTTATACTTTCTCTCCCCTGTCCAGCTGAGGAGGGGAGTGATAGAGTGGCTTTGGTGGGCACCTGGTGTCCAGCCAGGGTCAACCCACCACAGTAGCCCAAGGTGAAACTTCCTACATGAGAGCAAGGGGAATGACTGCAGTCCCACATGGAAGGGTAGAGCTTCTGAACCGAACTCCAGATTTTGCACAATTCTTCATTGAGCTGGGGGAGGTGTTTCATTTAATAACAGACAAGAGAGTCCCTTTATTGTGCCAGGCTTTTTGCCTTTTAAGTCTGAAGTGGACATAAAAACAAAGTTGAAATCCACCTCCAGCCAAATTCAAGGCACTAAAGCTGTGATTTTGGCAAGGGCGGTTGTATCCTGTTGCAACTTTGCCTAGCGCTGCAGTACCTCTTTAATAATGGGGTGAATATGGTTCCATTTTTCATTTATGTTCTGTAGAGGAAACATTTTCCTCTTGAATAAACTCTGCTGTCTTCACTGACACTCTCAGAAGTCTCAAAACCAGCTTCAGAAAAGCCATCTATGAAGCCCAAGTACCCCATCATAAAATCGGACAGATGGCTAGGGAGAGCCTGGCCCTCTCTAGACATTCAAACCTATATTAATGCATCATTATTTAGGTTATATAGACTGCCAGCTTCAGAAAAGCTAGTAATTTACGTAGTCTCCAGCCCTGCATAGGAGCTGAACATTGTTACTGCCTTCAGGAAGTTTTACCTCGATACATCTGGATGGACTAGGCCTTTGTCCTCTTTTCCAGAGCCAGAGGGCGTGTGTATGAGGAAGGATTGGGAGAACACACTGTCATAATATTGTGCTCTTGCACCATGGTATTGTTTTCTTTGTTATGACATGTTTCAAAATTTCGGAGCTCTTTCAAGCAGGATGGCATACTAATAGCCTCCTTTGCTATGGGGAAAAGCAATACTTCTGTGGGTTCTTTCCTCTCCTTAATAGCAAAGCAGAGAATATTCAAGATGGAGCAATACAACTCTACTCTTCAGTACAATGTCTTGAGCAGAGTATGTGGGAAGCAGGACCAAGGGCCATCAGATAGAAAAGCAGGAGAGAAAAAATGAAAAATGGGTTGACATCTGATTTTCCAAATTCCACTGTAGGTGTTTCCTGATCATAGCTATTCATCGAGTACATGTTTATAAGCAGTACATAAGGGTTCATAAATGTTTTAATAAGTATAATTTAGCTGGTTTAGGGTCCAATGGGTTTATCTTAGCTGTGTTTGTGCTGCTGTTATTTTAAGTAATAGTTGGGTGCTGGAGTAACACTCCAATAACATCTGACAGCCAACTAGTGACCCTTCACATAAACAGTGTATTTCATGTTATCCTTACTATTACTAAAGTATTTTTAGTCTGCTGTAGAGAAGCAATGTTAACGAATATCATGCCAGAGCCAAACTGGGCTTAACTGCTGGTATTCTGTGGCTCCATATTGTATCCCAGGCTACCTCACTGGACAGAAGAGTCTTAAGCAAGATCGCTTCTGTGAAATTCATTTTACTTTGGCAGAACTTTTAGTTACCTGACTTAGAGATCTTAAAAGTTTCAGCAGAAACCTGAGAGTATGATTTCCTAAACTTGTATTTTTATCAGTAGCTGTTACAAATGGCCAGATAAACTTCAATATTCCAAGTAGAAGTTGGCAATCTTATTTCAAGGTTTTGAAAAGATAATTTTCTGTAAGACCTCAGAGGTTACCTACAGCCTTTCAAAACAGACATATGACACCAAACTGTTTATTTCAATTCTTTACACAGCATTTACTGTTGAAAATTGTGGCATGTCACTACAGAAATAGTTTTCCCTAGGTTTTTAATAAGAGTCTATGAAAATGCAGACATGAGAGGCTTCTAGAATTGCCCAATTCACTTTCCTTCCAGTGCAGTTTCTTCCAGTTTATTTTTAATAACTTATGAAGCAAGGCACTATCTAGTAGCCTTGTTTAAAACATCCTAAGCTATGAAGAAGAAACCGCACAGAAAATATGGCTTTCTTTGTGAGAAAAGTTAAGTTGCATCACCAGGTAATGACAGACTTTTAGTATTTGATATTCCTAAACCAAGTGTCTAACGCAATTCTCTTTCACCATCAAGCAACTGCTGTTGCTCTGGGTACTTCATCCAGCCATCTACAATACAGCAGTATGTGCTCATTACTCATCCTCATCATACAACACTGAAGTAATTCCCCTCTCTTTGGCATGTACAAGCCTCAATTAGTTGCATGTTATCATCACATTCCCCATTAATCACTTAGCAGAACTGTACAGATGCACAGCAGCAACTTTCTCACTTTTTCCTCATAAGTCAGTCCAGGAACCCCCCTAGTCATTTCTGTTTTTCTCTGAACTTCTCTGGAGTATCTCTTTATGACTAATCATAAGACATGGCAAAGGCATAGCTTTCTGTGTCACAATACCTGGAGTCATGTCAGCTTCTTCCCATGCCCCCCAGCTCCAGAAGAAGCAGGTTAAAGAAGGACAAAAGTTATAAGTTATCTTCCAAGACCCAGGCTAACACATGACAATGGAGTACACAGACTGCAGTCACCCAACCTTCTGGCAATAACCACCAAAAAAAACCCCTTCAGTGTAACATTTCAACAAAGTCTTGTTCAAGCAGAGGAACAACCTTCCCCTTTCACCTCCCTCTGCTCCCTTATCTTACTTGCCCTTATCCAAGGCTATCCTTGAGGAAGCAGAAGCAATTTCTCCCTTGAGTCTATTCTACAAAACGTTGAGCACAGAATGACAGAACTTGCCATAGACTCTTTTGATGCCAGCATCCTTTGCTAAGACGACTTTACCCCAAGTCTCTTGCAGACACCACCTCTCCTTCCAGATGCTGAGCTGGGAAGATAAGAAAGGCATATAAACTGCATTCTTTCTGGTCAGAGCCCCTAGCTCAGCTCAACGCACACATGCTGTGACAAAGTCACTGCTGAGACTTCAGCTGAAGCAAAATAAACGTATGCCACCGTTAGTGCCAGTTCCCAAGGAAGTATGGGCAATCTCTGGGTCTTCTACAGCTAGCAAAATGAAATATTTGTCAGAGTTCTACAGGAACATTCAGGTTTAAATTTTCCTATTCTCCAGGGACTAGGCACTGCTCCCCATCTCTTTTACTCTGTATAAAGGAGATTGGTTTTACCCTTTGCTAGGAGTAGGTTCCCCCCACCCCATACTGTTCCCAGTGACTTCAAGGGAGAATTTCCTCTGTGCATTATCGCTTCTGTCACCACAGATGACGGGTTCAAATCTGGCCAGTTGACTCGACAAGCTCAGCACATGCTATCATCTTGTTATTATAATTTCTTCCTCTCCAGCACAAACAACCAGAACAAGGATTGTAAGGCTACCCAAATTACTTTTAGTTAATATTTGCATCAGTAAAATTTGAATTAGACAGTTTTTTGTTCCTTGTACGACTGAAATCTCAAGACCAAAAGATCCCATAACTAGCTTAAAAATATGTGAAAGGCATACATTTTCATAGTTTGATTTAAATGTTGGGAAATTATGCTGGGGTTTCCTGCAGGGTGGAGATGACTCCTCAAACTGGGAAACAACATCTGAAGCAGCTAGAAATCAATCAGTTCACATGCAGGTTTGTGGACGCTGGAATGGTGCCAAAAGCCTGTTAGTTGGACGAGTAAGCTGGTCTAGCAGAGAAGAGGATGGGATAAATAGTTCTAGAGCTAGTGCTTGCGCTAATTAACAGAAGTTGCAGTTTACTGTCGTACTCTGAGGTACCATATAGGCCTTTTTATTTTCAGGTCACGGGGTGATATCAGCAATTAGTAACTATTTTAGTTTTATTTATATTAGTGTTACATAAAAAACAAACCCTACATTAAAACATCTTAAAGCTAATCATTCAAAAACTGGGACCATTGTGCTCATACACCATTATTTTAGCCCCTTTTAATTCAGTGAACGTACCATTGTAGTGCACTGTTTAAATTACAGGATCACGCTCTATTTTTCTTCCTATAGGATTCCTGCATCATCCAATAACTAGTTATTGTGGGAAGGAAACAGTCTTGTGCAATTAAAAGGAATATTGTTCTCAGGGCCCTGACTCAATGGAAGTCAGAAGGTTTATTCCAAGTGAGAAAAAGGACCTCTGGAAAAGAATGGATGTTTTAAATATTTAAGTCGTAGAATTCTGGATGTGCACGTACATAGAAGTCAAAATCTTTTCAGCCAGCTTGATATCAGGATATATAGAAACCTGTTGTAAACTAAGCCATATTTTTTGCATTTGGAGTACTTCTGGTAGTTAGCTTTATCAGGAACACAGGCAGTCGTTACTTTACCAGAATCTATTCTAATACAGGGGACACCTGCAATCAAAAAGGCAGACTGTCTGGTATCATGCACACCCTGTCATAGTATCCTTTTAGAAATGAGGTTTTGCAATTTCTGAACAGTCACATGCACCTGGAGTTGAGTCTAACTCAGATAATAATCTAAGCCGTGGGACCCTTCCCTTTGGCACAGTTCTGCTTTTCCTCACCAGGACATGAAGCCCGGCTTAGCATGCTGGTGCCTACGGGTCTCCCGAATGTGATAAGGTCTGACAAAACTGTACCCTCATCCTCGTATTCATGCTTATTTAATTGCTTGCAAAACAGGATTGAACACTGCTTGAGTTCAATTTATTTTGGTTGGTTGCTTTCATAAGCACCATCCATCCATCCCCTCTGATGCAAGGCCAGCAAGCAGCATCCTACAATCAGAGATTGTGTCTATAGCCCGGATCTATCAGCCATCACTATACAAAGTGCAGCACAGGAGTATCACAGGCATGTATGACACCAAAAGGAGGACTTGGTATCCATAAACTCATTACTAGAGTCCATTCCTCAAAGTGGCATATACTGCCCTCAGACCATGCCTACTGCATGCAGTTTCTGCTGATACCAATTACATCCAAGCCCATATACACAAGCTATAAAAGCTAGCAAATGGTCAAGAACAACACAAACCAACCATTTCATGACAGCCTTAAGACACTTGAATTGTATGGATAACATATACCCCCCAAAAAGGACTGGTAGGAATGGATGCATGTAATGATGAGCTCCTTTCTATTTATTTGATAAATTTCCCACTCAATGGCAAGAACAGACTGAGAAATACTGAAAATGTATGTCCATATATTGACTGGGACGTATGTTTTCTGTTTAGCTTCAGCCTCACAATTTCATTTCACAACAGAAAAAAAGTTGATGATACCAAAAAAATAAGACCCATTTGTTTTCAAGGTATACACATCTACATGACAGATAGCTCCAGCTGATCTCAGCAGGAGTTCTCATGGACACTAAATATCTCAGTCATTCAGCTCTTGTTGGGAGTGGCTCAAAACCCAGAAGAGCCAGGAACTAAATGCGAGCAGCTATACTGTAATCTTAATTGCTATTCTATAAATAGTCTGAGAAAGATGGCAATGGGAAACCCCAGCCAAATTGAGCAACCAGAGTCATGAAGGGGTATTTTTGTGTCCCTTGCATTATTAAAAGGCCAAATAAGTGTTCAAATTAGAAGGCTCAAACACTAGCATGAAACTTTGTTTTGAGCAAGAAGCTTATTTTGGCATAAAGCCAAAAAAAAATCATAAAACCCATTTTCATCTGATAGTTTGCTATATGTTTTCATCTTTCTCCACCCTGTTTCTTTAAACTCTCCTATATAAGAGCCAAATTTGAAATCTTCAGATGCTGAACATGCTAATTACTTACATAGAAACTGATGTTTAATTATGAAAAGCCTTAAGGCCACAACTGCAGCATGCTGTGAGGGACCCATAGGATTTCAGGGTGCTGAGTTTACCATGGGCCAGGCTGCATTCACTTTTTCTGAGGTTTTCAGCATGCAGCAAAGAATAGGTTAAACAACCAAGCATGCCTACTTTTGTGTGTTAACAGCCCATCCCACAGCCTCTGCAAGGTTCTGCCCCAGACAGGCAGGAAAATCCTCTGTCTCATACAATGCCACCCAGAAGTCCATGCAATGCCATCTTTACTGTAAACAGAAGGAGCCTTTTGACTCCAGTGTGAGGCAAAATCAATGAGCAACATCTGGAAGATCTACCTGACCATGTCTCCCAACAGCATATCCCCTTGATGGGCATAACACAAGAAAACTAAGCCTTCAAAATACACACTCATTCTTCAGGGAGAGTCATGATAGGCAGGAGTTAGTCAGATGCCCATGGACAGTCAGTGACTCATCATTCTCTAGCAAAGTAGAAGAAAGTCACTCCCTCATATATGAGGCCCAGGACTTTGGAGACACTCCTGAGGTCCAGAGTGATGTATTCACGTTCCTCTAACCAAAGCTGCTCCACAGGCTGTCTGCAGGGATACCAGCTTCGCCCAAACCACTGCTGCCTCTCAGGACGATCAGTTATCATCCACAGCAGCAACTGGAAGGAGCCTGAGAAAGGAGGAAGGAACAACTTAGAGAGTCTCCCGAAGGCCTTGCTGCAGCTCTGTCTGACAGCACTTCAGTCGCAAGTCAAGAGGTTTATAAGTCTCCAACTTAAACACTCTTATCACCCTCTGAGCACACCGCCCTGAGGGTTCCCTTCTGCCCATCAATGCACGGATACGTTATCATCATTTTCTATCATGTAAACTCAACTACTGTTCAAGTTACACTGGTATGTGATAACTATATAGTGTTGATCATCCATATCAGGTTGAAAACATACCTGGGCTCTGAGATGTTTACATGTACAGACTAGTAGAGAAGTTTGACTGGTAGCCCTATTTGCATAAGGCTCTCTCTCCTTACTTTATTACAGATTGAACATACAGAAAAAAAATGATAACATTTAAATGGAATTTACATATTTTCATTAACATAGAATTGTAGTAAACCAAAAGATGGTTTTCTATTAGGTGGAAAAAAATCCTATTTGAAATTATTCGTCTCAACCAATTTTCATTTGGTTTATTTTTCAGAGACTTGATCAACACTGACAAACATACTGCTGCTTTTCATTTGCTTCATTTCCTCCAGTACATGCTTTATTTAGTACCTTCCCACAAAATAAGGAGAAAAATCGTGAAAAACTTAAGTTTTATAAATATCATCTGATAAAAGTAATATCAAAGGAGCTCATATTCATTTTATCAATACACATGATCTGAACAATACATCAATATTTTATCTACAAATAGGAGTCTCAGTTATTCTGACAACTCATCATTAACACTTACATGGCAAAAAAGCCTGAATATTATTTTCCTGGCTGCACAAATAAATACATATTTGTATTCACTGAAATAACAAGTTTGTCTTGGTTAAAAGCTGTGTAATATGACAGAGAAGAAATGTAGGTTAAATTTGGTCACATTTGAACTATGAACACAGGGCTCATAGCTACAAAAAAATAAAATCTTAAACCTGCCAGTACTGTTGTAAATGGGACCATGGAGAATAAAGGTTTTGTATGAAAAAGGGATTTGCAGAGCCAGTTTCTTGCTCTGCAATCAGAGAAAGGCCCACATGCTACAAAGAGGAAGGAATGCAGCCTTTTGACTTGGGAAAGCGAGGGAATGGGTCTCCTTTCTGGACAGTGGCATGCACCTGCACCAAGAGTGGCACAGGTGACTACACCATTCATCACCCCAGGGGCCCATATGTTTCACTTGAACCTGGGAGCTCTGGCAACATCATCTCTCAGCCTGTACCTGTATGGGATGCTGAAAGACCCAAGCAGGGCAGACAGGTTTGCCAGACTACCACCAGCATGCCCTGCCAGGAGGATTACCTCTTCCCTGGCTGCTCTGTCCAAGAGAACTCCAGCACACACCACGCAGCTCAAATACATCTTACTTAAAGCCTAGGTTTACATCCGACCCATATAGGTCTTTCCAATGGACCCATAAGTGACTCTCATGACTGGAGTGCTGCAATGGATGGCTATAGACTCTTCAGAAGGGACAGGCGAGGAAGGAGAGGCGGTGGGGTGGCCCTGTATGTTAGGGAGTGTTTCGATTGTATAGAGCTCAACGATTGTGATGATGGTACGGTTGAGTGTTTATGGGTAAGGATGAGGGGGAAGGCCAACGAGGCAGATATCCTGCTGGGAGTCTGTTATAGACCACCCAACCAGGATGAAGGGGCGGATGAAGCGTTCTACAAGCGGCTGGCAGAAGTCTCTCAATTGCTAGCCTTTGTTCTCGTGGGGGACTTCAACTTCCCGAACGTCTGCTGGAAATACAACACGGCAGAGAGGAAGCAGTCTAGGAGGTTCCTGGAGTGTGTGGAAGACAACTTCCTGACACAGCTGGTAAGTGAGCCTACCAGGGGGGGTGCCTCGCTTGACCTGCCATTTACTAACAGAGAAGGACTGGTGGGAGATGTGGTGGTCGGAGGCCGTCTTGGGCTTAGCAACCATGAAATGATAGAATTCTCGCTTCTTGGTGAAGTAAGGAGGGGGGGCAGCAAAACCGCAACCATGGACTTCCGGAGGGCAGACTTTGGCCTGTTCAGGACGCTGGTTGAGAGAGTCCCGTGGGAGACGGTCCTGAAGGGCAAAGGGGTCCAGGAAGGCTGGACGATCTTCAAGAAGGAAGTCTTAAAGGCGCAGGAGCAGGCTGTCCCTGTATGCCGTAAGAAGAACGGGCGGGGAAGACGACCGGCCTGGCTGAACGGGGAGCTCTTGCTGGGACTCAGGGAAAAAAGGAGAGTTTACCACTTGTGGAAGAAGGGGCAGGCGACTCAAGAAGAATACAGGGATCTCGTTAGGTCGTGCAGAGAAGAAATGAGAAAGGCAAAAGCAGCTAGAACGCAATCTGTCCGCTGTCGTTAAAGACAACAAAAAAAGTTTTTACAAATATATTAATGACAAGAAGAGAGCCAAGGAAAATCTCCATCCTTTATTGGATGCAGGGGGGAACATTGTCACTGAGGATGAGGAAAAGGCTGAGGTACTCAATGCCTTCTTTGCCTCAGTCTTTAACAGGCAGACCAGTTATCCTCAGGGTACTCGGCCCCCCGAGCTGGAAGACAGGGACAGCGAGCAGGATGAACCCCCCGTAATCCAAGAGGAAGCAGTCAATGACCTGCTATGCCACCTGGACACTCACAAGTCTATGGGGCCGGATGGGATCCACCCGAGAGTGCTGAGGGAGCTGGCGGAGGAGCTCGCCAAGCCGCTCTCCATCATTTATCAGCAGTCCTGGTTAACGGGGGAGGTCCCAGACGACTGGAGGCTTGCCAATGTGACGCCCATCTACAAGAAGGGCTGGAAGGAGGATCTGGGGAACTACAGGCCTGTCAGCCTGACCTCGGTGCCGGGGAAGATTATGGAGCGGTTCATCTTGAGGGCGCTCACAAGGCATGAGCGGGACAACCAGGGGATCCGGCCCAGCCAGCACAGATTCATGAAAGGCAGGTCCTGCTTGACCAACCTGATCTCCTTCTATGACCAGGTGACCCGCCTAGTGGATGAGGGAAAGGCTGTGGATGTGGTCTACCTGGACTTCAGCAAGGCCTTTGACACTGTTTCCCACAGCATTCTCTTAGAGAAGCTGGCGGCTCACGGCTTAGACAGGTGGACTCTGCGCTGGGTCAAAAACTGGCTGGACGGCCGGGCCCAGAGAGTTGTGGTGAATGGAGTTACATCCAGTTGGCAGCCGGTCACGGGCGGTGTTCCCCAGGGCTCAGTACTGGGGCCGGTCTTGTTCAATATCTTTATTGATGATCTGGATGAGGGGATTGAGTGCTCCCTCAGTAAGTTTGCAGATGACACCAAGTTGGGCGGGAGTGTTGATCTGCTCGAGGGTAGGAAGGCTCTGCAGAGGGACCTGGACAGGCTGGATCGATGGGCCCAGGCCAACTGTATGAGGTTCAACAAGGACAAGTGCCGGGTCCTGCACTTCGGCCACAACAACCCCATGCAGCGCTACAGGCTTGGGGAAGAGTGGCTGGAAAGCTGCCTGTCGGAAAAGGACCTGGGGGTGCTGGTCGACAGCCGGCTGAACATGAGCCGGCAGTGTGCCCAGGTGGCCAAGAAGGCCAATGGCATCCTGGCCTGTATCAGAAATAGTGTGGCCAGCAGGAGTAGGGAAGTGATCGTGCCCCTGTACTCGGCCCTGGTGAGGCCGCACCTCGAATACTGTGTTCAGTTTTGGGCCCCTCACTACAAGAAGGACGTTGAGGTGCTGGAGCGTGTCCAGAGAAGGGCAACGAGGCTGGTGAGGGGTCTGGAGAACAAGTCTTATGAGGAGCGGCTGAGGGAACTGGGGTTGTTTAGCCTGCAGAAAAGGAGGCTGAGGGGAGACCTCATCGCTCTCTACAACTACCTGAAAGGAGGTTGTAGCGAGGTGGGTGTCGGTCTCTTCTCCCAAGTAACTAGCGATAGGACAAGAGGAAATGGCCTCAAGTTGCGGCAGGGGAGGTTTAGGTTGGATATAAGGAAAAATTTCTTTCCTGAAAGAGTGGTTAAACATTGGAACAGGCTGCCCAGGGAAGTGGTGGAGTCTCCATCCCTGGAGGTATTTAAAAGACGAGTAGATGAGGCACTTAGGGACATGGTTTAGTGGGCATGGTGGTGTTGGGTTGACGGTTGGACTCGATGATCTTAGAGGTCTTTTCCAACCTCAATGGTTCTATGATTCTATGATAATTGGTGGAAAATCTCACAAGAAACACCAAGCTAGACTGTGAGAATTGTTATGCATCTTCTCATAGGAAGCCATGTGATTCCCAAATCCCCTCAGATATGTCCAATTTAAAAATCCACCTGTCCTATGTCAAAGCAAGGGTCTGGTTAGCCCAAGGTCCTGTCTCTGGCACACCTATTCTCCATAGCTTAGGGAATGTACAACAGCAAGTAAACATATTCCCAAAGTATTTCCTAAGCCTACATGAAGCTTAGGATATTCCTGAGTCAAAACAGGACCCTTGTGCTTAATAGCCCTGAAGAACTTTTCCTTCACAAATTTGTCCTGTCACTTTTTAAGCCCATGCCAACTTTTTCAGTTCAATTTCACAGTTAGATTTGTGTCATGTACAGAAGCATCTTTTGCTATTTTGCTCCGGATGTGCCACCTGATAACAGACCATAGGATTGTGGTGGATCAGCCCTGGCTGGACACCAGGTGCCCACCAAAGCCGCTCTATCACTCCCCTCCCTCAGCTGGACAGGGGATAGAAAATATAATGAAAGGTTCATGGGTCGAGATAAGGACAGGGAGAGATCACTCACCAATTACCGTCACGGGCAAAACAGACTCGACTTGGGGAAATTAGTTTAATTTATTACTAATCAAATCAGAATAGGGTAATGAGAAATAAAAACAAATCTTAAAAACACCTTCCCTCTGCCTCTCTCTTCTTCCTGGGCTCAACTTTACTCCCAATTTTCTCTACCTCCTCCCTGCCGAGTGGCACAGGGGGACGGGGAATGGGGGTTGCGGTCAGCTCTAACACATTGTGTCTGTCGCTCCTTCCTCCTCAGGGGGAGGACTCCTCACGCTCTTCCCCTGCTCCAGCATGGGGTCCCTCCCATGGGAGACAGTCCTCCATGAACTTCTCCAATGTCAGTCCTTCCCACGGGCCACTCCAGAGTGGGTCCCTTCCACGGGGTGCAGTCCTTCAGGAACTGACTGCTCCAGCGTGGGTCCCTTGTGGGGTCACAGGTCCTGCCAGCAAACCTCCTCCAGCATGGGCTCCTCTCTCCACGGGGCCACAGGTCCTGCCAGCAGCCTGCTCCAGCACGGGCTTCCCACAGGGTCACAGCCTCCTTTGGGCATCCACCTGCTCCAGCGTGGGAGGCAGGTGAATATCTGCTCCACCGTTAACCTCCATGGGCTGCGGGGGGACAGCCTGCCTCACCACGGTCTTCACTACAGGCTGCAGGGGAATCTCTACTCTGGCGCCTGGAGCACCTCCTCCCCCTCCTTCTTCACTGACCTTGGTGTCTGCAGAGTTGTTTCTCTCACATATTTTCACTCCTCTCTCCCGCTGCAATTGCTGCTGTGCAGGTTTTTTTTTTTCTCCCTTCTTAAATACGTTATCACAGAGGCGCTACCAGTCGCTGATGGGCTTGGCCTTGGCCAGCAGCGGGTCCGTCTAGGAGCCATCTGGCACTGGCTCTATCGGCCATAGGGGAAGCTTCTAGCAGCTTCTCACAGAAGCCACCCCTGTAGCCCCCCTGCTACCAAAACCTTGCCATGCAAACCCAATACAAGGATCAACAGATGTCATCTGTGAGAGATTTACAACCATTCCCCTAAGCACTTTTCTCTCACAACTTGAGACCTCTGTCATATCCCCTTCCAAGTCATCTCTTGAACAGTTATAGTAAATTCATTCCTCATCTTGATCATACCTGTGAACCTCTTATACCTTTACTGTACCTTGTTTTGAGAAATAAAGGTGATGGCAAATGCACAGGGGTGGGAGGCCTGCAACCATGCACAGGATTTGAGAGCTGACTATACCATGGACCCATATTATCCAAATACAAAGAGTGGCTGAATTCTTTGGGCCCTTTCTATGGGCCTGGATACTTTCTGTAGTCAGAAGACCTCCTCTGTTTTAATAGGTTTTGGCTAGAACTTTAGTCTTAGTAGGGAAAAACACCATCTTTAAGAGTGATCTACATTTTATACAAGAGTATTCTTCATGGCAAACTTGCAGGCCCACCATTGCCCAATCTGCTGAGAAGAGTGGTGCTGTGTGCTCCTGATTAGCCAGAGAAGCACACAAGGAAGGCTTTGGAAGAGCTTTCTATTTCATATTTGTATCTGCGCATCAGCCAAAAGCTATTAAAGCAAGAAAAAGCACTTTCAGAAGAACAAAACATCCATCACACCTTTTCCCCTTTCCCCCAACAACTTCTTTTGTTTAATATTAGCTTCAGTAACAAAAAAGTCATTACAACTTACCCAAGCTACAAGATAGCTTAAATATTAACAAGCATGTAAAGCCACTGGGCGTAAGAGCCCAGAGCTGTATAATAATAAAGCAAGACTCAGCGAGATTCCATAATTATTTGTTACACAACCCAAGAAACTAGCTAGAGCATTTCTAAGATTATACACCTCTCGTATATGATGTCTAACCATGCCAGAAATTACATAAGGCTTTTTATAACATAATCATTAGTCATTAAAAAGGCAGAACAAAGAGCCATTATGACCAGAGGTGACAATCCAAGAATTAGTTTACTTAGGACCTGATCCAAAGCCCATTGTAGTGATTTGCATACATTTCAACGTGCTTTGGACCAGACATTCAGTATTTTCCATGTTGCAGAATTTCCTTTTGGATTTTTGTGGAACTAGAGGACTGAAGCTGTAGAGGAAATAAAAGCAGGCATTTGTTCCTGTCAGAGCTAAGAACTCAAAGCTGGCACTGATTTTGGTGGTAGTAACATCTGCTTTACATCCTCTCAAAACAAAGCCGGCCACCAATTCAGATTCCCAAATATGGGTTCAAATACTTTTTAGGAATTCCAGTTCTGGAAATGCTGACCTATGCATCCAGCCCTACCAGGAGTTGCAGGCAGTATCTCAAGCAGTTCAGATTCAGATGGATATATCTATCCCTATGCATTTTTATGTCAAGAAAAATGCAAAACACATGACCAATTGTACTGTTATCACAGGAAGATGACACCTGCAGCATGGAAATGGAGTTGTCAGCTGTGACCCTAGCCCTATCCATCAGGAAGCCCCTTTGGATAAGAGTGGAAACCCTAGCGAGACAGTTTATCCGTAAGCTTGCAGGTGAGGACTCTACTTTTTTTCCTTCCTTCAGGCATGTTAAGGGCTGTGGAGAAGACACAGCTCAGTGGGGAAATACTACAGCCAGAAAGAAAAAAAAAGCATTATCTAACATATAGTCATACACATTGACCTGGAAAACACAAGGCTCCTGCAAAAGAAGCAAGCCAAAGACTTCAAATTGACTTGGCAGGGAGAAATCTGCAGGATTTGATTTAAAAAAAATATTTCACAGTGGAAACACTGCTCTGTAGCAGTTAACCACAATATACCCAGAGTCAACATACTTCATGGGCAGAGAGGAAAAAAATTACTTCAGAATACAATAGAAATGTACAGAATCTTGAATATTGTGGCGAAGGTGGACAGGGTCCAGCTGTTAATTGTCTTTTCCTAATAACCTAAGGGCCATTAGATGAAGCTGGTAGGATCCAGGTGCTTTGTTTTGTCCCAGAAAAAAAAAGTTTTATAGCTCACATCAGAGAGGTCCCCTTGCAACTGAGCAGGGCAGCCCCACTGGGCAGACTCCCATGGGATTTCACTTGGTTTCTGGACCTCTGACTGTTGCAACATCCACATCTCCACCCCCAGGTCTGACAGTCAAGCCACTCAGGACTGATAGAGCACCCTTGGTCTCTCCGGATTCATAATTTCTCTTTTAGCCCACAATCCACTCAAGCTACTTTGTAAGCCCTAAGCCTGGCCTCATCCAAAGGCTGCACAGTGGCCGGCACAGTACTTCAACATACACTCTGTCTTTCCGAACACAGAAACACTGTCTGGCATATTCATCAGGTCAGCAGTAACAGGGGACACCTTTCAGTAAAGCATTTCTTCTTGTTCAGCTGCTTTCTAGATAGAAGGATTCATAATAGTGCTGAATAGCCTGTGGTTCTGCCAAAGTATCAAAACTCCATTTGTAACTCCTTTTGGTTCCCACTGTCAGGGAGCAGCAGAGACCAGTGGCACAGCGAGGTGCTTGTCTGCATGCTTTGATTTGTGCCTGCACCAGATCTGGGGACTGGATCTACCAAGGACATGCCCCGGGGGACACTGGAGGTGCCCCATCTTCTGATGCTGTGACTTCCAAATCTGACCCAGCAAGCGTGATACTCTTGCCCTGACCCAGGCAAAGTCACACTGCCATCAAGGATCAGAAGGAGAATAAAAAAAAACCTCACACCCACCCACACACCAATTAAAAGAGCATTCTTCTCTTCCCCCTACCCAAACGACTAGTGTGTCAATTTGCTTTTCCTGGGATTCTCAGTCTTCTGCATTCTTAAGCAACAGCCTCTGGACATGCTATCCCTTTTCTACACAGACTGGGAAGCTCAGATTCAGCAGTCTGTCTCTTTTCCATCATCCACCTTCACAAAAGGAGGAGCTATTCCTATGGAAGACATCTGGCCCTCAATTCTTTAGACACTACACATAGGCTTTCAAATGAAAGGATAAGAAAGAATTTGATATTACTTCTTCAGCCTTCCTGGAGACAAAGCTAAACACCTTTTGGATCAAAGGGAATTTTTAGATACTTGTAGGAAAAGGCAATTTCTAAGCCAAGATGGGTTTACCTTCTAATAAGAACATCACCAGCCCTTACACACCTTGTGTCTCTTAGATCTACATGGTAGGAACCACCACACTACTGTTAGAACTGACAAAACACCAACATTATTCTTGCTCCCCCATTAGCTTGAACACCGATTGAATGTCTAGTCTCTTCGTAGTCTGAACAATTTGCTTAACTGCTGGCTTTCCCTTGACTCCAGTCTCTACAACTGGTGGCTGACACACCCATTAAGAACAAAAACTAAGCAGGGTGTTTGTAGAGGTGTGCACATAATCAAGGCAACACTGCAGCCTGCAGGTGCCTTTTAAGATAACACCAGGACACACCTGAATACTCCTCTCCACTCCCGGAGGAGAGCACACTGGCAGTGACAGACTGAAGGATCTTTTGAAGTCACTTTAGAGGGCTAACCCTGTGAAGTAGACCAAAAATAAATTATTCAGGCTGGATTTGTAAGCAGAAGGAAATGGTGACTTACCCCCTCTTCTCAATAATTGAATGCCTTTATGAAGGTTATTTGTAGAAGTTTTTCTTTAACCTTGGACCTTTATGTGTTTTATTTGTATGGGAAATGCTAAGACAACTCAAGATGGCAAACAATAAATGCAGTTGTACACAGAACTGGGAGCATGAGAGGGAAATAGAGAAAGACTTAAATTGAAAATGAGCACAGAAGTGGGGACCAAATCTGCTAACACTCTCATTACCTTCTTTGATTTAGATGCCAGATATCTTCTCAAAACAGTCCCACTAACTAGTCTGTTGAGGGCTGCTTTTTTCAAGCCTGTTGTCCCCCTCATTGCTTTAACATATTCCTCTCCTTGGAGGTCAGGTGCTCTACCACAACCATTTTCAAGCTACTTCAGGTGGTTCTTCAGGTGATCCTCTTCACTTAAATTACCTCAGAACTTCAGATCCTTTGTCAGTTCCTCCAAACAAAAAGAGCCAGCAATATAGTAGCATCTTCTTTTATTGCTTTCTCCACATTCCTACACAGTTAAATATTCTCAGCACACTCCAAGAATTTGATTAGTTTTGTCCTGTTATATTTTTTAATAGAACTCCTCCATGGACTGCCTTTTAAATCCTTCTAGTATCTACTCAAAACCAGATTCTGTTCTACCTCCTCCACTCAGTTTTGTGACTTCCAGGAGACTTCTGGATCTTTACTTTTATTACCCAGAAGCATTCAGTAAACTTGCCACTCATCCCTTCTTCTCTGGAGAAAGTATATGTATTCTTGGCATGCGATGCAATCCTTCCCTTCTGTTTCCCCATCTCCCTTCCAAGGCAAGCTATTCCGATCTGGCAGTCATAAAATCTATCTGCCAGGTCTCTGGGATACCTCTTATATCATAGCTTTGGCTGTGGTCTACGGCTTTGAATTCTTCTTTTTTATTGCCATACCCTTAGCATTAGCATGGAGAGATCTCAAGTGCTCAGCTCACTACCTTATTATCCTCAGTTCTGTTTCTCTGATGGCTTCCATACAGCTCCCCATTCTCCCCTCCACAGCTGTCAGGATACTCATTTACCTGTGGACTCTTATCACTCATTCCTTCAAGCCTAGCTCAGTCTTATTCTGTCTAGAAATGCTTTTCCTCTGCTTAGCTAATTGGACATCACTTTTATTTCTTCTTTCTCAAAGCTCTAGTTCATGACCAGCAAACACAGAGCAACTCTATCAGGCCTCTTTGCTCAGCTACACATTCCCCTCTGGCACCTACCTGTCCCTGCCTGGCTCTCCACTTAGGGCAGTAGCAGGAGCTGTGGCTCCCCCAAGCCCCAAACTTATTCCAGTCTGGGCAGGGTCACACCTGGCTGTGGTACCTCTGAACTGACATAAGAAAAAACAGTCACAGGAACACTGTCACAGCTTATCTTCACATGATATCTCCAGTTTTGGCTTAAGCATCTGTCCTACTACCCAAGACAGCCGGCAAAGCAGTCTGAGGGCTATTTCTGTGCCCTTCAGAAGGCAGCCGCTGACCAACACCAACTCCTCTTCCCTCAGCTTTTTAGGCAATGCACTCATGGCACTTCCTTTTCCTTTTCTTCTGGAAAAAGTCCTTCACAGGCTCACATACAAAATCACAACTTGCTTTACCCACACCCTCTGCCTCAACTACTTTTAATTAACAACATATTGAAAAAGAATCATTCCACTTTAAATTCAAAGATACCAAGAACTAACCCACACACTACCAAAGCCAAAGAGCAACAAGGTTCAGACATCCATCAGACTATTTTCTGCTAGAGATGACAACTCCTTTTCTTCTGTCTCTCCCTGATTATCCAGGGGGATAAACACAACTCACACTGCATTAACCATTATAGTTGCTCTAAAAACCACACACAAGGGTTGCAGCAACCCCTCCACTTGCAAACCACAGAGAGCCCCCAAACATAACTAACAGCCACAGGCTGTGGGCCATCCTCATTTTTATGGTTGCCTTAATGAACAGTATATTGAAAAGAGCTGTGCTGCTCAGGCTCAGAGCATTTGCATTCATTCACATACCCACACCCATCCCTGCCCCAGCCTTATGTTCCCTCAGGCCAGTCTCTTCATCATGGCAGGCAGGTGGTGGTCCTTCAGGTAGTCTCTCGTGTTGATACAAATGTGTATTTGGGGTTGATGCTAGGTCCTTTGTCCCTAGTGTAGTTCCTAATGTCATAGCATCTCTCCCACTCCCTTCTGACACAGACACAATTAAAAGGGATGCGATGAGCATTAGCTATGGGAATGGCTTCTGCTTTGCTATACCGTCTACTTATTCTGCATGTAGATGGATTCCTCGCAGTACTCAGCGCTCACTACAGTGACCCTGGATGGTTCCCAGCTGGGTACCAGGCATGCACAGAAGGAGGAAAAGAATATGAAGCCATGACAAAAAGACAGAACAGTGTGAACCTCATAAGTTCAATTTGTTATACATTTTTCAATATTCCAGTAAGAGTTCCTTAACTTTTGGTACCCTTGAGGCAGACACAGAAGTTTTGAAAATTCCTGTGATTTTTCAGCGTCTCCAAAACTAACTCCTGACTTTTCTGCCCCAAAATTTCCCCAAGTACCTACAGTCTTTCTTACTTATAACGTTTGAGTCACAATCTGTAAGTGAACTTGTAATGTGCAATTTCTAATGTTATCCTTATGGCACAAATGGGCAAGAAAACATACTAGGAGTATTATGTGTTCATGCTATGCTGTATTTTCAAGATGGAACAGGAGCCAAAGTTAAGACTGAGTTTGAATATTGAGTTTAAGAAGAGCACAAAGCCATAGAAATGTCACTCCCTGCAACCAGGGCTTTTTTATGATTATTCCTACTTTAGAAGTTAAAAATTATTTTTGGAGTAGGTTCTCTCTTGTTTCTAGTACTCAGTCCAAAGCCATTGACATTAGTGGAAAGTTTCCAGTTTAGAATATCAATTGGGCCAATCTTTCATAGGTGTATTTTTATTGAGAAAACACAGAAGGAAAAAAACCCGTGAAACCAGTGAAATAATTTCAGTGGAAGTACACCGGGGTAAATAAGGAGTAAAAGAGTTCTTAATCGAGCCCCAAAAGTGTTCTCAGTGACTCAGGTGAGCTCTTGCAAAGGGGGTCTGTTGCAGGTCCAGGAGGAACAGCACAATGTAACACCCACTCCTGCACTTGATAATAAAACCCTCTTGAACCCAGGAGTAGCAGAAGAGGACGGAGATATTGCCTGGCTTCTGACAGTGTAACAGTGATACCTTCAACAGCCCTCCAAATGGACCGTGTTAGCTAGTTAGAGACAGGCTCTGTGCAGAAGGACTCACAGTCGAAATAGGTAAGATAAAAGACAATAAAAGAAAAACAATCTTATTATCCCCATTTTATGGGTAGGAAATGGAGCTCTGAAGAAATTAAGTGCCTTGCTCAAAGCCATACAGGAAATCAGTGTCAGAGGAAACAAATGCAAACCTGAGTGTCACGGTAGTTCCTTCCTCTTGATACCATTTTGACCATCAGGGCTGCTTTCAATTAAGTCTTTTATTGAGGACATCTCTTTCTAGCTATGCATTTTTTTATTGCATATCCCACATGGTGGACCTGTAGAATTACGAGTGTCTCCAGCCAGCTTCTCTACTGTGTTTTATGAACCTTAATGAGCCCCCCCAGAAAGCTGAAATACCTACATCGAGGGGGAAGGGAGCAGAGAAGCAGAGAAGCAGAAATAGCAGCATTGTGTGCAGCTTTTAGTGTGCAGTCCAGGTTCACGGAGCGGTGTGTAAACAATCCGATTTGCCACATTTAAGGAGAGGCACAATTTTAGGAAATCCAAACACCCTGTTAGCCTACTGACCTCTAGATAACCTACTTCAACAACAATGAAACTTACAGTATGCTGGGGAGGTGGAGGGGCAACGCTGGGAAGATGCTTTGCTGCCATAGGAAATGGGCCAAGCAAAACTCTCTCATCATTTTTGATGTTCGCCTGATGAGTCTGTAAAAGGAGAAGAGTATCAGCTTGCTAGAAAAACTGTTTCCTGACAGAGATTCGCAGGGAATTTTGCTGCCCCATAGGAGCCCAGGCACTAGCACTGAGACGTGGTGCTGCCTGTGCTTGCCTCGATCCTCTCGCCCAAGAACTCTGCTTTTCCGCAAACCCGGGTGAAATGGAATCCGAAGTGAAAGTGGGCCCACATTGTCCACAGCTTGTCCACATTGTCCACAGCTTGTCATCCCAGAGGCACAAAGGGAGTGTGCAAATTGAGCCCTTTTGCCTTAGATATGTACTCTCAGTGTGGAATATGGTAATTCGGGCAAGGGGAGACCCAGAAACATAGAAGCACATACAGAATTGAAAATGAAGGGGAAATTAGTGTTAAAAACAGGAATGGGGGCTGTTTGCATGGCTGCTTGACAGCATCATACATTCAGTAAGCAGCTGTCTGTACAAATACCTTCAAAGGCAAACAGCAGGAACAAACCCATTCACCTTGCCTAGGTTTCTTATTCTGGTGCACAGTGAGGTGTCGGTCACGCTGTCACTAAATCCTTTCTGTACAGGAAGAGCTGTGAGAAGAGGTTACACAGCGAGGATGTGCTACCATTTGCATTTTTTGCCTAGGCATGCAGTCTGCTTCAGAAAAAACTTAAAGCCTGTGATAAGAAACTAGCATATATTGAAGTGCTTTCTTGACTAATACAAGAGTCCCCATCACCTTAGCTAGTCTACTGTCCAGATATCTATATTGAAGTGACTTTCCCACTGGCAATGCAGAGGACAGAAGGGATGTCTCTTCATTTTCTCTAATCGGGATCACTTCTAGCTGCCGGGAACAGCACTAGCGATCAAAAGGAAATCACACGTACAGCAGTATTTTGTCTAGCTCAATATGTTTGTGTTCTGAAAGCCTGGCCTTGCTGTGCACCACGCTGTGGGAATGCAGAGGAGAAAGACCATTACAGCTGCATCAGCTTTGTGGTGGTGTGTGTAAGAACCTAGAACGGCACTGTTAGGTGGGCTAGCCACAACAGTGGGTGAAAAGAAACACAGGTAGGCTAAAAGGAATAGTTTCATTGCAGGCCTATCTCTGCCTGTATCTCTTCAATCTTTTGAAAAGATCTTTTGATTCTTTCTCCTCCCAGTCCTCGGCGGTAACATCCTGGGAGCTTCGTTACACCCAGCACTTGGATAAATAAAATTAGCACATATGCACCATGTAGGAATAGCAATAGCTGTGAGTACAGTATCGTAAGAGCAAGAAATCTTGTTCTTTATCACCTTGTTACCCTGGTCTTGCAAGCCTAGGTATAAAAAATGCCTTGTAACAATACCTAATATCCAATATGTCTGCAGCAAAACACATTTTCCATGTAATCTGACTGTATCAAATCCGTATACGCTGCAGAAAGAATGCCTTGGAACGGGAAGAAAGAAGGAACATTGAGCTCTAGGAAAACTCAAAGGAACATTTTATTGTAACATTTATAATAGAAAGTTGGGGGGTTTAGTTTCGCCTCAAGGTGTAACTTGCTAATAAAAGTTCTGGAAAACATGCTGTGTATAAGAACCCTGGCCTATGATGTCAGAATTCATTATGCGCACAGGGGCTATTTACAGCCTTGTAAAGTTGTAGACAAGGAAATTGTTGCTGAAATATAGTTTCAAAAGTTTAAAGGTAATCATTCTACTGATGCATACACCTCAGCTATTGAACAGATCTTTTAAGCGGTTCCGTGGAAACTGAAAAAAACGTATGGCTTGAGTTGTAAACATCCACCCATGTTTCTTCATATGTGTTGGGTATGGAATTATATATACATGTACAGGGGTAACTGTGGGGTCTTTATTTTTATGCAAGAGTTCTCTGGGTAAACCTATAAATTAAGCATATGCATAAGGTGCGCAAAAGTAAGACAAACTGGAAACAATTTTCACTGCCCTCTTTTCATTCCCCATTTATCCACTTGGAAAAAAAAAAAAGAGGAAGAAAATCAAGAAGAAAAAGGGAGGGCGAAGAACTAAAAAGGGAAACAAACAAATGTATTTTCAGCTCTCTAAATCTAAAGATGTTTTATCAAAAATACGGAAACATTAATTGAAATGTGTATTCTTCATCAGAACAACAGCTGTGGACGCATGAAGCTTCGCTGAGGTTCAGCCAAAATTTGGGGCAAAAGCGCTGCTGAGTTTGATGGCTCAGGAGAGTCTGCAGGAACCCCTTGAGAAAGCAGTCACTCTGGGCCATCCGACTGAGACCGGCACTGCTGTATTTAAAGCCGGGGTGGGGGGTTGACTGTAGAGTGTGCTCTGTTTCACTCGATTGCTGCATGCTGTTTTATTCTTTGGCTCTAAGCATTTTAATTGCTGCTATAGTGATTTTTCCATCACTCTGAAAAGGCTTTGTGACCAGATGTTGTTTGTCATTTGCCCCACAGTAGCTGGCAATAGTATAATTACAGAAATATAGAAAAATGTGCTCAACACTGGGGATTACTAGCCAATCCAAGCATTTTCCTACTGAATCACTTTTTCAAATATTCCTTCTCACAGCAGTCCAAATGATTTTCTAGCTCTGGCTGAGCTAACTTCCCAAGCATTCCAGTTATATTTATTTTTTCTAATGCACTTGTCAGCTACTTCAGACTCCACCCCAACTCCTGACAGCAAGGCCAATCGAACACCCTCTCGTTGTGGTTTCATGGGGAACCAGCTCACGGCCGCAGAAATGGACTGCACCCAATGGCACGAGCCCAAAAATAACTGCACTACTTCCACTTTTTTCAATGTGTCTGCATTGTTCCAATAGCACTGAGATATTACTACTGATTAATGCTGCTATATAAATAACATGCAAAATGGGGGAAAGCTTTAAGGTTTTTTTTTTCCTGCTTTTACTCATGTTCACAGTAAAATTTCCGTTGGCTTCAATAAGCTCTGTATACCAGAATTGCACTAATGCAATTTCATTAACTTAGCTGAATTACTCCTTGTTTATAGCAGTGGAAGTGAGTGGAAAATCAAGGCCAACGGGATAAGAAATAATCCTTTTATCCTGCCCGGCAAGATTCCTCTGGGTTTAGAGCTGAGGTTTAGGTTTAGCGTTGGCTTCTTTGGTCACGTAAGCTTTTACACCTTTCCTTACTCTGAACAGCCATTTTGGTGAGTTCACTCTTCTCTCAGTCTTTCGTCTCTCCTCCCTCCTTCTGCTGCTGGGCTTGCTTCCTCACCAGATCTAGCCAGGGGCAGCAGACAACTTGTCAGCAATTCAGAGCGCTTAGTGATCTGCTCAGATGGCAAGTGATAACAAATGTCAAGATCGCAAAAGTCCTTCAAATCTGAGAATTTCTCTGTGCCATCACGACAGGTGTTAGAAGTCCCAAAAGGCAGCAGTATGCGTGGGGAAGGTGAGCAACTGCACAAATCAGGCAAGTTTCTCTCACATCCCTCCAACCCTGCAAACCAAAGGCGTCACCCATTCACCTATATGGAAAATACTTACCCTGCCACATCCTTTTTACCTATAGCAGAGATCACCAATGCATCTGCCAATACAAATGCAGTTACATCAGACCTACCTCATGCATAACTACCATTTTCAAAATGGGTTGGCTGAGATTTCACCTCTCTGTTGGTCAACCTGACATCACTCAGTGGCCCACAGGATGCTGCAAATGCAACTAGACTGCCACTGAAGGGAAGACAACTTTTATGGACTCTGCTGGAACTGGAGCGAGCTTCAGGTGAGGAAAACACCAGGGCAAGAAAAGTAATTGTACGTGGCACTAGTTCCTTTAACACATAGCTAGCCAGTCTCTACTGCACTTACTGGTGAGTTTATATAAATGTTTTATGTACATGTTATATGTATGAATATATAAAGATACATAGGTAAAGGTTGTATGTGTGTGTAAACATATATATCTATACCAATATATATAAAATATTTTATGGTTTTCCATTTAGGATCTAAGTAATTGATAATAAGCCTGTTGTTCCTAACTTTCAGCTGGGAATGTGCCACTTTGCAGGGCTAGGTCCAGTCTCTGAAAACAAATAACTTTAGAATAAAACTGGAGACAGGTTGAAAAGAAAGACAACCATTGAGATGTAATCTGGATGTGCACAAATATCACCGCTAGTTATTTTTACACCCAGATGTCCCAGTGAGATGAATGGGCCAGAGTGCTACAAGGGCTTAAACTTTTAAAGGCAATGACATATCTCCACCCCTAGCAAGAGATTCGTATTCCTGCATGAAGCTCAGAGACCGAATGCGCTGCCTCTTCTGAGCCAAATTTCCCCTTGGATCCACACTGCAGATTTCGGGAGTTGGAATAAGTTATCCTTTGGAGAATAAATTAGTTACTGGCAGGAAACTTTGGCAGCCGCTTAATCTTCCCATCAGTTGCACCACTAGCATTCTTCCAGCCTGGAGAAAAGGGCACGTCCTCTTGGGTCCAGCGTTTCTCAGAGTGAGTTTGTAATAAGACTCAATTTGGAGGGGAAAAGATGTGATGTTTTCTGTTAAGCAGGTATGCTGCTTCTCCATTAAGGCCCACCGGCTTTTTTTTTTTTCTTTTTTTGTGAGAACAGGAGGAGTAGGAGAGGAAAAAGCCTAATTCAAGTAACAGCAGGAGTTGAGTAACTGCACACAGGTATCCTCTGTACCATGTGGAGCAGTGGAGCTACACTGCCTTCCCCGTGGGAAGTCTCTGCCTCTCACCCACTCCATGGCTGTTGTTTCATTTCTTTTTCTGCTCTCCCTCAGATGTCTTCAGAGCCTCCAAGCCACCATGTCTGATCTGTTGAGGTAATCAGATGCACGGTTAGCCACAAGAGCTGTAAGCTACCCGTTAGATGGGACTCTGACACTTCAGTTAATGTCTTACCAGAATGCAGGAAATGAAGCCTCCACCCCATGAAGGTGCACACTATGGGTCCCATGCAGAGCCTCTGGAAAAGGGGAGACAGGACAGAGGTGTGTTTTCATGTACGGACTGGATCAGAGACTCCACGCAATGTCCCCCACTGGGTATTATTTGTTGTACTGCAAAAGCATCTGTAGATCCCTGCTGCACACCCTAGTTTCATTGCCCAGTGGCTGGATGTACGCCTAGGAAAGGAATCCTTCTACACAGAGGTTATAGAGAGTATGTCTTGGTCCTTAGACACGGCTTGGGAAGTGCTGGGATAAGATCCAGAGAGCTGTAAGCTCCCAGAGCATGAATTTGCCATCTCGCCATCTTTCATGCATGATGCTGGATTTCAGAGCCAGGCCTGCGGTGACAGCTGGAGGTGGAGGCAGGTTCTGGCCACAAGAGCAATCCCCCACCCTGGGGTCTGCTGGCCAGATCTCCTGCCCACACCTCTGGCCACCTCCCTGTGTCACTCAGCCTGACGTGTTCTTTCAGCCAGCATGCCTAAGGGTGCCCAGTGCGCAGGACAGTGTTCTCTGCGTGGGAAGAAGACGGTAATCTTTTTGTATGGAGAAGGACACAGGAAAGAAAAGGGAAAGGAAATGGGAAAGTTCTTCCTCAAATCCATTTTCTTCTGTTTGATTTTTATTTGCATTTTTGTTTTTCTGGAGACTGAAAAACAAGGCAGCGAAAGGAATTTATCTATATTTAGCATTCGAAGAGATCTGTTGCTTTTCACGTAACATACAGCTTTAAAGGCGGTTTGGTTTTGCAGAAGAGGGGGAGTAAAGCGCCTTCGTAACTGCGTCGATTTGGACATTTCTCTGCCTCTTCCCTGGTGCCGTTCAAACTCCTTTTCTCACCCAAGCAGCCGCAAGCGTTTTCCGCTTCGGTGCCAGGCCGCACCAGGGAGACCTGCGCCCGGGCTGCCCCGGGGTGGCTGGCACCCGGGTTCCCCCTTCGGCCATGGCAGAAGGAGCCCCTGGCCCACAGAGACCCTACTGACGGCCCAGCCCCAGAGCACGGGGCTTATTTAGGGCCGTGTGACCTGAACCTCCCAACAAATCTCACCCTTCCTCTCCCCTCGGCCCAAACCATAAAAGCTCTCCTCGAAGTTTTAATAAAGACGAACGCATAACGCAAGTGTGTTGTCAGCCTCGTGTTTAAAAGGCATGGCAGGTCTTTATAAGAAGAGGATATTACCCTGCCCTGGGACAAATCCGAGGCGAGAGTTTTCGCTTCTGGAGCGGTGGGGGATGTTCAAACCCAGCCCGGCGGCGGGGAGGGCCGGGACCGGGGCGGGGGGCCGGGCCGAGCCGGCTTTCCCAGGGCCCCCGCGCCGCAGCGCGCTGCCCCTCTCCGCCTGTCAGCCCGGGAATTTATTTTCGTGGCGAGAAGCAGGCATGGCTGGCGTTATCGGCGGGGATGACACGAGAGCCAAACAAGGGGGCCTTTGAAATCGTCGGGGTTGGAGGGGTCCCCCCTCTTCCTCTCCATGCAGCGGCGTAATTCATCTGAGTAGGGGGCGAAAAAAACCCCATATAGATGTACTTTTAGAACTGACCAGCTGCGGAACTACTGGAGAAAGGAGCACACCGGGGACGAAGCTGGGGGCAGTGGGCTGGGGGGGCGGCGGGGGGTCGCCGGGCCGCCCTGCCCCGGCAGGTGAGGCCGTGCCGGAGCCGCCATTTCCAGGAGCCCAGCGCCACCCAGCGGAACGGCCGGGCCGGCGCCACGGGGGCCGGGGGTCTCCCCCGGGGCGGACCGGGGGCCCCGGCGGCCCCCGGTGCCCCCCCCGCCCGTAGGCGCTGCGTCTCCGAGGGCCACCCCGGTGCCCGGGGGGGAGCAGCCTGCAAGGGGCATCGTTTTGGTACCTCACTTTTTTTTTTCTTTTTCTTTTCTGCCGTCCCCCCTCTCTGTTGCGGCGGAAGAGATGGATCTGCCATGCCGCAACGCCCTAATGAATTTGGGAAAGCAAGCAATAATGGCGCATATACTGTGGCAGTGAAAGTTTAAAAAAAAAAAAATAAAAAAAAAAAAAGGAAAAGTAAATCATGTGGAGGGTTTTTTGGCCCGGACTCCATATTTCCGAAAGGTCAGTGGTATCATTTTGACGTTGATTATGTAGCTGTTCTGGTCTCAAGTATGCTCCCCTCCCCTCCTAGCGTGGTGTGCGAGGATTGTATTTGAAAGGGAGGAAGCAGATACCGAAAGTGATGGCTGATGAATTGTCTAAACCCTTCAGGGACATTTCGTGCGGGGGCTCGGAGGCAGCTCATCAATAAAACCCTCCCGGATGGAGGAGGGAAAGAGAGAAAGGGTGACTGGGGGGGGAGGGGGGGCGGACCCCGGAGGCACCATCGCCCCCCCCCCCCCTTCCCCTTTGATCCGGTGGGGGATCGTAGCAGACCCTGGGCTTTGGAGGCACCGGTGTTAAAAAGGTGTGTACGGCGGGGTGGGGAGGGGGAGACGAGGAGATACAGCCCGTAAAAGCACACACACACACACGCACACACACAAAAAGATGTAAAATCGGCTTTACGGTTTCCTGCCCCCGCCACCTCGAACCGGCCCTAATGAGTGTCGCCGAGGCGGGAGGTGGCGGGGCCGTGGCCGCAGCCGCCGTGCCCGGCCTTGGCAGGCTCGTTCCTGAGGTGCGAGCTTGGATTATTACTTTTTTCCAAACTATGTTCGTAAATCATGTAATAATCCGGCACTCAGTAACTCGGCCCTACCTTTGAGTGGGTCGTTATGTTTTATGGGCTTTACTTAAAAATTAATGAAAACCTCTCACGAAAGGAGAGGGGGGTGCTGGGGGGGGGGGGGAGGGAAGGCGGGGGGAGGAAAGGAGAGAGCGGGGAAACCTGCTCCTGATTAGTGCCTTCCCCGGCAGCGGGGCCGGGGCTGCGGGTGAGCCCCGCTCCGCGGCCAGCGGGCACCGCCGCGACGCGGGTGAGGGGCGCGCAGGGTCGCCCGGCGGGGCCGGGCTGGTGGCTGTGCGCATCGCCCCGGGCCCTTATTCCTCCGAAATTAAAACAAACCCACACACCCCTCCGATACGCCTGTCATCCCAGCCAGCCCTCCCGATGGCTACCCCCTCGCTGCCCACCCGGCGAGACCCGCTGCCTGGCGCCGGGGGCGTCCCGCGGAGCTTTTCACGCGGGTTTCTGCGGAAAGGGGATGCCGCCCCGCCGGAGGCGTTTGGGGCTGGGGGCGGCGGCGGCCGGAGGGCGTTGAGTGTGTGTGGGGGTCCCGGCGGTCGGCGGGGAGCAGGGAGAAAAGCTCAGCCCTCCGCCAGAGCCGGGGGCACCGGTGGCTCCCTCGCCCCGCTGAAACTATTTGTCTGCTGCAAATGGTATGGAAAGTAATTAAGGTTGGAGCATGTATGAAAATTATTGACAATGTGTGAAGTCAGAAATCTCATTTGGTCGGAATGTAAACTTGGGCGGGGGAGAAACCAGTCAAAAAGGTGCCGTGTGTTCAGATCTCGGGCCAAACCGTGTTTGCCCTTATTCGCGGCTGTCAGTGGGGTATGCGGAGCAGGATTAGGGGGTGGCTTTTCCTACAGCCTTGCAGAGACAAGATGAATCCCACGACAAGGGCTGCCGCTAATATTTTTGCACTGTCGCTGCCGGCTCTTGCGCGACCTTTACCACTGAGACCCGACCGGGATGTGCGGGGGGGGGGGGGAGGGGGATCGGATCCGACACCCATGTCTTTTGCAGCGTCCCCTCGGAGGTCTGCCCAAGCCAGCAGCCTGCCTCCTTACCGGGAGCGCGGCAGACCCCTCCACCTGCACTCCGCACGGCGCGGAGACCTCGTCTCTGCTCTGATCTCGAAACATCCCGCTTCTCATTTTACCCCGCGCCTGTCACGTTTTATTTACACCGACAGAGGATGCTCGGAGACAAAAGAGGGTGGTTTTTTTTTTTTTACGTCAAAGATGTTTTATATTTTTGGAAGGGTTGTGTTTCCTTTTAGAGAGGTGACCTATATCCTGACCGCTGTAGGGGGTTTATTTTGATGCTCCGGGAAGTTCAGTTGGAGCTGTGCAGAGCTGGGAGGGGATAAAATCTTTAACATTGTCATCTGGCATACGAAAAGCAAAGTCTACCCACACAAACACTTGGTGGAAGTACTCGGAGGCTGACACAAAACCGGCGCTACTATACGCGGAGCGTGTCTTTGTGCAGGTTTAACCGCCGCGACGTCCGCGCAGCTCCGACGGGCTGTTGCAACACCCATGGTATCTGCAGGGCGGCCAGGTCTCCTCCATCGGTCGGAGCCCCTGCTTTACCCCACATCTGGGCACCCCCTTCCTCCTGTGTCCCACCAGCCCGGGACCGCGGGGAAAGCACCGAAGGGCGCACGGGACGGGCAGCCCGCTGGGTCCCGGCAGAGCATCCCCGGCACCCCGAGGAGAGCCCCGCGGCTGGGTGGAAAGCGGCTTTGCCAACTGGGATTGGCGAGCTCAGACGGAGAGTGGACACCTCGGGCTCGCAGGGTGTCTTTCTGCCACGGCTCCCGTGCAGTGATGAGGACGGGATGAGATGCAGGGGATGGAGGCAGTCTTGGCGGGGCTGGGAGGGATGGAGGGTCAACACGGCAACAAAATCTTAGGCTGTAGGTGCCCTCCCGGAAAGTCTAAAAGCTAAGAAATTATTTTCAGCCCGTTGAAGAGACCAAACGCCTGGGAAAGCAGAACCTGTCCGGGAGGGGGGTGGGGGGAATGTCATCGCGCCCCCGGTGTTCAGTGCTCGCACTTTGCCCTCCGCGGGGTCCTCCAGCCCTTGGGGCCCGCGGAGTCCCGGCTCTCTGCGGGACACTCCCGGGAGCCAGGGTCCTGCGTGTCCAGCGTGGGAGGGTTGGGTGGCGCCTCTTCTCCCACCTGCTGAGGCTGATTTCCCCCTGAAAAACACTTCCCCAAAGGCGAATAGATTCTGCTCCTCGGCTGGCTTCTCGCCCAAACTTTGTTTCTCGCCTGGTCTTTCTCTCCGTCCTCGGGCACTGAACAAAGCTGCCCCGGACGGGAGAGTCGTGTAGCAGGGAGGAAAGGGAAAGGTGCTGCCCTGCTAATTTGCGACCACTACCTTCATGGAGGTGTCCTGACCCAAGCTTAGCTCCCCCCACATCTAGACACTGCTGAAAAATTTCCCAAGGTATCTTCACGGGAAGCCAGCCAAACCCATGTGGCAATACCCCAGGTAACCCCCTGCAAAATGCAATGAGAGAGGTGCCCGTTCTGTGCAGGGAGCATGTCTGGTGATGCTTTTGGGGTCGGGCTGGTTTTTTTCCCACAAGGAAAGGTAGGCCCTTGCGTTTGCGCTGAATGTCCTTGTCTGCCCTTGAGATGGGAGGTGTCTCAACCCCTCGGATGCCGTGATCATCTCCCCTTTTCCTCTGCTTCGGGAAAGGAGAGAGAGACCGACCACCCTTCAACAGGAGCTGGGAAGAAGGGTCCCGATGGCAGCCTGCAGGGACACGTCTATAAAAAGAGTCACGCCTGCTACCCAGCGCTTACGCAAAGAAAAAAAAAAGGGGGGGGGGGCGAAAAAAAAGCGGAAAAACCTCTCCAAACAAACATCGGGATCGCACGGCTACTGCCAGAGGTCCCGAGAAGTCAAGAGGTCCCGGGAGCAGCACAAAGGACGGGGCAGGACCGCTGCGAGTCCCTTCCCATCCCGGCCTTTCTGCTCCCTCCGCCGCGGCGGCGCTGAGCACCCCCCCCCCCCCCCGCCCCCCAGGCCGTCGCCCCGGGCCGCCGCGGCCACCGGGACCGGCTGCCGGGCGCTCCGTTGCGGCTTCTCGTCTCCTCCAGCTCGTTAAAATGCCCGCATGCTCCTCATGCGGAAAGGGATCTCTGTCAGCCGCTGCAGATCGAGATCTAAATCCAGGCACCCTGAAACTGACAGTTGGAGGAAAATCCTCCAGGGCTTAAGGAAACGCACTTTTACAATACTGGAGGGATTTGTTTACGTTTCAGTCTCGGCTTTAATTGAAAAAACGCTTCTCATCTGCAGGACCTCAGAGGAGAGGAAAGAGCCTGAAGCACGCAGTTAAAAAAAGGGAGAAAAAGAACAGGAAAAAGAACAAAAAAGGGGGGGGGGGGAGGGGAAAAAAAAAAGGACTCCAAGATAACCGTAAACATTTATCTTTCATATTTGTCTCCCATTTTCTTAACTGGTTTAGTCTAACTTATTTCATTTAGCCCACGAAGCAGAGGGGACTGTGTTATGAACACGAAACTGAAACCGCAATAATGAAGAGATTTCCTAGAATAAAAACGATGATTATAGAACAACATCTGAGTAACCAAATCTGCCAAAAAGTTTAATTTCCGTATACTCTGGTAAAACAAACCAGTTGTGCTCCAAAGCTGCGTTCAGCTCAGAAATGGATACACCAACCAAAATAAACATATCCACCAAACAGCAAATGCACTTCTGTTTAATCATAGGCACTTCAAACCCTCTTTTAAAGTCTCGGTACCATGTCTTGGAGACTTCTTAATGCTATGTTTCAAACAAGCGTCTGCTGCGAGGAGGACGTTGCTAACAGGTAGAAGGCTGCTGACTGAATGTCTTACCCCCCGATTCTCGTATCAGGGCTGTGTCGAGTCGCGACTGAAGCAGCATGCGGCTCTCTGCCACAGGGCTGCCCTGCCCGGCTTTGCTTCATTGTCCGTCCCGTCTCGCACCACGGAGAAAGCAACGACACCTCCGTATATCGTGACATCTGTGTTGGGAGTAAATGCCTCTTCCCGCTCGACTAATATTAATGATCAAAACGAGTTATCCGAAACGGGGGTAGGCTAGAGTGATTTTCAGACGACGTCTTCCCGCCCCCCACCCCCCCCGCCCTTGCATTTAATACATTTACCTCCTGACGATCGCCTAAATGGCTTGGGCATGTCACCCGAGGGTGACATTTAGACAGATGTCCCGTCGAGGAAGGCGAAAAAGGACGTTTGATTACCCATCTAGAGCAGGGAAGAATGTTTATATATAAAACCACGGATATTTTTAAAAAAATATTCCGAATAGGTCGTTACAACGAGATCAGGGATCCCACGTCGACCTCCCTGCCCCTCCAGGAAAAAAAAAAAAAAGAATGTATAGAGATAGATAGGTAGAGAGAGAGATAGAGGTGGGGGGGTTGGGTTTTTTTTTTACGATGGGAACAAATTAAATCGATGCCTCAGGAAAGGTAAACACGGTCTATCGACTGGGCGATCATTTTTTCTATTAAAAATGTGTAGTAAACATTGCCGGGCTTGGTAGTGTTTTTCTTAGCTGATCCTCAGGTACAATCAAGCCATTTTCGGACACATTCCCATGTATGTAGCAGTGGTGATCTGGAGGAAGCTGTCGACGCCTGTTCAGTTAATTTAGGTTTTCTTTGTCTAATTACTGTGGAGCTTAGGGAAAAGGAGCCGGGCTCAGGGCAGTAAACTGACACTTGGGCTCTGTGTGTGGTATCCAGGCAGAGTTTGATGGAAAAAGCCTGCTACCACTCAACTGCAGGTCACTGTCTGGGACCTGCCCCACCCCCTCCCTGCCCGTACCCACCAGCGAGCTCTCAGCACGGAGCTGCGCTGGAGACGGACGGACACACAGACACACACGCAGACACGCACACACACAGCGCTGCAGGCACGCTGACACGGCGTCCCGCTCTGCCCGCGTCCTTCCCACCCCCGTGCCTTTGGTCCAGCATCCCTGTCTGCTCTGCCTCTCGTCCTGCCGCCGTCCTCCTTCCAGTTTGATCCCGGAGCCTCCTCCATCATCTGGGAGCAGGCCTGTGCCTCCAGCGGCCCCTCTCCTCCCTGCCCCCTCCGGCGCCCCGTTTCCTTCGGCAAACGGCGTTTGCCAGCACGCGTGACCCACCCGCTGCACCGAGGGGACGTCCCCGGGGGGCGGAGGGAGGGCGCATCCCCGGTCCCCGGACTCGACCCCTGTTGCCCTATAAAATGAATTGCATTTTATAGGGGGGTGGGGGGTGGCAAGGGATAGCGAGAAGTCTTAAAACCCGGAGGTCTGGCAGGCTTGAGGAGCCGCAGACACTGCCGCCTGGGGCTCCGCAGGGTGGGCGACCCCCTCACACGCACCCACGCCCGCACCCGGCGGCATCAGTGCCCGTGTGCCCCGGGGCGCAGCGGCGGAGCTTCGGGCTGGCAGCCGCTCCCCTCGCCCCGGGGGCGTGCCGGGCAGCAGCGGGCAGAAAGGTGCCCGTGGGGCCGAGGGAGCCCCGGGGAGGCGGTAGACGGTGTCGCTGCGTGCTGCGGGGCCGGCAGCGAGAGCGAGCCGGGGATGGTGCTGCAGCAGCGGCAGCAGCAGGAGCAGGAGCAGCAGCAGCAGCGCCTCCTGCCCAGATGACGGGTGGACAGAGGCCAGCTGGAAAGGGGGTGGTCTCTCTCTCCCCCCCTCTCGCTCCCCCTCTCCCTCTATCTCTGCTGATTTCCCGGCCGGATTCAGGGGGGTCTGCGGGGAAAGGAAAAAAAAAAAGAGCGACCAAGATTGAAGGAACTGATAGGCGGTCGCGCTGAGCCTTTTACGCAGGAAAAAAGTATATATGAAGGAATAACAGTGCGGAAGAGATTGGAGGGGGGGCTCTTGCGCTTCCTCCCCTTGCCGGATTAGGCAGCGGCATGGTCCCCAGGTGGGGGGCAGAGGAGGAAGCGGAGCGGCGCTGAGCGGAGCCTCCGCGGGCGGCACGGCGCAGGGAGGGCGGGGGCCGGGCCGGGGCCGGGGCCGGGGCCGGGGCCGGGCCGGTCCATCCCGCCCAGTGCCTGGCTCCGGCGGAAAGCAGAGGAGCCATTGCGCAGGGGACCGCGGGGAGGGATGCGCAGGGCGCTGCCGCCGCCCCGCCGCCGCCCGCCGCGCTGAGGAGGTGCCCGGAGGACAGCAGCTCCCACCGCCCCCCCGCTCTCCCCCTGCGGGGCACCCCCCGCCCCGGTACCCACCCCGCCCGGCTCCCCCCCTTCCCTCCCAGCCTCACCCCACCCTGCCCCATTCCCCTCCCTCCGCCAGATGACCACCGAGAGCGGCCAGCAGCGGCTGGAGCCCCCCGTCCCTCTCCGCTCCTGCAGCCCGGCTCCCGGAGCTCTCCAGATGAGCCGGCCGCCCTCCTCCGCCCTGGAGACCTCCACCTCCTCTTCCTCCACCTCCACCTCCTCCTCCTCCTCCTCCTCGGCGGCGGCGGCGTCCTCCAAGAGCAAGAAGGCCAGCTCGGGGCTGCGGCGGCCCGAGAAGCCCCCCTACTCCTACATCGCCCTCATCGTCATGGCCATCCAGAGCTCGCCCTCCAAGCGCCTGACCCTCAGCGAGATCTACCAGTTCCTGCAGGCCCGCTTCCCCTTCTTCCGCGGCTCCTACCAGGGCTGGAAGAACTCCGTGCGCCACAACCTCTCCCTCAACGAGTGCTTCATCAAGCTGCCCAAGGGCCTGGGCCGCCCGGGCAAGGGCCACTACTGGACCATCGACCCGGCCAGCGAGTTCATGTTCGAGGAGGGCTCCTTTCGACGGCGGCCCCGCGGCTTCAGGAGGAAATGCCAGGCGCTGAAGCCCATGTACCGCATGATGAACGGGCTGGGCTTCGGCGCCTCCATCCTCCCGCAGGGCTTCGACTTCCAGGCGCCCCCCGCCTCCCTCGCCTGCCACTCCAACGGCTACAACCTCGACATGATGCCCAACGCCATGGCCAGCGGCTACGAGGGACTCAGCGGCGGCCACCACGTCCCGCACATGTCGCCCAACCCCGGCTCGTCCTACATGGCCAGCTGCCCGGTGACTGCCAACGGGGACTACGGCCCCGACAGCAGCAGCAGCCCCGTGCCCTCCTCGCCGGCCATGGCGAGCGCCATCGAGTGCCACTCGCCCTACACGAGCCCTTCGGCTCACTGGACAGCCTCGGGGGCCTCGCCCTACATAAAGCAGCAGGGCCTCCCCGCCGCCAACACCGCCTCCTCCGGCATCCACTCCAGCGTGCCCTCCTACTCCCTGGAGCAGGGCTACCTGCACCAGAGCCCCCGCGACGACCTCTCAGGTAGGGACCCCGGGGGGCGGCGGGGGCGGCGGCGAGCGCGGCGCCGGCGGGGCTTTCTCCGGCGACGAGGGTTTCGCGCGGGGAAACCCCGACCTCCGCGGCGTAGGAAAAAGAGCGGCATTGTCTGCGAGAGGGAGGAAAATACGCGCGGGTTGGAGCTGTTCTGTTTCGGACGGGGGGGGATGTCTGGGGGGGCTGTGGGTACGGCTGCGAGCAGCCCTCCTTCTTGCCCAACGCCCAGAAGGAGCGCTCCGAGGAAAGCCCGGCTCCCTCCCGGCTTCGTCCCGGCTCCTTCCCGGCTCGCACGTCCTCCCCGGTGCCGGCGACATGTGCCCCGGGCTGCGGCTTCACTTAGCGGGGAGCGCCGCCGGGCATCGCCGCCTCCTCGGCAAACCGCGGTCCGCGGAGACGCGTCGCGGGAGTAATCAAAAAAAGGCGTTAAATACTATCCCCTAAGCCCTGCGGGGAAAAAAAAAAACAACCAAACCGCTTATCTTGAAAAATGCGGGAGAGATTAAAGCGGATCCAGTGTATTTCTGCAACCGGAGGGAAAGAGTTTTCTGGTCTCTATCTCCCACCCCCCCACCCCCCCGGCCGGTGATTGCAGACAATGTCTGCTCAGAAAAATCCGAGCACAAAAATGGGTAAAAGATGTTGGGCTCTTACGGGGAAATTTTCCAAATAGCCCTTTTAAACGTGGGTCCTGGAGGTTAAGCAAACAAAGACAGTCTGGGCTGGACCACACCGAAGAGGATTTTAGCCTGACTTAACCTCTATGAGAGCGGGGTCTTGTTCAATTTTATGGGAATTTCAACAAGTAACAAATGCAGGCGACCCTCAGCTCTGAATCCCCTCCCGCCCCCTCCTTGGGCGCCTGTCAATCACTCTCCTGTCCTTCTGCGAGTCCCGCAGCCTGCCCCGGCCTCGCCACAGCCTGCTGCCGCCGAGGGGAGGGCGAGCTGGGAGCCCAGCCGCCGGGGAAGCCGCTTTGCCATCACCGCAGAAGGGACTTGGGGTGTCAGGGGAGAGCAAGCGGTGGCAAATTTTCCTCCCTCGAAAAAAAAAAACAAACCCAAACCCCTAAATAGCCCTGGTGTAGCTCCTGGGGAAAGGCGGCTGCGGAGCGGGTCGCCGTCTTACCGGGGTTTCGGCGCAGAGAGGGCTGCGGGGACGCGGTGCGTCCCCAGACGGGCTCCTCCGTGCCCACGGGGCTCTGCTGCGGAGGCTTAAACCCACTTTTCGGAGACTCAGGTCGTCCTTCCACGTGGTTTTGGGGGCCTGGGCGAGAGGCCGGCGTGTTCACAAGGGCATCCCCCGCCGAAACACGTACCTTTACCGTTAGGAATTTCTGCTTTGCTTTGTTGTTATTGCTGTGGTTACTTGGATTTTTTTTTTTGTTTGTCTGTTTGTTTTCTTTTCTTTTAATTTCTTTTGGATTTTTTCTCTGTTTGTTTTACTCCTTGCGGCCCTGCGGGCCACCGCGCAGGGCCCACGGGGCCACGCGTGGCGCGGGAGTGGGGCTGGCCCGGGGAGCGGGGCTGGGAGGCGGCTGCCCCCTCCTCCTGACAGACACCCGAGGTGGGAAAGGCGATTCCTGGAAAATAAATTTTCATTTCGAAGCAGCCCAAGAACAGCTCTTCAAAATAAAAAGCAGAAGGAGAGAGGGGAAGGGAACTGGTCCCCCCGAAGCCTCCACCACGGTTTCCGAGGTTGGGGCGGTTTAAATCCGAATTGTTTCTGTTCAAGGACGGATATACACGCAGACGGACGCTTTCTTAATGCCGCCGCCGAGCGTCCGTTTCCAGCAGCTCAGATTTAATGCCACCGGTCTGCAAAACGGCGTTTATCCGCTTATTTTCTACAGCTTCAGGATCTGGGCCCAGGACTTTAGTGGAAGCCACCCCCATTCCTTGATTAGCTAAAAAAACCCAAAACCCCAACCCTTTATTTTTTTGCGTGGATCCAGTCCTCATTCGTGTGTGTTACCTAAAATCTCTGTGGCGCAGAAGTTTTAGTAGAGCAAAAGGAGACGGGGAAAAAAGATCCGAGCTCCTTCACTGGTAATTGTTACCAGCAATAATCTTTCTCCTCCTCTCCCCACAACAGCAATAGCAAGTGAATTTTGCCTTTCCCTTTCTCTTAGTTAAATGCAAAGTAAATTCGGTGGCAACCGCTGTTGATCGGTCAATAATCCTCTACTCATGACAGCGACGGGGCGGACTTAAAACCTTGAATTTACATCAGACTCAGCAATAAGAGAGGAAAAGATTGGAAACAGGAGGCTCGGTTCTGCTAAAAGGATTTTGAAGCTGGGGGGCGGGGGGGCAGCCGGATTTTTTTCGCACACTATTAAATCCTGCTAAATGATTGAATCAGGATTGTAATAAAGTGCCCCGGTTTATGGTGAGCATACCAGCAGGGTTATTAGAAAGCCGAGGAAATCCAGAGAAATAATCACTTTTATAAAGTGAGCTCTGCGGGGTGAAGGAGGGGACAGTGCCGGAGGAGACGGGCTGTGCGCGCCGCCTGCGCAGCGCCGCGGGCCGCAGCCAAAGGAGTCGGCTCCGCCACCCTGGGGAAAACCGGGGACGTTTCCCTCTTCCCCCCGCCCCCCCTCCTTCTTTTGTTGCCTTTTTTTTTTTTTTTTTTCCCCCCCTTGACCCTCCGTCTGATTTGACAGGATCCCGCTAGCCGACTTTGACATCCACACGTCAAATCAAATCCCTCTCTGGCTTTACCCTGCAGGCCTTGCTCAGGCAATGCTCCCCTCCCCGCCGGATCCATAGGAACCCTGCCAGACCAAAGAACCCAGCACGGCCCTGCGGCGCGGGCTGGGGGTGGGGGGTGGGGGGGGTGGGGGGGTGGATCTCCCACGCGGCCCTTGGACTTTGTCCCCCGAACGGCTGCCTTAGGCTGTGGGAAATGAAAATGGGAATTTGCAAGGTCATTTACATGTCGGTGTCGCGGATGTACTTCGCCTGTTGCTGCTGATGAACCGTAGGGTGTCCTCGGTCTCTGCCTTAGGTTTATGAAAGCACACGCGCGTATAGGCGTGCACGCTCGTATACACGCACACACAGAGAAATAAATACACTATCAACGCACAAACGGATCGTGGCTGGAATTCGACCTGCAGCCATTCAAGTCAAAAGCAAATACCTCCCAGGGCCGGGCTGGGGAGGGGGAAGAGGGACCAAAGACGGGAATCGGCTTCAAGTGGCCGCGGCGCATCCAGAAAAACGCGCGGGTCGCATCCTCCCCTCGCACACACGCACTCCCTCATCTGCACCGCACGCAGGGGCTGACCTAACCCCACACGCTGACGAACACGCAGGCAGAGGGGCCGGCAGCAGCGCGCGTGTGCCCACGCGGGAGGGGTGCCCCCAGGTATGCCTGCGCCCGGGGGGCGGCCCTGCCTGCGTCCGCGGGCGCCCGCCTCCCCCCGCCTTCCTCTCCTCAGCCTGGGTGCCACACGGCTGTGTAGTTATAACCTCCCCGGCAGAGCGGGCACGGGGGCCCGTACGAGCACGGGTGCAGCCCCCGGCCCGCCCGGGGGCGATGGGGGGCACTCCGGGGGATCCACGTCCCCTCCGCTCGGGGCGGTGGGACCCGCCGCCCTTTCTGCCCTGCAAGCGGGACAGGCTTTGCCCCGGCGGAGCGCCCGGCCCGCTGCCAGGAAAGCCAGAGGGGAGCTCCCAAACCTTGCAGGAGGGAGCCGTGGCCGGGGGAAAGGGAGCAGTGTGTCAGCCCTGCTGTATGTAGCCTCTCCTCCCTGCGGGTGAGGGAGAAAGGGCTGCTCCGCCCGAGCAGAGCTACCCGACTTCTGAGCAGCTCTTGTTATTTCCTTCTCTTGCAGTGGGATTGCCTCGCTACCAGCATCACCCCTCCCCGGTGTGTGACAGGAAAGATTTTGTCCTCAATTTTAATGGCATTTCTTCGTTTCACCCTTCCGCTAGTGGATCTTACTACCACCATCACCACCATCAAAGCGTCTGTCAAGACATCAAGCCCTGCGTGATGTGAAGGCAGCGCCCCAACAGAGACAATCAGGTGGCATTGAACAGAGCCGAGGTATAGACGGACCCACGCAGATTAAATATAATGTGCACTCTGATAGCATTGATAGTACACGAGTCACTTAGCAAAATTACCTAAGGAAGCAGTGTTTTCGGTCCCCCTCCATCCCTTGAAGGACACGTACAGCCGATATAACGCTCCAAAGCTCTTCCGAAAAGAAAAATGCCTTGAGTGATGTGTTGGGTTAGGCGGGACTTCAGTGTCCTTATGCCAAGTCTGACCAGCTTAATCCTAAACGGCCTTTCTGTGATCTCCTAAAGAATCGAGCTTTGGGAAAGGGAACAATTCGATATATTTTTATACGAGAAAGTGTCTTTGAATAGGAAAAATAAACCTCCCAGCTCAGCACCTGCGAGGACTCCCCCTTCCGTTGCTGCCTTAGCGGGAAATTTACTTCTTTTTTTTTTTTTTCTTCTCTCCCCGAGCCCCACCAAGGACACTTTGTTATGGACTTCAGCACCGACCCATCGATATTATTAAAACAGTATTGTTTAGTCCTTTCGTGTATAGACTTTAAGAAAAGTTCAATTTTTTTTTTCAGTATTGCAGCAATACAACGTTTTGTTTTTTTATTTTTACAAAAGTTGTTTTCTACCACAATATTTTTTTAAAAAATATTTTAAATAAATCTCGTGTATACTCACACACTATTGCTTTAAAAGGAGAATATATTTGCACTTATGTATACTTTTTACAGTTTGCCAAAATATTTTGATGTACAAATTTTTTTTTTCCAATAAAATGTATATAAACGACTACGCACTGGACAGGCACTTATTTTCCCTCGGTTCCTTCTGACAAAACTCTTCCACCCCAGCGTCCGAGGTCGTTCAAGCTGCAACCCCAAATCCTCCAGCCGCTGAAGGCGGAGGAGGGGAGCGAGCGGTTGACCCGAGGGGGCCAGTGCCGTGGTCTCTGGGCTGCACGTCCCGCCCTCGCCCACTTCCCACCCTGCTTTCCCCCGCTGCTGGATAGACTTTGAAATAACCGGGGCAGTGGTCACAAAAGCGGCAGGGTCCGGACTGCCTGCTCCTCTCTTCGAGGGCTCCCCCGGGCCCGAAACGCCCTCCCCGCTGTTTAGGGCTGTGTCCAGGTGTCCCCGTGTCCCCGTCCCGCCTGCCCACGCAGCCCCGTCGGAGTCCCTCTGTGCCCCGACGGGGCTTTGCCAGGTGCGGGGGCAGGAGCCCCCGTGCAACGCGGGGTGGCACCCGGGAGGGCATGTCGTGGGTGGGCGGCGAGAGGCATCCGCGGTAAAACCATGGCTTGATAAGGACTGGGGGGGGGAGGGGGGGGGGGACCGAGAACGGCGTGCTCAGTGAACGGGGCGGGAGGGGAGAAAAAAAGAAAGGAAAAAAAGAAACTAAAGAAAATAAAGAAGGCCCCCAGAGTACCCCAAGCGAAGCACCCTCTCCCCAAGATGCCGCCGTGCCCTGCGGATGGTGAGCGGCCGAGGGTCGGAGCCGGGCGCCGGGCGCTGCTCGCCCGCGCATCCCGCAGACGCCCCCAGGCGCGCCGACCCCACGGCCCCCGCGGCCGCCCCGGCCGGGGGATGCCCGCCGAACCCACCCGGCCCGGCCCGGCACGGCCCGGCATGGCACGGCCCGCCTCGGCCCAGGGGGTGGCCACGGCCACGGCCACGGCCCGGGGGCGGCCCTGCGCGGCCCCGCCGGCGGGCGCAGCTCGCCGCCGACCCCGCGCAGCCGGTCCCGTCCCACGGAGGGGACGGAGGCGCCCCCGTACCCCAGTGCGCCCCGCAAGCCGGGGCAGCCCCGCCACGCCGCCCCGACTCTCCCCGGCCCCGCGCCCAAACGCTGAAAAGCGCGCGAGTTTCAGCAGAACGGTGTACTACTATACGTGTACATATATATAAAAATGCATTCATACACATATACACAGAAAATTATATCTCTGTAATGATACGGAGAGATAAAACTCTTCATCTTTTTAAACATACATTTGCGCTCAAACATGCCCTTTTCTTCCCTGAGCTTCTCAGGGCCTGTGATAAATTATAAAGTCAGTTTCAGAGTTTGCTCCGACCACAGTGCTGTGTTTACATTCTTTCCGAGGCAAGCCTGCATGGTCGTAATTTATATCCTAAACACTTGAACGTAACTTGTTTATACAGGAATGACAGGACCTCAAAGAGAAAAAAACCTGCCTTTCGCCTCCCCGGCGGCCGGGCGCGGGGCGCCAGTGCCCTCCAGCGGCCCCGGGCCGGCAGCGGCCGCCCGCAAGCCACCCCCGCTCCCCGGCCGCCCTGCTGCCGGCAGCGTCCCGGCTCCGCAGATTCACTGAGTTTTGGCGTTACGATTTTTACTTTTCCCCCCGCCTTCTGAACGCCATTCTATCCCAGAAAACGTGCGTAACGCTCAGGCTGGCTGTTCTCCTAAGAAAGGGGAAGGATTTGCTAGGGCATCCTTCAGCTTCGGGCTTCTGTGCTCTCCCGTGATGATTTAAGACTATTCTCGTTTAACAGACTAAGGTTCCCTTTTCCCCGTTAAAGCTTCCCAAACAAAGGACGTTTCAGAAGCAGTACTCTTTAGTCGTCGGTATGTTTCTGGGTGCCGTCAGTAAAATGAACCCAGCCTCCTCTGAATTTAAGGGTGACCAGCAAACGACAGGGAGGAAAAAAGTGGCCAGATTTATAAGTTAATTTCATCTGATTTTGTTTTGATATTTGATTTTATTACAGTACCTTCTACCCTAGGAATTCAGCTCTTGTTTAGTCTAAAGAACTCCAGTGGCCGCAGAGCCAGGGGGAGTCAAGACCAAGAGCTATGCCACCACGAGGACAAGGCATTTACCTTTTAGCCATGCAGTTAAAAATTCTTTGCATCTTTTTACATTTGTTAACAGTCATTGAACATGCCCAAATACTTCATATTTTGGAAAAAGAAATTCTTTGTTGGAGATCCAGCACATTGAGGCTTCCAATCACAGCAGTAGTGATGCAGTACTAATCTCTGAGACTCCCGGAGACCTACGGCATCAGAGAAAGCTGAAATTTCTGGTGTTAAAACAAAACCAGAAATCTAGATGTGTATATTTAGTCTGAGCATTGTGAAAGAGCACAGGAGGGCGTACCTGAAGTTGAGCGTGCATTTGTAGTCACCTCGTAGGCAAACCTGTAGTTGCTATGCTAAAATGAGCATCAGTTGGTATAAAACACCAGAAGGTCTGTCTCTCTGCACCTCTTTTAGTTACTGCTCTTTCCTATGACAATAGTCTATTCTCCCCCTTTATCGTTTGTTACCTTTTCATTCCTTGCCTGCTAACATGTCCCTGACTGCTTTGTCCTCTCTGTGCGGATTGCAAGATGCCTAAGTGATACCTTTTTTTCCTTTAGCAGTGCTATAGTCCAAGCAGCACCCACCAACAGTCACGCACCTCCACTGAGTCTGAAAATATGGTCATCGCTGACTTTCAGCCTAGGGCTTCAGCCCGTACAACCACGCTGTCCTTACAGGTGAGCACAAAGGAGGATGAGAGCAGATAGCTTCTAGGCACACTTCTGGTCTATCTCGTACCCAAAAAGCTGCATTAGTTTTCCCAACCAGATCAGTTGGTCTAATGCATTAGTAATGCGTCTCCCGCAAACCTCGCCTCGCTAATGACCTCAGACCACCACAGCTACAAGAAAGCTGCAACGAAATCACAAATAGTTAGTCATCTAGACTGATGGCGTAGCTCACATTTAGTGAGGCGCTGAGGCAAATGGATTGAACGTAGACTAATCCAAACATTTCCATTATTAGACCACACTAGGCAGCGTTTCCACAGGATGGGAATGAAATCACGCTGGAGCGCCTCAAACAGTTTGCGTGTGATCCGCTATAATCTTACATATATATTTTCTCCATTCTCTGGTTTCATCACAGTCTTACTGCCTCAGTGGAGGGATTTTGCTTGTGAGGGTGTTTATGTTACACAGAAAAAAACCACTCAACCACTCCAAACCTGGGATCATTTGAACAATCAATTTCACATTGGCAAAATTAGCCAAATGCAGAGATCTCTTATGTGGGATGTTGAATTTCTAGCTGGTAGTTGACCAAAGCACTTTTTAAAACAGTCAGTTTATTAATCCCATTAAATCTCCTTGCCTATTATTGTATTAACCGCAACATCAGATTAATATCTTGCTGTTTTTTGGCTCAGCTGGCAAAGTACTTTTAGCCAACACAATACTTTAATCATAGAATCGTAGAACCACAGAATGGTTTGGGTTGGAAGGGACCTTAAAGATCATCTAGTTCCAACCCCCCTGCCATGGGCAGGGACATCTTCCACCAGACCAGGTTGCTCAAAGCCCCATCCAACCTGGCCTTGAACACTTCCAGGGATATTTTCCACTTAGTGTGAGAGTTTTAGCCTGCTTTGGAGGCAAAGTAAAGATTTTTATTTTTTTTTTTACTCAGTAACAATAAGCCTGATTTTATTGAACTAGAAAGATTTGCTCATAACATATGCATGAGGTAATATTTAAATAAGCCTGTTCAATAAAATGCTAGGTATGTCACTTAGGCCCTGAGAAAGCAAGGTGCTGTTTTCAATTATAATTTTAATATACCTGAGCACGTGAGTACTCCCATTAAAGTCAATGGGATTATGCAGATGCTTAGGGTTAGAAGTGCTTTGCTGAAGAAGAATGATGGGACTAGAATTAAACACTACAGGTTCCTCCTATATGCTGCAGCTGAGCCCTGTATAAGAACTGGAGTAGAATATACCTGATTCATATACAGGATGAAAATTAATTCAAAACATACTCCAGCTTTGAATAGAGATGTATTTTACAAAACCTGCTGGCATTAATCTGCATGAAATACTGCCTTAGCTAATAAGAACACCCGGGCTTTATTTATATATTGAGCCATTTGATAGATACAAATGAAGAAAGAGGTAAATAGAAGCCAACATATTTTTGAATAAAAGCCCAGAGGTTCTCTCAGAGTTCAATGATCTTTGTGTCTAGATTATAAAGAATTCAGAGCAGCTTCGTGTGACTTGCCAACTACTGAATAGAGCTCCAAAACATCTGTAATATTAAACAACTTCAAGCCTCCTTTTTCTGCTTGTTTTCATCCAACAGTGATTTATAGAAATCTATTGGCTTCTCCATTGGTCATTTCTAAAAAGAAATATGCCAGGAGGAGGAGGAGGTTTTAAAATTTGTTGGGACACCACTACCAAACTGCAGCTGGAATTAGAGGTATTTTAACAGTGGATTTAGATTTGTTTAGGAGATTATGGAGCAATGTTAACTGCATTATATCAGTTATTTTAAGCATTGCAAAATGAATTTGCGGCGTTGTGCAAAGAACCATTGGGCTCACAGGTAATTTGATGTTTTCGGGGTAATTCAAAGAGACTGAGCTGCTTTTGAGGAACTGATAAAAGACAGATTTCTTGGACTAGATCCCCACTGGTAACATTTTCCTTGCAGTAGAGTTGCAGCCCATTAATTCTCAGTGTCCAAATGTAGGTAGCATTAGTTTAAATTAGAAGTTTTATAACTGATTTAGCTGAGCTACTGAAATTCTTTATGTACACAACCTTATCTCATTTTCCGAGATCCTCTTTGGATTGGTTTGTACCTGTCCTGATTAACATATACCAAACACATTTTACTTGATGAAAAATCTGTCGGTTTTATTTTTGTATCAGTTCAAGCTAGTTTAAAATTACTCTCTGAGACTGGGTCTCATGCACAACAGTTTTCTGATGTAATGAAAGGTATGATTTTGTTCAAACTGCATAGCTGGGGTTTATGGACACTCCATCACTGTAATCCCTCATTTATACACCTACAGCTGCAAGCTACACCGATACGACCAACTTAAAAGTGGTATCAACTCCCCAAAGCTGATTGAAACGAAACAGGTCAGTGTCTGTGGCTAGGCAGTCCTTATGTTAAAGGGCTGCAGCTTTTCCCTGTGAGATAGCTGAATGTTAGACACTGGATCTAAAGCATGATCATACTGGAAGCTCCTGGACAATTTTACTTGTGGAATCAAGGCTTTAAAATCAGGCCTTGGCCCTTCTTGCATTCAGGGTTTTTTTTCATCTGGAGGTTTCCCTGCCAGAGTTTTGTTGACCACTGGTGGCTTGCAGAGCATTTGCGGGTGGCTTAGAGACAGCTGTTTGGTTACGGGACAATGCCTCTCATCCTTTGTGGTGGAGAGAAAATGAACAAATGGGAGGGGGAAGATGCAGTGAAGATTACAGTCAGCAGCATGATTCACTCTTTTAAAAAAGGAATAAAATGCTTTCAACATCGAAATTGCCGAAACACAGAAGTGTTTCCAGCCTCTGCCACGTCTGCTTTGGCACATGGTCTCTTAGTGCTGGTAAGGCTAGATGGTCGCTTGGCCATTAATGAAGGGAGAGCAGAACTGTTCACTAGAGAGGACAAGGAGCACCAGAAAAGCACTGGAGGAAGTGTACTTTGATCCCAGATGACTTAACAGGCAGAGCCGTAATAGAGAGGGTGCTGATACTGGGGAGTGATGCGAATGTTATCAAGTCGGGGTAATCATTGATAAAGAGGTGCAAGAACAGCGGTAACTTCTGCAGCCATCATGGGAAGCTCCACTATGTAACTATGAAAGAATTAGGTCCCTTAAAAATAGACATCAGGTTCCACTCCTCATATCACGCACTAAATCCTGCTTGCACACGAGAAGTTTCCCTCACTGCAGTGCACCCCTTTTTCCCTTCTGAGGCAGCAACAGAGCTGTGCTGCAATGATTCACAGATACTCCCATGCTGATCTGGGAACTGGGACGCTTGAATACATCAATATATTGGTTTCACTTAGTGCGAGGCAGCAAGGAGAAGCGGACAGGAAAAAAGCAATAGCTCAAGATAAGCAACCTCCAGTAAACAAACAGAGGCTTGTCCCAGGACAGGAGAGGAGCAGGGCGTAGGAGGAATGTGGCTTGACTCTCCGTTAAAAGTGTGCAAAGTAGTCTGAACAAGCAGAACCAGGGCCCAGGGCTCAGCCAAGTTACTCAGCAGGCTCAGAGGCTCTGTCAAGAAAGCAACAGGAGCTGTTTAGGGAAACCTATCTGAGACATAGGCATGTCTGAAGCAGCCCAGCCTTGCTCAAGCTCCCAGCAGTAGGCAGTATGGAGAGACGTGCAGAGCTGGCGGTTTTTCAAATATCTTTTCTTTCTAAAAGCATTATTTCTTCTATGAAAATCAACCAACAGCCTGGATTTCAGGAGACTACTTTGTCCCTGGCTACTCCGAATTGCAGGCTCCCCCAAAGATGGCAAATGTCCAGCCCCGCAGACACCGCGGGAAGTGCAGCTGGCACGCTGCATGTTACTGCAGCCTCCAGCCAGCAAAGCCTGATCTTTCACCCAAGAGAGGAAAGGACCGCAGCTCTGTGCTTGCCCTCAGCAAGAGCACAAAGTGGACAAAGGTGGAGCTCAGCTGGAGCCGTGATGCCAGATGTCAGTGTGTTTGTGACGGTAACAGTGGTGAATATCCAGGAAGGTGATGACAGCAGCAAGAGCCTAATCTGGCCAACAGAGTGCAGAGTGGTATTCCCTCAGCATGCTTTAGCCTTAGACCTCTGATATTTTCAACCTTCTTTTGCTGTCCCCTCTCACCTTTCCATGCCTGTTGGTTACCCCAGAAGATTTCTCCCTCTGCCAAGTGAGTTTTCTTTCAATCCCAGGACACAAGCCTTGCTTCTGTTCTACTTCAGACAATGGCCTTTGTTACCAAAACCATGAGGGCAAGGAATGACCGTGAATGATTCATACATCACTGTTTCTGTTCTAATATTATAACACCAGATATGCAGATCTCTGTAAGCCCTTGACATTTCCTCTACATTTTCCCACTGATTTCCTCCTTATTGTTACAGATGAATTGCTCGCACTGCAGCCCTACTATAGGACCAGGGTTTAAGGCATGCCTCAGTAAAAGAAAAGACATCCACATGTGCTCATTTCCCAAATCCAAAGAGAAGAACTAGGATTCCTGAAACTTTCTTTTACTGTAGCATGTTGATTCTCTCCTCCTAAGTTCCAGTCCCTAAAGGAAATACCAGGAACTTTCCAACTCAGTTGCTGAAGGAAGAGATCAAAAGAGAAGATGGCCAGAATAGATGAGGGCAGACTCATAGTAAATTAGCAGATCAGGCCCACAGGAGGCATAGGGAAGAGCAAAAAAAGGACAAACCTGGTATTTAGCCCAGCCGAGATGGGCAAGTTCTACCAGCCAGTACTGTATTTTATTAGCTCCTTCTTGGTGCCGTCCTTCAGCCCCAGAGGGAAATGTGATCAAAAGGCCATGCTCTCATTGAGTAGAAAAGCATCTGCAGTAAGCAGCTGACATTTGCCCATCCCAGGAATGCCCTGTCTTCCTTTTCAGCCACCGCTGCCCATCACCTGGGGGCTGGCTGCCTTCCCAGAGGCGGCTCTAAGAGCAGTACAGACGGGCATAAGACATCTGAGCAGTTTCCACCTGCCCATAGTTGGTTCTGGATCTAAGTACCCCCAGGGTCCCCAGGCAGGAACCACACTCCGAGGGTGAAAAACAGAAAACAGATGCTCATATGAAACAGACCATCCCATCCAGGGTCATCTCAGGACATATTTATTAGCCAGGAGCATGCACCACAGTAAGTCATGGCTCTCCTTCTGTATGGAAAAGCCTTTGATGGTTGGCTACTAATGGCTAAAAATGTGGCAAATCCATAGTCCAGACAGCCTTTAGACATGCCAAAAAGATCCATGTGCTGGCAAAGACACTATTCAGCTTGCTCATTTCCTGTACGCTGTTTGAAACAGCCAGAGCCCTTTCTCACTATTTAGTCCTTCGAATGCAGAGTAAAATAAAAACAGAAGAAGAAACGTGCAGCTAACAAAAGTCCCAGGCTCAGCACTTCAGGAGGGATTTGAGCACAGGGAGGGCAGAGGAACTCCTAGAGCTGGGAAAGCCCCCACTTATAGCATATGTTCTGCATAGCCTGCTCTGTGGAGATGATAATAAATTCCTCTCTTGCCTGCACAGCTGTCATTCACAAGGTCGGTTCCTTCCACCAGAAAGAAGACCTGACACAGCTCTTTCACACCCTTGCAGACACATGCAGTAGGCAGAAGCCTAGAAAAAAAACATCTGCCCCATAAAGTGCACATGCTTTCACGTTCTTTCAGGTGGACTCACGTCATTTAGGAAGTATAGCAAGCTCCTCATCAGTACAGACTCAAAGCCCATATGGTCCAGGATCCCGTGTTTGAAAGGGGGACAGAAAATTGGCGGACTTAAAAAAAGCGGTAAGGGTCTAGCATCCCCTGCTTGCTCATGGTGAAGTGTCTCTGGAGGGTGCAATCTACATCCTGAATGTCATTCATTGTTTTAGGAAGATCAGTCATTGCACCTAATTTTGCCAGGGTATCCATTTCCCAAGGTCCCCACTCGGCAGTCTAAGAACTACATGCCAAATTCAGCATGAATTTCTTTTCCAAGCCCTTAGGTGAATGCTGCACCCATTTAAGATATTCTTTCAACCTGTTGAGCCGATTTCACCAGCACCAGGTGCTTCAGAAGATGCAAGAAATTTTGCAGCAGGCAAGTATGATATAACCTGCATCCTCACCAACTATTCTGACAGTGAAGATTGCACTCAGCTTTGAGCTTAACTCTTGGCCTCTCTGGCATCCTTTGCTGGGGAGTACCAGAGGCTGTTTAGGTGGTATTTAAAAGACTGGTTTCTTTCTGTCCATTTTGTCTGTGTTTCTTTTAACTTTAATGCCAAGACAGAAGCTCTTGATTCATCTTAACTAGGTTTTTATTAATTTTTAAGTGGTTTTACCACTTCTGCTCTTGTCTCCTTCCTGAGGCAGCTAACCACCATCTTCAGACATTCTGGCCCCTACCATCTTATAGTGATTCTTCTAATCCCCCACCTCACAAGAAGTAAAACCTGCTTAGGCAATAGACTGCAGTTTTCTACAGCATAAACATCAAAGCTAGTTGTTAAAACTCCTTCTACAGAAAAAGTAGTCAGAATAGGCATCAGAGGAAGAGCTATCTGAACTCTTGGAGATCTCTGCTTTAGCAGAACATGAATCTTAACCTCAGCATGCACATTTGTCTCCGTTGGCTGTAAAAGAGTTCAGGTGACGGACTCAGGTGAAGATGACTGCTCTGTAGCTAGATGAGGTGAATTGTGGCCAAGATGCCGGGTCCTGAACAACAAGTCATAGACAAGACTGTACAGCTGGCTTCTAGCGTGATGCTGTATAGTCCCCATTGCTCTTCATGTGCAGCTCACAGCTGCACAGGGAGCAGAAGTTTCTATTAAGCTGCCTTCAATATGCCCCACATCTTTTTCCAGAGCTAATTTCAAATGCTCCGAGTCACAAGAATATTTTGCCTTCCCCTCCAGTACATCCAACTTTGCATGTGCCACCAATTTAGCTCTATCTGCCATCATAGTGGTCCTTCGCCTGCTTTGGCTAAGTCCCACTGACATGCCTCCCCCACTGAAGTACCAAGCTTTGACTAACATAAATAACTTCACTGGTATTTAGACATTTCACTTCCTTACTCCCATTCCCCTTTCCAGGCTGCCAATATCTGTCTTAAACAATACCAGACCTTGGCACTTCTCTGCCAACCTTTTTTCAGGGACAAAAAATTGCCATTTATTCTTGTAGCCAGCTTTTGGTTCACAGTTTCTCAAGTGACAGCCTTATTTTCTTTAGCAAACGCTTAACCAAGACCTTTTCAAAGGTCTTTAATAGAAGGATGGTGGATGCTGGAGTTCAGCTAATTATTTCCTTTTTTACAGAAATCAGGTTGGAAATATTTAGATGCAATTGGAAGATTAGTGCCCAAAGTGTATGCAATGCATTTCAAGCCCATGAATAAACTTCTCATCTTAGTTACACTGGTGCAAACAAGCAAAAGCTTTATTAGTTTTGGATGATTACTTGGGGAGAGTTATCATAACTGAAAGAAAAACCTACTACAAAAGTTTTGAGAAGTTTACAGTCTGATCAGATACTGTATTATAAAGCTGATAAGCTGTTGTTATCAATAACAATTTTATTTATAAAATCACCTTGTGCAATGCACTGGGAACAATACACTTGCAGATATCAGTATTTTGTTACTAAATGCACCTGTTAATAATAGGTGCTAACAGTGATCTGGAGAACGCAGTAAGAAGAGATGAGAATGAGAAAGGAAACCAGCAAGTATGAAGACCCCATAGAAAATACAAAAAATATTTGGTATGAGATCTGTTGCTGTGCCTTTCCTTGCTGTTACTCTCCGTATAGAGCAAAACAAAGGAGGCGGGTAGGAGCAAACGTGCAGGAAATGAAATAAGGGTGGTTGTAAAATGCCCCCAGAAACGGTAAGCAATGCCCAGGGGACCGGGAAGCAGCTGGTCCTCCCGGCGCTGGCCTGTTTGGCAAGCGAGCTGGTGTGTCACCAGCCCTATCCGGACCTGGAGCTGACAGACACTCCCGTCTCACACTGTTTCCGACAGAAGGACAGAGAGCGGTGTCCTGCCTCTCCCAGCCTGAGCGCCGAGGTGCCAAGACTATGTGGAACTTGCCCAAAATTTGCAAGGGAAGAATGAAGCTTAAGTCATATTCACGCATGCGGGCCTTCTTTTGTTATTGTAACCCAGTTATCGGAGCAATGTGTTCCTGTTGATTCTTAAACCCTACTTTGTTTTGAAAAGGCCAAACTGCGTCGCTGGGTGCATTGTCTGGTTACAGGGCTCCGGAGAGGGGGGACTTCCAGCTGAGATCCAAGTCAAACCAGCCTGGCAAAAAGAGTCATGGGAGACACGGGGGTTTGAAGCCAGGGATCTAGTCTGAAAAAGGGGGCCCCAGTCTGAAAGGATGGCGAGTGCAGGGCAGCGGCACCCATGGAGAGGCTGCAGAGGCATGCAGAAGGCAGCAGGCACATTGGCCATGGACGGGTCACGCTGACATGGGCAGATGGGTACAGGCTCTTCTCGTAGCTCGGTGCTGTGGCATGCCGATGTGACCGAGCCCATCACAGCTGACAGAGCTTTCCCTTTTTCGCTTGTGGTTCTACAGCCTGCAAACCCAAAATTGCCTGGGGACCTGGAAAGCATGACATCCACTTGCTCCTGTGAGGTGACACCTAGGGGATGTGTCACTGATAATGTGCCTGGAAAGCAGGAAAGCCCAGAGAGATGACTAGAGGAGGAGGGTGGCTTTACAAAAAGTGAGCCTACAAGGAAAGGCTTTTGACCTATAGGATGGGGAAACACATACGGGGTCAGGGCTGGGAAACAAGTATGAATTCAGCTGCATAAAAAGGAGATAAAAAAGGACAAAAGAGAGGTGTTTGGGGTCACTCTGACGAGGAAAGAGGGTGGGAAATCCAAAGAAAGGAAAGTGTTAGGCGAAGGGCAGGCTAGGACAGAGGGAAGGATGAAGGAGGCTGAAAGAGGAAGGAGGCTGAAGGAGGGTGATGTCCTGGTTTTGGCTGAGATAGAGTTAATTTTCTTCCTAGTAGCTAGCATAAAATGATGATGCTGGGAAGGCTTTCTGAACAAAAGAGGGAAGCTAAGATGGCTGACCTGTGGGATGGGAAGACCTTCCCATTTGGTACACTATAGGAGGGGAGCAGCCATCACCTTTCCCTGAAAGCTCAGTCCAGAAAAGGAAATGCAGAAATGCATGAAGTGGAAAGGCAATAGGGGATGGGGAAAAAGAGAAATCTACATGGGGATGAAAATGATCCTTCATTTATCCTGGACAGGTGATTTCTGTTTATTCCCTCAAGCCTTTTATTTTCCTCTCTAACATTTCCAGGTAGCTAAAATGGTTACTACAAGCATATTGGATCCTTACTGAAGTTCACATGGTTCCTCTGTACAAAGGGGACATGGGGATCTCAATATATGGTATCTCCCATCAAAAGCATTTTTAGCTACCAGATGGAAATGCATTTAGCTCGCACATGGGTAACATTTGCAGATTCCTTCAAAGATGAGCTTTAGCTGTCCTAACTACCTCAGTATTCCTGTTTCCCTTATACCTGTAATCTGTCTGCAGAGATAAAGTCACTGAGAAAGAATATAGATTTGGTCCTTCAGAAAAACCTTGTTTTTGTCTTATCAGTGAAGTAAGTACATCCTGTGCACAGAGACTAAAAAAAAAAAATAAAAAAATCGAAGTTCCCTGGGACCTCACCATTGGACTAGACTGCCAGAGTATTATAAAATGGCTTAAGTAAATAAATAACATTGCATTGTCCAAAAACTCCTTTCTTGGAAAGCTTTGTATCCAAGCTCTTTATGCAGTAAAGGTAACATTAACATCTTCCTGGTCCTTTAAAATGTAGTCTATTACATTGCCATAAAAAATGTGGAGAAAAGATACTCCAAAATTATTCCAAATAAGGGAAATCTGAAGCATAATTTATTACAGCAATAAATTCTCATGTAAATGTCAGCAGCCAGTAGATCCTGGACTTCAGTGATGGCAACTCTCCTAGTAGGAAAGACGCAGTGTTTAGTTTGAGGCTGTAAAAATGCTCATCTGTAGCCTTTGGACAGCCAGTACCCAGAAACTGCCTCCCAGCCATAGAAAGAGACTCAGATGTGAAGGATCCCCATTAGGATTTAGTGCCACAGCAGCAACCATCAACAGCATGAGCAGCAGCACAGCGGGGCGGTCAGAGCGGGACACTGCATGTCGTGTCTCAAGGTGAACCCCAGTTTTCATCTGGGAAACCCAAGACACCTTTGCTATGGGAACCGCATGCCACCTCAGCAAGATAAGCCATCTCTCGGGTCAGAAGCCTGTTGCCTAAAATTGGAGGTTGCTTGTCACCCATCACTCCCAGGGCCTTTGGGATCCAGAATATCTCAAGGCACCCAGTTTGGAGAAGAGGGCTGGTTTGAACTCAACTCAGCTGCTCGGAGCGGAGGAGCAGGAAGAACAGCAGGGCAAAGGCAAGCAGGGTTTTGAAGCAAGGAGCCAGTTTCTGCCCCTGGGCTTATTCCTTGTGTGTTTTCTATTTGGTCAGGCCAACACTGTCCACCCGTGCTCTCTCCAGCCCAGGGGAGCAGAGTCCTTGTGCCCACGGATACTTGCATGCCTTTCTCCTTAGCTCTGCTCTGCCCTTACCCCAGTCTGTTCCCTGGCATGCCTGAAGCAGCCTTTGCCTCTGCAGCAGGGTAATTCAGATGCAAGGCAGGAGGTGATTCATGACATAAAGCAACACCGAAGCTGGTCCTCAGAGCTTGTACTGCGTTCAGTTGTAATACAAACTGCCAAAAAGCCTACCTTGGCTGACTCATATACACACGTCTATTAAGGAAGGCCATGATATTATAGCATTAAGAGCTGCTCATGGTTTTGCTAAGGCAAATACCTACAGGCATGTCATAGGTAGAGATGCTTTTTATGTTTAAAAATAAAAAAAGTTTATTTACAGGATGACCACATTCTCAAGGTGAAAAAACAGAGCACATACCCGGTGGGAGGAGAGCTGCTGAACATGGCTGGAGCGAGGAACAAGGATGCTATTCTTGTCCTCCTTTTCTCATTTCTCATCTCCTTTGCTTCAGGCTTCTTCTCCTTCTCTCTCCACCTCACTCTCAGCCACATCTGAATCGCTTCCCTCACGCCTGCCCTTTGTTCCCTCTCTCTCTGCAAGCTCTGTACCCAGACCCAACATTACAGCTTCCCAGCAGTGGTGGAAAGGGGCAAAGAGTGGGGCTGGCCCACACATGCAGCCCACAGCCCTTTCCCAGGGGTGATGCTGCTGGTGGCTCTGACACCCCAGCTGGCCCAGCTCACGGGTTGTGGCTAAACTGTTTTATAGGTGAGATGGCATCTTTGCAGTGATTGTCCTGAAGATGCTTTCCAGACACTTTGCATCAGCAAGGCACAATCTCTGCGGGGCTACTTAGCCGGCATTGGAGAATGCAGCCTGACCACACAGTATCATGCCATTGACTTTGAAGCCAAATTCCTTGCTGATTACTCTTTTTTTCCCCAAAGCTGAATGTTTACAGGCAGTAAGTCCGCAATGCTTGGTCACTATTGCAGTTCCTTCCCCACACACTGAAAATGATTGGGAATTTTTCAGCAGGTACCCTTTTGTGTTAGTAGGTGCACAAGACCATCAGGGAGAATGGCACAGACTATATTTTTATTTGGTGTAAAGATGCCCAAAACTAAAGCAAAGATCCAGGGAGGGTTAGGGACAAGAGGAGACACTGTGAAGGTAGGTGATGTAGGGAACACCCTTTGGAAGGTTCTCCGTGGGCTTGGATGAGGCTCAGATGACGTTTGGCACTCACTGAAAAAGGTCTTGTCTGAATCAACCTATTACTCATGTCAACAGCTTGCTCATCACGTCAGCCTCAGGCCCTGCTGGGCCCCCAGGGTCATATAGGCAGAAGAGTTGTGCCCCAGATCTTCCTATTGGAAAGCAAATGCAAAGGTGCAGCTTTAGGGAAGAATTGGTCTCTAAACTCTAGAGGGATGATCAGGTACTTGGAAACAGATCTTGCCACTGTCTCTGCAGGATCAGCCTTCCTATACATTAAAAAGCTATACACTTAGACGTGACACCTTAGAAAAGAAAGATGCTTTGTTTTAATGATTATTCTAATTTCCAACCATCACATTTTAAACCCAGTCTCCTCAGAAAGTGAGGGCAGCCTGAGTTAAGGTATTAAACTTTTTCTCCTTTCTTCTCCACTTCCCCTTTCTTCTGTCTAGGGTGGCTCTGCCTGCTTCAGCCTTTCTTTTGATTATTAAAAACACAGACGTAAGCAGATAATGAGGCCACAGGAGGAGAATCCTTCAGGATGTCTTGTTTGGTTTGGAAATATTTAAATGTCTGCTGCATTTCCTTTGAGCACAAGGCAGGAGTCTGCGAAGGGGCACTGCTCCTTCTGCTACCCACAGTTCTGTTAGGGGTGGGAGAGTGTGCGTGCGTGTAAGCATATGTGTGCATGTGTGCATGGGATGGTTTCTAATCTTTTCAGCATGGCTCTTTTTCCTGGGATAATGTGAAACATTTCTCTAGGTCACATTTCCCAGGAGGAAAAGATTTTAACTCTAGTAATTCAGGTGAAGCTTGTTCTTTCTAAATAGCCTGCCAGTTTCACGTGATTGCAGCAAATTCATAACTTTCTAAATAACAATGGTTTGAAGAGTGATTTTTGGTGGTTTGGATAGGTTTAAATGTTAGTGGCCATTACGGATGACGGTTGGTTGTTTTAGATTAAGGGATCATAATAAAGATGAAAACTTTATTGTTGTGTCATATATAAAGCCGTGAATGGCTGTTGGATCAATTACACGATGAATCTGAGGATTGGAGTCAATCATCAGCTTTACTGCAAGGGTGGTACAAAGCAGTTGCCCAAGAGACCCTAACACAAAAAGAGAAACCTTCCTCATTTCGCTCCATGAAGTTAAAATTGCGTGTTGCAGGCTGCTCTCGATTTTCTACTGGCAAACACCTCGTGGCCTGGCTACCATGGGCGAGGCCTGGGAGGAGGTGGAATAATAGCTCTGATTAAAAGGCAAGGATTAGAAAAGGACACTTCATGGCAGGCAAACATGCACAGAAGAACAACGGCTTATACCACAGATGAATAAATAGTATCTGGGGGCTTTTCGCAAGATATGAAAAGTCAGTCACATACTAGCCATGCTTTTTCTGGCTTAATGTAAAAATAGCTGAGGTCTACAGAGAATATTAAAAATAAAAAGCTACATGCACAAATATTCAAAGGAAGTGGCAGTATTCATGCTAGAAAGAGCTGTGCCATTGCAAAACATGAAAGATCACTTGTTGGCTTCACTAATCGCATTTGGACTTTACAGTTCAAATTTAGAATATACCTATCAATGCAAAGAACAATAGACTAAATTTGCAATAAATAAATAAGAGGAAATTACAGTCTGATCCAAGAAATCTAATGAACATGAAAATACCCTAACCATAACAAATGATTGTGAAATTTTAAAGTTATTTGTTTGGATTTTCAGGAACAAGATTGTTTCAAAGAAGCATAAATTACAAATACTATTGCACACTGGCATTGCTCCACGTACACTATCCCAACGTGTACATTTAAGTCCCATCTTAACTATGATTTTTTCACATGCGCTTGAAAATAACTGTCTTTTATTGCCTATACCTTTGTATGACATTTTAATCATTGCATACTGACATATCAATGGTTTTTGTACCCATAGTAAAAAATTGTCAGCTTCCTTTTTTAGCTCACATAACAACAAGCTTTTCAAAACAAACCAGTGGAAGGATGAAAACCTTTCAAATGTTTTAATTTAATTTCTAAGGAGACAATAAATGTGAGGAAATGTTTTTAACGTAACTTATTGTATCAGTGGAGACTGCAGTGTAAAGAGCATTTTTTTCTATTTCAGTTCATTGTGCCAACAGTTGAGTGATGCAGCTACCCTGCTGTTAAAAATAGTAGTACTAATGTAAGTTTAAAGCAGGATACCATGAAATGCACTCTACAACCACAAATGCATTCCAGAGTATTGTTTCTAGTAAATATGTGGCCTGGGCTTGTCTTGCAGGCAAATCAAAGAGTGGGATAAATCCATCTACTAAGGATGGACATTAGATGTGAGCACAGTGAACACATATACACATGCAAGCATACACACACACACACACACACTCACACATACATATAAAAGTCAATATTTATTAAATGGATGTCTCAGTGTCAGCCCTGCTCTGTATGTTGACATGATCCAAGTCTAGAAGCCACAGCTCAAAACAAAACAACCTATGAATACTTGACCTGGAAACAGTGAGAAATTCTTCTGCAATTCACTGATCTTCTAACATTTAACCCTTACCAGTTCCACTTCTGGCTTCTGGGTAAATGTCTGAGATGGAGCTTGAGTGGCAGAAAGTGAGATATGATATAATTACGTATCTCCAATAGATTAACTACCTTAGGGGAGCAGGGCCAGATGAAGTAGGATGTGTTCTGAACAAGCAGAGAAACAACTCACACAGCACATGCTGCTCCCAGAAGGGAAAAAAGAAAGAAAACCTTTGAAACGGCAAAGATTCTTACATTCAAATTGCTCCTTTCCAAGTCTGTAATTTCTCAGCTAGGTCAAAACAGAAAATGAGTGATTACTGTTACAACTGGCACACACTCTGCACTTTGGCTGCATTTAAGATACACAACATTTTCCAGAGAATCATGTTGGATAATTTGTCTTGTGTATTTTAAGCCTTTTTCACATGTCCTGAAAGACATAAGCAATAAAATACCTTAAGGAGTGCAGTGGCTGAAGAGGGGAGGCAGCATAGGCCCAGTGTCAGGGCACCCGGGTGCTTTTCCTGGCTGTGCTGCCCATCTATCATACGATTCCAGATGGGTTGCTTACACCAATACTCCCCAATCTGGCTGCCTAAAATTCAAAATCTCTTTGGCAAGAGTAATTTCCAATGTCAATAGTACTGTTTATCTTCACACAGAAAAAAAAGTAACTGTAGCTAGACACCTAAGTCCAGATTGACAGGCAGAAATAAGCACTGTGATTTGCAGAACTAAGCTCCCACGGGGTCAGTGTATGGCACCGTACCTGTTTGCATATTTGTGCTGCCTAACTTTCATGGTTTTAGAGGGTCAGTGTAAGGAGAGAGCGTCCTCGAAGGAATTTCACAGCAGGAACCACACTTAGGTTCTCGGAGGACCCCATGTTCCCAGTGCCTCAGGCGTCCAGGTTGGTCATCTGTTGTAAGGGGCTCTCACTTCTCCTTGCCCAGGCTACTTTCTTATGGAAAACAGATCACGAGAAGGAAGTATTGAGGAGTAAGGGGGGCTTTCACCTTCTGTTGAATCTGGGTGATCACACACACATACAGGAAACTGGATGGCACTACTGAGCTCTCCAGAGCAGACACAAACTTGGCTTCTCCAAGGGGGATCCTGTCTCTCCCCACTGCCTCCATACACAGTCTAGGGACACTGGGCTTCCATCTTCGGCACCTACCCAACCTAGGCAATGCAAATATTTATTATCTCCATGTACCTTACCTGCATTCTAAAGGGCACACCAAATAGACCAATATTTTCCTTTCCCCAAAGTACGTGGTATATTCTACACATTTCTTTGAACTGCATTCCCCCTGACTTCTTCTGTTATATCAAAAAAACCAAAATTCTTTTAGATAACTCTTAATTTAATTTGTGTGATGACATTATAGAAGCAGCCATGTAAAAATCTTGTACCATTTGGCCTTCTTATAAGAGCATTTTTATGCACTTGCTAAACTTCAAACATATGGTCTGGTCATATTAAGTTCAAGATCCTTCCACTCTGTCATAAATCAATTACTTTTCTCAGGAGAATTTCTCTTTAAATTCAGGGTCACAGGAATTTAGTTCCTTGGCTCAGAGTTAGTTACTGCTGTTGACACAGAAGACGGAAGAAAATTTTAATTCTACTTTGTGAAACAGAATTACTAAAGTGTGGTTCTAGCCAGAAGAATAAATGTAAAAGTAAATTTCTGTGTTTCACTGTCATTGTTCTCCCCGTGAACTCTGATCCACTTACCAGTAGACATCTTTTTACCTGTTGCTAATATGGCAAATTCAGACCAGCGCTGAAAATCAGTTTCCCTTTACAGGGAGTCATGAATCTTTAAGATCAGAAAGGACCTCCTGACACAGATGGTCGAGAGGCCAATGTGGGCACATGCTCTGTTGGACCTGTTACTTACAAACAAGGAAGAATGGGTCATGGATGTGAAAGTCAGGGGCAGCTTTGGCTGCAGTGACCATGAGATGATGGAGTTCAGGATCCTGAAAGAAGGGAACAAGGCAAAAAGCAGCATCACAACCTTGGTCTTCAGGAGAGCAGACTTTGGCATATTCTGGGATCTGTTTGGAAGAAGCCCACAGGAGACGGTCCTGGAGAGAGGAGGAGTCCAGAAGAGCTGTTTGATGTTCAAGGATCATCCCCTCCAAACTCAAGAATGGTCTATCCCAAGCAGTCAGGAATCAAGCAAAGGCAGCAGGAGGCCCGCATGGATGAACAAGGAGCTCCTGACTAAACACAAACATAAAAAGTAGGTGTAAAAGAGGTGGATGAGGGGCCAGGTAACCCAGGAAGAACACAGAGACATGGTTCTAGTGTGCAGGGGTGGGTTTAGGAAAGCCAAAGCCCATCTGGAGTTAATCTGGTGTGGGACATGAAGGGCAACAGCAAGGGATTCAACAGGTATATGAGCAGCAAAAGAAAGACTAGGGAAAATGTGGGCCAGCTGCTGAGCAGGCCAGGGGACCTGGTGACAAAAGACACGGAAAAGGCCTAGGCACTGAGTGTCTTCTTTGCCTCAGCCTTTGCCATTATGACTGGCCTTCAGCAATCCCAGGTCCCCAAGATGGATAGGAAAATCTGGAGCAAGGAAAACTTACCCTCGGTGGAGGATGACCCAATTAAGCAATATTTAAACAAATTGGATCCACAGAAGTCCATGGACCCTGATAGGATGCACCCACAAGTGCTGAGGGACCCGGCAGATATCATTGTGAGGTCACTCTTGATAATCTTTGAAAGGTCAGGGCAACTGGGGGAAGTTCCTCAGGACTGCAAAAAAGTGAGTGTCACTGCTAGCTTCAAGAGGGGCAATAAGGATGATGTGGGGAACTACCGGCTAGTCAGCCTCACCTCGATCCCCAGGAACATGATGAAGCAAATTGTCCTGGAAATCATTTCCAAACACATTAAAGACAAGAAGGTGATTGAGAGTATTCAGTGTGGATTTATGAAGGGGAAATCATGCCTGACTCAACTGATGGCCTTCTACAACAAAGCGACTAGCTCGATGGATGAGGGGAGAACAGTGGATTTTTATCCTGACTTTAGCAAGGCTTTTGGCACTGTCTCCTGTAACATCCTCATTGACAAACTGATCAAGTATGGGCTAGATAAGTGGACAGTGAGATGGAGTGAAAACTTGCTGAACAGCCAGGCTCAAAGGTTTGTAATCAGCAGCACAAAGTCCATCTGGAGTCCAGTGACTAGTGGTGTGCCCCAGGGGTAAATACTGGGTCCAATACTGTTAAACATCTTCATTAATAACCTTGACGATGGGAGACAGAGTGCACCCTCAGCAAGTCTGCAGATGATATAAAGCTGGGAGTGGCGGCCGATAGACCAGGTGGGTGTGGTGCCATTCACAAGGACTTTGATAGGCTGGATAAATGGGCCAACAGGACCCTCATGAAGTTCAATAAAGGGAAGTGCAAAGTCCTACATGTGGAGAGGAATAACTCCACACACCAGTACAGGCTGGTGGCCGACCAGCTGGAAATCAGCTTTGCAGAAAAGGATCCAGGGGGTCCTGGTGGACCCCCAGTTGCCCATGAGCCAGCAATGAACCCACGTGGAAAAGAAGGTCAACAGCATCCTGGGTTGCACTAGGAAGAGCGTTACTGGCAGGTCAAGGCATGTGATCCTTCCCCTCTATTCAGCATTGGTGAGACACATGGGGAGTGCTGGGTCCAGATCTGGGCTCCCCAGTACCACACACACATGGACATACTGGGACAGGTTCATCAGGGGGCTGCAAAGATGGTGAAGGGACTGGAGCATCTCTCATGTGAGGAGAAGCTGAGAGAGCTGGGACTGTACATCCTAGAGAAAAGAAGGCTCAGGGGAATCTCATCAATCTATGTAAGTACCTGAAGGGAGGGAGTAAGGAAGATGGAGCCAGACCCTTCTCAGTGGTGCCCAGTGACAGAACAAGAGGAAATGGGCATAAACCGAAATACAGGAAATTCCATTTAAACATAAGAAAAAAACATTTTTTTACTATGAGGGTGGTCAGACACTGGCACAGGCTGCTCAGAGAGGTAGTGGAGTCTCCATCCTCAGAGACACTCAAAATCCAACAGGACGCGGCCCTGAGAAATTTGCTATAGCTGACCCTGCTTTGAACACAGAGGGTTGGACTAGACAGTCTCCAGAGCTGCCTTCCAACTTCAGCTGTTCTGTGATCCTGTGACCCCTGTGATCATTTTGTCTAATCTCTTGCACTACACAGGCCACAGAATTTCATTCATGGCTTCCTCATACACGCAAGTCAGAAATGCTAACTGAACAAAGCATCACTTTTAGACAGGCGCTTGGACCGGCGTGTAAGATTTCAACTGATGGTAAATCCGCTATACCCTTAATGAAGTTATCTCTCCAGTAATTACCTTTGCTATTAAGAAACCACACTTCCCCTTATCTAATCATCATCTTCCACCATTAATAATTAACAGCTAATAATTGAAAATTTCCATGAACGAAATTAAGCCCTCATTTCTGCTTGTGCAAAAATACTGCGTTCACCGAGTTCAGACACTTCTGAGGGGACACATGACCAAGAATTGGGGCCAGCTTGCTCTTTCAGCCTGGGGCAAGCTAAGGAGGGGACAACAGACTGCCAGACATGAAAGCCTGCAGAGAGAAGTGGACCAGCTGAGTAAGAAGGTACTATTTTTAAGATGCTTTTCAAAGTAAAATTATCCTCTCACTAATAAAATGACTACCCAGAGGTTGGCAAAGGTTGCCTGTTTGAGATGCACCCCAAGGGTGGCTGGCTGAAACCCCTCCCTTCCAGTTTCCCCTGCAAACCCTTCCTCCCTCTCTAATGCCACCGAAAATTTCCTTCACTCAGTTATTGCAGACCTGGAGCCTCTTGCAGAGAGTGAAATACCAGCTAGACCCTGTGCACTGATGATGTACTTAAAGATTAGAAAATAACTGTATAGATTGTGTAATCCACAAGCCATTTTACCTGCCTTGAGAGCTATATATAGTTTCCCACTCATCATAAAGGAGGGTACCTCTGCTATTTGGAAGTACGATGTTTCAACATATTTTTGTGACACAAAGGCACACCCTAATCCACTGTTGAACCTATTACAATAGCAGCTCATGTTTCCACTTTTAATAGTGCACTTTAAAACCAAGACTTTGTATTTCTAACACTCTGCCATCCTGGTTTTGCTGGTCTCTAATCCCTACCACAATATTAATTTTAGCTAATCATCATCATCATTTTTCTTTAAATAAGCCCACACTAACCAAAGTGGTGAGGGAATGAAGTACATAATTTCTTTTGTAGCCCAATATCTCCATCTTATGGTCATAGCATGTATAAGTGCTAAGCTTTTCAGTATTCATTTTACCATGACTTTCAATGGAGACTTCTGTGTAGCAGGTAAAACACAGTTTAATATTTTATCTGAAACAGGGGGGATGTTTTTTTCAAAACTTTTAGGATTTTGAACAGGATGCTACTGCTGAATCTTTTCCTGAGGGAAGGGGTAGTATAAATTACTGGCGACTGATACAATCCCAGCCTATGCTCTTCAACACCAGTGCTGCACCTCGTAAGAAGACAGAAGCTATATGGACAATACCTATCCATCTATGTGCCAGAAAACCACGGATTTTCACCACTGTGCTTTTTTTCCCACAGAATTCCCAAGGGAAAATTAAGTCATGCAATATTAACAGTATATCTTCATTAATGCTTGGAATCAAGGTCGTAAGGAGACCAGGCAAAGTCAGAAACAGATACATTGCTAGTCTGTATAGTGAATGGTCTGTATGCTTTACAGCTGTCCCAGATTGGCTGCTCATGATCTGCACAGCCTAGAAGGACTCAACTGAGCAGACAACAGTGGAGACCTGGAGGCAACGAGCTCGGCAGGAAACAGCTGCTGGTAGAGAGACGTGATAGACAACAGCACTGATTGCTCTCTCAGAAATGCGCTCCAGATGGTGATATGGCACGCTATGGTTCACTGAGAGCAACTTTGTTTGTATGGGTCTAGAATATCAGCTCCTGACTCCACTGAAAAAAAGGGTATGAATATGCTGAGGCCTCAAGATCAGATGGGAGTAACAAAATCAGACTAGCATACTAGCCAGACTGTGTCTTGGGAGATATGCACTACACATCAAGCATACCTCTATTAATGATGCAATTGATAATACACCTCTTCTGTCACACGATATCCCTGTTCTGGCACTGAATGGCAGCACCATTTGATTTCCCGCAGAGGAGGAAAAAAACCCCAGTGATATTGAGCCTAGCTAGCCTCAAAACATCAGCTGTTTTATTTACCCATCTATGCCAGTCTTGGCAGAGAGCAGGTCAGAGAATGTGCAAGTAAATTATTCTTTCAGGAATGTCAAGGAAAACCAATTCCTGCCTCAAAGGTTTCCTCTAATCAGAGAACCAGGCAAGCAGCAAACTCTCCTTTGCTTACATTGTCCACTTTGGACTGCTGCGTCTTTGCATAATTCTGAACAGCAAAACCTGCTAACTATACAGCATCTCTTCCCAAGCCCAAACATTTCCTCACACACTAGAGAAATTAACTCAAAAGTCTATATTTATCAATACCACCTGGCAAAATCTGCAACAACAGCACGTTTTGGTGTGGGAAAAATTTTGACAGATGAGTTAAGCATTTTTTGTCATTCTTAATGCAGCCTAATGATAATGGCAAATAAAAAGTAGCCCATCCAGCCTGTCTACCCCCCGCAGCTCTTCTGTTTGGTCAAGTGAGAGTCTGTCACCAAGTGTATTGCCAGTACTGCCTCTAATAACTTAGGATGGATGTGATGCTCCCATAATACTCAGCTGTGTTTTGAAAGAAGGTCTAAATTTTTTCCAGGGTGTTCTGGTTAAGTTTAATCCAAGCACCGTTGCAAAAGGAACACTGAGGGAAAGCGCACCATAAGGAAGCACACAGAGTCCTGCTCTCATACAGTGACTGTATGGGCTCAGGAATAGGAAAGGCTCTGTGAGTGGGATGTAAGACATGTGCTTGTTCATTTAAAATAGCACCCGAGTACTGAAAATCTACGCAGTATGAATCTCATTGAATTGAAACCTGCCCAACCCCACGTAAGCAGGAGAGACTCCAGAATGATCGGGTCACGTGATGCACACCATGGGCTGAGGGACCACAGCCAAAAGATGCAAGTGGCGTATACCTGTTATCAGCAGGTATAGCAATTGCTGATAACAGCAAGACAGCAATGCAGTCTTTCCTCTAAAATGAGGCATCGCTACCTGGGCTATATAAGAGGGTGATGGCAAAGTGAAGGAATGGGAAGCCATTACTTCATACTTTGCTTTGTCCTGTATTTTTCAAGTAAAACTAAGTCCCAGCAGTCTTTATTTAGTCCAATATTTACTACTTTGGATTTGTCAGCTAGAGCAAACTCATGGCAGGTGCCAGAATTTGCTGCTTTCCCAGCTCTCTGCACAGCAGCTTGGGTTCCCACTGCTCTGAATGCCAGTGCGGGACCGTGCAGCCAGGGCAGCATGGCAGCCCAGATGGGACCTTCTCACTCAAGTCACTCTTCATCACATACCTGTGGTTGGCAAATGATTTAAATGCTCTGTGAGTTATTTCTGGTCATGGGACCTGGAGTGGTTCACACTGTGTCTAAAACTGCACTTGGCAACAGTCAGGAGTAGAGCTGAACCATTGCAAGACTCCTTCTTAAATGAAAACAAAACAAGAGACTCAAATAACATCAAGTGGAATAGAAATAAAGAAAACTGGATCTAAAAAAAATATGAGAGTCATGAGAGAAGGACAGTTGCCATTACTGGTGTTCCTCAGTTGTAACACTGGTAAGTCATAACATGGTGCTGTCCTGGTTTCGGCAGGGATAGAGTTAATTTCCTTCCTAGTAGCTGGTACAGTGCTGTGTTTTGGATTTAGGAGGAGAACAATGTTGATAACACACCGATGTTTTAGTTGTTGCTAAGCAGTGCTTACACTAGTCAAGGACTTTTCAGCTCCCCATGCTCTACCAACTGAGAAGGCTGGAGGTGCACAAGAAGCTGGGAGGGGGCACAGCCAGGACAGCTGACCCAAACTGGCCAAAGGGACATTCCATACCATGTGACGTCATGCTCAGTACATAAACTGGGGAAAGCTGGCCGGGGGGGCCGCTGCTCGGGGACTGGCTGGGCATCGGTCGGCGGGTGGTGAGCAATTGCACTGTGGATCACTTGCTTTGTGTATTATTATTATTATTACATTATTATTGTTATTGTTATTATTATCTTATTTCAATTATTAAACTGTTCTTATCTCAACCCACGAGTTTTTCTCACTTCTACTCTTCCGATTCTCTCCCCCATCCCACTGGTGGGCGGGGGGGAGGCGCAGGGGGAGTGAGCGAGCGGGCGGCTGTGTGGTGCTCAGTTGCTGCCTGAGGTTAAACCATAACAGGTGCTAAGTTCCAAAATCAGCTCACCTCCTTGTATAATCCACACATGCACCACAATCACGAAATAAATCATAGCTGCTACACCTACACAATTAAGCAAAATGCTTCTGCTTATTTTCTAGTACATCAGTTACTGAAAGTAGGCGGTGGCCATTTACCACTGGGAGGAAAGCTGAAGCATTAACTCTCTTTTGCCAAGGTACGTGCTTTGAACCAAGACACCAAGCAACTTTCTTCAATTGCATCAGTAAAAACGGGTAGCTGAACTTTCTAATAGATGGTGACGATCATCATCCCTTTGCCAAATTAAATACGATTTTCTTAATTCACTATCCAGAAGTCTCATCTGGATCCCATAACACACAGGCCTGCATTCTCCCTGCGAGGTCGGGAAAGATTTTGCAGTTTGTAAATGGTGGATAATATAGGCATACTGCACCGCAAGACAAAGCCCAGGAGAGAGAGTTTTAAGCTTGCAACAGGGTAATGTCTGCATTTAATCACTGCACTTTTCCTTCTGAGCCCCGGAAAGTTGTTCGTAGAATTTCTGATCTGAATTGAAGGGCCCTTAAGGAAAGGTCTCTTCCAGTTTCTTGTGGTTCTTTATTCTTGGTCTGCCTATAGCATCCCCACAAAAATGCTCATGAGTGCTACCTTCACAACTTAAAGGGGATTAAGAATGCTGCTTCCCAGGAACAGTGGACTATGAAATATCACCGTGGAGATAACAGAACCATGGAACTGCTGTATCTACTAGTACTTGCTGTGTCATAGTTAAGTCTTTTCCCAGCTCATCAACAGATAAAGTTGCAGCCTGTGAGTCTTTAATACATTTTGCATATCTGTTCACACTGCCAGAATGATACTGTCGTGGCAGATATATCCTCCACAGTAAAAATGGGTGTGTGATCAACTATTTATCCATAGGATATTCCAGTGAATTTATCTCAGGAACAAAAAAAAAAAAAAAGAAAAAAAAAAGATATGTTTTCATACAGGATAAACATCCCTGCACCTGCTCCGGCGTCAGTGGCTGCAGGATTCTGACAGATGCTGCTTTGCTCAGAAGAGTCAAAATGTGTTTGAGTGCTGCTTGTGATTTCAAAGACTTTTAACCTCACATAATATTGAACTTTCTGGGCATTTCACTGGTGATACTGAACTTTGTCTTGCAATGCTAAAAAAAGTAAATAAATAATATAGAAAAGGTCCATTTTAAAATAGGTGTGTAATAAGATTCCAAACACTCACAAACTTTTCCTATTATAGAGAAGATACAACTTCTGTTCTGCTGAATAAATAAGGGATCTAGGGAAAATGCAGTAGAATTGTTGAGACAGCTTTCTTCGAAGAGGTCTTACAGACCCAGTAAAACATATTCGTGGAATGAGATTAAAACTTCTCCTTCAGTTCACATTACATTTTAGAGCATACCACATGTGCAACATACTTAAAGAAAATGTGAAGGATGAAAAACACAAGTAAATCTAACGAGCGTGCCCATGTTCAATCAGCAATCTCCATCACACCCGCGAATGCGAGAAGGCATTGCTTTAACAACTGCTGAAGCAGCATTTACATAAAAGCCTTTCCCCAGGGAAAAGCAACATCACCAGCTAACTCTGAAGGGCAGGGTCCATGGCCACACACTGAATCACCAGAGGCATGCAGTTCAGCGTTCACAAATTTCTCAGCACCTTCATTTACAGTGATGAGGGTCAAGGGGGACTTGCCTTCCAAAGGGAGGTTTTGCTGAACACTAGTATATATCTGGGGCTGAATCTGCTTAGCTTCTCACACAACGATTGCTTCTGAAGTCCCAGCATTGCACTAGTCCCGGGGCAGAGGGGATCTGCCGGTCGCCCTGAGCATTGATGGGGCCAGCCTCCCAGCGGCATGACCGGGCTGCCCGTGCAGTCTCAGCTCTTACACAAGCCACAGGGCACTGGATCCAGTGGGGAGCTGCCTTTCTGAAGGGGCCTTGGGAGCATCAGGAAGAAGACCCTGAAGAACTGGGATCCATAAATCCTTGTCTTGCCTTTGCCCGCAGCAGGGAAATGGGCCGCTTTGTCCTGCCAGTTGTGTAAATCCCCTTGCATCCCCTTGGCTGACTCAGCCAGCGGTGAGCTGTCGGCAAGGCACAGGCTCTTCTTTTTACTCCCACTGTCTCCATCCCCACGTTCACTTTCCCAAGGGTGACTCTGACTCGAAGGCTGGAGAGTGGGCAAAAAGGCACGGTGCTTGACATTGGGAGACTTACAGCAAGCAAGCGGTAAATAAACACAAATAGCTCAGGAGGTATACAAAGGATTTTTCAGGAATATCGTTAAATGTAGATTTTGAGGTTCTTTAATGGGACCTAAAGCAACTGGCATTCCATTTCCACGCACCTCGTGTGTGTTTTGCATTAAGCATTAATCATGATCCTTGAATACTTAGGCACAAAGAATTCATGTGTTTTCTGACACACATGTTGATGTTGGATTTATAGTTAAGATATTCTAAAGATTAAGTGCTCCCCTTAGTGTTAGCAATTTAGAAGGCACATAGCTATTTCCTCTCGTCTAAATATGTGATGATGCAACAGCCAAAATAAATACCCCCAAACACAGTCAGGTTGAAGTGCCCATAATATCAACAAGACGCAGCTCTAATATAAGTAAAATACTGCTTATAAGGGATTGGCTGGATTAGAGAGAAGAAAAAAATGTAAGAGTAGATCCAATATACACTCATAATCCATTGCATAGGAAGAGAGATAATTGCGATTTAATTTGAGGAATTTTGCAAAGAGATGTCTTTAAATTAGAATTATTAAATACAAGCAACATAATTACACTCATAAAAATAAAGTAATTCAAAAAATCATTATTATTACTGAGTTATTAGAGCTAATCATATTTATAAAGCACTGAAACTTTGCCTGCTGCCCTTAGAGAAACACAGTACTAAGCAAAAATTGAAAGTCATGCCTTGGCCCAAAGACCCACTCCCCAGCTTGGACCATCTGGGGCTTCCTCCACGTGAGGGAAATAAATGCCTGCTTGGCACAGAGCCTCTGCAGTCAGAAGAATTCACACCCTTTAAACTTTTCTGCCATCGAGTGCATGTCTGGAAGAGAAGTAGGAAGGATGGGAAGAGCTTATGGCATCTGGGGTGATGGCCCCTGTGGTGCAAAACCTCAGTGTCCCAGCCGCAGCCACTCTTCCCCATGCAAGCCCAGGAAATCAGGGAAGCGCAGAAGCCATCAAGCCATTTTTCCTACCTTGCTTCTCAATGTCTTAAGGGCTATCTATGGCACAGGTGAAAATCAGCACCACAGAGCTTGGTATTGCAGCAAAGTGCGTAACGGTGGCTATACCAAGTGTGAAAGCAATGGTTGTACTGGTTTTGTACTGGCTTCACGCCATCAAGTAAGGTGGAATTGCTCCTTGCCAGCCCCAAAGAACAACTTTCAAATGGTTGCATTTTATAGAATAGGTGGGCTTTCAAGAAGTGATTTGGAGAAGGAAATGGAGGGCACTGACATACATTAATCAGAAGGCAGCATGGAAAGGGGCCCTGAGGCAGGAGTAGGGAAAGCAGACAAAAGGAACAGTCACGGCAGATCACCAAGGGCAGGAAAGAACACAGCAGAAATAAAAGCACTATTTTAGGTAAGGTATGAAATGCGAAGGGCTTAAGGAGTTCAAACACCTCTGGAGGCAAAAGAAGAGATGAAGACAGCGCAGAGACGCAGAGCCAAGGAGAGAGGGAATGAATGGTACAAGGTGGTGAGCTTGCCGGAGGGATTTGGAACAGTCCGAGGGACTGGGAGCAAAATGAGCTGAGCCCAGACTGGGATGTGATAACTGGAGCAAGAAATGACCAGAGAAAGGCTTCAAGTGTTGGCAGAGGGGACAGTAGGAGACTATTCCTGTTGGAGCACTAGGGAAGGAAAGCAAACACAATTTAGAGCAGTGCAGGAGGAAATGGAAAGAGAAAGCTCCCACTGAATAATGTCACTTAGCCATTTAGAAACATTCCTACTCCCTTTAAAGGGAAGGAAAAATAAGGAAGCAGGAATGTCAGGGTAAAAAGAGAGACAAGGAAATCATTCAAGATTAGAAGAGCTCAAATCAAGTGCAGAAAGGCGCTAAGGGAAAAAAAAGATACACATATACGTGGAAAAAGAAAAGAGAAAGACCTTTTGAATAGCAGGAATAGAGTTACTGGGGAAGGCTTATTGGACATGTAAGATTCTTGCCTCCTCTCTGCCACTAGATGCAGCCCATGCTCTTAGCTGCATGGACATGGGGTGGTTGAATGGTTGCACACACACGTGCATCCTCTTCCCACTCCCCTTTCTGTACGTGGTGGCTGCGCCCAACTCCACTTAGGAGCTGAGCTGTGGCAGAGGCTGTGTGTTCTAAATGCCCACCAAGGTTACCCAAGCATGCTGCTAAGCACTGGAAAAAACAAAAACCAACAAAAAGAGCAAACCAAAATGGATTCCAACACAGCCACTCAGTTGGCTGGAAAGTCTAGGCCAGGTCTTCAGCTCATATAAGCTGGCGTAGCTCCACAGATGTCGCTGGAGATGCTTTGACTTACAGCAGTGCTGAGAGGCTGCCCCTGTGTTCCCATCATTCGCAGGAAACAGTGTGTGTATTTCTTTTCTGTGAACAGACTCTGAGCCCAGACCTTCACTGAGAAGCAAACCAAGCACTGCATTAACAAAAGAAACCTCCCACCAGCAATTCAATAATATAAAATTTCATATATTTTCTTTTTAAGTCTTTAAAATAACTACTGGATGCAAGACTCTTTTCAAATCCTGCTGTATCTCCCTCCATCCCCACTTTGCATTTTCCCTCCCAGCCAGGGATGAGGTCTTAACAGCCACAGTCCTTAATTTTTCATTTTCTGTTTTCTGATTTCAAGCATGTGTTTTTAGAAGGATGCCTTTTTGGCATCCTCCTATATTCAGGTTTAATGGTCCGTTTATATTTTCATTTAAAATGTTTCTCTATCTTAAATGAGCAGGACAAAGAGCTCTGCTGTACAATGGCTTTCATTTTATAGTAGTTGTGTGTCACTTTATATCAGTGGAAATGCAGACGTGCTCTTTCTTCAGGAGTGTGAAACTAAATAGTTGGTGCACATCTGTTTAAATTTAATTTGAACCTGTAGGTTCCAAACCGAAAGTAAAATGGAAAAAAATAAACTTTTTTTTGTGTGTTTTTTAAAGCAAGTAGAATAGCACAATTCTCTTCTATTTCTTATTCCCTTATGTAACTATTAAATCCCCCAGACTTTCATGAAAGTCTTTCTGAAATCAGTTACTTTCATTCCAGTATTTCAGTTTCTTTTCTCTTTCTCTCTGTGGGTCCTTAGAGCTCTGTTATGCCATATATTCTTCTCCCAGTGTGTATTATATTAATCCCCCCATCCAATGAACACCTGTAAAACGAAATCCACCCCCTTCTCAAAAAAAAAGTTTTGAATTTTAAAAGTCAAAATCCAGCTTAGTAAACAGCAAAGCTCATTTTCCAAATTGGTGATTTTGAAGCAGCCCAATAACATTACAGCTAGTTCCTGCAGCCCCAGCTGCGATTGGGAGCTCCGCTGGGTTTGGGAGCAATGGGAAGACAAGATACCCTCTCAAGCCTTTGCAAAAGCCATAGACATGACCAGAAGCAGCACAGCTGCGGATGCAGGCTCCGGAGAGCCCCGGGAAAGCGGGAGGAAGAGGTAGATAGGTGAAGCCTGAATTCCCGTCCCTCACCAGGTCTGCTGAGAAAAGACCAGGCACGCAGCAAGGTATTTTCTTCCCCTGGAGCAGCAGCAGGTCAAAAGCCTAGCTGCTGTGCCCAGAGCAGATGTTTCCCCCTGCTCCTTCTCCCTCGCTAAGTCAGGATAAATGAGCAACCTGAAACATGATTAGGAACACTAATCAGCAACCAAAAGTACCCCTTGATTCAGCAGTCAGCTTAGGAACTGAAACAACCTCAGGCTTTTTCTAGCATGGCACCTTCCAGCTGAGTTTCGGAGGCGCCAGTTTCCCAGGCTGAGGCTGTTCAACTTTGTGTGAATAAGAACAACCAAGTCTCAGACAGCCTAAATATCCTCCTAAAGAAACGAACACCCTACAGGGACAGGCTGAACAAAGCTTTCATGACCCCTTTCTAACAAAACCAGCCTCTGACTCAGTTTTTGGCAGGAGAGGGAGAAAGGAGGGATCCTTCTGAGACATGCTCAGTGGGAGGGCTTCGGCGAGGGAACATCAGAAGGACCCACCAGATGGACACTTGGACTACATCTAAAGCTTTCTCACATTTCTTTTCCTTCCTCCCCATCCTCCTTCCCGCCCCCACGCACTTGGTTTACCTCTTCCCTACTCATCTACAAAGTGCCTGTTCAAAGCGCCGGGGGCGGTGATGGATGCCCACACGTGCACGCAGGAGCACAGCGGCTGACACTCTGCACGTGCCGGCTGCTGCAGGAAAGGTCCTTTGAGCATGCGGCCCGGCTGCAAGGCACGCTGGCGGGCGCAGCACACAGCGGGGAAGTCTTTCTCCTCCAGCCCCAGTCCACACTGTCCGTTAAGGGCAGCCCTTTGGACCAGGCTCACCTGAGTCCCCTACAGCCAAGCCTCCTCCAAAGCCTCTTCAGGCACAAGCCGGGTGGAACGGGACCCTGCACAAATGTGCTCCTACCAACAGGCAAGACCTCACACGGGCAAGATACGGAGCGTACTGCTCCTACAGACCTCCCAACGCCACCCTTTTAAGGCAGTGAAGGTGGTGGAAGGGAAGGAGAAAGGAGGAATGGAAGAAAGGCTCTGTACTGATTGCAGTGGGATTTGGAGCTGATTTAATGAGGAAAATTATTCCCGGCTCTTAAATTGCTACGGTTTCCTCTTTGATTGAATGTTGGTATTCCTTTAAGCTTTCAAAGGAACAAATATAATTACAATATGCATTTGATAGTGAGTATTTCTAGTTCTTTTCCATGTAATTTACCTCATTAATCTTTATTCTCTCTCAAATCAAATAATGATTTGGCTCTTCCCCACATTGAGGGCATTATTTTGCTAACAGGCCAAAAAGCATCAGTTCGCCACTTTGAGCAGATCTATTTTCTTCGAGTTCTTGGCAAGAAAAAAACTCTTGCTTTAAAAGACAGCAAAGTGTCCTGTCTTGTCTTGTTATTCCATTGGGAACAAATTATTCTTTTATGTGTGCTTTGATGTTGAAATAAAAGGGGTTTTAAATACTATTTCACTGTACTGGTTATAAAAATGCTGTAATTTCCTTGTTATTTGTCTTATTGGAAGTAAGTCAGCGACAAAAGCACAAATATCATATACACAGAAGCTTCCTAAATACCCCTTTTATCCACAGCGCTCTGTTTTATTGAAGGGCTCCAAACCTATTGTCTGTGAATGAGACTCCATCGTTATTGTCTACATGTTGTTATTCTCACTCCAAATCTGAGTACAGATATGCACATTAACCTGGTCACTATGCAATAAATCACACCCTCACTCAAGCATGGATTTAACAGGAGAGGTTAAATGTGGTGTGGGGTGCATGTTTCCAGTCATGTGTTGCACAAGCGGCTGTACAAGGCCTCTGTATTTGGCCCTGCCAACACTAATAGTCTTAGATTCAGAGATACCAATGTCCTATTTGTGACTCTGGTGGCAGTTATGCAGCAGAGGTCAGTGGATACATGTGTGAATATTAACAAGTTTTGTATTAAATCCCACCTGGATGAAACCTGCACACAGCATAAATTCAGCCTACCATGTATGTCTTGAGTCATGAATGCAGTTCATGCCAAGAAAACTGCAGGCTATTAAAAACACCTTTTATGCAAAATTCAAAACACCAAGTCTTATGATTTGCTTGCACTCATATAATTGCATTGACTCCAACAAAGCTTCTCCCCACTTAGTCCAGCAGAAGCAAGAGAAGGATCAGGCCTTTGCTTTTAATCTTCCTTACGGAGTTGTACAGAGATATGTTCAGACCTGACTTTAAAAAAACCCAGTGCAATAGAAAGCATGTTGTTCAACTACCTCTATGACACCATTCCCAGAACGTGTTAGCGCTTCCACTGCCGACAGTCAGCGTGCCTCCTCCCCACTGAGCCATAAAGTACATGACATTATACGAAGAAAGGCAATCAGATCACTAATTCTTAAATAGATCTTAATGAAAGCCAACAAAAAGTCAGTGTCAGGAACCAAAGGAAGAGGAAGATACAACTTTTATTAACTTTTGCTCACAACCACAAAGAGCTCCTCTGCTATAGTCTGCTGCTATTCATAGCAAATGGGTTAACTCCTCAGACATTCATTAAACACCATGATACATTTGTACTGTTGACAGTACAAGTCAGTAAATGTTGGACAAGATGCACGGTGAAACCTCTTATAAATTATCGTTAAGGATGTATATTGATCATGGGCATAAAACAGTCACTGAAAAACAATGACTACCTTAAAACTCGGAAACAGGCCTGCACATGCTGCTGCAAGACCAAACTGTGAGAAATTCAAACAATTAGTTTGCTTTGGTTTATGGTTAAGCTTGCTTCAGAATCATCTTGGAATTAACTGAAATACTTAAGATTATCTCACATTCAGCTCCACAGAAGGGCCAGAAAGGCATGGCTGTATGAATCCATAGGGGAGTAGTAGAGGAGATAGGGTGACAGATTAGAGATATCACTTAATGCTTTGCTTTGTTTTACTCTTGGAAATCACACCCTGAAAAGAAAACCTACAGGCAATTATGTAGTACAGGCTACAGGGGGCTGTCAAGAAACACACAGTATCAGTTAAGGTGGAGAGTTTTACTCTAATCTGCATTTGTGATCAGTAGACACAAGATCAGTGTATCAAGGAGGAAAGACATTTTATTCTTGGCTTTTCAAATACTTCTGGATGAAAGACCAAATAATAAAAGCTTAGCTATATAACAAGTAACTGTATTTTACAGGTCTTTAAAAAACACTTCATAATGTTTAACTAGTAACCTAAGCCTGGTTTGGCTATTTTGAGTACAAGGCAGAAAACCTTTCCACAGCCAATTCTAAACACAAGAACCTGAAATACAAAAGAACTCCAACAAATTTCAAATTGAGAACAATGTTGCATTGTCAGGGACTAGATTTAATAGGTGTCTTTAGTATTCAGTATCCCAATATCTACGCCTCTTGGCTTCCTGAGAGATTGGGCTGCATCTGAGGCATGTAGAAACTTCCAAGTTTGTGGCAGAGCCGAAAAATTCTGGATTTCCAAGTGCTTTAGCTCACTGAACAATACAGCCTCTTCTAGCTCACACAGTTCTTCTCTCCCTTGGGAGGGATCTTCAAATCTGAGAGCAGAAACAATTTGCCTGGTCTCTGGACTTTGGGTTGACTTTGCCTCAGCCTTGCCCTCTGCTTTCTTCATTTCCCACCTACAAAGGAGAGCACCATACTCTTACAGGCAGCTACCATCATACCACTCAAAAGGTACAAATCTGTACTTGGTAACGTGTAGTGTCTGCTAAGTTGCGGTATGGGATGGAGCTGGGGCAGCTTCTCTTCAGTGTGGTCCTTTCTCTTTTGCTGATTTTTCTCTCAGTTGACTGACTCTTTTATATAGCATAAATGCCTTAGACCTATCTTATACATAGCATTAATACAGAAATAAATGTTCCCTTGGAGTGCTTGAGGTATCTTCTGACACCTCTGCAGGCACTGCTAACTTCTTCCAGAACTTGTACAGGCTTCCAGGTTGGGAAAAGCAGGACAGGATCTGCAGGCGGCATGAACTGAAGTAGCTTCCAGTAAAGTGAGGATCAGGCCCAGGAAAGCAGTGTATTTCCTCTGGAAAGGAAAGCCCCCCACCTCTTTTGCTATAAATATACCAGACTTGTGTGCTTTGTTTTGAGCCCAGTTTCCTAAGGAAACAAGGTCTATGCAGTCACGCTGTGTCTGTCTGTCTGTTTCTGTTCCCCACTCCTAACTCTCATTAGTCGTCTTGACCAGATTTGGCAGTGGGGGTCACGGTCTCCAGTACGTTAAGCTTTTTTTGCACCTCAGTGACCAAGAGGAGAAAAGCGTTTGTTGTTCTTTATGTCTCCCCTAAGAGAAAAGCTTTATCATATGCTTTTTCTGTCTGAGACAGAGAATCCAGAGGGAAAGAGACCTTGTGGGACAGGTTAGCAGGAAACCAGGTTGTGTTAGTTCCTCTGCTCCAGGAACTACTTGTTTAGTTTAATCTCCACAGGAAGTATCCAGCATGACACACACCATGCAGGCAGTGCCCCATAATACCTTTTTGAAGCTGGACATTTCAGTTTTCAAAAGTTACAGATCTTTTTAGAGATCTGAGAGGGTACTGTGTTAGTCTTTGAAGGCTGAAGAAATTCTGATGCTTCTCTGTCACCCATCTCCCTGTCTTCGTGATGTCTTTATTTTCTTGGGGCAAGAAGACTCCGGGGTGCGCTGGGGGAGCTCCCTTTCCCAGGTCCCCACCTGCCAGCACAAACCAGGCTTGACTCCCACGGCCTTGCAGATCATGCAGCATTTGCACTTCTGCAGATTCAGTGGACGGCAGGGGTCCGGTCATGGTAGTGATTTGTATTCACCTGCTCAAGTGCATTCAGCACAAATTAGAGGAAAATCAAACCTTAAGGATCCAATAAGAGAGCATTTTATAGCCACTCTGCATAGCAGTGAAAAATGCACATAGGATGAGGCAGAAAGTCTGCTCTCTGGAGAGTCTTATTTGTGTTACAACCCTCTATTAATCATAGCAATAATATTCTCCTGTGATGTATACGCATAAAATCATCACTTTTTTTTTTTTGACGTAATGATGCTGCTTTATCTACTGCCTCTGCAGCTACATATAACAAGCACAAAATCTGTGCTTAAAGAATGAAACATACATTAACAAGAAAATAAATACTGTAATTCAGAATTGAATTACAGGTTCCATACAGGAACTTATTTCCTCTTCTTTATTTAACAAACATATCATGTAGACATATCTATCTTAAGGCAGACATGATTATTCATTGCAAAAAAGACAGCTATTTTTATGTAAAGCAGAACCTAATGAAGTAAGAAAATGTACTGAGAGATTTTTGGCTACACATTTTTGGATTCCAAGCGTGGTGTTTACATGGCAGCTGCTTTGCTGGATACTGCCTCGCTGATGGCTTGTGGCATTGATTTATTGACATGCCTGAACTAGAAATTAAGGCAGCCTCAGGGGAGGATATCAACTGACCTGTAAATTGGAACATGTGTTTTGGGGTTTTTTGTTGTGCCTTTTTTTTTATTAACAAGGCTTCTGCCACTGACTTCAACATTTTCCATTTAACACAAAAATTTTCTTCCACATCTCAGATGTATTCAGACCATAACAATAAATTAAGACAATGGACTCACGCTGACTTCTGTCAGCTGAAGATCTAGTACCTGTGGTTAAATTATTTTTTCCTATACAGCATTAGAAAGAAGAGCTACCTTTTTTTTTTCACCAACTTTTTCCAAAGTCAAGATTAATCTTAAGTAACGAACTATGAGGTCAGTGAATACTGAATTCTAGCCAGGGTATTAGCAAGTTGGTGATAGAGCATTCTCAGGAAGCTGTCTGCCACATCTGCCGATGTTCGACAACAAAAGAGACTCCCCAAAGTTCCTGTCTTGAATTACCCCTACACTAGATTTCTACCAGTCAGTCAAATTTTATCTGGGTCATTTACACGCCCACTCCGACAGGAGCGTGGGAGCAGTGAACAAAGGGCAGGCATCCACCGGGAGCCCGGCCAGAGCGAAGACTGACAGGCCACGCTGGGCCCAGATGATTAGATACGACGTTTTTGTAACCAAATTGTGAGGCAAGGATGCTGCCTGTCTCTACGCTGGCAGAGTTCCTCCCATGACGGAGCCTGATACTGCAGGGAAAGAAAATGATGATGATAATTCTGTCATCTGGGCTACTTATGAAGCATCTGCTAGGCATTTTTGAGGCAGAAATGGTGTTTCTGGAGCAGCAGAAGCCCTAAGGCAGGAGAAAGTTCATGGGAACAGTTCACATTTAGGAGCATAGTTTCCAGCGGATGTCAGCACCTGGCCACCAAAATCCAGCCAACCTTCAGCCAGTGCCTGCGGGAGGTAGCATGGGTGTTTCACTGTGTGACCGTCCCGGATCCCAGCGCTGGCTGGCAGGCCCTCTCTGGCTCCCTCCCACGGCTGACGTGGTGCCCTTGCACCAGGAACCATCGCACCCGTGCCTGCACCACGGCTTTTGGCTTGCGTGGGGTGCTGGCAGCTCATCAGCAACATGGTGACTGGCATGAGGTGCCTGGGGTCTAGCCGAGAAGGATGCGTATTTGGTGGCAAAACACGGTGTGGCGGCAGTCGTCACCCCAGGAAAGTGCTTCACAGTACCTGCACTCCGGTTTTCATCCTCGCCGTCTGGCCTCATCAGCTGGGTCATTTCCTGTACACTCATGCCCACAGCAGAACACAGGAGAAAACCACCTTTTAGTTTCGTTTTTCCTTTCTAATGGAAAGGCAAACCAAATCCTAACAACCGCATTTTCCTTACAATTTTTTTACTAAACCATTTGCACACACTGCTACGCTGCCTGACTACTCTCAATTACCTTAATCTGATTTTCAATCTCTGTAACACATGACTATATTAGCAAGCGTTATTTTACAGAAAGGCCGAGTTCTGGTGTCAGTTTGCCATTTCCGTGCTGGCAGACTGCTACTTGTTCCTCATTCCTTCCCAGTCCTTCAAGATCTGAAGGAAAGTGCTCTCCCTTTTGAGATCCACCGCCTTTGCACCAGTTGCAGTGCAACATGGGGAACGTGAATTGCTCCGAGCAACTGCTTTGACATGTTGTGCAGTCTAGCTTCATGGTAAATACCTCACTGGCCTTGAGTGTCTCTTCCCACTGTAGATTTACTGTGTATATGTAACAAGGAAATTGCAATAGCTTTCAGACAATGTGCAAAACCACATTTTGTGAATTAAAGGGTTTCTTCTTTTTCCTTCAGTTTTACGCATGTCTACAACTGTACCCATACCAGGTATTTTTTGCTTCCACTGGTGTGGATTGTTCTGAAAAGCATCCATTTGAACAAGCACTGGAAACCAAAGCTTTTTGTTTACTCAGTAAGCTCTGGATGCATTTGCACTGAAACTAGAGTGAAAGGAAAATAACGGCCTTGATCTCTCCCTCAACCACCAAGACCAGAAGGCAGAGGAAATCCACGACCTGTCCCTAGACCTCCCTAGACCAACATCAGACAGAAGAAAACAATTGCCTTCCTTGGAGACCTCGCAAAGAATAAAGCTGTAACTAAATAAAATTCTCATGCCAGCAACTTTGGGAATCACTCTGTTGTTATTGTTACAGCAAAATCTCCATTGACTCCAAAGGACTTTCATGTGAACGGAAAAGGGTCTGGAAAAGAAGCTGAGATGACAGCAGGACACAATTCCTACGTCGCTTCCGCTGCCGCAGATCCAGGGCCTGGTGGTTCAACCAATGCTTTCTCCAGCCTGATGACACTAAGCTTTCCTCGCTGTTTGCTCTTGATTTGCACAAGTGACTACAGCTCAGAGCGTACAAGGATGGGCATGGCACAAACGCTGGTAAAGCAGTAGCCACGACTGAGTGGATGCAGGACATCAGGGTCTGAAGAAAAGCTCGTGGTGAGTGTCACATGTCAGCAGTTATTCAGTCATTATACATCACTAAAAAGCAAAGAAAAAGTCAATTTCACAACTATTCAGACTTTGTTATTTTAATAGCAGCAACATTTTTACTTAAATAATGGTTGTGCTCAGACAAAAGCCACAGCTCTAAATTCGGCCTCCAAAGGCAGGGTTTCTAAATATGCAGATGAAGTCTGGATGTCTACGCTTTCCAGTTCACAAAACCAGGTGTCAGGGCCCCTTGCAAAGACCTGTACCCTCTCCAGCTCTGCTTCAAGCCAGCCAGCTTTTGCCAGCTCCAACCCAAGCTGCTCTGAGCTTGCACGCATACTGCCTGCCTGTCCTAAATGGCGTGTGGATGGATCCAGACTGACTTGTGGGGAGAGCATGAGGGAAGCTAGTGTAACTTCATCCTTGTAGAAAAGAGACTGCAGAGATTTATTATAAGCTGATGTAAGAGAGAGAGTACTGGCATCGCAGTGATGGCCACCCTGCTGAGGTGGAAGGCAAAAGGTGCTGAAGGGAGGTGAGGGGGAACATTCTAATTAAAATACTTATAATTTGTAAGTCAACAATAAAGGCATTTTACTAGTTTAGAGTGTCAGTAGGAGTCAAGAGACTGAAGCTCTACCATGATTTGCTAAGTAATCTAGAAACGTTTAACTTCTCCAACACTCAGCTTGCATACTTGAAAAGAAAAAAGGAAAGAATTAAGAGCAGTAGGAGAAACAATACACTAATGCTTGTAAAGTTCCTTCAGATATTGGCTCTACAGTAAATTAAAATATAAATTTTAATGATCTCTTACTTATCGTGAGTGAAATAGATGGAAGCAAGGCCTCTGGGTAACCTTAAGGTATTGCTTTCATTGCATACTAACAATTTATTAAAGTTCTTTCATTTCCCAAATCCATCATAATTAATTCTTAAACTTTTCTGAGTATACGCAGTCTTTTATTCAAAGAAAGGTGTCCTCTCCCCAGCAGGCCCAGAAACGCTGGCCCGTGATTAGAGGGGTAGGCATTTAACAATTTACAAAACGTTTTTCTACAGTTTTAAAGCAATTTCTCAGCCACCTCTACTTAGAAATTTCTCCCCACTTCAGCAGCGGAAGGTCCCTGGCTGTACCTCCCGGCACAAGCCTGGCAGGCATGCATTTATGTGCTTAGCCTTTGCCGCTGAGCAGAGACTGCCAATTGTACTGAGCTGTACTTCATTAAGTAGTAGTTTTACGAGGTGGACTGCAGCACACGGGGGACAGGCACGAGACCACCAGATTTATGGCATTTCAGTGTTGAGCTGGCAGCGTGGCAGTATTCACACAACAAAAACCGTATTACAAGAATGTTAACGTCGCGAGAGAGCACCACAAAAAAAAATAAAACCAACAAGGTAGGAAATTCAGAGGTAGGCATTAAAACTCCAGTACCCAGCATGGCAACATTAAGATGGCGTGTCCCCCTCTGCTTGGCTGCTGGGGCCTGTAATCCTCGGCTGCAGGTTAAAAAGCCTGGCTTTTAGGGCAGCGGAGGTGTCGAGCTCCACCACCCATGTGCAGGAGGCAGGTACCCATCCTGCCGGCACCGGCTCCTCATCCTCACCTCTGGGCCAGCCAGACTGACTTTTTGGAGCAACAGCCCAGAGAGGTTATGATGCATTTGGTAGCCAGATGGACATCTATCAAATGGGAAGGGAAATATGGAATGTCTTTAAACCTGTTTTTAAAAAATGCTTGTCTCTCTTGCCTATATCTCCCGCTAATGAATGGGCTCTTGTTTGTCTCAGTGGGAACTACCATTTCAGAGGTATTTTCCAGAAAAAGCCCAGAACGATTAAGAAAAGTAGGAATGAAATGGCTACAGCAGAAGTGAACAGATAACTGAGTTTTTGTGTGGAGTCAAACTTTAAAAGGTCTGGATCACAGGGAAACTCAGCCACCCCCACAGTAACTTTTTGGACCCATTACAGGGAGTGTTCTCTTACTTTGGCCCAACATGAGATTAATCCTGGCAATTACAGGCTAGTGGTGTCAGCTCCACGTATCCGTAATTGATTCTCAGTCCCACAGAGGATAGGAGAGCAGGAACTGATATCTCAAGGGCATTTCTCTATGGGGTTTTGTTCAGGAGGAATTGCTCAGGAATCCCCTTTGAGAGTGGATTATGCTAACCAGAACAAGGAACTTTCTCCCAAAATTAAAGTGCCCACATGTACAGTTAATAGATGTTGCACTTTAGCCTGACATCTTTACATTAATCTGTACTGTAGATGAACTTAAAATCCTGACGGACACCAAGGGTTGGATTGCTCAGTCCAGCCTCTGTGCATCCTCACAGGCCAGAGGTATGCACATATAATTTTATCCTGGCTGCCAGGGCAGTGTTCTGACATAAACCAGAGCTGCCTATTGCTCAGACCATACTACCAGGCAGGGTTTCCTGGGGCCAAGGGGCACCTGGCCCCTGGCTTCCTGGGGCACCCTTTACTATAAGCCCTTTCCCACAGCAAGGTCCTCTGCAACATGGCAGAAAGGGACAGCAAGAAACCCCCAAAGCAGGCACCTCTACAGGGCAAAGAGTCTTTTGGCTTCTTTGACATGGACTAAAGTTGCTCTATGCTACCAAAGGGGCCTGAGCCACCAAAAGGGGCCTTAGCTCCAGCCCCAAATTGCCACAATGCTGTGGCTTGACAACAGGTAGCTTTGCTTCAGCAGCCTGAGGTTGATTATCTCACCCAAGAACTGCATAAGGCTATTGTAATTGGACAAGGAAACACTTTGCACTGATACTGTGACTTGATCTTGTTTGCTATAATCAGGCTTAATGCTGTCCCAGGGCAATCTGGAAAAACTCAGATTTACGCACCAGCACTTGCTTTCAGCAAACCAAATCCAGGACTCTGGCTGTAAGTATTTCCATTCTGGCACCTCCTGCTAGACAAAATTAGCCCCGCTGTCAGTCACTTTATACCTGTTTCTTGGCTGTCCTCTCCTGACCTGGGAGCTCTACAAGGCATGGCAAGGAGCTCACGCCTGTCACAGATGTCTACAGCATACCCGGCTCCCTCACCAGACATGCACTCACAGCCATACCCGACATTTCATCCCTGTGAGGTGTCACACAAAGAGCTCACCCAGAGCACCTCAGAAGGCCAATAAGCTGCAGCAAAGCACGGTGCTAACAGGACTTGCCCTCCTAATTCTGGCTCTTGAATCTCTGTGCACTCAACTGTCTAAACCTACTCAAAGCCAACGCAGGTACTTCCAACAAGTCACTCCATCCAGGTGCAGCACCTGGGCTCGTCCAAACAGGCAGCTGTTTCATGCTGAGACCACCAGGCTGCCATCAGTGCCAGAACAGCCCCACGGCAAGGAGCAGTTATGGTGCTGCTGCCCACCACACCTGTGTTGAAATGCAGCACCTCTGGCAGGGGGAAGAGGGTCAGGGTGGTGCCAGAATGTACTGTGAAGGAGCAAGGGCTGCTGGCATAAGTTGGAGTCACTGTGGACGATGTCCATGTACACACCATACAACCCCCGCTGCTCCCACCATTCACTCAATGTAGAGCTTGAAGCCGTGCTCCAGCTCACAAAAAGGCTTACAAGACAAGGACCGTCTAGTGAAAATGCACTACAATAATGCTAAGAGATGAGTGTTACGAATAAACAGTTCATTGGCAGAATCTGGCCAAAGCACAACCCAGGCAACTTGTCTTCTGTGAGACAAACCGACAGAAGAGGACTTCAGCGAGCTTTACAGCTGAAATCCACCGTTTGACCATTCAAAATACTTTTCCCCAAATACCAAAAGTGACTTTGACCAAAAAGTTTGCTTTCTGGAAAAACAGGTCAGTAACTTTCGTTTCCTCCTTAAAAAAATGGAGGATAAAAACTTCTTGAAAGAATTGGAAGGTGTGGTGGGTTGACCCTGGCTGGATGCCAGGTGCCCACCAAAGCCGCTCTATCACTCCCCTCCTCAGCTGGACAGGGGAGAGAAAGTATAACGAAGGGCTCGTGGGTCGAGATAAGGACAGGGAGAGATCACTCACCAATTACCGTCACGGGCAAAACAGACTCGACTTGGGGAAATTAGTTTAATTTATTACCAATCAAATCAGAGTAGGATAATGAGAAATAAAAACAAATCTTAGAAACACCTTCCCCCCACCCCTCCCTTCTTCCTGGGCTTAACTTCACTCCCTATTTCTCTACCTCCTCCCCGCCAAGCAGCGCAGGGGGACGGGGAATGGGGGTTGCGGTCAGTTCATCACATGTTGTCTCTGTCGCTCCTTCCTCCTCAGGGGGAGGACTCCTCACGCTCTTCCCCTGCTCCAGCATGGGGTCCCTCCCATGGGAGACAGTCCTCCATGAACTTCTCCAATGTCAGTGCTTCCTATGGGCCACAGTTCTTCACAAACTGCTCCAGTGTGGGTCCCTTCCACGGGGTGCAGTCCTTCAGGAACAGACTGCTCCAGCGTGGGTTCCCACGGGGTCACAACTCCTGCCAGCAAACCTGCTCCAGCGTGGACTCCTCTCTCCACAGGTCCACAGATCCTGCCAGGAGCCTGCTCCAGCACGGGCTTCCCACAGGGTCACAGCCTCCTTTGGGCATCCACCTGCTCCAGCGTGGGGTCCTCCACGGGCTGCGGGTGGATATCTGCTCCACCGTGGACCTCCATGGGCTGCGGGGGGACAGCCTGCCTCACCACGGTCTTCACCACTGGCTGCAGGGGAATCTCTGCTCTGGTGCCTGGAGCACCTCCTCCCCCTCCTTCTTCACTGACCTTGGTGTCTGCAGAGTTGTTTCTCTCACATATTTTCACTCCTCTCTCCTGCTGCAATTGCGCAGGGTTTTTTTTTTTTTCCCCTTCTTAAATATGTTATCCCAGAGGCACTACTGCTGTCACTGATGGGCTCGGCCTTGGCCAGCGGTGGGTCCGTCTTGGAGCCATCTGGCACTGGCTCTATCGGACATGGGGAAGCTTCTAGCAGCTTCTCACAGAAGCCACCCCTGTAGCCCCCCTGCTACCAAAACCTTGGCATGTAAACCCAATACAGAAGGCCAATGTCCTACCCTCAATATGATATTTTGGCATACGTTTTGGAGCGGACTCTCAGTCCAGATCTTGAACCTCTCAGCATTTGGGCTTTTTATATTTGGGGTGTGAGTCAGTCCCATCTACAAAGAAATGAAGTCCACCCATGAAGTCTGCATGCAGATCCGGAGTCATGGGTGGATCAGGTCAATCCAGCAGTATGGTAAGTTTTTAGAGTTAGATTTTATTTTGGGCCATTTGTTTCACATCACAGGACTGAGAATTTACAGATCAAGCTCCTCCAAAGTGTTTTAGGTACTTAACTGCTACCAGTAACTCTTTCCATATTTTTGTTTCATGAAAAAGACAGGGTTAATTATGTTCAGCCTGGAGAAGAGCAGGCTCGTTATTGAATACAAATACCTGATAGGAGGGTGTCCTGGTTTCGGCAGGGACAGAGTTAATTTCCTTCCTAGTAGCTGGTACAGTGTTTTGGATTTAGGATGAGAACAAAGTTGATAACGCACCGATGTTTTAGTTGTTGCTAGGTAGTGCTTACACTAGTCAAGGACTTTTTAGTTTTCCATGCTCTACTGACTGAGAAGGCTGGAGGTGCACAAGAAGCTGGGAGGGGGCACAGCCAAACTGGCCAAAGGGACATTCCATGCCATGTGACGTCATGCTCAGTACATAAACTGGGGAAAGCTGGCCGGGGGGGCCGCTGCTCGGGGACTGGCTGGGCATCGGTCGGCGGGTGGTGAGCAATTGCACTGTGCATCACTTGCTTTGTGTATTATTATTATTATCATATTATTATTATTATTTTATTTCAATTATTAAACTGTTTTTATCTCAACCCACGAGTTTTTCTCACTTGTGCTCTTCCAATTCTCTCCCCCATCCCACCGGGTGGGGGGGAGTGAGCGAGCGGCTGCGTGGTGCTTAGTTGCCGACTGAGATTAAACCACGACAGAGGGTGCAAAGAGGATGGAGACAGGCTCTTCTCAGTGGTGCCCAGTGACAGGACCAGAGCAATGGGCCCAAACTGCAACACAGGAGATTCCCTCTGAACATCAGAAAACACTTTCTTATTGCGGGGATGACGGAGCGCTGGAACAGCAAGGTCATGGAGTCTCCATCCTTGGAGATACTAAAAAGCCATCTGGACACAGTCCTGGGCAACTGGCTCTAGGTGTTCCTGCTTGAGCAGGGGGGTTGGACCAGGTGATGTCCAGAGGTCCCTTCCAACCTCAACCACTCTGATTCTGTGAAGAGTTATAGCCTGGAAAATAAAATTCACCTGAGGGATGGGGTAGAGCAGGATCAGCTAGTCACACGTGCAAGTGTGCAAAATAAACCCAGTCCTTCCCCAAAACAGCCAAATCACTGCATAGACACATGTATGGGCAAAGTACACATCTGCACACCTCCGGCTGCGAAACAACAGAGAGAAAAAACAGCAGCACCACGAATATGAATGAAAACTGAGGATTATTTGTGTTCAGGGATTCCTTCCCCCCATTGCCTCTACTGCTCCAAAGCGTGCAGATACAGCTCAAAAATCATTTTCTCCCTTACGGGCAACCTTTGGGCAAAGCCCCACAGCACCCAGCACGGCGGCTGCAGCCAGGGAGCAAAGCACTAGAGGGCACCAGCAGGATATGGCCGGTCCCCCCGCTGCTGGAGCTAACATACCTAACTAGGGATTAAACACTTCTCTTTTCTTTTTTCCTTTTTTTTTTTTTTTTAAAAAAGGAGATCTAACTCACTCCCAGAAAGCAACACACGCCTCTGTCCTCCAGAGTCACGAGCACCCTTCTGTTAAAGAGAATAGTTGGGTGCTAAGCCCATACAGAGAGATTTTGCAACTCCTCACCGCTCTGCAGAGCGGCACAAGATACTCCAGGCACAGAGCATGAGGGGGGACCTCAGACAGTCTGGGCAGCACAGCTTCCCTCCAAAGAAGGAAAACTGCTTATTTAGCAAACTTTGAGGTTTGTAATATTCAGAACTTGATGTCAGGAAAGGCAACCAAGGAAACAAAAGAAGATACAAGTTGGAGCTCTGTGATCCAGTCTCCCTGTTTTCCCCCCTCTGCTCCTGGAGGATGCTTCAGCATCCACAGCAGGTGCTGCCCTGACACCCTTGGGACCCAGGGCCACCTTTCTGCTTTGGGGCAGCGGCAGCACTGGATGTCCCACTGTACCCTCACGCAGGCAGCGGGACCGACCACCCCAGAAAGTCCCATGCCGGCACCCCTCAGCTCTCCACAGGGACCTCCTGAGCTGCTGTCGCCTGCCCGAGGTGGCTGCTCACCACTCTGGGTTCGCCCCAGGGAGTCACCCCAGCCAGCACAAAGCAACCCCCATTTGTCATTGCCAGCCAGCATACATCCCCAGCCAAGCCACCTTCGTCAGGCTGCTACCATTCCTCTGCAAGCATCACCTGCGCTGCCAAATCTCATCTTTTCTTTCTTTAAATATTTGCGCTCCTGGGGCGTATCAGCACCGGGAATGCCGAGCTCCCCCGTCCTCACAGGAAGGCAGGAGGGCTGCACTGGCAGCCGGAGCCGTCCCCCGCCTCCTCGTCACCTTCAGCCTCCACCTTCAGGGACCGGGAGCGGGTTTATATGCTCACTGCTAGGCCTGGGCTGAGCAGAGACTGCCAATTGTACTGCACTGTACTTAATTATGTAGTAGTTTTATGAGGTGGACTGCAGCACACAGGGGACCAACGTGAGACCACCAGATTTATTGCACTTTAACTTTGAGCTGACAGTATAACAGGCTCTAAGAGGTAAGTACTCAGTGCTTTATTCACTGATCTTTTGCCCTCTCCCTACATTTTCATACAAGGCTTCGGAGCCTGTCTGGGACGATGGGAAGGGTCTGGAACAGTGAATAAGAGCATGAAAAGGAGAAAAAGGCAGGCAAACAGACAGACAAAGAGACCCAAAGAGTAGGAGAGGGATGAGAAAGGAGGAGGAGAGGCAGCTTCTTGTGCAAACCCACAACCAGGTGCTCCAGACCCCATGGCCCTGGTTTTTCATGTCATTTTATTTGTCATGAAATCGCAAACTGGAGCCTTGTCAGCAGAAGGGAGATGCTAATGGCTGCATCCCTGTGGGATCCCTAGCTCAACACCCATTTCATAACAGCAACGCTCATATTTTAACAAAATAACAAGAGTAACATCTTGGGGGTTTTCACTTGGGAACAACCGGCTATCATCCCCATCCCAATGAAAAGTGACTGAAGGAGTTACTTCAACAGGAGGTCTTCACCCACATCCTTTGACGACATGGACTGGACTTAGCCACATGTGCTCAGGGTTTGGGGGAAAGAAATACTGCCTGGTTTTGGAACGTGGTTGGCTATATGCACCAGGAGGATGGAAAAACCATCACACACTTTTTTTTTTTATCTGCACTTGTGCGGTATTTAAAATATTGCTTTGAATCTATACAGATTTTCAGTTATTGGACCTCTTGGATTTTTAAACCTCACTGACTCTCAGCCAGACTGCCTCCGTCTGCATTGAAAGGAGCCATTCTTCTTCTTCTTCTCTTTTTTTTTTTTTTTTTTTTTCCCTTCAGTGAAACTGGAGCCTTTCCCTTCCCGTAACTTTCAGCTGGCTGAGCCATTCCTAGATCTCTGCATTTTTCACTTTGCAGCCTGACCCCCAGGACTTTGGGAGACCCGTAAGAGAAGTTATGTGACACACTGGCTGCAGTGAAAAGCTGTATAGATGAAGGGGAAATGCTACAGATGTCAAAATAGAATAAAGTAAAATAAAAGAAAAGAAAAGAAAATTTTACATCCACAAGGAAAAAGTAGGGTGCAAATGTTCCATGAGGAATGGTATTAGCTACAAACTAGTGGAAAAGCACCAAAAATATAGCAAGGTTGTACAGTGTAAGACAATAAAGTACATGCACCATTTTTCATTATACTTACTTTTTCCAGAAGATCACTAGGAACAGCCTTTTAACTGTTTCAAATCTTCTTTCAAATACAATTATCAAGAAATAATCACATTATTATAAAATCATCTAATCGGGGTAAAACTGTGACTTCAAACTAGTTCAAATTAACAGATGTAAATTTTTACAGACACTTTATAGGGAACAGCACATTTCACTTGGAAAAGTAAATACATAACATTATTGAAGTGGGGTTAAAATGATTAGACTGCTGTAGAGGGCTTAAAAAAAGTCCCAGGGCATGCTATCAAACACAAAATCACACAATCCATTAATTTTTTCATGAGACTTAATGTTTGAGAAAGTTTAGTAAAATCCCCAGGATGTCTTACGATTTTCAGTACTGATTCATTGCAAAAATACTGTCAAAAAAGGAGCTCTTAGTTTACATGTTACCATGCGTAAAAGATTCACAAAATTGATTTCTCAGCCAAACACAGTGAATAAATAGTCTTGAACCCTACGCAGCCCGAATGTGGAAACTCACATTTTTCTCTATATTTTTCAAAGAGCAAATGCTCTTAGATGATATGCCATCTAGAAGAAGGATAAACCTCTCCATTGTACCAACTTAGTAAAAGATAGAAATACTACTGGGATGCTCTTTAACTTACAATTTTGAAACACTTCTCCAGTAAAACACCAGTACACCAATACTGTAATTTTAATTCTGGAATTATCTGGGGAAGGACCATCACTGAATCTACCAAAAGGGCAAAAGATTAGGTGCTTTTAAGGTTACAGAGAACTGATGTCAAATTATTGCCAGGATATTTATACTGTAATGTGTTTGGGCCTGGAGCTGCCTCTCCCTATGTGTTTATATCGTTTGTAGCACAAAAGAACCCTAATTTGTGTGGGGCACCTGGCCGGTATCGGAATATGAATAATGAATAGTAAAAATAAACTAAATGCCTTGATGGGCATCTCTATTTCACCGCAAAGTTTTATGGCAAAGCTGCATATTAATATACTGCATATTTAATATTCTGCTGTCCCATCTGAAAGCATGTTTTTCCTTTTTTCCCCCCACAGATCTGCTAATAATGAAATTAAAAAACAAAAAAGCAAAAAGAAAAAAAAAAAAAAAGCTAAATTATTTACATTAGGTATATAAGAAGTTGGCAAACAAAATAACCTTCAGCCTTTACAGGATTCTTATGTTATACAACTTTGCACAGATTACAGTCACAGACACAGTTTTAAAGGCAAAAAAAAAAAAAAAAGAGAAGACAAAGAAGACTGTAACAATTAAACAGAAAAAAGGGTTTTAACCAAAGATCGTTAATGGGATCTTATTTAACTGTCAGTATGCAACAGATGAGAAGGAAAATCTTCTAAATGGCAGTGAAAAAATCTTAAAACTTCCATTCAGCACCTCCACATGTGAAAAAGGTTGCGCTGCACCTTGCTGCTAGACCCTTCTGTCATTAACGCACATTAACATCGCCCAAGCACAGAGAGCTCATGTTGTATCAGCTCTGCATACCAACCCATGTACGTAGGACTTCATACCGTCACGACTGGATGATTTTACCTATCCATCAATGGCTAGGAAATGTAAGATAAGCGGACAAAGGAAAACGCCAAAGCGCCATTAGGTAATCTCTTTCCTTTACGAAATGGTTTCTCATGCTGGGAAGATGAATGGGACTCCAAAAAGCACGTGCCCTCTCCTGTCAGTAGCAAAACATTTTTTTTTTCCAAAAGCAAGCGTCCCACAGCTCTCAAATTCCTGGGCACAAAGGATGCACTTCCCGTTGAGAGAATCACGTTGATGGCCATCCCCATCATCCCACCGCTACTTCGTGCCCCTCCTACGCCTGTCTGCTACAGCAACGTGTTGTTTCTCATCTTCCACTTGTTCTGTTGCACTCGCTGGGGCATTTGTGAACTATTTGGATCTGCACCTCAATGAGATCTTTCAGCACCACCTATAAAAATTAATTGGGTGAATCATGTACACAGGCTGCATGTTTAAGACATGGGCGCCTGTGTCTCCCTAGTAATTTTTCAACCTGTTTTCCAGTTTCAACCAAGTTTGACAGAGGGGCAAACACCTCTTGAGACACACAGTTCCCACAAGCTCTGTGAAAACAGACATCCAAATAGAGGAAATTGGCAACGCAACTGTAGGAAAGGCAGCAGGATCGGCTCCGCTCTCATGAGACCGGAGTACACCCTACACACACAAACCCACAGGAAACCAGGTTTCACTGGGTCTGCAGCTCATGGAGATACTTGATTCAATGATAAAACGTGTCCGTGCATGAGCGGTGGGGGACCTGCACTGCGCTTTCCCTCCTGTGGGTGCATGAACAGCAAGGTCAGGATCACGCTTTCCATTCCCAGAGGTACTCTACACTGTTCAGCGCTGGAAAACGTGAAAATATCTACTCCTGCAAAAGGGGAGTCAACACATGCCTGTTGGTGTGATTTGGAGGAGCCTCAAGGTGAAACTGAGCTGTGCACCCCTTCCTCCTCCCACCCGCATGTGACATGACTTGCACTGTTGCCCAACTTAGCCCAGCAGGACTCCAAGTTTAGGTCACTCCTCCCTAAATCCCGCTCTCTCTGCACCATGACCAGGCCCCAAAGTTTTATCCTAACACAAAGAAAATGATCTTAAATGGGCTTAGAAATGCAAAATGCTCCTGTGAATATCTGTTAAATCCAGATCCGTCCCCAGGAATTCGGGAGACATCTCCAGTAGGAAGAAAACAGAGCAGCCACCCAACAGACAAAGTTCTCCAAAAGGAGGATACACAGCTCCGTGCAAGCATCACATGGGCCAGGGCATCAACGTACAAGTCTCTCGGTGACATCCTGTAATTCTGCGTGCACACTGATACACCCAAGAGTCTCCCACACTGGAAATTAAACACAAGTATGTGGATCAACACTCACAAATTCAGGCCTGTTTCAGGTCAGACCTTTGCTCAGAGGCTCTCCCTCCCCACTTTTCTCAGGATTATTTTAAACACTCATCACTTTCTAGAACCTCGGTTCTTTTGCCCACACTCCTGAGGAGCTACCTCCCGTTTCTCTGCCGCAATCTTCACAAAGCATCCACTAGCGAAACTCTTCTGCATATTGAAGCCAGCTCAGCCCTTCATTTTGGACAATGCATATTTTTGGGGAGGGGACAGCTATTATTTCATCCAGCTCATTTTGTAATGGAGTCTAACTTATTTGGGTTTTCACTTTTTTAAATAGCTGTGGAGAAGCGATCACGCCTGAGCCACAAGACCACACTGTGTGTTCACTTTGTAAATACCGAGCTTCACAGCTGTCTAGCTAATTGTATGTGCAGACCAAGACGTTTTTGTATACAGCCACAGTGAGAAACAGCTAATCAGCTACACAATTATACACGTTTTTCTTCTCCAAAACTGCCCAGAGTTTTTCTACACCCATGCCAATGATTCTGTGATTGCACAGAAAGACAAGTATATGTAACAAAACAAAATTCATGTGCTGCACAAATCTTTGTGGCTGTAAGTATCACCTCTACCACGCACCTATGCCAGAGGCAGAACAGATCTCTGGGTATTCACCTTCAAACCCACAAATTTTCCATCCCTTACCTAAAGGGGAATCTCTGCTAATGGTGCCGGTTGCATGGATAAGCCAGCGACCAGAGAGAGACGCAGACGGAAGCAGGTCTGACATTCCACCAAGCAGGAGGCAGCGGTGACCTATATACCCTTGTCAATACATTTCACAAGAAACTGCAAGTTGCTTCAGCAAAATATGACTCCTTTGATACCTTCCTGTTTAATTTAATACATGCTTTTAGTATCCAAAGAACCCCACTGCTTTGAAATGAGGAAACTCGGTAAAAGAATTCGGCAGCCAGCCCACAGCTGGCAAGCATAGTTCAGAGGCCTAAAATACAACTGCTCATGAGGCTTGCACTCAGAGACAATGGAGCTTTTAAAATTAAGGCTTGTATACACAGGCAAATTTATCGGCCTAATTATACTGGCATAATTAGGCCGATAAATTTCCCTGTGTAGACAAGTCCTGAGACTCTCAAACTCATAACTAGGCAGGTCTTTCAGAGAGAGAGAGAGAGAGAGGGAGGAAAAAAAAGAAGGGAAAATAGCAACTCCTGGAATATCCAAGCAATAAATTTTTTCTCACTCTCTTTTTTCTTTCTTTTTTTTAAAGTTTTTTTTTTCCTACAAGTGAAAGGTATATTTTCGTTCCAAATTGAGATCTGGATGAGCTGTTGATACACATGTTTTCAGAAAAATTAGAAACAACAATCACCCCTCGACAGAGAGGGGTCTGTCTCTGGTGTCAGACAAACCCACGGGCATTGACAGAGCCCCGCCAGGGAGGCCATTCTCAGGATTCCAGTTTAGAGCATAGACTGAAGCGGGTTGCTCACTTTTTAGGACCATGCATCTGACATGAGACTCTCAGACACCCCTGTCCCTCCGCAAGCATTGCAAGAAGCCCACGCTGTTGAGAACAGCAGTCCGGACACGTCAGGAGCAGCTCTATTGTTAACTCTCTTCCTTTCCATCCCTCCCTCACCAATCTTTCCACACAACAGTATCATGTAACTCCCTTTCGAACCTGCCAACTCTGCAACGACATAGATCAAGCCTAATCTGGAAATAGTGTGAGACGCCTGACCAGGACAAGTCCTCTCTGGTCTGTATGTGGATGGGAAGTGTCTCTCGTCCCAGGCACCTTCTGCACTTCACTCTGCCTCACTGTCCTGGTGCCCTGAACCACTATTTCTGTGACAATAAGGGTCACATCAGGGGGAAGAGTCATGGCAGGACAACCACGCTGAACCTAGTCCCAAGACCCTTCCTAACCGAGAGCACTGCCTGCACTCTCCTTGCTTCCCACAGTGTGTGATCCCATCCTTGTTAGTGCTAACATTAAGTGACAAGGGCTGCATGAGCATTGTGCCAACACAGCTATTACCAAGGTTCATCTGCAAGTGCTGACTTCAGATTCTCATAATCTCCCTCAAAACAAACCCTCATTGAGCTCGGAAGATCCAACCTTCAACTTCAGCCACTTCCCCATCAACCTTTCATCTTCTCCCTATCTTCAAGTTCCATTTTCTTCAATACTTCTCCTTGTCAGGGACACAGCTCTCTGCCTTGCCAGTGGCAAAGACTCCCTTGATAACCTAGCTTTCTTCCCAGTCTCTGCCTCCCCTTTTCACGCTGGTATCAATATAGCACCTGGCAGCTCAAAGGAGAGTTGGGGCCCCCATCATGCTAGGCACTGCATATGTACACAGTGGAAGAGAGACCTGTCTTCTCGATCTTACAACCTGAACAAATAAGACCAAAAGAAATGTTATTCCCATTTTACAGATGGGAAACCAGGACCAAAGATATTAAATGTCGAGCTCTAGGAAGTCTGCAGCCAAGGCAGGAACTGACCCCCTGTTTCCTGAGAGCCAGCGTTCGGTGTCTAATCGCACATGATCAGTCTTTCCTCTCCACCTCCCTGTAGGCACGAGGAATTTGTGCTCTACATCTCCACATGTTTCTCTTGCGCTGTACTGCGCGCAGCCATACACACCTAGATGGGACTCCTTCATAAATAATCGTATGTGGATTCCTGCACTTCTCTTATACTTGTCAACCCGTGCCTCCCTTACAGCACAGGAATTAGGCTTTCCTTCCCATATTCCCAGTGTAATTATCAAACAAACTTTCCTTCTGGTGTAGTCTTCCCACACCATGGACACTTTAAATCTCACACATAAATCTCTCTCATTTCAGCAGGTCTCTCTCCTGGAGAATAACATTTAATGGTGATCTTTTTTTAATCAGGTTCAGTCCCCTGTTTCCCACCCCCATCTGGTGGAAGCGACTTTCCACTTAGAGAGGAAGTCAGTCTTTGATTTCATAAATGATTATAAGAAGATTTAACATCCTCAGGAGCACAACTATTTTGATTAGAATATTTTTGCTCCAATTCCTTTTCCAGCTGTCCCACTTCTTGATACAAACCCCAAGATACAGAAATCCTTCAGAATTCACCCACAAACACTCCAGTGCGGAAACAAGCCGCTCACCCTCTTGTCATTTGGACTCTGGCTCCACGTAACGCAGCGGAACAAAGCAGGGAATCATCAGCATGCCGACTGCCTGCTAGTCTCTACCTCAAGCCCTGGCAGGCGGTTTGCTGAGCATGGATGTGTGCAGGCTTGCTTGCTTTAGTCCACTGACCTCTGCTTTGTTACTGCAGCCCTATGGCATGCTGAGACTGCCACCAAGAAGAGCAACAAGGGGAGCCAGACAGCTGAAGACTTTCATAGGAGTGTGCATCCACTGTCACTGTTGCAGGCAGGCTGGCATGAGTATAATTTTACAGGCAATGCCCATTTGTGCACAACCTCTCCCTCTTCACGCTGTGGTCAACTGAAGGAAAACATCAGATGCTGTTTGCACAGTGCCATAGTGGACTGGAGTTTTCTGGCTTCAAAGGCAGATTTGAGCTGTAAGATGTAATTTTTCTGCAGCTTTGCTTTCAGAGACTTTGTACCATTTTTCCTTTCAAATATTACCCCTCTGAGGATATGTGTATATGTAAAATGAGACGGTAACATGAGGGCCACAGTCCCAAGTCACCCTCCAGTGCTCTCAAAGGCTGTCAGAAGCTCAAAGAGTTCTCCTTAGAAAACAGTAACTGAGATTCTGGCTCAGAAAGAAGCTATGCAGCAATTTGCTGCCTTGGTCTCTTCAGGAGTGTTTCTGACTCTGCTACCCAGTCCAAAGGGGTGGGACCCAAATGTGAAATTGTTTTTTGATCGAAGTCTTCAGTGTCCCATCCTGCGTCAGCAGCTGAGTAGCTTCATTTCAGCAGCACTAGCTGTGCGAAACAGAGCACGAACAGTGCGAAGCTGACTTCACTTCTGAGGACTTCACTCCTTTTTTTAACTATCTTCCAGACTAAACCCATTCTCCAAGAACCAAAGAGTCTCTTTTGAGATCTGGGTTACCCAGCTCCAGTTTGCAGGTAGCACACCCATCCAGGAATACATTGATTAAATGCAGTCTGCCTACGTTTCAACACCACATTCAGTACGGTCCCTCTCAGACCTGGTTAGCCTGTTTGGATTTGAGCTGGTGTGCCTGGAGACTTAAACTCTTACAAGTCTTCCCTTTCCATAATATCAGCAGCAGTCACGTCAGTGCCTGTGGCTGTTGTGCTAGGATGCAGAAATAAACTTCCCCATCCTACACAAATGCTTGGATTTTAAGGCCAGAGGGACTTACTGAGATCATTTTGTCTGACATCTAGAACAATGTGGACTATAAGATTATGCTAAGTAATTCATACTTGAAGTTCAATAGCTGTGGTTGAACAACAACCACAATAAACATGCAATCATGGAAAATCTACCACAATCCTTAGTAAGTTGTTCCAATGGTTAATTACCCTCACTGTTAAAAATGTGCAGCTGGTTTTCAGTCTGAAGGTGCTTAGCTTCAACTCCCGGCCAACACCGTATTGTTGTTACACCAATGTCTATCGAACTGCAGAACCCTTCCCATTGCACCGCTGATCCTACTGAGGTATCTTTAGCCTGCGACAAGCGACTTGTTTGAAAGCTAAATAAGTAGAACTCCCCTCACATCTTTTGCTGTCATGAGGGGGGTTTTTTTGATTCTTTTCACTCTTTCAGTTGCTTTTGTAACTTTCCTCTGAACCTTCTCAAATTTTTTAATATCCCCCTTGCAACCAGTTGTGGAGCTTGCTGAACTGTAAGTGGTTCTCTCAACATTCACAGAGCTAAACTACCTCCTTAGGCTTTGTTCCAAGAATTTCCAAATGCATTCATGAGGTCCTTCCAGGCTGCCCTGTATTTTGACCAGCCCGAAAAGTTACAACAGCATTTCCAAATCTTTAAGACCAAAGTCACATTAAGTGACATTAAGATGAAGCAACAAGCCCTTGAATCCCCACATTAAAAAATTTAGAAAGAAGCACTCTCACAGCAGGATCAGTGAGCGAGCAGAACGATCTGTCAGCTGCTCCCATTTCTTTATGTGGGCAAGGACCTTCACAGTAACTGTCTGCTCATTCGAGCTGATGGCTGCCAGCTCACTGGAGCTTTGCTGCTGTTTCAGAGTTTCAGCCCATTTCTTTCTATCTGGCACTCAAAGTGCCTGAGGAGATACAACATGTTCCAGACCAGCTTTCCTTTTTAATCAAAAAGCAAGCAAGTCTGCATACACATAGCTTGTTCATGCCCAAAATGCTGACCCAGCCAAGCAGAGTCAGCAGAAATAGCAGCTAGATTTGCAGCTGCAATAGCCTTGTAATGGCACATTAGAGAAAGGCCAGCACCTTTCTAAAAGCATGCATCTCGAACCTGTGTTTTCCAGTGGAAGCAGACAATCCTGTCTCAGCTTATTTTGTGGCAGAGCCTCATTGACCTACAACTAGCAATATAAGCCATCCTTCTGCTTTGAATGTCATGATTGTGGTCCGGAGCTTAAGAGGTTTTCTCTCTTTCCCCCTATTAAATCCTCCTGTGTTATAGCAGGACTCCCACCTAACTCAGTCAATCTCTACAAGCAACTTCATAGCCTACAATGGTGCAACTAAAGCCCCTGCCATGGTTGCCTCTTAAGCAGAAGAGCTACCTTGGTCTGCCTGCATGGGACGTCTTTGCTTAAGGAAGGAAGGAAGAGGAGAAGAGGAGCACCGCCACACCCCAAACCCAGTCTTTCCCCATACACAGTGCACTGCTCTCAGAGTATTAATAAAGCAGGTGTTGAAAGAGAGGCTCAGCCTGAGGCATGCTCAGTAGTACACTTGTTGCTTGACCCACCTCCTCATCCTAGAGATTAATTAGGCCTAGCCCCTCCCTGTTAAATTGCCTCTCAGGCACATTGCTCAGCCTTCCTCCTCCTGCCTCTGGCAGATTCACTCACTAACTTTTTATTTCAATATTCATGTTTTCCAGTTTGTAGGGCCCTCCACTGATTTTCACTAGGCTGCCCCAAGGACTCTGCTCCAGTAACGGGATGTGGGGGAGGAAGGATAGCTGGAGCGAGGGAGGATGAGCACAGCTGGGTTGGGATGGGGAGCTGGAGCTTCCAGTCTCCTCTCTGTTTGCTCTCCAAGTCTTCCCCATGATGCTGTCCTGGGTGAAATGCACTAGCTGGGCTGAGAGACAACACCACTTCTCATCTCCTGAAGACACCCTCTCACCGCCAGGTGCTCATTTGAGAGATACAATTTGAGAGGTCCTCAGGCAGTGGTAGGGCATGCACCCAGCTGTCCCCTAGCCTCGGCTGGGGCTGACATCTAGGCACAGGGTTGTGGTATTTGGCTCCAGAAAAGGCCTCTGGGCTCTGAATCCTGCCTGGGGAAAGCAGACAGTCTGAGGAATAAACCTTCCCCGCATTTTACCAGCTAGCTGGCATGGTGCTTAGTATGTTAGCTGCTGCCATTCCTTGTCTTAAACGCCTTGTTCTTTCTGTGCATCATCTGTGGAACTCGGGTACCTCACTCAGAGCTGAGGATCCCACCTTCAGCTCAGCAAACCCTGGGCTAAGTTTTAACTTTTGCTGCTGTCTCCATCCCTGTTCATTTATGCCATCTGGATAGACTGGAAGCTCTTTGGGGCAATGCCTGCCTTTCGCTATGCATGTACAGCAATAAGCTCAGCAGAGCCTTAATTAAGATGTCTAGATGCTGTTGTAATACAAAAAATAAATATTAATTAGTAGGATCAGCAGATTCACATACCAGACATATTGCAAGACACGCCCCCGCTATATTTATACATGCTGATATGTGAATGTGCCTGCAATGGTTAATACCACTGTATATTTGGCTTGTCTGCGCACTGTATGTTTTTCATGTAATATCCTTTCCTTTCATAATCATATGTCACTTAATATCCTGACTAAGACAGAACATTCTGTAACACGGTAGCACGTGTTTGGACAGAATAGTGAAATTATCTTTGAAACGTAGCACTGATGGAAAGATCAGATGACGAGTCTCTTTTCCATTTCTCTAACTTTCTACTGTGGCTACCTGTGTTTTAATATTCTAAACCATCAATGGGTTCATTCTTCATGCTTGTGATGAACTAAGTCATACTCACAGCTATCTGATTTTTGTATGCGGGTTGCACATTCCAAAGAAAATCCATAATGGAAAACATAATTGCAGTAACAAGCACCCTACAGGGATGCAAAATTCCTCCAGAGGATCGTCGGGGGTTAATAGGGTTCTTCTTTGCACAGTTACGCAGAGCCATTCCTATTCATATCGACTGAGCACTAGAGGGAAAGCAATAAAATTACCAGCAAAAGCCCAGGTTCCTGCCTTTTCAGTATACCATGCTAACTTCTAAAGACAGAGCTCTGATTGTATAGCTGAGCCAAACAGGACGGCTGTTTTTAACACCGTTCTAACTTATGGTAACCATTAACTACAACCTGACTTCCCATTACAACATACCACTGTGAACACCTATTAGCAGCTAATTGAATCATCTAAAAATGGTCATAATTCAAACCTATGTTTGTGTTTTTGTAATGTTTCTTACAGCTTTTGCTCTAGTACAGGAGAATATGCAAATCAAGGCTCTGTTTTAAAGCTCATGGTAGGATGGAAGTTTAAATGGAAATCTAATGGAGTGACAAAGGGGAATAAAGCCATATTGTATTTTTGATGTTACCCATGAGACATGATAGGAGAAACTAATAACAGGCTAACAAGGCTCCCTATCTCTAAACGTTTTCCAGCTGTGAGCCACTGAAGAGCCAAAAGACCTCTCTGAGTCAACACCAACAAATGCATATATTCACATCGTAATTTTCTGCAATTTCTATTCATAATTTCAAGGCTGTACGGCATTTTTCATTCTCCTTTTTATTTAAAGAAATAAAAGTATTTCCTCTCAGAGGCATCATGGGTTGTTTTTCAACCCACTGTATCCTGAAGCCTTCAATTTTGTTGTAGTTCTTTAAACACGAGTATGTTTTTATTATATTATGAAAGGCAACATAGTACTGTTTGCACAGCATTATTGACAGGTTTGTGCATGTTTGCTGCCAGGGCTTTTTAATTTAACTTACAGCCCGATTTTGTAAAGGGTTTTCATTAAATCTATGGAAAAATTGTTGGGTGCTATTTTGGGTAGAAATAGGGCTACTTCAGATTAGCATAAATTAGCTTAAACAAGAAAATCAGTTTAAGCCATCTACTCAAACTGAAAGGAGAATATATTTCACCGATTGTAACAGAACTGTCAGGAGCAGATAAAAAAAGATACCACACCTCAGGTAGAGGTTACTGCCTCTCCAGGGAAAAGGTCCTCTCCCTTCTGCTGAGTCACAGCAACCTGGTGCTTCCAGGCCATTGCAATGCGAAGTAAGGCGCAATGGCTTAAAGCTCACTCAAGGCGTCACTGAGGTTTGCATCAGTTAAATAAATACAAACTGGGGAAAAAAATTTAAAAAAAGTTTAGGCAAAACTTCTGCAGCTCCCTCCTACAGTGAAGGACCCAACCACCATCAAGTCTGTCTAATGTCGGTATCTATTTGCACAAGGAGGTGTGAATTTCCTCAATATATATGCGAAGCACTAAACCAGTCCCACTGCACCCTTTTTCCACATTATCCACTGGTCAGCCCAGAAAAGGGCTCTTCAGATCTGCAGACTTGGCTTCATCGTGGGACTCGATGCCCGGCTGCCAAGGCTGGCGTGAGGTGTGACCCACAAGCTGTAGTCACTCTGCTGGCTCGCACATCACGTCCGTCATACTGCCCGGCCCTTCCATATTTATTAGAGGGGTCAGATGGTTATGTCCTGCATCAGCATCTGATGTAGCCTGCTGCCCGGTTGGAACAGCCATCAGTTTTCAACTGATACCAAAGAAGTTTTAAATCACCTGCCATTCATCAGACCATTTCACACCGCTTAGCACAAAACATTTTGATGGATAGGGAACGGTGGATTGTCTCTCCGGTGAATGTATAGTGAGAAGGATGTGTTTTACAAGGGAGATGGGAATTCTTCCCTGCAAATACACATGTGCAGCCCTGCTGGCTTTCTTGGAAGCTGCATACATACTTCTGAACAAACAAACAACCACCACATCACTTCTCCCAGGCTCAGAGATTGTGCTAGCTTTCTCCAGCAAGCTCAGTAGTGTGCCAGAAATAAGCAACTGAACCCTTATTTAGGCAATCCAAACAACAATATTTCTAATGTCCAGTCCCAAGATCTTTGATTCAATCCTCACTTCAAACATTATGAAATCTGCATTTGTTAAAACCACCAGAATTTTCTGGAGCAAGTAGCATGGGGAAGGCAATGGCTGGGTCATGTATGGCAATTGCCCTCTGGCTGCCAGACAGGCTCGCACGTGTGTGTGTGTCTCCCCCTGGTTTTGGGAAGCCCCTACTGCCTTTGTTACCACCAGAGCTCTGAGAGGTTCTTCCTCTGCTCAAGCTGTGGGGACTTTAGCTGGTTTTAAAGCAGAAGCCCTCATGCAGTTGTCCTCCCTGTGCCAGCACAGCGGAGTTAATAACCAAGGCATCTGTGCTCCACAGCAAAGGCATGATAAAGTTGCCAGCACTGAGCTACCGAGGGGCACAGCAGCAGCCTAGAAGCACGTGTCAAGGAGCCACCTGTTTGCCCTATAAAGACTCTTGGCATCGGGAAAAATGTCCTCATCTCATTTCCTAAGCTGTAATGAGCTACCAGCATTTGCATTTTTCATTTCAGCATAGATGGTAGAAAAAACCCTCCTGAAGACAGGAAAAGCGAGGGCAGCCAGCAGATTGTGTGCCTGTCGCACTTTCATTCAGTCCCCATCCCATGGAAGAAAGGAAATTAAAATTCTTTTTTTTTTTTTTAAATCCTCAACTCTGACCTACTAAGCTCGTGGGTCATGACCCCCATTTGGGAAAAGCTGCACTTTCTCCTCTTCCTCCTCCCTGGCTCACACACACATGCCATGAAAACATTACCCTAATGACCACTGACAAAACAATGCCTGAAGGAATGTGTCGAATATAAGCATCCAAATAACAGAGCCAACAAAACATGTCAGTCTCTTAATTTCAATTTCAAACATAGGTTAATATTAAAAAAAAAGTCCCCAAAAGCTATACTTTTTCACTAGACAGCCAGTTCAGCATTAAGTAAATCGACTGAAAATGACTAAAAATGAAACAAAATGACAGCACCCGAGAGTAACCATTAATTCTGGGTCCTTTCTTTTCCAGGTCTTCATTCAGTTTTCTTCCCCTTGACTTAATACCTGTATTTTTTCCTCCCTCTTTTAGATACTGTCTTTGGCTATTTCTTTACCTGTCCATATTCGCTTGACTTTCCTCTCATTTTCTGTGGAGCCTAACTTTGGGTTCCCCATGGAGCTCATTCACGGTCAAATGTTTCTTAGTCAGGGAAACCTTCCACATCATCATGTTTGTCAGTGCGGTTCCTCCAGCTTTCGTTATACCCTTGGGCTAAGGACCATGTGAGCCCCGGGTCTGGGGAAAGGAAGTTCACTCTTCCTGCCGTCCATGACAACTGCCTTCAAGCATCCCAGCTGGGTTTCTTGAACCCAGAATGGGAAAACTCCAGTTTAGGTTCAGGTCATGAGCAAATTGCTTTCACCTCTCAGATATGCCATGCTCTTCAAAATTTCTGTCCTGGGTCCATTACTGAGGCCCTGGTTAATATTTGCAGAGAGGTGCTCTTTACTAGGAGGCAGCAACAAATGGAGATGTACCCCGTGCTCAGCCCTGGCACACCCAGATACACCATAAGCCTGATGTAGGGATCCTACTTCCCGATGTTTTCACCCTTCTCTTTCTGCATCTGTATGTAGCTGCACCTCCTACTTTGAAAAGGAGCAAAATGTGAGATAGCATCCCTGAACAGCAATTCAAATTCCTGAACTGCACTTGAGGGAAAATATTCCTGTTTGTCACGTTACTGAAATCTTTTGGCTCCGTACAAGTTCTCAGTTCACTAATACTGATTCCATAATATTTACTGTCCGGTCACATTCAGCTCTTGCTTCTTTCCATCGCTGCTGATGGTACAGAAGTATTTTTCTAGCATGTTACTTGACTTTAGCGTGCCCTGTTCTCTCTTTATCTGCTTTTGGAATGCCATTTTCATTTAATGCAATTCAGGTTGTTTATCACCCCCACAGCTCAAGAAACGCTGAGTTTGCTAGCCTAGAAAATATCCACTGGCCCGTGAAAAGCCATGGCCACGCAGCATCACACATGCTAAGAATGTATTCGTGCCAGTCGCAGCATGGGCTCATGTGCAGGTGCAAGTTAAACGCTTGTTTTGGTCCTTTTCACCATAAAGCATTAAATCTCAGGATCCCTTAATACTCCCACCCAGCCTCACAGCAGGCATGTCTGAAGAGACATGAGCGTAAGCATCTTGTAGTGCTGCTGAGGTACTTAGTCAAGCGTTCCCCTTTTGGGCCTCACTTTTGCTACTATGCACAATAACGCTCAAGGCTATGCAGCTGCACTCCAGTTCATGCAGGATCAGGTTCCCCTGCCCTCTTTCTCCTGGCTTAGCACTTTCTTCTTTTTTTTTTTTTTTTTCTTTTTTACCCTATACTCATGCATGAACACTCCAGAGCACAGAGCACCATTAAGCTCAAAGAGAACATGCATGAGCACTTCATAGCTTTCCGCATGGCCTTTTTACCAGCCTTTCCCTTCAAAGAGGCTGCTCCGAAAGCTGACTGGAACCAGCGAAAGTCTCCCTGTTGGCCTTGGATCAGGCCCAAAGCAAGGGACACAATTAGGCGGGAACGTTAGCTGCACTAACGAAAGGCAGCTTGCCTGCCAGCAGGCAAAACACAGGGAGACCTACAAGGAGAAAGCAGTATTTGAGGGCCAAACTTGCAGTCCTTTGAGAGACAAGCCTCTGTGCGGTGGATGCCCTGCCGAGCAATCTGTGCTCTTCGTGACTTCCACTCGAGCTGCGTGCTGAGCCACTCAGCAGTGGCTTTGAACTGCGAGGTGAAGACATTGTGTGGGCACTGCCTCACTTTTTTTAATCCATCAGATTTATTTGTTTAATATATTTTTACTGTCTTGCTTATTCTTTTTATTAATCTTATTATTACAAAGCAGTATTTTTAAATGGCAGTGGAAAATATGCCAACTGAAGATGTTTGGGAGAGTCAAAAAGAAATCCAAATAAAAGCCTGTATCTAAATTTCACGAGGGGCAAATGGGTATTGTTCTTCTCATTCCCCTTTTTCTTCTGCGTGTACCAGTCAGCCCAGGAAGAGATGTCTCAGAGCAACTCTCTCCAGCCCTCTACCAATAAATAGGGTAATACAAGAGTCTTCACAGTCCAACAGTTCCAACCGCCTGTTACTCAATAACTTGCAAACACACACAGTGTTGGCACCACCCAGCACTAAATGAAGTCCGCACTCAATGCAGATTGTTCATGACTCTCCATTTTTCATACTGCTCTTTCTTGAAAACAGCCTCATTGTAACGACTTATCTACCTAATTTAGATCTCAGTGCTTTCTACTCACATTAACATTGGTTGCAATTAATACAAAGGTACTATCTAATCCGAAAGAAAATCCAACAGATCCTTTTATCAGAGTTGTAAGATGATATGTTTGGATGAAACATCTAGTGGGGTCCTGCCAGAGCTCTGGTTTGTTTAACATTTTCAGCAGCTATCTGGAAGCAGAAGTAGAAAAAAACATTAATAATATTAACAGTTGACACCAAGACTGGGAGAGAAGAGGGAAAACAAGAAGTTTATAGGGAAAATGGTAACCAATTTACAAGGATTTGAGAATTAGACAAGCATTATCCAAATGATGCAAATTTACAATTACAGTATGTCAGCAAGCAGACTGGTTTCTTATCACGTCTGGATAACCTAATGCTACCTTGGAAGAGACTTTGCACAGAAGGACAATGGTAATATCTTGCACCCAGAAAATGGATTGTCCATTCTTTATACAATATTTTAAAAAACTGTACATAAAGTACGTCTTACTGCAACCAGACTATTTTACATGTGCCACAGAAGAGATAGCTAGACAAAGGTAGCTGTCACACACGACAAGATAGCTCAGGAGTGTCAATTCATGGCAGCGTCCGTGTGCATTACAGACTGAGCTGTGTAGGTGCTGGATGCAGAATTAAGCCTCCCTGCTGGAAAAGCTTTCCTCAGCACTGTGAGCTCTTGCACTATGAGCTATTGCAAGGTCCTGAGACCTGCAGATGTTGGGTGAGAGGCAGTGAGCATTGTGAGCCGCTGCCTAGCTGGGGAGAACCCAGCACATCACAGCTGGTGTGCACAGGAAATGGACCCTGTCCCATACCCAGCTTGAAGGCCACCAGACATACATCAAATGAATGTCTGAGCCATAAATTGCCTATGAAACTTCCTTACTCTGGCTGCAGTCTACTATTTGTCTCTGGCTCCCCACCACCAGTTCATAGCCCCTTTCTCATATTCAGACGGGCTTCCCAGTCCTCTGTTTCCAGTGTCAATACCGCAGTGGCTCCTGTCCCACGTTCACTCCCTTTGCCTCTTCTTCCAGCCTCACACAGGCTCCCTGCCTCTAGCACAACCCTGAGCACGTCCTGGTCTTTCCCCTTCTGCTCTCTGTGTCTGCAGGACAAAAGTAATGAGGATGTCTCCTTTCCTCCGAAACACACTCAGATCCTTGTCCCAGACATTCATTTCACCCTCAACCAAGCACTACCTGGAAATCAACGCACCTCTGAATACTACAGGGTTTTTTACCTTCCAGCCCCAAAGATACTCTGTACAGGAAATATAGCAATACAACTCCGGAGACGTTAAGATGATGAAAGTACAAAAAACAGTCAAAACTTAGGAACGCAGCTGCGAGGGTCAAGGCATGATACAAGTGCCTCAGCACATTTTGGACTGAAGTCTTGAGCTTAGCCTCATTAGGTGGGTATTCTCAACAACCTGTCCCGAGGTGCTTGAGCAGGGATGGCACAGTCAAGCATCCAACTTGGTGTCACGAGCAAAGTATCCCAGCTCTGCCCTTGCCTATAGGAAAACCTCTAGGAATGAGATAGCACCATGGAAAACTCACTCCCTTTGTGATTTTTCCTTCACATCATTCTGTGAGTCAGGCAGGATTTGTACTCATTTGCAAGGATCCTAGGTTGGCAAGGGCCAACTGAACACACTGGGGCTTCGGGCATCTCTACCCTCCCCCTGTTAGTGTGTTCCCAAGACCCACCATGGCAGAATTTGCCCCTATTGTCCCACCTCTCTCTCCTCCAAGGTAACATTGCATGAAAGTCCAGTTTTACTGACATATCTGCATGGACCATTGACTAGCTAACATGCTCCATGCTGAATTCCAGTATGACATGCACACCCCATGCTGGCTTATAGTCAGGCTATATCCATACCAGTAAACTAGAACATTATTGCATTAGGACCAAACATCCAGGCCAGCTGGCGGAGAACAGGCTGGTAGTGAACAGGTCTCCTAAATGAGGTGGCAGCAAGCAAACTGCCTACTGGGTATGGTCCCCGGCACACTCCAGTTGCCAGATCAGGCCCAAAAATTGTTCAGAGAGAGTGTCAGCTGCAGTGGGCCATGTTCATGCCAGAGAATGTGCTAGCAGTTTACTAGCATAGACAATCATCTTCCAGGGCCAAGGAAGGCTGCCAGGCATGCTTGGATTTACTAGCATAGACTCAGTCTCAGCATGTGTCTTTGCCCCATGTGACTAATGATACAACAGCGTCCCAGAATGTGGCAATCATGAAGCTAAAAAAGGTTCGGATTGCATGCTCTGTGTGGGAAGGTGGAAAGGTACATACTGAATGTTTCCTTCTCACTTGATCTCCCCAAGGTGAGCTGAGACCAATCAGCACATTTGCCTTTATCCAATCTGCTTGGGATAGGTAGGAAGATATACTTGATTACTTTCTTCAGTGGAATTTCTTCAGTCTTAAGGTTACTTCTGAAGATTGCTCAGATTCTTCACGACTGCTTCACCCACGGATCGTTCTCAGTGTAAACATGTTGTTTTTAATAACACGCTTTGGCAAATGGCATTCAGAATTTGCTTCCCAATCCACATAGAAATTTAAAAGCAGCTGAATGCAGCTTTGGATATATATTTTAAGAACAAAAAGCTTCCCTCTGAGGCCTGCAGAGTTACATGGAACAGAATATATGGCAGATAAGAATGACTGCCCTCATCCTCCTCACTTCATTGTAATTCAGGAGTGATTCTTTCAACATCAGAGTTGTCTACCAGCATAAAAGTAGTATCACAAGAGGAGCAGTAGGCCCATAACTGTACCTGACTTTACAGGCATTCTAGCCAAATATCCTCTTCCAGCCCCAGCTGTGCCATCCACAAAGGGTGCAATCTCCAGTCCCCTTACCTACATGTCAGTGCCAGCAGTTACTGTCCTTTCAGCTAAAGGGAGTCCTCAGCCATCCTTAGCACATTGCACCTGAGTAGTTCAAATGATATAAATTGCAGGGCTTGGCTAAACCAATCCATTTTGACTGAAATGGTTCAGGGAGCTTTTACTTAAGCAAATCTTCCAGAAGATTGAGAGGGACCTTCAGAAGGTAGATAGCAATCTGCAGTTGAAAATGGCAACTGCATCTCCCATAGATGCAGCTCTTTGCAGTGCATCCTAGTTATAAACACAGAGCAATAGCTTTGGAACAAATGCTAAGCAAGGAATAAAATGCACGTGCCTTGTGTCAAATACAGACATTACAAGACAAAGCTGACTGAATTAGGTGCATTCCCTCCAGCTATAGCTTCAGGGCAAAAAAAAAAAAAGTGTACTGTTACTCAGCAGCTCCAAACACAGACTCTGATTTAACCTCAGCGCTTGATTTTTGCAGTCAAAGACTAAGTGGAAAAGACGACAAGTCACAGAACAACTTCAGCTGGAAATGACCTACGGAGATCTCTAGTCCAAGTCCACACTCAAGGCAGAGGTGACTTCAAAATCAGATCCAGGTGCTCAGAGCCTTGTCCAGTTCTGAATATCTCCAGGCAAATGTTCTTCTCTCACTAAGTCCTTCTCATCCGCCCTCCCCAGCTGGAGGACAGCTTGCCTGGGGCACCACCTCCTGCACCTTCCCACCACCTTGGAGGCTGCAAGGAGAGAAGGTGCAGGGCAGGCAGGCATGCCTGAACCCTGTTGCTCTCCCACATCCCCTTTGCCACTCTTCGCAGCCTCCTCTGGCTTTTTACAGATGCTGCTTACCTTCTCTCTCACTATCTGAGCCTCCTCAGGCCACTGCAGCTGCTCCCAAGGGGAGGTGAGGCTGTGGGGGATGCGGGAAGGACAAGAGCAGACCCTGGATAAGCAGGGCTCAGCCTTCCCCTTCCTCCCTGCTCCTGCCCCAGGACTGACAACAACACTTGGCAGCACAAATAACACAGCCATGACCTGTTCATTCCCCTGGTTGGGGTAGTAGCTCAGGTAGTGGCAATGACTGAAGAAAAGGCTTTAAGAGGCAGGTGAGGGAGAAGAGGAATACACCCAGGGACTGACAGTTTCTACCTCCCAACTCAGACTTTCCTCAGGTTGCTCACAGCAGCCCCGGCATCTGCTCAGCCTGGCAGGGAAAGCGAGGTATCCGGAGGCAGTGGCAATGTGGGCAAGGGACGTAACGTCTTTTAAGAGACCTAAAGAAAGAGAAAAGGCGAAGACAAGCAAGCCTGAAATCCCGAAGCAGCACCTTACAGATCTGTCTTCTCTCCTCCCACATTTATTTCCAAACATTCTCCTTGAGCTGAGCTCACCCTTCAGAGAGGAAAGTGGCTGATGTAAGTGTGAACTAAAGTGCCCATGCTACAGGTGGGGCTCTGCCAGTTCTCTCCCCCTACAATGTCTACCCGCACACTGATCTGCCATTTATCTTTATCACACCTTTTACAGCTCAGAATATCCCCATCACTTACCTAGCTTATAAGCTCAGGAAAGTGGTAACTATGGTGCCAGGACCCTGTTTGCTTGCCTTTATCCACCACTATTGCCAATATAACTGGCATAAATGGATAAAGGGAATCCCACAGTACTCCTAACCACTGAAATCCTCCAATCTTGTTGAAGATGAATGTACATCTTGAGGTGCTGGAAGACAACTTGGTATCTGAAACAGAGTCATATTCATCTGTATTTCAGATAACGTGACATCAGTGAAATCACAGCCCAGACTGAAAGGTTTGGGTTTGTCTGCTTGCTGCTGGCAAAAGGATCGGTGAGTAGGTATCTCGCTACGGGCCAAAAGCTGCATTGCTGACTCAGGCACAGAATGGGATTTTCAAAGTGCTTAAGGAATGCACATCCCAGATGAAAATAGCACTTGAATCTACAGCCTCACCTAGAGTTTTCTTTGGCTTCAATAGCAGGCAGGGACAGAAGGTCTGAGTTCTCAGACTCACATGTTTGTGTCCTGTCCCATAGACAACTGAGGGAAAAAGTCACCCAGAGCCTTAAGACACAACTAAAAGTCGGCAATATTTTATAACCACAGACTAGTCACCCTGACTTCTGAGCAGCTCACAAATGTGACTGTATTTTGTCCTTACATCGGTCTCAAGAGATAGGGAAGTATTATCAAAAGGTGGGCACGGGAGCACAGGCGAACACCTAATCTAAACTGAAATCACAGGTCTCTGTGGCAGAGCTGTATCTTTTTAAGCCTTTGGCATCGGTCTTCTGACTCCAGCCTTCCCTGGACTCTTTTTCAGTCTTAGATGTAGGGGAAGGCAGGTGTGCAGGTGAAAACCAGAGTACTGTAACTTTGTACGCTGAGCGCTATCAGCAGCAAAACTGCCTTGACAAGTCAAGTGTGCACTCTCAGGCTGTCAGATCCCAACCCAGTTAGGGTTTTATGGATCAAAAACAGGAGAAAAAAAAAATGGCAAGCCACTGGGTCAGCAGGTACAAATGAGCATAGCTCCATTAACTTTTCACTAGGTACATTATCTGTAGACTTGACCCAGTTGGAGGATGACCTACAAGTGCCTACAAAGTTAAAAAAAATCTTATACTATTGGGTTCAAGGAATGAAGCTGAAAATACTTTCCTCCTTTTCTTTAACTTCTCAATTTTATTTTTTTTAACCTTAAACCAAATTTGATATATACTTTGACCTATCAGTCGAACAGTGAATTCAAAGACGACAAGAGACAGAGCAAAAGCCAAAAGGGTGCAGCCATCAAATCAGGTCCCATGGGATTCCTGAAAAGGACAGGACTGCAAAGTCAGCTGGTGCAAAGTGCCTTCGATCCTCTGAAGCCATCAACTTCCACCTTCTGAGGCAGTTCTTCTTCAAGCCCCTCATTGACTGTTTGGGATCTACTGCCAGGATCACAAAAAGTGCCTGGGCTTAACTGGAGCTCAAAGGTAGCACTGAGAAAAAAAACGAACAAAAGCTAGGGGAAACCTTCCCCACCCTGCAAAATGGAGAGAGGTCAGAGAAAGAGGGAATAAGAAACAGCCCTCCTTTCACCACCAACGAGGAAGGCTGAGAAGAGACAGCCGCTCCTGTGACAGCTGAAGTCTCTAAGAGATGCAAAATAGCTTGTGGCAACAGCCTGAAATTGTCTTGCAGTATCAGTGTCCTCATATTGCCCGGACGGATGATGAAACCGCATTGCATTAGCTCTGCGGTTCACTGCGGGCATTGTGCTACAGCTCCACAGGCTGTCATTACGCGTGGCGCTGCCTCCTGCCCATGCTGCCTACATCTTCAGGGCAGAGTATCAGGGATAGTTGAGGGCCAAACTTTCAGCCGGCGTAAATTGGCGGAGCCCCACCAGCTTCCCTGGAACTCCATTGATTTACAGCAGCTGAAACTCTGGCCCCTGCTATGTTTAAAATCTGAGACAGTCATTGGACACAAAAGAATACTCTTTGGGACACTTTGAAACCTGTGTGCGAGCGAGGAGCTAAACGATTCCCAAGATCTTCTGTGAGACATGTACAAGCACACATTGTGCACCGAGTGAGAGCAGGCTCCACCAGACACACAGACACAGAATACGCTCCCTGGGATGTGCCAGGGTGAAGAAGAGTTTTCTAAGTCACTTCATTTTTACTGGAAACTCTGCGCCAGTCCTCCCACATATAACGCACTGTGCACTCCTCGTAACCAGCATTGTCTGAACTTGTGGTATTTTAATAAACGTTCCTGCCAAGCCAAAGACGCTCTAAGACACATCACCTTTGTCCAGAGGAGGATCCCAGCTGAAACGAAGTCCAGAGAGTGTGACCTCTGCTACAAACCAACACATAGGTATGTTAAATGAGTTCCTATTAAAAATAACTGCTCTCCGTACTGCCTGGAGTAGAAGGGGGCACAGGCTGTTTAGAGAGTGCACATGAGGGTGACAGATCGCAACAAAAAATCCTTTCACTGTATGCAGAGGAAAATGAGGCGGTACAAATGAATGCCTCTTTTTTATTTCATAGGGACAGGTTGGCAAAAGCAGATTATTGGGTTTGGGCTGCATGGAAAAGAAGAATTTTCTTTTTTTTTCTGGAATCCCGATTCATCTTCATTATTCAGTCACTCAAGCTTCCTTGGAAACAGAGTGCCACTGAGTTATTATGGCAGTCATAGATGAATTCAGCAGAAAAATATACGTATAATAACGAAAGAAAGTAAAACTGCTCTCCTTGTGCAGCCCTACAGAGAGACAGCCAGACAAAAGCATGAAAAAATTGACTGTCTGGCCAAGAATGAAATTGCTGGCAAGTCTGGTTTCAACCCTGCTATTAGCTTTCTTGCAGCTGCTTCAACTACCCAAGCAGTATTGAGATAAGTGCATTCTCTGAAGTCCTTTTTTTTCTAATTGGGGGTAATATATTTATTTGCATATTAGCCTACTTCTGATTAACACCTTATCTGAAAGAACTTAGGAGCTAACAGTCAGCCACCTTAAACAAAAAAAAAACCAAACCAAAAACTGCAGCAAAACCCAAGGGAAAAAGCACTCAGAATGTTCCTGCATTTAGGGATGAATGTCGTGCTTCCTCTGCGGGCAGAGCCCTCTCCAGCTGCATTGCACATGGGGCAATTCTGCTGTGCCAGAGGGGCAGGACACGGGCAGCTGCACAAGGGGGGAGGCTGGGGGAGGCAACGTGCTCTTGCAAACTCCCTGCGCGGTGCTGCTCACTTGTGCAACAGGCGGATGGGCAGAAAAGAGCGGCAGGGGTGGATCTGCATCCACGTGGCTCCTACCCTGACACCGCAGCCACCTCAGTGGCACAAGGGGCTGCGAGTGCAAACGTTATGTATTTCTGGGAGGAAAGGGGGTGCCCAGGGTAAAGGCTCACATCTTGCTCCTGTCCCAGGAAGATCGCTACTGAGTGCTGACGGATCGGGTCAAGGGAGGTCACGCTCGGGGTCTGGACCTCAGGAACGTATTTCGGACCTGATGTAACGATAAGGCGTGACATTATGCTAGCCTTCAGACTCGCTCACCTCACAGGCATGTCGTTAAGGTTTCCTCTCTTCAGAGGTGTAAAGCACTTCTGTTGCAAGCCCAGTAAAAGAAGGTACTGTCTAAGGGTGGAACAGAAAAGGTTATGGAAGATTTGCCAAGAAAGTGCTTGTGCTCTTCTCGTTCCAAAACACGGCAGGCTTAAAAAAAAAATGTGAAAAGTTTCAAAAGGCACCCAGCGATTGTTTTTTAGGAAACAAAAGAAGCACTTATGGGTTAGCTTTTCCAAGTTGCTGCATTAGTAGATACACTAAACAGACAGCTTGATCCAGATGAGTCACAAGGCAGAAGAGGAACAATGACCTGTATGTTCCTCCAGTACAAATTATTCATTTTTCTCTGTCAATAAAGACTTTTTTTAATATAATTGCATTTGGGCAGCCAATCAGGAGGGTTTGGCTATCAGAAAATCACCCCCTCCCCCAGGGAGTCAAATCTATTTGGCGGCGTGTCAGAATTTCAGGATACCCTAAGGCAGGCCACAGCATCTTAAAATAACTTAAACACACCTCGTATCATGCCTGGATGTTGAATCAGCCCAGAGATGTCAATCACATACTGCCATTCACGGCAGAATCACCTCAGTTGCTCTGATCCTCACTTTTGAACTTACAACTTCCCTTCACAGGAATCAGAGAGGGGTGTGGGTATGTGTGTGTGTTTTTGTGTGTGTGCCTATGTGTGTGTGTGTGTAATTCCCCAGTCTCCACAATAACAATTCCACCCTTTGAGCCTCCTTGTTGGGAAACAGCCCTTGCAGAACAGCAAGTTCCTCTTTCACAACAGCTAGTTGCTGAAAGGAGGCAGCACAGCTTGGCAATGGCAGTAGGAGACAGCAAACCTGGGCCTTGCCCTGAGAAGTTTATAGGTCTTTCGCTACCGACAGGCACGCCGGTGTGATTTAATCCCACTGAGTTATTCTCTGCTTGACCCCTCTAACTTGTTCAGAAGTATCTGCTCGTCTCAAAGGTGTCAGTTCTCTGAGAGCTTGGCTTGAGGCACTAGGTCTGATTTTCAGAGGGTCTAAGGTTCCTCTGGTATTACATTATACTGTACTGTTGCTGCTGCTGTGGTGGTTATTTATCTGCGCTCGAACAGTATCCTGCAGACCAGGATCCTGCCGTGCTGGATCCACATGCGCTCTAAACCCTTACCAACTCCAGTTAACTGCTCAGCTTCTCTGGAGAACGGTATCTACACGCAGCACCCGAAAATTAGAGTTCAAAACAGGTGCTATTTGTTAAAGTATCTGCCATACTCCCTCATACCGTTTTCTCCACCCGTAAACTAAGGGTGAAAATACAGATCTGTGTAAAATACTTCGGGATGCATACACAGGTGCAGAGCACTTTGTAAACATAGCACATTGCTGTGTTGCATTGCTTTTCAATTTAGGAATGCATGATCTTCTTCTTGGCTTCACCTTGTTGTCATGGGATCCCTAAACTTGTGGTCTAGCAAATTGCATTGATGCCCACTGAACTAAGTCCAAGAATTTACTTGAAAATAGAAAAAAACGGATTATTGTGTTATTATATCTGGGATATGAATAATCCATTGCTACATATTAGGGCAAGATACACCGTTTCAGAAATTGGCTTCACGCTTTTGTTGCGTGACTTGGAAGTCCCCCGGTTGAAGCACTTGCCTTATTTTTTGCAGACCACTAGGTGGAAGTGCTGCTCCATCTCAGCCTTGCCATCCTGAAGCCCTCTGGAAGCGGCAGCCAGGGCTGGAGCAACCCTTGACAAACTTTTTTTCATGGGGAGGCGAAAGATGAGGAACCAGAAGCCTCGGTCCCCTTTTTTTCGAAAGCAGAGATTCGGTTCCAGTGCACACAGTATCGCAGGAAACATATATCAAAACCAATATATAATGAAATCATAACAACAAGGCTTGTGACAGTGAGGCATAAAACCTGGAATGTGCCTTCAGAAGGAGAGACAGATGGATTTGTCAAGCGTGCCATAACACAAGCCTTTTATGAATTATTAGTAATTTATAATGCACTTTTAGAGGAGTGGGGAGAACCTAGGGAAATGAATGGGCTTTCTTGGCTTTTCTCTAAAATGACAAATGTCTTTTTTATTCCATTTACTCTCTCCCAATTCCCAGCTTCCAGCCTCTGCCTATAAGCCCACTTAGCACGAGGTAACTCTACACCTTCTTCTGCTCTTCCTGAAATGAATTATCTCCTAGAGCAGCTTTCCAGGGCAGCGCCTGCCAGAAGGCAAGCTCCAGGAGTAAAGTCCTTTCCTAAGTTTGGCTGTCCAAAGCTGTTTGCCCTGCAGCCTCACTCAGAACTGACCTAGTAAAACCAGACAAACAACTCGCAGCCATCTCCCTCCTCCCTGCCTTCTTCTCCCCCTCCCCTCTTTCTGCCCTCTGTGCTCTCGCTCCCTCCCCTCAGCAATTTAAGTTTGCTCACTCTGAAGTCCTGGGACCGCCAGGCACTTCATACGTTCCGCATGGACCAAATGCAGAGCGCAAAGCAGGGTAATCCTAAAGGGAGAGACAAGAAAAATGGCAACACAGGAGGGTTAAAGGCAGGCTGAGCCTAGCAAGCATCGTCTAGACTTTCAGTCTCATGATTCAGTGTGTCTGATGTAAAACTATTTAAATAAGAGTTATGTAAATAATGTGGCAGACAGATAGATTATTTAATATAATCAAAGCGAGATAAGGCCCGGGCCCCAATCCTTCCCTGAAGTAAGGCTGCTTTGTGCCATCCTCACAATGCAAACAGCCCCGAGGCCAGAAGACCCAGCCAAGGGAGGATCACCCCAGTGCAAGGAGATAGCCTCCTGGCTTGCAACCAGCACAGCAGCTCCTACACAGCTCCTCCATCCCTAAAGCCAAGCAAAGGAGCATTCATGAGAAATCTCAGTATCCAAGTGGTCTCCGCTGCCATGTTAGCACCTCGGAGACACTGTCATTTGGAGCAGCCTTCCTCCGAGCTACGCTGGAGGATTTGCCTTCAACTGAGCCGGCTGGAGACTGTGACCAGGGACAGAAGCAGCTGGATAATGAAATGAGAAAACTTTTTCCTCACCTCTTCATCTTCCGGCAGGGTTAGCCTCAAAAACAGAGTTAAAAATGGCCCATCAGGTAGGGTAGCACTTCCCTCTCGTTATTTTGTTACCACCTTTAGCATATTCGTCTGGGTTTTAGCCACTTTTAAACTTCCCAGAGCATGTCTGCACCGCAGCAATTGCATGCAGGATAGGCCCGGCTAAGCTAGCTTCAAATCACCTTACTTGGGGACTGATAGCAATGTAAACACAGGAGCACAGGGCCCGCTACAGGCTGCAAAACCTGCTGGAGAAGCCGGCCCAGTGCACAAGCAGTCAGTGCCCGCAAGACCACGGGCAAGCGCGAGGCTGGCTTGAGTTTGTTGACAGGAGCAGGAGTTGTTGCAGTGCAAATGCGCCCTCGTGTAACGTGATTTCCACCAGCTCCCCTAGGACACCAGGCTTCCCACTAGCTCGGTTTGTTTTTATTTCACAGTGAGGTAACGCCACTTTCTTGACATTCCCCCTCTCTTTTCCTTTAAACATATAGGCCTGACTTGACTGTCTTTACGCTAAAATCAACATGCAGGCAAGTTTAAGTAAAGTTTAAGTAACGACTGTGCTGCTGGCACTTTCTGCAGTACCACACCCTCTTGCCTCTTCTTCCCATTCAGGTCACTCATAACTCTCCTGACTACACCTCTTCCCGCCCCCCCCCCCCCCCCCCCCCCCGCCTTCCCCCCCCCCGCCTTTTTCTTAAGTTACTTGGTATCTGCTCAATCTAATCTTCTCATCCACTTTGAATGGGACCAACCAGTTCTGCTTCCAGACATGGCCTGACCCACGGATAATCTTTGCAGTTGCATGACCATGTCAATTAAGGACAGTTTGTTTGTTTTTTTAAGCCAGGAGAGTTAAACCTACGAGGGACAGGTTTATTCAGGTATAAATATGCTTAGTATGGGTACAACATAGTCTCCCTCCCTCCCTCCCACATGGCAATGCAGGGGAGTTAAAGCAATACAACTGAAGCCAGCACTGCCCTTTTTTACATACGTGCATCAAGCGCGCGTGGCTTTTGCACACACACACAAACCCAAGGTGAGCACACGTGGGGCCTCTCCCTCTCTGTCACAGTCACTCAATGGTGGGCAACAATTTAATGCATCTTCTTTCAGCTTGCAGACGATGGTAACCATCTAAAGGCAACTTGAACGAGGAACAGATTTACTCAGACTTCCTCCACTCCTACCTTCTACCCAAATTAATGGTGGAGAAGATAAGGCTGGAGAGCATTTCCCTTCCCTTTTTCAAACCTTTCCTCAGTTTAAATGGTCTGACTCATCAGCAACACAAAGATGACAAAATGTCTATTCCCCCCCTCCAAATATTTTGGCATAATTTTGCTATCAAATTAGGGTACTTGATCCATGCCAGTTGGAAAAAAAAAAAAAATGGGCTCCTAGCACACTCATTGTATATGATTAGGATTTGGGGAGGGTGCGGAGCATAACATCATCATAGGCAGAAAGTGAAAACAGCCAAAGGAAACGCCTACACTCTTCCTTTACAAAAGCTGCTTGTTGTGTCTGTCTGAACAATTGTTAAAAAACCTGGAGGGGAATTAGAAGGAAAAAGATAACTGGCTTTATTAAGAGCAAAAGATTGATTGAGCAATTGATTGCACTTAATTGGAACTGAGCAAGCAAGGGAGAGGATTTCGGGGTCTTTTTTTTCCTGGTCTTGCAGACAGTCCTGCCACAGAACAGTACAAGCAAGAGACTGAGCTACTGAGCTCAGAGCTTAGGTTTGTTCCTTCTCCCAGGGCATTGCTTGCCTGGAAGCAGCTGGCTTTGAGAGCTGACCCCTTCCACAGCACTGCCAACCGCAGTATTTGAGGCCTCAAAAAGGAGGAGTCACAAGGTTAAACTTCAGAGGTTGGTTTGTGTATGCATTTCTTTCCAGAGCTTTTTTTCTTCGATTGTGAGGTAGGCTCACATTCATGGGATGCTTTCCTCACTAACGACAAGGACTAGAAACTTTTCAGGTTTGTTTTTTTTTTTTTTTTTTTAAGAGAATGGCAAGATTCTCATCTCATCAATTCATTTCAGGAGTGGAGTCCTTAAAAGAAAAATGTTATCCAATTCATAATAATGAAATCTGGAAGCATTATATGACTAAATCTCTCTAACCAAAGGGACAGAGACAACACTATTATGGGGCATATTTTCATGAAGTAGAGACTTCATTTTCTGGAGTTATGCACATAATAATGATGCTGCAGCACAAGAGGGAACTAGCTCAGAGTTTCACAATCTTTTTTCCCAAAACAATCCTCAAGGGGCAAATGATAATGTGCGTGAACAGTTAAAATAAAAGCAAAACCCGAGCTAACCCCTTTGAATGAACCAATTCCTGTTAATGTATTGTTATTACCTCGCAATATATATTACCCTAATTTTCCTCTTAAGGAGCAGAAAGGACAGACATTCATACTGCATAGATAAGAGGGTGATTTCCAGTTAAAACAAAGGTTCCAGCAGTTAGGTTTCGATTTGCTTTGTTTAAAATCAAATTGGAAGGTATGTGGGCCTCAAACTTATCTAAACAGTACAGTCAGTACACAGGCTTACAGAGTCATTGAGGTTGGAAGGGACCAGACCAACACAGCCTTCGTTTGCCTGTACGATCACTTTACATAAGTAAATATAAAGCCTTTTTGCCTGTGAAGGCAAGGAGTTGAACTGGATGGTCAGGATGTCCTCTGTATGGTTATGCTCTATCTTCCCAGTTGCGGGCAGCTGGTACCCTGTAGAGCTGCACGCTCTGATGATGCATTTCACATCCACTAATCTCATTTGCCTACTCTAAGCAAGAACAGAGGCTTTACCTGAGTATTTTCGGATGTGCAAACTTGGTAAGAAAGCAAAACAAGAGAATGCAGGAGCAACGTTGCAAGAGCAAATGGCCAATTTTGCAGATTGAGGCAATAACGGATGGCCATAAAAATGGTAGGACTGAACAGCTGTCTTTTGTCCTTCTCCCCCACAAAAAACATCTGAAAGCAAAAACATTAAAAGCAGCACCAATTTCTTCATTACCTCTTCTAGTTTTCCAGTGTGAGCCAAGAGCCACATGGATACAGCGAGAAGGGTAAGGAAACAAATAATGCCTTTTACAGTGAGGCTTTCCATACCAAGTTCCTTAGGACTGGGAGACAAACCAAAGGAGGAGGAACCAGCACGGGCTCGTCTCTCTTTGTCAGACACACACCTCCTGTGCCAGCTGCCACAGTTGCCAGCCTCCTACAGCCCTCCTACATGCCTCTCCACAGCCACCTTCTTTTCTGCCCATCTGCCAGGAGTTACCACTTTCCCAGGTCTGCCAGCTGAGCTGCTCGTCCGAGCACTCCCTCATCCATTCCAGTCAAAACAAGCCAGGTCAGCTAACATGGCTTGCCATATAGGTCTTTCTTAACCCGGTTCACTGGGACTGAGATGGGTTGGGAAACCGTAAGGCAATTCCACCAACAGACCCAAGTCATCAGTAACCTCCGGCACGAGGGCAGCGACCAGTTAAAGGAAAAATCAACCCCAGCAGCCAAAAGAGTCCATGTCACTAAGCCTTTACCGTCCTAATTTGCACTGTGCCCACCCTGCACAGGACCGCTGGAGCAGTCATGCACACAATTCTCCTCTTTTTGCAAACGGCCACATCACTCTGCAGCTACAATTACCTGTAGCTAGTGCTCGTTAAGTGCTTTGAAGATTAAAAGCACAGATACAAGTGTTAAATATTGTAATTATTCTTACTACATAACATTGCTGCACTGAAAGTAGGGAGGGGTTGTTTTTCTGTGTTTGTATGTGGGAATACCATGACAGCTGCTCCTTTCTGTAAGTGAATTGCTGCCAAGGACCTTGATAAGGGGTTGTGCTTGAAGGAAAAGGACTGAGTCTGGGAGTTTTCTTGGAGTGCTGCATACCACAGTGAAATTAAACTGTGCTCTTACTAGGCTTCCACTGTCAGAGCTTATTCCTATACATGCTGATTACCCCGAGCTGCCTCTGGCTCCAGGAGGAGCAGCAGTGACTCTTAGCAGCTTACCAGGGCTTGATCCTACGAGTATCATGCAGAAGGAAACACACTCACCTGAGAACTCAGCTCAGGCTCTTCTGACGTTCCAGCACTGCAAAAAGGCGTGAGCCTGAACTGTTTCCCTGTACATTGCACGATTCCTCTGCGGTGTCTGTCTGGCACTGCCACCACTGAGCCCAGGGGAGTAGCCGGGGTAAAAGCCCCTTGGTTTAGTCCATTCTTTATTCTCAGAAACAGGTGGTAGAAGGAGGTTGTGAGAGCAGCATATAGTTCATTACCGCCTTGCGCCAGCTCCAAATTATGCCAGAAGCTGGGCTGACACCTAGCTGGCTTTCTGTAGCCAAGCATAAACAAGGCTGTGCTGAATTTGGGTCACATCTGAAGTCAAAGCCATGAGTGACCGCTTCAGTTTGTGGCATGGAGTTAACTGTATTTCTCTGCACCTCTGGGCTCTGTGACACAGCACGTACAGCCAAGGGCTGTAGCATTTAATCAGGCAGTGCTTCTCTACGTGCCCTGGGAGCTTGCCTGAGCTAGGGCTGAAAAGAAATCCTATGACCTGCTGTTTCCATGTCTCATCCCTCCCTCCCTTGTCCTGCAACAGCTCTGACCAGCTTTGAACCTCTCTGCATGAGGGGGCAGGTAGGCCCCACACTCCAAGAAGAAATGATGCTATGACCCACCTCCTTCACACTGCCAGGCAGCTTTTGGGAATAGATGGGAACTAAGAAAGCCTGGGAAACAACTCCTGCAAGAGCAGGTGACCATCACTTAGAAGGATCCACCTTGCCTCCCCTTTCTGCACTCACACACACACAGGCAGTCCTGAATAGGTGAAGCCATAAAAAGGGTGGGCTGTTCCCACCTGAATAGAAAATACTGAAGTGAAGTAAGCACCTGAAAACTTATCCTCTCAAAGAGGATAAGCACAGGCAACAGCTGCAGCTGATAGCATATGGAGGAGGCATGGGCAGGCACCAAGCTGACAGGACCCAGTTCAAGAGATGTTTGAGTACCTACAGCTTCCCCTGACTCCTATGGGGCCTCTCTGGGAACCCATGGTGCAAATCCACAGTCATATTCCAGCCGCACAGAAGTCCTTGTCTTAATCCGAAACCTACTGACAGCAATAGCACTGAATTTGGGATCAGAGAGGTCATTTGTGGAAAGAGGCATGCTCTTGTACCTTCAGTGTTTTGTGCAGAAAGAAGATTTGTCTGTAGTCTTTCTGAAGGGGTGAGGAGGACAGAAAAGCATTAAAAATACCTATTTAAGAACATTTTTCAGCTCATTTGGTGGCATGGGAAAAGGTAGAAAGGTAGTAGAGGATGAAGGACTAGCAAGAAAGAAGCCTGGGTGTGTCATAGGGGAAGGGGAAGGTTGTAGGAGGAAGTGTAGGAGGTGATGCAGACAAGCTCACTAAATTGCAAAGCAAAATGTGGATTTTGTTCCCAAGCAAAACACCTCTGTACTGCTGTCAGGTCAAGCTAATAAAGACAGCTCTTTAGAGAGACTCCGTTGTCTGTCTGTATTTCCTTTCTCACCAAGAGAAAAAATAATTAATGAGCAGCTTCTGTCTGGCAATCAGCAACTATTTGCATCATCATATATGAAGATGGCAGCCTTCCTGATCACGAAACACACCTTTTCTTTAGCAGCAGAGCTTCTGCTCATTCAGCCCGGTACATAGCTGCCATCTACAACACCGCACGTGACTTTGAAGAAGCCCCTTTCAGAAGGGGCTGAAGGTGGGCAGGACTCACTGTAAGGGCCATAAAACGAAACTCACTGAGGTTTCTAAAGTCTCAGTAAATTGGCCACGGGCACGAAAGCCAAGCTCCAGTATTTGCAGAGTCTTTACAACACAGGATTTGCAATAGAATATAAGTGTTGCTGGTGAGATGCAAATTTGCAGTGAATTCAGTAACTAATAGAACAGCTTCCTTTGTTTACTATGCAGAGGATACAAGAAAATTAAGCTAATCTGGTGCTAGTCCAACTCACTGCTAAAAACACTTTTGACAAAAGCTGACCTCTTCGCTCCTGAATAAATATTAGCAATTTGTTTGCGCATTGTTCAGCCAGTTTTGTAGACAGGCAAAGAAAAACGAGCAAAGAACTTACTTGGTCTTTTTTTTTTTTTCCCCACCAATTGTCAAATAAATTATTCACAAATACAAGCTTCCATCATTCATCTAGCACTAGACTAAACACTTTCTACTAAACTTAGTTTTCAGCATCGTGTTTCAGTTTATAGTTACATTTTTCCCTGGGCAAAGCCAGCCAGTCATTAGACAGCTCTCATAGGTTTCTACTAAACATGCTTGATTAAGTCTTTTAAGAAGGAGGAGGTGGAGGAAATTGTGCTTTAAAGTCAATGGGAACATTTCCATTCACTTCAATGGGAAATGCGCTGGAAGAGATAACATTATTTTGAAGAGTTAATGAGCATACTTAACTCTGCAAAAAAACTATGCCACCATTGCACACTGCACTTTCTGATGGACAGTTTTCAAAATGAACAGAGTAATAAACCAATCCTGGAGCTGCCCAAAGCAGCAGCTTTCCCTACCACTACCCCATGGTGCTACCTGGCACATAATATACATACACAAAATCTAGCCGCGTCATCCAAGCTCTAGTCTTGCTCACTCTCCGGTGACTTAACTTCCATGAGTTCATTCACCATGGTGGTGCTGAGCTGGCACAGGTGCTTGCCTTTAATTTCTCCAAGCCAGAGCCACAGCTGATGCAATTCAGCTTAATGGCTTGAGGATCTGGCCTTATTTGAAAGGGAAAGCAGAATATGAAAAGAAATATTAAAAAAAAAAAAAGAAGAAATTCACACATGAATTTCAAACATTAATTCAAACATGAATTTCTGGACTTACTTACTGCATGCCACGCAGCCATGCAAAGTCAGGATGACACACATGCAAGAGACCTCTAAGACGAAATAACTGCATGAAACTACTACATTTGGAATTTCTATGAGTAGGCAAATTGAAAACCAGACACACCTCAAGAGCACACCTTTGCTGCAGGTCAGCAAGAAAACTCTGTGTCATCTTTTTCTTCAAAGAGGTTTAGATGGCTGCTGCCATTCCTCTAAATTTAGAAGAAAGAGGGACACAATGATGCAAATCTGTGATGAACACCACTGAATGCAACACCTGTGTTCACCTCTGCAGAGAACGATAGTTTTAATCGCGTGATTACCATAGGCCCTTCTCTTCCAAAGGAAATGGTCTATTTTATCCCAACTCCAATTTGTTCCAGATGAATCCTTGAAGAGTATCCCCAAGATAATTATGCTTATTCATTATTAGCACATCAGCTTGAGATCCCGGGCACAGTCAGGAGCTAGACAGTGTACAAATGTAGAACAGGAGGCAGTCCCTACCCTGCCGAGATTACAATCTCAGAAGTCATAGGGGGAAAAAAAAAAACCAAAATAGACAAACAGGCTCAGCAAATGTTGAAAGCTAGAGGTGTGGTGGAGGGCTTGCATTCCTTCCCTTATTCAGTGGGTAGATGCAAGACAAGCCCAGCCTCTGGAGGGAAATAGATTCATGGAGAGACACAAAGCTCTTCCCAGGGCCCAGGGAGGCCATCCCTGTCCACTGCAACCTCCTTTCACAGAACTCTCTCCTGACCAGAAGAGTTGTTTCAGTTGTAGCTGTGCCCATGGTGAATATTAAGGGCAGCACAGCACAGCTAGGTGTAAGTCTAATACCCTTCTCTTCACTCAGCACACTTGGCAGGTTCAGCTCAGGGCTTTCAAAAGGACCAGTGTTTGGAAGTCTTGCTGTCTGTATTTTTTTCCTCCAGAACCGTGCTTTAGACCTTCAAGCTCAAGGCCTGAGTAACAAGGAGAGAGGCAATGGCATAAAAAGCTTTGTGACTACTGCCTAAACGTGTCACCTCGAGTCACTCCATCCAAAAACCATGAGGCTCTGGCCAGAGTTGAGACCCATAAAACAGAGAGATATGCAGTGCAGGGCTGATAAGGACCTTCCTTTCAAATTTATCCCAAAGCCCAAGACATTATCTATTGGATCATCCCCTGCGGGTGCTTAGACGCCACTCTGCCTACTTTTTGGATCCCATTGGGATTTAGGCTGAAAACAGGTGCCAAGATGCTCTGACTCAGGCGGTTGCAGGCATGCCCAGCAGCAGAGCTACTGGTGCCCAGGGAACGCGCAGGTAAAAGACGGAGGCACCGACCAAGGCTGGATGTCTTCAAGGTTAGATGGTTGCTCAGCATAGAGCAAAGGGGCATTGCTGTGATTTTGGGCTACGCGGTCTGAACTCACTCACACCCTGTTGCAAGTGACAAAGTCCCCCTCTGAAGCTGGCCCTTATAAAAGCCATCCACGTTTCCTCCACGCTGTTCTCTCCACTTAATTTAAGTGCGCCTAATCAGGAAATCTACCTAATTGGAATATCTCTGTTAAAAATCAGGGATGCTTACTAACAATGACTGCATCTTGATCGGGATGGTAATATCACTTAATTGGGATGCCTTCAGGTATCTTAGTGGTTTGGGTTTTTTATGTCTCAAGCTCAAGCTAGTCTTGTCTGTCTGCTCCTCATAAAACAGCTTTCAGTTCCTCCTTAGTAATGATACAGGCAAACGATGATGTAAGTTACTTTAACATTTTTTGCTTCTGGCTGTTAGTTGGTGTGGGAGGGGCAAATTACCTGTTTCTGTGGGTGTTCTTGCCACAGGGACGGTTACGGTAGCTTCAGTCTCCATCCCATGCAAGCTCTCCTTCTACCTCCGTGGCCCTCCCCGTCACGCAGGGAGCGTGCTGCAGCTCTCCAGAAGGCTTCAGTGAATAAGGAAATGCTGTTTTCTGCTACCTGGCCAGCCTGTTTAAATTGGGGGGAAGCTACCAATCAAAGCGTCCTACCACGAGTGTTCTGTTTGTAACTTACTGTTTCAATGTTTGCAGCGTTCACAACTCTGAGAGCAAAATTGTGTATTAAAAGCAAGCTATGTATCTGCCTATCTACCCAACCAACCACACTTATACCCCACAGTTATACGCGTGCAATTATTTTTAAATGTAAGTCTCAGCTAAGAATCTCTGGCTCTACTTAGGGGTTATCAAGTTAAATAGAAAACTTTATCTTTAAAAATAATCCCTCGAGTGTCTTTTCCTTCATGCTACGCCATCTTAAAAGTCCTGTATTTGTATTTATCAAGTGAAGCACCTCTAAATTGATCAACTAGCACTGGTTATAGGCTTGCAATCTCTTCTGCTTTGCAAAATAGAGGAATTGAACTTGTTTGGTTCAGCTGGTGCCATCCTCACACGCAAACATTAGCCATGTTGCCATCACAGTTGGCCAGCCGGTCTCGTTGGGACAGGGATTGGGGCATGAGCTGTGCAGTGGGGCAGGCGGTGTGCCAGAGCCACACATCCAACACGCAATGGTCGAGCGAAGGGGGCTAATGCCACCTGGATAAAAAAGAATGACCAAAAGCTTTGCTTTTATTTGGTTTTCGAGAACAAAGAGCTGTTTGAAGGGACGCTGAAATACATACTGCCAGAGCTCTTTTCTGCTTCGGTGCAAATTTTCTGTTTCAAATCATGCCTACCAGCCTGTTTATAGATTGGCAGAAATGGTACTGCACGTGCCCTTGTGGAGGCAGGAGGGCGAGAAAGAGTCGGAAACTGCGGAAGTAACACACTCTGGAATGGAATGATGACTTCTTTTACCTTCAAACGGTACACTGCTTAGTTTTGAGGACAGAGCCCTACTAGAAAGAGGGGCTTGCCTGGGGTCACAGCCCACGGGACTCCTGCAGCTGCAAGTTCCATGTGTTTGTTACACAGGGCGCATTTAAAAATCCATCTCTTTTGTGCATTCCCCGTGTTTTATGGAAAATAACAGATACATCTTGAGAGCTCTACTTTTAAATGATTCTTTCACCTCTTTTTATTACACTTTACTTTTTGCAGAGTGAGTGAGACATTGTTTTCTGTATGTAAACAACTATAATGGGTTACTTCCAGCAGCGCGCAAATAACTGTGCAGAGAGAGCATTTGTGGCTTCATAAAAGCGCATATGCAGATATCTAAGTTTTATTACTTGTATTACCATAGCCCCTAGGAACCTTAAAGGAGACTAGTTCTTTGGTGCGATTGTACTTAATACCCATAAATGCCTTGTAAAACTCTGGAAACCATGCATGCATCTAGCTATGCATATATATGAGCATGTGCGTGTATACGTGTGTGTATAGGTACACATCCCTCTAACCCTACAACCGCGCGAAAGCATCTGCCTCTGGATTTACCAGACAGTTTTATGAAGCTGTTCTTCGGAGGCTGAACACATCAGTAATTAGACAGCAAGGGGGAGGTTAAAAAACAGAAGTGCTTTTCCTGGAAACCAACGCTTTTTCATTCGCAAGTTTTATTGGCAAACCTGGCAACCAATAAAGGCATTCCTTGGCAGAGCGAAGAAAATAATGGCCTGGACAGAGCTGGCATCGCTCTAGCGCTCACCTCCAACAGCAAGCTGCGCCTCGCGAAATCGGCACCGCGTGGCCGCGCTCCCAGCAGCTCAACGGCGGCAAAAAGGCGGCGGGAAGCGGTTGGGTGGTTGGTGGGGTTTTTTTAAATCCCTCTTCCCCCGTGGCGTGGGCAAGGGGAGAGCGCGGCCGCTCCGCGGGGCGGGGGCCGCCGTGCGAGGGAAGGGAGCCCGCGGGTGCCCGGCGGGGCGGCCCGGCGACGGGGAGAGGCTGCGGGCGGCGGGACCCGCGGAGCGGCGCGGAGCGGCGCGGAGCCGCCGGCAGTGGCACGGGCGGCCCGGGAGGGGGCGCCCGCGGCCCGCGCAGGGCCCGGCCGCCGCGCAGGTGGCCGCCGGCCGCGGGTGCGGTGCAGCGCGGCGCGGTGCGGCGCGGTGCGGCGCGGCATCGTCGCCCCTTCCCCGGGCGGTGGGGGAAGGGGCTTTGCGGCTTCCCTCGCCTGTGCGCTGTCCCGGTCAGGCACCGGCGGCTTGAGGGGCGGGAGGGGCGGCCTCCCCCCGCGCAGCTCTCCGCGGAGGGCGGGGGGCTTTCGACTTCCCCCCCCCGCCAAGGGCCGCCCGCAGCGGGGCAGCGCCCGGTCGCGGCTCTCAGCAGGGCTGCGCGCCCTCACCACCCCAACCCCCTCCTCCGCACCCCCACCTCTGCCGCGCACCCTCCCGAAAAACCTCTCAGCCCTCAAAAACGAGTATGCGAAAGGCAGGGAATAATGTACCCAGGGGCTGATCTCTATCTGCTACCTAATGACTTGCCAAGTACTTATCACTCCCCAGACCAGGAACTGTCGCTTCATTCTAATGTAAATAAACCCTTTATACAAATAAGTCTCTCTCTCTCTCCTCCCGTCTGCTAAGGCAATAGGTGGAGATGGAGCAGGACAGGGCTGCAAAGGTTCACGCTCCCAGTTTCGTTGCTCCGTGTGTGTTTTCATTTATATGATTCCAGAGAATCCAATGGATTCAGCCCCCCTCCGCCCTCGCCGCCCCTCCCAGAGAAAGGAAGGAAATAAGGGAGGAAAAGGAACACAAAAGGGACGAGGGACCTTGGAAAGTAAAAGAAAAAGAAAAAAAAGTCCATGTCTGGCTATCTTCTTGTCGTTTTAGGAGAGAGTTTTTACCATCCCCAATCCCCCAGATGTTAGTATTTTACCGTGAGATGCCACAGCTAGAGAACCTACCAAATTAAAGGTTTCTTACGCGCTTGCGGTTTTTTTTCCTGTGTGTGTGATAGTACTCTACCTGAATAGCAGAAACAACACAAGTAGTTTCCCACAGCCTGGTTTTTGTTTTTATTCCTAGTGCCGCGACATCTCTGGGACGCAACCTGTGTCACAGAGACGAATGACATGTGTGACCGCGATAATTATCGTGGGAAGATGAAACGCGCGGGCTCCGACCTCTTTACGGTCTCGGTTCTCCCTTGTAAATTAAATGCAAAATTCGCTTTTAGATACCGAACGTGAAATTAAGGTATTTCTCTTGCGAATTACACGAAGCCGATGACCGCTGCCGCATTTACTGCAAAGGATAATTTATTTCTCATTCAAGAAGGAGAGCCTAAAAGATGCCAGAGGGAATGGAGCGCTCATTTTCGTATTAAGTTGTGTTATTTATGTCTTAAGATAAAAGACGCCCTGGATTGGAAAACTACCTCGGCTTATTTATGGAATTGTTAACCCACGTTAATAAAATAACAATCACGCCTGTTTGCTTAACTGAGTGCCACGCAAACAGACCGTGCATTTAGAGCTCGGCTTAATTGCAACAGGCTGAGATGGCAGAGGTGCCGGCTGCAAGGACGGGAGGGAGGGAGGGAGGGAGGGAAGGATGGCTGTCACCTATGTCCAGCGGCTGTAAACAGAGAGAGGGGACTTTCGGCACAATAGATTTTTCTACTGGTGAAGCACAGATTTGATACGACCGCTTCCCTCCCTGCCCCCCGAAAGGATGTCAGCGGTTTTCTCCTGCGGTGTCGCCCGCTGTTTAGGGAACGTGGAAAGCTGCATCCTGAGATGCAAGGAGCCGGGCTGGGTGGCTGGTTTCGGAGTTACAGGGATACTGCTGTGATGTTGGAGCCAAAAGAAAGAGAGAGAAGCGAAGCTCTGACTACGTCTAAACATAAACAGCCCGGGGCTGGAAAGCAGTTCACCTCCAGGTCTTTGAGAGGAGAGGACAACCCACAGCGAATTGTTTGGGTCCACCTGGGCTTTGCCCAGGTCAAATGGTAGCCCCTCCGCCTGCCGCTCCGATGTCATCTTTCTTTCTGACATCTCCGTAAATAAGGTTGCAAATGACCACACACGCGAAGCCGCGGAGGGTTTCAAGAAAAGCGCGGCTCCCCTGGCCCGGGGCTGCCCGTCGGGGCCCCCGTCCCGCCGCCGGCGCCCCTCGCCCGGCTTCGGGGAGGAGGTGGCAGCGGCCGTGCCCGCTGCCCGTCTGTCTGCACGGGACGGGACGGCGGACGGGGGACGGGGGGGGGAGGGGGGGGCACGGTGGCCACGGCTGCTGCCGTCCCGCTTCGTTTCGGCGGCAGACCCGGGCGGTGCACCTCAAGTGTGGCTCTCCCGTCCGGAGGCCACGCCGGATAATGCGGCGAAGGCAGGGCGCTGGGGAAAGGCAGCTCTGTGGTGCGAGCGGGTGAGGGAAACCCAAGCGCCAAGGGCTCTTTCTGGGTGGTATCCAAACACACCGGGGGGGAAACCGATCTGTCGGCCCCCCTAAAACCGTTGTTTCCCCCCAGCACGCACACGCACAGCCCCCAAATCACTCTACGAACCCTCACAATGGTGACTTTTGTATCTGGCATAGAGAAACCAGAGTCCTGCTGGTTTGAGGTACGTAACCTAACACACGTTAGTTGCGTCAGTTCGCAATCATAGCATCAGAGCGGCTATTGCAAAATATATTAGATGCAAAATACAGCGGATTAATGGCCCCCCTTCCCTGTGCTGAAACTTCTCGGTGTTACTCCAGCCTCTGCCTGAGAAACAGCTTCGCTACCGTAAACATTGTCCAGATAAAATGAAAAAGCCAGTAAAGGGTCCGGCTCTCGGAGCTGCACGTTACGGCCGCTCATGGGAGCGAGCGGGAAGCCCATGGAAATTGTCTTTAACGGCAGGTAAGACCGTGGGAAAACCGGATGACCTGGGCTGCATGGAAACGTGCTAAAATGCCCTTTTTCTTTTTCTTTTTCTTTTTTTTCAGCAAAGCAAGAAAGAGCTTTTGAAAATATAAAGTGTTGGAATTGACATCTACTCCAGTGTTTGCACATTTATTAATTCTGCCGTGGTGGGAGGAAAGGGAAAAACGTGTAATTAGGCAGGAGCAGGTGAAAGATTCCAGACGATGAAATACAACAGGCTAAACGGGATAATGTATTCACCATTAAAGGACTGACATTTATTACCAAAAGGAGACCCGTTATGTTTGAATATGAAAAGGAGCAGATATTAGGCTACATAAATTACCTCCTTCACATTACTTGCATCTCATTTAAAATACTTTTTTTTTTTTTTTTATTAACCAACGGACTGGTGTTTCAGAGGAAAAGCCATACCTGCTAAAATACCACCAGGCAAATGATGCGCCTTTAACACGCTCCAAAGACGCGATCCCCAAAGCAATCGATCACAGTAAAAAGCGAGGAAAGGGGGTTTGAGCTCAGTGAAGCCAAAAGGGTCTTTTGACGTATTTGTAGTGTCACAAGATCAGGGTGGGTAATTCATCTCACAAACACACGCACGTCTTTCCCGTACAAATTCCACGCCTTAAAATAGATTTAGGCTTGTTCCTCTCAACTGATCTATTATTAACGCTAATGAAGTTTCAGAGCTATAGGCTGCAAAATGAATGAAGAGCACCGGGTTGGATTTCGAATATCTGGTACTGATAAAATACTGCTGTGCAAATATGTGTACGAATCTCCTCGTGTTTCAAGTGCGAAAAGAAATTTTTTTTCTGAAAATGTAACAGCAAATTAAAAGGAAAATTTAAGCAAGAAATAACCGAGCCTTCACTCTCTGCTCCCTTTGAGCTCCCGTTAAAGTGTTATTCTGATTAGAGCCCAAATATTCTTTCAGGTACTTAGACAAAAGCAGCAGCAACGCAAATCAAATCTTCACAGCAGAACCGGCCAAACAGTTTAAGGAACATTCATTTTATTGTACTTTTTTTTCTTTTTTTTTTTCTTTTGACACACCTGACATACCACGGAGTCCACTCTGAAGCAGATTAGGAACGAAAGTTTGCCCTCTCCGTCTTAAATAAATAAATAAATAAATAAACCAAGGACCCGCTTTCCGTATCACATCCCGTAAGGTCTGCAAAGATTACCTGAACGAGCGAGCTAAAGACCCCGTACAAAGAAATGCGCCCGTGTTTATAAACAGCGGAGGCAGCGGGCGCTTGCTTTGCAGACGGAGAGAGGAAAGCCCTTGGCGGCTGATTAATAAAAAGGAGCTTTGGAGGGCTCGTCAAAACCTTGTCAACCGGAGGAATGCAATCTCTTCAGAAGCGTTTGGTCAGGCAGGCAGGCAGCTGGCTGCAGGCAGGGTGGTGCTGCCGGGGCAGGGGGCATCCCACCCCGCGCACACACCCACCCCCGCACTCCCCCAACCCCAACTTTTCCCCTCCGTCCCCGCGGGCCTGGGGGAGTGGAAGGTAGCCGGGGTGAGGCAGAACCTCCTGGCCGGGGAAGGCAGGGAGCGAGCCGGCACACCGGCGTGGAGCCTGCCCGCCGACACGGGCGGCAGCCCGGAGGGAAGGGGAGGGGAGAGCCCGACGGGAGCGTGCGGAGAAAACAGACCAACGAGCGGAGAAAAAAAAAAAAAAAAAAAAAAAAAAAGAGAAGAAAAAGGGAACGTGGGGGAGAAACACGCGTGGAGGAGCGCGGGGTGCGCGCGTGGGTGGGAAGAGCTCCGGGGGAGCATATAGATATATACATATATATATATACACACACACATTGGTGCAGGCATGCACGTCGTGCGTGTGCCCGGGGCGCGTGTGCGAGGGTGACCGCGCGCGTCAGGACGCGGGTGGGCGGGCGGGCAGGCAGGCACGGGGCTGCAGGGCTCGCGCGGGTCGGCGCGCAAAACCCGCGGGCGCGGGAGGGTCCCCGCGGGTGCGCAGCGGCCCGCGCCAGCCCGGGGCTCCGCGGCGCTCAAGGCGTCCGCCTGTGCCGGCGAGCGTGTGTGGCCGGTCCCCGAGAGCTGCAGCTCCCAGGGCTGCTGCGGGGATTTCCCCCCCCCCCGCTTCTTTTTTACTCTCTTTTTTTTTTTTTTTTTTTTTTTTTGCTCGCTCGCTCCTTTTTTTTTTCCCTCCTCATTCAGAGCCGCGGGTGTCTCCCGGCCCTCATTGGCCGCCCCGGCTCGGCGGGGCGGAGCCGGGCCGCCCGCAAAAGGAGGAAAAGAAAAAAAAAAAGAGAGGAAAAAAAAAAAAAAAAAAGGAGACCGAGAGAGGAGAGGGAGGAAAAAAAAAAAGGAGAAAACTGTAAGTGCGTAAAAAAGTTCTCGCCGTGGTGACGGATGCTCAAAAGTTCAGGAGTTTTTCCGATGCTTCCCAAAGCAGCCTGCGACTGAAAAAGAGACTGAAAAAAAGCGAGAGGGAGAGAGAGAGGGAGACTTTGCACTGGGAGATCGGGAAGGTGGATTTTTTTCTTCTTCTGCTCGCTTAAAAAAAGCCAACAAAACACATCCCTCTACTTTTGTCCCTCCTTTGCAGACAACTTGTTGCAGATCCCCGTGGAACAAGGAACTGGGAGCGTGGGAGCCTCTTTGCAAAGGTTTTATTTTCTTAATACTCTTTCTGCGTTTGGAAGTTGCTTTCTCCGCTGCGATTACTTTTTTTTTCCCCTCCCCCGTTTTCTTTTTAAAAACATTTTTCCCCCTTTTTCACCCCCCTCTTTTTTTTCCCTTTTTTGAATTTTTTTTTTTTTCCCCTCCGCGTGGAGTGCGGGAGCTTGCCGGTGGGCTTTCCTGGGCGAAGAAGAGGAGACTTTCGGCGCTGCCGTCGTTATTCTTCCTCCCTTTTTCCGCGCTCCGCCGGGGGGGTGGGGGGGTGGGGGTTGCCCGGCCGCCCGGTCCAGCTCGGTCCGCGGAGCGGCGGAGGGGTGGAGGGGGAAGGGACGCGCTGTTTGGTCCGGCGGGGAGGGTGGGGGAAAGCTGACGGGAGGACATGCAGGCTCGCTACTCCGTGTCCAGTCCCAACTCCCTGGGAGTGGTGCCGTACCTCGGCGGAGAGCAGAGCTACTACCGCGCCGCCGCGGCGGCGGCCGGCGGGGGCTACACGGCCATGCCGGCCCCGATGAGCATGTACTCCCACCCGGCCCACGAGCAGTACCCGGCCGGCATGGCCCGCGCCTACGGGCCCTACACGCCGCCGCCGCAGCCCAAGGATATGGTGAAGCCGCCCTACAGCTACATCGCCCTCATCACCATGGCCATCCAGAACGCGCCCGATAAGAAGATCACCTTGAACGGGATCTACCAGTTCATCATGGAGCGGTTCCCTTTCTACCGGGACAACAAGCAGGGCTGGCAGAACAGCATCCGCCACAACCTCTCCCTCAACGAGTGCTTCGTCAAGGTGCCCCGCGACGACAAGAAGCCCGGCAAGGGCAGCTACTGGACCCTCGACCCCGACTCCTACAACATGTTCGAGAACGGCAGCTTCCTCCGCCGCCGCCGCCGCTTCAAGAAGAAGGACGCCGTCAAGGACAAGGAGGAGAAGGACCGCCTGCACCTCAAGGACCATGCCCCGCCGCGCCCGCCGCCGCCCGCCGCCGCCGCCGCCGAGCCCGAGGGCGGCCCCGCCGGGGGCAGCGCCGCGCCGCCGCCGCCGCCCGTCCGCATCCAGGACATCAAGACGGAGAACGGCACGGCCTCGCCGCCGCAGGCCGTGTCCCCCCCCGGCGCCGCGCCGCCGCTCGGCGCCGTGCCCAAGATCGAGAGCCCCGACAGCAGCAGCAGCCTCTCCAGCGGCGGCAGCCCCCGCAGCACCCTCCCCTCCAGCCGCTCCCTCAGCCTGGAGGCCCCCGAGCCGCCGCCGCCGCCCCCGCCGCCGCCCCCGCCGCCGCCCCACCACCACGGCCCGGGCTTCAGCGTGGACAACATCATGACCTCGCTGCGGGGCTCGCCGCAGGCCGCCGCAGAGCTGGGCGCCGGCCTCCTGGCCCCCGCCGCCGCCGCCCCGCGCACCGGCATCCCGCCCGCCCTCTCCCTCGGCGGCTACTCGCCGGGCCACAGCTCCGTCTACGGCTCGCCCTGCGGCCAGGCGGCCGCCGGCGCTGCCGCCGGCACCTACCACTGCAACATGCAGGCCATGAGCCTCTACGCGGCGGCGGGCGGCGCCGACCGACCCGGCCACCTGCCCGCCGCCGCCGCCAGCCCCGCCGAGGACCCTCTGCCCGACTACGCCATGCCCACGGGCGGCGGCGGCGGCGGCGGCGGCGGGGCGGGGGGCGGCGGCGGCGGGGCGCTGGGGCACGGCGGGTTGGGCGGCGCGGCGGGCGGCCACCAGGAGGGGCACCACCCGCACCCGCACCCGCACCAGGGCCGCCTGGCCTCCTGGTACCTCAACCAGGCGGCGGCGGCGGCGGCGGCGGCTGCGGCGGCGGCGGGGGAGCTGGGCCCGCTGGCGGGCGCGGCGGGCTACGCGGGGCCTCAGCAGGGCTTCGCCGCCGCCCCGCGGGAGGTCTTCGAGGCGCCGCGGCTGGGCCTCAGCGCCTCGCCGGGCGGCGGCGGCGGCGGTGGCGGCGGGGCGGGGGGCGGCGGCGGCGGCGGCGGCGGGGCGGGGGGCGGCGGCAGCTGTCAGATGGCCTTCCCCGGCAGCCAGCCGCTCTACCGCACCTCCGGGGCCTTCGTCTACGACTGCGGCAAATTCTGAAGGAGGCCCGCCGCGGGGAGACAGCGGGGAGACCGCGCAGCACCGCGCAAGCACCGCGCCGCCGGCCCCCGCCGCGCCCGCGGAGGGAAGCGAGCGCACGCGAAAAGCTTTTGTACAGAGACAGCCCCAAAGCATGTCTTGGTTTGTTAAAGGACAGTGTTACTCCAATAACACGTAAGTTTTTTTTTTTAATTGCTTTAAGAAATACTTCCCCCCCCCCCCCCTTCCCCATCCCTTAAGGTATTGTCATGCCCCGTGTTTAAAAGGGGGCGAAAAGTCCAGCGTAGAGTACCAGCTTCTTATTTTTTTCTCCCTTCCTCTTTTACAAGGACTTGTTTTAAAATGTAAATTGCGACATAGTAATTTATTTTTAATTTGTAGTTGGATGTTGCGGACCAAACGCCAGAAAGTGTTTCCCCCTTCCCTGAAAAGTGACGTTCAAATTGACTGAAACGCTGATTTTTTCACTATATATAAAAAGGGAAACTGTATTAATCTTATTCTATCAATATTTTTCTTTTTTTTGTTGAAAATATTCTGAAGGTATTGCATTGTTTGTTTATTAATAAATTACCATTCAGTTGGAATGATCCTTTACACGTCTGTATATTTTAATATTTTCATTTAGAGGGCGAGAGAAAGAGAGAGAAAAGGGATTTCATAACTAACTTTGTCGCTGGAACAGCTCGTTCCCCTCCGCACAAATTCCAAAGACCATTTAGGAACTGCCAGGTCGAAAAATCCCTTTTCGGTCTCTTCTGCAATATGTTCCACTTAGTCAGCTCGCCTTATCCGCTAGGAAAAAAATACTTTCCCATGGCAGCTCTGAGTTGGCAAATAAACAAACACGTTTTCTTAGCAATTAATGGGCAAGACCTGGAAACATTTGACCATACGCAGGAGTGCGACAACATTACGGCTTTTTTAAATAATATGCCTATGTAAGGATATATTAAGCGGTAACTCCGAGGTAGAAGTACATGCACTAGATTCCCGCCCTTGTGTAACTGTGTGTATATATATCGAGCTATCGATCCCTGCTTGTGTATTTCAAATGTATTTATATATAGGATTTACATATGTATCTATATTTAAAGAAGGATTACGTATTTATTTATAGCTTCGTATACGCATTGCATATGTTGCTAAACTCCACAGTGTCTAGTAGATGCCAGATACGCTGTAGTACGTATATTCTTAAATACAATGTAAGCATATAAATCACCGCTTCGTATTGATAGCAATGCGCGCAATCACATCCGTGAAGCCGCTTCTGTAATAGATATTTTTAAAGCACTATTTTATTTCAGAAAAAAAAAATTAGTTGGATTAAAGGGCGCTTGTACAGTCTACCCTTACACCTTTATAGCTCTGCTTTACTCCTGTCCTTTAGGGACATTACTGGTATGTTGGAAGTGCCCTAATTGCTCAGACTGAAATTATTTTAGAAGGAGTTTCTGTGGGAGAATGTTTCTTATATAGTTGTTTGGTTTGTTGGTTTTTTTTTTTTTTGCCTCCTTTCCTCCCTCCTTTTTCCTTAAATCGGGGGGGGTGGGGGGGGGAATTACCAGGGTAGTAGCTGAGTGCTGCACAGACTGACGCCTTGTCAGATCAAGAATCTCACCTTCTGGACAATTTGCAGTTAAGAACCTACGGGCAATGGGGATCACCTTCCCCCTTTGTAAATAACCACCAAAATGCAATAAATTCATTAACTTAAAAGAATCTGCCTTGTCAGTCAGACTTGGGAAGAAGATTATTTGATTACAGATATTTAAGGCCTAAAGTTTGCTTTCAAGATAATACAGTTTCCTATCAGTATCTCTTATCTAAAAGCAACACTTAGCAGTAATTGCTGTTGCATTGTTAAGGGTTACACTGTAAATAAATACAAAGGTATTTACAGTTAAACCTTATTACCTCGCTTTTGAGCTGCGCTTCCCCTCCAAAGCGATGATCTAATATTCAGAAAACACCTTCAGCAGATCGAATGAACCGGGGGGGTGGGGGTGTGCGCGTGTCATTTTATAACGCTGGCTTAAAATACGTTTATTTAAGTATCGCATAGTCTTCGCTTTTTCGTGCTAGTACCGCTATAGAGATTACCGGCCTTATTTATATTTCTTTCTTTGCCGAGCTGGGTGAGAGAAACTCAAACGCTCCGTCGTCCGGTTGCGGTAAATCTGAAGCGAAGGACGAGCAAAGCTGAACGCCTTCGCTCCGGGGGCACGTTTTAATCGCAGCTCCCCGTTTTTCACCAGCAAAGGGAAATAAAATGTTACCTATTCCCGGTCGGGCTGACCTTCTGCTCCCCACCGTCCCTGTCCCGGTACCGAGCGGGGGGCAGCTGAGCTGGCGGCTCCCGCCTCCCCTCTCCTTGTGACCGGGGCTGCCGGGCAGGGGCACGGCGGGGCTTTCGCCGCCTCCCTCCTTCGCTCCCCCTCCTTGGAAGGGGGAGCCCCGGCGGCGGCGGCGGCGGCGGCTCCCTTTGCTTTTGGCAGCTGGGTTTGCCAGCGAGGTGGCTGCACGGTAACGCCGTTCCCGCCTCCCCCCGCCCGGTATTTAAAAGAAAACTAAAAATTAACGGAGAGGGTAGAGAGGCGATTGCATGTATTATTGGCCTGTTATTTTTGTTGCGATCAGGCGCCGGCTTTCCTGTATTTTGGGTTTTCTCGGCTGTCTCCAGCGGTAGGGTGTTTGTGGCGAAAATAAATAGGAGGGAAAGCAGTTGTTAGCTCGGCTTGTTTAATCGCCCGTGGCATTGTCAGTGGTGCTGCTCGACTTGGGGAGCTGGGGGGGGCTGTGCCGAGCTTGAACAAGTGCCGTCTATAATTACTGCTAACGCCCCGGCCGCCCCGGGGCGGCCCGCTGCCCTCCGCGGCCCCGGCACCGCGGGGAGGCCGCGCAACTTGCGCTCCCCGCGGCCCTGGCAGTAAAAAGGGGCGGGCGGAGGGGGCTCGCCTGGCCGGGGGGCGGCTCGCAGTCAGGGAGGGGGCGAAGGGAAACGTCCCGCTCGGCCGCCAGGTAGGTCGTGCCGGGATCCTCAGCCCCAGAGGGGATCCCTTTCCTGAAGTGACGTGCGTGGTCGCGGCGAAGGTCACCTCCCGGTTCTCGGTGCGACGGGCTGGCTCACCTCACACGCGTGCTTCGGCTTGGGTTATTGTTGTTGTTGTTGTTGTTGTTATTATTATTATCCCCCTCCGCGCAGAAATTGTGCACGACGAAAATAACACTAGCGGTGCAGAGGGGCCCCGCGGTGGGCAGTGAATCGTGCGGGCTTGGCAGCGGGGGGCGGCCCGCCCGGCGCGCAGGCCGGTGCCGCGGGGTCCCTGCGCGGTGCTGCGCGGAGGTGGGCCGGCCGCTCCGCTCCGCCGGGCCAGGGCCTCCGGCGTGACACGTTGCCGCTCCTGCTGCTGGGGAGGGGGGGAGAGGCCCGGCGGGCTTGCTAGAAACCTTCCCGGGCTGGGGCAGAGCAGCGGGGCGGGCGCGGAGCGGGGCGTCCGTCGGCGGGCAGCGCTCCTACCTGTAAGGCACGAATTGGGGCAGCGGGGCCCAGCGCGGGGCAACGGGCCCTCGTCCCTCTTGTGCTTCCCCTTGCGAGCAGGAGGCAAACCTTCTGACCTGTGATTGTCTCCCAGCAGAACTGGGCCTGCCCTGAACGCCAAAAGAGATGCGGTCCGACCCTGCGCGGAGGTGGGCACGGGACGTGCGCCCAGGCGGCAGCTGAAAGGTGCATCCGTAGGGCCTCTGCATCTTTGGTGGCAGCGCGGACAGCGAGCGGGGACGCATGCTGCTCGGCCCCAGCCTTGCCTGCAGAGCAGTCCATTAGGTGCCAGGTTAGCACGGCGCTTTGTGTTGTATTCTTGGCTCAAGCTGATTTTTTACAAAACCATTGCTTTGCTTTTCATCTAGGAAAAAAAACAACCCATACTTTTATTATTATTATTATTATTATTATTATTAATTTGAGGGACCATTCCGCTTAGCTGGTTCTGGTGGTTTTCTTGTATTTGCTCATCTGTCACTTAAACTGAAGAAAACGCAGAGAAGAGGAAATATTCTCCCTTCTAAGTTTTCTCCTCGGAATTTCTTCTTAAACTGAGTGACAGTTCGTATTATGTTCTGCAAAGGTCATAACCAAAAATAGCAGAGAAGTGCATGCAACTAGTTGAGAGGACATGGATAAAAACACTTCCCTACCTCCACAGGCCAGGTCAGAGGGAGAACATGGTGAGAATGTGTTGTGGATGGAGACGTTAAGGGAATGTTTCCAAATGGGCGTTTTACGATATCCGGGGCCCCTTCTGAAAGCCACGAAGTTCGGGAAAGGCGCTTCGAAGTTAGGACGGGGGTATTTTCATAGTCGGGCTTAACTTCGTCACGCTACCGGTAACCCTGGGGTAGCAGCGTATCGACCCGCCGACGGTACTCCGGCAGCAGGCTGTCCTCTGCCCTCGCCTCCCCAAAAATACGCTGCTGGAGCGGGGCGAGCTTAAAGCTTCGCCCTGGGCTCTGGAGGCTTTGCTTGCGCGTTGCGGGCGAGTCGCAGCCGGCGCACGCAAAGGCCGGTGCGGGTGTTGCGGGGGGCAGGGTGGTGCCGCCGCGCAGAAAGGAGCGGTCGCCCACCGTCGGGGGCTGAGCGCGCCTCGGCGCCCACGTGGAGAAGAAGAGCGTGAGGTAACAATGAGCAGTCTTATTACGTCGTCTTGATTGCGTTGGCAAACGCGTGCAGCACCGAGGCGCGCACATGGCAGCGCTGCGCACAGGCAGGTAACGGGAGCGCTGCGGTGCGGCGCGTAGAAACGCTCCCCCATCCTCTTCCCGAAATCGCCCATTTCAACAGCAACTGCTAACTGAACATTAGCTTTCAATTAATTTCGCTTGTAAAGTAATTTAAACGCCTCGGCGTGGTCAGTCTATTTTTCCCAGTTCCCCGTGTTGGGGCCGGGCACGTTGGCTAAATGCTTCCGTCATTTTAAGATGCGCGGGTGGGTTTTTTTGGGAGGGGGATGAGGAGGGCGGCAGTGGGCGCCGTCGGGGTGCCCGAGCCGAGCTGTCGCTGCGCGGGGGCGCAGGTGGCCTGCCCCGGCGCGCAGCCGGGGCAGCGCGGAAGGCGAGCACAGGTTTACGCGGCAAGCTGCGTAAGAGGCGCTCCGCGTCGACCTAGCGGGCCTGAAGTGTGGCGTAAGGGAGCTGCTCGGTGTTCCCCTGGGACGTGGATGAGTTTCGATCCACCGGCATCTCGCACACAAGCTCACAGGCTGGGAGGATCCCACTGACCCTTCCCGTGAGGGTTCCCCCCCTCCCTTCCCCCCCCCCCCCCCCCCCCCCCCTCCTTCCCCCCCCCCCCCCCCCCCCCCCCCTTTCTGCCTCGCCTCCCCGGCGGCTTGTCTGTGTTGTGAATCCGCCCCAAAGGTGGTGCGGTGCCGCGGTGAACGTCGCCCGCCTGGTTTAATTACGCTGGGGCTCATAAAGCCATTCGCTTCTTTCCCAAAGTAATAAACAAACGTCGCGTTAGGTCAAGATTGATGGTGTCCATGCAATAAAAACGGGCCAGGTCAGGAAGAATAAAATTCAATCAGAGCTCGT